>NC_136754.1:10323015-11753015 GCF_936440315.1 Barbus barbus
CGCAATGATGCTCCATTCTGTCACAAGAACACTATACAAAAACCTGACATAACTATAAATATACCTTCTACAAATCAGACTGGAGCACATAGCAATCAAGAGAATCACATTACCAAATTAGCAACTCAAGACATTGAGAACAAAGTCTGATAAAATACATTCAAAGACCCATGTTTAAAATGAGATATAATAATTTTGTGCAAATATAAAATTAAACTGACTGTACTGTAAGGGAAAGGTACACAATGTAAAGTAACTGCTACCAGCATTTAGAAAAGAAAAGAAAAGAAAAGAAAAGAAAAGAAAAGAAAAGAAAAGAAAAGAAAAGAAAAGAAAAGAAAAGAACATCAACAGAACTGATCTGATCTGACAGTAAACATGGACAGACTCTTGGTTCTGATTGTAATCATGTCAATGTCAATGTCATTTTATTTATAAAGCACTATTTAAAACAACAACTGTTGACCAGTGTGCTGTACATAGACAATTAATAAATTAATTTAAAATAAATTAACTAATAACTTAAAACAACACACACAATGGTATACACACCAAATATAACATGATTATATTTGTTGAAAGCTATTTTAAACAAGTAAGACTTCAGTTTTGATTTAAAATTACCTACAGTTCTAGCAGTCCTGATACTAGCCGGCAGGCTATTCCACAATTTTGGCGCGGCTACTGCAAATGCCCGGTCTCTTCTGAGTTTTAGTTTTGTTCTTGGCAACATTAATATTCCTTGATTTGATGATCTCAAGGCCTTCCCTGGGTCATAGTCAGACAAAAGATCAGTAAGGTAAGCAGGTGCCAAGCCGTTTAGAGCTTTATAAACCATTAAAAGAACCTTAAAATCGATTCTATAGCAGACCGGCAACCAGTGTAAAGACATTAATGTCGGTGTGATGTGTTCATACTTTTTAACCCCAGTCAGGAGTCTAGCCGCTGCATTCTGGACCATTTGAAGTTTAGCGAGTGAACTTATCAGCTTATCAACTATATCTTATCCCTATATAAAGTGCATTGCAATAATCTAACCTTGAAGTAATGAGGGCATGAATAGCCCTCTCAAAGTTCTTAAGGGGAAAGGGAAGTGGTGTGTGGCCAAGTACGGTGACCCATACTCAGAATTTGTGCTCTGCATTTAACCCATCCAAGTGTACACACAGTAGTGAACACACACCCGGAGCAGTGGGCAGCCATTGCTGCGGCGCCCGGGGAGCAGTTGGGGGTTCTGTGCCTTGCTCAAGGGTCTCACCTCAGTCGTGGTATTGAGGGTGGAGAGAGTGTTGGTTATTCACTCCCCCACCTACAATCCCTGCCGGACCTGAGACTCAAACCCACAACCTTCGGGTTACAAGTCCAACTCTCTATCCATTAGGCCATGACTGCCCAAAGGACAGAATACTATACAGATAGACTCCCAAATTTGTTACACAAGGTTTTACATATGAAGAGAGCGGGCCGAAGTTAAAATGACATTTTATTTTTTTTTGATTCAGTGTGTCCAAATGCGATAAACTCGGTCTTATTATCATTAAGATTTAAAAACTTTACATCCATCCAGGCCTTTAGATCGTTAAGGCAGGATAGTAGAGAATCTAAGTAGTTTTTATCTTGTTTTAAAGGGAGATAAATTTCAGTGTCGTCTGCGTAACTGAAAGGAAATGTCATATTCCTTAAAGATTGAACCTAAGGGCAGCATATAGATGGAAAATAACATTGGAGCCAAGATGGAACCCTGGGGGATTCTACTCGTAAGTGAAGCTGTACTAGATACAGAGTCCCCAATATTCACTGAGAAAGTTCTATTCTCAAGAAAAGACTGAAACCAATATAAAGCTTTCCCTTTGATGCCAGCACACTTCTCCAAACGGGACAGCAGGACGGTATGGTGGACTGTGTCAAAAGCAGCACTTAAATCCAAGAGCACAAACACGACAGGGCTACCGGTATCCACAGTTCTCAATACATCATTCATCACTTTAACAAGTGCTGTTTCTGTAGAATGATATTTTCTAAATCCAGATTGAAATACCTGAAGTAATCATGACTTCAGGTAAAGCTCTTTGATGTCAATTCTAATGAAAACAGTGTAATGTTACTGAATTAAACCCACATGTTTTATAAAAAAGCAGAATGTTATGTTAAGTTTGCATGTGTGATGGCTGCAGACCAGATTGGGCCAAACAAGGGTGCTAACATCATTGAGGACAAATCTGTGACACTGAGCTGCTCATATGACACAAGCAGCAGATATGTTAGACTTTACTGGTACAGACAGTATCTTAATGGAGAACCTCAGTATTTAATGTGAAAAGATGCCCACCTCTGATCCTCGCTTTCAGTCGACTAGATTTAATGCAGGTCTAAATACATGAACAAAATCAGCTCCTGGATCTGACAATCCAGGATGTGCGTGTGTCTGACTCTGCTGTGTACTACTGTACTCTGAAGCCCACAGTGACTGAAACACACTCAACACTCATACAGAAACACAATTGTCTGACATTAACAACAAATGCATAACTATAATATATAAAAAAAAAAAAAACAGCATAGAACTCAAGAACAACATCAACATCAACAAGTATGTCTTTTTTACAGCTTCTTTTAGTAATACATCCACACTGAAAAAAAAAAAATATTTGAAGTTGTAAATAAAACAAAGATTACTGGAGTTTATTTATAAGAAAATACAAGAAACTTCAAGTTTATTTATTTGTTTGGTAAGCCGGTTACTGCTTCCCTCATCAACAAACTTTGTTACAGCTGATAAAACCAGAATCCTTCAGGAGGAGGAGACAGTCAGATATTGGAGATGGTCCTCACTGCAGAACACAAGATCCAGGGGGCATGGTTGGATCTAGATCCAACTCCTCCCACCTTACATAAACCTGAACCTACCCGTCTCCACCCCCTAATCCCTAAACCCACCCATCTCCACCCCTAAACCTACCATTCTCCACCCCCTAGATGTGGATCCAACCCTGTCCCCTGGATCTTTGTTCTGCAGTGAGGGGCTACTGAGATATTGTGCAGTCAGACTCCTCCTGCAGGTCTTTGCATATGTGACACTGTTACAACAACTTTATATGAAACAATAGTCTACAGTAGATTTCAACAAATTAGTTTTATCTAAATTATTATTTTAACATTTATTGTGATGACAAACTGGCAAAGAATTGTAGTCTTCTTTATCACATACTATTTCTGGGGTAAGTCTGTAAATAAGGAATGTATTATTCTGTAATATACTCCTAATATGAGTTTGAGATCCTCTTCAGTGACGTTTTACATTACATTACAGGATGTGATTCTCTGGATAGAGTTGAACAAAATATAACAGTTCAAACTGCTGTTGAAGGAGCAGCTGTAACAATCAGCTGTCAATATGAAAGCACTGATATATCACCAACTCTCTTGTGGTACCAGCACAACGTAAATGGAGTTCCAGAATTCATGCTGAGCAAATTTGGTTCAAGGATTCAGTTCAAGGAAAGATTTCACGGCGATCTCAACACAATTTCAAAATCATTTCCACTGACAATCCAGGATGTGTGTGTGTCTGACTCTGCTGTTTACTACTGTGCTCTGATGCCCACAGTGACTTAAATACACTCAAAGCTCATACTAAAATATTTTTTAGCCTGAAGGTGGCGATATCTACATACCCATGACACCGCATATTCACTATTGTAAGCCTCGATTGTTAGTTAAACAACTGCTATTGAACATCACTACATCAACATGATAAACAGGAAACAGAGCTTCTCCTACAGTTGTGGAGGACTGCAGTGAAATTGGTCTATTCATCCATTCCCCTCAAATATAAACAAAGATATATATAAACAAAGATGTCTTGGTTGCTTGTTTTATTGATATTTGTGTTTAATTTCTGTGGTAAGTAATCAAAACTGTCATTCAACCTTTATTTCTATAAATTATTTTTAAGTGCAATATTAAAAAAACAGTGAATATTTTCTTCTGCATTTACAGGATGCCTTGGACAAGACACTGTTAATCAACCAAATGAGACAAAAACTGCCACAGAAGGACAGCAGATCACCTTGAGCTGTGAATATCAAACTCTTCAGTCTGCTCCATATCTTTTCTGGTACATTCATCGCTCAAATGGCCTCCCTGAATATATACTGATGAAATACAAATTTGGATCAAGCAGCAGCTCTGAATTTGAAGAGAGGTTTGATGCCCGATTGGACTCAAATTCAGTTCCTCTGACAATCCAGGATGTGCGTGTGTCTGACTCTGCTGTGTACTACTGTGCTCTGCAGCCCACAGTGACTGAAACACACTCAATACTCATGCAGAAACATGATATTGTGATCAATCAGTCATCATTGAGGACCAGTGCACAGGTTATATGCATGAAACACTACCAAACCAATAAATGTTGTCTAATATAACATTTTATGAGCAAACACAAAGTTTATATTAAAACAACCAAAAAGTCAGTTTGCAAAACCAGCACTGTTATCTTACTTCTCATATGAACTAAAAGAAAGAAATATACTAGAAGTTGTGTCAACACAGAAGGTAAAACTATTTATAGGAAGACATTTCTAAGAGAATACTTAAATATCTATAAAGATAAGTTAACAAATCTCAAATTATACACACTACAAACTATCGACCAGAAAAATGTGTTGTAACTGGATCTTTCATCTGTTCTCCAGGAGTGAAATGTAAACAGAGAGGAGGGTCTACACAGATCTGAGAAAATCTAATTAGAAATTATTCAGTCTTCCAGTGAACACATACATTGCACAATGTATATCTTTTCAGTTTTTCTCTTCTACAGTCTGGCATGTATGTATATTTATACATATGATCTATTGTTAATGATTAGCTTAATTAAAACATATGTCATTACATATGTACCTCTTCTTTTTCAGCTGCTGTCTCTGGAAACGTCATCACACCAGACAAAACAGAACATTTTGCAGAAGAGGGTTCAAATGTTACATTATCCTGTAGTTATTCCTCTGCAGATTATCTATACTGGTACCGTCAGTATCCCAGATCTGCTCCTGAATTTCTCGTGCTCATCTTTGATGGTGCAACAAACACCGAAAAGTCTGATGTAGATCCAAGACTCTCAGTTAAACTCACTAAACAGGAACAAAAACACGTAGATCTGGAGATTTCTCCACTGCTTTATCAGACTCTGCTCTAAAACACACCAGTTCACTACAAAAACACTTTACCTAGTGACAGAGAGCAAGAATAGAGATCACATAGTTTTATGACATTCATACAACATACAGTACTGTCCTTCATTTTGATGATGATGGCTTTTAGAGGCTTTTGCATTGGAACTCTTCATTTATATATATATATATATATATATATATATATATGCATATATATATATATATATATATATATATATATATATTTATGCATATATATATATATGTATATATATATATATATATATATATATATATATATATATATATATATGACCCTGGACCACAAAACCAGTCATAACGGTCATTTTTTCAAAACTGAGATCTACACATAATCTGGAAGATGAATAAATGAGCTTTCCATTGATGTATGGTTTGTTATGAAAGGACAATATTTGTCTGAGATACAACTATTTACTTACTTACTTTACTTACTTTTGTCATTTAGCAGACACTTTTGTCCAAAGCGACTTACAAATTAGAAAAAGTAACTAAAACTAAAAGTTAAAACTCTATAAATACTATATACCCACATATTTAAGAAAATAAAGAAATTAAATAAAATTGACACATGCAAATAACAACATTTCAATAATAAACATTAAATAAAAAACTAAAATAAAAAGCGATACTTCTATCCCTTGCCGATGTCCCTGCCCGGTGGAGTCGCACGGTAGAGTTGATGGTCTTTACACTCTTAAAAGATTTGAAAATCTGGAATCTGAGGGTGCAAAGAAATCGAAATATTGAGAGAATCGCCTTTAAAATTGTTCTTAGCAATGCATATTACAAATCAAAAATTAAGTTTTGATATATTTACAGTAGGAAATTTACAAAATATCTTAATGGAACATGATCTTTACATAATATCCTAATGATTTTTGGCATAAAAGAAAAATCAATCATTTTTACCCATACAATGTATTTTTGGCTATTGCTACAAATATACAGCGACTTGAGACTGGTTTTGTGCTCCAGGGTCACAAACAGTGCTGCTTGAAAGTTTGTGAACCCTTAAAATGTTCTTTATTTCTGCATAAATAGGACCCAAAACATCATCAGATTTTCATATAAATCCTGAAAGTAGACAAAGACAACTGAATCAAACAAGTAAGAGAAAAATATTTTATTTTTCATTTATTTGAGAAAAATGATCCAGTGTTACATATGTGTGTGTCGCAAAAGTATGTGAATCTTTGCTTTCAGTATCTGGTATGACCCCCCTTTTGCTGCAGTAACTGAAGGTAAAGTTTCTTGTAAATGCTGATCAGTTCTGCACAATAATATGTAGGAGTTTTAGCCCATTCCTTAGTGCAGAACCACTCTGTGATGTTGGTGGGTTTCCTCCTATGAACTGCTTGCTTAGGTCCTTCCACAACATTTAAACTGGATTAAGGTCTGGACTTTGACTCAGCCATTCCAAAACATTAACTTTGTTCTTCTTTAACCATTCTTTGGTAGAATGACTTGTGTGCTTGGGGTTGTTGTCTTGCTGCATGACCCACGTTCTCTTGAGACTCTGTTCTTAAACAGATGTCCTTACGTTTTCCTTTAGAATTTGCTGGTATAATTCAGAATTCATTGTTCCATCAATGATGACAGGCTGTCCTGGCCAAGATGCAGCAAAACAGGCCCAAGCCATGATACTACCACCACCACAACCACCATGTTTCACAGATGGGATAAGATTCTTAAGCTGGAATTCTTTTCTTCTCATTTAAACCAATAAGTTCTATTTTGGTTTCATATATCCATTAAACCTTTCTCCAATAGTCCACTGGCTTGTAAACATTATCTTTAGCAAGCAATTTTCTTTTTGGAGAACAGTGGCTTTCTTCTTGAAACTCTGCCATGCACACCATGGTTGCTCAGTGTCCTCCTGATGGTGGGCTCATGAACATTAACATTAGCCAATGTGAGAAAGGCCTTTAGTTGCTTAGAAGTTACCCTGGGAACTTTTGCAACCTCGCAGACTATTACATGTTCTGCATTGGAGTGATCTTTGTTGGTCGGCCACTTCTCGGGAAGGTAACAATGGTCTTGAATTTCCTCCATTTGTACACAATCTGTCTGACTGTGGATTTGTGGAGTTCAAACTCTTAAGAGAAGGTTTTATAATATTTTCTAGCCTGATGAGCAACATCAACTCTTTTTCCGTCTTTGTCCTCAGTAATCTCCTTTGTTCGTGACATGATTCACTTCCACAAACATGATCAAACTTTGATAGATCTGTTCTTTGAATAAAACAGGTCACGTACTGACATTTGATAGTCATTGCACTGACTGAAAACACCTCTGCACAGATGAACTCTAATTTCACCTTTAAATTAACTGCTAATCCAAGAGATTCACATACTTTTGCCACGCACATAGATGCAATATTGGACCATTTTCCTGAATAAATAAATGACAAAGAAAATATTTTTGTCTCATTTGTTTTCTTGGGTTCTCTTTGTCTACTTTCAGGACTTGTGTGAAAATCTGATAATGTTTTGGGTCATATTTATGGAGAAATATAGAAAATTCTAAAGGGTTCACAAACTTTCCAGCAGCACTGTATATATACTGTAATAAAAAACGAGATATAAGAAAATAGAATATTTATAACATTACAGATAAAATTTATAACATTACAAACAACTAGTATTTAAAAAAAAAAGAAAATAGCAGTATTTTTAAGTGCAAATAGCTATAGATCAGGGGTGTCAAGTTCCTGTTCCTGGAGGGCCGGAGCCCTGCAGAGTTTAGATGCAACCCTAATTAAACACACGCCTGATCCAGCTAATTACGTCATTCAAGCTAGATGGTTTGAGTGTTGGAACAGGGTTGGAACAAAACTCTGCAGGGCTGCAGCCCTCCATAGATTCTATTTACACTATGTTAAAATAGTTACAATCCCTACACCTACACCTACCCGATACTTTATTTTCAATTTTGAGATTATTTCCTTCATTTTTATTAAAATTAAATGCTTTTCTGATGTGATATGAAATTTGAAAAGGGAGAAAAACGTGCGGCAAAAGGTGGTTCAAACCCAGGTTGATTTGGGTCATAAGGTGTACAGCACACGCTTTACCATCTGTGCCACTGGAGCTGGTGATTTACAGTCAGCTTTTGTAATGTTGACTAGCCCAATCACACGTTTGTGGGCAGAATTAGTGCAAATAGCCTCTGCCAACAAGGTGGGCTATTTGCACTTAGTGTAGACACTCCGTAAAAGGAAACACAACCAAAAACTCTTTTTCAATCTTGGAATCTCGCTCAAGTAAAGAATAATTTAGTATTGAAATCAAAATAAAGATTATAAAATAACCAAATTATAAAGTTATACAAATTAAACTAATGAAAGTTATACCAAGTTAAGTGAGCATCTAAGTAAACAAGTAGTGGAAACAGACAAACTCAGAAAGCTTTATGATAGCAAATATAAAGTCTACATCACACTTATCTAACCCCCATATCTGCTAGTTAACATGGATAACACCCCTCTATAAAGCACTATATATTATTGCTCGCATGGATTATTAATTTAGATGCATTTGCTTTTTCCCAGGTGGGAGGAAGGAGGGGCTAATAGTATCAGACAGTAGTTTGTCAAAACTGACATAAGATCATTTAATCTGAAACTGTAAACTCAAACACAATGATACTCCATTCAGTTATTCTGCTCTCTGCTTTAGCATGTAAGTACCATTACCTTTATAATCACAATGAAGTATGAATGAAGCATAGTTTTATTATTCAGGGACTTCATATATAAAAGTGCACTATAAGTAAATGAACTGCTTCAACGCTTCCATTTTATCAGTATAATCCCCTTTGAGACGAAAAGGACAAAACTAACATTTCACATTTATTTGCAGGTGCCGGTAATGGAGATACTATTACACCAGACAAAACAGAGGAGTTTGTTGCAGAAGGTTCAAATGTTACTTTATCCTGCAGTTATCCATCTGCATGGTCTTTACTTTGGTATCGTCAATATCCTGGATCAGCTCCTGAGTACCTTGTGCTCATCTCAGCCAGCGCAAAAGAAGATCAGGAGTCTAATGTAGATTCCAGATTCACGGCCAAAGTCACTAAAGACAATAAAGAAAATCATGTGGATCTGGAGATCTCCTCTGCATCTATATCAGACTCTGCTCTGTACTACTGTGCTCTGACGCCCACAGTGACAGGAAACACAAGAACACTGTACAAAAACCAGACTGTAAAAGGAAACAACGGTCTTCTACAGACAAGAAGAAATATGACCTTTAAATCTTAAATTATATCAAGACCAGTTGAGAGATGAGCAGTAGGTGTCACGCATGTGTTCAAAAACATATTCAGGCTAATACTAATTTTGTGAAAAATGGTTTACAAAGTCACAAAGCTATTAACTAATTAAAAGAAATTAAAAACTTCATCCACAAGGAGGCAGCCTTGCTCTCTTAATGTATAGGTATATCATGATACATGATACAAACATTTAAGAAGAGCTCTGCGAGATGAATACAGTTCATAAGAGCACAGTTTAGTGAATGTTTGTTCATAGATCAACTATGTATAGATGGGCTTTGATTTCCCTGTGTTTCATAGCACACTATGATGGTACATGTATAGACATGCTTTATAAGAAAATACTTACATTCAGGTTAATACATTTTTAAGTATCCTTTCCTACTAATTCAAGTTAATGACTTACTTTTTTCTGTCTATCTTTTCAGTGTCCTCAGCACAGCACAGGGTTGAACAGTCTTCAGGAGAAATGACTGAAAGTGAAGGAGATCAAGTTATTTTAATGTGTAATTATACTACTACTTCCACAACTCCGTACCTCTTCTGGTACAAACAGCTTGATGGACTCCACATCAAGAACATTTCCATTGACGGTCCAGAATCTGCTTGTGTCTGACTCTGCTGTGTACTACTGTGCTCTGAGGCCCACTGTGACTGAAACACTCTCAACACTCATACAAAAACTCTCTTTCCTAAAATATGTGTGCACAGAACTAAAGCATAAAGCTCCACAGAATTGGAATGACCATTCACATCACCTGCCTTTTTTTTTTCTTTTTCAATGAACATTTTCATACCAGTAACAGTACTCTTAGTTCCATTCAACACAAATCCATTTTAATCTGTTTAAATCAATTTCACAATTCCACAAATAAGAACTGTAGTAATGCTGTAAACTACCTGTATATATTTTTTAAGAATTTTAAATTATTTAGTGCTCATCACTATACAACTCAAATTCCGAAAATGTTGTGACGTTTTTAAAATTAGAATAAAGTAAAAACTAAAAGACTTCCAATATTTTATTCACAATAGCACATAGATAACATAACAAATGTTTAAACGGAGAAATGTTACACTTTTGTCCACTAAATGAGCTAATTTCTAATTTGATGCCTACTGCAGGTCTCAAAAAAATTGGCACGGGGCAACAAAGGGCTGAAAAAGCAAGATATTTTGAAAAGATTCAGCTAGGAGAACATCTAGCAACTAATAAAGTTAATTGACATCAGGTCTGTAACATAAAATAAATGTCTTAGAGAGGCAGAGTCTCTCAGAAGAGTCTCTGTGAAAGAGTGGGTAAAAAGATTGTGGAATACTTTAAAAACAACGGTCCTCAACATCAAATTACAAAGGCTTTGTAAAGCTCATCTACAGTGCATAACATCATCAAAAGCATCAGAGAAACTGGAGAAATCTCTCTGCGTAAGGGACAAGGTCGAAGACCTTCGTTGGATGCCTGTGGTCTTCGGGCCCTCAGACGACACTACATCACTCATTGGCATGATTCTGTCATTGACATTACTAAATGGGCCCAGGACTATTTCCAGAAACCACTGTCGGTAAACACAGTCTGCCGTGCCATCTGCCGATGCCAACTAAAGTTCTATCATGGGAAAAGGAAGCCATATGTGAACATGGTCCAGAAGCGCCATCGTGTCCTGTGGGCCAAGGCTCATTTAAAATGGACTGTTTGATTGGAGTCCACCTGTGGTAAATTCAGTTGATTGGACATGATTTGGAAAGGCACACACCTGTCTATATAAGGTCCCACAGTTAACAGTGCATGTCAGAACAGGGAAGCTAAAGGAAGACATTTGCATGCTATTCAAAATAAAGTTGGTACATTGAGGAACTGGGGAGGGACTAGGAGAGAAGAAATAGTGATGACAAGATTAAGAATAGGACACAGTAATTTAAATAGTACATTACACATTATAGGGAAGCACCCTACTGGTTTGTGCGAGTACTGTCAGTCATTAGAAACCATAGAACATGTATTTATAAGTTGCAGAAGGTATGAAGAACAGAGGAGAATTATGATGGATGAATTAATAAGAGATGGGTTGACAGGGGCAGGTATAAAAGATATACTGCAAAATGGTGTAATTAAGCAAGGCAAGAAAAATATTTGTAATTTTTTAATTAGAGCAGGTTTGATGAAGAGAATATGATCGCGGAAAACAAGCTGGAGTAACATCGCAAGAAAATAACCCAGAAGATGGCGGTAATGCAACGCTCATGGATGCAAACCGCCGTTAAACCTCAAAGAAGAAGAAGAAGAAGAAGTGCATGTCAGAGCACAAACCAAGCAAAGAAGTCCACGGAATTGTCTGTAGACAGGATTACTAGCGCGGGCTGCCTGGCCAAAGTGAAAGATCGGGGGAGAGGGGGCCTTTTAGTCAGGGAGGTGACCAAGAACCTGATGGTCACTCTGACAGAACTCCAGCGTTTCTCTGTGGAGAGATGAGGCCCTTCCAGAAGAACAACCATCTCTGCAGCACTCCACCAATCAGGCCTGTATGGTAGAGTGGCCAGACAGAAACCACTCCTCAGTGAAAGGCACATGATGACCTGCCTGGAGTTTGCCAAAAGGTACCCGAAGGACTCTCAGACCATGAGAAACAAAATTCTCTTGTCTGATGAAACGAATGTTGAACTGTTCGGCAAGTGTCATGTCTGGAGGAAACCAGGCACCGCTCATCACATGCCCAATACCATCCCTTAAGTGAAGCATGGTGGTGGCAGCACCATGCTGTGGGGATGTTTTTCAGCAGCAAGAACTGGGAAACTAGTCAAGATCGAGGGAAAGATGAATGCAGCGATGTACAGAGACATCCTTGATGAAAACCTCGACCTAAGACTGGGGCGACGGTTCATCTTCCAACAGGACAACGACCTTTAAATTCTTTAAATTTACGATTCTTTAAATATTCCACCACCTCTAGCCTCAATGATGTTCTTATAATGTTTTGCTAATGTGGCTGAGAGAATGTTCTTCACTTGTCATCTTGAAACATTGTAACAATGTTTTATTGACAGCATTGTATAATCTGTTACCTCAACAATATCCTTAAAACATCCTTAAAATGTTGCAGATAAAATATTCTAGCTTTGTTATTATGTCACATTACAAGAACGTTTTATAAAAACATTACACCATCTCAGGCCTCAGTGATGTTTTTATAACCTTCTCCTAATGTGGCTGAGAGAATGTTCTTTCTTATCTTGAAACATTGCAACAATGTTTTATTGACAGCATTGTATAATCTGTTACCTGAACAACAGCCACAAAACATCCTTAAAATGTTGCAGGTAAAGTGTTCCAGCTTTATTTACACTTAACATTATAGGAACATTATCTGAAATGAGAAACATTCTTAAAACACTTTTTGAACATTACATTCAAATGTTTTCTCTAAAACATCAACCAAACCTGTACGGAATGTTAGCCAAAGTTCTGAGAACGTTCCCTGCTAGCTGGGAAGACACGACAGGTAAGTAATAAGGTAGGTATCGCAATGAATCAGTATTGTTTCAGAGAGCAAGTCCACTATGTTGAAACAAGATCGGACAATGAGTGAAGTGAGGTGTGTGCTTTTGAAGGCTGACTGATGAGGGAGATGATGACTTGCAGGTGCTTGTGACTAATACTCTGGTGAAAGTGAGCGTTGTGATTGGGTGATTGAGCCTGACCGATCTGTGACAACTCCAGCAATGGGTGGAGTTTATTCACACTGTTGAGAGTGTGAGACAGAGTCAAACAGTTGTTCAAATACTGCTTTTGCCATCACTGTCTCTCTGAAGACATCATGTTTGTCTTTACCTGGATAATAATCCAACTTTTCATGGGTAAGATATATTCATCCAATCAATATGTTTATTAAGAAAACAAACAAACAACAAATCAATAAACAGCTGAAAAAAACTTGAAAAAATAAAATCCAGATCTGTTATACTAATGTACTGCTTATAATATAATAATTGAGACTCTTTTCTTTTCCACAGGAACATCTTTTGCTGATACAATACAACCATTGTCTTCAGAAAAACATGTTGTTGAGGGTAAAAATGTGACTCTGTCTTGTAATTACAGCACTAGCTCTGGCAATGTTAACTCTCTCCAGTGGTATCGACAGAATGTCGGAGCAAAACCAGAGTTTCTACTTCTTGTGAATGAATATTCAAGTGAATCTAAGCCTGATCTTCGTCTATATTCAAAAGCTACAAAAGCAATCAAACGTGTGGACTTGGAGATCTTCTCTGCTGCTGTATCAGACTCTGCTCTGTACTACTGTGCTCTGGAGCCCACAGTGACAGGAAACACATGAACACTGTACAAAAACCTGACACACTGTATTGCATCTGTATTACACTAATGTGTTTCATAAACTGGTGGACTCAACAATTGTTCAGGAGGACCTTTTTCTCCTAGTTCTTTCAATCTAGTATGTAAGGGATAATGTACAGTCACTGTCAACCACACATAAATGAACATCAAATTTATTTTACAGTTAAAGTTTGAATGAATTTTAATCTTACCTGTAGCTATGTCATCTTAAATCTTCCGCTAATGACAAAAAAGAAAAGAAAAAAAGGGAAAAAAGGAAAACAGTCCACAACAACAAAGTGTGTAGAAGTCAAAAACGACCTATATTTATATTCTATATTTTAGTTTAATAATGGTTTTCATTTCATTTTTTCAATATTTTATTTACAATAGAACATAAATAACATTTACGTTTAAACTGAAAATTAAAAAAAAAATTATACACAAAATGAGCTCATTTCAAATTTGATGCCTGCTACAGGTCTCAAAATAGTCCCGTCTCGTCTTGTTAACGAAGACGCTGCATAAATTTCGTCATATAGTTTTTATCATCAGATATTAGTTTTAGCTATAGTAGTCACAAAAAAAAGGTTCGTTGACGAATATTTTTCGTCGTCGTCTTAGCTGACGAAATTAACACTGGTCCCATTCTTGCCTGATATAGGTTTCCAGTTGCTGAAGAGTTTGTGGTCGTCTATGACGTATTTTACGTTTAATGATGGGCCAAATGTTCTCTATTATAGATACATGATAATAGGTGAAAATATTAGGTGAAAGATCTGGACCGCAGGTGGGCCAATTCAGCACCCGGACTCTTCTACTACGAAGCCATGCTGTTCTAATAGCTGCAGTATGTGGTTTTGCATTGTCCTGTTGAAATAAACAAGGCCTTCCTTGAAATAGACGTCATCTGGAGGGGAGGATATATTGCTCTAAAACCTTTATATACCTTTCAGCATTCACAGTGCCTTCCAAAACATGTAAGCTGCCCAGACCGTATGCACTTATGCACCCCCATACCATCAGAGATGCTGGCTTTTGAACTGATTATACATACTGTGAGGCAAGAATTCGAGGAGATTCAAATTTAAATTTTCAAATTTCAAATTTTATTTGTCACATACATATACATACATAGTACGACATGTAGTGAAATGTATTGTACGACTGTCCAACAAAATTAAGAAAACCTCAAGTTTACAAAAATACAAATAGAAAAGTACAGTAAACATATATATAGAAATAAACTAGCAATAAAATAAAATAGAATAAAATAAAAATAGATATGAGAATAAAAATAGATATGAAGAATAAAAATAGACTATGATTCTATATAGATTCTATAAAAAGTAAAGTGTATGTCAGTGATAAAGTGTCCGTGTGCTGTGCAGTGCAGTAAAGTGTATAAGTGAGTAAAAGGAATACTAAATGGTAATAATACTGAAAATGGTATGTAAATCCCACTCATTTATCCTCACGTAACCTTCTACAACTGAGACTGACATTAGTGCAGATTGTAGTTGAAATTGTGCAAAGTGAAAGTGTGGGGTGATGTAATTAGAGTGGAGAGTGGTTAAGACTCCGAATGGCCTGCGGGAAAAAGCTCCTCCTCATTCTCTCTGTGTTCGCCTTCATGGAGTGGAAACGCCTCCCTGAACGCAGCAGGGAAAAGAGTCCATTGTTGGGATGGCTGAGGTCCTTCACTATCTTCCTGGCCCTGGTCAGGCACCGCTTGCTGTAGATCTCCTGCAGGTCAGGGAGCTCGGTGTGGATGGTACGTTCCGCTGAACGCACCACCCTCTGGAGGGCTCGTCTGTCCTGCATAGTGCAGTTCCCGAACCAGGAAGTGATGCTGCCCGTCAGGACGCTCTCGATGGTGCAGGAGTAAAAAGTCTTAAGCACCCGAGAGGGAAGTCTAAAGTCCCTTAAGCGTCTCAGATGGTACAGACGCTGCCTGGCCTTCTTCACCAGGGTGCTGGTATGACAGGACCAAGTCAAGTCCTGCGTGATGCGAACACCCAGGTATCTGAAGCTGTCCACTCTCTCCTCTGGAGTCCCGCTGATCGTGGTCGGCTGGTATGACCGCTCCTGCTTCGTACTGAAGTCCACTATCAGCTCCTTAGTTTTTCTGATGTTCAGGTGTAGACTATTCACCTGGCACAAACTCTCCAGGTTCTTAATCTCCTGTATGTAGGCCGTCTCGTTGTTGTCTGAGATCAGGCCCAACACAACAGTGTCATCAGCAAACTTGATGATGGTGGTGGAGTTGGAAGTGGCCACACAGTCATAAGTGTACAGTGAGTACAGCAGGGGGCTCAGAACACAACCTTGAGGGGCTCCAGTACTTAGGGTGATGGAGGATGAGGTGTGTTTACCCATCCATAATATTATTCAGATTGTTTAATTTACGTGTCTGTGAAGAGAGGTAACAGAGAGACGGAGATTGCAGAGAGCGCACCCTGTTTATTTTCTTTATTTTACAAAAGCACATTGTTTTACTATGACTATTCACAAATAAAAGTAGACCCTCTGCAGTTTCAAACGATACCTTATTCTTATCTGTACAATCAAAAATTACAGATTATTTTTAGTTATTTTCACGGACATCAAGAAAAAACGAGACAGACCACACCGGTGTGGTCTTCGACCCCAGAGGGTTAATTCTGTGCTTACACCTCTGCTCTAGATCAATACTATTTTGGTCATAATAAAAAAATTATAATAGCACTGTTAATATTATTGGGTCATTAATCGTTCATGTTTTGTATTTTTCTTCAAAATCATTTGCTTAGTTGAAAAGGCTTTCCTCTAACCAATGGCAGAGCATTAACATGAGAAGCAGGAGATGGTATCATCACACTGAAGTCAGGAAGTTCTAATGTGTTTGAGTGAAACTGCAGAGACTCACAGTAACACAGATCTACAGCTCAGAGCACAGAGAACATTAACACACACCTGATCTGACCTAGTCAACATGGAAAAACACCTGCTTCTGATTTTAATTATGACTTCAGGTACAGTACATCTTGACCATTTTTATTTTTATTACAGTAAATGAGATAATTTGAGAAAATTTTGTGTATCTTGGCTGGCAAATGATTTTTGTTTGATTTAGGTGTGCTGACTGCAGACCAGATTTGGCCAAAGAAAGATGCTTTTATCATAAAGGAAGATGAGACTGTGACCCTCAGCTGCTCATATAAAACAAGCAGTGCTTATGCATATTTGTATTGGTACAGACAATATCCTAATGAAGAGCTTCAATATTTAATATATTCTTCACAATCAAGTAGTGGAAGGTTTCGTGTGACTAAATCACAAACATCCACTGAGCTCATTATTACTGGTGTAACTCTGTCAGATTCAGCTCTCTATTATTGTGCTCTAAGAGTAGCAGCCCAGTGATACAAAGTCTACGTGAAGCCGTACAAAAACTCACATTTATTTTTCACTTTGATGACAAGCCACATCAAACCCACAATCTAAAATTTACACAATATAATTAAACTTGTGGAAACACCTGTGTGTGGTTACTAAGGTAATGAGAAGGAACCACAATATAGTAGAATAATTCCTACTTTCTTGCAGTACATCACAACTCTCTTAAAGAAAGTTTTCATCGAGTTTTCATCAAGGAACTTGGGTGTCTTATTTGATTCCATTCTAAAGTTTGATAAACAGATAAACAGTGTGGTTAGGTCATGCTTTTTTCATCTTCGACGGTTGGCTAAGGTTAAAACTCTTCTTTTAACACAGACTTTCGAAAAAGTAATTCATGCATTTATGACATCTAGATTAGACTTTTGCAATTTGCTACTATGGGATAAATCAGTCCTCCATGGAGCGACTGCAATTAGTTCAAAATGCAGCAGCCAGGCTATTGACTCGCACGCGTAAATTCCAGCACATTACTCCCATTCCAAATACATTACAGTGGCTACCAGTTAAACTTAGAGTGGAATATAAAATTTTAACATTGGTTTTTAAAGCACTTCATAATCTTGCACCAATCTACCTCACTGAGTTGTTGCAAACAAACAAATTTGTGAGGCCACTCAGATCCAGATTTTTGGGAACTTTATCAATTCCTAGGTCCAGATTAAAACACCGTGGCAATTGAGCCTTTGCAATTGTTGGTCCTACACTCTGGAACAATCTTTCGGTTGCCATCCGAACAACTTCCTCTCTATCTATTTTTAAAGTTATGCTTAAATCTCATCTTCTTGATCGATTTGCGGCACGTCAATGAAGTGTTTTTGTATTTATCTATTGGGATTGTTATTATTTTAATTATTAGTTTATAATTTTGCTCTGCTGTATTGTTGTTTACTTTGCTATGTAAAGCAATTTGGTCAACTTTAAGTTTTGTTTAAATGTGCTATATAAATAAATAAACAAACAAACAAGTCATACCCCGATAACAACTTTTGTAACTAGCAACACCGAATAACACAGCGCTCATTCCGGGTTTCATGTTTCATTCAAATGCAACTGCTATCATCTTGTGCACCAGTTATCTTGTGCACATCTAAACAGAGAATATAAACAGAGAGCTTTAACAAGTATGTGGAATTATTCCAGATCATATTCTGTATATTGAGATCTGAGGATTTCTATAATATGACAAAGTTAGCAAAGAACCACAAGAGGGTACAATAGGATATGAATAGTAATCAAATGACACAGTAGTGCATGAAACGGATCTGCTCTGCTCTCTCAAAGAGCTCTCTGGAAGAGGTGGGGTTTAAAGCATTGATACCTGATGTGATCTTCTTAAACTTCTGTTAGAAGAAAGAAACTGAAGAAAGAAAAAAACTAATTAGGTCACATTATTATAGACTTTGGTGGTATGAAAAGTCAAATCTTGCATTGTAACTGAGAGTCCTTCTGGGTGGCAACAACAAAAAGTATTCAGCATGCAAAAATCTGTTGAATCTATTAAATCAAATTAATTTTAATGCGTTTTAATGAGTAAATGTGACCACAAGGTATCAGCAACCCTTAGATTCATAATGAAGGCTTTAACTAAAAAGAGCAGCAAATTTTAAGAATGGAACGAGGGATAGAGATATTCAAGAGAAAGATATGCACAATTAAAATTTATTTCTGTAACTTTGCCTCTAAACTGGCTGAAATGGCTGAATTCTTTGACATGCAACAAAAAACTCATGTGTCTTTGCCTGTGATTAGATAACTGGACTAACCAGCATACTGATCTCAATGCACACCATCTCAAATGTTGTTTGAGTCATTCTGAAATGCCTGAGCCGAAGTCTGTCATCAAAATTATTAGGTTAAATGACCTTCCAGAACTGTCTCAGAAGACGTTCCCATCTTCCATTATTATCATCGACATGCGGCTTTTCAGGAAGTGGCGATTATGTTCTCTTGAACATGTGAAATGGAAACAGTGCTTTATTTGCAAATTATTTATGCAATATTTCAGTTTTTTGTAAAAGTTAAATTCACAGCTTTAGATGGAAACATAGCTAATGATCACATGTGCCTCACTTTCATTCAGAACAGGAGGCTCTAGTACAGACTGTTGTTGTCATATATTATGTTACACAGCAAAATAAATATATTGTCAGAGAAGATGATGAGCTGATGTGCAGGTCAAAATGATCCTCAAGTTATGTTAGACTATGTGTGTTGCATTTAAAATCAGTTAGAAATACATACTGTAACGGGGGAAGTCGTGGCCTAATGGTTAGAGAGTTGGACTCGTGATCCAAAGGTTGCGGGTTCGAGTCTCCGGCCGGCAGGAATTGTAGGTGGGGGGAGTGAATGTCCAGCGCTCTCTCCACCCTCAATACCACGACTGAGGTGCCTAAATAAATAGGCACCTCACCTTGAGCAAGGCACCGAACCCCCAACTGCTCCCTGGGCGCTGCAGCATAAAATGGCTGCCCACTGCTCCGGGTGTGTGTTCACGGTGTGTGTGTGTTCACTGCTGTGTGTGTGCACGTTGGATGGGTTAAATGCAGAGCACGAATTCCGAGTATGGGTCACCATACTTGGCTGAATGTCACTTCACACTTCACATAAATGCAGCACTGGGGGGCAGCATCCCTCAAAAGTGCCATCAACAGTGTGCCATGTGAGGATTTAGACCTGCTTGAAGACTTGAAATATCATGAGAAGAGCAGCACAGAGGAAACAGAGAGCTACAGCAAAGACAGAGAGACACATTCATTAGAAAACACATCAAAACATTCATCAAACATTCTGTATCCATAATATGCACATCTAAACAAAGAATTCCTGCTGATAACCTGGTTTAAACTTTAACAGAGGAATTAATCAAGATCAAATTAATGAGATCTGAGAATTCATATACTACAGAGTTAGTAAGGAACCACAAGAGGGTACTGTGCAACATATGAACAGTGATGACATTGTTGATGAACATGAAAAAGATTCGATCTGCTCTCTCAATGAGCCCTCTGAAAGAGGTGGGGTTTAAAGCACTGATACCTTTTGTGATCTTAAACTTAAGTCTGTTAGAGAGAGCATAATATAACACACACAATGAGTCTTCATTCTGTCATTCTGCTTTCTGCCTTTGCATGTAAGTATTGAAGAGTTTTGTAATTTGCATCTGTATCTTATTGTATTTTATGTTGACACATCTAAAATGAATAAACACCAGTTCATTAAAGATTTTAACTACTTTTGCAGATGCAGCATATGGAAATGATATTAAACCAACCAAAACAGAGGAGTTTGCTGACGAGGGTTCAAATGTTAAATTATCCTGCAGTTATTAATCTGCATTAACTCTCTACTGGTACCGTCAGTATCCCGGATCAGCTCCTGAGTTCATTGTGCTCATCTCAGATGGTGCAAAACAAACTAAGGAGTCTGATGTAGATTCCAGATTCATGGCTAAAGTCAGTAAAGACAAAGAAAACCATGTGGGTCTAGAGATCTCTTCTGCATCTATATCAGACTCTGCTCTGTACTACTGTGCCCTGAGGCCCACAGTGACAGGAAACACTATATCAGATATAATCATTTTGTACAAACCCAACATTAAAGTGACTGTACTGTAAGACAAAGGTTCACAATTATTCTTACACGACTATTTTCTAAATATTTGGTTTTGTTTCTATATTATATTGTTGTTGTTGTTTTTCCCGCTAAATTGCCAATTGCCCAATAGCTGTCACGGTGTGAGTGATAGAGGACTCAGATGCAGAGTAGAGCAGGAGAAACTTTTATTTTCACCACCAAAACACAAAATAACATAAACAATATATAAGAGCGGCTTAAGGAAGCGAGATTCCAGAGCTGGCCAGCAGTGTCTGCGGACCACACAGGCTGCTGGATCTCCGTGCTACGAGTCCTGTAGCACAAGGGAACTTAGGGTCAGAATAGAGAAGCGAGATTCTCATACAGAACACTATCAAGGACAAAACAGGGATATATATGGGAGTGGGGGAATGAGCAGCACAGGACTCTGGTAAGAAAGATCATTTATCACACTTTAGAGATACTATTTTAGTTACTTAATGTATGTAACTTATGAATAGTTAAATCTATTTTCCAGTGTGCTGGGGGCAAGACAGAGTTGAACAGTCTTTAGGAGAAATGACTGCAAATGAAGGAGATCCAGTTACTCTACAGTGCAATTATTCTACCACTGCTACAAATGTATATATCTACTGGTACAAACAACTACCAAATAGATCACCAACATTCATCCTGAGTGAATTTACAGTTGGTAAAGGAACTACTGAGGATGAATTTAAAGACAGATTTTCCGCAACATTGGATTCAACATCAAGAAGAGTTCCACTGATGATCCAGAATCTGCGTGTGTCTGACTCTGCTGTGTACTACTGTGCTCTGCAGCCCACAGTGACTGAAACACACTCAACACTCATACAAAAACAGAGCTAAATAGATAATAGCTTTTGTGCAAGACTCCCTCTGCAGTCAGTTACAACATCTTACAGCAACTTTCACACTCAATGTACTTGGAATTAACTTCTAAAGTCAAATCACATGAACCTCAAAGTATCACAACAGTCAAAAGCAGTTCTTTAACTCTTCAAATTTAAATAAATACATGTATGAACTGGGGGCCTGAATTTGGGGATAAAAATCTACTTTGAATCTGGAAATAAACAAATCCTTTACACTTTGAAATATTTACATTTACATTTAGTCATTTACCAGACACCTTTATCCAAAGCTTGTACACACACACACACACACACACACACATGTGTAATCTAGAATAGATCAATACTATTTTGGTCATGTTACAAATTTGTATCACTCTTATTATTATTGGTTCATTAACCATTCATTTTTGTACTTTTCGTAGACAAATCATCTGCTAAATAAATATATTTACATTTACATTTACATTTATTCATTTAGCAGACACTTTTGCCCAAAGTAATTTACAAATGAGGAATACAAAAAGCAATTAATCTTAAGGAGGAAATAAAGGCAAGAAGTGCTAGTAATGCAACGTTTCAGACAGCTTCAGAATAGTACAAATGTAATTTGTATATTGCAAAAGCTTTCCTCTAACCGATGGCAGAGCAAAGCATGAGAAGCGGCAGGAAGTTCCAGTGTGTTTGAGTGTGAAACTGTAGAGACTCACAGTAACACAGATCTACAGCTCAGAGCACAGAGAACATTAACACACACCTGATCTGACCTATTCAACATGGAAAAACACCTGCTTCTGATTTTAATTCTGACTTCAGGTACTCTTTTTATTTTTATTACAGTGGTGATAATGGGGTAGAGTGGGTTCATTTTGTGTGAACTTGAATGACAAATTATTTTAGTTTGTTTCATTTAGGTGTGATGACTGCAGACCAGATTAGGCCAAATAAAGAAGCTATTGTCATAAAGGAAGATGAGACTGTGACCCTCAGCTGCTCATATACAAGCAGCAGTTATGTTAATCTGTATTGGTACAGACAGTATCCTAGTGGAGAGCTTCACTATTTAATATATAAGTATTCAGGTGGTGGAGGTGGGAGTCCTTCTGATCCTCGCTTTCAGTCGACTACACCACAATCATCCACTGAACTCACTATTACTGGTGTAACTCTGTCAGATTCAGCTCTCTATTATTGTGCTCTAAGAGTAGCAGCCCAGTGATACAAAGTCTATGTGAAGCCGTACAAAAACTCAATTCATTTTTCCCTTTAATGTCAAGCAACATCAAACCCACAATCTAATATTCACACAATATAATTATACTTGTGGGAACACCTGTGTGTGGTTACTGAAAGGGTAACTGAACAGGAAACATATAGTAGAATATTTCTTGAATAGTACATCCCAACCATTTTGAAAGATCTGACTAAACATCACATTATCATTATCATTATCAATATCTGCTCTGCAAAATCCTTGTATGATGTCTGCCTGAATCTCTTAAAGAAAGTTTTCCTCTCAAAGTCAAACTCTTCATATAGTGCAAACTAAAATGTACAATAAATGTCATTTTACTTCTTATTTATTATACGATTAATTGATTCTGACATTAGTTGCACTGTTGTGTCTGAATGTGACTGAATTTAAATAGTTCAGATCAGCAAAATCTATTCAAACATGCCACAAGGAGGAACCATTCCTCATATTCTTATACAAAGCTGAACCTCTTGAAGAATCTCGAACTACAAAGAGAAACAGAGACAACTGTATATAGTAAGAAGAATAGTGTCCTGGAATGTTCTGTTAAAATATTCTTCCTTTTCAGCTTTAAGCAACAATGGAAAAATGCATGATTACTACTCTTTTCTTAACAGCGCTTGAGTTTGGTAAGAACATTATTTATTATTTGCACTTTACTATCTGTGTGAGATACTCAATATAAGCACATGAATAATAGCTAAATCTATTTTCCAGTGTGCTGGGGACAAGACAAAGTTGAACAACCTTCAAGACAAATGACTGCAAATGAAACAGCTCAAGTTACTCTACTGTGCAATTACTCCACCAGTTATGCTAATGCTTATCTCTTCTGGTACAAAGAGCTACCAAACAGAGCACCAACATTCATCCTGAGTGAATTTACAGTTGGTAAAGGAAATATTGAGGATGAATTCAAAGAGAGATTTTCTGCAACACTGGACTCCACATCAAGAACATTTCCACTGATGATCAAGAATCTGCTTGTGTCTGACTCTGCTGTGTACTACTGTGCTCTGCAGCCCACAGTGACTGAAACACACTCAACACTCATACAAAAACATAACTGTCTGACAACTAATGTAAAATAATTAAACAATATAGTACTAAAGAATAACATCAACATTAACAAGTCTCTGTTAAATTTAAACAATAATCTGCGTGTGTCTGACTCTGCTGTGTACTACTGCTCTGCAGCCCACAGTGACTGAAACACACTTGACACTCGTACAGAAAAATGATACTGTGATCTATCAGTCATCATTGAGGACCAGTGCACAGACTTAGTGCAAGATTACCAAACTAGACCCAGATTTATGAAGGTTCATATTGTATTGCAAAACACTTCTGCTGCTATTGAGGTGGGATATGGGTAAGGTTAGGGACAGGTTTGGTGGTATGGGTAGGTTTAAGGGTAGTAAGGTGTAAGAGATAGGTCAACAGTATAATTATAAATGTAATTGCAGAAATTAATTACCTGATGTAATTACATGCAGCTATTTTTAAAATATAAGTACAATGTAAAATCATGTATGTACAGAATAAGTGCATTGTACCAAATGATTAATTTAAATGTAAGTACATAGGCCACTTAATATAAAGTGGGACCAGTTGGTTCAACACAGAAGGCAAAACTATTTATAGGAGGACATTTCTAAGAAAATACTTAAATATCTATAAAGATAAGTCAACATGTCTCTTAAACTGTTTCCACACATTCAG
This sequence comes from Barbus barbus, assembly GCF_936440315.1. Lineage (NCBI taxonomy): Eukaryota > Metazoa > Chordata > Actinopteri > Cypriniformes > Cyprinidae > Barbus > Barbus barbus. Next base: position 10,347,727 of record NC_136754.1, read on the forward strand.
CTCTTTCTTGCTGTGCTCATTCTCAAATAATAAAATATTGATCACAGATAAATTTTCTAATTACTTCTGAATATAACACATTATACCCATACATAGTGCATGAAAAACAAGAGAAAACATTAATGATTGTAACTTCAGTTCTCCAGGAGTGAAATGTAAACAAAGAGGAGGGTCTACACAGATCTGACACATTCTAATCTATTCAGACTGCAGTAGAAACGATTCAGTCTTCCAGTGAACACAGTGCATTGCACAATGGATATCTTTTCCGTTTTTCTCTTCTGTAGTCTCTGGAAACGTCATCACACCAGACGAAACAGAACATTTTGCAGAGGAGGGTTCAAATGTTACATTATCCTGTAGTTATTCCTCTGCAGATTATCTATACTGGTACCGTCAGTATCCCAGATCTGCTCCTGAATTTCTCGTGCTCATCTTTGATGGTACAACAAACACCGAAAAGTCTGATGTAGATCCAAGACTCTCAGTTAAACTCACTAAACAGGAACAAAAGCATGTGGATCTGATCTTCTCCTCTGCTGCTGTATCAGACTCTGCTCAGTACTACTGTGCTCTGAGGCCCACAGTCACAGGAAACATACCAGTTCACTACAAAAACCCTTTACCCAGTGAGAAACAGCAAGTCTTCATAGAGTCTTATCATACAGTCATACAGTCTTAAATTGACATTAAAATAATAATAATAATAATAATAATTCATTACATTTATACAGCGCTTTTCTGCTTTTTCTAAGCACTCAAAGCGCTCTACATTTTTGAGGGGTGGTGTCTCCTCGTCCACCACCAGTGTGCAGCATCCACCTGGATGATGCGACGGCAGCCATAGTGCGCCAGAACGCCCACCACACACCAGCTTACTGGTGGAGAGGAGACAGAGTGGTGAAGCCAATCAGTGTAAGGGGATGATTAGGAGGCCATGATGGTCAGAGACCAATGTGGAAATTTGGCCAGGATGCCGAGGTCACACCTCTACTCTTTTCGAAAGACATCCTGGGATTTTTAATGACCACAGAGAGTCAGGACCTCGGTTTAACGTCTCATCCGAAAGACGTTATTATGACATTCATACAACATATCGTACTGTCCTTCACTCTGCATCCACTCCACTTCCTGATAATCACGATAATCACAGTGTGCAGGCACATTTCTACCACAGGGCTGCAGTGTTGTGAAATGTTCTGAGATGAGAAATGAGAAAATGCACACATGGATTTTTCTGTCCATGCACAAGAAGAAAAGCTGAAGCTGCAAGGTTGATGCAGTACATATAATAAAAAGCAAGATATAAAATAATAGAATATAAACAATTATAACATAACACACAAATATTACATGATGTATTTACATCTCAGAAAGACAGAAAAGATGACATGGCTTACTGTCAAGTTTACTGAAGAAGAATATTTCACAGCCGGACAGACAGACAGACAGACAGACACACAGACCATTTGTGATCATTTGAGCAGTTTGTATTCAAAGCAAACGGCATCACGTGACAGGGAGCAGGAAGTTCCTGGGTGGTTTTATGACCGTCAGTGTCTCACACACAGTGCAGAACATTGAAAGGCTCAAGAAAGAACTGAGCTCATATTATTCAACATGGACATATGCTTTCTACTCATTGTTATTATAGGAACAGGTACATTCATTATTGAGTAATTAATAAAACAGTGGAGCCTAGAAATCATTAAAAGAAAATGTTTTAAAAAAGTAGTCATTTACTGTTTGCGCTGTGTCTTGTGTTTGAAATGTGTTTGGTATATATTCTGCCTTTTTGTTCACAGGTTTGGTGTTTGGGGACAGTATTGAGCCAGATAAAGAGAAAAATGTTATCACAAAAGAAAGAGAAGCTGTCAAGCTGAGCTACTCATATAGTACAACCAGCAATAACGTTCGTCTTTACTGGTACAGACAGTATCCTAATGGAGAACTTATGTTTTTAGCATATAAAGGTGCTCGATCACTGAGTGCTGCAGAAACCGCTGATGCTCGCTTTCAGTCGACTACTTCAGATACATCCACTGAACTCACTATTACTGATGTACGTCTGTCAGATTCAGCTCTCTATTATTGTGCTCTATTAGTAGGAGCCCAGTGATACAAAACATAAAGAATGTTGTACAAAAACATGAAGCGCTTTTCACTTTGAACTGATCTAGTGAAAGCCACAATCACAACAACAATCTATCCAGCAAAAAATATAATAAAATATGGTCACACCTGTGTGAAGCAGATTGTTTAAGGCATAAAAGTAAACCAGAAACATTTAAAAGAAACATTTTCATAACAAGTTTCCTGCATGAATACAGCATCAAAATCTACTCAGCAAATTCCTTTTCTTTTAGTTACAAGCAATCATTTTAATCTTTAGAATTAAGCATTTGACAATGTAAAATATACGTATGTTACAAAGTATATTAGAAGGCAAACAAACTGCAGTTCTGCTTTAAGAGTTTCTTGTTTTAATTTTGATGAAAGTTATGTAATTGCACATCCTAGCCACTTTGAGGCAGAATTGTATCCTATTATACTTGCAAGCTCCTCCTATGTGTTTAATCTGTGCAAACATACTCTAGAGTCACACAAAGAGAAATCTAAACTGCCTCATGTTTATCATCATCATATTGAACTAATATTGCCTTTGAAATTTTGATACGCTTTATGTAAACTATGTTAATCTGGCTGAGGAATTTACTTCTGTTGGCTGCAGTTCTAGGTAAAGCAACTTTGCTTTTAAATTGAATTGTTCCTTACATCAGAATATACTTGAAAATTGATTTGTTTATATTTTTTATATCTCCTGACAGAGTGCAACACACAAGATTCTGTCAATCAGCCAAAAAGAGTTCAAACAGCTTCTGAACACGAGATGGTTAAACTTCACTGCACTTACAGTACCAGTGACCAATACCCTTATCTTTACTGGTACCAACATAAAACCAATGGATTTCCAGTTTACATGCTCCGTAAACTCTCGACTGGATCAAGCAGCAGTGAAAAAGAATTTGAGGAAAGATTCCATGCAGATCTCAACAAATCCTCAAGCTCAGTTTCCCTGACAATCAAGGATGTGCGTGTGTCTGACTCTGCTGTTTACTACTGTGCTCTGCAGCCCACTGTGACTAAAACACATAAACATCCTGACAAGAACTAAGAACTCTGAAACACACAGCTGTTGACATACTTTCGCTAAATATACATATTCAATGTGATTTATATTGATAAATAAATAAATATTTTACTGTTGTGACATCATTAAACATATTTAAAATGGTATACCAATTTATATAAGTGCTGTTCACTGCTAATGCAATATTTATTAATATGTGTGTTATGACATTCATCCTGATCATATTTCCCCACAAAGATGTCCTGTCCAATTATTACAGAATAAAACACTCCAGCAGTGGGAGGAGCAGATTCACACTGATGTTGACAGTTTGAGAGGATGACAGAGTAAAATAGTTATTGAAGAACTATTTTTTGCCATAATCGTCTCTCTGCAAATGTTTATTTTTACCTGCATAATTGTCACGAATCCTGGCCATGCACTTCCACTCACTCACCAATAGAGGTCACCCGCTCACAACATGGACTTCCATGCACTTCCACTCACTCACACTACACAGCACATTGGACTCCATTTCCCATCATCCATTGCACTGAGGACACACACACAGCTGTTCACACTGATCACGCCCACACACCTGAGAACCATTTCACAATCACCATCACCCAATCACACACTATATTAACCTGGGACTTCCTCTTGCTGTCTGCCGAGTATTTGTTAGCCCTGCTACTCTACAAAGTGGTCTCTGTTTATAGTTTTCCTGATTAGATTTCCTGTGTTCTGATTCCTGCCCGGTCTCCTGGATTATTCTCTCTGCCTAGCCCTCTGGATACTGTTTGCTGATTGTCGACCCACGCTGCCCTTTGGATTGCTCTGTGTCTTGCCTCTGCCATACCTATCTGCTGTTCATTGACCCTGCCTGTCTTGACCATGTTTTGCAATAAAGCTTTGCAAATGGATCCGCACGTCTCATGTCTCGTCAACCCTGTAACAATAATAATCCAATTTTGCATGGGTAAGAGATCATTTCAGTCAAAAATACATAAATTAAAAAAAAAGTGACAATGTATATATCGATTTTATGTACAAATAATATATAGATGGTTTAATGACTTTATTGCTTGATTAATTGAAGCCCTTTTCTTTATCACAGAAACTTCTTCAGCTGATACAATACAACCATTTATTTTAGAAAAACATGTTTTTGAGGGTGAAAATGTGACTCTGTCTTGTATCTACAGTACCACTGGTGTTACTGTTAACTCTCTCCAGTGGTATCACCAGTATCTCAGAGCAAAACCTGAGTTTTTACTACTTCTCACTGAATATTCAAATAAATCTGAGCCTGATCTTTGTCTGTATTCAAAAGCTACAAAAGAAATCAAACGTGTGAATCTGATCATCTCCTCTGCTGCTGTATCAGACTCTGCTCTGTACTACTGTGCTCTGACGCCCACAGTGACAGGAAGCACAGCATTACAATCTTTGAATCAGATATAATCCATAGGGATTAATTCATTAGGCGTATAAATTCATCCTGATAGCCACTGTAAAAAAAAAAAAGATACTTTAACCATGGCGTGCAAATCCACATGACTTCTCTACATATACATTTATATAATATGTATAATTAACATATAATCAAAAATTTACCTATGTTACTAAATATGTAATGGCTGGATTTAGAATGTTTAGATCTGACAAACATTTTTTGCCATCAAAACGAAAAAGGATGAAAGAGGAGGAGTTTGCATATAGATCCGAGATGATCTTGTTTCATTTTCTAGACTGTCACAAAGTTCAGTCCTGCTGTAGTGACACACACATACAGGTCCTTCTCAAAAAAGTAGCATATTGTATCCGACGAATAAAAGAAAAGTGTTTTTAATACAAAAAAAGTCAACCTTCAAATAATTATGTTCAGTTATGCACTCAATACTTGGTCGGGAATCCTTTTGCAGAAATGACTGCTTCAATGCGGCGTGGCATGGAGGCAATCAGCCTGTGGCACTGCTGAGGTGTTATGGAGGCCCAGGATGCTTCGATAGCGGCCTTAAGCTCAGTGTTGGGTCTTGCGTCTCTCAACTTTCTCTTCACAATATCCCACAGATTCTCTATGGGGTTCAGGTCAGGAGAGTTGGCAGGCCAATTGAGCACAGTAATACCATGGTCAGTAAACCATTTACCAGTGGTTTTGGCACTGTGAGCAGGTGCCAGGTCGTGCTGAAAAATGAAATCATCTCCATAAAGCTTTTCAGCAGATGGAAGCATGAAGTGCTCCAAAATCTCCTGATAGCTAGCTGCATTGACCCTGCCCTTGATAAAACACAGTGGACCAACACCAGCATCACTGACTGTGGGTACTTGACACTGGACTTCAGGCATTTTGGCATTTCCCTCTCCCCAGTCTTCCTCCAGACTCTGGCACCTTGATTTCCGAATGACTTGAATTTCATCCGAAAAAAGTACTTTGGACCACTGAGCAACAGTCCAGTGCTGCTTCTCTGTAGCCCAGGTCAGGCGCTTCTGCCGCTGTTTCTGGTTCAAACGTGGCTTGACCTGGGGAATGCGGCACCTGTAGCCCATTTCCTGCACACGCCTGTACACGGTGGCTCTGGATGTTTCTACTCCAGACTCAGTCCACTGCTTCCGCAGGTCCCCCAAGGTCTGGAATCGGTCCTTCTCCACAATCTTCCTCAGGGTCCGGTCACCTCTTCTCGTTGTGCTGCGTTTTCTGCCACACTTTTTCCTTCCCACAGACTTCCCACTGAGGTGCCTTGATACAGCACTCTGGGAACAGCCTATTCTTGCTTGAGGGTGTCAATGATGGCCTTGTGGACAGCAGTCAGGTCGGCAGTCTTACCCATGATTGCGGTTTTGAGTAATGAACCAGGCTGGGAGTTTTTAAAAGCCTCAGGAATCTTTTGCAGGTGTTTAGAGTTAATTAGTTGATTCAGATGATTAGGTTAATAGCTCGTTTAGAGAACCTTTTCATGATATGCTAATTTTTTGAGATAGGAATTTTGGGTTTTCATGAGCTGTATGCCAAAATCATCAATATTAAAACAATAAAAGGCTTGAACTACTTCAGTTGTGTTGTAATGAATCTAAAATATATGAAAGTCTAATGTTTATCAGTACATTACAGAAAATAATGAACTTTATCACAATATGCTAATTTTTTGAGAAGGACCTGTATACAATGATACTTCAGTCATTCTGCTCTCTGCCTTGATATGTAAGTGCGTTTGCACTTGATACGTTTGTGCATTTGCATTTCTAATGTTAAGGATATACACATATTTTGTCATAAATAATTTTCTCATCTTAAATACTAAATTATTTTTATTTAATTGAAACGTAATATATCGCATCCTAAATGTTGTTTTTTTTATTATTTTTTTATAATGGCAACGTAGCACTAAAATGTAGCTGTATATATAGTATTTTTATTTATTGTTTGTGTATAATTTCAAATAATTGATCATTAATCAATCAAAGTCAAACACTATTTGAAAAGTTATTCTTTTGCTCTTTTCCAGGGGTGAGTTTTGGAGATGAAATCACAGCAGACAGCACTGAGGAATGTGGGTTCAACTGTTACTTTATCCTGCAGTTATTCCTTTGCAAATTCACTTTAGTGGTTCTGTCAGTATCCTGGAATGGATCAGCTCCTCAATTTCTTGTGCTTATAATGGAGAGTGTGAAAGAGACTAGGACATCTGATGTAGATCCCAGGTTCTCTACTAAACTCAGAAAAGAAACACAATCCACAAAATAAATCAACAGTGTGGATCTGATCATCTCCTCTGCTGCTGTATCAGACTCTGCTCTGTAGCCTACTGCGCTCTGCAGCCCACAGTCACAGGAAGCACAGCAATACAGTATAGAAAACTGATTCACAGTATTGCATCCACATCACACACATCCAACCCCCATATCTGATAGTTAACTCAAGGGTTAACACCCCCTCTATAAAGCACTACCAGAGAGCAACATAGTGTTGGCCCCGATCCGGCCCACATCTGGCCTGTGTGAAATCTATGCGGGCCAGATGTGGGCTGGATCTGTGCCAACACTGCTTGCTCTCTGGTTATTATTGTACGCTGATGTTGATTTAGATGCATTCGCTTTTTCCCAGGTAGCGAGGATGGAGGGGCTTAAAGTATATCTGACAGTAGTTTGTCAAAACTAACATAAAATAATTTAATCTGAAACTGTAAACTCAAACACAATGATACTCCATTCAGTTATTCTGCTCTCTGCTTTAGCATGTAAGTACCATTACCTTTAGAATCACAGTGAAGTATGTTAGTATAGTTTTATTATTCGGGGACTTCATTCCCTTCATTATTCGAGACGGGGGTAGCTGCAGCCTGGAGCAATGGGCGTGCTGAAAGGAGGCGTTCCGAAAGGTGAATCAGTACAACAAAATCTACCCCTAACCCTACCCCCACACCCTGACAGACAGCTTTGTCGACCAATCATTAAGACCTTTCTCCACGCCTCTACCTTTTGGCACGCCCTAACCTTTCGCCACGCCCATTGCTCAAGCCTGCAGTTATCCCTACTTGCATTATTCAGACATCTGATGTGGACCAAAGATTCAGTACAAATATCAGAACAGAAAAACAAAATCATGTGGATCTGATCATCTCCTCTGCATCTATATCAGACTCTGCTCTGTACTACTGTGCTCTGAGGCCCACAGTGACAGGAAACACAAGAACACTGTACAAAAACCTGACTATAAAAGGAAACAACGGTCTTCTACAGACAAGAAGAAATGTGACCTTTAAATCTTAAATTATATCAAGACCAGTTGAGAGATGAGCAGTAGGTGTCACGCATGTGTTCAAAAACATATTCAGGTTAATACTAATTTTGTGAAAAATGGTTTTCAAAGTAACAATTTTAAGCAATTAAAAACGTCATCCACAAGGAGGCAGCCTTGCTCTCTTAATGTATGAAGATGAGTATCATGAGTAAATCACGTGACATGATACAAACATTTAAAGAAGAGCTCTCTGACACAGAGCTTTTGAGGGCACAGTAGAGTGAATGTTTGTTCATAGATCAGCAATGTATAGATGGGCTTTGATTTCCCTGTGTTTTATAGCACATAATGATGGTAAGTACATGTATAGGCCTGCTTTATGAGAAAATTTGTTTACTTACATTCAGGTTAATACATTTTGAAGTATACTTTCCTAATAATTCATGTTAATGACTTACTTTTTTTCTGTCTATCTTTTCAGTGTCCTCAGCACAGCACAGGGTTGAACAGTCTTCAGGAGAAATGACTGAAAGTGAAGGAGATCAAGTTATTTTAATATGTAATTATACTACTACTTCTACAACTCATTATCTCTTTTGGTACAAACAGCTTCCAAACAGATCACCAACATTCATTCTGAATCAATATACCACTGAGCTTGATTTTACAAAGAGATTTTTTGCAACATTGGACTCCACATCAAGAACATTTCCACTGATGATCAAGAATCTGCTTGTGTCTGACTCTGCTGTGTACTACTGTGCTCTGAGGCCCACAGTGACTGAAACACACTCAACACTCATACAAAAACTCTCTTTCCTAAAATCCGTGTGTGCACATAACTAAAGCATAAAGCTCCACAGAACTGGAATGACCATTCACATCACCTGTCATTTTTTTGTTCAGTGAACGTTTTCATGTACCAGTAACAGTCTTACACAAATCCATTTTAATCTGTTTAAATCCATTTCACAATTCCACAAAGAAGAACTGTAGTAATGCTGTAAACTACTTGTATATTTTTTAAGAATTTTAAATTATTTAGTGCTCATCACTATCAATTTAAATTTCATATAAGGTCTATGCCATAAAATGCTATTCATAATATTCTGTGAACCTGCATAAGATCTCACAGTTTTTTCTTCTAAATGTAATGTTTGGTTTTAAAATATGCGTAGATATGAGTTGGGTTTTTTTTGGCATCAGACTGAAAGAGGAGGAGTTTAGTGCACATATCTGAGATGATCTTGTTATTTGCTAGACTGTCACAAAGCTCAGTCCTGCTGTAGTCACACACACAAGAACAATGATTCTTTATTCAGTCATTCTGTTCTCTGCCTTGACATGTAAGTGCATGTGTGTATGTTTTGCACGCATTATTTGCATTTCTAATTTGATAGTTTGATATTTTGTCAAATGATTTTCACATTTTACATACATAATTAACTTTTTCCCTGAAAATTTTTTTCTGCTACTACAATTTAAAATCTCATAAACATGACAATGCAACATTAATATAATAAATAATATATAATAGAGTACATTTTAACACCATAAGAGTTTAAATGTACTCTGTAAGTATTTCACACTTTCAAACGTGTTATTTTAACTCCACAATGGAGGGAGTCATATATACATTTCAGGAGTGTTAAATTTGACTCAAATTGAGTTAAATGTACACTACAACAGGAACATGAATAGTAATTAAATGATCCAGTGGTGTATGAAACAGATCTGATCTGATATTGTCTCTCAAACTCAATCCACAAGGGGCCAGCATTGCTCTCCATGTATGAGTATATCATGTGACATGACACAAACATTTAAAGAAGAGTTCTGTGAGATGAACACAGAGCTTTTAAAAGCAGAGTTGAGTGAATTTTCTCTTCTTTTACCTCGTAGAACAACTATGTTTAGATGGGCTTTGATTTCTCTGTGCTTCATAGCACGTTATGATGGTAAGCACATGTTTTGTTTCTGCATACTTAAAACAGAAAAAAGTTTACTTAAATATAGGTTGCTAAATATTTACACTTAGTTTCCTAATAATGTTAATGATTTACTTTTTAATGTCTATTTTTTCAGTGTCTTCGGGAGAGGACAGGGTTGAACAGTTTTCAGGAGAAATGACTGCAAGTGAAAGAGATCAAGTTATTGTAAAGTAATTATTTTGCCACTGATACAAACATAAACCTTTTCTGGTACAAGCAACTACCAAACAGATCACCAACATTAATTCTGAGTCAATATACTACTGAGCCTGATTTTAAGAAGAGATTTTCTGCAACACTGAACTCTACATCAAAAACATTTCCACTGACGATCAAGAATCTACATGTGTCTGACTCTGCTGTGTACTACTGTGCTCTGAGGCCCACAGTGACTGAAACACACTCAACACTCATACAAAAACAGAGGAAGCGCTCAGTTATATGACGAGATGCAAATCCACATGATACTGATGCACATTCACCCCCTATGATCTTATTACATTTTCTAAACTGAATAAAAAAATAAAGAGAATAAGACTATTCCATCAAACTTTAGTTCTAATTAAATTTATAAACACCTTTAAAACAAACTTAATTAGGAAAATATTAAGAAATTAAACTTCATGTTGTAATGCTTTTACCATAAAATGACAATATATACCACAGATTAATATTATCAATCCTCATCATTAGCTCCTCCTTTTTATTTAATAAATAACATATGTCATTTACAGATCTGCTTCTCTGCGTCTTTCATTAATTGACCAAAATGAGCATCATCTCAACAGAGAGCAGGAAGTTCCAGATTGATTGTATGACTCAGTTCCTGCAGAAACTCAGAGCATCACAATCATCATAACTCAAAGAACAGAAGAGCATCAACAGAACTGATCAGACTTAGTAAACATGGACAGACACTTGGTTCTGATATTAATCATGATTTCAGGTAAAATACCATTTGATTCCAATGCTAAGGAAAATAGACAATTATGTGTAATGTGACTGAAATTAACTCACGTGATTTTTAAAATGTAAGCAAATATTTATTTTCATGTTTGCAGGTGCAATGGCTGCAGATCAGATTTGGCCAAATAAGGGTACAAATTTCATCAGTATAGAAGGAGAGTCTGTGAGTTTGAGTTGCGCATATGATACAAGCATCAGATATGTTACACTTTACTGGTACAAACAGTATCTTAATGGAGAACTTCACTATTTAACTACATCACAATCGCATCCACTGAACTTACTATGACTGATGTACATCTGTCAGATTCAGCTCTCTATTATTGTGCACTAAGAGTAGCAGCCCAGTGATACGAAGTCTATATGAAGCCGTACAAAAACTCAAACTAATTTTTCCCTTTGATGTCAAGCCACATCAAACCCACAATCTAAAATTCACACAGTTATAGCATACTTGTGGAAACACCTGTGTGTCGTTATTGAAGGGTAATGAAAAGGAACTTCCACATTTCTTCCTGAATGCAGTTGTACATCACAAAAAAAAAAAAAAAGAAGTAATTAATAATAATAATAAAACCAGGGTTATATATAATGTCTGAATCTTTGATATCATATACATGTATGTTTAAAAATGATAACATTTAAATTTCTGTATAATGATTAATGATATTTTTACTCATATTAGTTTCATGGCATTTTATTCAACCCGGTATCACACCAAAGCGTGTAATAGACACGTGTGCACCAGTGTTAATTTCATCGACGAAGACTAAGACGAAAAATACGACTATGACGAAATTTATGCTGCGTCTTCATTAACAAGACGAGACGGGACCAAAATGTTATTTGAGGACTACCGGACATTTGAAATACATCCTATTGGCTAAGTTAACTGTCTTGTCTTTCAAAATGTGCCTTCCGTCTTAAATGGACAACATTCCTAATTATCTGTGTCAACAATTTTAACCAACAAAAGATGTTAAATAAATATATGCTTGTTAAGTAAACCTACTGTATCTGAAAAATAAGTTTAATTTGTATCTCTACCAAAAAAAAAAGAAAATTGATTCCAGTTTTTCCAAATTCAATCCTTGATTCAAATTACTCATAAGCTTAATTGATTTGGTTTAAAGAGGGAAGAATTGATGACTATTTTTGTTTGAATACTACATATAAAATAGCTACCAAAATAAATGTTGGTAACTGTAGTTTGACTAAAAGTAATGACTAAAATGCAATGACTTTTTGTCGACTAAAACTGTGAAAGACTCAAATGACTAAAATGTGACTATTAAGCATTTTCGTCTCAAGATAAAGACTAAGACTAAATCAAAAATGCCTGCCAAAATTAACACTGGTTTGCACAGTCAATAACACCACTGAAAAACACAGAAACTGCATTTGATGGAAAGAACATCTCTCTCTTCTGTAAATATGAAGGAACTGTGATTTACCTGCACTGGTATTGTCAGTAAACGGGATCCAACGCTCCTGTTTTTTTACTGAACCACAAGGAGGCTCAATGTCCCCTCTTTATCCTCTTATTTTACCTAAAGTTATTAATAGCCAAATATTGTGAGCCTGGAGATCTTTCCTGCTAAAATAAGCTGTGCTATAGAGGACCCACAACAACAGGAAACTCATTTACACTCTATAAAGACCTCTTGATCAATAAAACTCTATAGGCAATCAGCATTAATGTATTAAATAAGAGCAGTCTTCAGTTCACTAAAGCAACAACAGCACAGGCTCCTCCAGGTGTCTGATCATGTGATTAGAGCTGTTATTATATTATAGAGAAAGCAAGTGAGATAAACACACTTAAACCTATTTCTATGTACATCAATCACATTAAGCAAACACAGTGTAACATGTTACAGTGAATCTTTGCTCTGCCATATGATACAGGATTAATGAATGAAAAATGACTAGAAAATCTTTTTACAATAATATCCTAAAGAGGGCAGTATACACACACCACATAAAATCACCTTTTTATTTTCTTTTTATGTATAGGACTAATTGTGAATTTACAGCTTAAAAAATGATTGACTTTGTATTTTACATATATTTAGGGGTAAAATCATTTTCCAAAATTAGTTTTCTTCATCTGAACTATTTTTTTTTATTTTTTATTTTTTACTTTTTTTTAGGGATCCGTCATTTATAGCTAACGTTGTCCCATTAGGGTAAATTATTTTTGGCAAATTGTCTGAAACTTCACACACAATCAAATGCCTTTTCCCTATCTGAATAGAAGTGAAAAGGTCTTACTGTTTCAAAAAACATCTTTCATGTTTATGAACATTCAGTTTTTTTCTTGTGCTGCTATATTTGATTTGAAACTCGAGCGTGAAAATGTGTAAAACTTGACACAAATTCGGATGCAATTTCACTGCCTGAAAACCATGTCTTAGTGTTTCAAAAGCATTAAAACAAATTTAACAATATGTTTCATCTTGGAATTTCAGATCAATTATAGCACAAGTGAAAGTCAACAAGACTCTTCTTTTTCAGTGTACCCCACACATAAGTAGATGTTGACTTGTGCTGTCATCATTGGAGCATTGCTGCTTGCCAGAATAGTAATGCCGATAGACATTGGCATCTTTCCTCTGGTTGTTTTATGGATCACTTCTTTCAAACTGGCATACAATAATGTACCTAAATGCCTGACTTCCACAACAACCTATTCTTCATCACTGCCCTCACTCTCATTGCTTCTATCCTCCTTGGTCCTCAACAACTTCTTTTATTACAACCTGATTTTCTTATGCACTCATATCACTATCATCGATACTTTCTGAAATAAGTACAGATTTGTCTCTACATCTTCCAAAAATCTTACAAAAATGAACCTAAAACACATGCATAAAGGCTATTATACTGCCGCCAATGCTGGTTAATAATAGATGTATGCACTATGCCAATATACAGTCCCCATATTTGCTACGGATGTGATTTGTAGCAGCACAACTACATTTCTAAAAGTCTCAGATGACAATATTTTGCCTTTTTAATTATCAGTTCCTCCAGTTGAAGGTGCTACACCAGGTAGGCTAAATGTTTCATGTTGTATTTTTCTTTTCTTCTTTGTACAGGTTTACTCCAGTTTATTCCAGTATTTCTTGCAGAATATGCGAAGACAATGAGCCCAGTTGCAAAGGCACTGGATGTTCTTCAGGGAGAAACCAGTGTGCAGATGGGATGGTTGGTCCCCATCATAACTCTATTAAGGACCAAGCTCCAGCACCTTCACATCGCCTCCAAGTTCTGTGAACCTTTGATCTCTACACTTCTTTCAGGCCTTGAAAAACGCTTTGGCGAGATGCTTGTAGATCCAGAGCTGATAGCCTCAGCCATTCTAGTTCCCAAATTTAAGACCTGCTGGACAAGTGACGAAAATATCCTCAAACTTGGTAAGGGTTGTACTTCTCAACTTCCCCTTAATACGTGTAATTTCTATGGAGACGAGACTTGAAATGACATTTAATGACACAAACACACACACACACACTATCCAATACACAAGTACAATACTGTCATATGGTCTAAATTGTCCTGATTTTTGTTTTTTATTCCACAGGCCTTGACTATATCAGAAGCCACTTGGACTGTCAGGTTGAGAATCACATCAGTGAGGGCTCCCAATCATCTGAGGAAGAGGACTTATTTTCCTCCTTGAAGAAGACCGGCCCTCTTGAAACGACCCAGCAGTTGGATGCGCACCTGGGGTGCCCAGGAGACACAGTAGAGGTACTGAAGTCCTTCCCAGCTGTGTGCCAGCTATCACTTAAGCTTAATATGGCACTCCCTGCCTCAGCAGCTTGTGAAAGACTGTTTAGTGTTGCAGGGCTGATCTTCAGGCCAAGAAGAGCATGCATTGGCTCAAAGAACTTTGAACCAGCTGCTTTTGCGGCTGAACAAAGCCTATTGGTAACTCTTTATTGCATGTTCTGTGCTTAACTGATGTAGATCCTGATGTAGATTACCCTGTTGTTGTACATACAGGATCGAGTCCAAAGTGTTTGTTACATCTTCTAGTTCAATGTGACATTGTTGCCATTAACTATAGAATTGAGCATAGTACATACCAGGCAGGTATCAATCAGAAGGTAACAGGATTATGAGTTATTTTTTATTTTTATTTTTTGATTAATCACTTGGATTAATCATTCATTTTGACAGCACTAATGTGTATTGTATATAGACAACCATACAAGGGTAATTGTTACAAAGCCTGCCCTGGGTACACCAATTTTCTTGTCCGTTGCCCTCACAGATCCCTGCAGCTAAGCTTGGATGTACATTTACATTCCAATAAAGGTTATTGATGACATGCCTCTGAAGTTTGACTTTTTGCACCATTACAATACTTATTGGCAACTGGTCATCATATCTTCCGCTCCATGAAACACGTTACACATGTTATTATGTGTCAGTAGTACACATGTGTTTTTTATGTATTTGCATTGTACTAAAATGCGTTCATTTTCAATGGGCATATATGCGACTGAAACAGGTAGCCTAGTGCATCCCAAATTTTTCAACATTAACATTTTCATATAACATTAGTCATTATATTATGGCCTTTAGAAAAATGTTTGTTTTTGAGGAGGTGGGGTAGTGCACAATAGGCCCCTGTGGCCTAAGCTTTTGTCCTTAATGACACTTTTTTTCCTTACATTACTTTCCCTCTGCAGGGCATATACTGCACTCGGCATCACAGGCGAAAGGAGGAGAAGAGCCATCTGTAACAGCACAGATGCAGCAGAGAAAGCCTCTAGGTGGCTCTGGATTAAGAGAGCGGAACCGTGGTTGAGCTGCCAGGGCACAAGGTGAGGCTTGATCAACCTCAGCTGGTTCGCCTGAGTGAGGGTGTCTGATGTTCGAGAGACCCGAAACACCCGATGACCTCAGGATACATCACTGATGATGTGCCCTGGTGCATCAGAAGATGTATCATCACAAAATTACTTTTATACTTTAAGTTTTTGAAACCAGTACTTTTACACTTTTACTTGAGTAAAAAGCTTGAGTTGATACTTCAATTTCTACATAAGTATTTTTAAACCCTAGTATCTATACTGCTACCTGAGTAATGAATGTGAATACTTTTGACACCAGTGGTCAAAACTAACAAGTCCAGCATCTTTAAAGGATATACCAATCTGGACCGTTTAAAAGATAAAAGACAGGATCGTATAGGCTAGATATAAATAGATTTTGATTAAATAATTTAACTGTGCTCTGATTTCGGAGTTGCAGTGATATAGCCTTCATATCATCTCCCTCAACAGGTGTAATTCACGTTTTGAGTTAAAACACTGTCCACTCTTTACCATCGAACTTATATATGGGGATTATGGTCACTTACAGTTATACATTCAAAATCAGATCCATTATCGCACTAAAAACCCGTCGCTCATGAATCACGTCTGTTTGCTAATCCCTAGTGATTGGCTAAAAGCGCAGCTGTGACATCAACATCAGCACCAGTCGTCTTTGCAGTGTGTGTGTATTTAGTAACGTTGTGATGACTGATTGGATGCATGCAGTAGGCTATATATGCACACTTGGGCTTGTCTGTTAACCAATTAGCCTATACAATTTATGTTTTGAAAACCGCCAAACTGACCAAAAACCAGCCCAAATTTTGTCCACCCGCCCAAGCCAATATTTACCAGCACAATCAAATTCAAACCCGCACAATCTGGCAACACTGCCCAGAGCTCCTGGATACGGCGCTACCCCCGTAGTTCTCGGGGCCTCTCCTTACTCCAGAGTGCCCTCCAGGGCCCGCTCCTCCAGAGGAGGTAAAATTAAAATATGCAAAGAAGGAAAGAAACAGTATTTTCTTTTTTCCTACTTTAACATTCATTTTCATTTGTAATGCTTTTGGGTAACCGTAAGATGGTGAAATGCACCATATATTGATAGTTTCAAGCCTGTTACAAGATCATTAGCTCCTCCCTTTCTATTTAATAATTAACATCTCATGTACAGATGTGTTGCTCTACCTCTTTAATTGTGTGTGTGTGTGTGTGTGTGTGTGTGTGTGTGTGTGTGTGTGTGTGTGTGTGTGTGTGTGTGTGTGTGTGTGTGTGTGTGTGTGTGTGTGTGTGTGTGTGTGTGTGTGTGTGTGTGTGTAATAATAAAGTCTGGTCGAGGTTCTTTCAATATTCTCAATTGTTCTTGGTGAGACTATTTGCTACTCTTCAAATATATAGTTTTGTTTGTATATTGTTTTTTTTATTATTTATTATTTTTGCTAAATGGTAAACTGCCAAACATCATCTCAACCGAGAGCAGGAAGTCACTGAGTGACTGTATGACTTAGATCCTGATCAACTGCAGAAACTCAGAGCATCACAATCATCACAACCTACAACACAGAACACAGCATCAACAGAACTGATCTGACTTAGTAAACATGGACAAACACATAGTACTGATTGTAATCATGACTTCAGGTAAAATACCCTTTGATGCCAATGTTAAGGAAAATAGATCATTAAGTGTAATGTGACTGAATTTACCCCACATCATTTTTGTAAGCAAATGTTATGTTTATGTTTGCAGGTGTGATGGCTGCAGACCAGATTGGGCCAAATAAGGGTGCAAATGTCATCAGGACAGAAGGAGAGTCTGTGACACTGAGCTGCTCGTATGATACAAGCAGCAGATATGTTGTACTTTTATGGTACAGACAGTATCCTAATACAGAACATCAGTATTTAATATGGAAAGCTGCTCGTTCACAGACTGGGACCCCAGCTGATCGTCGCTTTCAGTCGACTACTTCAGAAACGTCCACTGAACTCATTATTACTGGTGTAACTCTGTCAGATTCAGCTCTCTATTATTGTGCTCTAAGAGTTGGAGCCCAGTGATACAAAGTCTATGTGAAGCCGTACAAAAATTCACATTCATTTTTCTCTTTGACAAGCCACATCAAACCCACAATCTAAAATGTACACAATGTAATTAAACTTGTGGAAACACCTGTGTGTGGTTACTGAGGTAATGAAAAGGAAACAAAATATATCAGAATAATTCCCTACTTCTTTAGAGTACATCACAACTCTCTTTAAGAAAGTTTTCCAGTGAAAGTCAAATTCTTCATAAAGTGCAAACTAACATGCCCATTGTCCTGATTCCTCATTTTAATGCTTTCTAATTAATTGATTCTGACTTTAGTTAAAATGTTTGTGAATTATGTCAGAACATGTTACAACTTATTTTAATTTAAATTATTACACGGTTGGATTCTTGTTGGTCAGTCACAACGTTCCAAGGTGTATTATTCCCCGATAACAACTTTTGTAACATTGAATAACACAGCGCTCATTCTGGGTACTTTCATGTTTCATTAAAATGCAATTGCTATCATCTTGTTCCTCCGTTATCGACAGTATTTACTGTAAAATTAAACCGGACCACTTCAGTATTGATAGCAGCGGTAATATATTATGTTTGTAATTATAAACAGGTAGGATGTCTGAGCTTTTTCTAGGCTCAAAGTTATTTGTTAGGAACTGTTTTTCTTTGTGGAAGCTTTGTTTAAAAAAAATAAATAACTCTGTGAAAGAGCTTATTAAATATTAAATAAATATTAAATATTAAATTACAAATATTAAATAAAATATTAAATAAAGTTTTTCTTCTCAAATCAATATTTCATGTGCTTATTTGGCAAGTATCTGTGTGATAAGCCCCACTTCGCATCGGGGTGCTGATCACCCTGTTGGGGTTTATTCTGTGATAACCGTCTGGATGTGCATTATCCTCTATTTGTTCAACTCAGCACAATATTCAAACTCGCCACAAGGAAGCATCATTCCTCAAATTATATATAAGTCTGAACCTTATAGGAGTACTCCACGTTTTTTGAAAATAGGCTCATTTTCCAACTCCCCTAGAGTTGTACTAAGACTGACGGAAAATGAAAAGTTGCGATTTTCTAGGCCGATATGGCAACTATACTCTCATTCCGGCATAATAACCAAGGAACTTTGCTGCCATACCATGATATTACGCAGCGCTGCTTGCACAGGGAGCGTGCCTTGCAACCATGGAGACATTTGTGAGAGACAATGATCAATGATCTCTGCCAAGCTAAGATAAAAGTGCTACCGCTCTTTTCAACTGTTTTACTCTAGGGAAGTTGTAAAATGAGCCTATTTTCCAAAAAGTGGAGTGTTCCTTTAAGAACAACCTGAAACTACCAGAGGCTGATCTACCGGGTTGGCATAGGGTGGCAGCTGCTAGTGATGGGAAGTTAGGATCATTTTACTGACTCTGACCTTTGAGCCTCGTTCAGCAAAATGAACGAATCTTTTTTGAGTCATTTCGTTTATTTTAGCAAAATATAATTAAATTATATTATTAAATTATAAATTATATAATTAATTGTTACGTGCTACTTCCTTAACACATCTACTACTTATGCAAATCCCACTACAAACAATACAAAACTATAATGGTATAAGAAACAGAAAAAAAAATAATTAATTGTTTACCTGGGTCTTTAGTCTATGTTTAGCGCACCTCAACTCTTATCTGACAAGTCATCAGGTTTGAGTGTTCGTTCATCACGTGACACCCTCATAAGCTAAACCTATGCAGTCAGAGCTGGAAAGAGAATTGATTAGTTCATTGAGTCTGTCCTTGCTGCAGCCTGTAGCAGGATGAGGTACTGGATCAGATCTAATACGTATAGTGGATGTTTTACGCGCATGCACAGTATTTGATTTTAATGTGCAAGGCGGGGCTGTCATTAAAGCTAGTATTAAATGTAAATTAAACTGTAATTACGAGATGTATAGGTGTGTTTCACAGGCTTACACAAATTATAGTATACTGTGATTTTAAACCAGTAGTGCAGGCTATTGAAACTTTTTTTTAAGCAAGGATGGCTTAGTTTTGAATGGACGAGTTTATTTTTTATTAGTTTGAATCGTTTTGGAAATACAAATCTACTAATTACAATTTTGTTTGTTCTTTATGAAAAAAATGTGTTCTATTGTCTTTATTTTTCCATAATAGTCTTATAGTTCTGTCAATAATTTGTTCATGAATCAAACATTATTTTTCGTTCTCACTCTCTGTGCTATAGACCAACGTGAGAGAGTATAAAAGTTATAGGCCTACTAAATTATGCGGACATCATTTTTTATACCTTATAAAAAGAAAAAGAAGAAAAACAATCCTGTCAGTCCGGGTTCCGTTAGCCAATAGACCCATTATCCCGGGTTATCCCGGGTTTTTACAGTCAATCCTATGTCCTACAAATAAATACACACACGGTCGGGGACAGGGTAACAAAGCTGACAATTTCTATTTTTTGTGTGTTATTCATATGCAAGTTAAATCCCTGGAGATAGATCTAATGGCTAAAGACATACCATCCATTTCTTTACGAGAGCTCTCTCTCTCTCTCTCTCTCTCTCTCTCTCTACTTTTTTTTAGTGTTTTGTTTTGTGTTGTATCATCAGACGATTTGTGAAAAGCAACTAATAAAACATGTTACCTGACTGAGGCGTTATTAGCGAGGTAAAGTCTTATTATAAATATAATATTTTAAAAAATATATATTATTAGCCTATTGAAAATGTTTGTAATAGCTATATAAACAAAATGGATCGGCATTAATTTAATATCCCCTATGAAATTTAAATAAACATGACGGATACAATCAAAAAGACATTTAAGCGTGATGTATAAGAGTGATGTATATCTTTATGATTAGCTATTTACAGTGCAACATCTGCATATGAAGAGTTCATTTGCAAAAACAGATAACTATGTTTTTAACAATTCTCAGAAATCATGTTTCTTCATTGTGCATTCCAATTAATCTCAATCAAACTGCAGTTGGGTTATTTTGACTAGGTTAAAAATAGCTAAAAAAACAGCTAATTAACACAACAAAACACAATAAAAACACAACATAATTAAAAACATGATTTAAAAAAAACAAAAAAAAAACGGAGGTATCTGTTTTTGCAAATAAACTCTTCATATCATACAGTGCTTATTGTATCCTTATAATAATGGATACAGCACTGATGTGGGCATCCTGGTGATAACATGAAATGAAAAAAAAACAAAAAACTTTTAGCTCGCCAGTAAAGACAAAAACACAGTGGATGAATTTAGACATTAAAGTTTTTACATTGTAATGTAATGTAGGTCAAAAACACTTAATTGCTACATGTACTGTTAGACTTCACTTAGACTAAGTCGCTTTGGATAAAAGCGTCTGCAAAATCATTCAATGTAAATAAAAATATGAATTTATTTGTGACCTATACAGCGCATGCGCGTAAAACATCCACTACGTATTGGATGATCCAGTACGCCATCGTGCTACAGGCTGCAGCGAGGACCTCTTGGATAAAGTTGGGAAGTATGTGATTTCGGATGCAGTCAATGTTTACCAATTTCCAACTTCGTCCACAAGGGACCAGCACTGCTCTCTTCATTTATAGGTGTGACGTGTGATAGACACAAGCCTTTAAAGAAGACATCTGTGTGATAATCACAGAGTTTTTGAGAGCAGAGTTGAGTGAATTTTCTGTTCTTTTACGTAATAGAACAACTATGTTTAGATGGACTTTGATTTCTCTGTGTTTTATAGCACATTATTATGGTAAGCACTTTTTTTTTCCAGTTTCTGTTTACTTTAAAAGAAAAGACTTTATGTACATCCAGGTTACTAAATGTTTACGTTTAATGTTAATGATTTATGTAAATGACTTATATTGTTTTTTTTTTGTTGGTTTTTTTTCAGTGTCTTTGGGACAGGACAGTGTTGAACAGTCTTCAAGAGAAATGCCTGCAAATGAAGGAGCTCAAGTTATTTTAATGTGTACTTATACTACTTCTGGAACGCCATATCTCTTCTGGTACAAACAGCTACCAAACAGATCACCAACTTTAATTCTGAGTCAATATATAACTGAGCCTGATTTTAAGAGATTTTCTGCAACAATGAACTCCACATCAAGAACATTTCCACTGATGATCAAGAATCTGCGTGTGTCTGACTCTGCTCTGTACTACTGTGCTCTGAGGCCCACAGTGACTGAAACACACTCTACACTCATACAGAAACAGAGGAAGTCCTCACAAGGTGCAAATCCACATGCTATTTACTTCTGTCCCACAACAATAATATGCATACAATAAAAAAAAAAAAAAAAACGAATTATTTAGTTAGTGCTGTGCAAAATGAATGTCATCAACTTTATGAGATCTAAAGTATTGTAACAACCAAAGTATGAGGAACAATGTAGGTCAGTTTGTTCAATGTAGTTCACAGTTTGTTGTGTTCTGAGGACTTACTGTATATTATATGACAGTTACAGTAGTAAGTAACCACAAGAGGGTACAACAGGATATAAATAGTAATCAAATGATCCAGTGGTGTATGAAACATATCTGATCTGATCTTGTCTCTCAAAGAGCTCTCTGGAAGAGGTGGGGTTTAAAGCACTGATATCTGATGTGATCTTAAACTTCAAGTCTGTTAGAGAGAGCAAAAGAAACACACACAATGATTCTCCATTCTGTCATTCTGCTTTCTACATTTGCATGTAAGTATTGAAGTGTCTTGTGTCTTGCATCCCATTACTCTGAGCAGCCAGAATGGCTCATTTCGCCTCAAAATTTACTATAAATCGTTTTTCTTTATGTTATACATTGCATTCGATACTGATACAGCTAAATTGAATAAAGATTCAATTTAAACACCTGTTCTTTAAAGTTTTGATTTAAAAAACCTGATACACACTACTGCATCTACATGACACATATCCAACCTCCATATCTGCTATACTGTAGATGACACAAGGAAACATCCCTCTATTCAGTAAAAACAGCATTATAGATTGTCATTCACAACAAAAAAAGATACATCAGAAAGGGTGACACAAACATTTTGTTAATAAATTTTATTCCAGATATTGATAACATTTTATAAGGCAACCATGTTCAAAGAGGTGATAAAATCAACTTTATATGTATTTGTTTTTTCCCAGGTGGTGAGGAAAGAGGGGTTTATATCTGAGGGTATTTTGCTGAACCTGACAGACACTGTGTCATCAGATCATTAAGATCATTTACGCTCAGACTGTAAGCATGCAGAACAGACAATGATACTCAGTTATTCCAAAAATGAGTGAACAGCTTTATAACATACTCAGGTCAAACATAAGCATAGTGGTGATCAAGCATTTGTTTAAAAACCTATTTATACCAATCATACTTTTATAAAGAATTGTTCAGGGTTTGCAGAATAACATCATGTTTTGAAATTTCAAACTTAATCCACAAGGGGCCAGCATTGCTCTCCATGTATGAGTATATCATGTGACATGACACAAACATTTAAAGAAGAGTTCTGTGAGATGAACACAGAGCTTTTGAAAGCAGAGTTGAGTGAATTTTCTCTTCTTTTACCTCGTAGAACAACTATGTTTAGATGGGCTTTGATTTCTCTGTGCTTCATAGCACGTTATGATGGTAAGCACATGTTTTGTTTCTGCATACTTAAACAGAAAAAAAGTTTACTTAAATATAGGTTACTAAATATTTACACTTAGTTTCCTAATAATGTTAATGATTTACTTTTTCTGTCTATTTTTCCAGTGTCTTCGGGACAGGACAGGGTTGAACAGTTTTCAGGAGAAATGACTGCAAGTGAAGGAGGTCAAGTTATTGTAAAGTGTAATTATTTTACCACTGATACAAACATAAACCTTTTCTGGTACAAGCAACTACCAAACAGATCACCAACATTAATTCTGAGTCAATATACTACTGAGCCTGATTTTAAGAGATTTTCTGCAACATTGAACTCTACATCAAAAACATTTCCACTGACGATCAAGAACCTACATGTGTCTGACTCTGCTGTGTACTACTGTGCTCTGAGGCCCACAGTGACTGAAACACACTCAACACTCATACAAAAACAGAGGAAGTGCTCAGTTATATGACAAGATGCAAATCCACATGATACTGATGCACATTCATCCCATATGATCTTGTTATATTTTCTAAACTGAATAAAAAAACAATAAAGAGAATAAGACTCCCAAACTGCTAACTCAGACACTGAATGTATTCCATCAAACTTTAGTTCTAATTAATTTTATAAATACATTTAAAACATACTAACTAACTAACTTTATTAATTAGGAAACTATTAAGAAATTAAACTTCATGTTGTAAATCTTTTACCATAAGACGGCAATATACACCACAGATTCATATTAGCAATCCTCATCATTAGCTCCTCCTTTTTATTTAATAAATACCATATGTAATTTACAGATCTGCTTCTCTGCCTCTTCCATTAATTGACCAAAATGAGCATCATCTCAACAGAGAGCAGGAAGTTCCAGATTGATTGTATGACTCAGTTCCTGCAGAAACTCAGAGCATCACAATCATCACAACTCAGAGAACAGAAGAGCATCAACAGAACTGATCAGACTTAGTAAACATGGACAGACACTTGGTTCTGATATTAATCATGATTTCAGGTAAAATACCATTTGATGCCAATGCTAAGGAAAATAGACAATTATGTGTAATGTGACTGAAATTAACTCACGTGATTTTTAATAAGCAAATATTAATTTTCATGTTTGCAGGAGCAATGGCTGCAGATCAGATTTGGCCAAATAAGGATGTAAATGTCATCAGTGCAGAAGGAGAGACTGTGAGATTGAGCTGCTCATATGATACAACCAGCAGATATGTTACACTTTACTGGTACAGACAGTATCCTAATAAAGAACCTCAGTATTTAATGTGGAAAGATGCTCGGGGATGGAGTAGCACTGGGACCGCAGCTGAACCTCGCTTTCAGTCGACTACATCAGAAACATCCACTGAACTCATTATTACTGGTGTAACTCTGTCAGATTCAGCTCTCTATTATTGTGCTCTAAGAGTTGGAGCCCAGTGATACAAAGTCTATGTGAAGCTGTACAAAAACTCACATTCATTTTTCACTTTGATCTTAAGCCATATCAAAACCACAATCTGTAATTAACACAATTTAATTACACTTGTGGAAACGCCTGTGTGAGAAGTTGTATAATTTTTTTTTAATAATAATTAATGGTAGAATTGTCAATTTTTTTTATAAATTCTAGATTTGAAAGGGTCTTTTAAAAATAATTAAGTAATTTACTTAAATCATTGTTAACATTTTGGGGGGTTGCAGATATCTGATGAAGCAAATCATCAAAGAAGATAAATACTCAAATCCACGGCAGCATTTCATAAAGAGCAGGAAGATGTTTAGTGCTAAAGACTGAATAGCAGGCAATCTCAGTGTGCTGGGAGCAAGATAGAGTTGAACAGCCTTCTGGAGAAAAAACTGCAAATAAAGGAGATCTAGTTAATCTACTGTGCAATTATTCTGCCACAACTACAAATGAAGATTGTTATCACTTCTGGACCTGGTACATACAACTATCAAGTAGAGCACCAACATTTATGCTGAGTGTACAGTATTTACTTTTTGTGAAGGAGCTACTGAGCCTGATTTTAAGGAGAGATTTTCTGATCTCCACATGAAGAACAGTTCCACTGACATTCCAGTGCATGCGCATGTCTGACTTTGCTGTGTACTACTGTGCTGTAAAACACTGTGACTAAAACATACTCACAAAAACATGAAATAGATCATAACTGTTCAATACTGCCCCTGGATCAGCATCTGTCCTCTGCAGTCATAAGATACAACAACTTTCACACTCAATGTACTTGGCAGGAACTTCCAAACTCAAATCACTCACAACAAAGTCATTCATGTTTGTATTTTTCTTCAAAATCATCTGCTAAATAAATAAATGTATGTAGAATTTTTTGCAGTTGCAAAAGCTTTCCTCTAAGCAAAAACATGAGAAGAGGCAGACGGTATCATCACACTGAAGTCAGGAAGTTCCAGTGTGTTTGAGTGAAACTGCAGAAACTCACAGTAACACAGATCTACAGCTCAGAGCACAGAGAACATCAACACACACCTGATCTGACCTAGTCAACATGGAAAAACACCTCCTTCTGATTTTAATTCTGACTTCAGGTAAAATATGACTATTTTAATAATTACAGGTGTATCCACATCCAATGGGATAGTTTTGATACTTGACTCTCCTTTTTTGTTTGTTTTAGGTGTGATGACTGCAGACCAGATTAGACCAAATCAAGAAACTAGTGTCATAAAAAAGGAAGATGAGACGGTGACCCTCAGCTGCTCATATGACACAAGCAGCAGTTATGTTAGACTTTATTGGTACAGACAGTATCTTAATGGAGAGCTTCACTATTTAATATATAAGAATTCAGGTGGTGGTGGCGGCAGCCCAGCTGATCCTCGCTTTCAGTCGACTACACCACAATCATCCACTGAACTCATTATTACTGGTGTAACTCTGTCAGATTCAGCTCTCTATTATTGTGCTCTAAGAGTTGGAGCCCAGTGATACAAAGTCTATGTGAAGCCGTACAAAAACTCAAATTTATTTTTCCCTTTGATGTCAAGTCATATCAGACCCACAATCTATAATTCACACAATATAATTATGCTTGTGGAAACACCTGTGTGTTACTGAAAAGGTAATAAAAATGAAACACACTACTTCCTGAATTACAGTTGTATGTCATAAAATAAATAAATAAAACCAAGGTTACATATTGTGTCTGAATCTTTGATATCATATGCATTTATGTGTATACATTTAAATGTTGTTGTTGTAATTATCCTTAAACACATTGTCACACATCTTGGGTCTACTGAGGGGTTAGACGCTTACTGTGTTTATAAATCCATGGAATGCTGAGTTGCATGTGCATTTCTTGTAGTTTATTGTAAGCTTGATTAAAAAAAAAAAAGAGATAAAATGAACTTGATAAAAAAAAAAAGAGTATGAAATCAAACAATTTTGCTGCTAAACAAACAGAAGGTAAGGGCTAAAGACCATGTGCTCCCAGCAGGCCACGCTCCAGTCAGCCATACGCAGGCCTTTAAGCTTCTATTGTCCTGCAGAGGGGCACATATCCAAAATTAAAGATTAAATATAAAATAAAAAAGATGAACTAAAATAAGGTGAATAAATGGCTCCTACAATTGTATTAATGATAATATTACTTATATTAAAGTAGTTTCAATGAATTTTATTATGGCAATAACACTGAAAAACAAACTGCATTTGAGGGAAAAAAACATCTACCTCTTCTGTAAATATGATGGAACTATGATTAGCGTGCGCTGGCATTATCAGTCTCTGGGATCTAGAACTCCTGTTTTTTATTTAACCACAAGGAGGCTCAATGCCACCTCTTTTCCCTTGTATTTTACCTATTAATAATAGCCAAATATTGTGAGCCTGGAGATCTTTCCTGCTAAAATAACAGATTCTGTGCTGTAATATTTGTAAATCACACACATTAAGCAAAAATCCATCATTCACATCTTTGAAAAAATGTAAATCTGACTTGTGTAAAACTAAATTTTCTATTCCCAACATTACCTACATGTTAATTCTGATACACACTATGATAATATATGATTTAACCATATTCCTGTCACTTTGCATTATACAAATGTACAGAATGTAAATGTGTTAGGTATAATCATGCATGTTTAAATGACAAAAGGATAAAATTATCAATAACTTAAATGATGACACTAGAATCACTGTAACATAGTGATTCTTTTCTCTGGCAAATGCCACAGGAACAATGAATAGAAAAAAAATATTCTTATAAAAATCTTTTTTTTTTGACCATAATATCCTGAGGAGGGAAGTATACACACACCACTTAAAATCATATTTTTATTTCCTTTTTATGTTTAAACTCTCCTACCCTGCTATAAACCATCCAAATTCTTACTGCCATGACTGATTTATCTTTTTCTCCTGTTACAGCCAACACACGATACAAAATGATAACTCATAGGTTGTTTAAATTATTAATTTTTGCATCAGTTTATCATGATAAGTAGGGGAAGTTGTCATTTCTTAATAGCTTCAAAGAGTTTTATACCTTTTTATTTTTTTTATTTTATCCTAACTTTTTCATGTTTTTATAGAGTGTCATGGAGAAGATCGTGTTGATCAGCCATATAAAAACATCACTGAATTTGAAGGAAGATCGGTAACATTACAATGCAAATATAAAACAACTTCATCACAACCAGAACTCTTCTGGTACATCCAGAGAGCAAATGACTTTCCCAAATACATTCTGTGGAGAAACAAATTTGGAGCAAAAGATAATGGTGCTCAGTTCCAGGAGAGATTTGACTCTGAAGTTGTATCAGATTCAGTTCCTCTGACAATCAAGAATCTGTGTGTGTCTGACTCTGCTGTGTACTACTGTGCTCTGAGGCCCACAGTGATGAAACACACTCAACACTCATACAATATTTACCTCTGTCACACAACAAAAGAAAAATCAATGTAAAAATGATAAATTACATAGTGCTGTCCATAGTGATTGTCATCAACTTTATGAAATCTAAAGTATTATAACAATTAAAGTATGAGGAATAATCTAGCGTTCTTGTGTTCTGAGGATTTATATCATATGACAGAGATAGTAAGTAACCACAAGATGTTACATCAGGATATGAATAGTAATCAAAGTGGTGTATGAAACAGATCTGATCTGCTCTGCTCTCTCAAAGAGCTCTCTGGAAGAGGTGGGGCACCTGATGTGATCTTTAAATTCAAGTCTGTGAGAAAGCAAAGGAAACACACACAATGATGCTCCATTCTGTCATTCTGCTTTCTGTCTTTGCATGTAAGTATTGTGTAAGTGTTTTGTGTTTTGAAACTAAATATTATGAGCAGCCAGAATGCATGCTAATAATGAACTGAGTAAAGATTCAATATAAACACCTGTTCTTAAAAGATTTGATTTACTTTTGCAGATGCAACATATGGAAATGAAATTAAACCAACCAAAACATTGGAGTTTGCTGATGAGAGTTCAAGTGTTAAATTATCCTGCAATTATTCATCTGCATTAACTCTCTACTGGTATCGTCAGTATCCCGGATCAGCTCCTCAGTTCATTGGGTTCATCTCAGATGGATCAAAACAAGGTCAGGAGTCTAATGTAGATTCCAGATTCACTGCCAAAGTCACTAAAGACAAAGAAAACCATGTGATTCTGGAGATCTCCTCTGCTACTGTATCAGACTCTGCTCTGTACTACTGCGCTCTGGAGCCCACAGTGACAGGAAACATATGAACACTGTACAAAAACCTGATTCACAGCATTGCATCTACATCACACATATCCAACCTACATATCTGCTATGTTAAAACAAGGAAACACTCTTCTAATCAGCAAAAAGCAGTATTTTAAAGGAGACACAAAGATTCACTTAAAAATACACTTCTCTGGGACTTTATGACATTCTATAAAGCAATCGGGTTTAAAAAAAGATGGTAAAATCAACTATAGATGTATTTGCTTTTTCCCAGGTGGTGAGGAAAGAGTGGTTTATATCTGAGAGTATTTATCAGAACCTGACAGACACTTTAAACTCAGACTGTAAGCATACAGAACATACTTTCTCTTTCTACTTTATCCAGCAGCCATATAACCCTGCAGCCCAAGACTGGTTGCCCATTGAAGCTAAGCAGGGTTGAGCCTGGTCAGTACCTGGATAGGAGACCTCCTGGGAAAATTAGGTTGCTGTTGGAAGAGGTGTTAGTGAGGCCAGCAGGGGGGTGCTCACCCTGCAGTCTGTGTGGGTCCTAATGCCCCAGTGTAGTGATGGGGACACTATACTGTAAAAAGCTCCGTCCTTCGGATGAGACGTTAAACCGAGGTCCTGACTCTCTGTGGTCATTAAAAATCCCAGGATATCCTTTGAAAAAGAGTAGGGGTGTAACCTTGGCATCCAAATTTCCCCATTGGCCTCTGACCATCAAGGAATCCTAATCATCTCGATACACTGATTGGCTTCATCATCTCTGTCTCCTCTCCACCAGTAAGCTGGTGTGTGGTGGGTGTTCTGGCGCAATATGACTACCGTCGCATCATCCAGGTGGATGCTGCACATTGGTGGTGGTTGAGGAGATTCCCCCCTTCTATGTAAAGTGCTTTGAGTACCCAGAAAAGCGCTATATAAATGTAACGAATTATTATTATTATTACTTTATTTAGTTATTCTAGAAATAAGTGAGTAAATAGCTTTAAAACATTCAGATATATAACATAAGTATAGTGGTGATCAAGAATTTGTTCAAAAACACAGTTTATACAAATCATACCTTTATAAATAATTGCACAGGGTTTGCAAAATAACATCATGTTAAGGTTCTTCAAACTTCTTCCACAAGAGGTCAGCATTGCTCTCTCAATGTATGGGTATATCATGTGACATGATCCAAACATTTAAAGAAGAGCTCTCTGACACAGAGCTTTTGAGAGCAGAGTTGAGTGAATGTTTGTTCATAGATCAACTATGTATAGATGGGCTTTGATTTCTCTGTGCTTCATAGCCCATTATAATGGTAAGCACATTTTTGTTTCTGCATTTATAACAGAAAATGGTTTACTTAAATATAGGAAACTAAATGTGTTCACTTGCTTTCCAAATGATTCATGTTAATGATTTAGTTTTTCTGTCTATTGTTCCCCAGTGTCTTCGGGACAGGACAGGGCTGAGCAGTCTTCAGAAGAAATAATTGCGAGTGAAGGAGATCAAGTTATTGTATGGTGTAAATATATTACCACTGATACAAACCCATACCTCTTCTGGTACCAACAGCTACCAAACAGATCACCAACATTCATTCTAAATAAATTAACTTTTGGTGAGGGAACTACTGAGCCTGATTTTAAGAAGAGATTTTCTGCAACACTGAATTCAACATCAAAAACAGTTCCTCTGATGATCCAGGATGTGCGTGTGTCTGACTCTGCTGTGTACTACTGTGCTCTGAGGCCCACAGTCACAGGAAAAACAACAACACTGTACAAAAACCTGAAACAGAGGATTTCTTTCCATAAATCTATCTGAATTATAGATAGAATATGAATGCAAAATGTAAAATTATTAATACTGTTATTTCTATTTATTCACAATGTACTGTAGGATGTATGTCCCTTGACTAAATGTTGATTTAAAAACAATTCAACTTACAGTATATGTATAGGAACGCTAAATGGATGTCTGTTTTTACCACCAAAATAAACCTCATCCCTAAATTCACTCTTTGTGGATATGTACGTCTAAACGGAGACTATAAAAAGTACTATAACTAAAAAGAATCAGGAATTAATCCAGATTATATTCAAATAGACTACTTTATCATACACAATAATTAATAAGTAACCACAAGAGGGCGCTATGCAATATAGGATATGAATAGTAATCAAATGACTGGTGTATGAGACAGATCTGATGTGATCTCTCTCAAAGAGCTCTCTGGAAGAGGTGGGGTTTAAAGCACTGATATCTGATGTGATCTTCTTAAACTTCAAGTCTGTTAGAGAGAGCAAAAGAAACACACACAATGATTCTCCATTCTGTCATTCTGCTTTCTGCATTTGCATGTAAGTATTGACGTGTTTTTACTCTGAGCAGCCAGAATGGCTAATTTCTGCTCAAAATTAAATATAAATTGTGTTTCTTTATGTTATACATTGCATTAAATACTGATACAGCTAAATTGAATAAAGATTCCATTTAAACACCTGTTCTTAAAAGATTTGATATACTTTTGCAGATGCAACACATGGAAATGACATTAAACCAACCAAAGCAGAGGAGTTTGCTGATGAGCGTTCAAGTGTTAAATTATCCTGCAGTTATTCATCTGCATATACGCTTTACTGGTATCGTCAGTATCCCGGATCAGCTCCTGAGTTCATTGGGTTTATCTCAGACGGTGCAAAAAAAGGTCAGGAGTCTAATGTAGATTCCAGATTCACAGCCAAAGTCACTAAAGACAAAGAAAACCATGTGATTCTGGAGATCTCCTCTGCATCTATATCAGACTCTGCTCTGTATTACTGTGCTCTGGAGCCCACAGTGACAGGAAACACAAGAACACTGTACAAAAACCTGACACATGAAAAAGCATAACTATACTTTCTTCAAATCAGACTGGAGCATATAACAATCGAGAGAATCACATTCTCACATTGCTAACTCAGACACTGATTGTACTTTATCAGACTTCAGTTCTCAAAGACTCATGTTTAAAATGAGATATAATAACAAGTGAAAATGAAAATATTATAATAATAGTAAAATTAAATATAATAACTGCACAGGGTCATTAGTTCCTCCTTTTCTATTTACTTGCTTTAAATAACATTCACATGTTTTTCTCAAATGCAATTGCAACAACATCAGAATCATCCATTGAACTCATTATTACTGGTGATGTGAAGTGACATTCAGCCAAGTATGGTGACCCATACTCGGAATTCGTGCTCTGCATAACCCATCCAACGTGCACACACACAGCAGTGAACACACACACACCGTGAACACACACCCGGAGCAGTGGGCAGCCATTTTATGCTGCAGCGCCCGGGGAGCAGTTGGGGGTTCGGTGCCTTGCTCAAGGGCACCTCAGTCGTGGTATTGAGGGTGGAGAGAGCGCTGTACATTCACTCCCCCCACCTACAATCCCTGCCGGCCGGAGACTCGAACCCGCAACCTTCGGATTACAAGTCCGACTCTCTAACCATTAGGCCACGACTTCCCACAAATTGTGGGAAGGTGGTGTAACTCTGTCAGATTCAGCTCTCTACTAGTGTGCTCTAGAAGTTGGAGCCCAGTGATACAAAGTCTACGTGAAGCCAAATAAAATCTCAAATTTATTTTGAAACTGAACCACATCAAAACCACATTCTGATACACAGAACTTAATAAATTATGTGGAAACACCTGCATTTGAGTTTGATAAGAAATTTTATTTAGTAATGTAATGCTTAATAACAGGTGGCAACAATGATGTAAAATGTAAAACAATGTACAACAGAAGATTGTGACTTGTGAACTCACAAATTACATAACTGAGCAAAGAAAATCATTGGTATTATGGAAAGTCTGTTCTTGATTGATAAAAC
This sequence comes from Barbus barbus, assembly GCF_936440315.1. Taxonomy (NCBI): domain Eukaryota; kingdom Metazoa; phylum Chordata; class Actinopteri; order Cypriniformes; family Cyprinidae; genus Barbus; species Barbus barbus. The sequence goes on from NC_136754.1 coordinate 10,380,683, forward strand.
TAAGAGGTGGGGGAAAATTAAGGACTTTAAGTAAATATGCAAATATTTCAGACATTATCAATATCTATATGAAATTTATTTCACAGTGTAAATCAGTAAATGTGGCCACAAGTTGGCAGGATCTCTCAAATTCGTATTAAAAGCTACACATTTCAAGAACTGAAAGAAGGCTGCAGAAAACTGATCAAACTGATCAAATCATCAATGTAGATAAACTTTGAAAAGTTTCTGGACAGTAAATGCAGTTATAAAGAATAAGGCTTTATGCAAAGAAATGTGTACTCTGTATGTTCACTGCTACAAAATGTAAACCTAATGCATCTATGCGTGTTAGAAATACATAAATTCACCACTGGGGGGCAAAACCAAAAAGAGCAATCAACAGTGTGCGAGGATTTAGACATTGAAGGCTTGAAATATCAAGAGAAGAAGAGCAGAGAGGAAACGAAGAGCAACAGTAAAGACAGAGAGACAGATTCATTAGAGCATACATCAAAATATTAATCTCTTCATTTCAAAAATGGAAAAACTAATGATTATTATGCTTTTCTTCTCAACACAGGACTTTGGTAAGAAAGATCATTTATACATTAGTATCTGTTTTAGTTATGTAAATTATAAGTAGTCTATATTATAAACTATAATTAAATCTATTTTCCAGTGTGCTGGGGGCAAGACAGAGTTGATCAGCCTTTAAGAGAGATGACGGCATATAAAGGAGATCCAGTTACTCTACAGTGCAATTATTCTACCACTGCTACAAATGTATATATCTACTGGTACAAACAGCTACCAAACAGATCACCAACATTCATGCTGAGTGGATTTAGTTTTGGTGAAGGAACTACTGAGGATGAATTTAAGGACAGATTTTCTGCAAGACTAAACACAACATTAAGAAGAGTTCCACTGATGATCCAGAATCTGCATGTGTCTGACTCTGCTGTGTACTACTGTGCTCTGCAGCCCACAGTGACTGAAACACACTCAACACTCATACAAAAACATGCAATCATCCAAAGCATCCATCATAATCACAGAAAGATACAACATCTTACAACAGCTTTTAAAGTCAATGTAATTGGAACTTCCAAACTCATAAAACAATAAAATCACATGAGCTTAAAACCATCATAACAATCTAAAACATTTGAAGATGTGATATTTGTTGAGCATTTAACTAACACATAAGTTGTATGCAGTGGGGACATCTAATTTAAATCTGGAAATACACAATGTATTTTCACTTTGAAACACTTTTTAAAATCTAAACCACACAATCTAAAATTCACAGAATATTATTACAATTATAAAACACCTGTGTGTGGTTACTGAAAGGGTCATGAAAAATAAACATTTAGAATATGAATTACAGTACATCACAAACATCTAGATTTGACTAAACAACATATTATCACATAATATTGTATATTGTATTATATTTGCCTGAGTCTCTTGAAGGAACATTTTCCTCTCAGATTCTTCATATATTCTTCATATATATCTTCATATAGTGCAAACATGTCAAATAAACACCATTTTTCTTATCATTTATTCTGATGTGAATCATGTCAGAATAATTGTTCAGCTTCAAAATCTCACCACAAGGAGGCATCAAATTCTTATATAAAGCTGAACCTCATGAAGAATCTGAAACATAAAGAGAAACAGAGACTGCTGTATGAAGAAAACACTTCTGGAAAGTTCTGTGAAAATATTCTCCCATTTCACCTTTAAGTGACAATGGAAAAGTGGGTGATTATTACTATTTTCTTCACAGCTCATGAGTTAGGTAAGAAAACTATTTCATCATTTACACTTCACTACCTGTTTGAGATACTCAATGTAAGCACATGATTAATGACTAAATCTATTTTCCAGTGTGCTGGGGACAAGACAAAGTTGAACAACTTTCAAGACAAATGACTGCAAACGAAGCAGCTCAAGTTACTCTGCTGTGCAATTACTCCACCAGTTATCCTAATGCATATCTCTTCTGGTACAAACAGCTACCAAACAGAGCACCAACATTAATTCTGAGTGAATTTACAGTTGGTAAAGGAACTACTGAGGATGAATTCAAAGAGAGATTTTCTACAACACTGAACTCTACATCAAGAACAGTTCCTCTGATGATCAAGAATCTGCTTGTGTCTGACTCTGCTGTGTACTACTGTGCTCTGCAGCCCACAGTGACTGAAACACACTCAACACTCATACAAAAACACTGAGATCTACCACAATCCACTCCTGTCATCATAATGTAATCACAAACACCACATAAAATCCATAACCATGATCTTAAAGGGACAGTTCACAAAAATATATAAAATAAATTTTGCCATTATTTACTCACCTTCATCCTACCTGTATGACTTTCTTCTGCAGTACACAAAATAAAATACTTCGAAAAATGCTTGTAACCAAAGACTGACCTTCAACCAAGGAATAACTTCCACTGTATGGACAAAAAATACTGAGAGATTTCTCAAAATTAACTTTCATTTTTTTTCTACAGAAGATAGAAACAATGATGTGAGGGTGAGTAGATGATGACAAATTATACATATATTTTTTTTTTATTAATAAAGCAATTAACAGAAATGGGCAATATAACAAGTATTTCATGTTGCATTAAAGAAACTGCATAGGGTTTTGTATAGAGTTATGTATGACAATACTAATATACTGTACTAACTTTATACCTCATTTTCTTTTATCTGTATTACTATGCACTTTCGCATACAACTAAATAATTAATACTAAAATGTCATATTCTAATTAAAGCTTATTAAAGCTAAGTTAAAGTGAATTACTCTACAATACTATGAGCCTTAAGTTTCAAAATGAATAACAAACCCTTCGATCAAGCTATTTGTGTACTTTGGTATAGTCAGGCTCCTCCTCCGGGTGTTTGTAAATGTGTTCAGCGTAACTTTAGCAAAGAGAGACTGAAGCAACAAGAGATTAGAACTGGTCTTCTAGATGTGTTCATTCAATTTTATTTAAATTTACCACAGCATACTTATTCTGATGATGACACACTGGAATTTTTTTTTTGTGTTGTTTATCTCATATTTTGTGGGTAAGTAGATTCTTAAACATAATTCCTTCCATTTAAATTTGAGAATGAATTAATGATTTAATTAAATTGGCAAATGTTTTTCTAAATTCCAGGGTGTAAATCTGAGGATGCTGTCTACCAGAATATGAGAGTTCAAACAGCAGATGAAGGTGCAGCTGTAATAATCAACTGTTCATATACAACCACTGATCCAAGCACAACTCTCTTCTGGTACCAGCAACAAGTAAATGGATTCCCAAAGTACATGCTGAACAGAGTTGCTACTTATGGAACAAATGAGGAAGAGTTCATGAAAAGATTTAATGCAAGTCTGAACACACAAACCAAAACAGTTCCACTGACAATCCAGGGTGTGCGTGTGTCTGACTCTGCTGTGTACTACTGTGCTCTGAGGCCCACAGTGACTGAAACACTCTCAACACTCATACAAGAACTATGTCTGAGCATTCACAAGTTTGGAAATATTACAATGTTTAGTTTTTCATTTTGTCTCATTTTTTCATTCATTATTGTCACATTTTAATTGTGTTGTTATTAATATTATTAAACTTAAAATGTATTTCTAGTTCTCTTGACAAACCATAAATCTGTGTAAAAAGATGCAGGATATCTTTATCATGACATTTGTTATAAAGAATTTGTATTACAAATCTGGCAAACAAGACAAATACATTTTGGATTTATAAGAATTATTAATTTAAACTGATTTAAATTAAATTAAAATCAAAAAGGTTTGTTACTAATGTCCTAATCGTTTAATCTCAAATCACTGCAATCTCCAAAACAACACACCTCCTCTGGAAGCATTTCTACAAGGTAGCTCTCCGGTGTTTGCAGAAATCTGATAACATTAAGTGTATTGTTGTTACTGTTTTGCTATCTGATTGTATTGATTCTAACGGTATTTCATTTTAAGTTACTTTGGATAAAAATGTTGGTTAGAAATACATAAATTCACCACAGGGAGGCAGCATCCCTCAAGGTGTCTTTAAGGAGACATGAGCCCACGGACCTCAAGACTTTAAATATCAAGAGAAGAGCACCAGAGTGGAAACCAATACAGTCGCACCAGACAGAGAGACATACTCATAAGAATACACATTCAAATATTAATATCTTTCTTTCAACAATGGAAAAATGGGTGATCATAATGTTTTTCTTCACAGCACAAGACTTTGGTAAGACATAATTCATAATTTAAAATTTATTATTTGTTTATTTGCGAGTTTGTTACTTCATATGTGTTAATGATTAATAGTTAAATCTATTTTCCAGTGTGCTGGGGGCAAGACAGAGTTGAACAGCCTCCAGGAGAAATGACTGCAAATGAAGCCCATCAAATAACTTTAACATGCAATTACACTACCAAAGCTACAACTGTTTATCTCTTCTGGTACAAACAACTATCAAACAAATCACCAGAATTCATTCTGAATAAATATCCATTCAGTGAAGGAACAACTGAGCCTTATTTTAAGAAGAGATTTTCAGCAACACTGGATACAACATCAAGAACAGTTCCTCTGATGATCCAGGATGTGCGTGTGTCTGACTCTGCTGTGTACTACTGTGCTCTGCAACCCACAGTGACTAAAACACACTCAACACTCATACAAAAACATACAAAATAAAGAAAAACTCCAACTTTGCCAACACAACACTATACAAGTAAAAACATTATAAAAGATATTCATAAGCTATCAAGTCAAAATCATCAGTAATAAACAATAATGTGCTCTTTGTGGGGAACCAAAACATCAAGCCATTTAAAAGTTCAAGATGAATCTAGAGTCATGAAGTTGTGAAGTTCTACTGAAGCAGAGCGGATATATAGTATGTCCATTGTGTTTCATTATTTTTATCACTTCAACCTTTTTTTTAAACAGAGTGCATTACAGTGACCCAGAATGTGTAAACAGTCCAACAGAGCCTGATCACATACTTTCTGATATATATTTTTTTCAAGGCTCTTGTGCTTGTGTTCAAAACTGTTACCTCCAACCAATCACCTGCATGTGAAACCATCTATGTTTTCAAAAAAAGAAGACACACCTCTTCTGTGAGGACTGAACTCATACATTAGAATTGGAGCACAGAGAACATTAATACACTGATCTGACCTAGTAAACATGGTAAAATGCCTGTTTCTGATATTAATTCTGACTCCAGGTGCAGTATGACTCTATTTAATAACTGTAGTCATTTACAGTAGAAAAACAGTGAAAGAAATAATTTTGTGCAGTTTGACTCAATAATTATCTTATTTTTTTGTTTTAGGTGTGATGACTGCAGACCAGATTAGGCCAAATAAAGAAACTAGTGTCATGAAGGAAGAGGACACTGTGACCCTCAGCTGCACATATGATACAACCAGCAGATATGTTAGACTTTACTGGTACAGACAGTATCCTGATGGAGAACCTCAGTATTTAACATGGAAAGCTGCTCGTTCACAGAGTGGTACTGGGACCCCAGCTGATCGTCGCTTTCAGTCGACTACTTCAGAAACATCCACTGAACTCATTATAACTGGTGTAACTCTCTCAGATACAGCTCTCTATTATTGTGCTCTAAGAGTTGAAGCCCAGTGATAAAAAGTCTATGTCAAGCCATACAAAAACTCAAATGTATTTTTCACTTTGATCTCAAGCCACATCAAACCCACGATCTATAATTCACACAATACAATTATACTGGTGGAAACACCTGTGTATGGTTAGTGATGCAACTTGAAAAAGTGAAAGATCAAAATAACATTTTGTGGACTGCTATTAATAAGCAAAACATGCAAAAGTAATTGTATTAGTTGTGGACATACAGTGGAGATCAAAATTAGAGAACAACCTATAATTTCCTAAAACTTCAAGGTCACTGCTTAGTTCTATTTGCAGTTATCTAACAGGAGTAGAAGGGCCGTTTTTAAGCACATTTCCTAAATTAATTGTATTCTGAAGCACATTATAGAAAAAACAGAGTCCTCATCTAAACTGACTGAAAATCTCTGGAAAATCCTGGGTGATAAAGTTATGGCTAAGAAACCCACTACAGTTAGCAAACTATGGAAGAGAGTGAAAGAAGAGTGGAACAAGATCCTGAATTACAGTACATCACAATCATGTAGATTTGACCCAATATCACTTTATCATTTAATGTTTCCTCTGCAAGGTATCTTGCATGAAGTCTGCCTGAAGTCCACTCAAATTCAAGTTTGTCATATAGTGCAAACATGTCAAATAAATGTGATTGTTTTCTTCTCATTTATTCTGATTAATTGATTCTGACATCAGTTACACTGTTTGTTTATCATGTAAGAACATGGTACAATTAAATATAAATATAGTCCAGATCAGCAAAATCTATTCAAACTCACCACAAGGAGGCATCATTCCTCAAATTCTTATATAAAGCTGAACCTCATGAAGAATCTGAAACATAAAGAGAAACAGAGACTACTGTATACAGTATAAACACTTCTGGAAAGTTCTGATCAAATATTCTCCCATTTCACCTTTAAGTGACAATGGAAAAGTGGGTGATTATTACTCTTTTCTTCACAGCTCATGAGTTAGGTAAGAAAACTATTTCATCATTTACTCTTCACTACCTGTTTGAGATACTCAATGTAAGCACATGATTAATGGCTAAATCTATTTTCCAGTGTGCTGGGGACAAGACAAAGTTGAACAACCTTCAAGACAAATGACTGCAGATGAAGCAGCTCAAGTTACTCTGCTGTGCAATTACTCTACCAGCAGTTATACTACTAATGTATACCTCTTCTGGTACAAACAACAACCAAACAGATCACCAACATTAATTCTGAGTGAATTAGCAGGTGGTGAAGGAACTACTGAGGATGAATTCAAAGAGAGATTTTCGGCAACACTGGACTCCACATCAAGAACAGTTCCTCTGATGATCAAGAATCTGCTTGTGTCTGACTCTGCTGTGTACTACTGTGCTCTGAGGCCCACAGTGACTGAAACACACTCAACACTCATACAAAAACACTGAGATCTACCACAATCCACTCCTGTCTTCATAATATAATCACAAACACCATAAAATCCATAACCATGATCTTAAAGGGACAGTTCACCAAAAACAAAAATTAATTAATTGTTTGAAAAATGTTGGTAACCAAAGACTGACTTCCAATCAAAGGATTACTTTCACTGTTTGGACAAAAAACACTGAGACATTTCTCAAAATATACTTTCATTTTCTACAGAAGATAGAAAGTCACACAGGTCATACAATGAGGGTGATTAGATGACAAAATATACATTTATGTTTATTAATAAAGTAATTCATAGAAATAAACAATGTAACCAGTAAAGTATTATATCTTCATGTTGCAATAAATTACATATTGTTTGTCTAGAGTTATGTATGACAAAACTAATATGCTAACATTATACCTTATTTTATTTATATTATTAATATGCACTTTTGCATAATTGTTAAAAAATGAGAGAATACTAAAATACTCTTTCAAAGTTAAAGCAAATTACTCTACAATACTTTGAGGATTGTGCGCCAAAATAAATAACAAAACCCTTCGATCAAGCTATCTGTATACTGTGGTATAGTCAGGCTCCTCCTCCGGGTGTTTGTAAATGTGTTCAAGAGACTGAAGCAACAAGTGGTTAGAAGTTAGAACTGCTCTTCCATGTGTGTTCATTCAATTCTATCTAATTTAGCACAGCACATTTATAATATTATGATTATGATACACTGGAAAAAATATTTAGTGCTGTTGATCTCATATTTCTTGGGTAAGTAGATTCCTTCCATTTAAATTTGAGAACGAATTAATGATTTAATTAAATTGGCAAATGTTTTTCTAAATTCCAGGGTGTAAATCTGAGGATGCTGTCCACCAGAATATGAGAGTTCAAACAGCAGATGAAGGTGCAGCTGTAATAATCAACTGTTCATATACAACCACTGATCCAAGCCCAACTCTCTTCTGGTACCAGCAACAAGTAAATGGATTCCCAAAGTACATGCTGTCTACTTATGCAAATAATGAGGAAGAGTTCAAGAAAAGATTTAATGTACGTCTAAATAAATTAACAAAATCAGCTCCTCTAACAATCCAGGATGTGCGTGTGTCAGACTCTGCTGTGTACTACTGTGCTCTGAAGCCCACAGTGACTGAAACACACTCTACACTCATACAAAAACTATGTCAGTATTCACAAGTTTGGAAATGTTACAAGTTTAGCTTCTAATTTTGTCCTTTTTTATGGTCACATATTTTAATTGGTGTTATTTTGCTATAATTAATAGGATTAAGCTTAATAATTAAACTTAAAATGTCTTTCTATTTCTCTTTATAAGCCAAAATCTATGTATACAAATGCAGAGTGTCTTTATCATTTAAAGAATTTATATTACAAAGCTGAAAATGTAATTTCAATTCAATTCAAAAAGTGTCATTACTAATGTCCTGATCTTTGGATCTCAAAGCACTGCAGTCTCCAAAACAACACACCTCCTCAGGTCTACAAGACTACTCTGGTATTGTATTTGCAGAAATCCGAAAAATTATACGTATTGTGTTGCTGCTCTGGTGTCTGATTGCATTAATTCTGATTGTACAGGTCCTTCTCAAATAATTAGCATATTGTGATAAAGTTCATTATTTTCTGTAATGTACTGATAAACATTAGACTTTCATCTATTTTAGATTCATTACACACAACTGAAGTAGTTCAAGCCTTTTATTGTTTTAATATTGATGATTTTGGCATACAGCTCATGAAAACCCAAAATTCCTATCTAAAAAAAATTAGCATATTTCATCCGACCAATAAAAGAAAAGTGTTTTTAATACAAAAAAAAAAGTCAACCTTCAAATAATTATGTTCAGTTATGCACTCAATACTTGGCCGGGAATCCTTTTGCAGAAATGACTGCTTCAATGCGGCGTGGCATGGAGGCAATCAGCCTGTGGCACTGCTGAGGTGTTATGGAGGCCCAGGATGCTTCGATAGCGGCCTTAAGCTCATCCAGAGTGCTGGGTCTTGCGTCTCTCAACTTTCTCTTCACAATATCCCACAGATTCTCTATGGGGTTCAGGTCAGGAGAGTTGGCAGGCCAATTGAGCACAGTAATACCATGGTCAGTAAACCATTTACCAGTGGTTTTGGCACTGTGAGCAGGTGCCAGGTCGTGCTGAAAAATGAAATCTTCATCTCCATAAAGCTTTTCAGCAGATGGAAGCATGGAGTGCTCCAAAATCTCCTGATAGCTAGCTGCATTGACCCTGCCCTTGATAAAACACAGTGGACCAACACCAGCATCACTGACTGTGGGTACTTGACACTGGACTTCAGGCATTTTGGCATTTCCCTCTCCCCAGTCTTCCTCCAGACTCTGGCACCTTGATTTCCGAATGACATGCAAAATTTGCTTTCATCCGAAAAAAGTACTTTGGACCACTGAGCAACAGTCCAGTGCTGCTTCTCTGTAGCCCAGGTCAGGTGCTTCTGCCGCTGTTTCTGGTTCAAAAGTGGCTTGACCTGGGGAATGCGGCACCTGTAGCCCATTTCCTGCACACGCCTGTACACGGTGGCTCTGGATGTTTCTACTCCAGACTCAGTCCACTGCTTCCGCAGGTCCCCCAAGGTCTGGAATCGGTCCTTCTCCACAATCTTCCTCAGGGTCCGGTCACCTCTTCTCGTTGTGCTGCGTTTTCTGTCACACTTTTTCCTTCCCACAGACTTCCCACCGAGGTGCCTTGATACAGCACTCTGGGAAAGAGCCTATTTGTTCAGAAATTTCTTTCTGTGTCTTACCCTCTTGCTTGAGGGTGTCAATGATGGCCTTCTGGACAGCAGTCAGGTCGGCAGTCTTACCCATGATTGCGGTTTTGAGTAATGAACCAGGCTGGGAGTTTTTAAAAGCCTCAGGAATCTTTTGCAGGTGTTTAGAGTTAATTAGTTGATTCAGATGATTAGGTTAATAGCTCGTTTAGAGAACCTTTTCATGATATGCTAATTTTTTGAGATAGGAATTTTGGGTTTTCATGAGCTGTATGCCAAAATCATCAATATTAAAACAATAAAAGGCTTGAACTACTTCAGTTGTGTTGTAATGAATCTAAAATATATGAAAGTCTAATGTTTATCAGTACATTACAGAAAATAATGAACTTTATCACAATATGCTAATTTTTTGAGAAGGACCTGTATTTCACATTTGTGAGTTACTTTTGATAAAAATGTTGGTTAGAAATATGTAAATTCACCACAGGGAGGCAGCATTTAAGGAGATGTGCCTACAAACCTGAAGACTTGAAATATCAAGAGAAGAGCAACACAGAAGAAACCAAGAGCTACAATCACACCAGACAGAGAGACACACTCATAAGAATACACATTAAAATATTAATCTCTTTATCTCAACAATGGAAAAATGGGTGATAGTTACAATTTTCTTCACAGCACAGGACTTTGGTAAGAAAGTTCATCATTTACACTTTCTTATTTCTTTATATGTGAGTTACTTCATATAGTATATGTAAAAGATTAATTGTTAAATCTATTTTCCAGTGTGCTGGGGGCAAGACAGAGTTGAACAGCCTCCAGGAGAAATGACTGCAAAGGAAGCAGATCAAATCATTTTAATGTGTAATTACACTACCAAAACTACAAATGCAGATGTGTATCTCTTCTGGTACAAACAGCTGCCAAACGTATCACCAATATTCATTCTGAATAAATATCCATTCAGTGAAGGAACTACTGAGCCTGATTTTAAGAGGAGATTTTCTGCAAAACTGGATACAACATCAAGAACAGTTCCTCTGATGATCAAAGATGTGCTTGTGTCTGACTCTGCTGTGTACTACTGTGCTCTGAGGCCCACAGTCACAGGAAAAACAACAACACTGTACAAAAACATACAAAATAAAAAAACTCCAACTTTGCCAACACAACACTATAAACCAAGTATAATATTATAAAAAATTATCAGTTTATAAGTTATCAAGTCAGAATCATATCAGTAATAAACAATAAAGTGCTCTTTGTGGGGAACCAAAGAATCAAGCCATTTAGAAGTTCAAGATGAATCTAGATTCAGAGCAGATCTATAGTATTTCCATTGTGTTTTTTTTTTTTTTGCAGTACTATGACCCAGAATGTTTAACCAGTCCAAAAGAGTCTGATCACATACTTTCTAATGTCTTTTTTCTCTTGTGTTTGTGTTTAAAACTGTCACCTCCAACCAATCACCTGCATCTGAAACCATCAAAGTTTACAAAAAAAAAAGTCTGAAGACACACCTCTTCTGTGAGGACTGAACTCATACATTAGAATTATAGCACAGACAACATTAATACACTGATCTGCCGTGGTAAACATGGTAAAATACATTTTTCTGATTTTAATTCTGACTCCAGGTACAGTAGGACTCCCTTAGATGTACAGCAGAAAAATAGTGTAAGAAATTACTTGTTCAGTTTGACTCAGTAATTGTCTTATTTCTTTGTTTTAGGTGTGATGACTGCAGACCAGATTAAACCAAATCAAGAAACTAGTGTCATGAAGGAAGAGGACACTGTGACCCTCAGCTGCTCATATGATACAAGCAGCAGATACGTTAGACTTTACTGGTACAGACAGTATCCTAATAAAGAACCTCAGTATTTAATGTGGAAAGAGGCTCGGGAATGGAGTGATTCTGGGACCCCAGCTGATCGTCGCTTTCAGTCGACTACTTCAGAAAGATCCACTGAACTCATTATTACTGGTGTAACTCTGTCAGATTCAGCTCTCTATTATTGTGCTCTAAGAGTAGCAGCCCAGTGACACAAAGTCTATGTGAAGCCGTACAAAAACTCAAATTTATTTTTCACTTTGATCTCAAGCCACATCAAAACCACAATCTATAATTCACACAATATTGTTAAACTTGTGGAAACAGCTGTGTGTGGTTAGATGCAACTTTCTTCAAATTATAATGGGAAAAGAAAGAAAAAGTGAAAGAGATCAAAATAAGATTTTGTGGATTGCTATTAATATACAAAACATGCAAAACCAAATCGTAATAGTTGTGGAAATATAGATTAAAAAAAATACTTTATATATTTTATTTTATATACATACAAAGAGTATACAAAATACAGACACAGACTAACATAAAACAACACACAACATAAAACAAGCAAAGTACAAACACAGCAAAAAACAAAAAACAAACTCACATTTATGTATAGGCTGGGAGTGTTGAGTATTGTGGATGTTGAGGGTATTAATTTATTTGTGAAGTATTTTCTCCTTCCTTCCTCCACCCCTCCCCATCCTCCTTTTCCCAATAATAATAATAAGAAGAAGAAGAAGAATATTTCCCATTGACAAGGATACCAACAAACAGACCCTGGGGGAAGACAGGGACCCAGTCCGCTCCTGATAGCCATTGCACTTTATGGTTTATATAATTAAATAATCACAAATGATTCCAAAGTTTACGAATAAACTGAGGTGTTTAATACAGTAAAATCGCCACCAGGGGGAAGCATCTCTTAATTTCTTGTGTGAGACTGTTCAGTTGTTGAAATCAAGAGAAGCTACTAGGGATGGGAACCGAGAACCGGTTCTTCTTTAGAACCGGTGCCCAATGAATCGATTCCTTGGAACCGTTAGCGTACCTGCTTAACGATTCCGCTTATCGGTTCCGCTCGTTGCAAATGTGTCATGACATCACACACGCGCTGCGTTGTTTTGGTTACGCAGCAAACATGTCATCGAGGCAGAAGCGATCTAAAGTGTGGTTATATTTCACTCGAAAAGACACCAATGCGGTCATTTGCAACAGTTGTAAAAGTTTAATTTCGGCAAAAGTGGGAACTACCTCCAATATGCAGAAACATTTGGCCACACAGCACGCAATTCATTTGCAGGACTGTCGCGTGTTTGATACACTACTACTTAGTGACACAGCAACAACAAGTGAGTCAAGCAGCAGCGGAGCTAACGAGACACCAACTGATAGTTCTGGTCTTTACAGAAGACTTCTTTGTATTTTGTATGTCAGTTGAGTTTAATTTTGTTTCAGGTTGAATATTCCCAAAGGCACATGCTCTTCCTTGACTGTTTACAGTCTTGTGTTTTTAGTTTTTATGGCACTTAAATGGCAGTTTTATTTATTTTTTTTGTCTGGACCAATGAATGTGAAAAATTCTATAGGTCCCTGGACTTTACTTTGTAGCTTTGTGGGAAGTCGTGGCCTAATGGTTAGAGAGTCGGACTCGTAATCGAAAGGTTGCGGGTTCGAGTCTCGGGCCGGCAGGAATTGTAGGTGGGGGGAGTGAATGTCCAGCGCTCTCTCCACCCTCAATACCACGACTGAGGTGCCCTTGAGCAAGGCACCGAACCCACAACTGCTCCCCGGGCGCCGCAGCATAAATGGCTGCCCACTGCTCCGGGTGTGTGTTCACCGTGTGTGTGTGTGTGCATTTGTTCACTACTCACTGCTGTGTGTGTGCACTTGGATGGGTTAAACGCAGAGCACCAATTTCGAGTATGGGTCACCATACTTGACAATACGTCACGACTTTACTTTTAGGTTTGTTCTGAGGTTGCTACACATAATTTGTGTATACTCTGAGTATGTGCTGTGTTCTTATCAGATATTAAAGTGAGTTAATACAAACAAACAAATTTGTACTTATTCCCTCACCCAATGAGAATCGATAAGAGAATCAATAAGGAATCGGATCGATAAGCAATATCGATAATGGAATCGGAATCATTAAATTCTTATCAATTCCCATCCCTAGAAGCTACTAGTGAGATCTGCTACAAGGAGAGACTCACATCAGTTGTCTGACTCTCACTCTCTACAACTCTGAGCAACAATGACAAAATGGCTGATTTTTACTCTTTTCTTCACAACACATGATTTTAGTAAGAAGAGTCTTTTATCTTGTACACTTAATGTTATTTAATGTCTGTTGAATTAATATTTGATTGTTTATTTGCGTCCCATCTTTTCCAGTGTGCTGGGGACAGGACAGTGTTGAGCAGCCTTTAAGAGAAAAGACTTCTGCTGAGGGAAATCAAGTTATTTTATTGTGTAATTATACTCTCATGAGTGCTGCAAATGCTTATCTTTACTGGTACAAACAACTACCAAATAGATCACCAACATTCATTCTGAGTGATTTTTCCATTGGGAAGGGAACTACAGAGCCTGAATTTCAGGAGAGATTTCATGCAAAACTGGACTCCACATTAGAAACAGTTCCACTGATGATCCAGGATGTGCATGTGTCTGACTCTGCTGTGTACTACTGTGCTCTGCAGCCCACAGTGACAGAAACACACTCAACACTCATACAGAAACACAACTCTGTGAGAAATGCATAACTTTAATTAAGCAGTAATAAATAGCCTAATAATAAAATCCAATATATTAGTTGAGAATAACAACATTAGTACAAGTCCTTAATTTTTTTCAGCTTCTAATAATATAAATTTCTCTGTCTTCTAGAACCAGTTTAGTTCATTAAACTGAAAACGAGTCATGAATCAATGTATGTGAACAGACTGATAAAAACTAACATCTGAACATTGATGAACAAAGATGTTAAAATGCACCCAGAATTCTTCAGGAGGAGGAGACAGTCGACAGTCACACTGTGTGTGTTCACACTGTTCAGATATTGTGCAGTCAGACTCCTCCTGCGGGTCTTTGCATATGTGAGAGTGTTACAGCAACTTTACTAGAGAGAGGCTGAAGCAAGAGTCTACTGTAAATTTAAACATCTAAATTATTATTTTAACATTTATTATGATGGCAAACTGGCAAAGAATTGCAGTCTTCATCACATATTTCTTGGGTAAGTAATTCTATAGGTAAAAACAGAAAACTGCTCTTATAATAGTATAAACAAAATTTTATTGTAATCAGTTTTGTTTTGCATTACATTACAGGATGTGATTCTCTGGACAGTGTTGAACAAAATATAACAGTTCAAACTGCTGTTGAAGGAGCAGCTGTATCAATCAGCTGTCAATATGAAAGCACTGATATATCACCAAATTTCTACTGGTACCAGCAAAAAGTAAATGGAGTTCCAGAATTAATGCTGAGCAAATTTGACTTTCTCAAGGAAAGATTTAGTGGTGATCTCAACACAATTTCTAAATCATTTCCACTGATGATCCAGGATGTGCGTGTGTCTGACTCTGCTGTGTACTACTGTGCTCTGCAGCCCACAGTGAATGAAACACACTCAACACTCATACAAAATTCCTGTGTGAGCATCGGAGTAGTGTTGTTGAACCTCTGATGTGACTGATACTTCCACAATTATGAAGTCTGTGTCAACCTAAATCCTTAAAAATAAAAAAATAAGTTTTTAATTGCATAAAACACACATACACACACACACACACACACACACACACACAGATTACCCACAATTCTCACATAATATGTTAATAAACTGATTGCTAATTATAAAATATGTTTTTACCTTTGTAAAACAACATATTCAAATGTAAAATGGCAAAATCAAATTTCTTTAATTCATATTCAGCAGTGAGTGCATTGAACCCTCAAACAAAACAACAAAACAAAAAACAAAACATCATTGCACCACAGGCATACAAAAAATCAAATAAAAATAATAGTAAAATTAAACAAATAGGTTGTGATGTCATTGGCCACACCCACTACTCATAGACAGCAGAGCTCCTCCCCACTGCAGTCATTTATCTATTCATCTATTATATCATTCATCAAATTTAGTTTATAAGCAGATGTACAAACCTTAAAAAAAAAAACATAAATAGCCAACCATAAAACTATTATCAAAAAACGGTTTTAAACAGGTTTTGAAATGGAGAGATGTCTAGTGATTGTTGCAATATTTTCAGGTGGATATAACTTGTTCTTTTAACATCACATGGTAATTTAACAATAATATCTTGCTGATGGTTTAATGATGTCTCAAATTTTATTGCAGGTGCATTTGCTGACAGCATTAGTCCAGTTAACAAGGATATGATCAGAAGAGAAGGAGAGTCTGTGACAATGAGCTGCTCATATGATACAAGCAGCAATTTTGTTTATCTTTACTGGTACAGACAGTATCCAAACAGAGAACCAGAATATTTACTGCATGAAGGTGCTCGATCAAATAGTGGCGATAAGGGTACACCAGATGACCATCGGTTTCAGTCGACTGCAGCTCAATCATCCACTGAACTCATTATTACTGGTGTAACTCTGTCAGATTCGGCTCTCTATTATTGTGCTCTAAAAGTTGTAGCCCACTGATACAAAATGCCTGAGAGGCTTTACAAAAACTCAAACACATAATTCTTGCTTTAAAAGTCAGATGTGTATAATACCACATGTACCACTGAGATTGTAAATAACAGAATGTGGTAACACCTGCTGAACAATTTAGGAGCGCGTGAAGAGAGTAGAAGTAACTGTAATATGTTAAGAATAATTTTTTTTTGTATATTTAATGTCTTGCAATTTCAAGTGTACAGACCAAAAAAAAAACAGTTGTTATCTGACTTCTTATGTGAAGTACAGAGAATCATATAATATAGAAGTTATGTCAAAAGTAAAATAAGCATTGTAAAGGAACGAACAATCACGATTTAATAAAAAATTTAAGACAACCATTTGCCTTTTATAGATTATTCTAAGATCCACAGTGCAAGATTGGGAAAGAAAAGTCACTGTGGCTAAGTATTGCCTATATTTATTTCACATCAGTTAAATTGATATGCATTGTTCCCCATTATTTTACATTATGAAAAGAAGATATGGTATTGGCTATGATGTCAGTCACCACACCCACACTGTTCATAAACAGCAGAGCTCCTCCCCACTGCAGTCATTCATCTATGCATCAATTAATTTACTTCATGTATCAAATGTTTACATGTTTGCATGTATGAACCTCAAAAATTATAAGCTGTGATCAGAACCAATTAAAACTTTTAAACTGTGGTTTCAACATGGAGGTGTGTCTGCTAGTGATTTTCATAATTTCAGGTGAATATAATTTATGCTTTAATCATCAAATGTTGCTTTTGAAGAATTATATTTTGATTCATGTTATGGGCTGATGGTTTGATGTGCAACTGCAATTTTATTACAGGTGTGTTTGCTAACAGCATTAAACCAAATGACAAGGATACTAATGTGATCAAGACAGAAGAAGAGTCTGTGACACTGAGCTGCACATATGATACAACCAGCAATTATGTTTATCTTTACTGGTACAGACAGTATCCTAATAGAGAACCTCAGTATTTACTGTGGAAAGCTGCTCGATCATACGGAGGACAGGATATAACAGATCAACGGTTTCAGTCGACTACATCCCAAACATCTACTGATCTCATTATTACTGGTGTAACTCTGTCAGATTCAGCTCTCTATTACTGTGCTCTGAGAGTAGGACCCCAGTGATACAAAATGCCTGAGAGGCTTTACAAAAAGTCAAACACACAATTATTGTTCTAAAAGTCAGTAATCAGACGTGTATAATACCACATGTACCACTGAGATTGTAAATAACAGAATGTAGTAACACCTGCTGAACAATTTAGGAGAAGAGAAGGGGAGATATGATAATGAACCAGAACAAATAGCTGTTTTACAGCAAAATAAATTTGACATTTTATAGATAAAAAAGTTTTATAGATTTAAAACGTTTACTTTTGTTTCACATTCAAATAAAAACAGACAAAAAATCTTAAAGGGGAATGAAACTAGAAGGTGTGTCAAATGAGTTCATATGAATTGCAAGAGCAATGATGGTTTAATGTTGGTGTAGGAGTAGGACAACTGTGTGGCTTACATACAGAAGATTATTCTAAGATCCACCGTGACCACATAAAAAGAGTCACCTTTTTATAAGGTTGATAAGCATTGATTTGATCACATTTAAAGTAGTTAACATCAGTTAAAACAATATAAACTAATCCTTTGTATAATTACATTTTCAAATAAAAAAAAGGAATAGAGGATTTGTTGTGATGTCCCTGACCACACCCACAGTATTCATAACAGCAAAGCACCTCCCCACTGCAGTCATTTATCTGTTCATCCATCCTTATCATTTATAGCATTTATCAAAACTTTTCATATGTATGAATCACAGAAATGATAAACACCAAAACCTCCTAAAGCTGTGAAAAAGCCAATCGAAACATATTTAAACTGAGGTACTGTATTTCCATGGAGATATATATGCTACTGATTCTAATATCAATTTCAGGTAAATTTATTTTATGCTTTAAAAAAAATCACATGGCGGCGCCGCCGCCGTTGCAATCGAAGCGACCATAGAAGATGTTTAACTCGTCGGCCAGCAACGGATCTGCTCTCACCTCAGCGGAGGATTTGTTTCCAAAGGCACAGATGGTCCTCAGTCCCTGACACATCCGTCGAGAGTCATTGAGCTGGAAATGAGACTCAATTCTCTCTTTGCATCGGTGTTTGGCGGCTCTTACTGCGCGTCAGAGAGCATAGCACGATGCTTTGCTACATCCGTGAACTCGCTGATGTCAGAAGAACTCGCCCGGAACATGTCCCAGTCGACGTCATCAAGAGCCGCCTGCAGCATTGCCTCTGAGTGGGAGGACCAGCGCGTCACTACTCTCTGCACCGGAGGATCCTGAATGAGCCTTTGTTTGCATTCCGGTGTTAGGAAAATGGCGGCATCCGATTTGCCAAAAGCCGGTAGTGAGCGGGCTTTGTAGGCATTCTTGAACTGAGTGTAGCAATGATCCAGTGTGTTTGGTCCTCTAGTTGGACAGGATACATTTGGATAAAAGTTTGGCATGACCTGCTTGAGATTGGCTTTGTTAAAGTCTCCCGCGATGATAAAGGCAGCGTCAGGATGTTTGTTAATGTAGCCGCTGAGCACATCATGAAGTTTAGACAAAGCCAAGCCGGTGTCCGCCTGTGGTGGAATGTACACAGCAGTGACAATGATCGATGAAAACTCCCGGGGCAGTTAAAATGGGCGGCAAGTAATGGAAAGATGTTCCAGATGAGGCGAGCAGGAATGCGACAGAATGGAGACATTTCTTGTTAATCATGAAGCACACTCCTCCACCCCTGGATTTACCGGCCTCTGCTGTTCTGTCCATCCGAAAAACAGAGAAGTTATCACTCGGCATTACAGCAGGGTATCATACATCAAGGACGAAAGCCACATTTCTGACAAACAAAGGCTGTTACAGTCCCTTATGTCCCGTTGGAAACTAATCCTGGCTCTAAGATCGTCCATCTTATTCTCCAAGGATTGGACATTTGCAAGCAGAATGCTCGGAAGAGGAGGACTGTGAGCCCTTTTCCGGAGTCTATCTCGAATCCCAGCGTGTTTCCCGCGCTGTTTCTTGATCCTTCGCTTCAGGGGGTTGTTGTTCATCTCCGCGTTCCGAAGAATCTCCAGAGGCCATGATGGATTCCTGGATAAAGTGTCCTAGAACAGGTTAGTGTAGCGGTTTCCAATGTCCAAAAGTGTTTCTATGTTGTAGGTGATCAGTGCCGACGTGAAATGTGTAAAAAGAGAAAGTAAAAGTAAGTAAAAAAGTAAGTTAAAGCAAAATCTCAGCGGAGCGGCCTGAACTGCATCCGAACACAGCGGCGCCATTTTGTTTCATGATAAAATAAGTAATTTACTTTTGAAAATAAGTAATTTATTTAAAGCATTGCTAACTTTTTGGGGGGCTGCAGAAATCTGATGAAGCAAATCATCAAAGTAGATAAAGACTCAAATGCACGGTAGCATTTCATAAAGAGCAAAAAGATGTTTAGTGCTAAAGACTGAATAGCAGGCAATCTCAGTGTGCTGGGAGCAAGACATGATTTTAAGGAGAGATTTGTTGATCTCCACATGAAGAACAGTTCCACTGACATTCCAGTGCGTGCGCATGTCTGACTTTGCTGTGTACTACTGTGCTGTAAAACACTGTGACTAAAACACACTCATACAAAAACATGAAATAGATCATTAGTGTTTAATACTGCCCCTGGATCAGCATCCGTCCTCTGCAGTCATGATCACAGAAAGATACAACAACTTTCACACTCAATGTACTTGGCAGGAACTTCCAAACTCAAATCACTCACAACAAAGTCATTCATGTTTGTATTTTTCTTCAAAATCATCTTCTAAATAAATAAATTTATGTAGAGTTTTTTTGCAGTTGCAAAAGCTTTCCTCTAACCAAAAACATGAGAAGAGGCTGACGGTATCATCACACTGAAGTCAGGAAGTTCCAGTGTGTTTGAGTGAAACTGCAGAAACTCACAGTAACACAGATCTACAGCTCAGAGCACAGAGAACATTAACACACACCTGATCTGACCTAGTCAACATGGAAAAACACCTGCTTCTGATTTTAATTCTGACTTCAGGTACAATATGACTATTTTAATAATTACAGGTGTATCCAGACACATCCAATGGGACAGTTTTGTGATACTTGACTCTCATTTTTTGCTTGTTTTAGGTGTGATGACTGCAGACCAGATTAGACCAAATCAAGAAACTAGTGTCATAAAAAAGGAAGATGAGACGGTGACCCTCAGCTGCTCATATGACACAAGCAGCAGTTATGTTAGACTTTATTGGTACAGACAGTATCTTAATGGAGAGCTTCACTATTTAATATATAAGCATTCAGGTGGTGGTGGCGGCAGCCCAGCTGATCCTCGCTTTCAGTCGACTACACCACAATCATCCACTAAACTCATTATTACTGGTGTAACTGTGTCAGATTCAGCTCTCTATTATTGTGCTCTAAGAGTTGTAGCCCAGTGATACAAAGTCTATGTGAAGTCGTACAAAAACTCAAACTCGTTTTTCCCTTTGATGTCGTCATATCAGACCCACAATCTATAATTCACGCAATATAATTATGCTTGTGGAAACACCTGTGTGTGGTTACTGAAAAGGTAATACAAATTAAACACACTAATTCCTGAATTACAGTTGTATATCACAAAATAAATAAATAAAACCAAGGTTATTATGTCTGAATCTTTGATATCATATGCATTTATGTTTATACATTTAAATACTGTATTAATGATAATATTACTTATATTAAAGTAGTTTTAAGGAATTTTATTATGGCAATAACACTGAAAAACAAACTGCGTTTGAGAAAAAAAAAATCTCTTCTGTAAAAATGAAGGAACTGTGATTTACCTGCACTGGAATCGTCAGTATCCGGTATCCAGAACTCCTGTTTTTTATTTAATCACAAGGAGGCTCAATTCCACCTCTTTTTCCTTGTATTTTACCTAATAATAATATTGTGATCCTGGAGAACTTTCCTGCTAAAATAACAGTTTTCTATTCCCTACATTACCTATGTTAATTCTGATACACACTAAGGTAATGGATGATTTAATCATATTCTTGTCACTTTGCATTGTACAAATATACAGAATGTAAATGTGTTAGGTATAATCATGCATGTTTAAGTGACAAAAGGATAAAATTATCAATAACTTAAATGATGACACTGGAAACATAGTCACTGTAACATAGTGAGACTTTTCTCTGCCAAATGCTGCAGGAACAATGAATAAAAAAATAAATAAAAAAAACATTATTATAAAAATTGTTTTACAACAATATCCTGAAGAGGGCACTATACACACACACCACTTAAAATCATATTTGCATTTCCTTTTTATGTTTAAACTCTCCTCCCCTGCTATAAACCATCCAATTTCTTACTGACACGACTGATTTATCTTTTTCTCCTGTTACAGTCAACACGTGATACAAAATGATAACTCATAGGTTGTTTAAATTATTCATTTTTGCATCAGTTTATCATGGTAAGTGGGGGGATTTGTAATTTCTTAATTGCTTCAAAGAGTTTTATACCTCTGTTAAATTTTTATCCTAACATGTTTTTATGTTTTTACAGAGTGTCGTGGAGAAGAGCGTGTTGATCAGCCATATAAATACATCACTGAATTTGAAGGAAGATCGGTAACGTTACAATGTAAATATAAAACAACTTCATCACAACCAGAACTCTTCTGGTACATCCAGAGAGCAAATGACTTTCCCAAATACATTCTGTGGAGAAACAAATTTGGAGCAAAAGATAATGGTGCTCAGTTCCAGGAGAGATTTGACTCTGAAGTGTCATCAGATTCAGTTCCTCTGACGATCAAGAATCTGCTTGTGTCTGACTCTGCTGTGTACTACTGTGCTCTGAGGCCCACAGTGACTGAAACACACTCAACACTCATACAAAAACAGAGGAAGTGTTTAATTATATGATGAAGTGCAAATCCACATGCTATTTACCTCTGTTTCATAACAATACCAAGCATAAATAAAAGAAAAATCAATGTAAAAATGATAAATTACATAGTGCTGTCCATAGTGATTGTCATCAACTTTATGAAATCTAAAGTATTATAACAATTAAAGTATGAGGAATAATCTAGCGTTCTTGTGTTCTGAGGATTTATATCATATGACAAGAGATAGTAAGTAACCACAAGATGTTACATCAGGATATGAATAGTAATCAAAGTGGTGTATGAAACAGATCTGATCTGCTCTGCTCTCTCAAAGAGCTCTCTGGAAGAGGTGGGGCACCTGATGTGATCTTTAAGTTCAAGTCTGTGAGAAAGCAAAGGAAACACACACAGTGATGCTCCATTCTGTCATTCTGCTTTCTGTCTTTGCATGTAAGTATTGTGTAAGTGTTTTGTGTTTTGAAACTAAATATTATGAGCAGCCAGAATGCATGCTAATAATGAAATGAGTAAAGATTCAATATAAACACCTGTTCTTAAAAGATTTGATATACTTTTGCAGATGCAACATATGGAAATGAAATTAAACCAATCAAAACATTGGAGTTTGCTGATGAGAGTTCAAGTGTTAAATTATCCTGCAATTATTCATCTGCATTAACTCTCTACTGGTATCGTCAGTATCCCGGATCAGCTCCTCAGTTCATTGGGTTCATCTCAGATGGATCAAAACAAGGTCAGGAGTCTAATGTAGATTCCAGATTCACTGCCAAAGTCACTAAAGACAAAGAAAACCATGTGATTCTGGAGATCTCCTCTGCTACTGTATCAGACTCTGCTCTGTACTACTGCGCTCTGGAGCCCACAGTGACAGGAAACATATGAACACTGCACAAAAACCTGATTCACAGCATTGCATCTACATCACACATATCCAACCTACATATCTGCTAGTTAAAACAAGGAAACACTCTTCTAATCAGCAAAAAAAGCAGTATTATATCATTCCCAAACTAAAATGTTATAACAGAAAAGGAAACACACAAAGATTCACTTAAAAGATGCTTCTCTGGAACTTTATGACTTTCTATAAAGCAACCAGGTTTAAAAAAAAAGATGGTAAAATCAACTATAGATGTATTTGCTTTTTCCCAGGTGGTGAGGAAAGAGTAGTTTATATCTGAGAGTATTTATCAGAACCTGACAGACACTTTAAACTCAGACTGTAAGCATACAGAACATACTTTATTTAGTTGTTCTAGAAATAAGTGAGTAAATAGCTTTAAAACATTCAGATATATAACATAAGTATAGTGGTGATCAAGCATTTGTTCAAAAACACAGTTTATACAAATCATACCTTTATAAATAATTGCACAGGGTTTGCAAAATAACATCATGTTAAGGTTCTTCAGACTTCTTCCACAAGAGGTCAGCATTGCTCTCTCCATGTATGAGTATATCATGTGACATGATCCAAACATTTAAAGAAGAGCTCTCTGACACAGAGCTTTTGAGAGCAGAGTTGAGTGAATGTTTGTTCATAGATCAACTATGCATAGATGGGCTTTGATTTCTCTGTGCTTCATAGCCCATTATAATGGTAAGCACATTTTTGTTTCTGCATTTATAACAGAAAATGGTTTACTTAAATATAGGAAATAAATGTTCACTTGCTTTCCAAATGATTCATGTTAATGATTTAGTTTTTCTGTCTATTGTTCCCCAGTGTCTTTGGGACAGGACAGGGCTGAACAGTCTTCAGAAGAAATAATTGCGAGTGAAGGAGATCAAGTTATTGTATGGTGTAAATATATTACCACTGATACAAACCCATACCTCTTCTGGTACCAACAGCTACCAAACAGATCACCAACATTCATTCTAAATAAATTAACTTTTGGTGAGGGAACTACTGAGCCTGATTTTAAGAAGAGGTTTTCTGCAACACTGAATTCAACATCAAAAACAGTTCCTCTGATGATCCAGGATGTGCGTGTGTCTGACTCTGCTGTGTACTACTGTGCTCTGAGGCCCACAGTCACAGGAAAAACAACAACAATGTA
Source organism: Barbus barbus (assembly GCF_936440315.1). Classification (NCBI taxonomy): domain Eukaryota; kingdom Metazoa; phylum Chordata; class Actinopteri; order Cypriniformes; family Cyprinidae; genus Barbus; species Barbus barbus. The sequence goes on from NC_136754.1 coordinate 10,405,124, forward strand.
CAAAAACCTGACAGACGATTTCTTTCCATAAATCTATCTGAATTATAGATAGAATATGAATGCAAAATGTAAAATTATTAATACTGTTATTTCTATTTATTCACACTCTACTGTAGGATGTATGTCCCTGACTAAATGTTGATTTAAAAACAATTCAACTTACAGTATATGTATAGGAACGCCAAATGAATGTCTGTTTTTACCACCAAAATAAACCTCATCCCTAAATGCACTCTTTGTGGATATGTACGTCTAAACGGAGACTATAAAAAGTACTATAACTAAAAAAGAATCAAGAATTAATCCAGATTATATTCAAATAGACTACTTTATCATACACAATAATTAATAAGTAACCACAAGAGGGCGCTATGCAATATAGGATATGAATAGTAATCAAATGACTGGTGTATGAGACAGATCTGATGTGATCTCTCTCCAAGAGCTCTCTGGAAGAGGTGGGGTTTAAAGCACTGATATCTGATGTGATCTTCTTAAACTTCAAGTCTGTTAGAGAGAGCAAAAGAAACACACACAATGATTCTCCATTCTGTCATTCTGCTTTCTGCATTTGCATGTAAGTATTGACGTGTTTTTACTCTGAGCAGCCAGAATGGCTAATTTCTGCTCAAAATTAAATATAAATAGTTTTTCTTTATGTTATACATTGCATTCCATACTGATACAGCTAAACTGAATAAAGATTCCATTTAAACACCTGTTCTTAAAATATTTTATATACTTTTACAGATGCAACACATGGAAATGACATTAAACCAACCAAAGCAGAGGAGTTTGCTGATGAGCGTTCAAGTGTTAAATTATCTTGCAGTTATTCATCTGCAGACTATCTTCACTGGTATCGTCAGTATCCCGGATCAGCTCCTCAGTTCATTGGGTTCATCTCAGACGGTGCAAAACAAGGTCAGGAGTCTAATGTAGATTCCAGATTCACAGCCAAAGTCACTAAAGACAAAGAAAACCATGTGATTCTGGAGATCTCCTCTGCATCTATATCAGACTCTGCTCTGTATTACTGCGCTCTGACGTCCACAGTGACAGGAAACACAAGAACCCTGTACAAAAACCTGACACATGAAAAAGCATAACTATACTTTCTTCAAATCAGACTGGAGCATATAACAATCGAGAGAATCACATTCTCAAATTGCTAACTCAGACACTGATTGTACTTTATCAGACTTCAGTTCTCAAAGACTCATGTTTAAAATGAGATATAATAACAAGTGAAAATGAATATATAATAATAGTCAAATTAAATATAATAACTGCACAGGGTCATTAGTTCCTCCTTTTCTATTTACTTGCTTTAAATAACATTCACATGTTTTTCTCAAATGCAATTGCAACAACATCAGAATCATCCATTGAACTCATTATTTCTGGTGTAACTCTGTCAGATTCAGCTCTCTACTAGTGTGCTCTAGAAGTTGGAGCCCAGTGATACAAAGTCTACATGAAGCCATATAAAATCTCAAATTAATTTTTCTCTTTGAAACTGAGCCACGTAAAACCACATTCTGATACACAGATCTTATTAAATCATGTGGAAATACCTGCATTTGAGTGTGATAAGAAATTTTATTTACTTATGTAATGTTTAATAACAGGTGGCAACAATGATGCAAAAGATGTAAAATAATGTACAACAGAAGATTGTGACTTGTGAACTGAAAAATCACATATCGAGCAAAGAAAAAAATAGTCTACATTAATATCAACATTGGTATTATTGGTATTATGAAAAGTCTGTTCTTGACTTATAGGTGGGTGAAAATTAAGGATCATTCTAGGTCTTTAAGCAAATAAGCAAATATATCAGACATTATCAATATCTATATGAAATTTATTTCACAGTGTAAATCAGTAAATGTGGCCACAAGGTGGCAGGATCTCTCAAATTCGTATTAAAAGCTACACATTTCAAGAACTGAAAGAAGGCTGCAGAAAACTGATCAAACAAATCATCAATGTAGATAAACTTTGAAAAGTTTCTGGACAGTAAATGCAGTTATAAAGAATAAGGCTTTATGCAAAGAAGTGTGTACTCTGTATGTTCACTGCTACAAAATGTAAACCTAATGCATCTATAAACTCATAACATAAATCCTGGCCAAATGCACTTTCCCGGCTATGATTAGCCAGTAAAAATTAAATCCACCCTAGGCTACTTGCAATGACCGTCCCATGTCCAAAACTGAGCGTACTGTCTAAAACAGTGCTCGAACTGAGGTATATCCTAAAAAATACTGGGTTAAATACAACTTAACCAACAGTTGGGTTAAATGTTTATATATATATATATATATATATATATATATATATATATATATATATATATATATATATATATATATATATTTGATAGGCTATCATTATAAGAACAGGCTTTTGAGTTAACATACAAAAATGTACATATTCAGTCAATGCAATGTTAGGCTATAACAAAGAGAGATAAGCCATTGTTCTCTTATTAATTGCTTACCCTAATTAATATTTGATGTGACTTCCAAATACATTGAAATATCTAATAATAATAACAAAATTAAATTAAATTAAAAATAAAATTAAATAAATAAAACTCACTGGAGGGTGTCACTGTCGAATTCAGTAGCAATTTATTTGATTATTTAATCTTCATTTACTAGTGAAAATTCCAGTCTGAGCAATAGTGCCAGCTGTCCCTTTGCGCCACCAGGCGGAGATTTCACTAATGATTTTGAATGACTGCATGCATACTGCATACTTCAAAGAATGCCTTGCACGATCATTTTGATTCATTTTCGACATTTTGAGTATAGTTCTGATGCCATGAGCCAGTTTTGATGACTTTGCAATAATCCTAAATATAGACTAATAATTAATGATCAGGTATAATTACAGACTTGTCACAGGACTCGTAAACCACTTTGGATAAAAGCATCTGCTAAATGATTAAATGTAAATGTATAAAATGTTTTTAAAAATTAATGAACAAAAAAATTTGTGCACTTTTCAAATGTTTGTATGAAAGATACAAAAGTACGGAAGTTCTAAGCGGCCATGCATTATTATAATTTTTCTGTCTTGTTTTCTCGTGATCACGACTTAATTTTCTCGTATGACCAAATGTAATTTGGTCAGTACCTAGTGAACACCTAGGTATTGTGCTGAAAGGTGCTCCACGCACCCTGTTTATCATTATTTACAGGCCTCCAAAATATTCTCCAGCCTTTGTTGATGAGTTCACTGAACTGTTATCAATGATTTCCTTAGAGTTTGACTGTTTTGCTATTGCAGGGGATTTTAATATTCACATAGTTAATGCAGAAATCAAAACTACAAAAGAAATTATAACTGTTTTAAACACTTTTGACCTGAGTCAGCATGTGCACGGACCCACACACAATCGTGGACACACTCTAGATTTACTCATCAGTAGAGGTCTAAACATTTCATCCATTGATATTAAGGATGTAGCACTTCTGTATTTTCTTTGATATATTGATCTCAGTCACCACTGAATCTAGATCTGTCTCTATCAGTAAGAGATGCATTAACGAGAACACAAGTGCGCTATTTATGAAGGCAATGACATTAACACCAAGCATTTCTGCAGACCCTGTTGATCTTCTCCTGGAGTCATTTAACTCAAAAATTAATAATGTTATTGATGATATTGCCCCGATAAAGGTCAGAAAGAAGACGGGGAAACAGAAATCAATTTGGAGAAAATCAACAGCAGTTCAGAGCATGAAAAGACAATGCAGAAAAGCTGAGCGGATGTGGCGGAAGACGAAACTCGAAATTCACTATAGCATCTATAAAGACAGCCTTCATGCTTTCAATGTGGAACTAGCCACAGCTAGACAGACTTTCTTTTCTAACCTTATAAACAGTAACTTAAACAACACTCGCACTCTTTTTGCGACTGTTGAGAGACTGACAAACCCCCCAAGTCAGATTCCCAGTGAAATGCTCTCCGACAGCAAATGCAATGAGTTTGCTTCCTTCTTTTCTGAGAAGATCAATAATATCAGAAAGGAGACTGGCACATCCTCAAGTAATGCAGAGGTCACACAGATTCGATCGCAATTTCAAAAAGAAGTGACTATGTGTGTTTTTAAAAAAATTGATAACAAAATTTTGGAAGAAATAGTACAGCACCTTAAATCTTCAACCTGCTATCTTGACACACATCCTTTCCCACATCCTTTTTCAAAAATGTGCTTAACTGTTCGGAAGCTGATCTCTTAGAAGTGGTGAACGCCTCACTTCTTTCTGGGACTTTTCCAGACTCCCTCAAAACTGCAGTTGTTAAGCCCTTTCTGAAAAAGCGCAATCTTGATAACACCATGTTGAGCAACTATAGACCCATATCAAATCTTCCTTTCATAGGTAAGATTATTGAAAAGGTAGTTTTTAATCAGCTGAACAACTACTTAAAGTCAAATGGATATCTGGACAATTTTCAATCTGGTTTCCGAGCACATCACAGCACAGAGACAGCACTCATTAAGATAATAAATGATATTCGCCTCAATTCTGATTCTGGCAAAATATCAGTGCTGGTACTACTAGATCTTAGTGCTGCGTTTGACACTGTCGATCATAACATACTCTTAGAGAGATTGGAAAACTGGGTCGGGCTTTCTGGGATGGCACTCAAATGGTTCAGATCATACTTAGAAGGGAGAGGTTATTATGTGAGTATAGGAGAGCATAAGTCTAAGTGGATGGCCATGACATGTGGAGTCCCACAAGGCTCAATTCTTGCACCGCTCTTGTTTAGCCTGTATATGCTCCCACTAAGTCGAATAATGATGAAGAACCAAATTGCCTATCACAGCTATGCTGATGATACCCATTTACCTAGCCTTATCTCCAAATGACTACAGCCCCATTGACACCCTCTGCCAATGCATTGATGAAATTAACAGTTGGATGTGCCAGAACTTTCTTCAGTTAAACAAGGAGAAAACTGAAGTCATTGCATTTGGAAACAAAGATGAAGTTCTCAAGGTGAATGCATACCTTGACTCTAGGGGTCAAACAACTAAAAATCAAGTCAGAAATCTTGGGGTGATTCTGGAGACAGACCTTAGTTTCAGTATTCATGTCAAAGCATTAACTAAATCAGCATACTATCATCTCAAAAACATTGCAAGAATTAGATGTTTTGTTTCCAGTCAAGACTTGGAGAAACTTGTTCATGCCTTTATCACCAGCAGGGTGGATTACTGTAATGGTCTCCTCACTGGCCTTCCCAAGAAGACCATTAGACAACTGCAGCTCATCCAGAATGCTGCTGCCAGGATTCTGACTAGAACCAGAAAATCTGAGCATATCACACCAGTCCTCAGGTCCTTACACTGGCTTCCAGTTACATTTAGGATTGATTTTAAAGTACTTTTACTTGTCTATAAATCACTCAATGGCCCAGGACCTAAATATATTGCTGATATGCTCACTGAATATAAACCGAACAGACCATTCAGATCATTAGGATCGAGTCAGTTAGAAATACCAAGGGTTCACACAAAACAAGGGGAGTCTGCTTTTAGCTATTATTGCTTTTAGCCACATTTAAATCAAGACTCAAAACTCATCTGTTTAACTGTGCATTTGAATGAGCACTGTGCTATTTGTCCAAACTGAATTTTATGTATAATCATTTTCTTTAAATTCATTTTAAATCAATTTCTATATCATTTTAAAATTCCTTGTTTTTATTATTTTTATTTCCATGTTTTTATTGATTTTTAATGTCTATTTCACTTTCTTTTATGTAAAGCACTTTGAATTACCACTGTGTATGAAATGTGCTATATACTTGCCTTGCCTTGCCTTGCCTAGGTTACACAGAGGAAAGCCCGATCTAGCACCTGCCCCGTGCAGCAGCAGAGGACTATTGCTGAACGAACCGAGGATGACGTCACGGGCTCAGATTTGGTTGGCCAATCGGTGGAAAGGGGCGTGTCACGACCGCCCACAAGAGGAAAACAAATTTTGAAGTCCTTTATCCGTTTTCTACCCGTGAAACAAAAAAAACGAAAACCGAGCCAAAATCTCGTTTTTTCGGGGGGTTTTTAACAAATTAAAAAAAAAACACAGATTTCTCAAAATTAACTTTCATTTTCTTTTCTACAGAAGATGATGTGAGGTGATGTAGATGATGGTACATGCTGTCTACTTATACAAATAATGAGGAAGAGTTCAAGAAAAGATTTAATGCACGTCTAAATAAATTAACAAAATCAGCTCCTCTAACAATCCAGGATGTGTGTGTCAGTGACTGAAACTCAACACTCATACAAAAACACTGAGATCTACCACAATCCACTCCTGTCCTAATAATATAATCACAAACACCACATAAAATCCATAACCATGATCTTAAAGGGACACTTCACCAAAAACAAAATTCTGCCATTAAGTTCATCAAAAAACAAAATTTTGCCATTATTTACTCACCCTCATGTTATCCTATCTGTATGACTTTACTTTTCTACTGAACACAAAATTAAATTGTTTGAAAAATGTTGGTAACCAAAGACTGACTTCCAATCAAAGGATTACTTTCACTGTTTGGACAAAAAACACTGAGAAATTTCTCAAAATATACTTTCATTTTCTACAGAAGATAGAAAGTCACACAGGTCATACAATGAGGGTGATTAGATGACAAAATATACATTTATGTTTATTAATAAAGTAATTCATAGAAATAAACAATGTAACAAGTAAAGTATTATATCTTCATGTTGCAATAAATTACATATTGTTTGTCTAGAGTTATGTATGACAAAACTAATATGCTAACATTATACCTTATTTTATTTATATTATTAATATGCACTTTTGCATAATTGTTAAAAAATGAGAGAATACTAAAATGTCATACTCTTTCAAAGTTAAAGCAAATTACTCTACAATACTTTGAGGATTGTGCGTCAAAATAAATAACAAAACCCTTCGATCAAGCTATCTGTATACTGTGGTATAGTCAGGCTCCTCCTCCGGGTGTTTGTAAATGTGTTCAAGAGACTGAAGCAACAAGTGGTTAGACGTTAGAACTGCTCTTCCATGTGTGTTCATTCAATTCTATCTAATTTAGCACAGCACATTTACAATATTATGATTATGATACACTGGAAAAAATATTTAGTGCTGTTGATCTCATATTTCTTGGGTAAGTAGATTCCTTCCATTTAAATTTAAGAATGAATTAGTGATTGAATGAATTCAACTGGTAAATGGTTTTCTAAATTCCAGGGTGTAAATCTGAGGATGCTGTCCACCAGAATATGAGAGTTCAAACAGCAGATGAAGGTGCAGCTGTAATAATCAACTGTTCATATACAACCACTGATCCAAGCACAACTCTCTTCTGGTACCAGCAACAAGTAAATGGATTCCCAAAGTACATGCTGTCTACTTATGCAAATAATGAGGAAGAGTTCAAGAAAAGATTTAATGTACGTCTAAATAAATTAACAAAATCAGCTCCTCTAACAATCCAGGATGTGCGTGTGTCTGACTCTGCTGTGTACTACTGTGCTCTGAAGCCCACAGTGACTGAAACACACTCTACACTCATACAAAAACTATGTCAGTATTCACAAGTTTGGAAATGTTACCAAGTTTAGCTTCTAATTTTGTCCTTTTTTATGGTCACATATTTTAATTGGTGTTATTTTGCTATAATTAATATGATTAAGCTTAATAATTAAACTTAAAATGTCTTTCTCTTGACAAACCAAAATCTATGTATACAAATGCAAAGTGTCATTTAAAGAATTTATATTACAAACCTGAAATGTAATTTCAATTCAATTCAAAAAGTGTCATTACTAATGTCCTGATCTTTGGATCTCAAAGCACTGCAGTCTCCAAAACAACACACCTCCTCAGGTCTACAAGACTACTCTGGTATTTGCAGAAATCCGAAAAATTATACGTATTGTGTTACTGCTCTGGTGTCTGATTGCATTAATTCTGATTGTATTTCACATTTGTGAGTTACTTTTGATAAAAAATGTTGGTTAGAAATATGTAAATTCACCACAGGGAGGCAGCATTGAAGGAGATGTGCCTACAAACCTGAAGACTTGAAATATCAAGAGAAGAGCAACACAGAAGAAACCAAGAGCTACAATCACACCAGACAGAGAGACACACTCATAACAATACACATTCAAATATTAATCTCTTTATCTCAACAATGGAAAAATGGGTGATAGTTACAATTTTCTTCACAGCACAGGACTTTGGTAAGAAAGTTCATCATTTACACTTTCTTATTTCTTTATATGTGAGTTACTTCATATAGTATATGTAAAAGATTAATAGTTAAATCTATTTTCCAGTGTGCTGGGGGCAAGACAGAGTTGAACAGCCTCCAGGAGAAATGACTGCAAAGGAAGCAGATCAAATCATTTTAATGTGTAACTACACTACCAAAGCTACAAATGCAGATGTGTATCTCTTCTGGTACAAACAGCTGCCAAACGTATCACCAATATTCATTCTAAATAAATATTCATTCAGTGAAGGAACTACTGAGCCTGATTTTAAGAGGAGATTTTCTGCAAAACTGGATACAACATCAAGAACAGTTCCTCTGATGATCCAGGATGTGTGTGTGTCTGACTCTGCTGTGTACTACTGTGCTCTGCAGCCCACAGTCACAGGAAAAACAACAACACTGTACAAAAACATACAAAATAAAAAAACTCCAACTTTGCCAACACAACACTATAAACCAAGTATAATATTATAAAAAGTTATCAAGTCAGAATCATATCAGTAATAAACAATAAAGTGCTCTTTGTGGGGAACCAAAGAATCAAGCCATTTAGTAGTTCAAGATGAATCTAGATTCAGAGCAGATCTATAGTATTTCCATTGTGTTTTAATTTTTTTATTTTAATTTATTTATTTAATTTTTTGCAGTACTATGACCCAGAATGTTTAACCAGTCCAAAAGAGTCTGATCACATACTTTCTAATGTCTTTTTTCTCTTGTGCTTGTGTTTAAAACTGTCACCTCCAACCAATCACCTGCATCTGAAACCATCAAAGTTTACAAAAAGTCTGAAGACACACCTCTTCTGTGAGGACTGAACTCATACATTAGAATTATAGCACAGACAACATTAATACACTGATCTGCCGTGGTAAACATGGTAAAATATATTTTTCTGATTTTAATTCTGACTCCAGGTACAGTAGGACTCCCTTAGATGTACAGCAGAAAAATAGTGTAAGAAATAATTTTGTGCAGCTTGACTCAGTAATTGTCTTATTTCTTTGTTTTAGGTGTGATGACTGCAGACCAGATTAAACCAAATCAAGAAACTAGTGTCATGAAGGAAGAGGACACTGTGACCCTCAGCTGCTCATATGATACAAGCAGCAGATATGTTAGACTTTACTGGTACAGACAGTATCCTAATACAGAACCTCAGTATTTAATGTGGAAAGAGGCTCGGGACTGGAGTAGCACTGGGACCCCAGCTGATCGTCGCTTTCAGTCGACTACTTCAGAAAGATCCACTGAACTCATTATTACTGGTGTAACTCTGTCAGATTCAGCTCTCTATTATTGTGCTCTAAGAGATGGAGCCCAGTGACACAAAGTCTATGTGAAGCCGTACAAAAACTCAAATTTATTTTTCACTTTGATCTCAAGCCACATCAAACCCACAATCTATAATTCACACAATATTATTAAACTTGTGGAAACAGCTGTGTGTGGTTAGATGCAACTTTCTTCAAATTATAATAGGAAAAGAAAGTGAAAGAGATCAAAATAAGATTTTGTGGATTGCTATTAATATACAAAACATGCAAAACCAAATCGTAATAGTTGTGGAAATATAGATAAAAAAACAAACGTTATATTTATTTATTTTATTTTATATACATACAAAGAGTATACAAAATACAGACACAGACTAACATAAAACAACACACAACATAAAACAAGCAAAGTACAAACACAGCAAAAAAACAAAAACAAACTCACATTTATGTATAGGCTGGGAGTGTTGAGTATTGTGGATGTTGAGGGTATTAATTTATTTGGGAAGTATTTTCTCCTTCCTTCCTCCACCCCTCCCCATCCTCCTTTTCCCAATAATAATAATAATAATGAGAATATTCCCCATTGACAAGGATACCCACATACAGACCCTGGGGGAAGACAGGGACCCAGTCCGCTCCTGATAGCCATTGCACTTTATGGTTTATATAATTAAATAATCACAAATGATTCCAAAGTTTACGAATAAACTGAGGTGTTTAATACAGTAAAATCACCACCAGGGGGAAGCATCTCTTAATTTCTTGTGTGAGACTGTTCAGTTGTTGAAATCAAGAGAAGCTACTAGTGAGATCTGCTACAAGGAGAGACTCACATCAGTTGTCTGACTCTCACTCTCTACAACTCTGAGCAACAATGACAAAATGGCTGATTTTTACTCTTTTCTTCACAACACATGATTTTAGTAAGAAGAGTCTTTTATCTTGTACACTTAATGTTATTTAATGTCTGTTGAATTAATATTTGATTGTTTATTTGCGTCCCATCTTTTCCAGTGTGCTGGGGACAGGACAGTGTTGAGCAGCCTTTAAGAGAAAAGACTTCTGCTGAGGGAAATCAAGTTATTTTATTGTGTAATTATACTCTCATGAGTTCTGCAAATGCTTATCTTTACTGGTACAAACAACTACCAAATAGATCACCAACATTCATTCTGAGTGATTTTTCCATTGGGAAGGGAACTACAGAGCCTGAATTTCAGGAGAGATTTCATGCAAAACTGGACTCCACATTAGAAACAGTTCCTCTGATGATCCAGGATGTGCGTGTGTCTGACTCTGCTGTGTACTACTGTGCTCTGCAGCCCACAGTGACAGAAACACACTCAACACTCATACAGAAACACAACTCTCTGGCTCTGATGAGAAATGCATAACTATAATGAATCAATAACAATTAAAAGCAATACAGTTGAAAATGACAACATTAAACATGTAATCTTTTAATACAATCTTTGATTTTTTAAAAGCTTCCTCCAATAATGATAATTGGTCTGTCTTAGAATTGGTTTAGTTCATTAAACTGAAAAAAGAGTGCATGAATCAATGTATGTGAAGAGACTGATAAAACAAAAAATCAGAGCATTGAAAAGTCATTAAACTATACCCAGAATCCTTCAGGAGGAGGAGACAGTCAGATAATGTGCAGTCAGACTCCTCCTGCAGGTCTTTGCATATGTGACACTGTTACAACAACTTTATCAAACTGAGGCTGAAACAAGTCTATTGTAGATTTCATTAAGTTCATTTCATCTTTATTATTTTAACAATTATTATGATGGCAAACTGTCAAAGAATCATAGTCTTCTTTATCACATACTATTTCTGGGGTAAGTCAGATTCTGTAAGGGATGTATTATTTCTGTAATATTCTTTTAATATAAATATGAGATCCTTATCATGTTTTGCATTATATTACAGGATGTGATTCTCTGGACAGTGTTGAACAAAATATAACAGTTCAAACTGCTGTTGAAGGAGCAGCTGTATCAATCAGCTGTCAATATGAAACCACTGATATATCACCAGATCTCTTCTGGTACCAGCAAAAAGTAAATGGATTCCCCAAATACATGCTGAACAGATTCGGTACAAATGACAAGCAGTTCAAGGATAGATTTAGCAGCAATGTTGACACTTCAAAATTATTTCCACTGACAATCCAGGATGTGCGTGTGTCTGACTCTGCTGTGTACTACTGTGCTCTGAGGCCCACAGTGACAGAAACACACTCAACACTCACACAGAAACCCTGTGTGTGCAAGTTTTGTTGTTGGACCTCTGATGTGATGTGACTACTGCTTCCACTGTTATAAAGCCTCTGCAGCCAAAATCTCATTTAGTAACACTTAATAATAAATTGCCACAAATACTACAAAATTGCTTTGCCAAATGCTACTTACATAATATATTCTTAAACCTTTATAAAATCCTCTAAAAACTATTTTATTTTATTTCATTCTATATATATTTTTGTTTGTGTGTTACCATTACTTTGGAAGCTGCCTCAATGGTAAAAATAGTTTAGCGTGAAGGTGATATCTACACAACCACCACCTTAGATTTATTAGAACTATACATTTAGAACTTAGAACTATTCTAAAGAAAACATCTGCTGTTGAACTTCATCATGGATGACTCATGTTCTCTGTGTGGGAACATGACCATCGCGATGCTGCGCTCCAGATACCTCCTCGTCAAGCGGGGGGGTATCCCCCTTGCCATGCCCCGTTCTAGTTCCTCCGGTTCTCGGAGGGCTACTTCGGCTCATGGTCAGGGTGACTTGAGGATCACAGTGAGAGCTTCCCCGTCGAGTGCGTCTCCGCGGGCCTCTCACTCCTCTAGCACATCGCACCGTCTGGGGTTTCCGGACGAGTTTGTGGAGTCCTCGGACAGGGCGGGGCCCAGCATCTCGTTCGGAGCTCCAGCAGATGACAGGATGTCGGTCACTGCATCGGGGGATGAGCTAGGTTCTGGAGATGATGATTCGGCTGCGTTGCCTCCATCAGGAAGAGTGGCGTTGACCGAGTCAGATCCAGAACTGACTGCTATGCTTTCCCGGGCCGCTGAGGGCATCGGGCTGCACTGGAGGCCTCCTCCTTCTCCCGAACGCTCAAGGCTGGACGATTGGTTCCTGGGGGCGCAGGCCGATCGCAGGCAACCGCCTCCGGTTCCATTCTTCCCGGAAGTGCATGAGGAGGTGACTAGGTCTTGGAGGGCACCTTTTTCTGCCCGAAACAGACCTAGTGCCTCCTCCGTCCTCACCACCCTCGACGGTGGGGCGGCCCAAGGGTATGTGGAGATCCCCCCAGTTGAGCGCGCCATTGCAATGCAGCTCTGCCCGCAGGGCGCTGCCGCCTGGAGGGGTAATCCACGCCTTCCGTCCAGGGCCTGTAAGTTCTCGTCCGCTCTGACGGCCAAGGCTTACAGTGCTGCTGGACAGGCCGCTTCCGCCCTGCACGCCATGGCCCTCCTGCAAGTCCACCAGGCCAAGGCGTTAAAGCAGTTGCACGAGGGTGGTGCTGACCCAGCCGGATTGCAGGAACTGCGCACAGCGACGGACCTTGCCCTACGGGCGACGAAAGTCACGGCGCGGGCCCTGGGTCAGACGATGTCCACGTTGGTGGTCCAGGAGCGCCACTTATGGCTGACCTTGGCGGATATGAGGGAGTCTGACAAACACCGTTTCTTAGACGCCCCGATCTCCCAGGCCGGCCTATTCGGCGAAGCGGTGGAGGGCTTTGCCCAACAGTTCTCCGCCGCACAGCAGCAGACAGAGGCGTTTCGACACATCCTGCCCCGGCGGTCCGCTGCTGTCTCCACCCCACCGCCGGCTGCAGCCCCTCCGTCTGCTCGTCGCCGAGGGCGCCCTCCTGCGGCCTCCACCTCCGCTCCAGCTCGGCCCCAGCAGCAGCCTTCACAACGGCCGCAGCGTGGAGCTGGCCGCAGGAAAGCGGCGCAGCCCGTCTCTGCCCCTGCCAAATCTGCGAAGCGCCAGGGCAAGCGGCGGCCCTGAGACGGGCGACCCGGAGTCTCTGGATCCTGCTCTTCAGGAGATGGTGACTGCACCACTCCTTCCCCCGGAGGAGGGCCGGGTGGAGAATCTTTTGTTCCCTTTTTATTCTGTTCCGCCACTGGCTCTCCAGCCAGTGGTACCCAAAACCTCAAAAAAAGAGCAGTTTCCTTTTTCTCCGGGTCCCAAGAGGGCGAGGATGGCAGTGCACGAGACCCCGTCTCCACACTCCCGTCCCCCTCTCCTTTCGCCTATGAGCAGCAGGGTCCGGTCCTAGGACGCGATGCCTTCTCCCGCGCCCCCTGCTCAGCCTTGGAGCCAGGTAAGTGTCGCACTGCACACTCAGACCCCACTTCGGAACGCACTGCCTTCCGAGGCGGGCCCCTGTGCTCCACTTCGCTGCCCCGCCGCGGGTACGTCCGTGGCTCCCTTGGTCCCGCTTGTACGGTTTCTGGGGGCCTGGCTAGCGCTCCCCAGGCCGTCTCGCTGGCTCATGAGAACCATCAGACTTGGCTACGCGATTCAGTTCGCCCGGCGTCCCCCCAAGTTCAGGGGCGTTCGGTTCACCTCGGTGTTGAGCAAGGACGCCCCTCTCTTGCGTGCGGAAGTCGCGGTCCTGCTGGCGAAGGACGCGATAGAGCCGGTCCCTCCAGCCGAGATGAAGTCGGGGTTTTACAGCCCGTACTTCATTGTACCCAAGAAAGGCGGTGGGTTACGACCAATCTTGGACCTGCGCGTCCTGAACCGGGCCCTTCACAAGCTCCCGTTCAGGATGTTGACGCAAAGACGCATTTTTCAATGCATCCGTCCGTTCGATTGGTTCGCAGAGATCGACCTGAAGGACGCGTACTTTCATGTCTCAATCCTGCCTCGACACAGACCGTTTCTCCGCTTTGCGTTCGAAGGACGAGCATATCAGTACAAAGTCCTCCCCTTCGGGCTATCCCTGTCGCCTCGTGTCTTCACCAAGGTCGTGGAGGCAGCCCTTGTTCCATTAAGGGAAGCAGGCATTCGCGTTCTCAACTACCTCGACGACTGGCTCATACTGGCCCAGTCTCGAGCACTGTTGTGCGATCACAGGGACACGGTGCTTGGCCACCTCAGCCGGATGGGGCTTCGGGTCAACTGGGAAAAGAGCAAACTCTCCCCTGTGCAGAGGATCTCTTTTCTCGGTATGGAGTTGGACTCGGTCAACCTCACAGCACGTCTCTCAGTAGAGCGTGCTCAGTCGATGCTGAACTGCCTGGAGTCTTTCCAGCGCAAGACAGCGGCTCCACTGAAACACTTTCAGAGGCTCCTGGGGCATATGGCATCCGCAGCCGCTGTCACGCCGCTCGGGTTGCTTCATATGAGACCGCTTCAGCATTGGCTTCACGACCGGGTCCCGAGATGGGCATGGCGACGCGGCACTTACCGGGTCTCAGTTACCCCGTCCTGCCGTCAGACCTTCGGCCCGTGGTCGGATCTTGCTTTTCTTCGGGCAGGAGTTCCCCTAGTGCAAGTATCCAGGCACATTGTTGTCTCAACAGATGCCTCTGCCATGGGCTGGGGAGCCATGTGCAACGGGCATGCAGCTGCAGGGCTCTGGACAGGGTCCCGGTTGCAGTGGCATGTCAATTGCCTCGAGTTGCTAGCAGTATGGCTTGCGCTGCGCCGCTTCAAAGGGCTGCTACACGACAAGCATGTACTGGTCCGTACGGACAACACTGCGACCGTTGCGTACATCAACCACCAGGGTGGTCTACGCTCCCGTCGCCTGTCGCAACTCGCTCGCCATCTTCTCCTTTGGAGTCAGAAGCATCTGAGGTCGCTTCGCGCCGTTCATATCCCTGGCGAGCTCAATCGTGCAGCCGACGAGCTCTCACGTCAGCCCGCCCTTCCGGGAGAATGGCGACTCCACCCCGAGGTAGTCCAGCTGATTTGGAGACACTTCGGGTACGCTCAGGTAGACCTGTTTGCCTCCCCGGACACGTCCCACTGCCAAATGTTTTACTCCCTGTCCGAGGGTACCCTCGGCACGGACGCGCTGGCACACAGCTGGCCTCGGGGCCTACGCAAATATGCGTTTCCCCCGGTGAGCCTTCTCGCGCAGACCCTGTGCAAAGTCAGGGAGGACGAGGAGCAGGTCCTCTTGGTGGCGCCGTACTGGCCCAGTCGGACTTGGTTCCCAGAACTGATGCTCCTCGCGACAGCCCCTCCTTGGCAAATTCCTCTGAGGAGGGATCTCCTTTCTCAGAGAGGGGGCACCCTCTGGCACCCGCGTCCAGACTTGTGGAATCTCCACGTATGGTCCTTGGACGGGACGCGGAGGTTCTAGGTGGGCTACCTCCATCGGTAGTAAACACAATCACTTCAGCTAGAGCCCCGTCTACAAGACACGCTTACAGGCTGAAGTGGAACCTGTTCGTCGATTGGTGTTCTTCCCGCCGGGAAGACCCCCGGGGATGCCCGATCGCGGTCGTGCTTTCTTTCCTGCAAGATGGGTTGGAGCGAAGGCTGTCTCCCCCCACCCTCAAAGTGTATGTCGCCGCTATTGCCGCACATCACGATGCAGTAGACGGTAAGTCTGTAGGGAAGCACGACTTGGTCGTCAGGTTCCTCAGAGGGGCGAGGAGGTTAAATCCTCCGCGCCCTCATCTGGTACCCTCTTGGGATCTCCCCTTGGTCCTGTTGGCCTTGAGGGAGGAGCCCTTTGAGCCTCTGCAGTTAGTAGAGCTTAAGTTTCTGTCGTTGAAGACAGCGCTCCTCACTGCATTGGCCTCGGTCAAGAGGGTAGGGGACCTGCAGGCATTTTCGGTCGACGATTCGTGCCTAGAATTCGGGCCGGATGACTCTCACGTTGTCCTGAGACCCCGGCCTGGTTACGTGCCCAAAGTTCCCACCACACCCTTCAGGGATCAGGTGGTGAACTTGCAAGCGCTGCCCCGGGAGGAGGCAGACCCAGCCATTGCTCTGCTTTGTCCCGTCCGCGCTTTGCGCACTTACGTGGACCGCACGCAGAGCTTCAGGACCTCAGACCAGCTCTTCGTCTGCTTCGGGGGACAGCAGAAGGGGAAGGCTGTCTCCAAACAAAGACTTGCCCACTGGATAGTCGAGGCTATAGTCTTGGCCTATCAGGCCCGGCGCTTACCGTGCCCCCTCGGTGTGAGAGCACACTCTACAAGAGCCATTGCTTCCTCTTGGGCGTTGGCGCGGGGCGCCTCGATAGCAGACATTTGTAGAGCTGCCGGCTGGGCGGCACCTAACACGTTTGCGAGATTTTATAATCTCCGTGTAGAGCCCGTGTCCTCCCGTGTACTTGGCTCAGACGGCCAGTAGCACTGGGACACTACTCGGTGTCAATCCCGCTTGCTGCGCCATTCCCCTCTACGGACCGGATACGTGCGCTTTGTTGCTTCTCAGTTCAGTTCCCCATGGCGAACCCTGTTGAAGTTCCTCCCGCACCCTCGGCAGTCAGGCGTGGCGGAACGCCAGACGCCAGGTCCAGCACTCGTGTGTTTGCCCAAAGTCAGCCCTTGTGCTGGGCTAGGTGCCCGTGTGTAGTGATTCCCCTTCGGGTGGTCCCACATGTGTATTCTTCCACGGTACGGTTCCCCTCACGGTGAGCCCGTGTCTTTCCCTGGCAGAGACCTTCTGCCGTCTCTGCTGTGTTGTTATCTCACCCCAGGATGGCTGAGTCTACCTCAGAGACTTCCATATGTAGTACTGCCCTTGGTCAGTCCATATGTGTAATTGCCACGTGGTACCTCCTTACGCAGGATGTGGCTTCCGTAGCGTTCCTCTACTTGTGGTACGCTTTCCCAGTGTTATCCATAACCACTGTACGGAACAGCAGTGGCTGTCATCTCTGCCTAAGCCCTGTCCTATCTTCCACCCCAACTGGTGTGGGGGGACTTGCCGGCTTCCGCAGGGCACTGGAGGGGGTCAGCAATAGTGGCGTTTTCCAAGGGATCCCATTAGTCAGTCACACTGACGTTACGTCGAACGTGACTGACTGATAGGGAACGTCTCGGTTACGTATGTAACCCTCGTTCCCTGAAGGAGGGAACGGAGACGTAACGTCCCGTCGCCATAGTTGCTGTACCACCGCTGTACGGCCGGGGCACACAGTCTCGGCTCCTCAGCGAAAAACTGATGTGCGTTTGCACGCGCTCTCCTTTTATACCCGCACTGCGGGGCGGGGTGCGCGTGGCGAAACACGCACGCCAACTGTCATTGGCTTGTTTTGTTAACACTCGAAGATGATTGGGCTCTCGAGCGAGTTCCCATTAGTCAGTCACACTGACGTTACGTCTCCGTTCCCTCCTTCAGGGAACGAGGGTTACATACGTAACCGAGACGTTCTCAACGGTGCTTGTATAAATATATTACAAAGCTTACAAATCATCCCTGAAAAAAAATCAACTTCTGTACTGCAATTCTACAAAGAAACCAGAAGAGGGAGATATGCACTCTAGTCTAGACTGATATTGACAACGTCTCGGTTACGTATGTAACCCCGGTTCCCTGACGGGAACGAGACGCTGCGTCGAAGCGCTAGGGGAACGCCCTCAGCGTGACCGCGCTCTGAACCAGAGTGTAACCTGTCCAATGGAAGGGCGAGACGTCATAGGCGGGTGACGTCACTGACCGGAAAGCATAAAAGCATGTGCGGTGGAGCCAGGAATGAAGCAACCGCCCGCAGGGATACAGGAAGTATGGCCTCGAGACACAGAGTCTCGTTCCCTTCAGGGAACCGGGGTTACATACGTAACCGAGACGTTCCCTTCCAGGAACTCGAGCTGAGTCGAAGCACTAGGGGAATGAGATGCCCACGCCACCAGACTTCCAAAATACCTGCCCTGTGTGTATCACTGGGAGCACAGCGAGGGCGAGAAAACAGAAGAGCCGGGAGTGGCCGTAAGATCAAGGTGATAGAACCGAACAAAGGTGAGGGGCGTGGACCAACCCGCAGCATTGCAGATATCCTGCATTGAAACCCCTGCCAGAAAGGCCTCGGAGGCCGCCATACTCCTGAGGATTCATAAGAGAAATAGTATCCACAATCCACGGACTAAGGGTCTGCTTAGAAGCAGGCAGACCCCGCTTGGCACATACAATTAAGCTTCTGGTCGGCTCCCCAAGGGGAGGAGGACTGAGGGCCTGCAGCACGACAGGCCGTGGTATAGAAGAGGGGATCTAGGAAATAACCCGCTCGAGGGTAGAAAAACGCTTTGGCCAGATCAGGGATAAGAAGGGGCCATGAAGGGCCTACAAATCCCCACTCTCTTAAGAGACGATATCGCCAAAAGGAAGGAAGTCTCAAAGTGAGAATGCGATCAAAAATCTCTTCAAAGGCTCGAATGGAGGTTATAGAGAGCTTCTAAAACCACAGCCAGGTCCCCGTAGGGACACGTCGTACAGGAGGCCTCAGCCTCAGCGCACCGTGGAGGAAACATGTAACCAGGGGGTGTCGACCCACTGTAAGGCCACCGAGAAGGGCGTGGTAGGCCGATAAAGCCGCCACGTAAACCTTCAGGGTGGAGTGAGTTACCCCTGCGGAGAAACGAGCCTGCAGGAACTCCAGCACTGTACCAATCGGGCAGTTAACTGGGTCGAGCTGGCGGTCTTCGAACCATGAATTGAAGAGTGTCCACTTCAGGGCGTACAGTTTCCTCATAGAGGGAGCTCTGGATTGGAGAATGGTCTCAACAACCTTGGTTGAGAGACCGGAAGCAATGAGCTGTGCCCCCGCAGTGGCCACACCTACAGCTTCCACAGCTCCGGGCGAGGTTGGACGATAGTGCCCCCCGCCTGTGAGAGGAGATCTCTCCTGACGGGAATCTCCCACGGAGTGCCGTCGAGGAGAGAAATCAGGTCCGAGAACCATACTCGGCCCGGCCAGAACGGGGCTACCAGTAGTAGACTAACCTCGTACTGGCGCACTCTCGCCAGAACTCCCGGGAGCAAAGCGATAGGGGGAAAAGCGTACAGACGAAGCCTCGGCCAAGTCTGCACCATAGCATCCAGTCCTAGAGGAGCTGGAGGAGTCAGAGATAGCCAGAGGGGACATTGCACTGACTCCTGAGTTCGCAAACAGGTCCATCTGTGCCTGGCCAAACACTCTCCATATCTGCTTCACCACCTCGGGGTGAAGCATCCATTCCACGGGCCTCGGCCCCTGTCTCGACAGAGCGTCTGCTCCCACATTGAGATGCCCAGGAATGTGCACTGCTCTCAGTGAGAGGAATTTGCCCTGGGACCACACAAGTATCTGGTGCGCCAGCTTGTACAAGGGTCGCGACCGCAGACCTCCCTGGTGGTTTATGTACGAGACCACCGACGTGCTGTCGGTGCGCACCAACACGTGGTGATCTCTTAGGTCTGGGAAAAAGTGTTTGAGTGCTCGAAACACGGCCAGCATTTCCAGCCAATTGATATGCCATGTCAGATGGCGGCCACTCCACAGACTGCGGGCAGGGTGGCCACTCATGACCGCACCCCAACCGGTCACTAGTGCTATACGGCGACAAGGAGCTCCCAGCACCGGGCCCTGGGACAATAACCAAGGTTTCCTCTACATGTCTAAGGCACGTATGCATCGTCTCGTGACCTTGAAAGTGCGGAGTGGGTTTCCCCTCGGGGACAACCCATTGGTCTTGAGCCACCACTGTAGGGGTCTCATGTACAGCAGGCCAAAGGGTATCACGTTGGACGCAGCTGCCATCAGACCCAGCAGTCTCTGAAACTGCTTGACAGTGAGTGACTGGCCTTCTTTCACTCTCTTGACTGCCGTGAGGATCGACTCGATACGAGCAGGGGACAGGCGTGCCTGCATCGTTGTCGAATCCCACACCAAGCCCAGATAAGTGGTCCTCTGTAATGGAGAAA
Organism: Barbus barbus; assembly: GCF_936440315.1. Taxonomy (NCBI): domain Eukaryota; kingdom Metazoa; phylum Chordata; class Actinopteri; order Cypriniformes; family Cyprinidae; genus Barbus; species Barbus barbus. The sequence continues at coordinate 10,425,612 of NC_136754.1, forward strand.
GTACACTTTTCTTGGCGTTTAGTCTTAACCCCAGGCCTTTCATATGGGCGAGAACGACATCTCGATGTCGCGCCGCCGTCTGCTCTGATTGAGCCAGGATCAACCAATCGTCAATATAATTAAGTATGCGGATGCCCTGAAGCCGTAGTGGGGCCAGAGCCGCATCCACACACTTCGTCCAATGGCCTCCAGAGTTCGAGAGTGGCGAGGGAGGAACCGCTGGAACGGCGCCGCTTGTTTACTGGCCTCCTGGTACCTGTCGACGCAAGCATTGACAGCGTCACCGAACAGGCCAGAAGGACGCAAGCGGGGCGTCCATAAGGCAGACCCGGTCTTTATCTCTCATATCTGAGAGGGTCAGCCAAAGATGCCTCTCCGCTGCCACCATAGCTGCCATGGAGCGCCCAAAGGCACGGGCGGTCTCCTTGGTGGCGGGGAGAGCTAAATCAGCGGTCCTCCTGAGTTCTGAAATATCTTCTGCCTTGAACTCATACAACTCTTTCAGCAGTTCTGCTTGGTACGCCCGTAACACAGACATTGTGTGCAGACATGCACCAGCCTGACCTGCTGTCGCATACCCTTTGCTCACCAACGCAGATGTAGTACGTAGCGGTTTGGTGGGCAAAGCCAGAGCCTTCAGAGACGATGCAACCCCGGGCGACAGATAGCTCGCAAGCGTCTGTTCAACCTGTGGCATCGCTCTGTATCCGCTCTCACTCAATCCCCCCACATTACCGTAGTAATCAGATGCGGGGACAAAGAGGCGGGCCGAGAATGGCTTAGCCCACGATTTCGACACCTCAGTGTGGAGATCGGGGAAAATCGGGAGGCTCCGGAGTGGAGGTGGTAGCTTTTCTCGCAGAAAGTGCTCATCTAACCTGCTTCTCTGTGGCTCAGATTTTTTCTCGGCGGACCAGTCGATGTCTAACTTGGCAACCACTCGAGTGACCACCTCCAACAGCTCCTCATATTTGGGCGATTGAGGAGGAGAAAATCCTTGTCGACGCTCACCACATCAACCTCCTCAGAGGAAGAGAGATGAAGCGTCAAGCCCTCAGCTTGGGGGGAAGAAACTGCGGAACGGGCTTCCGAACCCAAGGAGAGGGCACCAGATCTGGCAGGAGAGGAAGAAGATAGTGACCCGCCCGTCTCCATTCCCTCTGCCAGATCAGCCTACAAGCCCCACGAGTGCAGCAGCCGCCCTGCCTCGGCAGCAGCGGGGCCAGCACCCTGAGGAACACTCACAAAGGATCCCTTCTCGAAGAGAGCCCTCCGGGAGCGAAGCGTGGGCAGGTCCCTCAAGAGCCAACTCTGCATGCCTCGCACCCAGGCAGACCACGCACAAACTGTGTGTAACCCCGCTCATGATGTAGCGAGAACAGGGAGGAACACACAGTTTGAAACATGATCCGCCCTTATGTTTTGACTTGTGTGTGGCCTTGGACATAGTGCTTTCTTTAAATGAGAGGATTTTGACGAACAACACTAAATAAGACTCACAAAACAAGTATCAGACTGACAGACACACAGAGCACTTGCTGAATGACAGAAAGCTGACGCTGGCTCTGCCACACGTGCTTTTAAGCTTCCTGGTCATGACGTCACCCGCCCGTGATGCCTCGCCCTTCCATTGGACTGATTGTACATGTGAATCAGAGCGCGGTCACTCTGAAGGCGTTCCCTAAGCGTTTTCGGATGCAGCTCCAGTTCCTGAAGGGGAACTCAACAGTAACTCTCAAAAAACATAAATCTGAACAGATCTGATCAAAGGCATGAACATGGAGACATCTACTACTGATTGACATAACAGTATCAGGTACAGTAATACATACTTGTTACTACAGTACATGTTCAAATTTGTAAGCAGTGTTTTAAGCAACGATAAACAAAATTTTCTAAAATTTATATTCAGGTGTATTTCCAGACAGCACTGGACAGCACAAAAGACAAGGATGCTATAATCAGTAAAGAAGGAGAGCCTGTGACAATGATCTGCACAGTAAACAATGTTTTGCTGTACTGGTATAGACAGTATCCTAATAGAGAACCTGAATATATACTGTATAAAGGCGCTCGATCGTGGAGATATAAAGAAGATATATCAGAGCCATCGGTTTCAGTCTCACTATTGATGAAGCAGCTGTGTCAGATTCAGCTCTCTATTACTGTGCTTTGATCAGCCGTCTATACAAGTCCCTGGGAGGCTTTACAGAAACTCAAAATGATTGCTTTGAAATTCAGTAATCAAACTTTTAAAAATGTGGTAACACCTGCTGAACAATATACAGTATTTTTATTTACTTCATGTGGCATTATATGATGAGGGTTACATTGGGGAAAGTGTTTGTGTTGTTGAAAATTACAATACCTGAATTTGTTTAACAAGGAGAGGATGGTGTTCATTTTATATTTAATTGATCCCATGCCTTACTATTAAAGGTAATAATCCACTAATGTGTAAAGAGAATACTGACAGAAAATAAAAAGACTGGTGTGTGTAATCTACTGATTTAATTTACTGATGAGTTACTGATTATTAAAACAATGAAATATGTCCAAAAATAAATCCAAGAGTCATAAAAGTGTATAAATAAAGATAAAAAGAATATGATATGGCCCATTTGTAAGGAAGAGAGCAAACACTCCATGTACTGATTCAACAGAACAAGCTCCTCCCATCCACTGTATATACAGTACCATTATATTTAAAACAGGCTCATCAAAGACAAGCTGAAACAACTGTGATCTCCAGTGGATTTAAACAGTTCATTCCTCTCAGTTACACAGTACAGTTATTATAATGACTCACTGGGAAGTACATTTGATCATCTTTATAACATATTTCTGGGGTGAGTAGGATCTCTACTGAGGAGTCTCTATTTGCCGGATTATAACATGCAGAATATGAATTGATTTTGCTTTAAATTCTGTTCCAGGATGTTATTCTCTGGAGAGTGTTGACCAGAATACAAGAGTTCAAACTGCTGTTGAAGGCAGATCTGTAACAATTAACTGTACATATGAAACCAGTGATCCATCCCCATATCTCTTCTGGTACCAACAAAAAATGAACGGAATCCCCAAATACATGATGATGATATTTTCTACAAATGTTCAAAATGACAAAGACTTTGAGGAGAGATTTAATGCAAATCATGACAAAACTTCAAAATCAGTTCCTCTGACGATCCAGAATCTGCTTGTGTCTGACTCTGCTGTGTACTACTGTGCTCTGAGGCCCACAGTGACTGAAACACACTCAACACTCATACAAAAACTCATGGTGATGAGTTACACTCATGATATTTGCTATACAGGGCTATCTGCTACATTTATTTTTTATTTCTGTGAACACTGTGACTGGTTTATTCCACTACTAGTCATTAACCTAAAAAAATTAAATATTTATCAAATATAAAATTATTATATAATGCAGGTATTCATATTTCCCCAACCATATCAGATGCACATGTATTATTTTTATATTCTTATTTAAAATTTGTACAATTTATATAAAATGTTTAATGAACACATAACAAATTTTATTGTCACCTTGTAATAACTTGTGCAATGCAGAAGAGGGCAACAACCACACTCCAGTAATTATTTTGAAGTGCTGTTGAGCTCCTTTATTGAACTCCTTTTTGCCAAAATCCTCTCTCTATTTTCATAAACAATGCTCTCTTTAGTCATTGCTTCACTTGCTGAAGATCATTCAGTCACTCATCACTATAACACCATTTACACTTGCATTTGCTAATTTCTATATTGAAACATTAAGATAAACTATGTTTTATAGAACTGCCCCAACTGTGTTTATTCACTGTCAACTGTTTGGTTAGCAACATTCTTAAAAATATCTTCTTTTGTGTTGAACTGAAGAAAGAATCACTTATGGGTAAATAATCACAGGATTTTTATTTTTATTTTGGGGTGAACTAACCTTTAATCTGTCAGATCTTTGAGCAGGATTTACAGAATAGATTTAACTTTGAAACCATTGTGATGTTCCAGAAGAAGTGCAGTTGAGCTATGAAGCCAACAACCACAACATCCAATCCTCATTTGACATGTAGTTGATTTAACAACATGTGGAGACTCACCTTCCCAGTGGGTGGAGCTCTACTTTGTTCAAAGCTACAAAAGTTGCTCTGCACAGTACATAAAAAGTTTTTTTTTTTTAGAAGAATTTAAAATTAGAGAATTACAGAATGTCTGCTTGCATCTCATTTTTACTCATGATTTTTTCATTTTCTATAGGTATGTAATCAGTTCTTCTATATCCCCTTTTTTAATCTACTTAATAATTTATAGATATTTTATATTGATTTTCAGAATGCCGAGGAGAGGATAGTGTTACTCAGCCAACAAAAGTTCAAACTGCTACTGCCGGTGAAACTGTGATTATTGACTGTACATACAAATCCAACGCTTTCCCAACGCTTTACTGGTACCAACACAAAGCAAATCAAGCACCAAAATATATGCTGAAGAGATATGCTGGATCAAGCGATGAGGATGAAGACTTTAAGGAGAGATTTAATGCAAATCTACAAACCTCTTCAACATCAGTTCCACTGACAATCCAGGATGTGCGTGTGTCTGACTCTGCTGTGTACTACTGTGCTCTGCAGCCCACAGTGACTGAAACACACTCAACACTCATACAAAAACATAACTTCAAAAATTATGCACAAATGTAGTACCTAAACAGGTAAATAGGTTTAGTTTAATAAAATGATGAAACCATAATTTAATAGATGTATCAAAACAAGACAAGACAATATGCATTCTGTAGGCCCATTTCTGTTTTTTAATATGAATCCTTTGAGCAAAATTTAACAACCTGGTGCAGCTTGCGTGGCAGTCAAAATTGACTTTTTTTATTATTAAATGAAATGAATGTACTATATTTTAGTTCAATAATATTTTAAATGTAATGTTCTTACATTTATGGAATAGTTATGATTTATTTAGTACCAATTAACCACATTTTGAGCATAGACCTGAAAATTACTCAATTAAATTACATTTGTTGTAAATCTTGAATACTTTGAAGCACAAACATAAGTTTGGTCTCTTTTTAAAGAAGACACTGGGCTGCGTATTGCTGAGGTGAAAAACATTTTCCAAAACATGTCTTACTCTAAAACTGTGTGAAAATATAAACAAAAATATATCAATTTAAGCATAAAATGTAAACAACTCATGTTATAAATTTGAGGTTGACATGTCAAAAATAGAAAGAAGAAGAAGAAGGAAAAAAAAAAGCTTTCAATAAGATTTTGTTTGGCTGCAGAATGTGGTAATTTTTGAGTGTGACTATTCAGGACCATTTAACCTTTTCAAATCATGTCCATAATTTTTTTTTGTGTGTTCATATAACAAGTGCCACCATTCTGATGAAGTAAAAAAAAAAGAAGAAGAAGAAGAAAGAAAAGGCTTCACACTACATGTAAAATATTTAAATAAAGAAAATGACCAAATAGCACCAGAACATACATAATAGATCTGTAGAAAACATTGCTGATTTAGAATTTAACACTTATATAAAAAAATTAAAACAACCTGCATGTAATTCCAAACCTCTATGACTTTGTTTCCTCTGCTGACCACAAAAGATGATATTTTGAAGAATGTTGGTAGCTAAACATTTCCATTGACTTACCCTGTGGACAAAATACAGCGGGAGTCAATAGGAACCAAAACTGTTTGGTTATCAGTATTCTTTAAAATATCTTCTTTTGTGTTCAGCAGAAAACAATGTATACAGTTATAGAACAACATGATCACAATTTTCATTTCTGGCTGGATTATTCCTATAAATAGCAAGTCAAGCATGAAAACACATTCATCCTGAAGATGGCAATATAAACACATTACTGCTGCTGTGCCATGACATGACCTCAAAAGAACCACTAAAATTGCAGAGTTACTAGAATAAAACAAAACAAAGCTTTCATTCAGTCACAGAACACTTTTTTCCCTTCATCAGTGTCTTTTTGTTCTTCGTCACTATTAAGCAAATATGATTTACCGGGCATGCATTGTATTCATGGTTGTCCTTAAGTATGGTAAGTAATCACAAATATAAAAGGAAAACTCTCCTGTTTGTTGCATTTCAATTTAAATGTCACTGATAACATGCTTATTTTAAATGCATTATGTTCTTATGCTTTAACAGGATGCTTTGGCGAGGACACTGTTCATCAGCCAAATGAGAAAAAAAAACGCTGTCGAAGGACAGCAGGTCACTATTAACTGTGAATTTAAAACACTTCAACTAACTCCATACCTTTACTGGTACATTCAGCGCTCTAATGGCCTCCTTGAGTACATGCTGATGAGATACAAATTTGGATCAAGCAACAGTTCTGAATTTGAAGAGAGATTTGATGCCCGATTGGACTCAAATTCAGTTCCTCTGACAATCAAGGATCTGCGTGTGTCTGACTCTGCGGTGTACTACTGTGCTCTGCAGCCCACAGTGACTGAAACACTTCCAAACAATGCACAAAAACATGACACTGTGACATGACACAACATACCTTACATCTCAGTTAAGCCACACAAAACTATTAAAATCTTGCAGGTTTTAAAGGAAGTATGTATATGCTTCATTAAGCACTACTGGATTTAATTATACAACATTTGATTAATATACTACAACCCATTCAATTATGTACTTTCAAATTTTAAAGCCAGTCAAAATAAACTAAATACAGAGATATATGACCCTGGACCACAAAACTAGTCATACAGTAGCACGAGTATATTTGTAACAATAGCCAACAATACATTGCATGGCTCAAAATTATAGATTCTTCTTTTATGCCAAAAATCATTTGGATATTAAGTAAAGGTCATGTTCCATGAAGATATTTAGTAAATTTCATACCTTAAATATATCAAAACTTAGTTTTTGATTAGTAATATGCATTGCTAAGAACTTAATTTGGACAACTTCAAAGGCGTTTTTCTCAATCTTTTTTTTCTTTTCTTATTTTTGCACTCTCAGATTCCAGATTTTCAAATAGTTGTATCGCAGCCAACTATTGCCCTATCCTAACAAACCATACATAAATTGAAAGCTTATTATTCAACTTTCAGGGTATGCATAAATCCCAATTTTAAAATGGACCCTTTTGATGGTTTTGTGGTCCAGGCTCCCATATAGTTGCAAAAACTATTTTACAAACTAGCTGTATTTCCTTACTCACTCTTGTGAAATGTGAAATGAATGGCACTCTAGAGTAATAACTCTCACATAAGACTTACATGCTTAAAGGAGGAGGAGTAAAGAGCAGTTCTTCAACATTGAGACAAGGAACTTCTTGTTTCAGTAAACCTGTACTCTTTTTTTCCTGCCTTACAAAGCATCATGTCAACATTCGCAGTAGTCCTATTAATAGAATCTCTCATAATAGGTAAGATTTCAACTAAGTATCACTTTAAAGTGGTTTTCCTGTATTTAATTCAGAATTCAGATTTTAAAACATGCTCATTGCTCTCCTTATTGTTTTCAGGTGTTACTAATGCTGAAGATATCATATATCCCAACAATGATACAGTAATTGCTAAAGCAGATGAAAAGGTTATGCTATCTTGTAGCTACACGGGCACGGTTTACGATTTATATTGGTACCGTCAAATCCCTGGATCAGCACCTCAGTTCCTCATAATGGAATCGTCTGGATTCATAAAACACGCTACTCCTCAGGTTCCTGGGATAACAATGTACAACAGAAAAGATACCAAACACATGGAGCTGGAGATCTTTCCTGCTGCAGTGGCATATTCTGCTCTGTACTACTGTGCTGTGCAGCCCACAGTGAAAGGAAATCCTCTGACTCCATACAAAAACCACAGCGATCCTCAATTTGCAAAACAGATATACTGAAATATTTCTCACCTTCTTTCTATAGACAGAAAAAGAGTTAACTCATTTTAACTCCCTGTTTATTTGTGATTATATTTTGAGTGTCAAGACATATTCAATGACGGTTAAAAAAAATAAATTAAAAAAAGTTGGAATAACAGGCCTAGGCATATTTGCATTCTTATTTTATTCAATTTATTATCAGGATCTTAAAATATGCCACTAATACAATGGCTGTGTTTACATGCACAAGACTACTCTGATATTATTATACACTAGAACTGAACATTCACCCTAATTCTGGGTGATATCAGATACAGACAATTGCAGACAAGTCAAGTGAATGGATTGACTAAATTACTGTCCAAAATTACTAAATGTGAGCATATCTAGTATTTCCAGAAGAGAATAGTGAAAGAATATGTGATATATAAGGACAAATCCACTAAGCAATAGCAATACAATTGAGGAAATCAAATTGTGCATAATTATTATTTCATAAGCTACAACATGTGTGAACTCATAAACACTTCATGCTCGCTGCATTAAATTGTGGTGTACTAGTTTCAAAAGAAAACCTAGACATTAGACAGATGTGTGTCTGCTCTCTTCCACTTGGGGGAGATGTTTTAACAGATGTACAGTATATAGCTCCACTCTTACAGTCAGAACTTCACATGGAGTTTGAGCATCTCAGCGAGTTCCAGTTAGATTCAAGAGAACATTGTATACTTTTTGGGTGTCTTTTATATCATGATTACAATGAGAAGCTGTGTGGAAACTCTTTTAATCCTGTTTGCAACTTGCATGGGTAATGTACCATATTTTTATGCATGCATTTTCTCCTACCTGTCATTTTCATCTAGATTTATAAACAAATTTACTAAAATAATTTACTCTCCTCACAGAATGCAGAGGACAAGACTCTGTTAAACAGCCTAAAAGTTTCCAATCAGCATATGAAGAGGAGGATTCAGTAACTTTGGATTGTAAATACAACACTACAAGCTCAAACCCTACTCTACTCTGGTACAGACAAAACAGTTATGACTCCCCAAAATATATTCTACAGAGACATAAATTTGGAGATGGGGATGAAGCCACTGAGTTCAAGGGACGATTTCACTCCAGACATGATTCTACATCACGATCAGTTCCTCTGAAAATTCAAAATCCACGCGTGTCTGACTCTGCTCTGTACTACTGTGCTCTGCAGCCCACAGTGACAACAGGATATTCAGTGCTTGAACAAAAACCTGATTGAGCTTACAACGTTAGTCAAATCATACAAGCTGACATGAGCTTAAAAAGATATAGACTAATTAAACAATCCTGAAAATCCAGTGCAGCAGATTAAAAGAATGAGCACCAGGATAGTGCTATTGTGCTGTGAAACCTGCCCCACACAGGCCTGACTAAGATTATTGTGAAATATTACAAATATAAAGTTAGTCACCATTATTGCCATTTATATCTGATCAAAATAACATTTATGTAGGATATACAGTACATAGATGTACACATAAATGTAGATATATACATTTAAGTATAGCCTATAAGTCATTCCGAGAAGGTGGACTACTAATACAATTTGGTTACATGTTTACATTTAAAAGTACAGCGTACAGTAGAGAAAAAAATAACCCACCCTTTGCCAACTACCCGGCGCTGTGGCTTAACCTTAACCAAACAAGGCATTTACCAGTCAAACTGAAAAAAGAAAGCTCTGTATCTGTTTTCAAATGCTTTGAAATTTTCTGTAGGGATGGAAAGCTTTACCGATGTCCACTCTTGTCTTGCTTAGAGTCTGTCACATTTTGCTCTTTATAGTCCTCCTAATTTCCTTTTAGGGTGGTTGGCTTTGTAAGCTGTTCTTGACAGATAAGAAATAGTGAACATTTTGCATTCTCCAGTTCAAACTCATGAAACAGTTAATAGTTAATTGCTTCTAGCCAGTCATTAGGCTACTGCAAAATTGGCCCTGATCAACAAAACTCAAGGATAGAGTGTCAAGATTATTAAATGATAATCATTTTGTGGCTGAAAAAAAATATATATATATTCACTCCCTTGGTTTCAGATAAGACCTCAATGAGCATTCAAATAGGTGCAAGTTACTGTACATCATGTACTGTGGGCAGTAACGTTGATTTGATCATTCTTATTTAGGGAAAACAAAAGTATTCAGATTTTAAGGATAGGCTATTTTATATAGATTTTTCTTTTATGCCAAAAATCATTAGGATATTAAGTAAAGATCATGACTGGTTTTTGTACAGTGTAGTGATGTTTTCCTGTCACTGTGGGCTCCAGAGCACAGTAGTACAGAGCAGAATCTGTCAGTTTAGCAGAGGAGATCTTCAGATCCACACGGGTTTTCTTTTCATTCACTTTTCCAGAGAATCGAGGATCTAGGTCTACAATTTTAGACTTCTGTGAAACTTTCCCTGACCCGTATTATCGAAAGAAATTCAGGAGCTGAAATGGGATATTGGTGATACCACTGCAGACTAACTGCTGAGGAGTAGTTACAGGACAGAGTTATATTGTCCCCCTCTGTCCCAAACACATTTCCAAAATTGACACCTGTGAATCAGATTTAATCATATTAGCTCCATTGTCATGAAACACAAAAGCACAAGAAACCAAAAAGAAAAAAATAAATAAAATACACTTTAAATAATATAAGAATATAAACTTCTTAACATGCAAGAGTGCAGAACAAAAGTCTAGCAGAGATGTCTCCAGATAGCACCTCCCCTAAAAGCTGCACTCCCATTAAAACACAATCATCCTTTTGAATCTTTTACAGCAAACTTCAACACCAAACTGTGACAATTCCTGAACTGGAATTGACATACTACTGACTACTGACTAGATAAAATAAATAAAATATGAAATAAAATCTTTAATCTCTCTAAAGAAAAAAATCTCAACCATCATCACTTAACATAATATGTGACCCTGGACCACAAAACCTGACTCAAGCTGATATCAATCATCCACTGGGTTAATTATTAATCATCCAGCATATTTCTGCAGACATTTGTTTGTGTTAGTGTAATAAAAAACAAAAATCAGTAACTTGATAAAGAAAAACATTTCTCATGTTTTGATACATCATTTAAGGTAGTTTTCTGTAGAACCAATAGAATTATATCTGAGAAGACATGTAGTTTACCTCAAATCAAAAGAAAGAAAACAAAGTAAAAGTGTCTCAAACATATTTACCATTCAAGAAAGCACAGTATTTCAAAATAAACACATGCTGTTCTGAGCTCTAACAGAAGGGAGCAACATAATCTCACAAGTTATGTTTCAAAAGCATTAGTGATATATACAGTAGTGCACAGAGCATGTTTATGTTTCACTGACCACACCCACATTATTAGAACACAATAAAACTTCACTCAGACTCGGTGCATTCAGTCACACATTACCTACTCTCACATTTCATTTTATGAAGCCACATTCAGCATACTTTATTAGTTACGTATTTCCAATAAATCAGTTTAACAATGCTATAAACTAAAACAATTTCTTAAAAGAGTTAAAGCTGTCTTGGAGGAAATGGTGAAGACACATATGCTACTCACGATACTTCTCACAGTTTCAGGTAAATATACTGTATTTTATTCAGAACTACAGTAATTCACAATTTACACTAATTCCTTATCAAGATATATGTAATGATATATGTATGTATTACGCATTCCATTTCAGGTGGATTTGCTGATAAAATTGGACCAAGAGAAGGAGATACTAATATAATCAGAGAAGAAGGAGAGTCTGTGACACTGAGCTGCACATATGAAACAAGCAGCATTACAATTTATCTATACTGGTACAGACAGTATCCAAACAGAGAACCAGAATATATACTGTATAAAGGTGCTCGATCATGGAGCAGTTATAAGCATATACCAGATGGGTTTCAATCAACTACATCCCAGTCATCCACTGAGCTCATTATTAACAGTGTAACTCTGTCAGATTCAGCTCTCTATTACTGTGCACTAAGAGTAGGAGCCCAGTGATGCAAAATACCAGAGTCTCTTTACAAAAACTCACATGAAATTAATGCTTTGAAGAGTCTTTAATCAATCAGTATAAAAGCACATCACATTTTTGTAAACCACAAAGAGGGAATGTGGTAACAGCTGTGAATTTGGGAGATAAAAAGGGTTATATAAGGGCATGTGAATGTAATTTAGCATGTATTACATATTTTTTCTCATGTTAGCTTGTTTGCTAGCTTCTCTTCTCTCATATTATGTTGTATAAGAAGTCTCAATAAAAACTATAGGAACTCACATCTTTGAGCAAAATGGCAATGCAATATCTATATAAATAAAACAAATAATTAATTAAGAAATAAGTATATATTTTAAATATGCATGCTCAATAATCTGCATTAATGCATTAATCTTTTCTTTGTTGCATTGTAATTCAGACTCAACGTCAGGACAGGAGGAGGAGTTTAGCACACACACTATACAGCATACAGCTGTGTAAAGATGAACATCACACAACACTGTGTAGACCAGCTGCTCTGTTTCTAGCTTGTTCTTAGTTCAGTGATTGAACATGCTGATCTATATTATTATACTGCTGTCATCAACTGAAGGTATAGTATTGTAAAAGCATTTTATTCCATCAGAAGTGTTTGAAAACTGCATTTAACACCACTTTCATCTGCAGGTTCCAGAGCCTCAGAAGTCATCACTCCAAAACGTGACAGAGAATTTGCTCTTGAGGGTGACAATGTGACGCTCTCCTGTAACTACAGCGGTTCTGCTCGTGGTGTTCACTGGTATCGCCAGTATGCAGGTTTACCACCACAGTTTCTCATACTGGAATATTCAGGGGTTACAACTCCAGCTAATCCACCCATTCCAGGAATAACCATCAATCACAGAAAAACAGAAACCCATGTGAATCTGATCATCTCCTTTTCCAAAGTGTCAGATTCAGCGCTGTACTACTGTGCTCTGCAGCCCACAGTGACAGGAAACCCTATAAGACTGTACAAAAACAGTTTTCACGTGCTCATCAAGCCTTGATAGAAATGTATAAATCACAGCTGAACTCAACAGCACAAAAAACAAACAAACAAGCAAACAAACATACAGCTCCTATCAATACTAGTGGAATTATCAAGTAGCATACGATATATTCTAAGCTGGCTTTACTGGTACAGACAGTAACTCTATTCATAGATTTTATGTGACATTATATTCCGGACTTATCTGCTTGCATATAAAGTAAGAATCATCTGTTTGTACTGAATTTGATCTTTTAATATCACTGTTTTAATACATTAAGGCACTTCAAGTGTTTTTCACATTAAATATTTCAGAATGTCCCGCTGTTTTTAGTGATTTGAATAGTGCGGCAGATGATTTATATGGATTGCAAATTGCCAAAACTTGCACTTTGTTCACATATCTTTGCTTTATTTTTTTGAGAGCTGATCTAATTATTTGTAGATTGGAAACAGATAAAAAATTTGACAAGCTTGTGTTGCAGTTCTATAGATGTTTTGCCCTCCAGGTCTTCAGGACATTCATGTGACTGAAAACTATGAATTGAAATCACACATAATCATCATCATAAACACATCTGCTGTAGGATCAGTGAGAGATGATCTACTTTATGAATTCAGGACTGTTGGAGCTAGAGGCGATCTCTGCTATACAACGAATGAATGTTTACTGCAATAACAGTTTGTCCTGCACATGAACTTAAACATCATCCTGAAAATTACAGTATGCTGTTTGTCTTGGTTTTGTTCTGTTGTCTTGCATGTCAGTATCCCATTTCAACCCTCAGACCCTCCATTTTTCTTTTTTCTAGTAGATCCTTCAGAAACTGACATACTGTGGAAATGTTCTGTGGCTGAATAACAGATTATTATTTTTATACTGACAATATATGAGCACAACAATTTTATGATTGTAATTAAAAGTAAATGCGAATAAAAATAAAACCCAACACATTTACCATTTTAGACGGCATATTTTAAAGCACACGGTAAAGAAATTGGACAAACCATGCTGTTCTGAGCTGCAACAGAAGGGGGCAACAGTATTTCACAAGCTGTTTTATTCACAAGAAACAAACACCTGATGTCTAAGAAACCATTTAAAAACAGAACACGTTTCATATTTCACTAACCCACACCAACATTATTCAAACACAACAGAACTTGACTCAGTCTCAGTGCTTTCATTCAACCTCCAGCTACTATTATATTTTAATTCATTTTATAAAGTCACATTCAGCATAATTTGAAACTAATAAATCCATAAATTAATAATAATAATCTAATGAATCAATTTAAAAGTACTAGAAACTAAAAATCTGATCTGTAAAGTGGACTTCAGTTAGGATGGAGGAGAGGCAGATGATACTCACAAAATCATGACAGGCATAAAGTGCCTCAAAAGTCTTTGATTGGTTAAACCAAGGTGTAATTTGTTCAAAAACCAGAGGGGTATCATCACTGAAATTTAGACAACGTACAGTAAAAATACCGAAAATAACTGAGCTTACTGTATCAACAATTAGCTTGACAATTCATTTATTTATGCAGTTACACACCCCATGATGATAAGCTGTTAAAAATGTATAACACATCTAAGACATCTATGAGTGTAGATAAAATACATCCCTGGGGATGAAAAATAATTGACCAGAAGGGTGATTTAGAATAAATATTGTATATTTTACTGTGTATGTAGACAAATACACCAGACCAATGTCTGTTTCCAAGTTTTACAAGTAGAGGACAACATGTTAAAATGTACTTAAAAAATACGACTGACTGTTGTAGTACTTGTTAGACACCTTATGTTATCCTCCTAATGGTTTTTGCTGTTCTTAATTGATGGTTGTTGTAAATTCCAGTTCAGGATTTGTCACAGTTTGGTGTTGAAGTTTGCTGTAAAAGATTCAAAAGGATGATTGTGTTTTAATGGGAGTGCAGCTTTTAGGGGAGGTGCTATCTGGAGACATCTCTGCTAGACATCTGGAGACATCCTCTACTGGGGGTTTGCTGTCTAACAGTCTCTGTGGAAGATGAACTAATCCACTGCAAAAATGGTGCTCAGCTTTTTACTTTTGTTCTGTTCTCTTGCATGTAAGAATTTAAATTAACATTCTTCTATTATTACATAGGTCATATTTTATATTCTATTTAATTGTATTTTTTCTTTTTGGTTTCTTGTACTTTTGTGTTTCATGACAATGGAGTTAATATGATTAAATCTGATTCACAGGTGTCAGTTTTGGAAATGTCATCACACCAGTCCAGCCTGAAGTTTTTGGGACAGAGGGGGACAATATAACTCTGTCCTGTAACTACTCCTCAGCAGTTAGTCTGCAGTGGTATCACCAATATCCCAGTTCAGCTCCTGAATTTCTTCTGATAATACTACATAGGACAGGGAAAGTATCACAGAAGTCTAAAATTGTAGACCTAGATCCTCGATTCTCTGGAAAAGTGAATGAAAAGAAAACCCATGTGGATCTGGAGATCTCCTCTGCTAAACTGACAGATTCTGCTCTGTACTACTGTGCTCTGACGCCCACAGTGACAGGAAAACACACTACACTGTACAAAAACCTGATTTATGTTAATCATCCAGTGGGTTAATTATTAATCATCCAGCAAATTTCTGCAAATGTTTGTTGTGGAATATGTGGGAATACATTTTGTTATACTTCTAAATAGTTTACAGACAAATAAAAAAGAAAAGAAAATGAAATTAAAAGTAAAAGTGTCTCAAACATATTTACCATTCAAGAAAGCACATAATTTCAAAATACAAACATGCTGTTCTGAGTTCCAACAGTAGAGGGCAACATAATCTCATGTAATGTTTCAGGAGCATGTCCCTGATGCTCTCCGGTGATGTGCTATTAACATTTCATTTAAAACACTGAATTTAGTAAATGTTGACTACTCATTATTAAAGTAATACCTTGGTGAAAGTCTATATATTCACTTGCTCTGTGTAATTTGGATAAAGCAAATAAATTAGAGATAGATCTGTCTGAAATGCAGTTAGATGTTAAAGCACTAGTGATATATAGAGTAGTGCACAGAGCATGTTTATGTTTCACTGACCACACCCACATTATTAGAACACAATAAAACTTCACTCAGACTCGGTGTGTTCAGTCACACATTACCTACTCTCACATTTTTATATATTTTATGAAGCCACATTCAGCATACTTTGTTACAACTCTCCTGTAAATCAGTTTGACAACACTTTAAACTAAAACATTTTTCTTAAAAGATTTAAACCTGACTTTAAATCAGAGGAAATGGAGGAGAGACAAATGCTACTCGTAATACTTCTCACAGTTTCAGGTCAATATACTGTATTTTATTTACAACAGTAACATGCAACTTACACTAATTCTGTATTAGATCATGATATATGTAATATTATGTATTTCATTTCAGGTGGATTTGCTGACAGAATTGGACCAAGAGAAGGAAATACTGATATAATCAGAAAAGAAGGAGAGTCTGTGACACTGAGCTGCACATATGAAACAAGCAGCAATACAATTTATCTATACTGGTACAGACAGTATCCAAACAGAGAACCAGAATATATACTGTATAAAGGTGCTCGATCATGGAGCAGTTATAAGCATATACCAGATGGGTTTCGATCAACTACATCCCAGTCATCCACTGAACTAATTATTAACAGTGTAACTCTGTCAGATTCAGCTCTCTATTACTGTGCACTAAGAGTAGGAGCCCAGTGATACAAAATGCCTGAGAAGCTTTACAAAAACTCACATGAAATTAATGCTTTGAAGAGTCTTTGATCAATCAGTATCAAAATACATCATGTTTTTATAAACCACAGACAGGGAATGTGGTAACAGCTGTGAATTTGGGAGGTTTAAAAGGTTGCATAATGGCATGCGAATATAATTTAGCATGTTCTTCTCATGTTAGCTTGTTTGTTAGATTATCTTTTCTCATATTATGTTGTATAAGAAGTCTCATTAAAAACTAGAAAATCACATGTATTAAAATGGTAATAGCCTACAACATTGGCAATGAGCAGCAAAATGCACAAATGCATTACCAAAAAACAAAGAATTAAAAGAAATGAGTATATATTTAAACAGCTACTATATGCATGCTCATTTCATGTTTTCTTAGGTGCTTCAGATTTATTGTCAGGACAGGAGGAGGAGTTTAGCACACACACTATACAGCATACAGCTAGGTGAAGATGAACATCACACAACACTGTGTAGAGCAACTGATCTGTTTTTAGATTGCTCTTACAAGTTCATTGAGTGAACATGGTGATCTATATTATTATACTGCTGTTATCAGCTGAAGGTATAATATTGTAATAGTAAAAGCATTTTATTCCAGCGGAAGAGTTTGAAAACTGCATTTAATGTTACTTTCTTTTGCAGGTTCCAGAGCCTCAGAAGTCATCACTCCAAAACGTGGCAGAGAATTTGCTCTTGAGGATGACAATGTGACGCTCTCCTGTAACTACAGCGGTTCTGCTCGTGGTGTTCACTGGTATCGCCAGTATGCAGGTTCACCACCACAGTTTCTTATATTGGAAGATTCAGGGGTAAAAACCCCAGCTAATCCACCCGTTCCAGGAATAACAATCAATCACAGAAAAGGAGAGAGCCATGTGGACCTGATCATCTCCTTCGCTAAAGTATCAGACTCTGCTCTGTACTACTGTGTTCTGAGGCCCACAGTGACAGGAACCCCTATAACACTGTACAAAAACAATTTTCATACGCTTATCAAGCCTTGATAGAAATGTACAAACCACATCTGGACTGGAGTAATTATGTATTGTTAGTCTAAACTGATTTTACTTGTATAGACAGTAAGCAATTTAGAAGGGAACTTCTTCCATAGAGATCCTACACTGTAAAAAAATATAGAAAAAGTACTGGTAGTTCATTACACATGAGATTATCCATTAATTTTACGGACATTTCTGTTAACCCTAAAACACAATGCAATGAAGTGTACAATTCAAAATACCGGTAAAACAATTCCTTCAAATTATACTGTATATTGTGCCCTATTTTTACTGAGTGTATATACTAGAACTACATAACTACTGGGATAAACTGAACAGTTGGTTTCAGTCACTTACATCAACCATTTCAATGAAAATATATCTCATAAACAACTCAGAAAAACTGTAATATTATTATAGGCCTAGATGCAATGTCTCAAAGATATTTTTAAACTAAACTGCTACATATACTGTACCTGCAACAGCTACAATTGTGTGATCACAATAAATAAATCAATCAATAAAATAATAAAAACAAAATATTTTTTATTTTAAAAAGCATTGTCTTTGCGAAAATGTCTAAAGAATTTTAAATAAATATGATCATCATGAACAGCCATAGGATCAGAGAGAGATGATCTGCTTCGTGAATTCAGGGCAGTAGTTTTAAGGGGAGGTGCTAGAGACAACCGCTGCTATACAATAAATGAATGTTACTTCAGTAACAGTTTGTCCTGCAGATGAACTAAAATATCATCCTGAAAAATGATGCTGTTTGTTTTGACTTTGTTCTGTTGTCTTGCATGTAAGTATCCAATTTCAACCCTCAAACCCTCAGTTTTCTTTTTCTGCTAATTTGTACATTTGTTGTTAAAATGTTGTCAAATGTTGATAATCTCATCTGCAGGGGTCAGTTTTGGGAATGTCATCACACCAGTTGAAACTCGTATGTCTGGGACAGAAGGGGGCATTATAAGTCTCTCCTGTAGCTATTCCTCAGCAAGAAGTTTATTTTGGTATCGACAATATCCTGGATTGGCTCCTGAATTTCTTTTCATCATTCTTCATGCTACTGGGGAAGTTTTACAAAAGTCCAAAGTTGTAGATCAAGATCCTCGATTCTCAACAAAACTGAATGAAAAGAAAACTCATGTGGATCTGGAGATCTCCTCTGCTAAAGTGACAGATTCTGCTCTGTACTACTGTGCTCTGGAGCCCACAGTGACAGGAAAACAAACTACACTGTACAAAAACCTCACTGTATTTTGGAAAAGTATTGAAGCAAGGATATTTTTATTGACATTTTACTATTCAGTGTATATTTATATATAAAAAATCTAACCAATAAATAAATAATAAAAACTCTTCACACTTTTATGTCATAAGTTAATCAAATGTATAACATTTAACAGCCTTCAATTTAAACTTAATTGTAAGCAACATAAATATGCTTTCTGCAAATCTGGAATATTATCCTCATTTCTGTCTACCATGCAAAATCTATATCATGTGCACGTTTAAGATTATCCCTCTAAAATATATCATTGAAATATGTTGTAACTTGTAATTTAACTACTGTATCTGTATCTATTTGATAATATTTATTTTATTCAATATGTGGAACTGTGTTATAAATAACATTCTTCTCTGTCATTTATTGTGTGAGATGAGGGCTGAATGTTGCCAGTCTGAGTAGGAGGAGTTTAGCAAATACATTGTGAAATGCAATAAGGCTGTCAGCATTTCACAAACCTCTTTGGATCATCTGATGTTTCTGTGTCTCCTGTTCAAACCTGAATATTGTGCCAACATGTTGATCTATTTAATTATATTACTATCATCAGCTCAAGGTAGGGTATGGTTGCATATGCTGGACATTTTATGAGAAGAATTAATATATATATGTTTTTTTGTTTTTTGTTTTTTTGTTTTTTCCAATGTTTAATTCAATGTGTTATATAAATGTGAAATTTACAAGCAATTTTTCAGTGCAAAGTTGTTTTACATCATTTTTTTTCAGTAGAACACATTTAGTCTTGTACTTTAATTTAGTTCTCTTACTTAAGCAAAAGAGCCTGACTACTGTATCTCAGAAATGTAACCAAGCTAACAACAAAATAGCATTTTAATAGATTTGAAAAAGGGTGTCAATTTATTTTCTTTCTCTCTTTTTTTGAATTGTAAATTTGCGCTTTAAATGCAGGTTCCAGAGCAGCAGAAACCATCACACCATACAGTGCTTCTCAGTTTGCTGATGAGGGTGACAGTGTGACACTCTCTTGTAGCTACTCTGGTTCTGTTCGAGGTCTTCACTGGTATCGTCAATACACAGGTTCACCACCACAGTTCCTCATCCTGGATTACTACGGGAAAGTTACTGAAGCTGATCCTCCAGTTGCTGGAGTCTCAATCAATCACAGAAAAGACAACAGTAGTGTGGATCTGAAGATCTCCTCTGCTGCTGTCACTGACTCTGCTCTGTACTACTGTGCTCTGGAGCCCACAGTGAAAGGAAATCCACTGAATGCTGTACAAAAAGCTCTTTAAATTAGACTGAAAGAAAGTCTTGGCAGAAAGAAAGCAAAAGGTGGGGTGAGGTTTTAAGTACCGTGAAAAATCACACAGATACTTCATATATTATTTTAAAGTTCTTAGTAGATTCTTAAAAATCTGTCAAACTGTTCAAATATTCTGTGGCTGAAAGTGGAGATCAGATTATTACTTTTATGAGGACATAAAACATTTTTGCATAACATGTGTAAGCAGAAAAATCAAATGATGGTATTGGAAATATAAACAAATGTCAATAAATACTCAAACACATGGACAAAGCATGCTGTTCTGAGCTCCAACAGAAGGGGGCAACATTACTTCACCAGCTGTTTTAAACACAGTAAACAAGCACCTGACCTCTATAAGAAACACATTTAAAGAACGTTTCATATTTCACTAACCCACACCCACATTATTCATACACAACAGAACTTCACTCAGTCTTAGTGCTTTCATTCACCCACCTCCATAAAGCCACATTCAGCATAACTTGGAACTAATAAATCAATAAACCAACAATAATGATCTAATAAATTAATTTAATAAATACTAGAAACTTAAAACCTGATCTGTAAAGTGGACTTCACTTAAGATGGAGGAGAGGCAGATGCTACTCATAATGCTCATCACAGTTTCAGGTAAATATACGTTTAACCACAATTCATTATATTTTATAAATCACATGATTTAATCAAATATAATGTTCAATTTATTGAACAAAACCCTTTATTGCTTCATGGTATTTTAAAATATGATTCACTGCATTTCAGGTGGATTTGCTGATAAAATTGGACCAAGAGAAGGAGATACTAATATAATCAGAGAAGAAGGAGAGTCTGTGACACTGAGCTGCACATTTGAAACTAACAGCAATGATATTTGGCTTTACTGGTACAGACAGTATCCAAACAGAGAACCAGAATATATACTGTATAAAGGTGCTCGAACACAGAGCAGTGATGAGGATATACCAGATGGGTTTCAATCAACTACATCCCACTCATCCACTGCACTCACTATTGTAAAAGCAGCTCTGTCAAATTCTGCTCTCTATTATTGTGCACTAAGAGTATTATAGCCCAGTAATACAAAATACTAGAGAAGCTTTACAAAAACTCACATGAAAATAATGCTTTAAGGATCAATTTTATACTGCTATCAATTTTTAATCAATCAGTATCAAAACACATTATGTTTTTGTAAACCACACACAGGGTATGTGGTAACAGCTGTGAATTGACAAGGTTAAAAAGGTTGCATAAGGGTATATGAATATAATTTAGCATGCATCACAGGGTTCTCATATTATACGTTTTATGTCATCTCTTTTGTGTTATGTTGTATGAATTTCTAAGGATGTCATTAAAATGATCTATAAAAAAACAACATTTATATATATTTGCATATATATTACATCCATGATTATCAATCATAATCCATGAATATGAAACGTGAAAAACATTGCATAAAAACATGAACAGTACTTTCTGACAGAGGATTCTTAGATTAAACACTATAGACTTTGCTAAAATGTATACAGTTTTAATATAATGAAACATATTAATTAAATGGTAAATTATCCTCATGAACACATTCAGGATCAGAGATCACAGATCTAAGATCGGAAAGACATGATCTGGGTCAGATGCTAGATGACTAATGAATGTAACAGTTTGTGACGCAGATGAATTGAAACAACATCCTAAAAATGATGATGTGTTTTTTGCTTTTGCTATGTTCTCTTGCATGTAAGTATTTCATTTCAACCCTTAGAATTTTTCTAAATCTAATGATTTGTAAGTTTTTTCTTCATGGCATTAGAAAATGTTGATAATCTCATCTGCAGGTATCAGTTTTGGGAATGTCATCACACCAGTTGATGTCTGAGACAGAAGGGGGCATTATAAGTCTCTCCTGTAGCTACTCCTCAGCAAACAGCCTGTTTTGGTATCGCCAGTATCCTGGAATGGCTCCTGAATTTCTTTACGTTATTCTTCATGCTACTGTTTTACAAAAAATCACAACAAAAGTTGTGGATCAAGATCCTCGATTCTCTGCAAAACTGAGTGAAAAGGAAACCCATGTGAACTTGGAGATCTCCTCTGTACAAGTGACAGACTCTGCTCTGTACTACTGTGCTCTGGAGCCCACAGTGACAGGAAAACAAACTACTGTACAAAAACCTGACTTACTGTACATACATACAATACAGACATTTTTATGTAACATTTACAGGATTCACAACTCAATGTAACATGCATTCAGCAACCCAAAAATAAATAAATAAATGGTCTTCTTTACAAATTTGCATTATAGGTAAAAATGCTTCCAAAATCCACATCATGTTTACACTGAAATGTTTAAAATATGCTAATCTATTTATTTAAATTATATTAATTAATATGTTTCAATACATGGGAATCTGTATCAAGGACAACATTCTGTTCTGAGTTTTAGCATAAGGTGGCAGTGTAATATCATAAATGAAGATTTCCCCTGCCTTAGTCAAGTATTTCCCTGAAATGATGGCTCCTGCTTCGTCTCACAAGTATTTGATTGGAACATTGTTTCCTGTCCTCCCTTTTAGAGTTTTTAGAGTTTAGCTACCCCAATCAAACATACCTGAACCAGCGAGATGTTCAGGATTATTACAAATAAATAGATTCAGGAGCAACAGATTACTGAGAAGCCCATAAAGACCCTAATTTTTGAGTTTTAAACAAAAAATTATAAGGACATAATGTTGGAGAACGAAACAGTTTGTGTGGCATTTTCAGTTTAATAAAACTCTATATTGAAAGAGTAATATACATTTTTTTTTTTAGCTAAATAAAACAAGATTTAAGCCTAGTCCCAGACTAAAATGTAAGAATGAGCTGTTTCAACTGAAAGAAACTTGCACTGACTGATCTTAAAATAAATCTGTGCCTTTGCATTGTCGCAAGATGGACACCAATGTGTTTTTCTAAGGCACGTTCATAAAATTTACTTCAATGTCTTAATTGAACTACGGCCTAATCCTGGTTTAGTCTAAATCCTGTCTGTGAAACCGGGCATCAGTCTTTTAATTTAAAAAACATGTTAAATTGAATGTGTTACTTGTTTTTTTAACTCTCTTTCACAATTTGTTTGTGAAATTAGGACTACTGGCAGTTTTCGACTAACACCAACATATAGCTGCTTCTCTGTCTTAAAGTTAAGATCTGTGCTCTTGGCCCCTTAAGCCTTGTCCCTTTTTGGAGACTTGTGAGACTCAATCAGCACACATATTCTCAACAATTCTATTCAATCTATTTTAAAATCTCATCAACATGGATGCTGTTCCCCCTGTATGACGATGGCCTTCTGAAGGGGCTGTATCACAGAAGCTGTGCAGCTTTAAGTTGCTGCACATTTCACTAACCACACCTACAATATTAGTACACTATGGAATTTCACTCAGTGCATTCATTTAGACCTGATTAATATGCCTGATACCACCACAATTTAATTCACATGACAAAACAATAGTAACAGTAGTGGAAATACAGAACTAGTAACAGAATACAATAAAAACAGTGATAGAACAACATCTGGACTGTCAACATGGAGAGGCATATGCTCCTCATGATTCTCATTGTAGTTACAGGTAAATATACTAAATCACACTTAAAAACAATAGTAGGCTGAATTTACAACACCTCACTTTAATGCAAAGCAAAACTCACCCTTATTTTTATTTTATTTTTTAAATAACTATTTATGTATTGACAAATTTGTTGCATGATTTATTGAAACAATCCTGATCAGAGATTCCAGATAATGATGTCTAATTAATGTATTTCATTTCAGGTGGATTTGCTGACAAAATTGGGCCAACAGAAGGAAATACTAATATAATCAAGGGAGAAGGAGATTCTGTGACACTGAGCTGCACATATGAAACAAACAGCAATAATGTGTATCTTTTCTGGTACAGACAGTATCCAAACAAAGAACCACAGTATTTACTCCAGAAATCTCGATCAGGGAGCTATAAGGATATAGCAGACCATCGATTTCAGTCAACTACATCCCAAACATCAACTGAACTCATTATTGATAAAGCAGCTCTGTCAGATTCAGCTCTCTATTACTGTGCTCTTCAAGCAGCCCAGTGATACAAAATGCATGAGACGCTTTACAAAAACTCAAATACACAACATGCTTTAAAGAGTCTTTAATCAAATAGCATCAAACCACAATTTATTCTTTTTTTGTAAACCACAGCTCTGGAAATGAGAGTGTGGCAACACCTGTGAATTTGGCAGATTATGAAAGGAATGTGAAACTATAACTTAACATTTGCTTTTCTAAATATGTTATTTAAAATTACTCTAGATTCAGAAATCTTTAAGTGAACAAAATAAATGGATTTATTTTTTAAATACTCAAACACGAAAATAAATCAAAATATACAGTGCGCTCCAAAAGTATTGGAACAGTAAAGACAAAATTGCTCTGTTGGCTGTGGAGTCAAGACATATACAAATATGAATAAAAGATGAATATGAGACAAAACTACAGAATGTCTCATTTTATTATTGGGTGATTCAACACATAGATGTTTTACCAGCTAAGAAGTTCAGCACTTTTAGAGTTTCATCCCCCTATCTGATGTGAGCATAAGTATTGGGACAGTTGCCTCACAGGTCTTTCTAAGTGATCGGCTGTGTCCTGTTGCATTAATTCTTCAGATATTAAAAGGGAATGTGTCGTATCAATTATATCCATTACTTCTGTATTCTGAATCTTGCATTCGATGATGACACACAAACCAGGATGAAGATGAGGGATCTGACTTTGAGAGAAAAGCAAGCAATTTGGATGCTAAAAGAAAAGAGGAAGTCAATTAGAGCTCTAGCAAAAACAAAGGGCATGGAGAAATCAAGAGTTTGGAAACCACCAGCGACACCAGCAACCAACAACAACCTGATCGGCTGAGAAAACAACAGTCGTTGATGACAGACAAATCATAAAAGCTGTGAAAATTTCACCAGCTGGAGAAGAGAGTAATGGCAGAAACTCCCCAAAACAAGCAACAATTGGAAGTGGCTGCATTAAAGGCTGGGAAAAGTCTTTCAAAGGATGAGACCAAGAGTCTGGTGATGTCTATGGGTCACATACTCACTGCTGTGATTGTGCGCAAGGGATCTGCAACTAAATGATCGCTTTTATTCTTTAATATCTGCCTTATGTTCAACTGTCCCAATACTTATGCTCTCATCAATGAGTGGGATGAACTCTAAAAGTGCTGTTCTTTTTATTTGGTAAAACATGTATGTGTTGAAACGGCTAATAATAAAATGTGACATTCTGTAGTTTTGTCTCATATTCATCTTTTAATCATATTTGCAAATGACAGGAAAATAGACAACACTGTACAAAAACCTTCCCTATATAAAGGGTATATAAAGGGTATATAAAGGGTAAATAATGCCACAGAATTTCTGATGCACAGTTATGTTTGGTTGCTTACATTTTGTATGTACACATGGGTTTGAAAGCGGAGACTGCTTGTGTTGAAAAGCAACCGTTCCACAAGGCTACTAAATCAACACATACTGGGGTTAGGTGATATTTGTAAATAAATTTCCACGATTTACTGTATAAGCTATATATGGGTTGCCTAACTCCAAAATCTAATTTAACCTAATTAAGAAAAAACTGTCAATAGTAACAGTAGCAATAGTATTCCTTCAATGAGATTATATTGCCATCTGGGCTAATAAGATAGGAGCTGTTAAGATTAACTTTTTTTCTCTCTCTCTCTCTCTATCTCGCTCTCTGTTTAATCATGAAAAGCAAGTTTCTAAATTCAAAAGAAGTCAGACTGATTTCTAACTGGTGAATTTTGCCCTTTTAAGAGATCAAAAGTTATTGTTACTAATAAGCTAAACAATATACCTCATATAGTTTTAGCTTGAGGTAAAGTATTGATCAATGAATAACTTAAGGCCACCTAACTAAACCAAACATGACAATTAAGATGGCATGAGTTGTTCTGATGCAACTTCATAAAATCAACAAGGTGCATGAAAAAACAAAGGTACATATTGAACACAAAATCAACAATACTGTCACAGATTCAGATTTTGGTTCCATTCTACAAGTGTTTTTGGTTTTGTGTTTAATAATTTTTGCTATTTATAAAATTATTATGTTAGGAGGCGGAGCTTATCACGGGCCTGCAGAACACAGACTCATTCAGTGAACAGCATCACAGATCACTGAGGCGAGCAGCAGCCTGTTCATCATGTTCATGCATGTGCTTATACTGCTGACTTTAACTCAAGGTAAAAATCTTACATGTACTCATTACATTATATTATTCTCATTTTAAATATGCTCAGCAATGTTCAGATCCACACTTTTTTTTTTTAATTTTTTTTTTTTTTTGCAGGTAACAGAGCTAAAGATGCTATCACCCCATACAGTGATGCAGCATTTGCCACTGAGACTGAGACTGAGACTGTGAAACTCTCTTGTAACTACACTGGTTCTGTTGAGAGTCTTCACTGGTATCGGCAATATGCAGCTTCACCACCACAGTTCCTCATCCTGGATTACTATGGATCAATTACTCATGCTAATCCTCCAGTTCCTGGAATATCCATCAGTCACAGAAAAGAATATAACAGTGTGGATCTGATCATCTCTTCTGTTGCTGTATCAGACTCTGCTCTGTACTACTGTGCTCTGAGGCCCACAGTCACAGGAAACACTCAACACACCATACAAGAACCTGAAACACAAAAAGTAGCAAATTTGCAGTGATGTCTAACCATCATACACGTGAAGGCATATATTCAAAATATATGATTGTGCTCTCAAATTGCAATTTTCTTATGAATTACTCTGAGCTTTGTATTCAAAATACCGATCCATTCATTACTGTTAAACATGAAACAACTGGACAAGATGAATCGCTGGTGATGGAAGATAACAGTTTATTCTAATGCAAACTATTATTTATTACATTCACAGTCTTCTTAAAAACTATGTAATATAATGTAAATTTGGGAAAACATTTCTGGGAAGTTTTCATAAATTCCTGTCCTCTGTATAGTTAGAGCAATTTTGCACATTTTAGTCTATTTTGAATGCATCAGTTCTGTGATACATGTGTGTTTGTCATCTGCCACTAGGGGGTGAAGTTACAACAGAAACAATAGGTGGGTTGTATTGAGTGAGTGATTTACATTGAAAATTCTAATGGTATTTTGGAAAGACAGAAGGTGGTCTAAAATATCAGAAACCACGCCCACATTTATAGACATATTAGCTACATGAATAAACCCATGCATTTACTTTCAACATAAATTCATTAAACATACTGTACCTGGTTTATTAATAAATTTATCACCATGGAGAGATGTGTTCTACTGATTCTTGTAACAGTAGGCATACCAGGTAAAGTGCACTTCACTAGACTAGAATAAGGATTCAAAGTGTTAGTCATGTACATATTTAGTTGATTGATATTATCAATTGAATTAGATGGCTGAGAATCTATATTTTGTAGCATATGACATTCTATAATTCATAGCACTGTTACTGTAACAATGGACAGAGCAGGGGTTAACTTCAACTTTCATGAAGAATAATTCATTCTCTTGCAGGTATATTTGCTGACAGCATTGAACCAAAAGACAAGGGTACTAATATGATCAAGAAAGAAGGAGAGTCTGTGACGCTGAGCTGCACATATGATACAACCAGCAACAATATTTTGCTTTACTGGTACAGACAGTATCCAAACAGAGAACCCCAGTTTATACTATATAAAGGTGCTCGATCATGGAGCAGCAGTGAGGATATACCAGACCATCGATTTCAGTCGGCTACATCCCAAACATCCACTGAACTCACTATTAAGAGTGTAACTCTGTCAGATTCGGCTCTCTATTATTGTGCTCTAAGAGTTGGAGCCCAGTGATACAAAATGCCTGAGAGGCTTTACAAAAACTCACACACAAAATAACTGCTTTGAACCATATTTGATCAACTAAAAATCAAACCACAGCTGTACTTTATGTGAGCCACAAAGTCTCTGTGAATAACAGGATATGGTAACACCTGCTAAAACGTAACTGAGATAAATAAAATTAAGAATAAAAGTTTTATTTGCAAATTATTACTATGACTGTGACCGTTATTCAGTGTTCATGCTTGTGATTTATATATTATAAATACTGTACACACACACTTAAATATCACCCTTACAGCATATTATTTGAATATAAAGACAGGTGTGTTCGACTTCAAGCGAATGATCAGTGTATGGCTCTCGCAGTACTGTGATGTCATACACTGATCATTCTGCGTAGCGCCGCTTTTTTAGTCGAACACACCTTGTATCTTTAAGAGGAGGTCTTTGCTGGAGCCATGCCCTGCTAGACAGCGCAGTAACACTCTGTCCTGCAGATGAACTTCATCCTTAAAATGATGCTGTTTGTTTTGGTTTTACTTTGTTCACTAACATGTAAGTATGTTCTATCCCACATTGTCAGGATTATATCTTTTGTTGTTGTTGTTGATTTTATTCTGTTATGGCATGTTAATATTTATTTAAATATTGATTTAAAATTGAATCTTCCTATCTGCAGGTGTGAGTTTTGGGAATGTCATCACACCAGTCCAGCCTGAGGTGCTTGGGACAGAGGGGGACAATATAACTCTGTCCTGTAACTACTCCTCAGCTATTAGTTTGCAGTGGTATCGCCAATATTCTGGTTCATCTCCTGAATACCTTTTAGTCATATTTCATGCTACAGGGAAAGTTTCACAAAAGTCTGAAATTGTAGATCAAGATCCTCGATTCACTGGAAAACTGAATGAAAAGAAAACCCATGTGATTCTGGAGATCTCCTCTGCTAAAGTGACAGACTCTGCGATGTACTACTGTGCCATGGTGCCCACAGTGACATGAAACTTAATAATACAGTGCAAAAACACATCATATCCCTGCTATGTTTGTCATCTGCCACTAGGGGGTGAAGTTATAAAAATGAATATATGCATGCAGTTTGAACTGAGTGAATGACTATTTACTTTTAAAATGCTATATATACTGTATATATATATATATATATATATATATATATATATATATATATATATATATATATATATTACTACACACAAAATAAAGAAGGTCACATAGTCAAAGATATCTTTGACACAAAGAGACAATAACTCTGAGCTACATGTAATACATCAAGTACAAAAGATCAAGAGGAATGCATGTTAACTGTCAGTTATCTCAGGTTTAATGTGGAAAGACAGAAGGTGGTCTAAACGTCAGAAACCACACCCACATTTACAGACATTATAGCTGCACAAATGACTCTCCACTACATTCATACATTTACCTTTCAACTTAAAATCATCAGGCATATGTTTATTGGCTTATGTTATTAGCAAATTTCTCGCCATGGAAAGATGTATTCTACTTCTTATTCTTATAACAATTCCAGGTAAAGTGCAGTTCAAATATCAGCACTGAACTAAAATATATTGCGGATTCAAAGTGTTTATTACATGCATATATAATTTATAGATGTTAAATTAGTATTCTGACATCATATATTTATTATTTTTTATGTTGGTCATTTATAGCACTGTACAATATAGTGTTCTATGTAACAACAGAAAGGGCAGGGGTTTAATTCAACTTTTATTAAACATAATTAATTCTCTTGCAGGTATATTTGCTGACAGCATTGAACCAAAAGACAAAGATAATATAATCAGTAAAGAAGGAGAATCTGTGACACTGAGCTGCGCTTATGATACAAGTGACACTTATGCTATGCTTTACTGGTACAGACAGTATCCAAACAGAGAACTCCAGTATTTATTGCGTAAAGGTGCTCGATCATGGAGCTACAGTGAAGATATACCAGATCCTCGCTTTCAGTCGACTACATCCCAAACATCCACTGAACTCATTATTACCAGTGTAATTCTGTCAGATTCAGCTCTCTATTATTGTGCTCTGAGAGTTGGAGCCCAGTGATACAAAATGCCTGAGAGGCTTCACAAAAACTCACACACACATGAATTGCTTTGAACAGTATTTAATCAATAAAAAATCTAACCACAGTTGTTCTTTATATGAGCCACAAAGTCTCTGTGAATAACAGGATATGGTAACACCTGCTAGAACTTATCTGAAATGAATAAAATAAAGTATAATAAAATTACTATAAAATAGTGAATAAAATTACTGCTATGAAAAAGTGACTGATGGTGATTCTTAAATGATAAATTGCCCATTCATTTGACTAACTTTTCCTGTCAAACTGAGAGAGACATATTAGCATTTTACATTAGACACATTTAGCACTTGTTTGAAGAAGGAGATGGATTAAACTTTTAAATTAAGAAAAAAACACATCTCATACTTTTACAGCAGATTATCTGAATACAAATTCTGTTTCAAATTCAAAATCTTTAAGGAGAAGTGCTGGCGGGAAACATGCTCTGCTAATGAATGAATCTTACTTCAGTAACTGTCCTGCATAAACTATAACAGCATCCTGAAAATGATGCTTTTTGTTTTGGATATTTTGTTTAGTATATTCTGTCCCAAAGTGTCAGGATTTTATTTATTTTATTTTTTTGCTGTCCTGTTATTTCATATGAATATTTATTTATTTGAATATTAATTTCAACTTGAATATTCCTATCTGCAGGTGTCAGTTTTGGGAATGTCATCACACCAGTCCAAACTGACGTGTTTGGTACAGAGCGGGACAATACGGATCAGGAAACAGGAATAATACTGAGAAAAAACACTTCCCTGCATGTTCATGAGTACAATGAACATTTAAGAAATTACATTACTTTGAAAAATAACAAGTGCAAGCAGATTTAGCTATCGATCCATCATAATATATGCTCATTTCTGTGCTTTATAAGAGGGTTATGTCAAAAGGCGGAGCTTAAGACAGGCCTAAACAGATTAGTTCAGTGATAATCAGCATCACAGATCACTGAAGCAAGCAGCAACTACCATCATGTTCACTTGTGTGCTTATAATGCTGACTTTAACTCAAGGTAAATTCTTACATGTATCATTACTTCACCATATCTCATTTTAAACATGCCTAAATAAGCTTTTGTTGCAGGTAACAGAGCTAAAGATGTCATCACCCCATACAGTGATGCAGCATTTGCCACTGAGACTGAGACTGTGAAACTCTCTTGTAACTACACTGGTTCTGTTGAGAGCCTTCACTGGTATCGGCAATATGCAGCTTCACCACCACAGTTCCTCATCCTGGATTACTATGGATCAATTACTCATGCTAATCCTCCAGTTTCTGGAATATCCATCAGTCACAGAAAAGAAGATAACAGTGTGGATCTGATCATCTCTTCTGCTGCTGTATCAGACTCTGCTCTGTATTACTGTGCTCTGAGGCCCACAGTGACAGGAAACACTCAACACACCATACAAGAACCTGACTGACTCTATAGTATTAAAATGAGATGTCAAAAATAACAAACAGTATCCACACAGATGATTGTTACATTCAAATTCATATTTAGCTATACATTTTCAAGCTGGTTAGTATTTCTTACATACAGTACATGTATTGATTTAGTAAATGCTCATTATTGAATGAGACCAATTATGGAATATCACTATATAACTATTATAGAACTATTTTAAAACATATTAATTGAATAAAATCAACATTTATAATTCTTTATATTTGTTCAGATTCCCAAAGGTTTTATCCTTGTTAAACTCATGGATGTTGTATAATGGGAGAATAAATGTTTGTCACACCACCACTGGGAGGTGCTGTGGAATCAACAGAAGACTGTTCCTAATGCCGTCTACATTTGTGTACTTTGGTGAAACTGTTCTTAAATGTCATGAAAATGAATAATGCCACATTGCTAAAAAATCTTAATGGTCAAAAAACAGGCTTCATGTCCTTAAAATAAAAAATAAATTGTCTGGTAAAACATAACTCAGATGATTGTGAAATTTACTGAATCAAGCATTTTTGTGAGATTTCAAAATGCCTAAATAGTTTGTTTTTCCTCACAAAACGTTCTTGATCAATAACGTATATAGATGTCAATCAACACACCATAACAAAATGCAGGGCCGTGAAAGCTCATCGTTCTGAGCATGCACAAAATGGTACAAAAAAAGTCTTAAGTCTCAAATTATAAACGGTCTTAAATTTGGAGACGAAAAGACAAGAATTGCTATGTCTATGTATTACGGTTGTAATCCAGAGGGGTAAAACAAGACAAGGCATGCTGGTATAAAATAATAAGCTTTACTTTCAAAGAACAACGAAGGGCGTAACATATATAATCACAGACACAAACTGAACAGAAAGGATGACTTAAATAGTGCAGCTGATGAGGGATGAACAGGTGACGGAAATTAACTAATCAAGGCTAATGATCAAATGAATACTAAACAGAACAGGAACAAAACCAAATAAGGAAACCCAGGAACAGATAGATAAACCAGAAAAATATAAAACTAAAGTCCAAACTCCTAACAATATGTTGATTAAACTCCAAAAGGCTGTGATTTCACTGAATAAATTTGACTGCTGTTTCAAAGTCAGGCCTGCTGCTTTGTGAAATGCTGTTACGAGAACGAATTTGCTTTTTCAATAAGCCCATCTGCTGTTTTTGCTACATATTTTTAAATGTGAACCGGTTCCATTGACAAGAAGCTAATGCATTATAAAAATCTAACCAATTAAGACACTAAGATACATGTAATTCAAAATAATAATTGATTGATAATATTTTTTTAATTCATATAATAATTTATATTTTTTTACTCATTCCTTTTCTTAAAAATTGTTAAGACTGAAATGTTAAGTTTAGGTCTTAAAAAGGTCTTACATTTTTTAATAAGCCCTTTTTAAACTGTCCTCTTAAGTTGTTTTGAGAATGTTCTGTAGGCCACTAATAAAAAGTAAGACCTCTGTAAATTAGTTTGTTGCAAATTTACAGACAATGCAATGCTTACATTGGCTTGTCGGGGTAATATTGCTGTCAACTGACAACAAAGTTTCCCTTCTGAATTAGCATAACTGCACAAGTTTTATAGTTAATAATATCTTTAAAGACAAATTACATTATACTGTGATTTCCTTAAATAAAGAGGAAATTGAGTAAGACTATGTAAAAAGGTGTGTGGACGTGTATTAGTAATCTGGCCCCTTGGTATAAATGAGAAAAAATTCTGGCCCTCATCACTATCAAAGTTGCCCATCCCTATTCCAGACCATGCATACGAACTCTTTTGGAGTGAGAAGTAATGAAGTAAACGATTTTAAACTGTGTTTTCATTTCGATATGCATTTACAATAAATATTCCACTCTCATTAAGCACTGATATTACAAAAAGTCATTACGAAGAAGTTAAAGAAAATTAAATTTAGACTGGATGTAGCGGCATATACTCAAAAACAATCCAAAAGCCGCAGCAGGCTAAGACACGAGGAGATTATACTAAAGACGCGTCACACTGAAGCATTACATCTGATGTTATTTTTATTACTCCGTTTCACCAGCAGAAAGAACAAACACCAATCACTTACTTTGGTAGATGCATTCAGTCGAGGGAAGATACATCAAAGAACGCACAGTAACAGATAGTGATGGTAGTAACGTCATTGACAGTAGTGACGGTCAAAAGAAAGTTTTTCCCCATGCTCACCCTGCAGCCATGCTCCAAACAACCCGCCATGCCCCACAGGTGAACACACACGCTAATATACACACCACACCCACTTACGGTGCCATAGTTACAAATGACGTCACACCGCGCGTGCATATACACAACAGTATAGAAGGAAAGAAGAAATATCACAACAGACTAATCAAACCCGATATATGGCTCCTACATTCCGGCCCCAAATTATTTCATAGTAATAATTAACCACCACTATTACCTTGTGGGAGACAGACACCAATCAGAATATGAAGAATGAACTATTAGTCCTTTAAAAGGTCCAATAATAAAGTTCATTCAAACTGTACAAGATCTTCACTGCCCTTCTGCTTCCTGCAGAAGGCAGACTTTGGTTATTGGTCTGTTCAGATAGCTAGTCTTAGTCTTAATCCGTACACTTCGTACCAGTCCATTTTTATCTAGAACAGTATCCACAATTATTCCCGTAATCCAAGTGTTTCGAGGTGCCATATCATCCACTAGCACCACCAGATCTCCTGAAACAAAGTTTCTTTTTACGGAATTCCACTTCTGGCGCTCCTGAAGTCCAGGAAGGTACTCCTTTACCCAGCGCTTCCAGAACAAATCCGACATGTACTGAGCCTGTCTCCAGCGACGACGAGAATAAACGTCCTCCTTCTTGAACAATCCTGGAGGCAATAACGGCTGCGATTTAAGCAAAAGCAGATGATTAGGAGTCAATGCCTCCAAATCTTGAGGATCCATAGATGCTTTCGTTATTGGACGACTGTTAACAATCGCTTCAGCCTCACAAAATACCGTTGCCAAGCTTTCTTCATCAAGGATCTGAGTCTTAAAGACAGAGTTCAGCACTCTACGAACTGACCGAATTAATCTTTCCCAAGCGCCTCCATGGTGTGATGCTGCTGGGGGATTAAAAACCCATTTAACACCCTTTTGCAACAGTACATCATTTATGAGGTCATGATTCAGATTCTCAATAGCCTGCCTCAATTCACGTTCAGCGCCCACAAAATTAGTACCGTTGTCTGAACGGATTTCCAGGACTTGTCCACGTCTTGCTATAAACCTTCTGAAACCATTAATGAAGGAGTCCGTGTCTAAAGATGAAAGAACTTCAAGGTGTATGGCTCGTATTGCCAAGCATGTAAAAATGAGCCCATACCGCTTGATTACAGTTCTTCCACGTTTAACTTCAAATGGTCCAAAACAGTCCAAACCAACTCGACTGAAAGGAGGCTCATCAGGAGTAATTCTGTTGTGAGGAAGATCAGCCATTTTCTGCTGTCCAGGTGAAGCAGACAGTTTACGACAGATAACACATTTAGTCAGAACCTTTCTGATGGCAACACAGGCACCAGGAATCCAATACTTCTGACGTAAATGAGAAAGCATATGGTTTCGTCCACCATGGCCTGTTTCTTGATGTACATGAGCAAGGATGAGATTAGAAATGTGTTGATCTTTGGCCAGTATAACCGGATGTTTCGCTTCAAGTGGCATTGCTGCTCTACTGAGCCGTCCTCCAACCCTAATGAGATCACCATCCAGGATCGGGTTGAGCTTGTAGAGATGACTTGTCCTTCTTACACACTCTCCCTTCTTCAAATAGGACAGTTCCTCCGGAAACCTTATTTTTTGGCAGAAACGGATAATGTTTAACTCTGCCATGTCCATATCCTCTAGGGATAAAACATCCTTTGGCACTTGAGCCTTAACACCTTCCATCTGAACCTGTAGCTTTTTCTCCAACTGATCAGTACTTAGATCCAAATTAGAAAGGTTTTCTCTCAGCAGCTTTCGATGTCGTGCCAAGGATAGGAGCAAGGTCTTAAACTTGAGAAACCAACCAACTGCCCTCTTAAGACGGAACCAAGAGGAAAAGTAACCAATGAGCTTCTCCACCGGACTAACCTGCTCAACTTGAGCAGCGTTCACCGCCACAGCCTTAACCTCTGGGTCTCCAAAAAGAGAGCTTTCCAAGATCTCAGGATTTTCGGGCCACCTATACTCAGGCTCATGAAGAAAGTCAGGGCCACAGAGCCAAGCATCAGTCTTTAAAAGTGACTGAACTTTAACACCTCTGGAAACTAGATCCGCAGGGTTGTTTGCTATATTCACGTACCTCCACTGCGATACATTAGATGTTTTCAATATTTCAGACACTCTGTTTGCTATGAATATCTTAAATCTAGATGTCTCATTTTTTTATGTATTTCAAAACAGAAGTGCTGTCCGTCCAAAAGACCGACTCTTCAAGGTCCATTTGCAGCTCCTTCCTCCACAACTTGTCCATTCTGCTAGCCACCACCGCGGCAGTCAGCTCCATCCGAGGAATAGTTACAAGTTTAAGAGGAGCTACACGTGCCTTTCCCATTACAAATGCACTGTGAGTTCGTCCATTATTGTCATGGAGCAACAAATAAGTCACAGTCCCAAATCCTTCCTCACTTGCGTCTGCAAAGTGGTGTAGCTGAGCAGAGACAAGATGACCACAGTCCACAGGTTTTAAGCACCTATTGACCTCCCAGTTTTCAAGATCATGAAGGTCTTCCAGCCAAGCCATCCATTCTCCGACAACAGAAGAGGGCAAAGGATCATCCCATCCCAAACGTCTCCTGCAAAGGTCTTGGAGGATTTTCTTGGCAGACAAAACGACAGGGGCCACGAAACCAAGAGGGTCATAGATCGAACTAACCATGGACAGGATTCCTCTTCTTGTGAGTGGGTGAGTTTTAAGTACGATTTTAAACTTAAATGAGTCAGATTCGACACACCACTGCACACCCAAGGCACGCTCAACGGGCAAAGAGTCATTATCCAAATCCAAATCTTTTACCTCTTTGGCTCGCTCTTCCGGTGGAATTCCAGCGAGGACAGTACGTCGATTACTAATCCATTTTGTGAGCTTAAAACCACCTTCAGCACATAAGGCACTAAGCTCTTGACATAAAGATACTGCTTCCTCTTCAGAACCAACAGACACCAAACAATCATCAACATAGAAATGGTGTAGGATGGTGTTAACTGCCGCAGAACTGAAGCACTTTTGATTGTCTTCAGCACATTTTCTTAAAGCAAAACAAGCGCAACTAGAAGAGGAAGTAGCACCGAACAGATGCACCATCATTCTATACTCCACTAACTCCTGACTGCAATCTCCATCTGGCCACCACAAAAATCTCAACAAGTCAGAGTCTTCAACTGGAACCCTGACCTGATGGAACATGGCCTCTATATCTGCCATAAGCACCACAGGTTCTTTGCGAAATCTTGTAAGGACTCCCACCAACAAATTTGTGAGATCTGGTCCTTGAAACAACTGTGAATTCAGAGATGTCCCCTGAAATGTGGCTCCACAATCATAAACTACCCGCAGTTTTTTCTTTTTAGGATGATAAACCCCGTGGTGGGGTAAATACCACACTCTTCCATCACTACGAGTCAGATGCTCATGCGGAACTCTCTCAGCATAGCCATCAGCCAGCATCTTGGACATAAATGCAATGTAGTCGGCGCGAAAAGATGGATCCTTATTCAAGCGTCTTTTGAGACTCAATGCACGCTGTTCTGCGACTGGTTTATTGTTAGGCATTTTTAGGTTTTTTTGTCTTACCGGCAAACCGATACTATAATGACCATCAATGAACTTGGCAGATTCAGAAACTGACTCAATGAAGCGCTTATCCTCTCTCGACTGACCAGGTTGTTCATCCTGCAGATTTTCAGGAAAATCCACCTTCAGTTGCTTCTCCCAAAGCTCATCAAGCCTTGCCACGGAGATGCGATTAACGGAGATGTTGGGCTGCAAACACTGATCGCTAAACTGATTATCTCCTCGGAGCGGACCGTTTACGGTCCAACCCAGAATGGTCTTAATTGCATAAGGGCCGCCATTCGCTGCACGAATCACTTCCCACGGTTCCAGAGCTTGAGGGATGTTATTGCCAATCAGAAGGTCTACATCAGCATCGATCTCTGGCATTTTTATTTTTCTCAGATGCAACCATCTTTGGAGATCTTTCGAGCATGGAATATTACCTCGATGAACAGGCATACTCTTCTGAGTAAAAACCTCAGGCAGGCCAAAAAAGTTGTCCGAATCTAATCCGGCTATTTCCAAGTCTGACAGCTTATAACTGTCCACCACTTTCTCTTGTCCCATAGTTCTAAGGAGAATTCCCAGTTTCTTTCCTATAAGATTAAACCGATTCATGAGTCGCTCTGTACAAAACGAAGAAGTACTCCCTGGATCCAGAAACGCATACGTGACAAAAGTCTCTTGCCCTCTCTTGGATCTCACCTGGACAGGCAAAATAGGGAGCGTGCAGTCCTGTTTACCGGCCCCAGTCAAACCACTGGACTGAACTGACGTCACAGCACCTTCTCTGGTCATTTCCAAGCCACCGAAGGCCTGAGTCGGACTCTTTTGTCTAGCTTTGGGGTGGATATGCAACAACGTAGGGTGTCTATAATTGCATATTCTACATATCAGTCGTTTTCTGCAATCCTTACTCATGTGCCCAATGCACAGGCATCCAAAGCACATACGGTTCTCCTTCAAAAAGGACATTTTTTCATCTTGAGTCCTTTTATCCAAAAGAAGACAAGCATCCAACGAATGTCCAGCTCCACAAAACAAACAAACTTTCACTAGTGAATTCTTCTCCCTTTTATGCACAGGCTCTATTTTCTTCTCAGCAGGTGCTACATTAGTGGCAAAGCTGCTGCCTCTAGCCTTTGAACCAGTTTGAGACTTGACCATTTTTAATTCTTTTCTTCCTGTCGCAGGTGTATCTTGGATGTTTCCAAAGAGAGGATCACTTGCTATCTTGACCTGTCTCTCAACAAACTGCACTATGTCCAAAAATGTAGCTCTACGATGAAACTTCTCCTGAATATCGCCAGCCACACTTCTCCAATGATCCCGCAACTTATAAGGCAGCTTTCTCACAATAGTCTGCATATTTGTAGGTACATTTAGGTCACTTACGGCGGTCCCCATGGAATTGCAACATTCCTGTAACATGAGACTGTAGGCCCGCAAAGCCTTAATATCTTCAGCTTTAACCATCGGCCATGAAAGCACCTTATCCATATATGCAGAAGCTACTTTAAATGGATCACCAAAATGTTCCTGAAGTAATGACTTTGCCTTGGTGTATCCATGAGACAATGGCAGATGTTGACAGCTTCGGACCAAATCCCTGGGCTGACCTCTTGTATACTGCTCAAGGAAATATAAACAGTCCTTTTGACTTTGTGTTCTTCCTTCTATGTTGTGTTCAAATCCTCTTATGAAGGTTTGATACTCCAATGGATCTCCGTCGAAAACTTGTAAGTCTTGCTTGGGTAATAGAAAAAGTGACTGTTGCCCAACCAATAAAGATGTAATTTGATTTTGTCTTTCCAAAACTGTAAGAAAACGATGATCAGAGTTATTCACTGTTACAGGTTCAGCTTCATATTGAAGGCGAGTAACTGATGGATGAAAAGCACCCTCTGACAGAGTGGAGAGACCAGCATTATTCGTGACAGCAGGCTGAAAAGATAAAGTGGATGGATCATCTCTGGTCACAACAGCAGGCAGCCCAATTTTGTTGTATGTCTTGGGCCTCACAGCAGCATAACCTGAAAGCAAAGCTTCATCTCCAGCCTCTGCAGCAGATGGTTGAGTATTGAACTCAGGAACAAATATTGCAGCGCCATGGCTTAACTGTGTGTTATTTTTTCTTTCCAAATAGGAGTTCATCCCATCTGATCTCACAGATGCATGAGACGCACAAGATACTTCTGAAGCCTTAAACACGCTTACTTTAGCCATAGATGCTGCCAGCTCCATGTCCAGATCGAGCTCCTCCTTCTTCCTCCTCAACAGTTCCTGCTGTTCCTCCAAGGCATGCTTCTGACTCAGCAGCCTTTGACGAGCCTTAAGAGCAGCTGTCTCAGCCTCAGCCCTCATCCTAGCTGATGATGCAGTAGACATAGATTTACTCACCACTGTACTACGTTTCTTTGACCTCACTGATACATTAGAAACGCTGTCACTTGGCCTAATATCATCTTCCGTATTTTCCATAATTCTAGATATATGGGCCTCATTAGCATTGGAAACAGTAGATCGTAAACATGGGGCATCAACATCCTTTACAGGTATGTCTGGCGCATTCAACAGCCGTTTATTTATCTCTTCCACAAAAGCAGCTTTATGTTTTTCAATGCTATCAAACCAAGTGTTCTGTTTTTCTTGTTCTTCAGGTGGGATCATAGAAATCACAACACCATGAAGATGACTTGCTTCATTAAACAGGCTTGATATATTTTCAAGGTGTGACCGTATATCTTCAGCACTATCAGCACTTTGCATTAAGTCTTTAATATCTCTAATTGCACCTTTAATCTTTCTTATTTTTGTTTGACGCTCTTCTTGGAGCTTTCCTAATTTATATTCGAAAGCCCTAGGTGTCAATGATATTTGCCTTTTCTCTTTCAACCTGGTATCACTCAACTCCATTTTATCTGCAAGATAATCCAAAACAAATCACAGAAAATACCTGCTAATGACACTTAACACAGCATACTTGAATTAACTTTCCACTCAAAAACAAGATACGAGGTCTGTTTCCCTCTAAATTATCCACAAAAGCTAAGCTAAACTCAACCCTAGTCTTCTGTGCATACTAGCGGTGGGTATTTATGTACCTCTATACCGATAGTCTTGAACCAGACTAACCGTCTTGGGACCAGAACTACGGCGGCACTCCCAAGCGCAATGCTTCACCCGCTTGACGCACAAACCAAAATACTACAAAGGGTAATAAAACAAACAAACCAGTACTATCACCTTATGTGAAAGTACCACTGAGCCTAGCAGGGAATACAATCCTTTTTTGACCATCAATCCACATTGTTTACAGTGTACTTTTCAAATACAGACAGCTGTAGTAATCAAAAAATGAGCATCAATTATAACAGAAAATTTGTGAATGAAATAAGTTCTACACAAAACAAATGCGCGTTCACGTCTATCGCTTAACAATCCAGCGTTAACCCAACACTACGTTTGAATCTGCGCTTCGTAAAACTTTCTTTTGACACAATGTAACGGCATATACTCAAAAACAATCCAAAAGCCGCAGCAGGCTAAGACACGAGGAGATTATACTAAAGACGCGTCACACTGAAGCATTACATCTGATGTTATTTTTATTACTCCGTTTCACCAGCAGAAAGAACAAACACCAATCACTTACTTTGGTAGATGCATTCAGTCGAGGGAAGATACATCAAAGAACGCACAGTAACAGATAGTGATGGTAGTAACGTCATTGACAGTAGTGACGGTCAAAAGAAAGTTTTTCCCCATGCTCACCCTGCAGCCATGCTCCAAACAACCCGCCATGCCCCACAGGTGAACACACACGCTAATATACACACCACACCCACTTACGGTGCCATAGTTACAAATGACGTCACACCGCGCGTGCATATACACAACAGTATAGAAGGAAAGAAGAAATATCACAACAGACTAATCAAACCCGATATATGGCTCCTACACTGGATGCATTTGATCACTTTTCATGTGGCATCCTATGTTTTAATGACAGCGAGGAGTGCTATAGGTGTACACTAATTCATTTTTAAACTAAACTTCAGATCTCATGTTACGAGGACTTATTTATTTTTATTTATTTATTTGAGAACAATGATCATGATGTGCACTTACTTCGATATTATGGCGGACACAGCTGGATACGGTGGTCGAACGGTCAGTCCATTGTCCGGTTTGAATAGGACCAATCTCACTGTGCAACCACAGCTGCACGGACGTGTTGATGTCGTGTAAAGGCATCTCCAAAACATACCACTGTATTTGAAGGATACCATTAAAGGAAAACGGTAAGATTTGCAAATTTCCTTTTTAAATAGCCTACTTTCAGTAATTCGCCGAGTCAGACAATTACACTGCAAAAAATATAGGCCTATTATATCAGCTGTTTCCACTAAAAATAGATGTTCAGCTTATGGTCACCTTATCACCAAAACTGCATAAACTTAATTTGATTTGAATTGTTTAAAACAATTGAAATACTATATGACCAGTGTAAAAGAATGAGATCAACTATTTTAAACTGTTTTGTTTTTATGGATATTTTCATATATTTATAATAAAACGTAACAAGGATACTGGATCATTTTTAGCAATAAAAAATAATGTGTATAGACTATGACCCAAATGGAATTACAGTCAGGATCTCATATTTCCTTAATGTCTTGTACCTTTGACGGTGTAAAACACAGTGTCACGTGAATGGGAATGTGCATGGAAATGATGCAGATGAAGTTATGCATAATAAAACTAGGTGTTGTAAGCTCCATATGGTGATTTCTGGGAGGAGTTGGGGTGGAGATGCAAGTATGCACAATTTCCCCCTGACTGATATTTTGCACAGGTTCTGACATACACATGGTTTTATAAATCTGAAAAAAAAATCACCCGTACACAAAATCTAGCTTTTGTGCATACGTACACTTTTATGATGAAATCTACGGAGAGTTTTATAAATGAGACCCCTGGAACAGTGTTGTAAATACAACTTAACTTGATTTCTAGTTGTGTCCTCTTTTGGAAGCCCAAACAAAGTACTTTCGCTTTCACAAGGAAACACAGCATCTCCAGGACAAGAATAAAAGTCCCGCCCTCTTTCATTAGGTATACGTTTGGGCGGTGTTTTGCAAATCTCCACACACCATGAGGTAGACATGTGGGGGCGTGTTTGAATGAGCCGATTTAGGGGGGCGTGGTCGAGTCTTAACTTTTATAAAGAATATCTCTTTGGATTTGAGACTTTATAGTCTTTGCAACTTCAGGGATCTCATCTATGCACAAACAGCTTGTAACACTCCAAAGAGAAAGGAAAACTTGAAATCGCATCATATGACCCCTTTAACACGGCAAAATTTAAAAATTGTATAACCCTCCCCCCCAAAAAAACACGTTGTGTTATCTGACTTATTATGTGAACTACAGAGAATCATAAAATAGAAGCTATGTCAAAAGGATAAATATGAATTGTAAAGGAAAAACATTAAAATTAAGACAACAAT
This sequence comes from Barbus barbus, assembly GCF_936440315.1. Classification (NCBI taxonomy): domain Eukaryota; kingdom Metazoa; phylum Chordata; class Actinopteri; order Cypriniformes; family Cyprinidae; genus Barbus; species Barbus barbus. The sequence continues at coordinate 10,468,702 of NC_136754.1, forward strand.
TTGCTTCTTGTAGATTATTCTAAGATCCACAGTGCAATATTGGGAAAGAAAAAAAGTCACTGAGATTAAGTATTGCCTATATTTAGTTCACATCAGTTAACTTAATATGCATTGCTCCCCATTATATTTACATTATGAAAAGAAGAGATAGGATTGGTTATGATGTCTGACCACACCCACACTATTCATAAACAGCAGAGCACCTCCCCACTGCAGTCATTCATCTATGCATCAATCTCAGTCATTTATTTCATTTATCAAACATTTACAATTTGCATATATGAACATCAAAAACTATAATCTGTGATTAAAACTACTTAAAACTTTTAAACTGTGGTTTCAACATGGAGGTGTGTCTGCTAGTGATTCTCATAATTTCAGGTGAATATAACTGTTGTAATCATCAAATGTTGTTGTTTTTTGTCAAGACTGATATTTTGATTCATAGAAAGGGCTAATAGTTTAATGAGCAACTGCAATTTTATTACAGGTGTGTTTGCTGACAGCATTAAACCAAATGACAAGGATACTAATGTGATCAAGACAGAAGGAGAGTCTGTGACACTGAGCTGCACATATGATACACGCAGCAGTTATGTTTATCTTTACTGGTACAGACAGTATCCTAATAGAGAACCTCAGTATTTACTGAGAAAAGGTGCTCAATCATACAGCAGCTTTGAGGATTTACCAGACCCTCGTTTTCAGTCGACTACATCACAAACATCCACTGAACTCATTATTACCAGTGTAATTCTGTCAGATTCAGCTCTCTATTATTGTGCTCTAAGAGTTGAAGCCCAGTGATACAAAATGCCTGAGAGGCTTTACAAAAACTCAAACACATAATTCTAGCTTTAAAAGTCAGTAATCAGATGTGTATAATACCACATGTACCTCTGATATTGTAAATAACAGAATGTGGTAACACCTGCTGAACAATTTAGGAGAAAAGAACGGTAGATATGATATGAACCAGAACAAATAGCTGTTTTAGAGCAAAATAAATTTGGCATTTTATAGAAAAATATGCAACTTTCACTGTTGTTTTACATTTAAATAAAAACAAACAAAAAATCTTAAAGGGGGAATTAAACTAGAAGCTGTGTCAAATGAATTAATATGAATGGCAAGAACAATGATGGTTTAATGATAGTGTACAAAACAAAGAAATGATAAACACCAAAACTCCTAAAGCTGTGATCAAACCAATTAAAACATATTTAAACCGAGGTATTAACATGGAGATACGTCTGCTACTGATTCTAATAACAATTTCAGGTAAATTTATTTTATGCTTTAAAAAAATCACATGGTGATTTTGACAAGAATGATGTTTTGGATTATGGAAAGGGATGGTGGTTTAGTGTGCAGTTTCTTACATTTTATTGCAGGTGTGTCTGCTGACAGCATTAGACAAAATAAGGAAGCTAATATGGTCAAGAGAGAAGGATGGTCTGTGACACTGAGCTGCACATATGATACAAGCAGCAGATATGTTATGCTTTACTGGTACAGACAGTATTCTAATAGAGAACATCAGAGTTTACCGTGGAAAGGTGCTCAATCATACAGAGGACAAGATATAACAGATAAACTCTTTTGGCCGAACAAATCATCTTTTCCTTAAGAACTTCTCTGGGAATCACTCTCATAAACTGAATTTAATGATCATTTTTGTGAATGATCATCATGTCTGTCAGTTGTGGTGACAGTGTATGTAGGAAAATCAAGGATCACATCAGCACTGAGCTGTTCTATGATCAGCTCAAAATATTTTTTATTAAAATTTATATTATGTTAAATCTTAATCACTCTTAATCTTAATATCTGTGATGCACAATCTTTACCAGAAAGATTTAACAGCTACACTGAAAAAACATTGTGTATACGCAATTTTCGCTCAAACACACAAAGAAACAAGTAACACACTGTATTGTAAACACAAAATTTTAAAACAGAAAAACTGAAATTATATTTTCTTCAGCTTCAAAAAATCATCAGTTGCACAATGTAAATGGAGATGTATGACCTCATTGCATGTCACCAAAAGCTCACCAACATGTAAAGGAATGTAGTGTCACTACAAAATGCCATAATATAATGTATAACAATGTATACTAATACATAACTGATCTTTATAATATGGAAAAAGTACAAATGTACCTATAAATAAATGATAACGATAACAAATCATCCATGAAAATAAATGCAACTTCTGTAATTCTATAAAGAAACCAGGAGAGGGAGATATGCACTCTAGACTGATATTGTTAACAGTGAGTATCTGACAGTGTTATGAGCTCCTCCCTTGCTTATATACAGTATAATTGTTCTGGATCTCTCAGTTACTTTGCTCTCACTGATTGATTTGTCTGTTTTTTGGGTACTACTTTATCATCTTGAAGAGCAAACAATGAAACTATGGCTGATGGAGACATTAATAATATTGGGATTAGTTGTTATTGGTATGTTTGGTGTATTACTCTTGAATGTTTTATTGCTACATTATAATGCTGTATGTCACAGAATTATTCTTGTGTGTTAACAGGATGCCAGTCAGAGGACACAGTTGATCAGCCACTTAAACATGTTACTGAATTTGAGGGAGAATCAGTAACATTGAACTGTAAATACACTACAACCTCAACATCACAAGAGCTTTTCTGGTACATACAGAGAACAGATGAATATCCTAAACTTGTGTTACAAAGAAACTCATATGGAGGAGGAAGTAATGGAACAGAGTTCCAGGAGAGATTTTACTCTGAGGTGAAACCGTCAAAATCAGTTCCACTGATAATCCAGAGACTGTGTGTGTCTGACTCTGCTGTGTACTACTGTGCTTTGAGGCCCACAGTGTTAACAGGATGCCTCTCTCTCATACAAAATCAACATAAACTTATACAGAGGAGAAGGAGGAGTGGATGGACCTGATGTCATTAGCCACACCCACATTAGTAATAGCCTAAACAACAGACCAACACTCCACATATAGTAACTAATCATTTGAGTAAAACAAACTCTGGGAGAAAAAAAAAAAAGTGTTCAGAACAAATCTGTTCAAAAGCATAAACATGGAGAAACATCTACTACTTATTGCCATAACAATATCAGGTACAGTAAAATACAATTTACTTGTTCACATTTTTAAGCAGTGTTTAAGTAACAGTAAGCAACACAGAGTAAATATCAAACTATGAAATTACATACATAGTTTTTGAAATACTAACTTTTAAATAGGCTGGTTTTCAGATGTAATGTTGTGTGTCTATAATTTATAATTCAGGAGTATTTCCTGACAGCATTGGACCAAAAGACAAGGATGCTAAAATCAGTACAGAAGGAGAGTCTGTGACACTGAGCTGCACATACAGTACAGTCAGCAATAATGTTTTGCTTTACTGGTACAAACAGTACCCCAACAAAGAACCTCAGTATTTACTGTGGAAAGGTGCTCCATCATACGGAGGACAGGATATAACAGATCAACGGTTTCAGTCGACTACATCCCAAACATCTACTGAACTCACTATTAAGAGTGTAACTCTGTCAGATTCGGCTCTCTATTATTGTGCTCTAAGAGTAGCAGCCCAGTGATACAAAATGCCTGAGAGGCTTTACAAAAACTCACACAAAGTTGAACAATTGTAATCAAATGACTCTAAACCACATTTATCTCTCATATAACCCACACATAATAATATACCACGATATGGTAACACCTGCTTATTTAATGGGAGTGAGAGAGGATCAAAGTAATTAAGATTAAGACTACTAACAAATTAAATAATTACTAAAATCACTAAAACAGAAAAAAAAGAAATCTAGAGATATTACAAAACCCAAAATCTAATAAAAATGGCAAAAGCATGCTGAAATTGAAAGGAAAACTGAAAACTAAAATATTTATAAATACTAGAATATATAATAAAAATACTAAAAACCCTGAATACAGGAGGGGCCTTAATGGCATGAACCACAGCCACAAAACAAAACCAGCAGACCACTGCTTTCAAGGCAACATTTAAAATAAGAGGTGAATATTCACAAAAACTCCTAAAACAAACAGAGCATTGATTTTTAAATGTATAAAGATAAAAATATTCAAAATCAAGTCTTGATCTAAAGAACTAAGATGGAGAGAAGTTTACTACTGATTCTTATAGCAGTATCAGGTAACATACACTTTTAACATTGTATACACTTTGGTTCAACATGTTGTCAAGTACTAGTGTTTTTTAATCGCAGGTGTGCTGTCTGACAGCATTGGACCAAGTGAAAAGGATATGGATATGATCAGGGAAGAAGACGAGTCTGTGACACTGGAATGCTCGTATGATGCAAGCAGCGGTTAGGTTTTGCTGTACTGGTACAGACAGTATAATAGAGAACCTGAATTTATACTGTATAAAGGCGCTCGATCATGGAGATACAAAGAAGATATATCAGACCATTGGTTTCAGTCGACGACTTCCCAATCATCCACTTCACTCACTATTGATGAAGCAGCTGTGTCAGATTCAGCTCTCTATTACTGTGCTGTGATGAGCCGTCTATACAGCTGGCTCGGATTAACACAGTGTAGTGCCCTGGGGTGACCACATTTGAAGCCCCCCCCCCCCTCCCCTCCCCCCCCCTCCCCGTAAAAATTCAGGAGCACATTCTGATCAATAACAAAAAATTGCCTTCCCATTACAAAGTAATATTTGACTCCTTAAAGTTTTTTTTTTTTGTAATGCCATTTTTTTGTAATTTTATTAAAAGTGTTATTATGTCAAATTCAAAAAATCTGTATTTATAAGCTTTTCCAAAATTTCTAATAAAAAAAATAGAATAAGAACAGGTAGAATAAGAAGAACTACTTAGCAATCAAAAGAAATCAATAGGCTATTAACTAAATCAGTTTCCACTACAAAGGTGACACAGAAGAACACAAAAGTGGCATGTAGGTACATTTTAAGAGATTTACAGAGGCTCAGAGGTGGGATGGATGTTTTAAACTCAGAACAATGTTGTGAGATTAATGTTTTAAATATAACATTTTTAATACAGAATATTGTTTGATTTAAATTATTTAAATAACTGAAATGACACTTTAAAAAATTAAAATAAAACTGCCAGCAGGTGGCGGCAAGTCACTGATTTTATCACTGAATCATTCATTCAATTGAAGAAATTGACTGTCTTTATGAATGGGTAATTGACTCTGACTCACTAGATTCATTTAAAGGCAGGTTCATTCATAAATGAAACACCGCTGTGTTTAAATGGCGATGCGCAGCGGCTCAGCTGTGACTTTGAAACTATTTTCGTTGAAGAAATAGAGCAAAATCAGGCAATATTGTTGAAGTCATACAATGCATGTCACTTAATATTAACGTATTGTTTATTGAACTGATGTATTAATTTAATATCATATTTGCAAACTCCCTTAATAATCTTTAAAAGCTGTCAGTTCATCGCGATCTCACAAAGTTCCATAATCAATGAAGCTACACTGCACAACGAACCTCTTATTTACACTTTGTTTTTTATAACGAGGTGATTTGTGAGTTTGCATAACTCATCAATGAACAAAACTCCAGTATTTTGAGCAGTGAGTGGATGAATAACATTGCATTCAAGGAATCAACATGTCTGCGATACCTTACTCAATGCTGCAAAAACACGCAAGTAGAAATCTTTGAAGCTCCCCTCAGTGCAAACACAAATATCCTGATCGGGTTAGTCGCACAGGTAAATACTTTTTGATAATCGCGCACGCAGTACTTTTCGGTCGCACTGTAGAGCCCTGGATATGTGCCGTGATATTTTCTCTTTTTTTCAATTCACTTTTCACACAACCACTAAACTGCGAGCTAGACTCTGACTGGGGGAGGGGGCACATAAACTGTGACCTGACCCAATTGCAATTCTTTATGTATTGTATCATTAACTGTTCATTTTGTATCTATCTGCATCTCTTACAGCAAAATAATATATACAAAATATAAAACATATTTTAAAGGTCTAGTCATTATCTTAATCACTTGGGCACTCGCACAATCCCGTCAATGGAGGCAGTATGGAAACACAACCTGCTGAACAAACAGGAATGAAGGGAAAATTATTTATATTTAAATCAAGTGGCATTACATGATGAGGGTTATGTTGGAAACTTAAAAAAAAAGTGTTTGTGTTGTTGAAAATGACAATACTTGTATTTTCATACATAACATTAAAACCAGGAGTGGACTGTATTCAATTTGTATTTAATTAATATCCTGCCTTACTATTAAAAATAGTAATCTTACACTAATGTGTAAAGAAAATACTGGCAAGAAAATAGACAAGACTAAAATGGAGACCTTATTAATAAAAGATAAAAATGTGTTTTGATATAAAGGCTAACTGTAGTGTCATATCATCAAATCACAGGTACTGATAAGACAATGAAAGAAACATCACAGGTACTGATAAGACAATGAAAGAAATAAAAATAAAAAACCGAAGAGTCATAAATGTGTATAAATAAAGAGAAAAAAGAAAAAGATATGGCCCATTTGTAAGGAACAAGAACAAAGAACAAGCTCCTCCTATCCACTGTATATACAGTACCATTATATTTAAAACAGGCTCATCAAAGACAAGCTGAAACAACTGTGATCTCCAGTGGATTTAAACAGTTCATTCCTCTCAGTTACACAGTACAGTTATTATAATGACTCACTGGGAAGTACATTTGATCATCTTTATAACATATTTCTGGGGTGAGTAGGATCTCTACTGAGGAGTCTCTATTTGCCGGATTATAACATGCAGAATATGAATTAATTTTGCTGTAAATTCTGTTCCAGGATGTTATTCTCTGGAGAGTGTTGACCAGAATACAAGAGTTCAAACTGCTGTTGAAGGCAGATCTGTAACAATTAACTGTACATATGAAACCAGTGATCCATCCCCATATCTCTTCTGGTACCTACAAAAAATGAACGGAATCCCCAAATACATGATGATGATATTTGCTACAAATGTTCAAAATGACAAAGACTTTGAGGAGAGATTTAATGCAAATCACAACAAAACTTCAAAATCAGTTCCTCTGACGATCCAGAATCTGCGTGTGTCTGACTCTGCTGTGTACTACTGTGCTCTGAGGCCCACAGTGACTGAAACACACTCAACACTCATACAAAAACTCATGGTGATGAGTTACACTGGTGATATTTGCTATACAGGGCTAGCTGCTACATTTATTTTTTTATTTCTGTGAACACTGTTACTGGTTTATTCCACTACTAGTTATTAACCTAAAAAAATAAATATTTAAAAAATATAAAAATATTATCTAATGCAGGTATTCATATTTCCCCAACCATATCAGATGCACATAATTTTTTTATTCTTATTTCAAATTTGTACAATTTATATAAAATTTTTAATGAACACATAACACATTTTATTGTCACCTTGTAATAACTTGTGCAATGCAGAAGAGGGCGACGAACACTTATTCCAGTAATTATTTTGAAGAGCTCTTAAGCTCCTCTATGATAAAAATCCTCTCTCTATTTTCATAAACAATGCTCTTTTTAGTCACTGCTTCACTTGCTGAAGATCATTCAGTCTCTCTTCACTATAACACCATTTACACTTGCATTTGCTACTTTCTATATTGAAACATTAAGATAAACTATGTTTTATAGAACTGCCCCAGAAGGGGGAAAAGTGATTTCTACCAAGGGGAATGCTAGAGCCCTGCATTTCAACCCGGACCCGACTTTTTTACACCTCTAGGGCTGGGCTTCGGGCCAATTTTCGGGCTAAATTGATCAAACATGGCTATGATCAGCCTGCCGGTCTGCCGCTGGCCGCTTGGTCGTTATACTTTAAGAAAGAAAAAAACTTATTTTTTTATTTTTTTATTTTTTATTAAATTAAATGAACGTTCTATATTTTAGTTCAATAATATTTAAAATTTATGTTCTTACATTTATGGAATAGTTATGATTTATTTAATACCAGTTAACCACATTTTGAGCATAGACCTGAAAATTACTAAATTAAATTACATTTGTTGTAAATCTTGAATACTTTGAAGCACAAACATAAGTTTGGTCTCTTTTTAAAGAAGACACTGGGCTGTGTATTGCTGAGGTGAAAAACATTTTCCAAAACATGTCTTACTCTAAAACTGTGTGAAAATATAAACAAAAATATATCAATTTAAGCATAAAATGTAAACAACTCGTTATAAACAACTCATGTTCCAAATTTGAGGTTTGAAAGAAGAAAAAGAAGATAAAAAAAAAGCTTTCAATAAGATTTTGTTTAGCTGCAGAATGTGGTCATTTTTGAGTGTGACTATTCAGGACCATTTAACTTTTTCAAATCATGTCCATAATTTTTTGTGTGTGTTCACATAACAAGTGCCACCATTCTGATTAAGTAAAAAAGAAAAGGCTTCACACTACATGTAAAATATTTAAATAAAAAAATTACCAAATAGCACCAGAACCTACATAATAGATCTGTAGAAAACATTGCTGATTTAGAATTTAACACTTATATCAAAAAATTAAAACAACCTGCATGTAATTCCAAACCTCTATGACTTTCTTTCCTCTGCTGACCACAAAAGATGATATTTTGAAGAATGTCGGTAGCTAAACAGTGCCATTGACTTACCCTGTGGACAAAATACAGTGGGAGTCAATAGGAACCTAAACTGTTTGGTTATCAGTATTCTTTAAAATATCTTATTTTGTGTTCAGCAGAATTTGTTTTATACAGTTATAGAACAACATGATCACAATTTTCATTTCTGGCTGGATTATTCCTATAAATAGCAAGTCAAGCATGAAAACACATTCATCCTGAAGATGGCAATATAAACACATTACTGCTGCTGTGCCATGACATGACCTCAAAAGAACCACTAAAATTGCAGAGTTACTAGAAAAAAACAAAACAAAGCTTTCATTCAGTCACAGAACACTTTTTTCCCTTCATCAGTGTCTTTTTGGTCTTCGTCACTATTAAGCAAATATGATTTACCGGGCATGCATTGTATTCATGGTTGTCCTTAAGTATGGTAAGTAATCACAAATATAAAAGGAAAACTCTCCTCTTTGTTGCATTTCAATTTAAATGTCACTGATAACATGCTTATTTTAAATGCATTATGTTCTTATGCTTTAACAGGATGCTTTGGCGAGGACACTGTTCATCAGCCAAATGAGAAAAAAAATGCTGTTGAAGGACAGCAGGTCACTATTAACTGTGAATTTAAAACACTTCAACTAACTCCATACCTATACTGGTACATTCAGCGCTCTAATGGCCTCCTTGAGTACATGCTGATGAGATACAAACTGGGATCAAGCAACAGTTCTGAATTTGAAGAGAGATTTGATGCCCGATTGGACTCAAATTCAGTTCCTCTGACAATCAAGGATCTGCGTGTGTCTGACTCTGCGGTGTACTACTGTGCTCTGCAGCCCACAGTGACTGAAACACTTCCAAACAATGCACAAAAACATGACACTGTGACATGACACAACATACCTTACATCTCAGTTAAGCCACACAAAACTATTAAAATCTTGCTGGTTTTAAAGGCAGTATGTATGTGCTTCATTAAGCACTACTGGATTTAATTATACAACATTTGATTAATATACTACAACCCATTCAATTATCTGCAATGTACTTTCAAATTTTAAAGCCAGTCAAAATAAACTAAATACAGAGATATATGACCCTGGACCACAAAACCAGTCATACAGTAGCACGAGTATATTTGTAACAATAGCCAACAATACATTGCATGGCTCAAAATTATTGCCAAAAATCATTAGGATATTAAGTAAAGGTGATGTTCCATGAAGATATTTAGTAAATTTCATACCTTAAATATATCAAAACTTAGTTTTTGATTAGTAATATGCATTGCTAAGAACTTAATTTGGACAACTTCAAAGGCTTTTTTCTCAATATTTGGATTTTTATTTTTTTTTGCACTCTCAGATTCCAGATTTTCAAATAGTTGTATCGCAACCAAATATTGCCCTATCCTAACAAACCATACGTAAATTGAAAGCTTATTATTCAACTTTCAGACTATGTATAAATCCCAATTTTAAAATGGACCCTTATGATTTTTGTGGTCCAGGGTCACATATAGTTGCAAAAACTATTTTACAAACTAGCTGTATTTCCTTATTCACCCTTGTGAAATGTGAAATGAATGGCACTCTAGAGTAATAACTCTCACATAAGACTTACATGCTTAAAGGAGGAGGAGTAAAGAGCAGTTCTTCAACATTGAGACAAGGAACTTCTTGTTTCAGTAAACCTGTACTCTTTTTTTCCTGCCTTGCAAAGCATCATGTCAATATTCGCAGTAGTCCTATTAATAGAATCTCTCATAATAGGTAAGATTTCAACTAATTATCACTTTAAAGTGGTTTTCCTGTATTTAATTCAAAATTCAGATTTTAAAACATGCTCATTGCTCTCCTTATTGTTTTCAGGTGTTACTAATGCTGAAGATATCATATATCCCAACAATGATACAGTAATTGCTAAAGCAGATGAAAAGGTTATGCTATCTTGTAGCTACACGGGCACGGTTTACGATTTATATTGGTACCGTCAAATCCCTGGATCAGCACCTCAGTTCCTCGTAATGGAATCGTCTGGATTCATAACACACGCTACTCCTCAGGTTCCTGGGATAACAATGCACAACAGAAAAGATACCAAACGCATGGAGCTGGAGATCTTTCCTGCTGCAGTTTCATATTCTGCTCTGTACTACTGTGCTGTGCGGCCCACAGTGAAAGGAAATCCTCTGACTCCATACAAAAACCACAGCGATCCTCAATTTGCAAAACAGATATACTGAAATATGTCTCACCTTCTTTCTATAGACAGAAAAAGAGTTAACTCATTTTAACTCCCTGTTTATTTGTGATTATATTTTGAGTGTCAAGACATATTCAATGACGGTTAAAAAAAATAAATTAAAAAAAGTTGGAATAACAGGCCTAGGCATATTTGCATTCTTATTTTATTCAATTTATTATCAGGATCTTAAAATATGCCACTAATACAATGGCTGTGTTTACATGCACAAGACTACTCTGATATTATTATACACTAGAACTGAACATTCACCCTAATTCTGGGTGATATCAGACACAGACAACTGCAGACAAGTCAAGTGAATGGACTGACTAAATTACTGTCCAAAATTACTAAATGTGAGCATATCTAGTATTTCCAGAAGAGAATAGTGAGAAAAAATGATATATGATATATAAGAATGATTATAACATTTTAAAAATAGTAGGCTATTCAGCTGCAATAGGACAAATCCACTAAGCAATAGCAATACAATAGAGGAAATCAAATTGTGCATAATTATTATTTCATAAGCTACAACATGTGTGAACTCATAAACACTTCATGCTCACTGCATTAAATTGTGGTGTACTAGTTTCAAAAGAAAACCTAGACATTAGACAGATGTGTGTCTGCTCTCTTCCACTTGGGGGAGATGTTTATAGTACAGTATATAGCTCCACTCTTACAGTCAGGACTTCACATGGAGTTTGAGCATCTCAGCGAGTTCCAGTTAGATTCAAGAGAACATTGTATATTTTTTGGGTGTCTTTTATATCATGATTACAATGAGAAGCTGTGTGGAAACTCTTTTAATCCTGTTTGCAACTTGCATGGGTAATGTACCATATTTTTATGCATGCATTTTCTCCTACCTGTCATTTTCATCTAGATTTATAAACAAATTTACTCAAATAATTTACTCTCCTCACAGAATGCAGAGGACAAGACTCTGTTAAACAGCCTAAAAGTTTCCAATCAGCATATGAAGAGGAGGATTCAGTAACTTTGGATTGTAAATACAACACTACAAGCTCAAACCCTACTCTACTCTGGTACAGACAAAACAGTTATGACTCCCCAAAATATATTCTACGGAGACATAAATTTGGAGATGGAGATGAAGCCACTGAGTTCAAGGGACGATTTCACTCCAGACATGATTCTACTTCCAGATCCGTTCCTCTGAAAATTCAAAATCCACGCGTGTCTGACTCTGCTCTGTACTACTGTGCTCTGCAGCCCACAGTGACAACAGGATATTCAGTGCTTGAACAAAAACCTGCTTGAGCTTACAACGTTAGTCAAATCATACAAGCTGACATGAGCTTAAAAAGATATAGCCTAATTAAACAATCCTGAAAATCCAGTGCAGCAGATTAAAAGAATGAGCACCAGGATAGTGCTATTGTGCTGTGAAACCTGCCCCACACAGGCCTGACTAAGATTATTGTGAAATATTACAAATATAAAGTTAGTCACCATTAGTGCCATTTATATCTGATCAAAATAACATTTATGTAGGATATACAGTACATAGATGTACACATAAATGTAGATATATACATTTAAGTATAGCCTATAAGTCATTCCGAGAAGGTGGACTACTAATACAATTTGGTTACATGTTTACATTTAAAGTACAGCGTACAGTAGAGAAAAAAATAACCAGCCCTTTGCCAGCTACCCACCGCTATGGCTTAACCTTAACCAAACAAGGCATTTACCAGTCAAACTTATTTGTAAGTCGCTTTGGACAAAAGTGTCTGCTAAATGACAAAAGTAAAGTAAAGTAAAGTAAGTAAACTGAAAAAAGAAAGCTCTGTATCTGTTTTCAAATGCTTTTAAATTTTCTGTAGGGATGGAAAGCTTTACCGATGTCCACTCTTGTCTTGCTTAGAGTCTGTCACATTTTGCTCTTTATAGTCCTCCTAATTTCCTTTTAGGGTGGTTGGCTTTGTAAGCTGTTCTTGACAGATAAGAAATAGTGAACATTTTGCATTCTCCAGTTCAAACTCATGAAACAGTTAATAGTTAATTACTTCCAGACAGTCATTAGGCTACTGCAAAATTGTCCCTGATCAACTAAACCCAAGGATAGAGTGTCAAGGTTTTTTTTAATGAAAATCATAAATTTGTGGCTGAAAAAAAAAATGTTTTTAATAATATATATATATATATATATATATATATATATATATATATATATATATATATATACAGTATATATTCACTTGGTTTCAGATAAGACCTCAATGAGCATTCAAATAGATGCAAGTTACTGTACATCTTGTATTGTGGGCAGTAACGTTGATTTGATCATTCTTATTTAGGGAAAACAAATTTATTCAGATTTTATGAATAGGATATGAGTCTAGGGAGCATGCAAACATTTCATTAGCCAATTTAGTGCAAATACAAATGCAGGGGATTTAGAATAAATATTATATGTTCATGTGACAAATACACCAGATCAATGTCTGTGTTTCCAAGTAGTACCAGCAGAGGCAGACATGTTAAAATGTACTTAATACATACAACTGACTGTTGCAGTACAGTATTGTTAGACGCCATATTATGTTAAGTGATGGTTGAGATTTTTTTTCTTAAGAAAGATTAAAGATTTTATTTCATATTTTATTTATTTTATCTAGTCAGTAGTCAGTAGTATGTCAATTCCAGTTCAGGAATTGTCACAGTTTGGTGTTGAAGTTTGCTGTAAAATATTCAAAAGGATGATTGTGTTTTAATGGGAGTGCAGCTTTTAGGGGAGGTGCTATCTGGAGACATCTCTGCTAGACATCTGGAGACATCCTCTACTGGGGGTTTGCTGTCTAACTCTGTGGCAGATGAACTAATCCACTGCAAAATGGTGCTCAGCTTTTTACTTTTGTTCTGCACTCTTGCATGTAAGAAGTTTATATTCTTATATTATTTAAATTGTATTCTTCAAAATATTTTTTCGTGTTTCATGACAATGGAGTTAATATTATTAAATCTGATTCACAGGTGCGAGTTTTGGAAATGTCATCACACCAGTCCAGCCTGAAGTGTTTGGGACAGAGGGGGACAATATAACTCTGTCCTGTAACTACTCCTCAGCAATTAGTCTGCAGTGGTATCGCCAATATCCCAGTTCAGCTCCTGAATTTCTTTTGATAATACTACATAGGACAGGGAAAGTTTCACAGAAGTCTAAAATTGTAGACCTAGATCCTCGATTCTCTGGAAAAGTGAATGAAAAGAAAACCCATGTGGATCTGGAGATCTCCTCTGCTAAACTGACAGACTCTGCTCTGTACTACTGTGCTCTGACGCCCACAGTGACAGGAAAACACAAGAACACTGCACAAAAACCTGACTCAAGCTGATATCAATCATCCACTGGGTTAATTATTAATCATCCAGCATATTTCTGCAGACATTTGTTTGTGTTAGTGTAATAAAAAACAAAAATCAGTAACTTGATAAAGAAAAACATTTCTCATGTTTTGATACATCATTTAAGGTAGTTTTCTGTAGAACCTATAGAATTATATCTGAGAAGACGTTTAGTTTATACCTCAAATCAAAAGAAAGAAAACAAAGTAAAAGTGTCTCAAACATATTTACCATTCAAGAAAGCCCATTATTTCAAAATAAACACATGCTGTTCTGAGCTCCAACAGAAGGGGGCAACATAATCTCACAAGTTATGTTTCACAAGCATTTCCCTGATGCTCACCAAGGATGATTAAGAAGTGCTATCAATATTTAATTTCAAACACTGAATGTAGTGTTGAGTAATGATTATTAAAGTATATCCTGGTGAAAGTATATATATTTTCACGTGCTTTATATAATTTTGATAAAGCAAATTAATTAGAGATAGATCTGTCTGAAATGCAGTTAGATGATAAAGCACTAGTGATATATACAGTAGTGCACAGAGCATGTTTATGTTTCACTGACCACACCCACATTATTAGAACACAATAAAACTTCACTCAGACTCGGTGCATTCAGTCACACATTACCTACTCTCACATTTCATTTTATGAAGCCACATCTGACATACTTCATTAGTTACGAATTTCCAAAAAATCAGTTTAACAATACTATAAACTAAAACAATTTCTTAAAAGAGTTAAAGCTGTCTTGGAGGAAATGGAGCAGACACATATGCTACTCATGATACTTCTCACAGTTTCAGGTAAATATACTGTATTTTATTCAGAACTACAGTAACTCACAACTTACACTAATTCCTTATCAAGATATATGTAATGATATATGTATGTATTACGCATTCAATTTCAGGTGGATTTGCTGATAAAATTGGACCAAGAGAAGGAGATACTAATATAATCAGAGAAGAAAGAGAGTCTGTGACACTGAGCTGCACATATGAAACTAACAGCAATGATATTTGGCTTTACTGGTACAGACAGTATCCAAACAGAGAACTAGAATATATACTGTATAAAGGTGCTCGATCACAGAGCAGTTATAAGGATATACCAGATGGGTTTCAATCAACTACATCCCAGTCATCCACTGAACTCATCATTAACAGTGTAACTCTGTCAGATTCAGCTCTCTATTACTGTGCACTAAGAGTAGGAGCCCAGTGATACAAAATACCAGAGTCTCTTTACAAAAACTCACATGAAATTAATGCTTTGAAGAGTCTTTAATCAATCAGTATAAAAGCACATCACATTTTTGTAAACCACAAAGAGGGAATGTGGTAACAGCTGTGAATTTGGGAGGTAAAAAGGGTTATATAAGGGCATGTGAATGTAATTTAGCATGTATTACATATTTGTTCTCATGTTAGCTTATTTGCTAGGTTCTCTATGTTATGTTGTATAAGATGTCTCAATAAAAACTATAGGAACTCACATCTTTGAGCAAAATGGCAATGCAATATCTATATAAATAAAAACAAAGAATTAAAAGAAATAAGTGTATATTTTAAATGTGTATGCTCAATAATCTGCATTAATCTTTTCCTTGTTGCATTGTAATTCAGACTCAACGTCAGGACAGGAGGAGGAGTTTAGCACACACACTATACAGCATACAGCTGTGTAAAGATGAACATCACACAACACTGTGTAGACCAGCTGCTCTGTTTCTAGCTTGTTCTTAGTTCAGTGATTGAACATGCTGATCTATATTATTATACTGCTGTCATCAACTGAAGGTATAGTATTATAAAAGCATTTTATTCCATCAGAAGTTTTTGAAAACTGCATTTAACACCACTTTCATGGTTCAGGTTCCAGAGCCTCAGACGTCATCACTCCAAAACGTGACAGAGAATTTGCTCTTGAGGGTGACAATGTGACGCTCTCCTGTAACTACAGCGGTTCTGCTCGTGGTGTTCACTGGTATCGCCAGTATGCAGGTTCACCACCACAGTTTCTTATATTGGAAGATTCAGGGGTAAAAACTCCAGCTAATCCACCCATTCCAGGAATAACCATCAATCACAGAAAAACAGAAACCCATGTGGATCTGATCATCTCCTCTGCTAAAGTGACAGACTCTGCTCTGTACTACTGTGCTCTGCAGCCCACAGTGACAGGAAAACAAACTACACTGTGCAAAAACCTGTATTTCAGGAAAGTATTAAAGCATACAGGATATTTCTACTGACATTTTATTATATATATTCATGTTTATTTTATGCAACATTAGAAAATACAATTTATATCATTAATTAGTCTTTATTTTAAACTTAATTAAGCAATATGCAAACATGCTTTCCACAAATCTGGATAATTATTGTTATAGAACCCTAATTTCTGTCTAACATGCAAAATCTATATCATGATTATGTTTAAGATTACACTCCTAAAATATCTCACAAAAATATGCTGTAGCTTGTCATTTATTTATCTATATCTATTAATTAATATTCTTTATTTTTAATCAATGTGTGTGATTGTGTTATAAATAACATGTATAATGTATATTCTGTGAGATAAGGGCCGAATGTTGTCAATCTGAGGAGGAGGAGTTTAGTGCAGATGTTGTACAATAGGACTGTCAGCATTTCACAAGTCTTTTTAGATCATCTGATGTTTCTGTGTCTCCTCCTCACACCTGATTATTGTGCCAAAATGTTTATCTGTTTAATTATATTATTATCATCAGCTCCAGGTAGGTTATGCTGCATATGCTGAAACATTATTAAAAGGGTGATGAAAACATTTTAGGATAAAAAACATTTTTATGAAAAGATTCAGGTTTCACATAAGCTAATAACAACATTGCATTATATACATTTAATTGCATTTGAATGGAGAATGTAAATTTGAAAGAGAATATAAATTTCAGCTGTATTTTTCTTTTATCCTTTTTAAAATTTAAAATTTACGGTTTAAATGCATTTTCCAGAGCGGCAGAAGTCATCACACCATACAGTGCTTCTCAGTTTGCTGATGAGGGTGACAGTGTGACACTCTCTTGTAGCTACACTGGTTCTGTTCGAAGACTTCACTGGCATCGTCAATACACAGGTTCACCACCACAGTTCCTCATCCTGGATTCCTATGGGGCAGTTACTAAAGCTGATCCCCCAGGAAATTCACTGCATGCTGTACAAAAAGCTGTTTAAATAAGACTGAACGCGAGAGGTGGGGCATGAGGGGGATGTGAAGTGCAGGGATGGCTTGGTGTCTGTATTCAGAAAGGCACGGAAAGCAAATAACGCTTTCTAATAAAATAACGCGAGCCACTAAAGGGACATGGTTAGCTCCTTGCTAGCTGTAGCCTGTTACATTACAGTACATAAGATTTCCCCTACCACATAAACAGAGTAAGGAGAGATGACTTGAGGATGATGGCGAATGATTTACAGATCTTGAGCACCACTGACAAGCATCTGATCTTGTAAAATGTGTGGTAAGTGCTGCAGCTCCATAATATAAACATAGTTTATGTGCGATCCGGGTATCTCGAAAGCGAAAGTGAAACTATAATGCGATCAACCAATCCTTCAAAAGCAGTTTCAATGCCTGCGTATTAATAACGGTTCCCAGATGCCGGCATTTTATATACAATATAATTACCCAACGATATAACTGCGAGAGAAAGTATTTAAATTTATATTTTCCTCCCTGTGTTTCCTTCTTGCTGATGAGCCGTACTGTGAAACAGCCAATCAGAGCAGAGCTCAACATTGAGCCGCACTGTGAAACAGCCAATCAGAGCAGAGCTCAGTATTATTCATGACCCTGCCAAATAAGCCAATAACAGACCGTTTCATTCTAGGGAGAAATACTAGTGTTGTAAATGGACATGTAAAATCGTTTCTGGAGATTTTTTGCCCTTACCTAAGCCACATACCTTCTATGTAGATATCAGAGAACAATTTCAAATACTGTATCAATGCATTCTATGGCACCTTTAAAGCACATGGTAAAACAACTGGACAAAACATGCTGTTCTGAGCTCCAACAGAAGGGGGCAACAGTATTTCACAAGCTGTTTTATTCACACTAAACGAGCACCTGACTTCTATAAGGAACACAGAACATGTTTCATATTTCACTAACCCACTCCCACATTATTCATACACAACAGAACTTCACTCAGTCTCAGTGCATTTATTCACCCATCAGCTACTCTCATATTTTTCTTAATTTTTAAAGCCACATTCAGCATAATTTGTAACTATTAAATCAATAAATCAACAATGATAATCTAATAAATTATTTAATAGCTACTAGAAACTAAAAATCTGATCTTTAAAGTAGACTTGAGTGAAGATGGAGGAGAGGCAGATGCTACTCATGATGCTCATCACAGTTTCAGGTAAAAAAATATTTTTAATTACAATTAATTATATTTTATAAATCTAATAATTTAATATAATATAATTTTTACTGAAAAAAAAAACATTATTACATCATGGTATTTTAAAATATAATTCATTGCATTTCAGGTGGATTTGCTGATAGGATTGGACCAAGAGAAGGAGATACTAATATAATCAGAAAAGAAGGAGAGTCTGTGACACTGAGCTGCACATTTGAAACTAACAGCAATGATATTTGGCTTAACTGGTACAGACAGTATCCAAACAGAGAACCAGAATATATACTGTATAAAGGTGCTCGATCAAGGAGCAGTGATGAGGATATACCAGATGGGTTTCAATCAACTACATCCCAGTCATCCACTGAACTTACTATTGTAAAAGCAGCTCTGTCAGATTCAGCTCTCTATTACTGTGCACTTTATGTAAGGGCCCAGTGATACAAAATACTAGAGTCTCTTTACAAAAACTCACACGAAATTAATGCTTTGAAGAGTCTTTAATCAATCAGTATCAAAACACATCATGTTTTTATAAACCACAGACGGGGAATGTGGTAACAGCTGTGAATGTGAAGAAGTCTCATTAAAAACTCACATGAACGAACAAAATGTTATCAAATAACAAGGAATTAAAAGAAATAAGAATATATTTAAACAACTATAAATGCTCATTTCATGTGCTTCAGATTTATTGTCAGGACAGGAGGAGGAGTTTAGCACACACACTATACAGCATACAGCTGTGTAAAGATGAACATCACACAACACTGTGTAGAGCAACTGATCTGTTTTTAGATTGTTCTTACTACTGTGGTCCAGTGAGTGAACATGTTGATCTATATTATTATACTGCTGTCATCAACTGAAGGTATAGTATTGAAAAAGTATTTTATTCTGTCAGAAGTGTTTGAAAACTGCAAAATTGCATTTAACACCACTTTCATTTGCAGGTTCCAGAGCCTCAGAAGTCATCACTCCAAAAAGTGTCCGAGAATTTGCTCTTGAGGATGACAATGTGACGCTCTCCTGTAACTACAGCGGTTCTGCTCGTGGTGTTCACTGGTATCGCCAGTATGCAGGTTCACCACCACAGTTCCTCATACTGGAAGATTCAGGGGCAACAATTCAAGCTAATCCACCCATTCCAGGAATAACCATCAATCACAGAAAAACAGAAACCCATGTGGATCTGATCATCTCCTCTGCTAAAGTGTCAGATTCAGCACTGTACTACTGTGCTCTGCAGCCCACAGTGACAGGAAACCCTATAAGACTGTACAAAAACAGTTTTCACGTGCTCATCAAGCCTTGATAGAAATGTATAAATCACAGCTGAACTCAACAGCACAAAAAACAAACAAACAAACAAGCAAATAAACATACAGCTCCTATCAATACTAGTGGAATTATCAAGTAACATACGGTATTCTAAGCTGGCTTTACTGGTACAGACAGTAACTCTATTCATAGATTTTATGTGACATTATATTCCGGACTTATCTGCTTGCATATAAAGTAAGAATCATCTGTTTGTACTGAATTTGATCTTTTAATATCACTGTTTTAATACATTAAGGCACTTCAAGTATTTTTCACATTAAACATTTCAGAATTTCCCGCTGTTTTTAGTGATTTGAATAGTGCGGCAGATGATTTATATGGATTGCAAATTGCCAAAACTTACACTTTGTTCACATATCTTTGCTTTGTTCTTTTGAGAGGTGATCTAATTATTTGTAGATTGGAAACAGATAAAAAATTGACAAGCTTGTGTTGCAGTTCTATAGATGTTTTGCCCTCCAGGTCTTCAGGCTTTTCATGTGACTGAAAACTATGAATTGAAATCACACATAATCATCATCATAAACACATCTGCTGTAGGATCAGTGAGAGATGATCTACTTTATGAATTCAGGACTGTTGGAGCTAGAGGCGATCTCTGCTATACAACGAATGAATGTTTACTTCAAGAACAGTTTATCCTGCACATGATTTTAAGGCGAGACACTGCAGGTGAATAGGGTAAAAAAAATAACTAATAGTTATCACCTTACTTATCTAGTTGATTGATTACATTGACAATTGCAAACATTTTTTGTGTTACAAGCTTTCTAAAATGTTAGGTTTAAATATGCAAATGATGCATTATTTAATGAAATATGCGCTAATTTGCATACATTTCTAGAACAAAAATCTAAACACTGGATGAAGTTGGTTTCAAAATTCTTATTTAATTTTATTGACATATTAGAGTCAAACGGTTTTACAGAGGGAATTTTGGGTAGTTATGGAGTGACTAAATTTCTCATTTTGTCACTCCATAATTAAGAAAATACTTAGAACAGATAGAAAACAATACATTTTCACAATTTTTGGGGAATAAAATGTTGTATATAATCAAGCAAATTATATATGAACAAATCTCTCTGTAGAAACCTTCAGGATATAGACAGGAATAAAGATGTAAAGTTTGGTGTGTGTAAGTGCTACTGAAGTGGAGATATATGGCTCAATGTAGGAGAGAAAAACTGTGTTTTTGCCTGCAGTGTCTCCCCTTAAACATCATCCTGAAAATTACAGTATGCTGTTTGTCTTGGCTTTGTTCTGTTGTCTTGCATGTCAGTATCTCATTTCAACCCTCAGACCCTCAATTTTTTTTTTTTTCTAGCAGATCCTTCAGAAACTGACATACTGTGGAAATGTTCTGTGGCAGGAGAACAGATTATTATTTTTATGCTGACAATGTATGAGCACAACAGTTAAATGATTGTAATTAAAAGTAAATGTCAATAAAAATAAAACCCAACACATTTACCATTTTAGACGGCATATTTTAAAGCACACGGTAAAGAAATTGGACAAAACATGCTGTTCTGAGCTGCAACAGAAGGGGGCAACAGTATTTCACAAGCTGTTTTATTCACACGAAACAAACACCTGATGTCTAAGAAACCATTTAAAAACAGAACATGTTTCATGTTTCACTAACCCACACCAACATTATTCAAACACAACAGAACTTGACTCAGTCTCAGTGCTTTCATTCAACCTCCAGCTACTATTATATTTTAATTCATTTTATAAAGTCACATTCAGCATAATTTAGAACTAAATAAATCCATAAATTAATAATGATAATCTAATGAATCAATTTAAAAGTACTAGAAACTAAAAATCTGATCTGTAAAGTGGACTTCAGTTAGGATGGAGAGACAGATGATACTTATAATGCTCATCACAGTTTCAGGTAAATATACTTTTAATCACAACTGATTATATTTTGTGAATTAATTAATCTAATATCATTTTTATAAAAAAAAAATCATTACTTCATGGTATTTTAAAATATGATTCACCGCAGGTGGATTTGCTGATAGAATTGGACCAAGAGAAGGAGATACTAATATAATCAGAGAAGAAAGAGAGTCTGTGACACTGAGCTGCACATATGAAACTAACAGCAATGATATTTGGCTTTACTGGTACAGACAGTATCCAAACAGAGAACCAGAATATATACTGTATAAAGGTGCTCGATCATGGAGCAGTGATGAGGATATACCAGATGGGTTTCGATCAACTACATCCCAGTCATCCACTGAACTCATTATTAACAGCGTAACTCTGTCAGATTCAGCTCTCTATTACTGTGCACTAAGAGTAGGAGCCCAGTGATGCAAAATACCAGAGTCTCTTTACAAAAACTCACACGAAATTAATGCTTTGAAGAGACTTTAATCAATCAGTATCAAAATACATCATGTTTTTATAAACCACAGACAGGGAATGTGGTAACAGCTGTGAATTTGGGAGGTTTAAAAGGTTGCATAAGGGCATGTGACTATAATTTAGCATGCATCACATGGTTTCACATGATCACTTTTATCTCTTTTTTTCCTCATTTTATGTTGTAACAATTCCTAAGGATATAACTTAAATCGATTTAAATCGACAAATGATTGTCACCGTCATTTTGTATGGTGTACCAAGTATTGAGGTCTCTGTGTTAATTAGGGTAATAATTATGTTGAGTGGATATTTAAAAAGGATCATAAGCTGTCTGTTTGCTTACATTCATATTTGCAAATGAACCACATATTTTAAAAACATGTTTATTTCCAGTTCTACATTTAGTCAATTATATAGTGACTGAGTGAAATGTGGCACTGCAGTAAGCAGACCAATAGTTGAAGATCTAAAGCAAGTTAAAATGTTATTTTGGTTCAACTCAATTAATTATATTTTTAATATAAATGAGTTTAAATGTTAAGTTAACACAACTTGAAATTACTTAGTAGATTATATCATATTGCATGTTTTAAGTAAGGAATGTTGAGTGAACGCAAATATTTAAGTTCATATAACAAAAATTATCTTTATTTTACTTAAAATAAACAAGTTGGGTTTACTTA
This sequence comes from Barbus barbus, assembly GCF_936440315.1. Taxonomy (NCBI): domain Eukaryota; kingdom Metazoa; phylum Chordata; class Actinopteri; order Cypriniformes; family Cyprinidae; genus Barbus; species Barbus barbus. The sequence continues at coordinate 10,491,816 of NC_136754.1, forward strand.
AAAAGTATGATGCAAAAATGGTGCATAATACAGTATATTTTAAGTAAATCGAACACAGTTTTACCAGTGAGGGAATGTGGTAACAGCTGTGAATTTGGGAGGTAAAAAGGGTTACATAAGCGTGAATATAATATGCATGTATTGCATATTTTTCTCATGTTAGCTTGTTTGTTATCTCTTTTCTCATATTATGTTGTATAAGAAGTCCCATTAAAAATTATAAGAGCTCACATATTTGAGCAAAATGGCAATACAATATTGATTTAAAAATACAAAGAATTTAAAGAAATAAGCATATATTTTAAACCGCTATAAATGTTCTTTTAATCTTTGGTGCATTGTAATTCAGGAAATTGTCAGGACAGGAGGTGGAGTTTAGCACAGACACTATAAAGATGAACATCACTCAACACTGTTATTAGCTTGTTCTAACCAGTTTAGTAAGTGAACATGTTGATCTATATTATTATGCTGCTGTCATCAACTGAAGGTATAATACGGTAAAAGTTAAAAGCCCATCATTTATTCCAGTGGAAGTGTTTGATAACTAGGCCTACATTTAACACCACTTTCATCTGCAGGTTCCAGAGCCTCAGAAGTCATCACTCCAAAACGTGTCAGAGAATTTGCTCTTGAGGATGACAATGTGACTCTCTCCTGTAACTACAGCGGTTCTGCTCGTGGTGTTCAGATGGCAGGCGGCAGATCCTTTTCCTATTTAGCCCCCAAACTCTGGAACAATCTACCTAATACTGTTCGGGAGGCAGACACACTCTGTCAGTTTAAATCTAGATTAAAGATTAAAGGTTTTTTTCTCCATTCTGTCACCGATGGAGTTTTGGTTCCTTGCCGCTGTCGCCTCTGGCTTGCTTAGTTGGGGACACTTCATTTCCAGCGATATCGTCGACCTGATTGCAAAGACACTATTTAAACTGAACTGAGCTGGATGATGACATCACTGAATTCAATAATGAAATGCCTTTTTTACTTATTAGTGAAAAAAATAATAAAAAAAATAAATTTAAAATAAGCCTTGACGGTGATCAACAGAACCAAGAACAGAGCGTCAGGATTATGTTGTGATAACTATAACTTATTATAAATTATTTTAGAAATAATTATCAATTATTTAGATTTAATGGATATTTTATATGAGTCTATGAAGCATGCAAACATTTCATTAGCCAGTTTAGTGCAAATACAAATAAGGGTGATTTAGAATAAATTAAAACAAACACACCAGACAATTATCAGTGTTTCTGAGTTTTACCATTAGAGGACAACATGTTAAAATGCACTTTAAACATACAATTGACTGTTGTAGTACTTGTTAGACACCTTATGTTATCCTCCTAATGGTTTTTGCTATTATTAATTGATGGTTGTTGTAAATTCCAGTTCAGGAATTGTCACAGTTTGGTGTTGAAGTTTGCTGTAAAAGATTCAAAAGGATGATTGTGTTTTAATGGGAGTGCAGCTTTTAGGGGAGGTGCTATCTGGAGACATCTCTGCTAGACAGTGAGAGTTTGCTGTCTAACAGTCTGTGTGGCAGATGAACTAATCCACTGCAAAAATGGTGCTCAGCTTTTTACTTTTGTTCTGTTCTCTTGCATGTAAGAATTTAAATTAACATTCTTCTATTATTATATAGGTCATATTTGACATTCTATTTAATTGTATTTTTTCTTTTTGGTTTCTTGTACTTTTGTGTTTCATGACAATGGAGTTAATATGATTAAATCTGATTCACAGGTGCGAGTTTTGGAAATGTCATCACACCAGTCCAGCCTGAAGTGTTTGGGACAGAGGGGGACAATATAACTCTGTCCTGTAACTACTCATCAGCAGTTAGTCTGCAGTGGTATCGCCAATATCCCAGTTCAGCTCCTGAATTTCTTCTGATAATACTACATAGGACAGGGAAAGTTTCACAGAAGTCTAAAATTGTAGAACAAGATCCTCGATTCTCTGGAAAAGTGAATGAAAAGAAAACCCATGTGGATCTGGAGATCTCCTCTGCTAAACTGACAGATTCTGCTCTGTACTACTGTGCTCTGGAGCCCACAGTGACAGGAAACACAAGAACACTGTACAAAAACCTGACTCAAGCTGATATCAATCATCCAGTGGGTTAATTATTAATCATCCAGCAAATTTCTGCAGACATTTGTTTGTGTTAGCTTAAAACAAATAAATAGATTTAAAAAATTAAAAATCAGTAGGCTAACTTGTTAAAAAAAAACGTCTCATGTTTTGATATATCATTTAAGGTAGTTTTCTGTAGAATAGAATTATACGTGAGAATACATTTGGTCTATACTTCAAATAATAATTAAAAAAAGAAAACAAAGTAAAAGTAGCTCAAGCACAGTATTTCATATAGTTCTGAGCTCCAACAGAAGGGGGCAACATAATCTCACAAGTTATGTTTCACAAGCATTTCCCTGATGCTCACCAAGGATGATTAAGAAGTGCTATCAACATTTAATTTCAAACACTGAATGTAGTGTTGAGTAATGATTATTAAAGTATATCCTGGTGAAAGTATATATATTTTCACTTGCTCCGTTTAATTGTGATAAAGAAAATTAATTAGAGATAGATCTGTCTGAAATGCAGTTAGATGATAAAGCACTAGTGATATATACAGTAGTGCACAGAGCATGTTTATGTTTCACTGACCACACCCACATTATTAGAACACAATAAAACTTCACTCAGACTCGGTGCATTCAGTCACACATTACCTACTCTCACATTTTATGAAGCCACATTCAGCATACTTACAACTCTCCAAAAATCAGTTAAATAATAATATAAACTAAAACATTTTTCTGAAAATATTTAAAGTTGACTTTAAATCTTTGAGGAAATGTTGGAGAGACAAATACTACTCTACTTCTCACAGTTTCAGGTAAATACTTCACAACTAGGCTACAGAACTCTGTATTAGATCATGATGTAATATTATGTGATTCAAAATACCAGAGAAGCTTTATAAAAATTCACACAAAATTAATGCTTCGAAGAGTCTTTAATTAATCAGCATCAAAACACATCATGTTTTTATAAACCACAAACAGTGGTAACAGCTGTGAATTTAGGAGGTAAAAATGGTTACATAAGGACATATGAATACAATTTAGCATGTATTGCATACTCTTCTCATGTAAGCTTGTTTGTTAGGTTATCTCTTTTCTCATATTATGCTGTATAAGAGGTCTCATTAAAAAAACTCACATGTAATACAATATTGGCAATATAAGCCGCAAAATGAAGAACAAAAAAGTATTATCAAAAATCAAATAATAAGAAATAAGCATATATTTAAACAGCCATGAATGCTCATTTCATCTTTTCTTAGGCGCTTCAGATTTATTGTCAGGACAGGAGGAGGAGTTTAGCACACACACTATACAGCATTCAGCTGGGTGAAGATGAACATCACACAACACTGTGTGGAGCAACTGATCTGTTTTTAGTTTGTTCTTACCAGTTTTGTGAGTTAATATGTTAATCTATATTATTATACTGCTGTCATCAACTGAAGGTATAATATTGTAAAAGTAAACGTATTTTATTCTGTCATAAGTGTTTAAAAGCTACATTTAACACCACTTTCATTTGCAGGTTCCATAGCCTCAGAAGTCATCACTCCAAAACGTGACAGAGAATTTGCTCTTGAGGATGACAATGTGACGCTCTCCTGTAACTACAGCGGTTCTGCTCGTGGTGTTCACTGGTATCGCCAGTATGCAGGTTCACCACCACAGTTTCTCATACTGGAATATTTAGGGGCAACAATTCAAGCTAATCCACCCATTCCAGGAATAAACATCAATCACAGAAAAACAGAAACCCATGTGGATCTGATCATCTCCTCTGCTAAAGTGTCAGATTCAGCACTGTACTACTGTGCTCTGGAGCCCACAGTGACAGGAACCCCTATAAGACTGTACAAAAACAGTTTTTATATGCTTATCAAGCCTTGATAGAAATGTGCAAATCACAGCTGGACTCAAAAAAAAAAAAAAAAAAAACATACTGCTACTAGTGCAATTATTAAGTAACATACAATATTGCAAACTGGCTTTACTGGTACCGACAGTAACTCAGAATGGATCCTCCATTCATAGTTTTCATGTGGCATCATATTCCGGGCTTATCTGCTTAAAGTAATCACTGTTTTAATAACACTTTCAGAACAAACATTTCAGAATGTCCTGCTGCTTTTAGTGACTGAAATATTGCGCCGAATGCTTTATATTCATTGCAAATGGACACTTTTTTCACATATATCTTTTATTCTTTTGAGAGGTGATATAATATCAGTTGATTGGAAACAGACAGAAAATCGATAAGATGTTGCAGTTCTATGGATGTTTTTACCTTCCAGATCTTCAGGCCAGTCACGTGACATGAATCTATGAATCTATATCCAACATAATGATTATCATAAATCAAGTGCAGCGTTAGTTCTGGCAGGTCACGTTAGTCAAGCTCGCATCAGCTGACTCTCAGCTTATCCACGTCTACCTATAAGAATATGATGCCTATCTCATATATAAGCTCCTTCAGTATTATCAACAGTTTTCGTGTTGTTCAATAGCTAATTACCCTTCTCCATCCTCAGCTCCTCCTCTCATCCAGTCAGGATTCGGCATTCTGATTCTCTTTTGAATAAGGCTAATTTCTAAAATGTTTTCATTAAATTATTGAACATTAATGATCTCTGCAATACATTTATGTTTGTTCTGTTACCCCAGGGGGTTATCGCTGCTCTCCCTGCTCTCATCCATGCTAGTCTGCATGGATGCACAGGGAGTTCTGGCCCGGAACAGAACCATACCACCAATCCAAACTGTATGATAATTGTCAATCATCTTTGACGATAGTGGTCCTTGACAAAAACACATCCGCTGTAGGATCAGAGAGAGATGATCTACATTATAAATTGTTATGGACTGTTGTTTTAAGGGGAGGAGCTAGAGGCAGTCTCTGCTATACAATGAATGAATGTTTACTTCAGTAACAGTTTGTCCTGCAGATGAACTTAAACAACATCCTGAAAATGATGCTTTTTGTTTTAGCTTTTTTCTGTTGTCTTCCATGTACGTATACTCTTTAAACCCTCAGATCCTCAATTTTCTTTTTTTTTCTGGTCATTTGCATGTTTTTGTTCTTAAAATGTTGTCAAATGTTGATAATCTCATCTGCAGGGGTCAGTTTTGGGAATGTCATCACACCAGTTGAAACTCACGTGTCTGGGACAGAAGGGGACATTATAAGTCTCTCCTGTAGCTACTCCTCAGCAAGAAGTTTATTTTGGTATCGCCAATATCCTGGATCAGTTCCTGAATTTCTTTACGTTATCCTTCATGCTACTGGGGAAGTTTTACAAAAATCTAAAGTTGTGGACCAAGATCCTCGATTCTCTGCAAAACTGAATGAAAATAACTGACATTTTATTACATGCAGTATATTCGTGTTTATTTTTTTTTACAATGTTATAAAATAAAATGGATAGCATAAAATAGTCTTCATTTAAAACTAACTGTAAAAAATGTTGTAAAAAAATTGGCTTCAAATTTGAATAATTATTTTTATAGAACCCTTATTTCATGCCTAACATGCAAAATCTATATCATGTTTATGTTTAAGATTATCCCCATAAAATATGCCACTGAAATATGTTGTAGCTTGTCATTTATCTAGCTATCTATATCTATTTATTAATATTATTTATTTTTAATCAATATGAGGGATTGCGTTATAAATATTTTGTGAGATGCGATGAATGTTGTCAATCTGAGGAGGAGGAGTTTAGTGCAGATGTTGTACAATAGGACTGTCAGCATTTCACAAGTCTTTTTAGATCATCTGATGTTTGTCTCCTCTTCACATCTGATTATTGTGCCAAAATGTTTATCTATTTAATTATATTACTATCATCAGCTAAAGGTAGGATATTGCCGCATATGCTGAAACATTATTAAAAGCGGGATGAAAACATAATTGTCTTTAAGAACAAATTCAGGTTTTGCGTAATTTATAAATACAGATTCTCTTATTGAAACAAGAGCCTGACTTCTCAGAAATGCTTTTTAGTTAACCAAGCTAATAACAACATTGCATTATACATAATATTGCATTTGAATGGAGAATGCACATTTGAAAGAGGATATACATTTCAGTTGTATTTGTCTTGTCTCCTTTTTTAAACTTTAAATTTACACTTTAAATGCAGGTTCCAGAGCAGCAGAAGTCATCACACCATACAGTGCTTCTCAGTTTGCTGATGAGGGTGACAGTGTGACACTCTCTTGTAGCTACACTGGTTCTGTTCGAGGTCTTCACTGGTATCGTCAATACACAGGTTCACCACCTAAGTTCCTCATCCTGGATTCCTATGGGACAGTTACTAAAGCTGATCCTCCAGTTGCTGGAGTCTCAATCAATCACAGAAAAGACAACAGTAGTGTGGATCTGAAGATCTCCTCTGCTGCTGTCACTGACTCTGCTCTGTACTACTGTGCTCTGGAGCCCACAGTGAAAGGAAATCCACTGAATGCTGTACAAAAAGCTCTTTAAATAAGACTGAAAGTTAGAGATGGAGATTAGGGTTTATGTTTTTAATAAATCACACAGATACGTCTTATAAAGTTCTTAGTAGATCCTTAAGAAACTGTCATACTGTGAAAATGTTCTGTGGCTGAAAGTGGAAGACAGGTTATCACTTTTATAAGGACCTAAAATGTGTATTATACATGAGCACAACAATTAAATCATTGTGATTAAAATTAAAATGCAAATAAAAGTAACTTAAACACATTTACCATTTTAGACAGCACAATTAATAGCATACTGTAAAGCAATTGGACAAAACATGCTGTTCTGAGCTGCAACAGAAGGGGGCAACAGTATTTCACAAGCTGTTTTATTCACACTAAACAAGCACCTGATGTCTATAAGAAACCCATTTGAAAGCACAGAACGTGTTTCATATTTCACTAACCCACAGCCACATTATTTGAACACAACAGAACTTCACTCAGTTCTCAGTGCTTTCATTCAACCATCAGCTTCACTCTCAGCACACATTCAGCATAAAGTGGAACCAATAAATTAACAAAGTGTAATCCATAAATTAATAAATATAATCTATTGAATCAATTTAATAACACACTAAAAATCTGATCTTTAAAGTGGACTTCGGTTATGATGGAGAGGCAGATGATACTTATAATTTGCTGATAAAATTGGACCAAGAGAAGGAGATACTAATATAATCAGAGAAGAACGAGAGTCTGTGACACTGAGCTGCACATTTGAAACTAACAGCAATGATATTTGGCTTTACTGGTACAGACAGTATCCAAACAGAGAACCAGAATATATACTGTATAAAGGTGCTCGATCAAGGAGCAGTGATGAGGATATACCAGATGGGTTTCAATCAACTACATCCCAGTCATCCACTGAACTTACTATTGTAAAAGCAGCTCTGTCAGATTCAGCTCTCTATTACTGTGCACTAAGAGTAGGAGCCCAGTGATACAAAATGCCTGAGAAGCTTTACAAAAACTCACAAGAATATAATGCTTTGAAGAGTCTTTAATCAATCAGTATCAAAACACATCATGTTTTTATAAACCACAAACAGGGAATGTGGTAACAGCTGTGAATTTAGAAGATTAAAAAGGTTGAATAAGGGCATGTGACTATAATATAGCATATATCACATGGTTCTCATAAAGTATGTATAAATTTCTAAGGATTTTATTAAAATGATCTATAACCAATTCAACTTTTGTGAATGTCATCAAACTAGTCCAAAAGAGCAAAACAATAAAATCCTTCCAAAAAGTCAAACAATAAGATGTTACATAAAAATATGAACTAAAATGCTCAAATTTATATAGTTTTGATATAATGAAATATATTTATTAGATGGCAAATTATCATCAAACTCTCCAGAGATCACAGATCTAGGATTAGAGAGATTATCTGCTTTAAAAATGCAGTTCTGTAGCTTTAAGAGGAGGTGCTAGAGACAACCTCTGCTTTACAATGAATGAATGTTTACTTCAGTAACAGATGGTGTTGCAGATAAACTGAAACATCTTCCTGGAAAATTATGCTTTTTTTTATTTTGCACTGTTCTCTTCTGGGTAAGTATTTAATTTCACCCCTTTTCACAATTGTTTTCTTAATCTGGTCATTTGTAAGATTTTCCTTCATGAGATTAAAATTTGTTTTCATCTGCAGGTGTCAGTTTTGGGAATGTCATTACACCAGTAGAAACTCATATGTCTGAGACAGAAGGGGGCCTTATAAGTCTCTCCTGTAGCTACTCCTCAGCAAACAGCCTGTTTTGGTATCGCCAGTATCCTGGATCGGCTCCTGAATTTCTTTACGTTATTCTTCATGCTACTGGGGCAGTTTTACAAAAATCTAATGTTGTGGATCAAGATCCTCGATTCTCTGCAAAACTGAATGAAAAGAAAACCCATGTGAACTTGGAGATCTCCTCTGTACAAGTGACAGACTCTGCTCTGTACTACTGTGCTCTGGAGCCCACAGTGACAGGAAAACAAACTACACTGTACAAAACCATCACTTACTGTACTGTGGGAAAACCGGTCCTGGAGGGCCGGTGTCCTGCAGAGTTTAGCTCCACCCCTAATTAAAAACACCCGAAGCAGCTAATCAAGCTCTTACTAGGCATACTAGAAACTTCAATGCAGGTGTGTTGAGGCAAGTTGGAGCTAAACTCTGCAGGACACCGGCCCTCCAGGACTGAGTTTGGACAGTCCTGATTTAGCATATCAAATTTTTCAACGCCATTTGGAGGATTTACCATTTAACATGAAAAACATAAAAAAACTTGTATATGCTTCAACTTCTCGTTATGATTTTGTATAATATAATATTAATATACTATAATATTATTAATAACATGCTGTTCTAAGTTTTAGCATAAGGGGGCAGTGTAATATCACAGATTCTTCCTCTCTTAGTCAAGCATTTCCCTGACATTATGCTCCTGCTTAGTCTCACAAGTATTTGTTTGGAACTCCGATTATTGGAGCACTATTTACTAATTCTTTTACACAAATTACTTGTGAAATTTCAAGCAATTTTTTGACTGAAATAAATGCTATACACCAGCATTTAGCTGCTGCTTTGCATTAAGATCTTTAAGCCTTGTCTGAAATAGTTTTTCCTTTTTGGAGATTTCTGACACTCAGTTAGTCCTTCAGCAAACATATTCTACTTTTCAGTAGGCTCTGCCAATAATCTATCTATTTTAATATCTCACCAACATGGATGTTGCTCCCCCTTTATGACCATGTCCTTCTGATGAGGCTGTAACACTAGAAAAGTATGTTCTCTTATGAATTACAGAAGCTGTGCAGCTTTTAAATTGTGTTGCACATTTCACTAACCACACCCACAATGTTAGTATACAATGGAACTTCACTCAGTGCATTCATTTAATGTACTGGAGACCACCACAGATTGATTCACATTACAGTTTTCTAAATCTAACAGTAATAGAGATACAAACTACATCTTGACTGCCAACATGGAGAGGCAAATGCTACTCATGATTCTCGTTGTAGTTACAGGTAAATATACCAAATCACACTAAACACAGTTGTAGGTTGAACAAACAATATTCCATTGTAATGCAAAGCAAACCTCACCCTGATGTGATACATACTGAAAAGACATTTGTAACATGTTTTATTGAAACAATAATGATCATATATTCTAGATCATAATGTATAGAAATGCATTTCATTTCAGGTGGATTTGCAGACAAAATTGAACCAAGAGAAGGAGATACTAATATAATCAAGGAAGAAGGAGAATTTGTGACATTGAGCTGCACATATGATGTGGGCAGCAATAATGTTTGGCTTTACTGGTACAGACAGTATCCAAATGGAGAACCTCAATTTTTACTGCTCAAAGGTGCCCGATCACAGAGCTATGAGAATATAGCAGATCATCGGTTTCGGTCGACTACATCCCGAACATCCACTGAACTCATTACTGATAAAGCAGCTCTGTCAGATTCAGCTCTCTATTACTGTGCTCTTCGAGTAGCCCAGTGATACAAAATACTAGAGAAGCTTTACAAAAACTCAAATACACAATGTGGTTTGAACAAGCTTTAATCAAATAGCATCAAACCACAATTTATTGTTTCTTTGAACACAGCTCTAGAAATGAGAACGTGGCAACACCTGTGAATTTGGGAGATTAAATATGTAGGGGCATGTGAAGCTATCACTTAACATTTGTTTTCCTAAATATTATTCAAAATTTAGAAATCATTCAGTATAGAAAATGAAAGATTTTTTTAAACAAACAAAAAAATTATAATAAAAACAAGCAAATAAAAATATATTTATTTTAAAGTAGTTCTCTGTCCGTTATCCTCTACAGATAAAGTAAACCAGCATAGCTATCATATAAATAATGGCAAGAGGAGGAGTTTAACACACACTAGCACACAAATAAAGTCACAAGCAATCTCTGCATGAAGCAGCTGCTCTTTGTTTAGCTTGCTCCTGACAATTTGTTGAGTGAACATGTTCATCTATATTATCATACTGATATCATTAACAGAAGGTATAATATTGTAATATTTAAATATAATATATTACTAAAATACTATACTGTATATACTGTAATACATAATATAATGCTATATAATATACTACTGTTTCAATTCTATATGAAAGATTAATATATAAATGTTTTTACAAGATATGTGTATGGTTGTGTTACAATTAATGTCACTTTCATCTGCAGGTTCCATAGCCTCAGAAGTCATCACTCCAAAATGTGACAGAGAATTTGCTCTTGAGGATGACAATGTGACGCTCTCCTGTAACTACAGCGGTTCTGCTCGTGGTGTTCACTGGTATCGCCAGTATGCAGGTTTACCACCACAGTTTCTCATACTGGAAGATTCAGGAGTTACAACTCCAGCTAATCCACCCATTCCAGGAATAATCATCAATCACAGAAAAACAGAAACCCGTGTGGATCTGATCATCTCCTCTGCTAAAGTATCAGACTCTGCTCTGTACTACTGTGCTCTGCAGCCCACAGTGACAGGAAACACAGCAACATAGAACAAAAAGAAACTTTAATTACAACATCACTGTTTAGCAATACCCTGCCAATGATAACAATCCAAGTTAGCCAGGAATGTTGTAGGAGTGCTGTTTTTGATGACCAGCAGAATGTCTGGAATATCATGAATGTCCCCAAATTATTGCCGGGGCTTGGAACATGAATGAACATACTGAATGACTTAATGAAAATGTAGCAATTCAGAAAGAGTTATGGGATAGAAAATGTCACAGTAGTCAAAGTAGCTTGATAGAAAAACAAACCTGTCTGATTAGTGGGTGGGTGATGTCACTAACCACACCCACTTTGCAAATACACATTAGAATATCTACAGCCATTCAAACTGCAGTGAATTGTATCTTTTTCTTCATTCACATTAAATACATGGAATCCCTATAAAGTTTGTTGTTTCTTTCTCTCGTATCCCTGCAAACATGATTTGGATTAAAACAAAATAAATCACCCAGAGTATTAACATGGACAGATGTGGACTGCTGATTCTTATGACAGGTATGACAAATGTCATTTATATACACACATACCATTCTAAAGACTTGAAAAAAATGAAAGAAATAATATAAAAAGTGACTATCATTTTTGTAACATTATAGATTTTATTTAAATGCTTTAATTAGTATTTTATATTAGAAGAGCATGTTACCATTTTTTACATTATCATTCTAAAGCAAAATTTATTTTTGTAGGTGTATTTGCTGACAGCATTGCGCCAAAAGAAGAAGGTACAAATAAAACCAGAAGAGAAGGAGAATCTGTCACACTGAGCTGCACATATAAAAGCAAAAATAATGTGTTGCTTTACTGGTACAGACAATATCCTAATAGAGAACCTCAGTATTTATCATTTAAAAGCTCTCGCTCATCTGGTGGAGGGAATGTATCAGCCAAGCGTTATAAGTTAACTACATCTCCGACATCTACTTCACTCACCATTAACAACGTGAATCTGTCAGATTCGGCTCTCTATTACTGTGCTCTGAAAGTAGGAGCCCAGTGATACAAAGTCCACAGACGCTTTACAAAAACACACACATAATTAGTGTGTCAGTGATCCACCACAAGTATGTGTCTTAAACCACAAGACAACAGGATGCGGTCACACCTGCTGAAGAAACAAAAAAGTGCACCCCCACCTTTTGTTGGTTATAGGTCCACTTCTTTAGGCTTCCTCAAACTTGTTGTGAACTTAATTGTATGAACATATAACAAAGTTGTGTGGTATTTATTTATTGTTTGTGAACTTCTGATTCTCATAACAGGTACTTTTTAAAGTTTGGTTTACATATCGTTGAAATATTTAGTTTTTAATTTTTTTATTTTTTTCAAGTTATATTCAGCAAAGACACATTAAATTAATCAGAAGTGACAGCAATGACATGACATAAAAGATTTCTATTTAAAAAAAAATTAATAAAAACAGTTTATATTTTGAAATGGGTTTCCATACATTTGATGAGTTTATGAATTACAGCTTTAGGGGAGGGGCTACTGAGATATTCTAACTGGAGAAAAATGAAATACTTACTTCAGTAACAGTTACAGGTGTTGCAGGTTTACTTGCATGTTGTCCTGAACAATGATAGGCCTACTGTTTGTTTTTATTTTGTTTTCTCTTGCGGGTATGTATTCTGTTCCAGACTGGTAGGATTTTTGTTGATTACGTGCTTATCTGTTTATCCACATCTTTAACAAGCTACATTTTTATATTACTTTCTGCAGGTGATCTTTTTGGGAATGTCATCACACCGGTCCACAATGAAGTACACAAAACAGAAAAGGACATTATATCCCTGTCCTGCAACTACTCCTCAGCAGCGAGCCTATATTGGTATCGCCAATATCCTGGATCTGCTCCTGAATTTCTTTTAGTCATTCTACATGCTACTGGGAAAGTTTTACAGAAATCTAAAGTTGTGGAACTAGATCCTCGATTCTCTGGAAAACTGAATGAAGAGAAAACCCACACATATCTTGAAATCTCCTCTGCTAAAGTGACAGACTCAGCAATGTACTATTGTGCCCTGGAGCCCACAGTGACAAGAAAATAGACAACACTGTACAAAAACCCTCCCTACATAAAGGGTAAAGCATACCACAGAATTGCAGAAATATATGGATTGGAAAAAAAAATGTTTAAGTTAAAACTAATGTTTAAGTTTGGTTGCTTATATTTTGTATGTGCAGATGGATTTGAAAGCTGAGACTGCTTGAATTGAAAAACAACCGTTCCACAAGGCTATTAAATCAACACATACTGGGGTTAGGTGATATTTGTCATTAAAATTCCATGATTTACTGTATAAGCTATATATGGGTTGTCTAACTCCAAAATCCTAATTTAACCAAATTGGGGGGGAAGCAATAGTATTCCTTCAATGAGATTTAGATTGCCATCTGGTGGGCTAATAAAATAGGAGCCATTAAGACAATTGTTTTTCTAATCTAAAATATTAAGATTTTTCTCTCTCTCTCTTTTTTTTTAGTTTCTAAATTCAAAAGAAGTCAGACTGTTTTCTAACTGGTGAATTTTGCCCTTTCAAGAGATCAAATGTTATTATTGTTAATAATAAGCTAAACAATATACCTCATATAGTTTTAGCTTGAGGTAAAGTATTGATCAATGAATAACCTATGGCCACCTAACTAAACCAAACATGACAATTAAGATGACATGAGTTGTTCTGGTGCAACTTCACAAAATCAACAAGGTGCATGAAAAAACAAGGTACATATTGAAAACAAAATCAACAATACTGTCACAGATTCAGATTTTGGTTCCATTCTACAAGTGTTTTTGGTTTTGTGTTTAATCATTTTTGCTATTTATAAAATTATTATGTTAGGAGGCGGAGCTTATCACGGGCCTGCAGAACACAGACTCATTCAGTGAACAGCATCACAGATCACTGAGGCGAGCAGCAGCCTGTTCATCATGTTCATGCATGTGCTTATACTGCTGACTTTAACTCAAGGTAAAAATCTTACATGTACTCATTACATTATATTATTCTAATTTTAAATATGCTCAGCAATGTTCAGATGCACACTTTTTTTTCTTTTGTATTTTTGCAGGTAACAGAGCTAAAGATGCTATCACCCCATACAGTGATGCAGAATTTGCCACTGAGACTGAGACTGTGAAACTCTCTTGTAACTACACTGGTTCTGTTGATAGTCTTCACTGGTATCGGCAATATGCAGCTTCACCACCACAGTTCCTCATCCTGGATTATTCAGGATACATTACTTATGCTAATCCTCCAGTTTCGGGAATATCCATCAGTCACAGAAAAGAATATAACAGTGTGGATCTGATCATCTCTTCTGCTGCTGTATCAGACTCTGCTCTGTATTACTGTGCTCTGAGGCCCACAGTGACAGGAAACACTCAACACACCATACAAGAACCTGACTGACTCTATAGTATTAAAATGAGATGTCCAAAATAACAAACAGTATCCACACAAGTGAATGTTACATTCAAATTCATATTTAGCTATACATTTTCAAACTGGTTAGTATTTCTTACATACAGTACATGTATTGATTTAGTAAATGCTCATTATTGAATGAAACCAATTATGGAATATCAATATCTAACTATTATAGAACTATTTTAAAACATATTAATGAAATAAATTCAACATTTATAATCCTTTATATTTTTCAAATTCACAAATGTTTTATCTTTGTTAGACTCATGGATGTTGTCAATGGGAGAATAAATGTTTGTCACACCACCACAGGGGGGTGCTGTGTACATTAAAACATTTCAGAGAGGATGACTGACTAACTAACAAGAAATTAATTCATATGTGCAAGGAACAACAGAAGACTGTTCCTATTGCCCTCTGCATTTGTGTAATTTGGTGCTTAAATGTTGTGAAAATGAATAATGCCAAAAAGCAGGCTCAGACATGTTTCCCATAAGATTGTTAAATTTACTGAATCAATCATTTTGCAAAAGATTTCAACGGGCCTAAATGGTTTGTTTTTCCTTATAAAATGCACTTGATCAGTAATGCATATAGATATCAATCAACACACCATATATAATATATCAACACCAAATATAATGCTACAAGCACAAACCTAAATATTAAAAAATGAACATTCTAACTCACTAAATCACTTGTATTCTGTTTAGCTTTGAATAATCCTTATAGTAACATAATGAACATAATCAAAGTTACACTTGCTGATAAAATTAAATTAGCATAGGAAGAGACTTATTCAACAAGACATATAGTTATTTTTAAGATAATTATATATTGACTAAAGGCACAATCTTAACTTCTCAGTTTTTAGGAAAGACAGAGAAGGTGGTCTAAATAAACCACACCCACACTATGGCTCCATAATAGGCTACTACAATCGTGCATTTACCTTGAAACTTCAGTTCATACAGTAGCAAGCAAGTAAACCTTGCCAACATGGAGAGATGTTTTCTACTGATTCTCTTAACAGCACCAGGTATAAAACACTTAATCTGAGCAGACTCAAATATAATTTATATTCAAATGTTTGTCCATGCTAACATTTTTAATGGTACTCTACAATAATGGCATCACATTTGTTGAAGAAACTGTTTGCAAAGTGTAATTTTTATTCATACATGTTTTGCATTTTTGGAGATACGTGGAGAATCCAGCTGACCTGTTCAATTTGTCCAATTGTCTTGCAGGTGTTTTATCTGACAGCATTAAACCAAATGACAAAGAAACTATTTACAAAACAGAAGAAGAGCGTGTAACGCTGAGCTGTTCATATGATACAGGCAGCAATTATGTCTATCTCTACTGGTACAGACAGTATCCTAACAGAGAACCAGAATATTTACTGTATAAAGGTGCCAGATCAAGGAGCAGTTATGGGGATATACCAGATCGGTTTCAGTCGGCTACATCCCAAACATCCACTGAGCTCATTATTAAGAGTGTAACTCTGTCAGATTCCGCTCTCTATTACTGTGCTCTGAGAGTAGAAGCCCAGTGATTCAAAATGCCTGAGAAGCTTTACAAAAACTTACATGTAGTTTTTTTGCCTTCAAAAAATAGATCAAATAAAAATTAAACCACAGTTATATCTTCTGCAAACCACAACACTTCTTTCACAAACACAATATTGTAACACCTGCTGGAAGAAAAGAACTGTGCTTAGGAGCAAAGTATAAAAGATTACAATTTCAATAGTTTTTTTTTGTTTGTTTTTTTGTTTTTGGCATGCCCTTATAAAACTTCCCAAAAAAGAGCTTCTGAAAATAAATGAAGATAAACAAATTTCCATGGCCAAAATCTGTGCATCTCTAATAGCCAGATTGATCATTAAGAGGTTTTAACTTCAAACCTTTGCTTCAATCTAAAATATATGCATAATATTGCTTTCTCCAGTAAAAAAGTAATCTAGTCTGAATTAGGAGAGAAATACGCACAGATTTTAGCATTTAGTCAGAAACAGTGAATATTACTGTACGTATATAATAGACTCATATTTTGTCCAGAAGCGATGGTTTCAAGTTAAAATGCCTTTACGATGGAATTGTTTCTTATATAAACATACAGCTTTTGGCCTCATGTGGATGATTTGTGGATTATTGTGATGTTTTTATCAGCTGTTTGGACTCTCAAATCTACAAATCTGTTCCAATGAAGAAATAAACTTTGGGTGAGGGTGAGTACATTTTCAGTCAATTTTAATATTTATTTTAATTCTACCAGTAATAGACCTACGCTGACTAAAATTAAGTGACCAAAGTACAGAACAACAAACGTATCCATGTATCTTTAATACCTTATGTTTGATTGCAACAAGCCACAGGCTACTAGAAAATGAAAGTGAAAAGTGAAATTGATATAGCCAAGTATGGTACAGTAACCAGAAAATAAACAACACTGCACAAAATCTAAGATAGATCACACATTGCATCACTGTCAAGCACCTACTATACCATTCAGAGGCGTCTTTTAATATAATCTTTAAATATGACTGCAAACATGTGTAGAATATCAGAGACTGAATCAGAAAAAGATGCATCAGAACATTGAAACCTGAGAAGCTGAGATTCCAGAAAGAGGGGCCTCAAAGCTGTAACAGGACAACGTCGTAAATCAGATTTACTAGCTCCAACTAGTCTGAAGCAAGCCTAACCAGCAAGCCTCTTTCACAAAACAGCTTGCAACATTGAGACAAAAGAACCCTTATTGATAATTCCAATTCAGGAAAAGGACTGTCAAATTTGGGGCAAGTAATCAAGACTGATGGCCAAAGAGATGGCCGTCACATGTAAACCTGTGATAGAAAATCACGAGCTACAGACTCTCTTGGGCTGGTCTCCACACATAGAAGACAGACCAAACCAAAATTCCTTTGTCTAAAGAACATGCCTTCATTCTCCATAGAACTACACAAAGACTTTCTTTTTCATATGCACATAAAATCATCCTAAAAGGACATTTCTATACAGAACCCCATATTATGTTTGTAACCCACATATTAGACTACCCATGTTTTAATCACTCATTATGTATGTATTGCTTTTAATAAGTATTGAATAGCTTAAGCCTTAAAGGGTAATATTCATGTTTGGTATGTATGAGTGTGAAAAATCATGCTTTAAATGTTTCTTCCAATCAATTCTTTGTCAAATGCATCATAGTCTTGTTATAGAAATCATGTCCAAAATTATACTTTGCAAGAGCCTGTAAAATTTGGACCATGTGACTAATAACATGCTGATTTATGATGGAAGGAACACCTCTAGCTAAGATAATAGCCTAATTGGTCAAGACACCAGAGGGGATGTGTCCAGAAGCCAAGTTTAAAAAAGGACACCATCAAACTTTCTCTTCTCTCTCCTTTTTGCTTCTCTTTTGCCACCGCGTTTTGACGCTGCTCTTTGAGCATGCTCTGGCCCACATGCCAGCTGCTACCATAATGAAAAGAAAACCAACCTAGTCTCGTTACATCCTTTTATTCTTTTACTTTAGTTTATTTTCTTTCCTTGGAGTTTCGTGTTCTAATGTAAGTTTGCTGCAAAGTCCAGCTCCGACTGCACTCGCTTCAAACTTCAACCAGACCAACTCCGCATCCTCAGCCAACGCCCAAGACCTCACTTCATGACTACTGAACTCTCACCCAATCAGACACTTCGTGGAACCCCCTTTCCTGCAAGGACGACGACAAAGCAAGCAAGTACACCTCCAGGTTCTAACTGAATCAGGTGCAGTTAATATGTTAATATAAATTTTAGCCTCATTGAGAAACTCAAAGCGAGGGTTAAATAAGTGATTGATGGTTGTTAAGGTCTATGCAATTGATATAATATAATATAATATATTGTGACGAGTCGGCTGCCTCCCCCCTGTCCATCATCACCACCCCGTCCCATATTCGCCGCCCTTCACCAGGCTCCCGACAGGAGTGGGTGTGTGAGAGAGGAGGGGCGCTGAAACAGCCAGGGCTGGCGGCGTGTGATGAGGCGCACCTGACGTGAATAGAGCCTCATCACCGCCGCCGTTAAATGCCGAACGCGCCTCTCCTCGGGAGACCGGTCTCTCCCCCGTGCATGCACGCTGGTGTCCTCGTGGGTCCAGGAAGGGAGCGTCGAGGAGGACTGCCGCACCCGTTAGGCGGCTGACGGGCCAGGATGCCGGGCCGCCGAATCCCCCAGAAGCGCCGGGATTTCCGAAGATGGACGAAGCCGCGCAAGAGACGCCGCCGCCACTCGCTCCCGGCCCCGAGAGGGGAGCGCGTGCGGCCACCGGACTCCGCCCCTTCCCTGGACCCTTCCCTCCTGAACACTGCCCTCCTGCACAGCCCCGCAGCACGACGAGGACACCAGATCCCTGTTTATTTTGGACACTTTTCCCCCTCTGGACACTTTATTTTGATATATTGTTTAATAAAAACCTCTCCGAGGCTTGACGTCACGCCCACTGTGTCTGTCGTTGGCTCCTCCCGCCACAGTGGTGGAGAATGCGGGCAGGCGGAGCCTAGACAGCGCAGTTGGGCAACATCTGATGACGTCATCCCCTCTCGCTCGCAAAAAGCAGTGGAACCCGCACGGGGACAGAGGAACGACGGGGACAGCCTCCCAGCCACCAAAGGGGTAAGTGACGTTCTTTTTATTGGTCATTTACCCTGTGGCTGGTTGAGGCTGACAACTAATACCCGGTTTCTCTGTCCCGGTTCCGGCGCGGTGCGAGAGGGAGAGTTGCCCGGAGAGGAATCCCTGCCCCGCCCACTCCGACCGCTGGAGCCTGGTTGAGGAAGGTAGCACTCCTGCGTGGGCGGCGACCCTCGGACGGGGATGTCGCTTGGGGGGGGGGATGTGACGAGTCGGCTGCCTCCCCCCTGTCCATCATCACCACCCCGTCCCATATTCGCCGCCCTTCACCAGGCTCCCGACAGGAGTGGGTGTGTGAGAGAGGAGGGGCGCTGAAACAGCCAGGGCTGGCGGCGTGTGATGAGGCGCACCTGACGTGAATAGAGCCTCATCACCGCCGCCGTTAAATGCCGAACGCACCTCTCCTCGGGAGACCGGTCTCTCCCCCGTGCATGCACGCTGGTGTCCTCGTGGGTCCAGGAAGGGAGCGTCGAGGAGGACTGCCGCACCCGTTAGGCGGCTGACGGGCCAGGATGCCGGGCCGCCGAATCCCCCAGAAGCGCCGGGATTTCCGAAGATGGACGAAGCCGCGCAAGAGACGCCGCCGCCACTCGCTCCCGGCCCCGAGAGGGGAGCGCGTGCGGCCACCGGACTCCGCCCCTTCCCTGGACCCTTCCCTCCTGAACACTGCCCTCCTGCACAGCCCCGCAGCACGACGAGGACACCAGATCCCTGTTTATTTTGGACACTTTTCCCCCTCTGGACACTTTATTTTGATATATTGTTTAATAAAAACCTCTCCGAGGCTTGACGTCACGCCCACTGTGTCTGTCGTTGGCTCCTCCCGCCACAATATATATGAAATGTACTGTTTAGCATTGTGTGCTAGAAAATCCAAAATCACAAACTTGAAAAACTATTACAGATTTGCAGTGACACAATTATACATGTCATCTATTAAGAAAATATAATTCTGATTTTAAATTACTCAGAGTAAAATAAAGATGTACACTATTGATTAAAATACATTGCTAATGTTGCATTCATGATTGTTATAATGAAATCTTTGGACAAGTTGACTTTAAAATTGCTAGTGATTGAACATCACACTTTATTCTTGCTCTTCATTCATAGTCATGTAAAGTCAAGTAAACCTGGGAAAATATTTCTGAAATTTATGTTGTAACAACAAAAGTTAACAATTATCATACACTGTTTAGTTGGAGCATTTTTGCACATTTTTGGTCTCTATTATGAATCCCATGAGACTGGGTTGGTTTTGTGATACATCTATATGTTTGTCATCAGCCAAAAGGGGTGAAGTTACAACAGAAACAATGCATTCAGTCTGAACTGAATAAATGATGTTTAATTTTCAAACCGCCTATGGTATTTTCCGTTACACACAGCATACAGTGTGCAAAATAATCAAAGATGTCAAACACACAAAGAGACAGTAACTCTGAGTTTTATATAACAGATCAAGAGGAAATCATGTTAACTGTCAGTTATCTCAGGTTTAATATGGAAAGACAGAAAGTGGTCTAAACATCAGAAACCACACCCACATTTACAGATATTATAGCTGCACAAATGACTCTCCACTACATTCATACATTTACCTTTCAACTTAAAATCATCAAGCATATGTTGATAGACCTAGATTATAACTAAATTTCTCACCATGGAGAGATGTGTTCTACTGATTCTTATAACAGTATCAGGTAAGGTGCATTTCAAATATCAGCACTAGTTTAAAACAGATTGAGGAACCTGTCTTATTTATGTAGACATTTATTTAATTGATTTTACATTAAAAAGCTGACATCACATATTGTTATAAAGGAGTATAATTCAACTTTCATGAAATATCATTCATTCTCTTGCAGGTGTATTTGCTGACAGCATTGAACCAAAAGTCAAGGATGATATAATCAGGAAAGAAGGAGAGTCTGTGACAATGAGCTGCACATATGATACAAGCAGCAATTATGCTATGCTTTACTGGTACAGACAGTATCCAAACAGAGAACCCCAGTTTTTATTGCGTAAAGGTGCTCGATCATGGAGCAGCAGTGAGGATATACCAGACCATCGATTTCAGTCGGCTACATCCCAAACATCCACTGAACTCACTATTAAGAGTGTAACTCTGTCAGATTCAGCTCTCTATTATTGTGCTCTAAGAGTTGGAGCCCAGTGATACAAAATGCCTGAGAGGCTTTACAAAAACTCACACACAAAATAACTGCTTTGAACCATATTTGATCAACTAAAAATCAAACCACAGCTGTACTTTATGTGAGCCACAAAGTCTCTGTGAATAACAGGATATGTAACACCTGCTAAAACGTAACTGAGATAAATAAAATTAAGCATAAAGTTTTCATTCAGCAATTATTACTATGAAAAAGTGACTGTTGTGCTCATGCGATTCATAACTCCTCATTCATTTGGCTGGCTCTGCCTGTCAATGTGAGTCAGATTTTTCTAGAGCCACTTTTGTATCCAAACTAAAGTATTGTTTAAAGAATGTTTGCTTATATAGCAAATATGATAAAAACATAAATATCACTCTTACAGCAGATTAAAATCTGAACACACAGTCTGTATCTTTAAGGGGGGTTGATAGCTGGAGACATGCCCTCCTAGACAATGAATGAATAAATGTTTACTTCAGTAACACCCTGTTCTGCACATGAATTAAAGCAACATCCTAATTATGCTTTTTGTTTTGGTTTCATTCATGTAAATAATTAAAAATTTAATCCTGTCTGCAGGTGTGCGTTTTGGGAATGTCATGACACCAGTCAAAACTGAGCTGTTTGCCTGGGACAGAGGGGGACACTATAACTCTGTCCTGTAGCTTAGTCCTCAGTGATTAGTCTGCAGTGGTATCACCAGTATCCTGGATTGGCTCCTGATACATTTTAGTCATATTTCATACTACAGGGAAAGTTTCACAAAAGTCCAAATTGTAGATCAAGATCCTTAATACTCTGGAAAACCAAACGAAAACAAACCCCATGTGATTCTGGAGATCTCCTCTGCTAAAGTAACAGATGGAGCCCAAAGTCACAAGAAACTGAATAATACTATGCAAAAACACATCATATCCCTGTTAAGTACATTAAACATTTGATAAATTATATTACTTTGAAAAAAAAAACAAGTGCTTTATAAGAGGGTTATGTCAAAAGGCGGAGCTTAAGACAGGCCTGTGAAACAGATTAGTTCAGTGATAATCAGCATCACAGATCACTGAAGCAAGCAGCAACTACCATCATGTTCACTTGTGTGCTTATACTGCTGACTTTAACTCAAGGTAAATTCTTACATGTATCATTACTTCACCATATCTCATTTTAAACATGCTTAAATAAGCTTTTGTTGCAGGTAACAGAGCTAAAGATGTCATCACCCCATACAGTAATGCAGCATTTGCCACTGAGACTGAGACTGTGAAACTCTCTTGTAACTACACTGGTTCTGTTGAGAGTCTTCACTGGTATCGGCAATATGCAGCTTCACCACCACAGTTCCTCATACTGGATTATTCAGGATACGTTATTCAAGCTGATCCTCCAATATCGGGAATATCCATCAGTCACAGAAAAGAATATAACAGTGTGGATCTGATCATCTCTTCTGCTGCTGTATCAGACTCTGCTCTGTACTACTGTGCTCTGAGGCCCACAGTGACAGGAAACACTCAACACACCATACAAGAATCTGACTGACTCTATAGTATTAAAATGAGATGTCAAAAATAACAATCAGCATCCGCACAGATTAATGTTACATTCAAATTCATATTTAACAATACATCTTCAAGCTGGTTAGTATTTCTACAGCTTAGTATTTCTATTCTCATTATTAAATGAGATCATTGATGGAATATCACTATAGGACAATTATATAACTATTTGAAAACATATCAATAAATAAAGTCAACATTAATCATTCTTTAAAAAAAAATTCCCATATTTTATCCTTGTTAGACTCATGGATGTTGTCAATGGGAGAATAAATGTTTGTCACACCACCACTGGGGGGTGCTGTGTACATTAAAACATTTCAGAGAGGATGACTGACTAACTAACAAGAAATGAATTCATATGTGCAAGGAACAACAGAAGACTGTTCCTATTGCCTTCTACATTTGTGTAATTTGGTGAAACTGTTCTTAAATGTCAAGAAAATGAATAATGACACATTGCTCAAAATATAATGGTCAAAAAACAGGATTCATGTCTTTAAATAAATAAAAAAAAAAAATTGTTGGGTAAAAAATGACTCAGATGATTGTGGAATTTACAGAATCAAGCATTTTGTGAGATTTCAAAATGCCTAAATGGTTTGTTTTTCCTCACAAAATGTACTTGATGTCAATCAACACACCACACACAAAATGTGTCACTAGACTGCAAATAAAATGCAATAGACACAAACTGCACTTTAAAATATTGAATATTCTAGCTCCACTAAATTGCCTCTATTTTGTTTAGCTTTGAACGATCCTTATAGTAACATAATGAACATAATTGAATTAATGTACCCTGACTGAAGGCACAATCTTATCATTTTAATAAGACAAAACAGGGAAGGTTGTTTAAATAAACCACACCCACATTGCAGCTGCACAACTGGTCACTACGCACATACACCATAACTTCAGTTTACAAAGACAGTTAGTAAACCTTCCCAACATGGAGAGATGCTTTCTACTGATTCTAATAACAGCAACAGGTATAAAACATTTAATCTGAGCAGACTCAAACATACTGTGCATTGAAATAAATTAGTCATGCTCATATTTTTACTCTATTACAAAAACATTACATTTGTTTAAGAAACTGTTTTGTTATTGTTATTTTCATTTACAAATGTTATGTATTTTTGGATAAGTGGAAAAGCCAGCTGACCTGTTGTGAAATCTGTCCAATCGTCTTGCAGGTGTTTTATCTGACAGCATTCAACCGAAGGAAACTAATATTTACAGAAAAGAAGAAGCGCGTGTAACGCTGAGTTGCACGTATGATACAAGCAGTGATTATGTCTATCTCTACTGGTACAGACAGTATCTTAATAGACAACCAGAATTTTTACTGCGTAAAGGTGCCCGGTCATTGCGCGGTTCTGATGATATACCAGACCGTCGGTTTCAGTCGACTACATCACGTACATCCACTGAGCTCATTATTAAGAGTGTAACTCTGTCAGATTCAGCTCTCTATTATTGTGCTCTAAGAGTTGGAGCCCAGTGATACAAAATGCCTGAGAAGCTTTACAAAAACTCACATGTAGTTTTTGGCTTAAAAAAGAGAGAATCAAATGAAAATTAAACCACAATCATATCTTGTGTAAAACCACAAATTCTTTCCCAAACACAATACTGTAACACCTGCTGGAAGAAAAAAAAACTGTGCTTAGGAGGAACCTGCAAAATAAGATTATAATTTCAATAAATGTTGTTGTCATCCCACAATAAACCTTCCCACAAAAGAGCCTCTTAAAATTAAATTTTCCATGCTAAAATCACTATTTGCAAAAGTAAATAAGGGTATCGTTAAACGGTTTCATTTTTTAAAGGAATAGTTTACCCAAAAATGAACATTTGCTGAAAATGTACTCATTCTCATGCCATGATGAGTTTGGAACGGATTTGGTGAAATTTAGCTTTACATCACGTGCTCACTAATGGATCTGCAGTGAATGGGTGCCGTCAAAATTAGAGTCCAAACAGCTGATACAAACATCACAAGTAATCTACACGACTCCAGTCCATCAATTAATATCATGTGAGGCCAAAAGCTGTGCATCTCTAATAGCCAGATTTATCATTAAGAGGCTTTAACCTCAAACTTGTCTGAATTAGGAGAGAAATATTTTCATATTTTGAAATCATATTTTGTCCAGAAGCGAAGGTTTCAAGTTAAAATGCCTTAACAATGGACTTGCTTCTTACAAACACCCAGTTTTTCGCTTCACAAGACATTAATTGATGACTGGGGTTGTGTGGATTATTGTGATGTTTTTATCAGCTGTTTGGCCTCTAAAATGTCTACAAATCTGCTCCAATGAATAAATAAAGAGGGTGAGTACATTTTCAGTAAATTTTAATTTTTGGGTGACTTTAATTCTATCAGCAGTAGATCTACGCTGGCTGCAATTAAGTGACCAAAGTACAGAACAACAAATGTTTCCATGTATCTTTAAAACATTCTGTTTGATTTCAACAAACCACAGGCTATTAGAAAGTGAAAGTGAAAAGTGAAATTGACATGATGTGTAGCCAAGATGGTATACAGTGACCAGAAAGTAAACAACACTACACAAAAACTAGTTAAAAAAAGATAGTTCACACATTGCATCACTGTTAAGCACTTATTACATTCAGAAGCATCTTCATATCTTCAAATATGACTGCATACATGATATAATTATTTCACTTTTCCCTTTCACTTTCTAATAGCCTGTGGTTTGTTGAAATCAAACAGAATGTTTGAAAGATACAGCTCTTCAACAATAATCAGCTCTTCAACAATACTTCTGCTGTTTCAATGATAGTTTTAAGGGGAGGAGTTTGCTTGAGACATTGTCTGTGACAAGGAAAGAACAGAGAGTCTAGCTGAAGAATATCTTGTACTGAACTAGAACTTCATCCTGATTATGATCAAAATGTTGCTCTACTTAACTGGCTTGATTGGTTCTCTTATATGTAAGTATACAATTTATTTGGCTTTTCTATAATTTTGTCTAGTTGAGATTAGTAAGTGTGGTGTTTGTTTTAGTTCATTTTTATGTACATTGCATTTCTATGAATTGACTCTTTGACTCTTGATGTTGAAGGTGTCAGTCTTGCGAATGTCATCACGCCAGTCCAGACTGAGGTTTATAAGAAAGAGGGAGAAAATGTTACTCTGTCCTGTAGCTACTCCTCAGCATCCACACTGCAGTGGTATCGCCAATATCCCGGATCAGCTCCTGAATTTCTTTTGATAATACTACAGGCTACAGGAAAAGTCTCACAAAAGTCAGAAATTGTGGATCGAGATCCTCGATTCTTTGGGAAAGTGAATGAAGAGAAAACCCATGTGATTCTAGAGATCTCCTCTGCTAAACTGGCAGATGCTGCTCTGTACTACTGTGCCCTGACGCCCACTGTGACAGGAAACACAACAGCACTGTACAAAAACCCTCCCAACAGCGATACTATAGATAAATGTACCATACATTGCATGTCTTCTGAATATATTAAATATATTACATACATACTGTATGTATATATATATATATATATACATACATATATGAAATATACTGTTTAGCATTGTGCTAGAAGAATCCAAAAAACAATAACCTAAAAGACCATTACAGATTTGCAGTGACACAATTATACGTCATCTATTAAAAAAATATAATTCTGATTTGAAATTACTCTTGAGTTTTGTATTCAAAATAAAGATGTACACTATTGACTAATATACATTGTTAATGTTGCATTCATGATTGTTAAAATGAAATGTTTGGACAAGTTTTAAAATGGCTAGTGATTGAACATCACACTCTCTTCATTCATAGTCTTCATGAAAGTCATGTAAGACAATACAGAGTAAACCTGGGAAAATATTTCAGAAAGTTCTGTTGTGACAACAAGTTAACATCTACTGTTTTTTTTGGAGCATTTTTGCACATTTTTGGTCTCTATTATGACTGTATCGGTTTTGTGATACATGTATGTTTGTCATCAGAAACAAGGGGGTGAAGTTACAACAGAAACAATGCAATGCATGGTATTTTCCGTTACACACAGCATACAGTGTGCAGAATAATCAAAGATGTCAAACACACAAAGAGACAGTAACGCTGAGCTTTATATAACAGATCAAGAGGAAATCATGTTAACTGTCGGTTATCTCAGGTTTAATATGGAAAGACAGAAGGTGGTCTAAACGTCAGAAACCACACCCACATTTACAGATATTATAGCTGCACTAATGACTCTCCACTACATTCATACATTTACCTTTCAACTTAAAATCATCAGGCATATGTTGATAGACCTAGTTTACAAGTAAATTTCTCACCATGGAGAGATGTGTTCTACTGATTCTTATAACAGTATCAGGTAAAGTGCACTTGATATTAAAATAGAAAACTGACATAATATATTGCTACAAAGGAGTAATAAAACTTTCTTGAAATATCATTCATTCTCTTGCAGGTATATTTGCTGACAGGATTGAACCAAAAGACAAGGATGATATAATCAGGAAAGAAGAAGAGTCTGTGACAATGAGCTGCACATATGATACGAGCAGCAATATTGTTATGCTTTTCTCGTACAGAGAGTATCCAAACAGAGAACCCCAGTTTTTAACAGTGTAACTCTTTCAGATTCAACTCTCTATTATTGTGCTCTAAGAGTAGAAGCCCAGTGATATAAAATGCCTGACAGGCTTTACGAGAGGCGGAGCTTAACAGAGGCCTGTGAAACAGATTAGTTCAGTGATAATCAGCATCACAGATCACTGAAGCAAGCAGCAACTACCATCATGTTCACTTGTGTGCTTATACTGCTGACTTTAACTCAAGGTAAATTCTTACATGTATCATTACTTCACCATATCTCATTTTAAACATGCTTAAATAAGCTTTTGTTGCAGGTAACAGAGCTAAAGATGCCATCACCCCATACAGTGATGCAGAATTTGCCACTGAGACTGAGACTGTGAAACTCTCTTGTAACTACACTGGTTCTGTTGATAGTCTTCACTGGTATCGGCAATATGCAGCTTCACCACCACAGTTCCTCATCCTGGATTACTATGGATCAATTACTCATGCTGATCCTCCAGTTTCTGGAATATCCATCAGTCACAGAAAAGAATATAACAGTGTGGATCTGATCATCTCTTCTGCTGCTGTATCAGACTCTGCTCTGTATTACTGTGCTCTGAGGCCCACAGTGACAGGAAACACTCAACACACCATACAAGAACCTGACTGACTCTATATTCTCAAAATGAGATGTCAAAACTAAAAATAGTATCCACACAGAGGAATTTTACATTCAAATTCACATTTAACTATACATTTTCCAGCTGGTTAGCATTTATACTATTTAGTATTTCAGTATGTACAGTACATGTATTGATATAGTGATTGCTCATTAATGATTGAGATCATTGATGGAGTATCACTATATAACTATGTTCTCAGATTTTTCCTCATGTATGAAAACATCAATAAATAAAGTCAACATTTATCATCCTTTATATTTTTCAGATTCACATATGTTTTATCCTTGTTAGACTGGTGGATGCTGTCAGTGGGAGAATAAATGTTTGTCACACCACCACTGGGAGGTGCTGTATTAAAACAGTTTAGAGAGGATGCCTAACTAACTATATCAGAAATTAATTCACATCTGCTGGGAACAACAAAAGACTGTCCCTTTGCCCTCTGCATTTATGTGTAATTTGGCTAAACTTTTCTTAAATGTCATGAAAATGAATATTTTTCCCCTCACAAAATGCACTTGATACATAATGTATATAGATGTCAATTGACACATCACTACAAAATGTGTCACTATACTACAAATATAATGCCACAGGCACAAACTGCACTTTCAAATATTAAATATTCTAATTCCACTAAATAGCCTCTATTTTTATTAGCTTTGAATGATTCTTACAGTAAAATAATGAACATAATCACAGTCACACTTGCTGATAAAATTAATTAATTTAGGAAGAGACTTAATCAACTTAAGCATAATTATTTTAAATATATTTATACGCTGATTGAAGGCCCAATCTTATCTCAGCATTTAATAAGACAAGATAGAGGTGTAAATAAACCACATCAATTACAGCTGCACAATTTACAGTTTAAAAAGACCATTTGTAAACCTTCTCAACATGGAGAGATGTGTTCTTCTGATTCTGAGTACAGAGATGAGCTTGTCACATGTGAATATGTGTGTAAATGAAGAGATATAATTTTTATGTTTTGCAAAAAAAAAAAAAACATTTTATGTTTAATTTAATGTGTTACTTATACTTTTTGTTTGTAATTATTTGTTAAAGTTAAATGGCATAAAATTGTTTCTACATCATTTTTTTTTCAGTGTTCTGATTATATTAAGAATCTTTTGGTCAGACAGGGAAAATGGTTTTTACTCAGACCTCTCTTCTGGGTTGTAAAGATCATCAAAATAGCCCTCGGCAGCTCTGAGCATCTGAACAACAGCATTTAGAAGCAGTATGTCAGTTTGAGAGTCTATTTCCAGTTCTTGGTAGTAGTTTTTCACTGGGACCACAGAAGACAGAGAAACTCCAAGCTGAGTGCTAACCTCCTGCATCTGTCACAAAATAATTCACCAAGACAATATGTAAAACAAACAGAATGTTACAGAATACTTACTACAAAGTTATATACATTAATTCATACCATTTTGTTGATATAGTGGCTCTGGTAGACATTTTTCAGGTCTTCCGCCACTAAGGGGCAGGCCTCATCCACCTTAGTCAGCAGAACCAGCTGAGGAATACCTGAAGTACAAGACCTTAATGTATACTGTATGTTATCACATTCCAGAGACCAATATACTATGGGTGACGTACCCCTAATGATTAAAGATTCATGCTAGTTGTATACACTTAAACCCCACAATCGGTTCTCATGAACATGAACTCTTATGTCATTACAAACCTGTATGAATTTCTTCCAACTGCTGAACACAAAAGAAGATATTTAGAAAAACTAAATTGTTTATATTCCTATTGACTTTCCGTTGTATTTTTTGACCATATAATGGAAGTCAATGAGAACCAAAATGGTTTAGTAACCAGTGTTCTTCAAAATATCTTTTTAGTGTGTGTGTTCCACAGAACACAATAAAGTCAGATTTGGAACAACATGAGGGTGAGTGAATGAGGACAGATCTCTTTAAACTCAGGTTGGTGGAGAGGTTGCCCCTATATACATTGTGTATACAAGTCCATAATTTAAATAATATAATACACTAATGTCCCTTGAAATTAATTAAAATCTATTCAAAATTTGTTACTCACCTAGCTGGTTGGCTTTCTTTCGAAAAACCACAAACTTCTCAATCGTTTTGTCAGAGAGGAGTTTGACTCTGCTGATGTCAATCACAAACACAACACAGTGAATCTTGTCCTTCAAGCCAGGAGATTTATGGAAATGAGGGGAGTCTGGCTGTATAGGCATCATTGGGTTAAACTGAGAAAAATTAACATAGACTATCTTTAAAACATTTAGACGTGACAGGAAATAGTGAATAAAAATCATTGATAATTGATCTTCCAGACCTAACTATTAAGTTAACACTGTACCTAAAGTTCTCACCTGATACTTGTCTTGAATGTGACCCTTCAAAATAGTGGCAAAATCATCTACATCCAAACCAGTGTTCACACCATTCTCCAGACCCATTGTGTCACACAGAATGAAGGGAACATGGGTGACACTTTTGCTTGGCTTTATGTAGTAGGTACGAAACTACATGGCACAAATATTTACTCATTATTTTCAATACAAACTTACATAATTACAAACTTTGTATAACTAGTCTAGAACTGTAATACCATAACTAGTATTTTTCACACAATATTTCGCTCTGTGAAACATAAGAGGTTTAATTAATCAGGATACATGTCTATACCTGAGTAGTCAAACTGGTGCCAGCAGTGCCAGTGTTGGCCTGCATGCTCACGTAACCCTTGAATGCAGAGTTGATGGAGTTGAAGAAACTCGATTTTCCAGCCCCTACAGGGCCCACCAGTAGAATCCGAGCCTGTTTGACTGAGCTAACAGAAGGCTTCCAGCCAGAAATGGTGCTCAGTAGAGCCTGCCTCCTCCTAAAACATTATTATTATCATTGTCAAACTCCTTAAGCACTCATAGGGACACAAAGTCAGGAACATTTCTTAAAATTAGTTAATAACTTGAATAATTAATTTATAATAATTAAGCTATATAATTAATTATTTTATAGAAGACATTGCATTTGGTTTGTTTTACTCAGAATTCCACTGCACATTTCTCCATGGTTTCTCCATGAGTCCTTCACAATCTGGTGAAAATCCAAACCAGAGCATGAGTTATTCACAGAACCAGCACTGAAAGGCATTACACTCTTAGATATGTGAAAAGTAGCACAAAATAATACAAACCTTCCACTCTGTACACCTCACATTCTGTCAGCTGTAAGTCATTCCCATGCATCTTCTGTGGATCAAATTGGTATGTTCCTGGGATACTGTAGGCATTGGCTGTATTATTGTAAAGAAACACTAAAGAGCCAAAATTTGGACCATTGTCAGTGAAAGCATACTGTGGATTTCCACTGAGCACACGCAGAGGATCTTCTTTCATTTCTTTGTCATTAAAGCTGAAGAGAAAAGCTTTGTCATCCACAACATTTTGTCCGGTCTGTGCATAATTTTTGCTAGTAAAAGCTCCAAAAACATATCCAGACCTATTGTAAGCTACAATAACCGTTGGCCCCTGAGTATTACATTTTTGGTGAAATATAGTGGCATTGAATCCATGCACACTGGCTTTGAAAAGCAGGCTGATGTTGGCATGGCTGAACAATGAGCAGAGCTTCTTTCTCTGCCATTTATTCAAGCTGGATGTCACTGTGCTCATAATGATCTGAAAAACATTCAGCCATTACATTTTTGCTGTAATATGCTGTAATAATGAAAAGAAAGAAAAAGGTCATTTTGAAAAGTTTACTGCCTCCACTCAAATATAAGTGAAAGGATTCAAGTAATTTTAAATCATCACATTATATTAAGTATGCAAAAGAAATGTAATGATTTGAATGTAAAATTATCATTTAAAAAAAAAAATTCATTTATACAATGTACATTCATAAAACATGAAATCAGCTCACCAAGACTTCAAGTTGTCTGCTTTCTTTCACGCTGAACCCAGAAAAAGCATACTTTCTTTTTTTACAGAAACACACCTTATATTGTATGACACAAGTGTCACCTGAAGTATGCAGTGGCAGAACCAGAAAAAACTTGTTTTTATAAGTGCACCGCACCTTTTATTTGACCGTTTATTTGACAGATTTTTCCTGTCAGTTTTTTTTTTTTCACCAGGCACATTGATGTTTTTAGCACTTTTGCAAAGGTCATCTCAACAGACCAAACTAAAGTGTTGTTTATAGAAGGTAATAAATTAACATAAATACTAAGAAAAACCCATAAATATTACTACTAAAGCAGATACTTGAATATGAAGACTGTAGCTTTAAGGGGAGGTGCTTGCTGAAGACATGCTCTGCTAGACAATGAATGAATGTTACTTCAGTAACAGTTTGTCCTGAAGATGAACTAAAATATCATCCTGAAAATGATGATTTTCGTTTTGGCATTGTTCTGTTGTCTTGCATGTAAGTATCCCATTTCAACCCTCTTTTTTCTGCTAATTTGTATGTCTTTGTTGTCAAAATGCATTCAATTGTTAATAATCTCATCCGCAGGTGTGAGTTTTGGGAATGTCATCACACCAGTCCAAACTGAGGTGTTTGGGACAGAGGGGGGCAATATAACTCTGTCCTGTAACTACTCCTCAGCGATTAGTCTGCAGTGGTATCGCCAATATCCAAACTCAGATCCTGAATACCTTTTAGTCATATTGGATGGTACAGGGCAAGTTTCTCAAAAGTCTAAACTTGTAGATCAAGATCCTCGATTCACTGGAAAACTGAATGAAAAGAAAACCCATGTGATTCTGGAGATCTCCTCTGCAAAAGTGAAAGACTCTGCAATGTACTACTGTGCCATGGTGCCCACAGTGACGGGAAAACACTACACACCATACAAAAACCTGACTGACTTGAAATGAGATGTTGCCAAAAACAACAGTATCCATACAAATGAATATGTCAGTTAGATTCTGATGTTACATTCATATTCATATGTATTCATATTCATATTTAACTGGCTGGTTAGTATTTCTGTACCTTAACACTATGTACGTGCATTGACTTTTACATGAACATTAATGGCATATAAAACTATATTCCCAAATGAGTCATCATGATTTAAAAATATATCAATAAATAAAGTAAAAATTTAAAATCATACATTTTTACAGATTAACAAATGCTTACAAATAACCACCACTGGGGGGTGCTGTGTACATTCAAACATTTCAGAGGGGACACCCAACTGCAAGTTAGCAAGGCTTGTTACCAATGCAAGACAAAGAAAATGATAAATAACCAGTGATAAAACATTGCAGACGATTATGCTTAAAAATGGGAAGCAGCAGAAATCACAATTAAAATATAGTTGGTGCAGCCCTATACTAGACTGCAAATATAATGGTGCAGGCAAAAACCTCACTATCAAATACTGAACATTCTAATTCCACCAAATATCCTGTTTTGTCTATCTTGAAATGAGTCTTATAATAACATATTGATAAAACTGATATAACTGAATTAGTGGACGAAGAATACCTCAACTAGTCATTTTAGTTTTAATAGTTAATTTTAAGATATTTGTACAATGATGGCACAATCATCTCAGCTTTTAACAAGGAAAGCCACAGAAGGTGGACTAAATAAACCACACCCACACTGCAGCTTCACAACAAGTTACTACAATCATAGGGCCTACATCAACCTTTAAACTTCAGTTCATAAACCAAGTTAGTAAACCTTCCAAACATGGAGAGATGCTTTTTACTGATTCTCATAACAGCACCAGGTATAAAACATTTAATCTTAGCAGACTCAAATATAATGTACATTGAAATTTTTAATGTTACTCTATTACAGTAACAACATCACATTTGTTAAAGGAATTGTAATTTTAATTTAGAAATATGATGGATTTTTGGATAAGCCAGCTGACTTGTTGTGAAATTTGTCTAATTCTCTTGCAGGTGTTTTGTCTGACAGCATTCAACCAACAGACAAGGAAACTAAAATTTACAGAAAAGAAGAAGAGCGTGTAACGCTGAGCTGTTCATATGATACAGGCGGCAGTTCTGTTTATCTCTACTGGTACAGACAGTTTCCTAATACAGAACCAGAATTTTTACTTTGGAAAGGTGCTGGATCAGGGATTAGTTCTGAATATATACCAGACACTCGGTT
The DNA here is from genome assembly GCF_936440315.1 of Barbus barbus. NCBI lineage: Eukaryota > Metazoa > Chordata > Actinopteri > Cypriniformes > Cyprinidae > Barbus > Barbus barbus. Next base: position 10,526,252 of record NC_136754.1, read on the forward strand.
TCAGCCGACTACATCTCAATCATCCACTGAACTCATTATTAAGAGTGTAACTCTGTCAGATTCAGCTCTGTATTATTGTGCTCTAAAAGTACAGGCCCAGCGATACAAAATGCCTGAGAAGCTTTACAAAAACTGTAGATGTAGTTTTTGCCTTTAAAAATGAATCAAATAAAAATGAAACCACAATCATATCTTGTGTAAAACCTCAACACGTCTTTCATAAACACAATATTGTAACACCTGCTTGAGGAAAAGGAAATGTGTGTTCAGGGGGAAATGATACAGTAAGATGATCATTGTTTTTTGTCATGCCTTAATAAATTTTCCTTCAAAAGAACCTCTGATAATATAGTCTTCCATGTTACAACTTTCAGTCAGCAATACTGTACACTGACTAAAAGGGACCAAAATATAGAACAACAAAAGTTTACATGCATCGTTATTACCTTCTAAATCCAATAATCTACTGGCTGTTAGTAGTACTACAGTAAAACTCCAGACCTGCACGTTCATATCTGTCATAATGCTGTTTCATCTATTATAGACTGCAGATTTGAGGGGAGGAGTAAATCTGAGACCTCCTTCTGTACTTGACAAGGAATGAATAAATAGTTGAACAACAATTTGTGTTGAATACAACATTGTGCAAAATGATGCTCTGCTTGAAAGTTTTTCTTTTTTGTCTTGTATGTTTTTCATATTGAATATAATAAATTATTTTTAATATTTTTTTTTAACTAACATCATTTTACAACAGCATTCTTTCACGCTTCAAAACATGCTACCTGTTTCTGATGCTGAAAAGCTAGTTCATGCATTCATGACTGTACTGCTAGGTGTTTGTCCTGCGTCTTCAATAAACAAGCTACAGATAGTCCAAAATGCAGCAGCTAGAGTCCTTACCAGGTCAAGAAAATATGATCATATTACCCCAATTTTACAGTCTCTGCACTGGCTACCTATTAAGTTCCATATTACAAAATATTATTACTTGCCTATAAGGCCCTAAATGGTTTAGCTCCTTCGTACCTAACTAGTCTTCTACCACACTACAATCCAACCCACTCCCTAAGGTCGCAAAACTCTTTGGTAGTACCTAGGATAGCAAAGTCCACTAAAGGAGGCAGAGTTTTTTCATATTTGGCTCCCAAACTCTGGAATAGCCTACCTGATAACGTTCGGGGTTCAGACACACTCTCTCTGTTTAAATCTAGATTAAAGACACATCTCTTTAGCCAAACATTCACATAATGCATTTTATAATCTTGTACTGCAGTTATATCTCATCAAATATACATCATTATTCTTTAGCTTGGGTTGAGCAAATCATTTTTGCTTGGATGGAACAGCAGCTACGCTAATTATGTCTCTATTTGTTTCTCTGTTTCTGCCGCGGGATTAACATCCCATGGTAACTAGGAATTACTGAAGCCTCAATCTGGATCCAACCCTTAAATGATCTGAGATGACCAAACATCAGAGAAGAGATGATGCCAACTCCTCAGAGGATGCCAACCCTCAGACAACATGCAGAATTACCAAATTTCCCCGTAAGTTAAATATATTAAGTTTCTACAATATATAAATATACTGTGGAAACTAAATTTCCCGTAAAGCTGCTTTGCAACGATTTGTATCGTAAGGTATGTATGGTATATATCCCAGATCAGCTCCAGAATTTCTTGTGCTTATTATACACTCTATTGGAAAGGTTTCACAAAAGTCGGAAATTGTGGAGCGAGATCCTCGATTCTCTGGTAAAGTAACTGAAGAGAAAACCCATGTGGATGGAGATCTCCTCTGCTACAGTGACAGACTCTGCAATTTACTACTGTGCCATGCCCACAGTGACAGAAAACACAAGAAATCTGGTACAAAAAGCCTCAGTGACACTGTAGTTGAATGTAGCAAACATTGCATGCCTTCATAAAATATTTGTAAAAAAAAATAAAAAAAAAATAAAAAGTCTACATATTTGAAATATATTTTTCAATCAGTCAAAAATAATAAGTCAACAATAATACAATCTTATCTGAATTATGGACAAAACTGAATCATAAGAACACTATTCAAATGCAGAACTTCAGAAATATTTGCATACAGTACCCTGTATAGTAGTATAGAAGTATAGTACATTTATGATATAACATCGCCACCCTCTAGAAGTCTTAGGAACAGACAACTCATTGAAATATTTATTGATCTTTTTGTTCTTTTTAGGACCTACAAGTTTCAGCAATGCAGATGTTGTGTGACAAGCAGTCAAGACCAATTGTACTTCCTGTTTTTGTATCCACCCCCTGATGTTTAAAGACCAACCTCTCAAGAAACTCAACACTTGGACAGATCATGGACAGACTCCAAATACTCAGTCAACAAATCGAAAAATATCTACTGCTGTTTTTTCTTATAGCATCAGGTACATTCTACAATTATAATAGATTTGTACAATTTTTCAGGACTATATATATATATATATATATAAATTAATAGTGAAATTGTATCTTATTAAAAACATTTCCTTTCAGGTGTAATCTGTCAAGACTGGATTCGACCAAGTGACCAGAGGACCAGTGTTACCAGTAAAGAAGGAGATTCTGTAACACTGGAGTGTTCATATGACACAAGCAGCAGCTATGTTCTCCTTTATTGGTACAGAGAGTTTTCTAACACACAGCCTCAATATATACTGCTTAAAGGTGGACGATCAGAGACATATGAGAACATACCAGACCCCCAACGATTTGGATCAACAACATCCCAGAAATCCACCTCACTGACCATTAAAAGTGTAACTCTGTCAGATTCGGCTCTGTATTACTGTGCTCTAAGAGTAGCAGCCCAGTGTTACAAAGTGCCTGACAGGCTTTACAAAAACTTACTCAGAAAACTTGCTTTGAATAGTGAGTTATCAAATGAATAACAAACCACATTTGTGTCTTTATAAACCACAAATTGCAGGATATGGTAACACCTGCAGCAATTAAATATACAGCTGCATAGCTGCAGTAAATGAGAGCTGATGTAAATGGGGTAATTTTAGTGATTAAAGAATTAGTAAGCTTTATATATAATCAACACAGCTCTTTATCTCTTTATTAACAGGACATTCATATTAAGTAACTTACATTTTAGACACAACTCAAATAGTTCCACTGAATCATTTAATGACTCACTCAAAGAAATTCCAGTCACTTGCTGCCACCTATTGGTTCTGTGTTTGGATAACAGCACTGCATCAATACTGTATTGTGATGTGGTACTTCATGACAGGATGGGCCAATCAGACAGAAGGTTGGAAATATAGGGAGCTGATAGAACAATCAAAGGACTCACTGTGCAAAAAGTTCTGGGTATAACTACAAATTGAAGATGACCACATCACTTCTCATCTGTCTCACATTTCTGACATTTTACATTGCAGAAATCACTTTCTGTGCTCATATTGCACCAAAGACAAAAACCGTCATCGTTAAAGAGGGGGAATCTGCGACTCTCACATGCTTGTATGAATCAAGCAACTCTCATGTTTTGCTCTTCTGGGGTAGGCTGATCCCAAGACAGGCACCAGAGTTTTTATTGCTCAAGGGTGCACGATCAGAGACACGCTTTCAAAGCACAGATCCTCGCTATGATTCGGCAACTTCAAAGACATCCACTTTTCTGATCGTTAATGATCTAAAACTGGAGGACACAGCTTCCTACTACTGTGTGCTGGAAGAATACTGTGACAAAATGTTATTAGGCTGTACAAAAACTCATGTTCAAACCACAAAACACTTCCTTCTCTACAATAAATAATATTCTGAGCAGCAGGAGATGTGGTTACACCTGGCAAATGAAGAATACAAAGCAATATGTGATTGGCTGGCTACAGTACTGCAAAAAATTCCATACTGAGGAAAGAGGTGGAGCTTCCAGAGGAGACTTCAGTTTGTCACTTGTCATGTTATGTTGTTTTGCTTGGCCTTGTTTCACTATGTTGCTGTACATAGTTATTTGGATGTTAACTCTTGCAGGTGGGTATATTTTTCCCTATTACTGAAAATCTGTTTTGTTTTTTAATCTCATTATATATTTAATATATTTCTCTTATTTTTCATTTTTAAGATGTAACTCATACAGAAGCCATTACCTCAGAACAAGCAGAACTGCATGTAAAAGAGACTGAGAACATAACACTATCCTGTAGTTATTCCTCGGCATACAGTCTCCTTTGGTATCGACAGCATCATACATCAGCTCCTCAGTTCCTCGTGCTCAACCTACAAAGCTCTGGAAAAGTAATACAGACTTCGGATGAGCGCCTGTCAGGAAAACTAAATGTGGACAAAAATCGTGTGTATTTGGAAATCCCCTTTTCCGCAGTTAACGACTCTGCAGTGTATTTCTGTGCTCTGCAGACCACAGTGACAGGAAATCAAATGTTACTGTACAAAAACCTGACAGACTGAGATCTCATGGGTTTATCATGCTCAATATTCACTCTGAGTTAGGGGGAGGAGCTTCGAGCAGCAGTAAAGATCTCAAGTGCCATCACAGACATGCCATTTCAGCATGATGCTGCTCATCACAGTTATCCTGCTCTGTGCTGTTGGGAGTGAGTATAACTTAATATTGCATGGAAGTCAAGTACCTTTTTTATTGCTTTAATAATATACCATATTTGAATATAATTATACTGTAAACTTTCTAAATGGCTTAATTAAAAAAAAAATTGTTATAGTTCAGGGTCTATCATTACAGTATCTAATTATGTGTATCATCATTTTCAGGTGGAAGGTTTGAGAGTCCTATTACATCAGACCAAACTGAGGTCTTTCATGAGGAGGGTGCCAATATAACTTTATCCTGTAGCTACTCAACTGCAATTAGTTTGCATTGGTACCGCCAATATCCCAAATCAGCTCTTGAATATCTTTTATTAATTCTGCAAACCTCTGGAAGGGTCCAGAGCGCAGAGAAACTGGATTCTCGGTTTTCAGCAAGACTGAATGAAAAGAAAAACCGTGTGGATCTGATCATCTCCTCTGTCAAACAGACAGATTCTGCTCTGTACTACTGTGCTCTGGAGCCCACAGTGACAGGAAACCTTTACACACTGTACAAAAACGTGCCTATACATAGTAGAAAAGACATTGAAGCATAACAAACAGTTTCTTTCCACTGTCCTTTTATTTATTTGAGGTTTTTGATTATTTGCGGACATTGTAAAAAAGGTTAAGAAAAGCATGTTCTCCTGAACTCCAACCATGTAATACTCCTTCAAGAAGTTGAGATAATGTAACACATAAACAGTGTAACAGCCCTAATAATATACAGTAGAAAAATGTCATTATGAAAAAAGGACAATATCGTGGTCCACTTTTTGACTATACTAGGTTTAATCTGCCATCTAGTGGTCCTTTAGGCTCAGTACACTGGCCAGATTACTTGTGAAATATGTCTTTTGTAGCTTTATGATATTGTATAATGCAGTGAAAATGTAATAGCTATATTTTTAATAGATGAGGAATTTAAATATATGAGTTTTCATTTGTTATTTTTGCATGTAAATTTATTTCCGTTTACCATTTTGGTGGAAGGCCATGCACCTAATATTGTTTATGGTGCTATTTGTTCATTTAAAGAACCACACACGCATGATTTATATATACCAGGGGTAGGTAACTTCGGTCCTGGAGTGCTGCTGTCCGGTATAGTTTAGCTCCAACCCTAATCAAACACATCTGAACAAGCTAATCAAGGTCCTCAGAATTACTAGGGCTACAGGCAGGTGAGGTTTTTTCAGGGTTGGAGCTAAACTCTGCAGGACATCGGCACTCCAGGACCAACGTTGCCAACCCCTGAAATATACTGTAATAATAATAACTAACTAACAAACAAACAAATAAATAAATAGTTTTGAAATGCACAAAAAATTGGAAAGATTAATTTGACATTTAGTTCGGACATGAGCAAATGAATAAATTCCTATACCAACACTATGACCAAGTTAATCAGAGAATTAAAGAATATATTGCCACTATCTACATAATTTCTTGATTTCTGTCATTATCTTTCATTTTATCTTTCATCATTTCTTATCATTTTAATCTTATTTCTAAGCTTTCTCTTTGGTCCCAAGGCTGATATTTTTCATGTTGAAGTTGAGATGATCATGATCACGATGCTGCATTTTTATATTATACCAGCAGGGAGCACCTAGAGTTTTGACCTACAATGAAAGTCATTTACAATGTGTGAAAGGAAACCCAACCCTGACAGTTCAGAGACTGTACAGACATTCAGAGTAGGTGTCAGTTGTATGTTTAATTGCTTTTAGTTCTCTGTAGCAAATTGCTTTTGGTCCATCATGAGAACTTGGCTGAGGGATATGCTTATTACTATATTCTTTCTAGGTACAGCACTTTATTTATTTATGTTGTTTGAGAGTGTGACGTGAGAGGCAGTGTGACTTAATAACATTTTTTGCTCTCCACAGAATGCAGAGGACAGCACACTGTACGTCAGTCAACAAGCTCTTCTTCAGCTTACACAGGGGAGACTGTGACTCTGAACTGTGGATATAATACGACAGACACAATGCCTGCTCTGCTATGGTACAGGCAAACAAAGAATTTATCTCCAGAATATATTTTAGTTAGACATAATTTTGGAAATGGAAGTAATTCCAAAGATTTCCCCAACAAAAGATTTCAGTCCCAGTTGGATCCTGCTGCAAGAAGAATTACACTGACTATCCTGAACCTTCATCTGTCTGACTCTTCGGTGTACTTCTGTGCTTTGAGGCCCACTGTGAAAACAGGATATTGAGTATTTAAACAAAAACCTGAACTTCACAGCCCACGTAATATAGTTTGTTGTCATTCTCGCTGTCTGTATGTGATAAAAGCAACACCATTATGCTGATATACTGTATAAAACAACAACATGAATTTAAAAATTAAGTTATAGCTAATAGCTACTTGTAGCTAAAATATTTGTATATAATTTCTACAAAAATCTTATATATAATGAAGTGTAAATTGTTAATATACAGTATAAATGTAAATCATAATATACAGTATAGCTGTAAGTCTTAATATAGTAAGTAAATCAGAATATATAAATGTAAATCAGAAAATAAAGATAAAAATCTGAATATACAAATGTAAATCATGAATATATAGTTGTAAGTCTGAATGTAAATTGTTAATATTGTTATAATTCTGAATATATAAATATAAATTGCAATATGTAGACACAGATTTATTTGTATATATTAATGATTTACATTTACAGTATATATGAAGGCTATTATCTTTATATTCTGATTTATAAATATGTATTCAGATTTACTTCCATATTCAGACTTACAACTATATATTCTGATTTTATATAATTATTTCCTGTTTGACACTTCATAATATATTCTATAAAACATATACATACATATAGTATTTATATATAAAATAACATTATATTACAAAATTATGTGAAAACATTTATACTGTACATAGAATAAAATAACATACTATATACAATATATAATAAATAATTATACGTTTTGGTAAATCAAAATATTTTAAGATTAAATAAATATAAATAAATAAAATATAGTAAATAAAACTGAAATAAATAAATATACGTGTGTGTGTGTGTGTGTGTGTGAGAGAGAGAGAGAGAGAGAGAGAGAGAGTGAGAGACCCTGGACCACAAAACCAGTCATAAGGGTCAATTTTTCAAAATTGAGATTTATATATCATCTGAAAGTTGAATAAATAAGCTTTTCATTGATGTATGGTTTGTTAGGATAGGGCAATGTTTGATTGAGATACAACTATTTGAAAATCTGAAATTGCCTTTAAAGTTGTCCAAATTAAGTTCTTAGCAATGCATATTACTAATCAAAAATTAAGTTGTAATATATTTACGGTAGGAAATTTACTAAATAGCTTAGTGGAACATGATCTTTACTTAATATCCTAATGATTTTTGGCATAAAAGAAAAATTTATCATTTTGACCCATACAATGTATTTTGGCTATTGCTACAAATATGCCCCAGCGATTTAAGACTGGTTTTGTGGCCCAGGGTCACACACACACACACACACACACACATATATATATATATATATATATATTTTTTTTTTTTTTTTTTTTTTTAATATATAACAATACATCTTAAAATGCATCAACTTAAACAGATTAACATAATTATACTAATTTCCCCTGAAAAAAAAAGTGAAAAAAAAAAAAAAAAAAAAGAGGAAAATAAAAATGAAACTGAAAATAAAATAAAAACTTGGCCATAGATTAAAACTTCTGTCTTTTGTCTTCCCAATATGAAATTAACCTAACCTAAAAGAACAAACAGAGGCCAGTGATTACAATACCAACCTGAAATCTGTTGCCTTAGTGATGTTTTGTTTAGCTGTAAAGACAGCAATTTAAACTATAATGTTCTTGAGCTGGTAAACTTACAGTGGCTTTTTAAGTCAGTAAGCTACATTAAGTTACATAACATTTAGTTTAGACTATTGGAGATCACAAGAACATCAGTTTATGAGTTTGTGACAGCCCCTAGAAGACACCTGCCAGAGACATCACTGCACTGTGATTGGGTGTTGAAAACACTAGCTGCATGGGAGCTTCAGTCGTCTGTACGGAGGCTTTTATGGTAGTTCTGCAAAGCTCAGTGAGGAATTCAAAACAATGGCTTTCAGTTTGCTGCTAGTTTTAATGGCATACATTGGTAAGATTTCAGGTTTACAGATTCATTTCTTTTCTTTACACATTATCAGTGCATATTTGATTCTAACCTACACTAACGTTAGTTGCTGTGCAACATTGGTAAAGTTACTGAACCAAATTGAATCAACAAACTGATTAATGACAGTTGTCTTCTATAGAGTTGCATACAGTTGAAATTGAAATGTATTTTCCTGATCATTTCTGAGAAGCTGCTTTTAACAATTTGTATTGTATAAGATCTATACAAACAAATGTGACTTGATTTGACTTGCTTTAAAATTCTAATTCAACATTCTTCTCAGGTGCGAGTATACAAGACAGCATTATCCCAACATCTCCTGTAGTCCATGCAAATGTCAATGAAAAAGTGGTGATGTCTTGTAAATACCATTACACTGTGTCAATGAATAATCTACAGTGGTATCGGCATTATCTCGACTCTACGCCGGAATTTCTGGTTCTAATCATGGAGTCAGGACAAAATCAAACAGCTACACCTCCTCATCCTCGGCTGACAGCTTCAGTTGATAAAGAAAACAAGCTGGTGAATTTGGAAATTTTTCCTGCAGATGTGGAGGATTCTGCTGCGTATTACTGCGCACTGCAGCCCACAGTGGCAGGAAACGCATGAACACCATACAAAAACCTACTCAGAGCTAAACAGAGAACAAAATGGTTTAGATCAATTTATGAGACCAGAGAGTGTGCACAAAGGCCACAAGGGGGCAGCACTCTTTGTGACGCTCAACAACATCATAAGCAAGCACATGCATAAAGTTGACATGTGACAAGTGATAGGATGTGACTTTGAAAGATTGTGAACAGTAGCACACAGCTGATCAGTAAATTCAGGATGAAGAGATCAGTAGTACTAATTCTCATAGCTGCATCAGGTATTTAATGTAACATTTATATTAATTTATAATAATGTATAATTTCAAAACTTAAAAATGGAATTTATATTTATTTAAGTTTTACTCACCACTTTTTACTTCATTTCCAGTTGCTCTTGGTGATCGCATTGAACCAAATCAAGCTGTTATTACTGAAGAAGAAACCAACCGGGTGACACTGAGTTGCTCATATGAAACAAGCAGTGAATATGTTGATCTTTATTGGTACAGACAGTATCCTAACAGTGAGCCACAGTATATACTGTGGAAAGGTGCACGATCAAGAGATAGCTATAAAAATATACCAGATTCTCATTTTGAATCTTCAACAACCAGAACATCCACTGAACTGATTATTAAAGCAGCCACTCTGAAAGATTCAGCTCTCTATTACTGTGCTCTTTGGAAAGGCCCAGTGATACAAAGTTTCAGAGAAGCTTTACAAAAACACACTTACTTTGAACTCAAAATCATCAAAGTTTTGCCAAACCAAAATGTTTTATCTGCCATAACCATTACTGTATGTGGGAACACCTGCAACTGATACAGTAGCCAAAACCAAGAGATTAATATATTTAATAAAGCAGCAGTTGTACTGTGAAAACACAAGCTTTGAAATGTTTTAGAACATTATGTAACATTATGTATTTAGTAACATTAGATGTATTCTGTTTTGGTGATGAATTTGGGTTTTAAGTCTGATTCTGCTGTATAATAAAATAAAATATCCAAATTTGTTATGTTAGCGTGTTTTTTCTGCAACTAATTTAGAGGCTTTTTTGAAAACTGGACCCACAACTCTAGACCTAAAACATGTGTGTTTGGGGTCAGTAGGAGGGGCTTTAGTGTTTTGACACCATCTAGGCCATCCTGAGGATGTGGTTTTGAAATAGATTAGCTTCAAGCTGAGCGTCAGTCAGAACATCGGCCTGAACAATGTTGATGTGTTTACTTAGCTTTCTATCTGCATTCGGAGGTGAGTAGCTCAATTTCTGTTTAATTGTAATACCTTTAATCTTGTAACCACAAACATATCAGATTTTTCATCATTAGAACTGTGCAATAAATCCTCCTGAGGTCAGGTTCACAAAGGTCAACCAAACTACAAGACCGTAATAAACCTACACTTACAACTACTCATTTCTCTTTTTCAGCTGGACGCTGTGAAGATGTCATCACTCCTCTCCAAACTGAGGTTCATGGGAAGATTGGGGATAAAACAACACTGTCTTGCAACTACTCCACAGCACTTTCTTTGTACTGGTATCGTCAATATCCAAGATCAACTCTAGATTTCCTTCTTCTGATACTACAAAACAGTGGGGAGTCTGAAAACACGCAGCCTGGAATGTCCGTGAAATTAAATAAAAACAAAACCTCTATGGATCTGGAGATCTCATCTGCGAAAGTAACAGACTCGGCAGTTTACTACTGTGCGTTGAAGCCCACAGTGAGAGGAAACCCGGCAGCGCTGTACAAAAACCTAAATCTGTCTTAACAAAGCAAATTTAAGAACTGAAAAATATAATAATACCACAGAAACACTGCATCACTGCACAACATAATGTTTCACATCTATTCTGAATCACACAGTAATTATACTGTTCAGGAAATTATTATTATAAAATCTATTTATTATTTAGTGGTGATACTACAGTACTGTATGGCTGACCAATCAAAGTGAATTAATTGCCATTAGATTAAAATGAGGTAAGAATCATTACAGAAGATTGTTTATTAAGAAGATTGAGCAAAATTATGTTCTTAAAACTAATGTTTCACTGTTTACGTATCTCTTTGTGAAAAGGGTTAGAAAAGGTTAAAGGGTAAATAAATTTGACAATGAAATTCATATACATAAGCAGAGATTTCAACAACCTAATGGCTTTTTTAAAACCTTTTCTTAATTTTAAGTTAGTGGCTAATTCATTTGCATTAGTGATGAATTCATATGAATCTCATTTCTCAATCTCATTTGCATCGGTGACTATAAAATGTAAACCGGTGGAGCAAAGGAAGGGCTTCCATGCTTACATTTTTCTAAAAATGCCACATTTTCAATTCACATCATATAAAATCATACGAAATCACCACCTTGTAAAATTGCTAGGTTTTCCTGTGAGATCAGGTTGGAGATTTTTATTCATAATCCATCAATTTCAACATTTAAAACAATTTGATGCATGCAAATAATATCTATAACTTCACTGCAGAATTAAGTCACTAGCGCTTTAGAACTAGCCTGAATAGCTGAAGACATTTTTTTGCAAGTGCATTTATTTATTTATTTATTTCAAACATTGTTCTTCCCTAATTCTTGTTTATTTACACAAAATAAATTGCAATATATTGCATGTCTCTTAATTATATACAGTGTGAATATTTTTAGTGCTTAGTCACTAAAAGGTTTACTCTCATGCCATGTCACGTCAAAGCCATATTGACCATAGTGTCTGCATCAGCTCGTGTCAAAATCACCAGTGTCAATGTATTTTTTGTTTTTTTCTCACAGTGGGTGCAGCAATGTGTCAGGAGGTGGAGCTCTAAGATTAGTTTGACTTACAGTAGTTTGACTTGGCTTATTTTCAAACGTGGAACACTGTCACTCTGTCAGAGCATCAACCAACATGTGCCTTCCCGTCTTTCTCATTTTGGTTCTTCATACAGGTGAGTTTTGATTCATTTCTCAGAATTAATGACTTCAATTAATAAAGAGATTGTGATACTTTTATTTTACTGTCTGATTTAATGTCCTTTTCTTGTTTAATTCATTTTTTATTATTATTATTCTCAGGTAACATCCTGGCAAACATGATAACACCACATGACTCACAAAAACAAGTTTTAGAAGGTGAAAATGTAACACTCGCATGTAACTACAGTGGATCACCTGATAATCTCCACTGGTACCGTCAATATCCCAGATCTGCACCAAAGTTCCTCCTCTACATCTATGAAAGTGGACTGATGAGTGACAACATACCACAGCGTTTAACACCAAGAATTAATAAAAAAACAAAACGAGTGGATCTGGAGATCTCTTCTGCTGCAGTGACAGACTCTGCTGTGTACTACTGCGCCCTGAGGCCCACAGTCACAGGAAACAACGCTATGCTGTACAAAAACATGAAGCAGAGAGAAATGTATTTAAGTGTAGCACTGTGAATATACACTAAGATGTATGTTTCGCAACTTGTTTTATACATCACAATTTTATTTATATACACACTAACCCCACTGTGCTGAATCAGTTCAGATGATTTTGTGTGTATGTGTTTGTGTTGCTGTGTTAATTTCATCGTACAAATAAAAGTAAAAAGTTGATAAGATGCATCTCCGCATCTTACTAAGCTTAGGTTGTCACTGTGCTTTGATGTTTAAGAATAATTCATTTCTAGCACAGTTCTAGTTTAAACTGATATTCATCTCTGTCTGTATTAGTGTTGCCTTTGAAGTGCAGAGGAATCTCCAAACCTGATATAGGTCACAGTCAAATTAGGACATAATGACTTTGTGTTAACACCTGCAGCTGTCTGAAACTGAAATAGACATGTACGTTAAAACTATACATCCACTTTTTTTTTTCTCAACACACATGAGAAATGGCTAAAAACAGAAAACACAACACCACTGTACAAATACCTTCAACCATGCTCCATGTGCAATACACAAATGGTGTTAGAATTAAATCACTATTTCAAATAATTTCTCTGTTTTCCTGAATAAACTCCACAGCCTTGGTTTATACTAGTTAACCACTTTTACCTCTACGTATTAGTGTTTTAGTACAGAAATGCACCGCTGTAATCATAAAACCATTAGTTAGCTCCAAAAAAAAACATCATTTAAGACCATAATGTAAGTGTTTATTGCATATAAATGCATATACATAAGTTCAGTTGAATCAGTTAAATGCTGATAAACTGATTGTACAATGAATGATTGTAGAATGAATCTAATATACAAGTTTCACTTTTTGAATGGTATTACTGAAATAAATCAACTTTTTCATGATATTCTAATTTTATGACCAGCACCTGTACATTAAATTGTATGGGGTCAGATGATTTTCTTGTTCCTTAAAAGGCAAAAGTTAAAACATTCACATTTATCCTCTCTGTATTTGATCCTAATTGATGACTATTTTACTGAGATGTGTGTTTCTCCAGGCCAATGTATGGATATAGAAAATTGTGATGTGAAGGCTACAATGATCCACAAGAGGGCAGTCTTCAACCAGAAATGAATAGAAATGGAATCATTTCTTCAAGGACACATAAGGGGAGGAGATCCAAAGCAATTATTTTAGGCATGCAGAGGTTTCAGACATAGTTAAACATAGTTACTCATTCGCTCCTTGTCAGTAATGCTATTGCTGTTTTGTCTCTGGCTTATCGCCCTCTTAACAGGTAAGATACATGCAATTAATCAAATAAACATTAAGAACACACAATAATATAAAGTACTTTACTTCTGGAGTTCTGTTCATCACCATTCATTATTCCCATCTATCTTTCTCTGTTTCTCCTAGGTGATGGGTCTAGTGAGGGAATAGCACCAGTCTCTCCTAATGAATTAGTCTCAGAAGGGAACACAATCACCCTGTCCTGCAATTACAATGGATCAGCTGCTACAGATGCTCTCCATTGGTATCGTCAGTATCCCAAATCTAGACCAGACTTCCTGTATCTAGTTAATGAAGCTGCATTTAAGCAACCAGCTGATCCTCCAATTCCTGGAATATCTGCTAGATTAAATGAGGAGAAAAATCGTGTGGCTCTGGAGATCACTGGAACTGCATTAACTGATTCTGCTCTGTACTACTGTGCCCTGCAGCCCACAGTGACAGGAAACACACATACACTGTACAAAATTCAAACACATTAAAATAAGCGTCTGTGCTCAGTGGATGATTATGTATGTTTATATTTGAGCATTTTGATCCAGCATTTGGGAGCAAAAGATTAGGCATGAGATTCAATTGCCTTATGATTGTCTTCTTAGCAACAACTGACCTTGTGTTCAAGAATGCAGAATACTGAAATACATATAACAGAATTTAAGGATATGCATTTAGTAAACCACTCTAACAGTCCTCACCAGTATGCAGTCTACATTTTGACACATTTTAGTCCTAATTGTGTCAGTGCATCATTATGTTATGGTGCACAATGATGAAAGTTTGTATGACTTTTCTCATTACTGCATTTCAGAGGTTTTCCTGGAATTTAAATACAAAAATATTGATAAATCATTCATTATTAAAGCATTAACCAATCTGCGATCTAATCACTTTTACTTTACCCTCTCAAGATTGCTGATGTGATCAAATGTGATGATTATAGATATACCAGACTCAACCTTTTCTCATTTGAAATACTACATATTAGTAATCAAAATGGATTATCAAATGTACGCTCTCATGAAGAATAAATAGATACAAAAGTCCTTACTGGGGCAGTATCCTTTTAATAGTTCTATTACGTATAATTTAGGCACTAATATGTACCTTCAAGATACTATGCACCCTTTTTTTCACATTTTATGGAATCATAATCACACAGAGATGATGTGGGTGGAGCTTCAAGATGTTGTGTTGGGATTCATCTCTTATTTGACTTCAGTCTGCTCTTTAGCAGTGAAAAAATGGCTTCTCTTTTATACCTACTTGTAATTTTAGCCATACAGGGTGAGTAGGTTTAATTTAATTTACTTTTTTTACTTTAGATTTTATTTATAAAAAATATATATTTACAAAAAATACTATTTATGTAAATACATGATAAAAAATGCAATTTTCATACTGAACATTTTGTGTGTATTTTTCCTGATGTTTTTCATGTTCTATTTGCAGGTAAATCTTTTGCCCAGTCAATAGCACCATTGCAGACCACAGAACATGCCACTGAGAGAGAGACAGTCATTCTGTCGTGCAAATATGATAGCCAAGCACGTAGTTTACACTGGTATCGACAATATCCTGGATCCAGACCTGAATTTCTGCTTCTTGTTTATGAATCAAACAGCGTACTACATGCAGAACCCCCTTTCCCAAGACTGAATGGCAGTGTGAATAAGATGGAGAAGCAGGTCCATCTGGAGATCTCCTCTGCTGCAGTCACAGATTCTGCTCTGTACTACTGTGCTCTGGAGCCCACAGTGACAGGAAACACAGGAACACTGTACAAAACCTATATGGGAAGTCCTTATGTCAAATGTTAAACATCCTCTATGACAATAATATAACTAAAATAATACATGTCCTTAAAACATTCTAAAAGCATTGGTTTACCTTCACTGTGATCATATGCTTAAATAAAGATTAAATAAAGATATTGGTTCATTTTACTCAAATTGTATATTTTTTGCATTATAATATATTGTATTTGTATGTATTTATGCATTATATTTTTATCCTATATTTCAGTTTTTTAATGAAAGAAAAAGATTCTTTAAAAAATTATTATTTTCAAAGAAAAAAAAAACAAAAACTTTGTAGCCTACATAAATTTGCAAAGCTTTGCATTTTCAGAAGAATTAAATTCAATTATAGAATTGTAACCTAGTTTTTTCCTCATTCTTATATCATTCTTCAATTAAATAAATATTTCAAACTAAATCTGATAAATAACGTGATATCTCTGAATGTTTTCATTTATACATTGCAAGCTATGGGTGGAGCTTTTGGGTGGATCTCACAAAAAAATCACAACTGTAAGCAGTTTTCATTCACTCTTTGTGGTGCAGAGAAGATGCTTCTGTGCTGTCTGCTTGTGTTTTCAATAACAGAATGTAAGTGATGAACAGTACTATACAGCTTTGTATAAAGACAAAATAGCAATTAATTATATTGACAAGCTTTTATGCCAGTTCATGGTAATTAATTAAACATTATTTCATCATTTGCTTTGAATTTACATTTCGTGAAAGTTTTCATCTTGTTATTCATCTAACTGAAAGCTTTCTATTCTATGCAGATACATTTGCACAGTCAATAAGACCATTGCAGAACGACATTAATGTCACCGAAAAGCAGCCGCTCATGCTGTCATGCAAATATGATGGAAGTGCAAACAGTCTGCATTGGTATCGACAGTATCCTGGATCCAAACCTGAATTTGTGCTCCTTGTCGTGGAGGCATCCACAAAACATGTAACATATGCAGTTCCCCGTATTCCTGGAATGGATGGAAAAATGAGTATGAAAGACAAGCATGTGGATCTGGAGATCTCCTCTGCTGAAGTGTCAGACTCTGCGCTGTATTACTGTGCCCTGCAGCCCACAGTGACAGGAAACACAAGAACACTGTACAAAAACCTGTATGAAGTGGAAAAAACAACTGAATCTCCATTCTTTTGTCATAGCCTCATGTTTACTGCTTCCAGATTAATCAAGTAATTGAAATACAAACAAAATGCTTAAGATTTCACACAAATAAGAAATTATAAAAAAAAAAATAGCCATAATGAATGTAAAAATAATGGATATTTCAACACAAATATGATCAAATTAAATTTTAAAATGAATAGGCATGAGTTTCTGAGCATTTTAAGTTAAAATTCATATGTACTGTGACGGATCACTATTTTCTTTAAGTCTTTTGCCTATTTAAATCACCATTATTGACCTTATTAGTTTATTTTAAACAGCCCTATGGTGGAATAAAATTTTAAAGTACAAATATTCAAATTATCCCAATTAATATGGCCATAAACACAGCATGATGTGTCATATTCCTAGTATTCCATGTCAACTACCCTTTTGTGTATTTTACATCAATGATGTTTTTCATAAAAAAAAAAAAATCCTTTAATTTTTTGGTTCTGTTGCAATAGAAGAGGATAAAATTGTGGATTTGGTGGTTCAGTGTAACCCAATAACATATTCCAAAACCCCAAGATAATCGAAAAGGCCAACAAACTATGCTGTGAATGATAACCTTGCCCTCACAGGAGATTGATTTAAATTCATTATTGCAGCCACATGGTGGCATTATTTCCAGTCTTATGTTTCATAAAACATTGTAGCCTTAATTGTGATGCCGTTTAGGTTTCATCCTGTATAAACTCAAATGACTGGTCTAAAAGTAACAGAATCTAAAATCAACTTGTATACTAACTACTCCCTAAATAGATACTGCAATTGGTACGTAATTAGTAGAGCAGTAACAAAAAATGTACAGCAGATGGCAGTGTTCACTCAGATTACAGAAGATTTGAATCATCCATTTGTGTAACAATATAAAGGAAATGTGCACATAAACAGTCTGCGAGTCTGTGAGGTATTAAGTTGGAGCTGCTTTGTGATGATCCATGATGTTTCTATGCAGTCTCTGGTTCATTCTTTTCTTTTCAGGTAAGATATGTGACATTTATATGGAATCCTTTAAGTAACCATTCACAAAAAGATCATCAGAGATTAATAATGCGTGATGAATGAGTATTAAACTGCAATGCTCTGCTTTTTTCAGGCGATGCAAGTGGAGAAGGAATAACTCCTCTCTCCTCATCTGAACATGTTACCAGTGTTGGTGACTCCATTACTTTGGGCTGCAATTATGACGGGTCTTACAGCAGTGATTCTCTCCTGTGGTATCGCCAAAACAGCAGCTCCAAACCTGAGTTTTTATTTCTGGTTAGTGAAGCCAACCTTGAGCAGCCAGCTGACCCTCCAATACCCGGAGTGTCTGCTAAAGTAAATGAGGAGAAAAACCGTGTGGATCTGAAGATCTCCTCTGCTTCAGTATCAGACTCTGCAATGTACTACTGTGCCCTGAAGCCCACAGTGACAGGAAACCCTAAAACACTGTACAAAATTAAAGGGGAAAACAACTAAACGATCAACCTGATGAACCACACTAAATAGTCAATAAAACCTCTATATGACTGTGTTTTTATTGTATGCTCTAAAAATATATTTGCATAATGCTGCGACCACAAAACGTAGAAGGTCAAGCAGTTTTAAAATGTGTTTCAGGTAAAAACAAATGAGCATATCTAAATGCTCTGAAGTTTGCTGTAGCATATATATATAGTTTTCTCCATTAGTAGCATATATATAGTTTTCTCCATTATGTATTTCTTGTGATTAGACTGTAAATCTAGAGACAGTACTGATGCTTTTTTCATCTATTAGCAAAAGCTACAAAAGAAAAACATGTTGATTAATATCTACTGTAGTAAATACACAGACCCTGGTCTCAAAGATACTAAGACAAGGAAATACTGTACTACAGACATTCATCTGACTCGGAGGGTGGAGTTTTGTGTTTCTGAATGATCTCACAAAAGTGGAGGTGAAACAGTCGTCTTGATTTTGGCATCCAATACATCAACCATTATGTTTATTTTCATACTTACTGGTTTATGGATTTATTTGGGTGAGATTAACTCATGCACATACATTTGACTTTTGTCTAAATTAATACAATTACAGCCGAATTGAGACTTTTTAAATGAACATTTTTTTTTATGACTTCTGTTGAGTTTCATAACCCAGTTTTGGTGTTTTTGTTAGGTTGCACAGAGGCAAATGCAATCTTCCCACTATCACCTTTAATGAGCACTGATGTAGGTGAAAATGTAACCATATCCTGTAGTTACAAGGGATTCACAGGAACAGTGCTGAATGCACAGTGGTACACACAATATGCCGGATCAAATCCAAAGTTCCTCATCTACAGCTATCCTCAGGGAGGTACATCCTTACCCCTAACACGAGCGTCTGTTAAATTTGATCAAGACCTCCAACAAGTGCATCTAAAGATCTCAAATTTTAAATGGACAGATTCAGCTGTGTACTACTGTGCACTGCAGCCCACAATCACACGAAACTAAGAGTTCCTGTACAAAAACATAATATACTTCAGAGTTCAAACATTTTTTACGGCTCACTTGTCTTGATTTCAACATCTAACATGACAATAGTTTGTCCCAATACCATCAAAATTAAAATTGTTGATAAATTATTTAGTTTTCCAGTAAATAAGAACAATTTCTAATCAAATATTTAAAAAAAATTGCACTGGCAATATACGTCTGTTGTAGGAAATATCTGTATCCACTATTAATGTCTACATATAGTGGATACAGATAGTGGATACTCAGAGTCCCACAATCCTTTGGGTGGAGCTTGGTGAGAATGGTACAGCAGTGGGAGGCCCTGTTTCCCCAAATCTTATTTTGTTTTATGATCTCCAACAGTCATTATGGTTTTGTTTTACCTCACCATTTTGGCACTTCTTACAGGTATTTCCATTTGATATTTATATTTGTTCATATATCTATATATGTCTATAAAAGTATATTACTGAAGATACAATTATAAGGTGCACTAATATTACTATTTTTCCGTTGTGATTTTTTTTCCCCCAGAGAGTGTTTCCACGAATGCAATAACACCCCTCTCTACTGAAAATCATGCTTTTGAAGGAGGAAAAGTGACTCTTGCTTGCAACTACAGTGGAAGTAACATACAGAGTTGGCAATGGTACAGACAGTATCCCAATACTGCACCTGAATTTCTCTTACAAGCTTTTGAAAGTTTGGGTCCAGAGCAGAAGGACCGTTATGTTGCTGAAGCACAAAAGAACAAAAATCATCTGAACCTGGAGATCTCCAAAACTGAGATGGCAGATGCTGCAATATACTACTGTGCCCTGGTGCCCACAGTAACAGGAAACCCGTCAACACTGTACAAAAACCTGAGAGGATGAAGAGGAAAGAAAGAAAGAAAGAAAGAAAGAAAGAAAGAAAGAAAGAAAGAAAGAAAGAAAGAAAGAAAGAAAGAAAGAAAGAAAGAAAGAAAGAAAGAAAGAAAGAAAGAAAGAAAGAAAGAAAGAACCATTTTGTTTACATCGAGCGTGACGCAGTGTGCGCTCGACACTACATAAGGAAAAGGTGGAGAAGAAGAAATAGCAGACAAATCTCATTAGCTATCATGTCTATCGTCAGCACGATATGTTTAATGTAAGAAGTGAACCACACTTTCAAATGAAATTCTGTGCCATAATTCTAACATTTTAATCAGAAACAAACTGTTTTCATTTTCAAGTGGTGTGATAGAGGTATTTTTGTTTTAAGGATTTGTTTAAAAATGAAGGCAGTATAATAGAATATGAAGAATTCATGACTTTGTTTCCCTCTGCCAGCTAGAACTTTCAACTCTGTCGTCAAAGCTTTGTCTCCAAGTTATGTGCACTTATTTAAAACATGCTATTGCCAAATAAGACCAAACATTTATTGGATGGAGTTTGTCTTCTTGATAAAAAAATGTAACAGTAAACATAAAACAGCTGTTACATTACTCAGTTTACACATCCCCTAGATGTACATTTTTCTGAAACACTGTCTAATAAAATAAGAGAGGTACATTCTAAGATTCCACATAATGTCTATCCAACCAACTCCCCAACTCCAAAGTTGAGGTAGAAATGTTTAATTCATTCTACCTCTGCAATCAGGTTAAGTCAATGTGGTGCGGTTTCTTTTGTTAAAAAATACATTCTGAGGTTGAGAACAAGGAAGTCTCCTTTACAGAGCAGGGAGTCGTTCTTAGGGTGGGACTACAAAAGAAATACAGAAGGCACTTAGGACTGCTTTAGCTGTTTCTGTATTTCAGTATGACGATGCTGTTCTTTTACTTTACAGTCATGGCACTTCTTACAGGTGATTGATTTATATTTATATCAAAGCTATATGTTGTTGTTTGTTGCACATATAAAAATACATTTTTACTGACACTGAATTATTATGTTATCTTCTTTATTATGTTATCATCTAATGTTATCTTCTCTTTTTGTCTTTCCAGATAATGTTCTTGCAAATGCGATAACATCTCGCTCTACTAAACAGCAAGTTTTAGAAGGACAGGTTACTATTTCTTGCAACTACAGTGGAAGCAATATTAACGGTTTTCAGTGGTACAGACAGTCTTCCGACACTGCACCTGAATTTCTCTTGCAAGCTTTTGAAGGTTTGGGACCACAGCAGAAGGACCGCTATGTTGCTGAAGTTCAAAAGAATGAAAAACAACTAGATCTGAAGATCTCCAAAACTGAGATAGCAGATTCTGCAATATACTACTGTGCCCTGGTGCCCACAGTAACAGGAAACCCTTCAACACTGTACAAAAACCTGAGATATGACTCTCACATTTGCCTATAGTATGCCTGATCCTGGTTTTTGTTTATTTAGTTTGTTTGGTTTTTTTTCTACTGCACAGAATTATGGATATTAATGGTGATTAATTCATATTCATGGTCATTAACACAGATAAAAATGTGATTTAAAAAAAAAACTTTACATTACATTAACTTTACATTAATCCATAATTCTGTTCAGAAAGGTATTTGACTTTCTAATACAGTTCAGAATCAGAATGAGCTTTATTGGCACATACGAGGAATTTTTTTTAGTGACAGAAGCTCCACAGTGCAGCAGAGAGACAGCAACAGGACAGGACACAGATAATAAAGAATAATATCCAAATAGGCAATGTACAAAACAGCAAAAACACAGTATATAATATAGACAATTATGTGTGTACAGGTCTGATGTGTGTAAATTTGAAATGAAAAAAATAAATAAATAAAAAAGTAAGCAAGTGGTGAATAAATAGAGTTGTGTGTTCCGCGTTTTATTGTCAAGTGTTCATGAGATGGATTGCCTGAGGGAAGAAACTGTTCCTGTGTCTGGTCGTTCTGGTGCTCAGAGCTCTGTAGCGCCAACCAGACGGTAACAGTTCAAATAGGGAGTGTGCTGGATGTGAGGGGTCCAGAGTGATTTTACCAGCCCTTTTGCTCACTCTGGATGAGTACAGTTCTTGGAGAGTGGGGAGGGTTGTACCAATGATTCGCTCAGCAGTCCAGACTATTCTCCGTAGTCTTCTGAGGTCAGATTTGGTAGCTGAGCTGAACCAGACAGTTATTGAAGTGCAGAGGACAGATTCAATGATGGCAGAGTAGAATTGTTTCAGCAGCTCCTGTGGCAGGTTGAACTTCCTCAGCTGGCGAAGGAAGTACAACCTCTGCTGGGCCAATAGAGCCAATGTGAATATCCCACTTCAGGTCCTGAGAGATGGTGGTGCCCAGGAATCTGAATGACTTCACTGTTGTTACAGTGCTGTTCATGATGGTGAGTGGGGGGAGTGCAGGGGGGATTCTCCTTAAGTCCACGATCATCTCCACAGTTTTGAACGTGTTCAGCTCCAGGTTGTTAAGACTGCACCAGACAGCCAGCTCCTTAACCTCCTGTCTGTAAGCAGACTCGTCACCGTCCTGAATGAGGCCGATCAGTGTGGTGTCGTCTGCAAACTTCAGGAGCTTGACAGAGGGGTCTTTAGATGTGCAGTTGTTGGTGTAGAGGGAGAAGAGCAGTGGGGAGAGAACGCAGCCCTGAGGAGCTCCAGTGCTGATGGTACGAGTGCTGGATGTGGATTTACCAAGCTTTACTAACTGCTGTCTGTCTGTCAGGAAGCTGTTGATCCACTGACAGACGGAGGTGGGGACAGAGAGGTGAGTTTATTCTGAAGGGTGTCCGTGATGATGGTGTTAAAAGCAGAGCTGAAGTCCACAAACAGGATCCTCACATAAGTCCCTGCTGTCCAGATGCTGCAGGATGAAGTGCAGTCCCATATTGACAGCATCATCCACAGACCTGTTTGCTCTGTAGGCAAACTGCAGGGGGTCCAGTAAGGGTCCAGTGATGTCCTTCAAATAAGCCAAAACCAGTCTTTCAAATGATTTCATGGCCACAGACATTAGAGCCACAGGTCTGTAGTCATTTGGCGCTTTTCCACTGCATAGTACGGCACGGTACAGTTCAGTACGGCACACTTTTGGGGGGGGGGGTTCCACTGGGTACAGTACCTGGTACTTTTTTTAGTACCACCTCGGCCGAGGTTCCAAGCGAGCCGTACCGTTACCAAAACATGATGTGTAAACTCTGCTGATCACTGATTGGCCGGAGAACATCATCACTGCCTGCGTCATTGAACTTGCGGCACGAGACACAACAGACCCGCTAGATTTAAATCAGCACAGCCAGCGAAAGATCGAACGCAACTTTTTTGAATGGGCGCGCCTTTTTTAAACAACCAAAAATGGCTGTTTCCTTGTTTGTTGAGGAAGTACAGACGATCCTATCGTTGATAGACGAGGAGCGGATCCAGCGCGAGCTTAATGGAGTGATGTGGAATTAAAACGTTTTTCAGGAGTCACGGCAGTAGAGGCGGCGCGACTATAACGACACGTGAATAATCCCGCCCACTCTTAAGCAGGTACTAAACTGCAGTGGAAACACAAACCGAGCCGAACTGAGCTGTGTCGTGCCGTTCTGAACCGAGACGAGTCGTACCACGCAGTGGAAAAGCACCAATTAAGTCCAGTAATTTGGGGTTTCTTTGGGAGTTCTTTAAAATTCTTGGTTATGTGAACAGAACAGTTCTATTTTATTATTTTGCACACATTATGAGCAAGTTACTTTTCAATGTTGTCTTAAACATCTTAGATAAATGTCCAACTGAAATGTTTAAAAAAACATTCCATAGACAATGTATAAATAATGTCTTTATCATGTTGCCACTGATTAGATTTGTCAGATTTTCAGGGTGAAGCTTTATGATGGTGGGCAGGAGTTCAAAACTTTTCCACAGAAAGAGAACTCAGCTCTTGTGTTGCTCAACTTACTGTATGATCGTCACCTTTCATGATGTTGATTTTTTTGCCTCACAGTTTAAAGATACGTTTTAAAGATAAAATAAGTTTAAAAGATTTAAAGATAAAGTAATTCGCATTTGCTACATATGCAAATCTATAGACTATATTTAAATTAAAAGATACAACTACCGAATGTGCATTGTTGACTGTTATTCTTTTGTTCTTAACGGTTTTATTTTTTCATATGAAATAATAACCCTGAAATAATACTGAAAAGCATGTTTTAGAAGGAGGAAGGGTGACTCTTTCCTGCAACTACATAAGAGAAAATATAAGAAGCTGGCAGTGGTACAAACAATATCCCAACACTGCCCCAGAATGTATCTTGAAAACTTTTGAAAATTTGGGTCCAGAGCTGAAGGACCGTCATGTTGCTGAAGCCCAAAAGGACAAAAAACAAGTGCACCTGGAGATCTCCAAAACTGAAATGGCAGATTCTACGATATACTACTGTACCCTGGTGCCCACAGCAACAGGAAACCCTTCAACACTACAAAACCCTGATATTTGTTGCTCGCTTAACATATATCGGAACAACACTTCTCCTGCAACCATTCAAAAGGTTTATGTAGAAGTGAGTCACAATCTGTACTGCAGCAGCTCAACAGCAGCACTGAATTGACCCATCAGTGCTAAGTTTTGCAGAATTTATTTCCTGTTACAGGAAATACCTGATGTTAATCTTTTTTTTCTGACTTTTGGACCTCACTGTATCATGAAGCTGAAAAGTTTGAAGCAGTCATTTAAGTTTGACCCACAGGAGGCTGCTCTTCTGAACTGAGAAGCTCCTTCAATGTAGTACACAATTAAACTCTAATCCAGCGTTTATTCTGTCTCTGAAGATCTTTCTATATTACTCTAAGTCAATAAAGATTCCTCATAAGCTACATATTTCATTACAGTAAATATAATTTTTGTATGAATATAACATGGATATAAGATACTGTAGCCCCAACACAAAGATATTTGTTGTTGCCACAGGGTGGAGCTCTGCAGTCTGATGTTAAACAGCAGCTCAAGCTAAATGTGACTGACTCAAGATTTAGTTTGAGACTTCAAGCTTTCAGACTACTGAACAGTGACCATGTTTACTGTTGTCTTCATTGTATTTTCTCTGCTTAAGGGTAAGTAACAGTTTAATGCTCACTGTTGCATTAGAGCTGATAAAATGTAAAAACTGTAACTTGAATGCAATGTAAGTCACTTTGGATAAAAGCGTCTGCTAAATGCATAAATGTAAATGTAAATTAATCTCGGTACCAGTTGACTGAACATGTTACAGTAACTCTCTTCTGCATCAGATTTAACAGTTGAATAATAATTACTTTAAAAGATTTTCTCTTGTTTTACAGAGAGTGTTGATGCAAATACAATAGAATCTCTCTTACCAGAACAGCATGTTTCAGTTGGACAAAGTGCTGTTATCTCTTGCAAATACAGTGGCATTGGGCCCAGCTTTCAGTGGTACCGCCAATATCCAGGATCCAGACCAGAGTACCTTATTTTTAATGCAGAGACTGCTGTTTCTTCTGAACCCACTTTACGTCTCAAAGCACTGGCTAAAAAAGAAATCACAGAAGTGGAACTGGAGATCTCCTCTACTGAAGTCAAAGACTCTGCTGTATATTACTGCGCCCTGGTGCCCACAGTGACAGGAAACCCACCTGCTCTGTACAAAAACTTAATACATAAACACATCTTGTATTACACAAACATTGTGACACTCCAGCTTTCAATCACAATAGATCAATGATGAAACTGTTCTTATTTTTCCAAATGTAAAGAAACAATGTAAGGTCTTTGATTTTAAGAAAAGGACAAGCCATCAGTGAAGATAAAGCCTCAGCCAGAGGGTGGAGCAAATTCACAAAGTCTTTGAATTTGTGAAAGGCTGATTCAGTTAGAGTCATCCTGCTTTGATAGATCTACAATCACTCTTCATCAGAAACCATCATGTTTCTGTTTTGTTGGATACCACTGACATTACTCATAGGTAAATAATTTAATTCAAAATTATTTTGTTGTGCTATATTGTATATAAATGTGTGCTCAAGTTGCTTACCTTTAGTGTTAGTTTAATTAATACAGTTGCATTTTATCTATACAGGAAATTCTCTTGCTGACACAATACAGCCATTGTCTCCTGAAAGGCATATTTTCAGAGGAGACAATGTGACTCTGTCCTGTAACTACAGCGGTCTTGTATACAATCTTCAATGGTATCGGCAATATGTGGGATCTAGACCAGAGTTCCTGATACGTGTAAATGAAAATTCAGAGTTATCTGAGCCTTCTCTTCGTCTGTCAGCAAAAGACTCAAAAGAGAAGAAACAAGTGAATCTTACAATCTCTTCTGCTGAAGTGACAGACTCTGCTGTGTACTACTGCGCTCTGAGGCCCACAGTGACAGAAAGCCCAGAAACACTGAACAAAAACCCTGATTCCAGTCAGATGATTTTGTACTGCACTGTAAAAACTGATTTTTATTTTTCAAAATTCTAAATAAAACAAAGATTATTACTTCAGTCTTTCTACTTCACAATTTCACATTTGACTCGGTGTGTTACTTGCTATTTCTTTGTAATTAATTATGAAATATACTAACAAATTTGTTTCAGTTATAAAAAAGCTTTAATTTTATGTTTGATTTCATTTTTTTAAAATAGAAGAAATATGCAATATTCCAGTAATTCCCATGTGCATAACTAATAATTTAGTTTCTCTCTTTGGTAAGAAAGCTTTAGTGTAATAAATCTTTTTTTTTTTTAGGATACTATATAAGTATCTAAAATATAAAATATATTAACGAACAGATACAATTACTGAAGGTGCACTATTATTATTGATCTTCTGTTTATATTTTCCCAGACAGTGTTTCCACGAATGCAATAACTCCCCTCTACTGAAAATCATGCTTTTGGCGGAGGAAAACTTCTGCATATGGAAAAGTTTCATAGATGTAAGACTTTCTTTATGAAACCATCAATGCCAATAAAGGACCTCTCAAATGTCCAACTAAATACGCTGTATTATCAATAATTACATTGTTCTCTTACAGATGATTGATTTTAATTAATTACTGCAGACACATGGTGGCATTATTTCCAGTTTTACACCTCATAACACACTGGAGCTTTGTCAACAGTGAGGCTTGGGTTTCATAGCACTGACATAAACTGCATAGAATCAACAGTATCTAAAATCAAATATACCTTTACATCAGTCAGACTACTAGTCCCTAAATATCTACTGTAATTAGTAAAACAAACTAATTAGTGATCAGTAAATTAATAGCATGAAATGTACAGCAGATGGCAGTATTTACTCAGATTACTAAAGATTTGAATCAATTGGCATAACACTTGATTTGAAATTTAGGGGAAACAACTAAACGAACAACCTGAGGAACTACAATAAATAGTGAATTAAACCTCTATATGACTATTTATTTAATGATGCTCTAAAAATATATTTGCATAATGCTGCAACCACAAAATGTGCATAACCACAAAGCTTAGCAGAAGGTCAATGATGTAACGGATGAATGGATGTAACGCATTTGTCCGTGTTTCACGCCGTCTTGTATCGCACTCACAGAAAGCGCTCAAGAAATAGTATCTCTTCCGTGGCTAGGTATGCTTTCATCCAGTTATTTTTAGTCTCGAGCAAGAGACTACGACATTCACGTTACATGATTTAACTGTTTTTTTACGTAGAGAGGGTGACAGCGCACCACGTTAAAAGAAAAGTTAGCATTCATGTTTTCAATAACCGCTGGCCAAACTCAAAAATGAAACTAAAATTAAAACATCTTTGAGAGCAAGGGAGCCCCCTGGTGTTACGGGGGTCCTACGCAGCTTGCGTATTCTGCGTATAGGGAGGATCGGCTCTGCCTGCATGAGTTCTTTATTATAATCTATCAACATGGCCATTTGACAGGGGCAGCTCCTTACATTTCACCACAATTTTTACGCAAAGTTGATCAAGAACTCCAACAAGTGAATCTTACGATGTTATACGCTACTTGGAAATATTTGGCTGTGCACAAGTCTACTGCGGAACAGGAAACTTAGAGGTTCCTATACAAAAAAACATAATATACTTTAGAATGAAGGCCTTTCATGTGACAGTTAAAACATTTTCCTCTTCTCTTTTGGAGATTAAATATTCTCTTGACCCTAAAATCTTACATAAAACAAATTAAGCGCTAATAAATTATAACAATAACAACTCTCTTTTACAAATTAAGCAGGTAGTGCGTCTACACACTCCACAGTTTACAGAAGCCCTTAAAACATATTTAAGATTATGTGGATGACTTTACTTGCTCTTTTTAATGAGTTGTTTGTAATTAACTGAAAATAAACTTTTTAAAAATTATAGGATTTTTTTTTAAAATTACATATTACAATGACAGACAATTTCCGCATACTTCTGTTGTGGGAAATATCTGTATCCACTACACATTTCTAAGAATCTCCCACAATCATTCTGGTGGAGCTTTGTAAGAACAAGAACAGCAGAAGGCATCCTGTGTTTCCCCAAATCTCATTTTGTATATCATCACCATAATGATTTTGTTTTACCTCACCGTTTTTGCCTTTCCTATGCATGATATTTACATTTGTTTATATGTATCTAGTAGTATTACTAAACATGCATATTAACAAAGATTAAAGATTAACTTATAAACATGCATGTTTAATTTCTTCTAATATTAATATAATTTAGGCTGAATTTCATGTAATTTTTAAATGTATTTTTTTTATTTCTGTTGTTTCATAACCAAGTTATTTATTTATTTATATAATTGTGTTAGGTGACAGAGGCAAATGCAATTTTCCCACTATCAGCTATTATGAGCACTGTTGTATGTGAAAATATAACCATATCCTGTAGTTTCAAAGGATTCACTGGGAGAGAGTGCTACAGACAATATCCACGATCAAAACCTGACTTCCGTAACTACAGCTATACTCAAACTTCCAGACTTAACAATAATTTCAGGCAAACTTGATCAACATATCCAACAAGTGGATTTACAGATCTCAAATGTTTTTTTGTTGTTGTTTTTTTGACAAAAAACTTCATATACTTTAGATTTAAGGCCTTCCATATTACTGTTTTGGAGATTCTGTTGATTTCAAAAGCTTGCATTACATAATTTGTACTCCGTTCCAATACTGTAATAATTCAAATTGTTGAAAAAAGATAAACAACATTATTTTTCACAAATTAAGCAGGTAACAACCCACTTGTCCTTATGATACATTTAAGATGGATATTATGTTGATGTCTTTACTTGCTCATTTTAATGTGTTGGTTTCAATGTATTGTACTTAAAAATAAATCAAACCAAATATATATATTTTTAAAATACTTATTGCAGTAGCAATAAAGAAATAACTGACAATTTCCTCAGATTTCAGCTGTGGGAAAGATAACGAATCATTTCTAAGAATCAACAGAGGGTCTCACAATCCTTTAGGTGGAGCTTGATGAGAATGGGTACAGCAGAAGGCAGTGCTTTACTACAATAAATCTCGTTCTGCAGATGATCTCCCCAGGCATAATGATTTTGTTTTACCTTAACGTTTTGGCACTTCTAACAGGTATGCAAATTTGATATTTACATTTGTTAATATATCTATTTGCTAGGAGACTATCTACCCCTCTAAAAATATATTAATGAACAGATACAATTACTGAATGTGCACTATTAATACTGATCTTCTGTTTTGACATTTTTCAAGAGACTGCATCTGCGAATGCAATAACACCCCTCTCTACTGAAAATCATGGTTTTGAAGGAGGAAAGGTAACTCTTTCATGCAACTACAGTGGAAGTAGCATACAGGTTTGGCAGTGGTACAGACAGAATCCCAACACTGCACCTGAATTTCTCTTGCAAGCTTTTGAAAGTTTGGGTCCAGAGCAGAAGGACCGTTATGTTGCTGAAGCACAAAAGAACAAAAAACATCTGAACCTGGAGATCTCCAAAACTGAGATGGCAGATGCTGCAATATACTACTGTGCCCTGGTGCCCACAGTAACAGGAAACCCTTCAACACTGTACAAAAACCTGAGAGGATGAAAAATACATTATTTAACTCTTTAGCAAACTTAACAAAAAATAATTATGATATCAGAAAGATATTCTTCTAATATCTTCTGATTTCTAAAAAAGTGTTTATGTCTTTGAAGCCTTGTCACAGACATTATTTATCAGAGAATGTGAAGACTCAGAGGGTGGAGCTCTCTCACTCATGTTGATTCAAAGTCTACTTTTACTGACTTTGTCATCAGTCCTTTTCAGAAGATCATTCATCATGTTTCTCTTTTGTTGGATATTTTCATTATTCATCGGTAAGGGACTTTCTACCTTTCAGGGTATTATCCCCAATACGATAAAGAATAAAAGCCAGAGAATGTGGTGTGTGGACAAACTTGATTTTAGAGAACCAAAGTATTATGCAATATATATTTTCTTTTTTATTAATAAAGATGCAATTCTCTGTTTCTTTTACAGGCATTTCTTTTGCAAACACAATACAACCATTATCCTCTGAAAAGCATGTTTTCAGAGGTGAAAAAGTGACTCTTTCCTGTAACTACACTGGCAATGTAGAAAATCTGCAGTGGTATCGTCAATACCCTGGATATCGACCAGAGTACCTCATTCTCATCACAGAATATTCAGAACCTGATCTTTCACTTCGTCTGTCAGCAAAAGCTTCAAAAGACCTAAAACAAGTGAATCTTACAATCTCCTCTGCTGAAGAAACGGATTCTGCTCTTTACTACTGCGCCCTGAGGCCCACAGTGACAGGAAACACAAGAACACTGTACAAAAACCTGGCATAACCACACTTATGTTAACCTTGGTTTGTTATCTTCAGCAGAAATAGTTAAGGTCAGCACAGAATAAAAATATCTTTCCAAAACCCAGTAATTAAAAAAAGGTAATGTGTTTGTTGTCTCACAAGTCACTCACTTAGCCCAGATGAACGTGCTGTGCACTAAGAATTATAATGCTCCTCATGCATAGAATGATCTCAAAAATCACCACACAACTTTCTGAATAATATACAGTACAGTAGATTTTTTTTTAGTCTACAGTACAGAAGTCAGCCTCAGTGATAGCATGATAGTTAATTACCACAGAAATCTATTCATCCAGAGTTTATCTATTCATCACAGTTTTCTTGTAATTAAACAATTTTGTGAACATCATGTAAAAAAAAAACTAAGCTCAAAAAAGTTTCATTTGCCACAGGGTGGAGCTCTAGGCTGAAATCATAGTGCTTGGGAAAGACGAGTTATTTCATTCAGCCCTGCTGTGATATTTTTGGTGCTTGTAGATGAGATTTATGCCAACATAAATGACTAAATACGGTAAAGTGATACCGCTTTGTGGTATCTAATCTAATACAAAAGAAATCATTCACTTAAAATTTAATTCTATAATTTGCTCACCCTCATGTGGCACTGAATAAGACAGGTACATTAAATTTTACATAATGTCTATCCAACCAACTCCCACACTGCTACTTTTTTTAACCTCTCTGTGTATTCAGCAAAGTTAGAAAGGTAGAAACTTTACTTCATTTAATCTACCACTGCAAACAGATAAATCTTGTACTGAAACGTGGTGCTGTTTCTTTTCTAGCAATTAAAAAAAAAAAAGACTTGAGAACAAGGAAGTCATTCTTAGGGTGGGACTAAAAGGCACTTAAGTTAGGTCTGCTTTTGCTCTTTCTGTATTTCAGTATGACAATGTTGTTCTTTTACTTTACAGTCCTGGCACTTCTTACAGGTGATTGATTATATTTATATTAAAGCTATATGTTGTTATTTGTTAAGTATATATAAATACATTTTAACTGACACTGAATTAATGTTATCTTCTTCTCTTTTTGTCTTTCCAGATAATGTTCTTGCAAATGCGATAACATCTCGCTCTACTAAACAGCAAGTTTTAGAAGGAGGAAAGGTTACTATTTCTTGCAACTACAGTGGAAGCAATATTAACGGTTTTCAGTGGTACAGACAATCTTCCGACACTGCACCTGAATTTCTCTTGCAAGCTTTTGAAGGTTCGGGACCACAGCAGAAGGACCGCTATGTTGCTGAAGTTCAAAAGAATTTTGAAAAACAACTAGATCTGAAGATCTCCAAAACTGAGATGGCAGATTCTGCAATATACTACTGTGCCCTGGTGCCCACAGTAACAGGAAACCCTTCAACACTGTACAAAAACCTGAGATATGACTCTCATATTTGCCTATAGTGTCTCTGACTTTTTCTACTGCACAGAATGATGGATATTAATGGTGATTAATTTATATTCATGGTCATTAACACTGATAAATGTGTGATATAAAAAATAAATTTGAGCAAAAAAATAAGAGTAAGATTAACAAATTATCAAGTATTTTAAATATAGTTTAAAATTTTACATTAATCCATACTTCTGTTCAAAAAGGTATTTGTCTTTCCAATACAATTATCTTCTGTTTACTAGAATGCATTAATACTTTTTCTATAAGAAACAACACAGACATCTCAGAATAATGTTTAATTGTAGGGGTGAAAATATACATCGGGCTCTGTTACACTGTCAAAGGTTTGTCTCTATTATGGTATATGCAGTATCTCAGGTCTGGAGGATGTTTTTTTTATTTTTATCAATTAATAGAAAGGGACATTTAGGTGTGCATCTAATACTACAAAAATGCACAAATCTCGTTGACGTATGATACTGTCAGCTGTAGGCTGCTTTATCTTAAAACATGCCCTCACTGTTCAAAATGTTTTTATTTTTTGATGCGGTATAGATGCAAATTCCTCTTGTACAGTCATAGCTGTTAAAACAGTTCGATATCACTGTCTACCGTATACAAACCAATAAACATGCATATTGATTTGTGGTGCAGTTGTTCATGTTGCTGAACCTCTAGGAAACATGCTAGCTCAAATCATAAGCAACCAGAGTGCAGCACTCAAAAGTTTAATTTTGAAAGGCTAATGAAGTAAAATAGTTCATTCTGACTGTTTTCTCTCATTTGCCAGGTGAATTGTCTGGCAAAGTTAATCAAGACCTTAGACAAGTAGATCTGGCATTACAGATGCTGTTTTGAGTGATTTACCTGTGCACTAACTTACCCCATACTAAAATATAATATTATTAGATTTAGCATTTTTCATGTTACAATGTTTCTTTTTTTACGAAGCAATATCCCAAAACTGCCCCTGAATTTATCTTGGAAGCTTTTGAAAATTTGGGTCCAGAGCTGAAGGACCGTAATGTTGCTGAAGCACAAAAGAACAAAAAACAAGTGGACCTGGAGACCTCCAAAACGGAGATGTCAGATTCAGCAATATACTACTCTGCCCTGGTGCTTACAGTAACAGGAAACCCTTCAACACTGTACAAAAACCTGATATATGATGCTCACTTAACATATATCTGAACAACACTTCTCTGCAACCATTCAAAATATTTAGAAGTGAGTCACAATCTGTACTGCAGCAGCTCAAAAGCAGCACGGAATTTAAACATCAGTGCTTAGTTTTGCTGAATTAGTTTCCATTTAGAGGAAAATAAATATTACCTGACATTAATCATAATATTTCTATTTTTGACAAATCCTCTATGGTGTGTCCATCTTATAAACCTTACAAGTCGTGGGGGAAGTCGTGGCCTAATGGTTAGAGAGTCGGACTCGTAATCGAAAGGTTGCGAGTTCGAGCCCCCGGCCGGCAGGGATTGTAGGTGGGGGGAGGGAATGTCCGGCGCTCTCTCCACCCTCAATACCACGACTGAGGTGCCCTTGAGCAAGGCACCGAACCCCCAATTGCTCCCCGGGCGCCGCAGCATGGCTGCCCACTGCTCCGGGTGTGTGTTCACGGTGTGTGTGTGTGTGTGTGTGTGCATTTGTTCACTACTCACTGCTGTGTGTGTGCACTTGGATGGGTTAAACGCAGAGCACCAATTTCGAGTATGGGTCACCATACTTGACAATACGTCACGACTTTACTTTTTTACTTTAAATGATACAAAATTTCCATAATAGAAGTGCACCATATAAAAATGAAACCTCTACTGCATCTATTATAATAAACTTATTCTAATAAACTTTATATCTTATAAATTAGAAATCAATCCCTTTAAATATTTGTAGAGACAATCAGAAAATAAGACTAGGAAGTGAGGGTGTTGCTCTCTCAAAACATAGCCTACTGACAGTGCAAGAGGCTGCTCAGAGTCAATTTACTTTGCCATTACTTCTTCTCTGCAGACCATCCATCATGTTTATCCTTTGTTGGATATCATTTTTGTTATCAATAGGTAAGATGTTCTGATTTTTAGAGACTTCATAAAGATTAAACAATGGAAAAAATGGTTTGTGGCTGAAGTGAGAGCAGTTATGCGTTTATGATGCTAAAATATTTGGTTTAATAATAATATGTTTTTTGTTGTTGTTTTTTGTTTGTTTGTTTTTTTACAGAAAATTGCTTTGCAAACACAATACAACCATTATCCTCTGAAAAGCATGTTGTCAGAGGTAAAAATGTGATACTTTCTTGTAACTACACTGGTGATGTAAATAATCTGCAGTGGTATCGGCAATACCCTGGATCTCGACCAGAGTACCTCATTCTCGTCACAGAATATTCAGAACCTGATCTTTCACTTCGTCTGTCAGCAAAAGCTTCAAAAGACCTAAAACAAGTGAATCTTGCAATCTCCTCTGCTGAAGAAACAGATTCTGCTCTTTACTACTGCGCCCTGGAGCCCACAGTGACAGGAAACACAAGAACACTGTACAAAAACCTGGCATATACATTTAATAATTCTGAATTGACATGTATTTGAAAGCCTCAACAATGAAAGCTTGCTTTTACATTAAAAAGACTAAATTACATTTTAAACGTGTAAACATTTGCCCAATGTCTTACAATCAAACAGCTGCAACAAAGTAAACTAAGCACACTATTATCTTCACATTAAAGAAACAGCGTCACACAAGTAGGCCTATCTTAACGTCAATATTACATACTGTGGCATCCAAAAGTCTGGAGACAACATAAAAATGCATCTTTTTATTTTTTGTTTAACATAGTTTTACAGTTTTCAATACATGTTTATTTATTTATTCATTCATTCATTTCCAGGTCTAAATTACATAATAATTCCTAGATTTATGACTTTTGGACCTCACTGTATCATGAAGCTGAAAAGTTTGAAGCACTCATTTAAGTTTGACCCACAGGAGGGTGCTCTTCTGATCTGAGAAGCTCCTTCAATGTAGTACAGAATTAAACTCTAATCCAGCGTTTATTCTGTCTCTGAAGATCTTTCTATATTACTCTGTCAATAAAGATTCCTCATAAGCTACATATTTCATTGCAGTAAATATCATTTTTGTATGAATGTAACATGGATATAAGATACTGTAGCCCCAACACAAAGATATTTGTTGTTGCCACAGGGTGGAGCTCTGCAGCCTGATGTTAAACAGCAGCTCAAGCTAAATGTGACTAACTCAAGGTTGAGTTTGAGACTTCAAGCTTTCAGACTACTGAACAGTGACCATGTTTACTGTTGTCTTCATTGTATTTTCTCTGCTTAAGGGTAAGTAACAGTTTAATGCTCACTGTTGCATTAATCTCAGTACCAGTTGACTGAACATGTTACAGTAACTCTCTTCTGCATCAGATTTAACAGTTGAATAATAATTACTTTAAAAGATTTTCTCTTGTTTTACAGAGAGTGTTGATGCAAATACAATAGAATCTCTCTTACCAGAACAGCATGTTTCAGTTGGACAAAGTGCTGTTATCTCTTGCAAATACAGTGGCATTGGGCCCAGCTTTCAGTGGTACCGCCAATATCCAGGATCCAGACCAGAGTACCTTATTTTTAATGCAGAGACTGCTGTTTCTTCTGAACCCACTTTACGTCTCAAAGCACTGGCTAAAAAAGAAATCACAGAAGTGGAACTGGAGATCTCCTCTACTGAAGTCAAAGACTCTGCTGTATATTACTGCGCCCTGGTGCCCACAGTGACAGGAAACCCACCTGCTCTGTACAAAAACTTAATACATAAACACATCTTGTATTACACAAACATTGTGACTCTTCAGCTTTCAATCAACCACAATAGATCAATGATGCAACTGTTCTTATTTCTCCAAATGTAAAGAAACAATGTAAGGTCTTTGATTTTAAGAAAAGGACAAGCCATCAGTGAAGATAAAGCCTCAGCCAGAGGGTGGAGCAAATTCACAAAGTCTTTGAATTTGTGAAAGGCTGATTCAGTTAGAGTCATCCTGCTTTGATAGATCTACAATTACTCTTCATCAGAAACCATCATGTTTCTGTTTTGTTGGATACCACTGACATTACTCATAGGTAAATAATTTAATTTATGGTTTTATTCGTTTACTAAAAATTATTTTCATGTGCTTTATTGTATATAAATTTATGCACAAGTTGCTTACCTTTAGTGTTCATTTAATTAGTAGTTGCATTAACAGTTGTGTTTTGTCCATACAGGAAATTCTCTTGCTGACACAATACAGCCATTGTCTCCTGAAAGGTATATTTTCAGAGGTGACTGTCCTGTAACTACAACAGTCTGGTACATAATCTTCAATGGTATCGGCAATATGTGGGATCTATACCAGAGTTCCTGATACTTGTAAATGAAAATTCAGAGTTATCTGAGCCTTCTCTTCGTCTGTCAGCAAAAGACTCAAAAGAGAAGAAACAAGTGAATCTTACAATCTCTTCTGCTGAAGTGACAGACTCTGCTGTGTACTACTGCGCTCTGAGGCCCACAGTGACAGAAAGCCCAGAAACACTGAACAAAAACCCTGATTCCAGTCAGATGATTTTGTACTGCACTGTAAAAAAAAAAAAATTTTTTTTTTTTTTGAGTGTTGCGGATTTTATACCACTGTTTAACACTTCAATGAATAATCCAACCATATTGTTTCAGTTATACAAAATGCTTTAATTTCATGTTTGATTTCAGTTTCTTAAAACAGAATAAATATGCAATAAATGTTCACATTATGAGGTGTTCCAATTATTCCCATGTGAATAACATATAGTTTGTCTCTTTGGTAAGAAAGCTTCAGTAACTTAAACCTATGGCCAAATATAAACATTGAGAACCACTTCAAGAGGGACACAAGAACCTTCTAACTTTGCAAAAGTCATCATCACAGAGTAAAAATACAAATATTGTCCAAGTCCTCTGTGATTCATGAAGGTCTAAATGTGTTTGTTTTCAGCCAGAAGAGGGCGTTCTTCTTTTTTTCTGGATCCCTCATGTACACAGTGAGCTCAAGACTAGTCATGGAAGGTCAAATCTTGCCACAGGGTGGAGCTCCAGGCTAAAATCACAGGGTTCCAGTCAAGAAAAGCACATCAGAGTTTGTCATTTCATTCCATCATGCTGCTCTGTGCAGTTGTGATATTTTCAGTACTTGCAGGTGAGACTCACCACCCCTTTTAATTTAAAATATTAGTATTACATTAATCTGATCACAATAGTAAATTTAGTATGTCTTTTTTTCAGGAGACTCTCTTGGTGATCTAATAACATCTCATGATTCTGTAAAACCAGCTCAAGATGGTAACAGTGTTACTCTCTACTGCAACTACACTGGTGCTGTTTATAATCTACTGTGGTATCGTCAGTATCAGAGATCCAAACCAGAACTCCTTCTCTCCATGACTGAATCTGGAGATCCAGTTAAAGCCGATCCATCAGCCCACTGGTTATCAGCTAAAGTTGACAAACGGAGAAAGCTCATGGAAATGGAAATCAGCCCTGCTAAAGTATCAGACTCTGCACAGTATTACTGTGCCCTGCGGCCCACAGTGACAGGAAACCTTGTTCCTCTGCACAAAATCTTTTTGCATATTACTCATGCTAGTCATTCATTGATGTCTAACGAGCACATGTAATCTACACTATGTATTATTCCAGTGACTGCATCAGCCATCAGTAACAGCATCTCCTTGAGTCCACAAGGATCAATACAACACATATTTCCATAGAGAGGCAGAGCTTAATGTGGAATAGAGCAGAAGAGCTCAAAGAGGCTTGATGCACCTACTTATAGATCGTTAAACTCAAAATACACACAACAATGATCATCATCTGCTTTGTTTTAACATTTGTCTTGAGTTATGGTAAGCCACAGACATTAATTGTATATTATTATATTAACGTAACTCTTTATGATATTGATAACACTGGATTGTTCATCTTCATTGCAGGTGAAGCTAATAAGAGTCCTATCAGTTCAGATAAAGCATCTGTCTTTAAACGAAGGCAGTAATGCTACTCTGTCCTGTACATTTGATGAATCAGCTTACCGTCTCCACTGGTATCGACAGAAGACCGGATCGAAGTTAGAGTTTTTGCTGCTGATTGATAAATCCACCAAATTTGTAGTGCCCGCTAGTCCACCTCTTCCACAGATGTCCACCAGTCTCCATAATAACAATCGTGTGCATCTGGAGATCTCCTCTGCCTCTGTATCAGACTCGGCTCTGTACTACTGTGCTCTGGAGCCCACAGTGACAGGAAAGCTTGCAACACAGTACAAAAACAATATTTTGATGATTATTTTATATGAATAAGTTACCTGTACTTCTCTGTTCATGCTGCATTTGAGCAATCACAGTTTAATTGCTCTTGGCCACCAACAGGACTGGTTTAGTTGTCACTATTATAGACTGCCAGTAAACTTATGACATGCCCTGCCGTGTGACATGCTAAACTCATAAAAGTCATAAACTGCATTTTACAATACTTAATTATTCTTATTTTATTCACACAGGTTTTTAACCTGAAAGCAACTGCTACATAGAATATTTGTTCAAAATGTTAATGAAAAAAAAGTAAAAAAACTCATTCAGAGGGAGGAGCTTAATATCAAGATGCTGAAACATTTTAATCCGAGCGAGGATGTCAGAATTCAAAGGCATCCAGTCTGAATGATAGTCAAGTCTTTCAGATTCTTCTTCAGATTTCTGCTATCATGATTATTTTCACTCTCCTCATTTTTTTCTGGATGTGTTTTGGTAAGATAAAGTTGTACTTTTCGCTCCAATCTAAAACTTGAACTTATTTACTACTACTTTTTACCAGTTACTTGCAGTCTAATTAGGCTTTTACTCTCAATTACCAGGGCACACAGAGGCAGACACAATAAAACCCTTGTTACTGAATGAAAATAGACATGTTGGAGACACTGTTAATCTGTCCTGCAGTTATAAAGACTATACGGGTACTGTAGATAATTTACAATGGTACAGACAGTATCCCAGATCCAAACCGGAGTTCCTCCTTTACATCTACCAACATGGAGCTATGAGTGAAGACAGACCACCCAGATTTACAGCTGAAGTTAATCAAGGCAACAAACAAGTGGATCTGAAGATCTCCTCTGCTGTAGAGACTGATTCTGCTATGTACTTCTGTGCTCTGGTGCCCACAGTGACAGGAAACCCATCTGCACTGTACAAAAACTGAATACATTAACACCTTGCATTCAATAAAAATTGTGACACCAGCTTCTAATCAGACACAATAAATCACTGATCATGCAACAGTTTTTTTTTCTCTCTTAATCTCATGAAACACTGTCAAGTCTTTTCATTTTGAGAGAAAAACAGCCCATCAGGGAAGAAGATAAAGCCTCAGCCAGAGGGTGGAGCAAATTCACAAAGTTGAGTGTTTGAAAGGCTGATTCAGTTAGAGTCATCCTGCTTTGATAGATCTACAATCACTCTTCATCAGAAACCATCATGTTTCTGTTTTGTTGGATACCACTGTCATTATTCGTAGGTAAATATTTTTATTATTATGATTTTATTCCTTTTATTTCAAAATATACATATTTGTTGTATGTACTAAATTCTGTATCACATTGCCAACAAGTTACCTTTACCTTTATCAGTTTAATCAATACGGTCACATTTTGTCTTACAGGAAATTCCTTTGCTGACACAATACAGCCACTGTCCTCTGAAAAACATATTTTCAGAGGCGACAATGTGACTCTGTCCTGTAACTACAGTGTTACTGTATATGACCTGCAATGGTATCGAACTTTTGGGGGATCTAGACCAGAGTTCCTGATACTTGTAAATGAAAATTCAGAGTTATCTGAGACTTCTCTTCGTCTGTCAGCAAAAGACTCAAAAGAGAAGAAACAAGTGAATCTTACAATCTCTTCTGCTGAAGTGACAGACTCTGCTGTGTACTACTGCGCTCTGAGGCCCACAGTGACAGAAAGCCCAGAAACACTGAACAAAAACCCTGATTCCAGTCATTTTGTTCTGTTACTGATTTTATACTTCAGTTTGATGCATCAATGAATGATATAAACCTACTGTTTAAGTTAAATGGAAAGCTTTAATCTCATTTTTAATTTCAGTTGGATAAAATGGATAAGAAATATGTAATCTATGTTCACAACATGAGGTGTTACAGTAATTTCCATGTGCATAACACATTTTACTTTTTTTTTAGTAAGAAATCTTCAATAACTTGTTTAAAACAAACCGATCTAAAAAAAATTGATTAAAACAATGTTTTCTAATTTTTACCTTACTGAATTTTCCACAAACTAATGCCAAAGTATAACTCTAGAAAATAAATTTAAGAGAGATGCATAAGAACCTTCTATTTTAACAGAAGTCATCATCAGAAGGTTAAAAATACAAATACTGTGATTTTCATCTTTCGTCCTCTGTGATTCATGAAGGTCTAAGTGTGTTTGTTTTCAGCCAGAAGAGGGCATTCTTTTCTTTTCTGGATCCCTCATGTACACAGTGAGCTCAAGACTAGTCATGGAAGGTCAAATCTTGCCACAGGGTGGAGCTACAGGCTTAAATCACAGGGTTCCAGTCAAGAAAAGCACATCAGAGTTTGTCATTTCATTCCATCATGCTGCTCTGTGCAGTTGTGATATTTTCAGTACTTGCAGGTGAGACTCACCACCCCTTTTAATTTAAAATATTAGTATTACATTGATCACAATAGTGTATTTAGTATGTCTTTTTTCAGGAGACTCTCTTGGTGACCTAATAACATCTCATGATTCTGTAAAACCAGCTCAAGATGGTAACAGTGTTACTCTCTACTGCAACTACACTGGTGCTGTTTATAATCTACTGTGGTATCGTCAGTATCAGAGATCCAAACCAGAACTCCTTCTCTCCATGACTGAATCTGGAGATCCAGTTAAAGCCGATCCATCAGCCCACTGGTTATCAGCTAAAGTTGACAAACGGAGAAAGCTCATGGAAATGGAAATCAGCCCTGCTAAAGTATCAGACTCTGCACAGTATTACTGTGCCCTGGTGCCCACAGTGACAGGAAACCTTTTTCCTCTGCACAAAATCTTTCTGTATATTATCATGCTTTTCACAGATACTTAACAAGCACATATTTTCTACAGTATGTATTATTTCTGACTGCATCAATCATCAGTAACACAAGCATCTCAACTATGATGCTACCTGGAATATTTGTATCATATAAATATAAGTAAAGTTCAATAAACTGGTGAAAGAAGAAATGATGGCCACTTGGGAGTTCTCACAAATATGATAAAAATGAAATAAGAAAAAAAGGCATTAAAAATGTGAACATTAGCAACTAGATCTCCTATATTCAGTTTGTTCTGTATCATTATTGTGCTTTTGCAATAAAATAAAGATATGTGAGAGAAATAACTGCACCTATTTTCAGAAAAAGCTTAATAAATCTTCTTATGTATTTTCTTTAATGTACGTTGGCAGAGACTTTGAATCTCAGGTCATATGAACTGGTTTAAGTAAAGACTTCATTAAATACAAGGCAAAAAAATAAAAATCCACTGGGCGGAGCTTAAAATCAAGACGTAGAAGAATTTTAATCCGAGCGAGGATGTCAGAATTCAAAGGCATCCAGTCTGAATGATAGTCAAGTCTTTCAGATTCTTCTTCAGATTTCTGCTATCATGATTATTTTCACTCTCCTCAGTTTTTGGTGGATGTGTATTGGTAAGATAAAATTGTATTTTTCTTTCCAGTCTAAACCAGTTATTTTTTCCTTATTTACTACTACTTTTTACCATTTAGTTACTGTTGCTATTATCTAATTAGGCTTTTACTCTCAATTACCAGGGCACACAGAGGCAGACACAATAAAACCCTTGTCACCGAATGAAAATAGACATGTTGGAGACACTGTTAATCTGTCCTGCAGTTACAAAGACTATATTGGTTCTGTAAATAATTTATTCTGGTACAGACAGTATCCTAAATCCAAACTGGAGTTCCTCCTTTACATCTTGCCACAAGGACATATGAGTGAACATAAACCACCCAGATTTACAGCTGAAGTTAATCAAGCCAAAAAACAAGTGGATCTGAAGATCTCCTCTGCTGTAGAGACTGATTCTGCCATGTACTACTGTGCCCTGGTGCCCACAGTGACAGGAAATCTAACAGCATCATACAAAGACCTCTCATGTCATCATTAAAGAAAGATGAAGCCTCAAACACTTACTTTATCCTGTCTCAAAGTCCAGCACAAAATCACTACAATAGTATGTATTTTTTCTGAAACAATCAACATATACAGAACATTCAATATAGTCAACAATGATTCACATTTCCCATATGACTGAAGTAGCAGATATGTTTTGCCAGGAGGTGGCGCTATATGCACATTGAGTTTTTCTTTCAATTCGGTGTGAATCTCCTGATGTGAGTTTTGTCTTACATGCAGATTAATTGAGTTGTTGTGGTTATTGCAGGTAGGATTTGCCCTTGTATTGAAGATAATTGGTCTGCTCAAAAGTCAGAGATTCATTTTCATTTG
This sequence comes from Barbus barbus, assembly GCF_936440315.1. Lineage (NCBI taxonomy): Eukaryota > Metazoa > Chordata > Actinopteri > Cypriniformes > Cyprinidae > Barbus > Barbus barbus. The sequence goes on from NC_136754.1 coordinate 10,569,502, forward strand.
CAAGATACTGCCAGTGTGTTTCAGATTTTAGTTTACTTTGGTTAATGTAATTTGTTGTTCCCAAGATTACTATAAAACAGAGCTTGCATCAGTGCTGAAATGTTCTTGCTTGCAAGATGTATTTTTTACAGTAGATAAATTTGTTATTGATAATATTCCAGATATTGTTTAACTATATACTTCAGTAGCTACTGGTCAATCTGACATCGTTGAGTATTTATTTAAACTCATTCTGAACTGTCTGAGACCGCTGAAATACTTTACTAAAGATCATTTCACCTATTACTCACTTACCATAATTCACTGCCAGAAGGAGGAGCTATACGATTCATGTTTTTCATTATTAAGCTCCTGCTATATTAAGTTAGTTTTAGGAAGAAATGTGCAGCATTGATTCTCACAATCATTTTTGGCTCTTTATTAGTAAGATGTTGTTCCTGTTTTTAATTGTTATTTTTCTGCTCAAAGGTCAGTTGTTCATTATTTTTTTAACAGTTGATCTAGTTATTACATATTCAGTGTGAACAACATGTACAGTATGTATCTTTTGCCCAAAGGAATAATTTATCATCTTTTGTTCTTCTTTCACACAGAGAACGCTGACGCAAATACAGTAAAGCCACTGGTCCCAGAGAAACACGTCACAGCAGGAGATAATGTTACCCTCACCTGTGATTACAGTGGACGTGTTAACACCTTGCAGTGGTATCGACAATATCCAGGGTCTCGAATAGAGTTCCTTATATTTGTTACTGAGCTCAATGGCCGGTCAGAGCCTGCACTTCGACTTTCATCTGTGGCTGATGAACGTAATAAACGCATGAATCTCAGCATCTTTCAGACAGAGATGGAAGACTCTGCACTGTACTACTGTGCCCTGGTGTCCACAGTGACGGGAAACACTGCAACACTGTACAAAAACCTGAAATCATTAGCAGCAGACATAGATCTGACATCAGATTTCAACCAGTTTTTCAAAAGAATTTCAACAAATCAAAGTGTGATGACTCCACTTGAATCCACAAATAAGTAAAATATAGCATGAAGGTGATGTTTCAGAATATACTGTATATGTGAGTACCTGTTTACCTCTGAATATGCAGTGAATGGTAAATGTCATGTTAACAGGTTTGAATATAAAGATAGCATAAAAAGCAAGCTAAACTAAATAACTTTCCAGAGGGCGGAGCTTAATATCAAGATGTAGAAGCATTTGAATCTGAAGGAGGATGTCAGAATTCAAAGGCATCCAGTCGGAATTATATTCAAGTCTTTTAGATTCTTCAGATTTCTGCTGTCATGATTATTTTCACTCTCCTCAGTTTTTGGTGGATGTGTTTTGGTAAGATATAGTTGTACTTTTTGCTCCTATCTAGACCAGTTACTTTTTACTTATTTGCTACTACTTTTTACCAGTTACTTGCAGTCTAATTAGGCTTTTACTCTCAATTACCAGGGCACACAGAGGCAGACACAATAAAACCCTTGTCACCGAATGAAAATAGACATGTTGGAGACACTGTTAATCTGTCCTGCAGTTATAAACACTTTACGGGTACTGTAAATAATTTACAATGGTACAGACAGTATCCCAGATCCAAACCAGAGTTCCTCCTTTACATCTTCCAACATGGAGCTATGAGTGAAGACAGACCACCCAGATTTACAGCTGAAGTTAATCAAGGCAACAAACAAGTGGATCTGAAGATCTCCTCTGCTGTAGAGACTGATTCTGCTATGTACTACTGTGCCCTGAGGCCCACAGTGACAGGAAACCCATCTGCACTGTACAAAAACTGAATACATCTTAAATTAAACAATTGTGGCACACCAGCTTTTAATCATGCACAATAAATCATTGATGCAACAGTTAATTGTTTTCTGTAATTATAATGAAACACTGTCAAGTCTTTTTATTTTGAGAGAAAAACAGCCCATCAGGGAAGAAGATAAAGCCTCAGCCAGAGGGTGGAGCAAATTCACAAAGTTGAGTGTTTGAAAGGCTGATTCAGTTAGAGTCATCCTGCTTTGATAGATCTACAATCACTCTTCATCAGAAACCATCATGTTTCTGTTTTGTTGGATACCACTGACATTATTTATAGGTAAATATTTGTTTTATTATTTTATTTTTTTATTTAATATATATTTATATATATATTACTTACAAAATGTTCTATCACATTGCCAACAAGTTATATTTAGTATCAGTTTAATCAATACAGCCACATTTTGTCTTACAGGAAATTCCTTTGCTGACACAATACAGCCACTGGCCTCTGAAAAACATATTTTCAGAGGCGACAATGTGACTCTGTCCTGTAACTACAGTGGTACTGTATATGACCTGCAATGGTATCAAAATACTGGGGGATCTCGACCAGAGTTCCTGATACTTGTAAATGAAAATTCAGAGGCATCTGAGCCTTCTCTTCGTCTGTCAGCAAAAGACTCAAAAGAGAAGAAACAAGTGAATCTTACAATCTCTTCTGCTGAAGTGACAGACTCTGCTGTGTACTACTGCGCTCTGAGGCCCACAGTGACAGAAAGCCCAGAAACACTGAACAAAAACCCTGATTCCAGTCATTTTGTTCTGTTACTGATTTTATACTTCAGTTTGACACCTCAATGAATGATAAAAACCTAAGTAAAACTGACAGATTAAAACTCGTTTAATTTAAATTTCTTAAAATGAATATGAAATATGTAATCTATGTTCACATTATGTGGTGTTACAGTAATTTCCACGTGCATAACACATTTTAGTTTGCCTTTTTAGTAAGAAAACTTCAATAATTAGTTTAAAACAAATTGATAAAAAAATAATCAATTTAAAAAATAAAAAAAAATAAAAATTTTAATAATTAAAATGTTTAAATTTTTATCTTACTGCATTTTCCACAAGGTAATGCCAAAGTATAAATCTAGAAGAGATTTAAGAGAGATGCATAAGAACCTTCTGAACAGAAGTCATCATCAGAAGGAAAAAATACAAATACTTTGATTTTAATCCTGAGTGATCCATGAAGGTCTAAGTGTGTTTGTTTTCAGCCAGAAGAGGGCATTCTTTTCTTTTCTGGATCCCTCATGTACACAGTGAGCTCAAGACTAGTCATGGAAGGTCAAATCTTGCCACAGGGTGGAGCTCCAGGCTAAAATCACAGGGTTCCAGTCAAGAAAAGCACATCAGAGTTTGTCATTTCATTCCATCATGCTGCTCTGTGCAGTTGTGATATTTTCAGTACTTGCAGGTGACACTTGTTTATTCTATTTAATCACCAGCTCTTTTTATCTAAAACTGTTAGAATTACATTTATCTGATCGCTCTACTGAATTTAGTATGTCTTTTTTTTCAGGAGACTCTCTTGGTGATCTAATAACATCTCATGATTCTGAAAAACCAGCTCAAGATGGTAACAGTGTTACTCTCTACTGCAACTACACTGGTGCTGTTTATAATCTACTGTGGTATCGTCAGTATCAGAGATCCAAACCAGAACTCCTTCTCTCCATGACTGAATCTGGAGATCCAGTTAAAGCCGATCCATCAGCCCACTGGTTATCAGCTAAAGTTGACAAAGACCGAAAGCTCATGGAAATGGAAATCAGCCCTGCTAAAGTATCAGACTCTGCACAGTATTACTGTGCCCTGCGGCCCACAGTGACAGGAAACCTTGTTCCTCTGCACAAAATCTTTTTGCATATTACTCATGCTAGTCATTCATTGATGTCTAACGAGCACATGTAATCTACACTATGTATTATTCCTGTGACTGCATCAGCCATTAGTAACAGCATCTCCTTGAGTCCACAAGGATCAATACAACACATATTTCCATAGAGAGGCAGAGCTTAATGTGGAATAGAGCAGAAGAGCTCAAAGAGGCTTGATGCACCTACTTATAGATCGTTAAACTCAAAATACACACAACAATGATCATCATCTGCTTTGTTTTAACATTTGTCTTGAGTTATGGTAAGCCACAGACATTAATTGTATATTATTATATTAATGTAACGCTTTATGATATTGATAACACTGGATTGTTCATCTTCATTGCAGGTGAAGCTAATAAGAGTCCTATCAGTTCAGATAAAGCATCCGTGTCTTTAAACGAAGGCAGTAATGCTACTCTGTCCTGTACATTTGATGAATCAGCTTACCGTCTCCACTGTTATCGACAGAAGACCGGATCGAAGTTAGAGTTTTTGCTGCTGATTGATAAATCCACCAAATTTGTAGTGCCCGCTAGTCCACCTCTTCCACAGATGTCCACCAGTCTCCATAATAACAATCGTGTGCATCTGGAGATCTCCTCTGCCTCTGTATCAGACTCGGCTCTGTACTACTGTGCTCTGGAGCCCACAGTGACAGGAAAGCTTGCAACACAATACAAAAACAATATTTTGATGATTATTTTATATGAATAAGTTACCTGTACTTCTCTGTTCATGCTGCATTTGAGCAATCACAGTTTAATTGCTCTTGGCCACCAACAGGACTGGTTTAGTTGTCACTATTATAGACTGCCAGTAAACTTATGACATGCCCTGCCGTGTGACATGCTAAACTCCTAAAAGTCATAAACTGCATTTTACAATACTTAATTATTCTTATTTTATTCACACAAGTTTTTAACCTGAAAGCAACTGCTACATAGAATATTTGTTCAAAATGTTAATGAAAAAAAATTATCACTTGGGAATTGTGATGAATACAACAAAAATTAAATAATAAAAATGAGCAGTTATATCTCCACTGTTTAATGTTTTCAGCTAAAGTTTAAGCATTACAATCAGAGACTTTGAACCACAGGTCACATGAACTGGTTTAAAGACTAAGGTTTAAAGACTGCATTGCAGAAAGACAAGCAAAAAAACTCATTCAGAGGGAGGAGCTTAATATCAAGATGCTGAAACATTTGAATCTGAAGGAGGATGTCAGAATTAAAAGGCATCCAGTCTGAATGATAGTCAAGTCTTTCAGATTCTTCTTCAGATTTCTGCTGTCATGATTATTTTCACTCTCCTCATTTTTTTCTGGATGTGTTTTGGTAAGATAAAGTTGTACTTTTCGCTCCTATCTAGACCAGTTACTTTGTACTTATTTGCTACTACTTTTTACCAGTTACTTGCAGTCTAATTAGGCTTTTACTCTCAATTACCAGGGCACACAGAGGCAGAAACAATAAAACCCTTGTCACCGAATGAAAATAGACATGTTGGAGACACTGTTACTCTGTCCTGCAGTTATAAAGACTATACGGATACTGTAGATAATTTACAATGGTACAGACAGTATCCCAGATCCAAACCGGAGTTCCTCCTTTACATCTTCCAACATGGAGCTATGAGTGAAGACAGACCACCCAGATTTACAGCTGAAGTTAATCAAGACAACAAACAAGTGGATCTGAAGATCTCCTCTGCTGTAGAGACTGATTCTGCCATGTACTACTGTGCCCTGAGGCCCACAGTGACAGGAAACCCATCTGCACTGTACAAAAACTGAATACATTAACACCTTGCATTCAATAAAAATTGTGACACACCAGCTTCTAATCAGACACAATAAATCACTGATCATGCAACAGTTTTTTTATCTTAATTTCATGAAACACTGTCAAGTCTTTTCATTTTGAGAGAAAAACAGCCCATCAGGGAAGAAGATAAAGCCTCAGCCAGAGGGTGGAGCAAATTCACAAAGTTGAGTGTTTGAAAGGCTGATTCAGTTAGAGTCATCCTGCTTTGATAGATCTACAATCACTCTTCATCAGAAACCATCATGTTTCTGTTTTGTTGGATACCACTTACATTATTCGTAGGTAAATATTTGTATTATTATATTATTCCTTTTATTTAAAATGATAAATATTTGTTTTATGTACTAAATTCTGTATCACATTGCCAACAAGTTACCTTTACCTTTATCAGTTTAATCAATACGGTCACATTTTGTCTTACAGGAAATTCCTTTGCTGACACAATACAGCCACTGGCCTCTGAAAAACATATTTTCAGAGGCGACAATGTGACTCTGTCCTGTAACTACAGTGGTACTGTATATGACCTGCAATGGTATCGAACTTTTGGGGGATCTAGACCAGAGTTCCTGATACGTGTAAATGAAAATTCAGAGGCATCTGAGACTTCTCTTCGTCTGTCAGCAAAAGCCTCAAAAGAGAAGAAACAAGTGAATCTTACAATCTCTTCTGCTGAAGTGACAGACTCTGCTGTGTACTACTGCGCTCTGAGGCCCACAGTGACAGAAAGCCCAGAAACACTGAACAAAAACCCTGATTCCAGTCATTTTGTTCTGTTACTGATTTTATACTTCAGTTTGATGCATCAATGAATGATATAAACCTATTGTTTAAGTTAAATGGAAAGCTTTAATCTCATGTTTAATTTCAGTTGCATAAAATGGATAAGAATTATGTAATCTATGTTCACATTATGAGGTGTTACAGCAATTTCCATGTGCATAACACATTTTAGTTTGTTTTTTTAGTAAGAAATCTTCAATAATTTGTTCAAAACAAACCGATTTGAAAAATAATTGATTAAAACAATGTTTTCTAATTTTGATATTACTGAATTTTCCACAAACTAATGTCAAAGTATAACTCTAGAAAATAAATTTAAGAGAGATGCATAAGAACCTTCTATTTTAACAGAAGTCATCATCAGAAGGTTAAAAATACAAATACTGTGATTTTCATCTTTCGTCCTCTGTGATTCATGAAGGTCTAAGTGTGTTTGTTTTCAGCCAGAAGAGGGCATTCTTTTCTTTTCTGGATCCTTCATGTACACAGTGAGCTCAAGACTAGTCATGGAAGGTCAAATCTTGCCACAGGGTGGAGCTCCAGGCTAAAATCACAGGGTTCCAGTCAAGAAAAGCACATCAGAGTTTGTCATTTCATTCCATCATGCTGCTCTGTGCAGTTGTGATATTTTCAGTACTTGCAGGTGAGACTCACCACCCCTTTTAATTTAAAATATTAGTATTACATTAATCTGATCACAATAGTGAATTTAGTATGTCTTTTTTTCAGGAGACTCTCTTGGTGATCTAATAATATCTCACGATTCTGAAAAACCAGCTCAAGATGGTAACAGTGTTACTCTCTACTGCAACTACACTGGTGCTGTTTATAATCTACTGTGGTATCGTCAGTATCAGAGATCCAAACCAGAACTCCTTCTCTCCATGACTGAATCTGGAGATCCAGTTAAAGCCGATCCATCAGCCCACTGGTTATCAGCTAAAGTTGTCAAAGACAGAAAGCTCATGGAAATGGAAATCAGCCCTGCTAAAGTATCAGACTCTGCACAGTATTACTGTGCCCTGGAGCCCACAGTGACAGGAAAATATTTTCCTCTGCACAAAATCTTGCCAGTGGTATAGCTTAACATTTCAAAGCTCATAGGCTGGCAGACAACTTATTTCCATTAACTGATATTTGACTTGTATTCTACTGTTTTATTTATTTATCTATTTACTTGCTTATGCTTACTCCATTTTCTTTCAGTCAGAAAGCTGTGGCTTTGACAAACTTATTGCTATATTGTCTGTGTTGGTCTGATATAAAACCGTTAACAATAAAAACATGTTGTAACAGTACTCATCTAAACATTTAAATAGGTATAATGTAGAAACTATTCCTTTCCTTTGTCTAAAATGAGCAAGGACAGGACATAGCTAATGTGGGAGGAGCTCAGTGTTTGGAGGAGAAGAACAAATCAAAGATGCAACACTGACTTACCTTCATACAGATACTGATAGAATCCTGAACTAAAATGCTTCTCATCTTTTCTCTTTTAATATTCCTCCTAAGCTACAGTAAGTGCAATCACTTATATTCTACACCTCAAACTACTGAAAGAATAAGCTATTTATCAAAGCAATGCACATGCTCATTTAAAATTTAAAACTATAAATAAAATGGCTTTCTTTGCAGATGGAGTATGTGAGAATGTCATCAGACCAAACCAGCCATCTGTAGTTTTAACTGAAGGAAGCAACACCACTCTGTCCTGTTCATATGATGGATCAGCTAACAGTCTCCACTGGTATCGACAGAAGCCTGGATCAAAACCAGAGTTTCTGCTGCTGATTGTGAGATCTACTAAAACTGTAGTCCAAGCTTCTCCACCTCACCCACATATGTCCATTGGACTCCGTAATAATAATGGTGTGGATCTGGAGATCTCCTCTGCTGCTGTATCAGACTCTGCTCTGTATTATTGTGCCCTGGAGCCCACAGTGACAGGAAAACCAGCTACACTGTACAAAAACTGATTCCTTTTCTTTGCTATATAGTTGGATTTTTAAATACCAGAACCCCTACTGAAATATTTAAATCCTCTGGAAGTTTGTTTTTATTTGTTTTTAAACGTATTGAACTAAAAAGCTAAGACATGCAATGACATGTAAACAGACATGCAATCTTTGAAATAAAAACATTGTTTTCATTGTTACTGTACAATACCTTTGCAATATATATTAAAAAAAAAAACCTTTTGCCCACTTTTGTTATTATAAAAACATCCAGGAAAAAGCTGTTAATGTTTAAAATGTGTTTAATTGATCTAATTTATCCCAGTGAGCCCCAATTTAACATACAGTCTGCCAGAAGGTGGCGCTCTAGGTTCAGTCATTTCAAAACAGAGCGCACAGACATAAACTGATTTAGTTGAGGAAAGTCACAAAGGCATTTTTGTTTTTTGCTGGTGTAGATGTTTCTCCTGGTCCTCTTGATATTTTCTCCTCTTAAGGGTAAGTGATTTATAAGAATAACTTCTAAACAGAAAAATACTCATTTAGAATGTTAATGTGTCAATAAAACACCTGTTTACACTTTTTTGAAACAGAGAATGCTGATGCTGCTGAAGTGATAACACCATTCTTCACAGAGCAGAATGTTTTGGCAGGAAAAGTTATTACTCTTTCCTGCAATTACAGTGGCTATGTTCAGAATTTACAGTGGTACCGTCAGTATCCCGGCTCCAAACCTGAGAATATAATTTTTCACACTGAGAGCAACGGTCATTCAGAGCCTAAGCTTCGTCTGCATGCTGTGGCCGATAAAGGAATCAAACTTATGAATCTGAGCATATCTTCTACAAAGCTGGAGGATTCTGCTCTGTACTACTGTGCCCTGGTGCCCACAGTGACAGGAAACACAACTGCACTGTACAAAAACTTTCTTTTGGCCCATTCTTACTAGGAGGTGCTTTCACAATGTGATACACTTTTCTCACAAAAATTCTCTCAAGATATTTCTCACAAAATATCAACTCTGCTGTTGCATTATTTGATTAAGTTTTTGCCAGCTTCCCAGTGCTATGAACAGATATTTGTAGAGCGTGAATTTAGCTTACAAAGAGCCTCATAAATACAATAACAAGTTTGTCCTGGGGATGCAGTAAGTCTGATGCTATGTGTAGAAATGTTTCAATAACGTACACATTACACATTACACTACATAAAGATGTGGTTTTTATAAAAATGGGCATGCCGGGTGCTTGTGCTCTTGATTAATATTAATTAATACTGCTTCGTAGCATGAAAAGATAATCTCATTGGCTTCTTTACTATGCTACAGTACTGCTGATGCCTGATGCAATGCACTACTTGCTTGTGAATTATTAGAAAGTACATTACATATAATGTACGAATAATGCAAATAAATCCACATTAGAAACTATTTACACAAAATAATGGAATCCTTTACATGGCCCCTGCTTAATAGTTTAAAATTTAATAATTGCAAGAAATTTCAGGAAAACTTTTTGCAAGTTCCCATGTGTAATTACATACCGATGTCACTGTAGCAATCAATATTCTTGAATATGTGCATTATTCTGCCAGAAGATGGAGCTCTAGGAATCTTTCCAATCTTGAGTTCAGTTGTTTAAAATCAGAGCAGACATACATTAACATGCATTAACTCTAGGAGGGAACTGAAAGTCTTGACTCTCAAAGTTATTGTCTCACATTAGTATAGATGTTGCTCCTGGTATTCATTATATTTTCTCTACTAAAAGGTAAGTGAATTATAAGAATTACTGTGTAAGTGTTCTCTCCATATCCTGTTGACAGTCTAAATTACTCCATTACAAATAACAAATTACTTTTTTTTTTTTTTTTAACAGAGAATGCTGGTGAAGATGTCATAAAACCAGTCTTCACAGAGAAGCTGGTTTTGGAAGGAAAAGATGTTACACTGATCTGTAACTACACTGGAAATATTCAGAATTTACAATGGTATCGTCAAAATCCCGGATCCAAACCTGAACACTTAATTTTATACTTCGAGACCATCCCCAAATCAGAGCTCGCTCTCCGTCTGAACGCTGCAGCTGATAAAGCAGCCAAAAATATGAATCTGACCATCTCTTCTACAGAAGTGAAAGACTCTGCCGTATACTACTGTGCCCTGGAGCCCACAGTGACAGGAAACACAACTACACTGTACAAAAACCTTGTTATTTGTGTTGCATAGCACATGATCTGCTGCATATGCTGCATATGATCTCTGTGATATTCCATTATGCTGCTGATCTAATTTGGTGTTTAAACGTACATTACTGGCCATTGGTAATTATTGACCATTATCAGATTGAATTTCATTTTACTCTAAGCAAGAATGTCCCTCAAACACAAAAAGATATAATTTAGGACCATAGTAATAAATCAATACAAAAATGGACTGTAAAATACCAAGACAAAAAAAAAAACATTCAGGAAAAAAGAAATTAAATTGGTTCCTTTAACTAAAGGTTAGAATAAATTCAAAAGTTTAGGACACATTTCTCTTTGACAAATTACTAGAATTTATCAAATAGGAGGACATTATCAAAATAACTACAGTACAGATGTATTTAAAATATTTGAAATATCGGTCCCACTTTATATTAAGTGGCCTTAACCACTATGTACTTACATTTAAATGAATCATTTAGTACAATGCACTTATTTGTGTACATACACGTTTTTACATTGTACTTATATTTTAAAAATAGCTGCATGTAATTACATCTGCAATTAATTTCTGTAATTACATTTATAATTATACTGTTGACCTATCTCTTACACCTTACTACCCTTAAACCTACCCATACCACCAAACCTGTCCCTAACCTTACCCATATCCCACCTCAATAGCAGCAGTAATTACATTGTACTTACATCAAAAAATAAGTACATAGTCGTTAAGGCCACTTCATATAAAGTGGGACCAAAATATCTTGCCACATTAAGGTTATACAAGAGGTTTCAGAGTTTATCACCCACAGAATTATTTTATATTTTTCAGTTATAAGACGCACACCTATACACTACTGAATTCCTTTAAAAGTTACTACAGTGATTTATAGTTACTTTTGTAGACATGTAATCTGTAATCTGCTATACAATAAATTTGCTTGTTTTAGTTTCATCCAAAAAGAATGACATAAGCCCCTTTTCCACCACAGGAACTTTACCCAGGAACTGGGGACTTTGGGCTGGTACTCGGTGTGTTCCCACTGCAGGAACCAGGGGCCTCATTTATCAAATGTTGCGCAGAAACCATCCTAAATTTGATCTTCTCGAATAGAATGAACGAACGGACAGAAAATGTGTGTACTCTTTCAGATGTGAAATCTATGAATCTCAAATGACCTTGAACTGGCACGCAATTGAATGGTTTCAGATCTCTGCTTGTAAACGACTCCTAATTAAATGTCATTAACATATAAAATATCACCAATCATCATAATTTAGAACAGCGAGCTGCAAGAACAGCTTACATTTAAAAAATAAATAAATAAAACTACAATACTCCGACAATATTCATGAGGGTCTAAGTGTGTTTGTTTTCAGCCAGAAGAGGGCATTCTTTTCTTTTCTGGATCCCTCATGTACACAGTGAGCTCAAGACTAGTCATGGAAGGTCAAATCTTGCCACAGGGTGGAGCTCCAGGCTACAATCACAGGGTTCCAGTCAAGAAAAGCACATCAGAGTTTGTCATTTCATTCCATCATGCTGCTCTGTGCAGTTGTGATATTTTCAGTACTTGCAGGTGAGACTCACCACCCCTTTTAATTTAAAATATTAGTATTACATTAATCTGATCACAATAGTAAATTTAGTATGTCTTTTTTTTTTTCAGGAGACTCTCTTGGTGATCTTATAACATCTCATGATTCTGTAAAACCAGCTCAAGATGGTAACAGTGTTACTCTCTACTGCAACTACACTGGTGCTGTTTATAATCTACTGTGGTATCGTCAGTATCAGAGATCCAAACCAGAACTCCTTCTCTCCATGACTGAATCTGGAGATCCAGTTAAAGCCGATCCATCAGCCCACTGGTTATCAGCTAAAGTTGTCAAAGACAGAAAGCTCATGGAAATGGAAATCAGCCCTGCTAAAGTATCAGACTCTGCACAGTATTACTGTGCCCTGGAGCCCACAGTGACAGGAAACCTTGTTCCTCTGCACAAAATCTTTCTGTATATTATCATGCTTTTCACAGATTCTTAACAAGCACATATTTTCTACAGTATGAATTATTTCTGACTGCATCAATCATCAGTAACACAAGCATCTCAACTGTGATGCTACCTGGAATATTTGTATCATATAAATATAAGTAAAGTTCAATAAACTGGTGAAAGAAGAAATGATGGCCACTTGAGAGTTATCACAAATATGATAAAAATGAAATAAGAAAAAAAGGCATTAAAAATGAAAACATTAGCAACTAGATCTCCAATATTCAGTTTGTTCTGTATCATTATTGTGCTTTTGCAATTAAATAAAAATATGTGAGAGAAATAACTGCACTAATTTTCAGAAAAAGCTTCTTATGCATTTTCTTTAATGTACGTTGGCAGAGACTTTGAATCTCAGGTCATATGAACTGGTTTAAGTAAAGACCATTAAATACAAGGCAAAAATATATTTTTTCCACTGGGCGGAGCTTAAAATCAAGACGTAGAAGCATTTTAATCCGAGCGAGGATGTCAGAATTCAAAGGCATCCAGTCTGAATGATAGTCAAGTCTTTCAGATTCTTCTTCAGATTTCTGCTGTCATGATTATTTTCACTCTCCTCAGTTTTTTGTGGATGTGTATTGGTAAGATAAAGTTGTACTTTTTGCTCCTATCTAGACCAGTTACTTTGTACTTATTTACTACTACTTTTTACCAATTACTTGCATTCTAATTAGGCTTTTACTCTCAATTACCAGGGCACACAGAGGCAGACACAATAAAACCCTTGTCACCGAATGAAAATAGACATGTTGGAGACACTGTTACTCTGTCCTGCAGTTATAAAGACTATACGGATACTGTACAGAATTTACAATGGTACAGACAGTATCCCAGATCCAAACCGGAGTTCCTCCTTTACATCTACCAACATGGAGCTATGAGTGAAGACAGACCACCCAGATTTACAGCTGAAGTTAATCAAGACAACAAACAAGTGGATCTGAAGATCTCCTCTGCTGTAGAGACTGATTCTGCCATGTACTACTGTGCTCTGGTGCCCACAGTGACAGGAAACCCATCTGCACTGTACAAAAACTGAATACATTAACACACCTTGCATTCAATAAAAATTGTGACACCAGCTTCTAATCAGACACAATAAATCACTGATCATGCAACAGTTTTTTTCTCTTAATCTCATGAAACACTGTCAAGTCTTTTTATTTTGAGAGAAAAACAGCCCATCAGTGAAGATAAAGCCTCAGCCAGAGGGTGGAGCAAATTCACAAAGTTGAGTGTTTGAAAGGCTGATTCAGTTAGAGTCATCCTGCTTTGCTAGATCTACAATCACTCTTCATCAGAAACCATCATGTTTCTGTTTTGTTGGATACCACTGTCATTATTTATAGGTAAATATTTTTATTATTATTATTTTATTCCTTTTATTTCAAAATATACATATTTGTTTTATGTACTAAATTCTGTATCACATTGCCAACAAGTTACCTTTACCTTTATCAGTTTAATCAATACGGTCACATTTTGTCTTACAGGAAATTCTTTTGCTGACACAATACAGCCACTGTCCTCTGAAAAACATATTTTCAGAGGCGACAATGTGACTCTGTCCTGTAACTACAGTGTTACTGTATATAACCTGCAATGGTATCGAACTTTTGGGGGATCTATACCAGAGTTCCTGATACGTGTAAATGAAAATTCAGAGGCATCTGAGACTTCTCTTCGTCTGTCAGCAAAAGCCTCAAAAGAGAAGAAACAAGTGAATCTTACAATCTCTTCTGCTGAAGTGACAGACTCTGCTGTGTACTACTGCGCTCTGAGGCCCACAGTGACAGAAAGCCCAGAAACACTGAACAAAAACCCTGATTCCAGTCATTTTGTTCTGTTACTGATTTTATACTTCAGTTTGATGCATCAATGAATGATATAAACCTATTGTTTAAGTTAAATGGAAAGCTTTAATCTCATTTTTAATTTCAGTTGCATAAAATGGATAAGAAATATGTAATCTATGTTCACAATATGAGGTGTTACAGTAATTTCCATGTGCATAACACATTTTAGTTTTTTTTTGTAAGAAATCTTCAATAATTTGTTTAAAACAAACAGATTTATTTTTTTTTTTATTTATTAAAATAATGTTTTCAAATATTTACCTTAGTGAATTTTCCACAAACTAATGCCAAAGTATAACTCTAGAAAATAAATTTAAGAGAGATGCATAAGAACCTTCTATTTTAACAGAAGTCATCATCAGAAGGTTAAAAATACAAATACTGTGATTTTCATCTTTCGTCCTCTGTGATTCATGAAGGTCTAAGTGTGTTTGTTTTCAGCCAGAAGAGGGCACTCTTTTCTTTTCTGGATCCCTCATGTACACAGTGAGCTCAAGACTAGTCATGGAAGGTCAAATCTTGCCACAGGGTGGAGCTCCAGGCTAAAATCACAGGGTTCCAGTCAAGAAAAGCACATCAGAGTTTGTCATTTCATTCCATCATGCTGCTCTGTGCAGTTGTGATATTTTCAGTACTTGCAGGTGAGACTCACCACCCC
This sequence comes from Barbus barbus, assembly GCF_936440315.1. NCBI lineage: Eukaryota > Metazoa > Chordata > Actinopteri > Cypriniformes > Cyprinidae > Barbus > Barbus barbus. The sequence continues at coordinate 10,584,563 of NC_136754.1, forward strand.
TTTTAATTTAAAATATTAGTATTACATTAATCTGATCACAATAGTGAATTTAATATGTCTTTTTTTTCAGGAGACTCTCTTGGTGATCTAATAACATCTCATGATTCTGAAAAACCAGCTCAAGATGGTAACAGTGTTACTCTCTACTGCAACTACACTGGTGCTGTTTATAATCTACTGTGGTATCGTCAGTATCAGAGATCCAAACCAGAACTCCTTCTCTCCATGACTGAATCTGGAGATCCAGTTAAAGCCGATCCATCAGCCCACTGGTTATCAGCTAAAGTTGTCAAAGACAGAAAGCTCATGGAAATGGAAATCAGCCCTGCTAAAGTATCAGACTCTGCACAGTATTACTGTGCCCTGGTGCCCACAGTGACAGGAAACCTTTTTCCTCTGCACAAAATCTTTCTGTATATTATCATGCTTTTCACAGATTCTTAACAAGCACATATTTTCTACAGTATGTATTATTTCTGACTGCATCAATCATCAGTAACACAAGCATCTCACCTGTGATGCTACCTGGAATATTTGTATAATATAAATATAAGTAAAGTTCAATAAACTGGTGATAGACGAAATGATGGCCACTTGGGAGTTATCACAAATATGATAAAAATGAAATAAGAAAAAAAGGCATTAAAAATGTGAACATTAGCAAATAGATCTCCAATATTCAGTTTGTTCTGTATCATTATTGTGCTTTTGCAATAAAATAAAAATGTGAGAGAAATAACTGCACCTATTTTCAGAAAAAGCTTCTTATGTATTTTCTTTAATGTACGTTGGCAGAGACTTTGAATCTCAGGTCATATGAACTGGTTTAAGTAAAGACCATTAAATACAAGGCAAAAATATTTGTTTGCCACTGGGCGGAGCTTAAAATCAAGACGTAGAAGAATTTTAATCCGAGCGAGGATGTCAGAATTCAAAGGCATCCAGTCTGAATGATAGTCAAGTCTTTCAGATTCTTCTTCAGATTTCTGCTATCATGATTATTTTCACTCTCCTCAGTTTTTGGTGGATGTGTATTGGTAAGATAAAGTTGTATTTTTCTTTCCAGTCTAAACCAGTTATTTTTTCCTCATTTACTACTACTTTTTACCATTTAGTTACTGTTGCTATTATCTAATTAGGCTTTTACTCTCAATTACCAGGGCACACAGAGGCAGACACAATAAAACCCTTGTCACCGAATGAAAATAGACATGTTGGAGACACTGTTAATCTGTCCTGCAGTTATAAAGACTATACGGATACTGTAAATAATTTACAATGGTACAGACAGTATCCCAGATCCAAACCGGAGTTCCTCCTTTACATCTTCCAACATGGAGCTATGAGTGATGACAGACCACCCAGATTTACAGCTGAAGTTAATCAAGACAACAAACAAGTGGATCTGAAGATCTCCTCTGCTGTAGAGACTGATTCTGCCATGTACTACTGTGCCCTGAGGCCCACAGTGACAGGAAATCTAACAGCATCATACAAAAACCTCCCATGTAATCATTAAATGAAGAAGCCTCAGACACTTGTTTCATCCTCTCTCAAATGCCAAATGCATCACCACAATAGCCCATCCTTTCCCAGGAACAAACCACATCATGCATATTCACACCAAACATACACATCTTTACTAAATTTGTACAGAAAACATTAAACTTGACAGTATTTGCCAGGAGGTGGCGCTATATGACTAATATGAGAGAGTAGACTTCCCAGCCCCTTTTATAAGTTAGTTTATCAAATGAAATAATTGTGCCGTTTTATTCTGTGGGTAATTTTTCATTTTTGCACAGATTTTGACTCTGGAATTATGCTGTTCTTAATGGTCAATGATTTAAACATTTGGACATTTGATGTGCAAGATATTGTCAGACAGTTCAGCATTTAAAAAAAAATTTAGTTTCCCGAAGACACTTTCAGCGAACAGTTCTTAATTTTTTTTTTTTACACTGTAAAGAGCATTTTAGTAATCCAAAGAAACTTTTTTCCACTATAATAACCTTTTGTGCAATCAAAATGGAATGTCGTTGATTCTTCGTGGACTATCAATACAAAGACCTTCATAGTTTAAGAGATATTAGTTCATTTAGTTCAGCTTCAAAGGCATTTGTTTTCATTTTAATTGTTCGTAAAAACTCTAAAAGTAACTCATATTCAGAGTTTAGCTAAAAGTCTAGTAATATGAATAGTCGTTTTTAGTTACTATAAAAATACAACATTAATAGATGGCTTTTTTCTTTTTAGCTTGAAAGATGTGTATAAAATAATGTGTATAAAAATTTGTTACTGACAATAATATTCTAGGTTCAACTATATATTTCAGTATATTCTAAACTATAATTGGTTTGATACCTTTTTGTCTATTTAATTATATTTTAGTATATGATCCTTTTTAAAGTCATTCCAAATGGTTCTGAATGAAATCAACAATCATAAAATGCTCTTCTTACCCATATTCTGCTGGAAGGAGGAGCTATATGATTCATGTTTTTCATTCCCCAGCTCTTGCTAAATATGAGTTAGTTACATCTTAGGAAGAAATGCTCAGCATTGAATGTCATCGTCTTTTTTGTTCCTTCATTGGTCAAATGCTGTCCCTGGTCTTGATCATTATTTCTCTGCTCACAGGTCAGTTATTCATTACTTTATTTACTTTTATTTGAAAGGTTATGTGAAATTCTGCATAAACAACACATTTACATTTTAATGTAAAGGAATACCATACCACTGTCTTCTTTATCACACAGAGAGTGCTGATGCAAATACAATAAACCCACTGGACCCAGAGAAGCACGTCACAGCAGGAGACAATGTTACCCTCACCTGTCAATACAGTGGTATTGTTAACACATTGCAGTGGTATCGACAATATCCAGGATCTCGAATAGAGTTTCTCATTTTTGCCACTGAGCTCAGTGGCCGGTCAGAGACTGCACTTCGACTTTCATCTACAGCTAATCAAGGCAGTAAACGTATGCATCTGAACATCTTTTTAACAGAAATGGCAGATTCTGCACTGTACTACTGTGCCCTGGTGCCCACAGTGATGGCAAACACTGCAACACTGCACAAAAACCAGAAACCACTACTAGCAGCAGATTTCAACAGACATTAAGTATGTATGATCACTTGAGTCAAATAAATAATATGAAGAATGAAAGTGGCGTTTCAAAATATACAGAAAATTATCACAAAACAGGCATTATGTATTCAGGCTAAAGAACAAATGACTCTTATAAGCTGGTTCCTTTTATTGAATAAAAAAAAATATACAGGAATCAGTGTAGTCTCATTCCTGGACGAATTAGTCAGTTCTTTGTGGTGAATCAATCACATAGTTAGATTAGACTAGAAACCAACCATCCACTGGGTGTCATCACCCTAGGGTCTGACGTCGACGGTTCCAGACTCGATGATGACGATGCTGTGGGAGATCACATAAGTAGCTTCAGCTTCATGTTTTTATTTCTGGAAAATATTTTAATTATTTCGGCACCAATGCGTTAGGTGAAAATAACTTACAACTCTCCAGCTGATCTGCCACATCCCGTAGAAAACTGGACAACGAATTACTACTTGCCGCCATTTTCTTTGAAAACTCTCATCTCTATCGCTTAAGCTGGCCTGACGATTCGACGTGTGAGCTCTCAACCTATGATGCACTGAAGCTACACGAGGACCACCTTCCTCATTTCCAGGTAACACAAGGAAAAGTAAAAAATAAATGAATAAATAAATCTAAAAATAAATACATGTGGGACTAAATCATTCTAAAATAAATGAATGCATAAATATATAAATAAATCTAAAAATAAATGTATAAATAATATAAAAATACATTAGAAAAGAATTAGTGAAAAAAAAAAAAGTAAAACAATGTTTAAATGTATAAAAGCAGAAAATAAATTAAGGGGGGAAAAATTTATTTTATTACAAATTAATCATTTATTTTATCAAGTCGTTTATTCATTTATTTATTTTCCTATTATCACATTTATGTATCCATTTATTCATTAATATACAAACCCGATTCCAAAAAAGTTGGGACACTGTACAAATTACGAATAAAAAAGGAATGCAATAATTTACAAATCTCATAAACTTATATTTTATTCACAATAGAATATAGATAACATATCAAATGTTGAAAGTGAGACATTTTGAAATGTCATGACAAATATTGGCTCATTTTGGATTTCATGAGAGCTACACATTCCAAAAAAGTTGGGACAGGTAGCAATAAGAGGCCGGAAAAGTTAAATGTACATATAAGGAACAGCAGGAGGACCAATTTGCAACTTATTAGGTCAATTGGCAACATGATTGGGTATAAAAAGAGCCTCTCAGAGTGGCAGTGTCTCTCAGAAGTCAAGATGGCAAGAGGATCACCAATTCCCCCAATGTTGCGGCGAAAAATAGTGGAGCAATATCAGAAAGGAGTTTCTCAGAGAACAATTGCAAAGAGTTTGAAGTTATCATCATCTACAGTGCAGAATTTTGCAGAATAGTGTAAATAGCCTTTGCCAACAAGATGGGCTATTTGCACTTAGTGTAAATAGACACTCCGGAATTATTAGAAAGTAGATTACATATAATGTACGAATAAATCCACATTAGAAACTATTTACACAAAATAATGGAATCATTTACATGGCCCCTGCTTAATAGTTTAAAATTTAATAATTGCAAGAAATTTCAGGAAAATGTTATGTATATAAATGGCATGCTTAACTACATACATACATAAATTTTTTTTCACATATTTTTTTAAATAGTACTGTTATTATGTCATGAAATGTAGTTTTAAAAGTATTTCAGGCGAGAATGTAGTTGTTTAAAACTCAAATCTGTGGTTTATTTATAAAAACAGCGCCTATCTGAAAATGTGCTTCGCCGATTTTGGAGACGCGATCACCGGGCGCTCAGTGCTCATGTATCCACTGAGAGGAGCATAACCTCGGCTAGTCCTTCTGACACTGCACGCTGGCTCTAATCTCTCTGTAGTGGTATAATTCACTGGTATAGTGATATAATTCGCTTTGGGCAAATCTAACAGGTAATATTTGGTCTTTATTCTATTAATATGTTAAAATGCTGTTGTATCAGACTCTGCTCTGTATTACTGTGCTCTGGAGCCCACAGTGACAGGAAAGCAAACTACACTGTACAAAAAATTGTTTCTTGCATATTGTATAATAATAATATATTTAAGCCTCCCCCCATGCAGTCTCATTATTTGTCCTCCTTCCTTTCCTTACAAAGTGGTCTTTCTCTGTAGCCTGCCATTTTAGCAAATGTTTTGCACCATTTACTTGTTATTTCTTGGTCATTTAAGGCCACAACATTTTTTTTTTGCACAGTAAATATAAATTGTACTATAAATTTAATATTTCTGGACAGTGACAGTCTTTTACTGTACCTCATTACTTCTTGTACAAGTTACTGTATAATTTACTAGGTCAAAATCTCTGTAAGTTTTTTTTGTTTGTTTGTTTTTTTAATTCAGTACATCCCATGAAGAATGATGAGATATTGTAGCAAAAGTGATCTCATGCATTCTGCCAGAAGGTGGAGCTCTAGGATCCATCCTAGTTCAGTCTCAGTTCAGTTGTTTAAAAACTGAGCAGACGTACACTGAGTCAGTCATACTCAGAGAGAGAACTGTAAGTCTTGATTCTCAAAGCTATTGTCTATCATTAGTGCAGATGTTGCTCCTGGTATTCATTATATTTTCTCTCCTAAAAGGTGAGTGATTCAACAAGCTTTTTGCACAGGTGGCAATCTGCAATAGTCCATTAGAAATTATTAATTAAAACATTGTTTGTTTTAAACAGAGAATGCTGGTGAAGATGTTATAAAACCTGTCGTCACACAGAGGCATGTTTTGGAAGGAAAAGATGTTACACTGATCTGTAACTACACTGGAGCTGTCAACAGTTTACAGTGGTATCGTCAGTATCCCGGATCCAAACCGGAGCACCTCATTATGTTCTTTGAGACCAGCCCTAAATCAGAGCTCGCTCTCCGTCTGAACGCTGCAGCTGATAAAACAGCCAAAAATATGAATCTGACCATCTCTTCTACAGAACTGAAAGACTCTGCCGTATACTACTGTGCCCTGCAGCCCACAGTGACAGGAAACTCAACTGCACTGCACAAAAACAGAGTGAGAAAGGATATTTAAGACAGAAGATGCAGATTTTAAAACTACACTTTATAAATAAATAGTTTTCAAACACATGTACAGTACAATCGGTAGCGTTCTCACCATTAATATTATCAGACTACATCTTAATACAAATATGAAAAGCAACATAATGTTTGAAACATTTAATATCTGTACTGTAACGGGGAGAACGAGATGAGAGACGTGAGGATCCATGTGCAAGCTTTAATTATAAACAATAAATTAACAGGCAAGGTCAAATAACAGCAAACAGGTATGGCACGAGCAAGACAGAGTAATCCTAGGGAAAGCGTGAGTCGACGATCGGCGAACAATATCCAACAGGGCAAGGCAGAGAGATAATCCAGGTATACAAGCAGAAGTCCAAGAGAGGTGCAAACAGAGTCCAAACGGCAAGGCAAAGGGTAAATCCAGGAAACACGGGTAAGAATCAAAACACTAGAAAAACACACAAGGCAAGACTATGACATGTGCGCTTTATCTGAGCGCATACACCTGAAGCACGCGCAATAAAAAAAAGGCCTGTCTAACAGCGCCTGATTACACAACTAACTTATCTTTTGCGCTAATACTGTCAAAACACACAAGGTTTACATACAGACTCAGTTGGTTATCTCTAAAATGAAAGTAAATAGTTGAGAGAGAAACGGATGCGTGCCTGTATATTAGATGCGTGCAGCTCTTAAAGGGACAGGACACTAAACATGCTATCGACTGTCATTAAAGGGATAGTTCACCCTAAAATTTAATTTCTGTCATTATTTACTCAATCACATGTTATCCCAAACCACTATTAATTTCTTGTGCTGAACCCAAAAGAAGATATTTTGAAGAATGAGGGTAACCAAACAGTTGCTGGTCCACATTGACTTTGATAGCAGGAAAGAAAAATCCTATAGAAGTCACTGAGGACCAGCAACTGTTTGGTTTTCCACCTTCTTCAAAATAGCAATTATGTTCAGCAGAAGAAAGAAACTCATTCAGGTTTAAAACAACTTTTGAGTAAATGATGGTATAAAAATAAAACATTATGACAGAATTGACAGACAGATGACTATTTAGTTTTTGGGGGACCTATTCATTTAATGTTAACAAAACAACAAAACGCAAAGAGAAAAATCACTCACTATTCTTGACTGAAAAACTTTAATACAGGTGCTTTAGACTGATTTCTATCTAGTGTTTTATTTTTTATACTTGTTCATTCAATTTCATTGAATGCTCCTGCTAAATACACATATTGTACCTGAAAATAAAGCACTGTTTGTTTTATTTGTATATTATGTGTATTTGTAATGTGTATCTTTGTTCTTATTTTTTAATAAGAAAGATAAAATAATGACAAAGATTTTTTTATCTTCGCCTACTTTGGCCTAAATATCTGCCATGCATCTTTGTCTTTCTAGTTTGGCTGTAATGCTCAGACAACTTGTAAAACCAAAATAGTAAAACTAACATGACAAAGAATCGTGATAAAATCGTGATATTTCTAAAAAAAAATCGTGATATGATATTTTTCCCATATTGCCCACCCCTAATTGTACATTATCAAATGTTATTTAATTTTGCTCTATTTAGCAAGGACGTCCCTAAAAGAGAGAGAGAACAAACTTAATTTAGGACTATAATAATAATCAATACAAAAATGGACTACAATTCACAGAATTATTGTAGATTCACATTTAAGACCGCACCTAGAGTACTGAATCCCTTTGAAAGTTCCTAAAGTACAGTAGATAGATATCATGTTGCTGTACAATAACTTTTGGTTGTTTCAGTTACATCTAAAAAAGAATGGCATACTTAACCAGTGGTTACCACACACTTTTTAAAATTATTATTCAATCAGATTTACATCAGAGAGCCTCAGTTAAGCATGGCTTTTACCAGAAGGTGGAGCTCACATTCAAGTTATTTCAAAACAGAACACATACAAACTGAGTCAGTTCAGAGGAAACCAAGTCTTGACTCTACAGAACTTTGTCTCATTGATGATGTTGCTCCTGGTCCTCATGATATTTTCCCTTTTTAAGGGTGAGTAATGCATAAGAATAATTTCCAAATTATTGATTTTGACTGTTTTAATAAACCAACTATTTATATAGTCTTAATTAGTCCATGAATTTAAATGTTTTTTAACTGATTGGTTGATTTTTTTTAAACAGAGAATACAGATGCTGAAGTGATAACATCATTCTCCTCAAAGCAGAATGTTTTGGCAGGAAGAGATGTTACACTTTCCTGCAACTACAGTGGCAATGTCCGCAGTCTACAGTGGTACCGTCAGTATCCCGGCTCCAAACCTGAAAATATAGTTTTTCACACTGAGAGCAGCAGTCAGTCAGAGCCCAAGCTTCGTCTGCATGCTGTGGCCGATAAAGGAATCAAACTTATGAATCTGAGCATATCTTCTACAAAGCTGGAGGATTCTGCTCTGTACTACTGTGCCCTGGTGCCCACAGTGACAGGAAACACAACTGCACTGTACAAAAACAGACAATCAGGACACACTGTAATTACCAAACATTACCAACATGTACAATAAGGAAACATGAAAGAAAAGTAATTAAGAGAGCTGGTAACTGCACATCAACCAGTGTAAAGATCTTTGAAACTTGTGATACAGTAATTTATCACTGTGTGTTTTCCACATAGTTTAAGCTTATTGTCCAAAAGAAACTTATTTTTTGTGAAATCATTATATATGTTTGAACACCAGCCATACTGAATTTAAAAATCTTCATTTTAATTAGAGAGCAAACTAGATGAAAAAGTAAGATGAAAGAGTAAGATGAAAAAGTAGGTTTGTGTGGGAGGAGCTCAAGTTTTTGTCAGCTTCAACAGAAGAAATCATTGAGAAACACTGACTTTCCTTCATTGAGAAGTCTGAACTCAAACTACAGAAACATGTTACTCATCTCTTCCGTTTTAGTTTTTATCCTCAGTTATTGTAAGTACTGCTAGTCATAAACATTTTACACGATATTCCAGAATATAAAAAGAGTATACAACTGAAAAGCATGCACATTTTTTAAATTCATTCTAAAGGATAATCCATTACATTGCTTGATTCTTTAATGTCTTTGCAGGTGAATCTAATGGGAATGTCATCAGAACAAACCAGTCATCTGTAGTTTTAACTGAAGGAAGCAGCACCACTCTGTCCTGTTCCTATGATGGATCAGCTAACAGTCTCCACTGGTATCGACAGAAGCCTGGATCAAAACCAGAGTTTCTGCTGCTGATTGTTGAGTCTTCTAAGTATGTCATCAAAGCTGACCAACCTCATCCACATATGTCCATCAGACTCCATGATAATAAAAGTGTGGATCTGGAGATCTCCTCTGCTGCTGTATCAGACTCTGCTCTGTATTACTGTGCCCTGCAGCCCACAGTGACAGGAAAACCAACTACACTGTACAAAAACTTGTTTCTTGTATATTGTATAATAATCATATATTTAGCCTCCCCCATGCAGTGTCTCATCATTTTTTCTCCTTCCTTTCCTTACAAGGTGGTCTTTCTCTGAGAAGTAGCCTGCCATTTCAGTAAATGTTTTGCTCCGTTTGCTTGTTATTTATTGGTCATTTAAGGCCACAACTTGTTTTTGTTTTTTTGCACAGTAAACATAAATTGTACTATTAATTGGATCTCTCTGGAAACAGTCTTTATTACTGCACCCAGAGGCGTCAAGCCCATTCAAAGTGAGGGGGCACATGCACCCTCAGATTTTTGAGCCAAGTGGATTTTGAATGCAGTCCTTCAATATTGCCATGTCATGCTGTAATCTTGCAATTAAGTTGCAGCATTTCCCACAGACTCGAAATGAACGAAGTGCTGTGTTTAACAGAACTAATCCTAACTTTGACAGTTGGCTGCAAATATTTTCTTGTTTGTCTCTACTGCCAAATATTGCACTAATTGTACCATGGATGCATAGATTTACTAATCTGCTAAAGTCGTTCACAGCCATCTTCACTCCGGTATTTCGATCTATGGTTTTGTTTTTGCCGCATACCTGTGTTTACAGCGGAAGTTCGAGGCGGCTGAGCCAGAGCATAATATACGTCATAACCAAACATTATGTGATTGGCTTACGGGTACACCAATGATTTGCACCCCCCCACAAGAAAGTAAACGCTCGTCAATTATGCCTTTCCAGACTCTGTCTACAAAGCAAAGCGAAATAGCAGAGTTTGGTATTACCAGGCTAGATCCCCATGATGAATGATGAGATATTGTAGCAAAAGTGATCTCACATGTATTCTGCCAGAAGGTGGAGCTCCTAGTTCAGTCTCAGTTCAGTTGTTTAAAACTGAGCAGACGTACACTGAGTCAGTCATACTCAGAGAGAGAACTGTAAGTCTTGATTCTCAAAGCTATTGTCTATCATTAATGGAGATGTTGCTCCTGGTATTCATTATATTTTCTCTCCTAAAAGGTGAGTGATTCAACAAGCTTTTTGCACAGGTGGCAATCTGAAATAGTCCATTAGAAATGATTAATTAAAACATTGTTTGTTTTAAACAGAGAATTCTGGTGAAGATGTTATAAAACCATTCTTCACACAGAGGCATGTTTTGGAAGGAAAAGATGTTACACTGATCTGTAACTACACTGGCACTGTTCAGAGTTTACAGTGGTATCGTCAGTATCCCGGATCCAAACCTGAGCACCTCATTATTTTCTATGAAACCATCCCCAAATCAGAGCTCGCTCTCCGTCTGAATGCTGCAGCTGATAAAACAGCCAAAAATATGAATCTGACCATCTCTTCTACAGAACTGAAAGATTCTGCCGTATACTACTGTGCCCTGCAGCCCACAGTGACAGGAAACACAACTGAACTGCACAAAAACAGAGTGAGAAAGGATATTTAAGACAGAAGATGCAGATTTTAAAACTGCACTCTTTATAAACTGGACCAATTGCAACCTTTTGAAATAGTTTTCAAACACATGTACAGTACAATCGGTAGCGTCCTCACCATTAATATTATCAGACTACTTAATACACAATGTAAAAAAAAAAAAAAAAAGTTGAGAAAATTTAAGTTTAAGGCATCCAGCTTCAGCAGATTTTTGAGTTCTCAACTTCTTGTATTCAGTTTATACAACAAAAAGTTATGAAAACTCAAATCTCCTACAAAAATAAGTTGAGAAAACTCAAAAATCTGCTGAAGCTGGTTGCCTTAATTTAAATTCTCTACTTTTTTTTTCCAGAGCAGATATGAAAAGCAACATAATATCTGTACAATGCCACTGCAATGTTTGTATAATATCAGTTTATTTATATACTGTCCATACTTGTAGGGTAAAACGAGTGTAGGTATGTGTGGGAGGAGCTGAAGGTCTTTTTAATTTCTTCCACTGAAGTTGACAAGACATCACTGACTTTCCTTCATACAGATCCTGATAGAAGTCTGAACTCAAACTACAGAAACATGTTACTCATCTCATCCGTTTTCATTTTTATCCTCAGTCACTGTAAGTACTGTTAGTAATACATTGTGTTTTCACACATATTTTGTACCATTATCCAGAACATCACAAAAAAATAAATAAATCAAAAACATGCTTTTTTTAACTGTAAATGTAATCATTACAGTCCTTGATTATTTATTATCTTTGCAGGTGAATCTAATGGGAATGTCATCAGACCAAACCAGTCATCTGTAGTTTTAACTGAAGGAAGCAGCACCACTCTGTCCTGTTCATATGATGGATCAGCTAACAGTCTCCACTGGTATCGACAGAAGCCTGGATCAAAACCAGAGTTTCTGCTGCTGATTGTTGAGTCCACTAAGTATGTCAACAAAGCCGACCAACCTCATCCACATATGTCCATCAGACTCCATGATAATAAAAGTGTGGATCTGGAGATCTCCTCTGCTGCTGTAGCAGACTCTGCTCTGTATTACTGTGCCCTGCAGCCCACAGTGACAGGAAAACCAACTACACTGTACAAATATGAATATTGTATAGTCACGTTTGTAGGCTTCATCACATGTTGGCTCACCACTGTTGGCCCTTTGCTGTAGGTCCTTTGCTGTAGGCCTATAATGTTGTCTTTCTCTGAACTACTACTACATTTTAGTAAACCTTAGGGTACCATATACTCATAACTTAAAAAGTTACATTCAAATATTTCAAACATTTGCTCAATTAATAATTTCATTCTTCTTACTATAAAATTTACTAGGCCAAAGGTTTTCAGAAAGCTTTTATTTGTTGTTCACGACACATTGCTTAAACTCAGGGCCGTATTAACCACTGGGCTAGGCGGAGCTGGAGCCCCGGGGCCCGAGCAAGGAAGAGGCCCGTGATTGGTTGTGGGGTAGATCGCCAAAGCCACCACGCCCCCCACTTAGTAGCGCTGTTATTTAGTTGAGCTTTAATGTATTCCATGCATTGCCATTTCAGATCGAAATGTAAAGTCTGAATTTGGTTAACCAATCAAATGCATTTATTCTATATTTGAGGTTTGAACGATATGTGCACATATCTATCAGGTGATCGCTGCCCTGTGGCCTATGTCTGCATTCACCTCCACTCTTCACTTCATTCTGGAGTAATCTGGAAATGGTCGCGCAAAGAACAATATTCGATAAGTAAAAATGTCAGCAATTCTGAAAGAGAGGGGCTCAAAAAATGTCAAACTTAAAATACAAACAACAGAAAAAAACCATAAGTTAGTCAGTAAAATCCCCAGCTATCAGGTTATTTTACTAAAGCTGATGATGGAGGGGAAGTTGTTGGAACAGCAAGTGAACCAAGCACATGGAGCAGAAAAAAACACAGTGTCATCGTCCACACAGATTTTAAATTAGTTTGATTATTCACTGGATGTATATTGTTTTTGTGTTTGAACAAACTCTACATATTTATTAAAGGGTTGGGAGATAATCCGGTAGAAATATAGGCCTATCAATCATTCTGCGTGTCAAGATGTAGCCTAAGCTTATAATTTAAACGCGTTTTAAGCAAGTTTTAAAACAAATGGTTAAAACTGTTAATGAACAATAAGCAGTGGGGCAGAATTCATTCTAGTAAATGCATGCATTAAGACGGTGTCAGCCTGACTCTTGCGTCGAGCACCTGCTCGTATTGCAACTAACTAAACTTCGCTCCTTGTGCATATACGTTTAAATACACAAAGTTATGTCAAAAATGCCCGTCTTTGCGAGTATCCTCTTAAACACAGTTAAGTGTGTCTTAAATGAACGTTAATAGTTAAAAATAAAGCATGTGTGATGTTAGGCTATATGAGATCCTGGATTATATGATGATATCTTAAAAGGATAGTTCACCCCAAAATTAAGATACTGTCATCATATACTTACCCTGAAATTGTGAAATTTCAGTGCATCAAGAATTTGGATTTGGGATAAAAATCCTATTTAAAGCTTTATATATATATATAATAATTGTGATGGGGCCCTGCAGTAAGTCATAGCCCCGGGGCCCAGTGCAGTGTTAATGCGGCCCTGCTTAAACTACAAGATTTTGTAGCAAAAGGTGATTTTGCATGCATTCTGCCAGAAGGTGGAGCTCCTAGTTCAGTCTCAGTTCAGTTGTTTAAAACAGAGCAGACATACACTGAGTCAGTCATACTCAGAGAGAGAACTGTAAGTCTTGACTCTCAAAGTCATTGTCTATCATTAGTGTAGATGTTGCTCCTCATATTCATTACATTTTCTCTCCTAAAAGGTGAGTGATTCATAATTATTGTGGATATGCTTTTTTTTCTGCTGTTTTTATACTGTTGACAGTCTGGATTAGTCCATTAGAAATTATTTATTAAAACATTGTTTGTTTTAAACAGAGAATGCTGGTGAAGATGTCATAAAACCTGTCATCACACAGAGGCATGTTTTGGAAGGAAAAGATGTTACACTGATCTGTAACTACACTGAAGCTGTTCAGAGTTTACAGTGGTATCGTCAGTATCCCGGATCCAAACCTGAGCACCTCATTATATTCTATGAAACCATCCCCAAATCAGAGCTCGCTCTCCGTCTGACTGCTGCGGCTGATAAAAAAGCCAAAAGTATGAATCTGACCATCTCTTCTACAGAAGTGAAAGACTCTGCCGTATACTACTGTGCCCTGGTGCCCACAGTGACAGGAAACTCAACTACACTGTACAAAAACTGAATGAGAAGTATATTTACAGAAGATGATGATGCACACTCAACTGCTACATGTTGGAATAAATTTTAAATGCATGTACAAGTGTAGAGTGCCCTGATTCCCTTAAATATCCAGACTACCTTTTAATGATATGAAAAGCAACTTAATGCTTGAATCATTTGACATCTGCTACAGTGCCACTGCGGTTTTTGTACATCATAAACCAGAGTGACAATCTGAATTAGTCCATTAGAAATGATTCATTAAAACATTGTTAGTTTTAAACTAGGGATGTAACGGTATGAAAATTTCTTATCACGATTATAGTGACCAAAATTATCACGGTTGTATTATCACGGTATTGTTAAAATGTGCTGAGATGTTCAAAAAGAACCGATACATAAATCACTTCGCCAAGTTTTATATTTAAAAATCAACAAACAGCAAATAACATGACTTTTTGTTTGCATAATCACTAAAACAATAACATTACCAATGAGGTCTGGATTTTAAATGACAACTTACTTGACTGACACCAGTTTAATAGCATGTTCAAATAAATAATGTAAATGTTCAAATAAAGCTTTGAAAAAGTTTCATATAAAGGTAAACCTCACATTTCAGCCTTTAAAGAAAAGAGTTAAGTCAAAATGATAATTGATTAATAAGGGGAAGGGGAGGGGGGAAGTGGTGTGTGGCCAAGTATGGTGACCCATACTCAGAATGTGTGCTCTGCATTTAACCCATCCAAGTGTACACACAGTAGTGAACATACACCCGGAGCAGTGGGCAGCCAATGCTCCAGCGCCCAGGGAGCAGTTGGGGGTTCAGTGCCTTGCCGCAAGGTGCCTTGCCCTCAGTCGTGGTATTGAGGGTGGAGAGAGTGTTGGTTATTCACTCCCCCACCTACAATCCCTGCCGGACCTGAGACTCAAACCCACAACCTTCAGGTTACAAGTCCAACTCTCTATCCACTTATCTGCTCCATAAATAATTATATATAGCTTATCTGAATTGTTTAAATGTGTAGAATCCACATAAGCTTGTTTTTCATCAACCGGTTAAAATTTACAGCAGGTCATGCAAATTTGGTGCGTTTTTTGGCCAGACAGAAACTGCACACAGGCTGAATGTAAATAAGTGTCTGTAAATCCACTCTCTGACAGCAGGTGGCGCTTTATATGGAAAAGCTGAATTACAGTTGATTCCCGTGAACTCCGCGAACAAAGCAGTATTGTGTTTAAGAACACTTCCTTTAGGTATTACATGGAGCTAAGACGAAAACAAAATGCCATCGAATCGTTTCTGAAGACAGTCAGATCCTTCAGAGGTACATTCATATAATTAATGCACTGATATATTCATTTGTATAATTCCCTCAGCACTCTTAAAACCTCCCAGGTTTTCCGCCCTGTTTTCACTCAGAATGAAACTACTCTGCTGCTGTGCGCACGTGAGACTGTTACACTCTGCTTTATGATGGACAGTATTTATTTATCGTGAGTTGTTCAGATCGCGGTAATCGAATACGGTTTTAATGATAATTAAAATATGAAACGGTAATACTAACCGTGGGGAATTTTATCATGATTTATCGTCAAACCGGTAATCGTTACATCCCTATTTTAAACAGAGAATGCTGGTGAAGATGTCATGAAACCTGTCGTCACACAGAAGCATGTTTTGGAAGGAAAAGATGTTACACTGATCTGCAGCTACACTGAAGCTGTCAACAATTTACAGTGGTATCGTCAGTATCCCGGATCCAAACCTGAGCACCTAATTTTATACACTGAAACAAGCCCTAAATCAGCTCCCACTCTTCGTCTGAATGTAACAGCTGATAAAGAAGCCAAAAGTATGAATTTGACCATGAATTTTCACCATCCAAGAAAAAGAAATTCAATTTGTTCTTTGAAATAAAGCTTGACACATTTCTAGGGCTGGGTATCGAGTTCGATACTTTTTAGGCACCGACCGAATTGCCTCGATACCACCTAGTATCGAAAAACGTCTTGTCGTTCGGTACCAAATTTCGATACCTAAGGGGTTAATCTCATCACCGTCAGTGAGCCAATAAGCCTGCAGCACTAGGTGTGTTTGACTAGAAGCGGCGCGGCGCTGATAGATCAGTGTTTGTTTGACATCCGCGAGAGCGTTTCGAAAGCGCACGGAGCAGTCTGCTCTCTATATCGTGCGGTTTCGCTTACTTGACACAGACTGAAGCTCGCGTAACGCTCGCGGTGATTTCAGCGTCTGCCGCCTAACTAAATGAGGACATAAACACATGAACAACATCTCCAGAACTGCTGTGAGAGTCAATTAATGAGCATTTTACCGTTTGATTCCAGTAAAACTTGCGTCATATCATATACACACACAGAGCTGTAAAGGTATTCCCGGAAACCCGTCAAAATAAAAGTTCGGTTTAACTTGGAAGACACTGCGGCAGAAATATATTAATATTGTTCAGCGGACAGTACATACTGCTACTACTAGGCTACTATTAAAATTATTAAAACTTTATTATTATTATTTTTTTTAGAAATTATCACACAACAGTTATTCCATTTTTTTTTTTTAATAGTAAACCCCCTTTGTTTGCCAAAATAAATAAACTTTGATTTTCAATAATTTAAAGAAATTAAAATTAATGTTTTATGTCTTCATTTGAAAACCAGATACAGAACACAGAATTTCTGAGGAAAAATAAAACCTTTCATTAGGCTATTTTAAGAATAAATTTAAATAAACTAAGTTGTTTTTATGCATTCAAATAATTAGACATACTACACCAGAATTTAATAACAATAAAACATATGGTGAAAGAAAATAAAACACCCACTTATGAAAGTGGATGAAGATTTTAAATTTCTTCAAGTCTTTAACAACCTAGAAGTGATGATGTGTTTTAAAATGAACACACACTAATGTAAACTTAGCCTAACAGATGTGTAAACTGAAAACAATTTGAACTTTATTAAAATTATTTATTTAATGTGTTGGATATATTTTGTTCCTTTGTGCAGTGGCTCAGGAGATGAGGCTTTGAATCTGTATAAATATCAACATTAAAAAAAATTTTTTTGAGATAATGTAATCTTATTAAAACTGATATCGAAAAAAGTATCGTTCAGGAACCGGTATCGAAATCAAGGTATCGGTATCGGTTCCGGTATCGAAAATTTTTGAACGATACCCAGCCCTACACATTTCTCTCCGATAAATTACTAGAATGTTCAAATAAATAACTACAGTACAGATGTATTTAAAATATTTTATCTTGCCACAGAAAGGTTATTGGGTTTCTATATACAAGAGATTTCCAGAGCCTTTATTACCCAGAGAATTGTTGTAGATTCACATTTAAGACCGCACCTAGAGTACTGAATCCCTTGAAAGTTCCTAAAGTACAGTAGATAGATATCATGTTGCTGTACAATAACTTTTGGTTGTTTCAGTTACAGTGGGTACGGAAAGTATTCAGACCCCCTTAAATTTTTCATATTTATATTGTAGCAAAAGTGATCTCATGTATTCTGCCAGAAGGTGGAGCTCTAGGATCCATCCTAGTTCAGTCTCAGTTCAGTTGTTTAAAAACTGAGCAGACGTACACTGAGTCAGTCATACTCAGAGAGAGAACTGTAAGTCTTGATTCTCAAAGCTATTGTCTATCATTAGTGCAGATGTTGCTCCTGGTATTCATTATATTTTCTCTCCTAAAAGGTGAGTGATTCAACAAGCTTTTTGCACAGGTGGCAATCTGAAATAGTCCATTAGAAATGATTAATTAAAACATGGTTTGTTTTAAACAGAGAATTCTGGTGAAGATGTTATAAAACCATTCTTCACACAGAGGCATGTTTTGGAAGGAAAAGATGTTACACTGATCTGTAACTACACTGGCACTGTTCAGAGTTTACAGTGGTATCGTCAGTATCCCGGATCCAAACCTGAGCACCTCATTATATTCTATGAAACCATCCCCAAATCAGAGCTCGCTCTCCGTCTGAACGCTGCAGCTGATAAAACAGCCAAAAATATGAATCTGACCATCTCTTCTACAGAAATTAAAGACTCTGCCGTGTACTACTGTGCCCTGGTGCCCACAGTGACAGGAAACACAACTGCACTGTACAAAAACAGAGTGAGAAAGGATATTGAAGACAGAAGATGCAGATTTTAAAACTACACTCTTTATAAACTGGACCAATTGCAACCTTTTGAAATAGTTTTCAAACACATGTACAGTACAATCGGTAGCGTCCTCACCATTAATATTATCAGACTACTTAATACACAATGTAAAAAAAAAAAAGTTGAGAAAATTTAAAAGTTTAAGGCAACCAGCTTCAGCAGATTTTTGAGTTCTCTCAACTTCTTGTATTCAGTTTATACAACAAAAAGTTATGAAAACTCAAATCTCCTACAAAAATAAGTTGAGAAAACTCAAAAATCTGCTGAAGCTGGTTGCCTTAATTTAAATTCTCTACTTTTTTTTTTCCAGAGCAGATATGAAAAGCAACATAATAATATCTGTACAGTGCCACTGCAATGTTTGTATAATATCAGTTTATTTATATACTGTCCATACTTGTAGGGTAAAACGAGTGTAGGTATGTGTGGGAGGAGCTGAAGGTCTTTTTAATTTCTTCCACTGAAGTTGACAAGACATCACTGACTTTCCTTCATACAGATCCTGATAGAAGTCTGAACTCAAACTACAGAAACATGTTACTCATCTCATCCGTTTTCATTTTTATCCTCAGTCACTGTAAGTACTGTTAGTTATACATTGTGTTTTCACACATATTTTGTACCATTATCCAGAACATCACTAAAAAATAAATAAATAAAAAACATGCTTTTTTTAACTGTAAATGTAATCATTACAGTCCTTGATTATTTATTATTTTTGCAGGTGAATCTAATGGGAATGTCATCAGACCAAACCAGTCATCTGTAGTTTTAACTGAAGGAAGCAGCACCACTCTGTCCTGTTCATATGATGGATCAGCTAACAGTCTCCACTGGTATCGACAGAAGCCTGGATCAAAACCAGAGTTTCTGCTGCTGATTGTTGAGTCCACTAAGTATGTCAACAAAGCTGACCAGCCTCATCCACATATGTCCATCAGACTCCATGATAATAAAAGTGTGGATCTGGAGATCTCCTCTGCTGCTGTAGCAGACTCTGCTCTGTATTACTGTGCCCTGCAGCCCACAGTGACAGGAAAACCAACTACACTGTACAAATATGAATATTGTATAGTCACGTTTGTAGGCTTCGTCACATGTTGGCTCACCACTGTTGGCCCTTTGCTGTAGGTCCTTTGCTGTAGGCCTATAATGTTGTCTTTCTCTGAGAACTACTACTACATTTTAGTAAACCTTAGGGTACCATATACTCATAACTTAAAAAGTTACATTCAAATATTTCAAACATTTGCTCAATTAATAATTTCATTCTTCTTACTATAAAATTTACTAGGCCAAAGGTTTTCAGAAAGCTTTTATTTGTTGTTCACGACACATTGCTTAAACTCAGGGCCGTATTAACCACTGGGCTAGGCGGAGCTGGAGCCCCGGGGCCCGAGCAAGGAAGAGGCCCGTGATTGGTTGTGGGGTAGATCGCCAAAGGCACCACGCCCCCCACTTAGTAGCGCTGTTATTTAGTTGAGCTTTTCTGTATTCCATGCATTGCCATTTCAGATCGAAATGTAAAGTCTGAATTTGGTTAACCAATCAAATGCATTTATTCTATATTTGAGGTTTGAACGATATGTGCACATATCTATCAGGTGATCGCTGCCCTGTGGCCTATGTCTGCATTCACCTCCACTCTTCACTTCATTCTGGAGTAATCTGGAAATGGTCGCGCAAAGAACAATATTCGATAAGTAAAAATGTCAGCAATTCTGAGAGAGAGGGGCTCAAAAAAATGTCAAACTTAAAATACAAACAACAGAAAAAAACCATAAGTTAGTCAGTAAAATCCCCAGCTATCAGGTTATTTTACTAAAGCTGATGATGGAGGGGAAGTTGTTGGAACAGCAAGTGAACCGAGCACATGGAGCAGAAAAAAACACAGTGTCATCGTCCACACAGATTTTAAATTAGTTTGATTATTCACTGGATGTATATTGTTTTTGTGTTTGAACAAACTCTACATATTTATTAAAGGGTTGGGAGATAATCCGGTAGAAATATAGGCCTATCAATCATTCTGCGTGTCAAGATGTAGCCTAAGCTTATAATTTAAACGCGTTTTAAGCAAGTTTTAAAACAAATGGTTAAAACTGTTAATGAACAATAAGCAGTGGGGCAGAATTCATTCTGGTAAATGCATGCATTAAGACGGTGTCAGCCTGACTCTTGCGTCGAGCACCTGCTCGTATTGCAACTAACTAAACTTCGCTCCTTGTGCTTATACGTTTAAATACACAAAGTTATGTCAAAAATGCCCGTCTTTGCGAGTATCCTCTTAAACACAGTTAAGTGTGTCTTAAATGAACGTTAATAGTTAATGATAAAGCATGTGTGATGTTAGGCTATATGAGATCTTAAAAGGATAGTTCACCCCAAAATTAAGATACTGTCATCATATACTTACCCTGAAATTGTTCTAAACCTCTATGAATTTCTTTGTTCTCCTCAACATAAAAAAAGATATTTTGATCACAACCAGTTTCTGGTCCCCATTGACTCCAATAGTGTATTTTTTCATACTATAGAAGCCATGGGGCCCAGCAACTATCTGATTAATTGAATGCAAATATATTATTTTGCATTCAACAGCAGAATGAATCTCATACAGGTTCAGAACAGCAACAGAATTTTCAGTTTTGGGTGAACTATTCCTCTAAAGCAGCCTAATATAGATGTTGCCATTTGTGTCAATAATGTAAATCAAACATCAGAAAGAAAATCAATTAACTGTCCTTCACTGAATCACTTTTGTAAAATAAATAAGAATGAATGTATATTGAATATATACAGTGAAGACTATTTAGTCTATTTGTACATTTTCTTTATACAATATAATATTTATTATGAGTGCTTTAAGTTTTTCAAGTAGGTCAATTTCTTATGATCTTTGTTCTGTTGTAGCCTAATTTGTGACTGTTTACTTGTCTTCAGTAAGCTTATTTTTACTTAGGCTAGTATTATTTTTTGTGATAGTGAAATTGGTAACAAAAATTATGAAATTTCAGTGCATCAAAGAATTTGGATTTGGGATAAAAATCCTATTTAAAGCTTTATATATATATATAATAATTGTGATGGAGCCCTGCAGTAAGTCATAGCCCCGGGGCCCAGTGCAGTGTTAATGCGGCCCTGCTTAAACTACAAGATTTTGTAGCAAAAGGTGATTTCGCATGCATTCTGCCAGAAGGTGGAGCTCCTAGTTCAGTCTCAGTTCAGTTGTTTTAAAACAGAGCAGACATACACTGAGTCAGTCATACTCAGAGAGAGAACTGTAAGTCTTGATTCTCAAAGCTATTGTCTATCATTAGTGCAGATGTTGCTCCTCACATTCATTATATTTTCTCTCCTAAAAGGTGAGTGATTCATAACAATTATTGTGGAAATGCTTTTTTTCTGCTTTTTATACTGTTGACAGTCTGAATTAGTTCATGAGAAATTATTGATTAAAACATTGTTTGTTTTAAACAGAGAATGCAGGTGAAGATGTCATAAAACCTGTCGTCACACAGAGGCATGTTTTGGAAGGAAAAGATGTTACACTGATCTGTAACTACACTGAAGCTGTTCAGAGTTTACAGTGGTATCGTCAGTATCCCGGATCCAAACCTGAGCACCTCATTTTATACACTGAAACAAGCCCCAAATCAGAGCTCGCTCTCCGTCTGACTGCTGCGGCTGATAAAAAAGCCAAAAGTATGAATCTGACCATCTCTTCTACAGAAGTGAAAGACTCTGCCGTATACTACTGTGCCCTGCAGCCCACAGTGACAGGAAACTCAACTACACTGTACAAAAACTGAATGAGAAGTATATTTACAGCAGATGATGATGCACACTCAACTGCTACATGTTGGAATAAATTTTAAATGCATGTACAAGTGTAGAGTGCCCTGATTCCCTTAAATATCCAGACTACCTTTTAATGATATGAAAAGCAACTTAATGCTTGAATCATTTGACATCTGTTACAGTGCCACTGCGGTTTTTGTATATCATAAACCAGAGTGACAAAATGCCATTTTAGCTTGTAGATTAGTTTATTCATATACTGACCGCTCTTGTAGGGTGAGATGAGAGAGTAGGCACTGTGTGGGAGGAGCTCATTGTTTTGTCATCTTCAGCAGAAGAGCTCAAAGGGTTCCATCTCAGTTTAGGTCTTAACTCTCAAAGTCATTGTCTGTCATTAGTGCAGATGTTGCTCCTCACATTCATTATATTTTCTCTCCTAAAAGGTGAGTGATTCATAATTACTGTGGAAACACTGTTTTTCTCTTTTTTATACTGGTGACAATCTGAATTAGTCCATTAGAAATTATTAATTAAAACATTGTTTGTTTTAAACAGAGAATGCTGGTGAAGATGTCATAAAACCTGTCGTCACACAGAAGCAGGTTTTGGAAGGAAAAGATGTTACACTGATCTGCAGCTACACTGAAGCTGTCAACAATTTACAGTGGTATCGTCAGTATCCCGGATCCAAACCTGAGCACCTCATTATATTCTATGAAACCAGCCCTAAATCAGAGCTCGCTCTCCGTCTGACTGCTGCGGCTGATAAAAAAGCCAAAAGTATGAATTTGACTATCTCTGCTACAGAAGTGAAAGACTCTGCCGTGTACTACTGTGCCCTGGAGCCCACAGTGACAGGAAACACAACTACACTGTACAAAAACAGGGTGAGAAATGAAATTCAAGATGAAAAACAAGATCCTTATTTTAAAAACTAATTATGTAACCATTAGAAAGAATTTGTGAACAATATACAGTAATAAAACTTAAACCACTCAAAGTACTTAAACTAGATTATTTTAATAAAAATTCATTCTTATAATAAAGCCAGCTTACCAGCTCTGAAGGTGTTGTACATAGTTATAAACCATAACAGAAAGATTACACAGTTTCCGTGAGGTACAAACCCTGTTTAAACACAAGACACATCATGTTTCTTCTAGATACAGAAAATGCTGTATTCTCAGCAGATGCAAACTTCACCAAGAAGTGACTATGCTGTATTCCCAGCATAACAAATGACATACTTGATACACCGTATCCAGAATATTAAATGCAGAAGCTTTGTACCAAACTTTGCATAAAGGAAGAACATGGAGAACCTCTGAAGTATGTGCAAAGTTGAACAAGTGGGTGGAGCTAGCTGAGGAGAAAGTCACTGCAAACAAAAGAACGGGCACAATACCTCCGAAGACAGAAGAGTACTTTCAGTGATCTTGAGAAATCTTCACAAAAGCGATGATGTTGGTCTGTCTGTTCATACTTTTCAATCACTTTGGTAAGAAATTAACTTTATTTGGTTGTTGTTTTAGGGTAAAAAGAAAACTACTTCCTGTTTTTTTACCAAGTATTACTAAGTATTATGTGCTAAATGTATATCTTTACAGGCGAAACTACTGGGTATGGAATCAGACCAGACATAAACACCACAGCGTCAATGGAGGATACAAACATTACACTGTCATGCTTATATGAAGGCTCAATAGACAGTTTGTACTGGTACCAACAAAAACCTGGATCAAGACCAGAGTTTCTAATAATGATTGATGAAGCTTCTGGATATGTGACAGATGCCAATCCACCTTACCCACGTCTGTCAATCAAATGTGATAAAGTACAGAATCGTGTTTACCTGGAAATCTCCTCTGCGTCAGTTACGGACTCCGCTATATATTACTGTGCCTTGAGGCCCACAGTAACAGGAAACACATGTACACTGTACAAAAACCCTTACTGTATGTAACAATCCAGAGTGACTGTGCATTTGAAATGTAAACGTATTTCTACGTGAAATGTGAACTGTTCTATTTATTTTGTGATGCTGTCTTCAGTCTTTGCAGTGTCTGTAAGTGTGTGATTTCCAAGCTGCACTACTTTGGTGTCCAGACGGGATCTCCAGCATGGAAGAAGCATTTCATGGATGAATGAGAACAACAACTCAACCACATCTTCAAATAATCACACTCTGGAAAGTCCTGCAACCAGTAGCCTACATCTGACAGCACCAACAACGAGTGCACCAAAAATATCCATCATTTTGGCGAGAGAGAAAAGCTTACACCCATAGTCTTTCTGAAAAGAACACTGAGGTTTTTACTAACCACAAAGTGTGCATTTAGCACTATGCAGAACCCACACAGACCACAGGATGAGCATCCTCTGGCTGATGGGCTCACTAACATATGGTGAACAAACATCTTGGTTTTCAGGGACAGTCCCAGTTTTTGGTGTCCTGTCTCTGGGAATCTCCCCATTTTACACCACAAACAAAACACCGCACAAACACACTGCAAAAACATTACCAGCAGAGCCCGCTGGTTAGCAGGGCAAACGTGTAGAGAATAATTTCACTAGTAGAAGGTGCTTAAAGCTATATGGATGACTTTAGCCAGGAGGAATTTAACCTGAATGAGAGCAGAATATTACAATCAATTACCAAAAGAGACAACATTATTGGTTTCAGAGTAGTCACATAAATTAAAGTAATGCTGTTTGTATGTACTATATAAAAGGACCTGAACAGGCTGCAGGATTTTGTATGTATACAGTTCCCGAATACTTCCTGGAAAGTTAATTCCCAAACACACAACAATACCACGGGGGTGAAATATTAAGAAAATACAAACAAAAAATGCAATCAAATAAACAACTATACTTTCAACAATTATACACTTGCAGAAAGCATATATAATTTGTTTTTAAAGTGAGCCTAAAATGCAAAATCATAAGCCTGCATTCAGGATAGTAAAGATACACTTTCTAAAGCACAAACATAAAATAACATTTGAAAAAGTAATGAGAGTACTGTATACAGTAGTGAAAATACACATTCACAATTAAAACATTAACTAGAATTAGAAAACATTAGAAATACTTGTTAAATAGTTTTATTCATATCATAGTTCATTTTATTTTTACAATGTGTTTTTGTAAAACCATATTTTTTTGTGATAATGCTGTTTTGTTCTTTTTGCTTCTATATGGCATCCACAATAATAATATGAATAATAAATACAACATTTGATTAATAGATAATAACAAGTGAAATATCAATGATATATTGACTACTGAACTAGGAATTGTCCCCAGTTTACATTTCAGAAATCTAGGCCTGGTTTCACAGGCAGGGCTTATACTAAACCAGGATTAGGCCATGGTTCAATTAGGATATTAGACATTACTGGTGTGCTTTTCGAGACAAAATAAGGGCATTGATATATTTTAAGATCAATCAGAGCAAGTTTCTTACAGTTGAAACAACTCAGATTTAGATTTTAGTCTGGGATTAGGTTTAAACCGGGGGAATGTCAGTTTACACTTACCTTTTCTCCAAGCTAAACGCCGTTTTCTTCAGTGGGTATATTCAGGTAAAATCCCAAACACCTCTGGCCCATTTCCAGTTCACTAACAACTCATTCAATTTAAGTTGACGCGATTACACGCACTTAATAAATGAACCTACAGCTGTGGAGAGCGTACAGCATCTTCCAGGCGCCGACAGCAAGACTGACATCATCAGCTCCGGCTGACAGGATCCAAAAGCTTTAGACGACACCGAGCTCATATCATATCTCCATCTCTGTTGAAGCTGAATATTTAGTCTTAAAATTAAATCCAACAGCACCACCTTGCGTTCAGAATGCTTTGGTGCAAGCTTATTTCTCAAATTGCCAATAAACTAATTTTATATTCTGTTCTTTTAACAGAAATGAGGAAATATTGTAATAATATTTCACACATTTTAATGTATTTTTGATTAAATAAATGCGGCCTTGGTGAAACTTAAAAACATGAAGAAATTCAGAAATCATTTTAATATGATGATTTGCTGCTCATTAATATTTTTGTGGAAACCATGATACATTTTATTTTTCAGGATTATTTGGTAAATAGAAAGTTCAAAAGATTTATTTGAAATAGAAATCTTTTATTAACATAATAAATGTTCTTTGCTTATGATCAATTTAATCAATCCTTGCTGAATAAAAGTATTACTTTCTTTAAAATTAATAAATAAAAAGGAAAACATAAAAATCAAACTGACCCCAAAGTTTTTAATGACATAGCATAGTTGAAATATTTGCAGACGTGCAAAATTCATTACTGTGGACCTTAATGCATTTATCTCATGCATGTAGTTTGAAACGCTCACAGTGACTTTGTATGACTTTAAAACAGGGTTTATCACCCATTTATAAGAACAAACAAACAAAATGTATGGTAGAGTGGGGGAAAATGCCCCCCTTAATGATTGTGCAAGTTTTTTTCTGTGAAACAAAAGTTAAATGTGTTCGGAAAAGTTGTTTGACTATTTTCTGTAAGGGTCAAATAATGTTCTGGTTACTTCACCTGGCCACAACAAAAGAACAAATTTCATTTAACTTGTAATTGAATATTACATGGCTACTATCACATTGCAAAATACCATGCATTTTGATAATATCACACATGTACAACAGTTGGATGATGATCATTTCAATATTCTTAATAGGTGCACAATAAGTGATTTTACAAAATCCCAGAGTGTTTCTCTACATTTCTTAAAGCAAAGTGAAAGAACTCGGGTTTGGTTTTTAAATATGTGACCCTGGAGCACAAAACCAGTCTTAAGTCGCTGGGGTATATTTGTAGCAATAGCCAAAAATACACTGTATGGGTCAAAATTATCTATTTTTCTTTTATGCCAAAAATCATTAGTATATTAAGTAAAGATCAAGTTCCATGAAGATATTTTGTAAATTTCTTTCCATAAATATATCAAAACTTAATTTTTGATTAGTAATATGCATTGCTAAGAACTTAATTTGGACAACTTTAAAGGTGATTTTCTCAATATTTAGATTTTTTGCACCCTCAGATTCCAGATTTTTTCATATTTATATCTCGGCCAATCCTAACAAACCATATATCAATGGAAAGCTTATTTATTCAGCTTTCAGATTATGTATAAATCTCAATTTCGAAAAATTGACACTTATGACTGGTTTTGTGGTCCAGGGTCACATATATGAATTAATTAGTGTTCCTTTTGTGAGATAAATGCATACATTCAGGATCATGTCATACTAGACCCTCAGTCCTCGGTCTGCTCTCAATCTACTAAATCTGTCTGCACAGTTAATTAACAGATCTTTCTGTCAAGGCTTTCACATTTTTTATTTACAATATTTAGCTTAATTAACAAATTATCCCCCCCCCCCCCCCCCCCCCCCCTGAATTTTGTTGCAGTTCCTCCTGTCTCCCTCCACTGTTTTTTTGCCCAGATGCCTGCATCAAATTCACTCATAGATGTACTTTACACTTATATATGTAAGCCTCACGTATAGATCTATCACTGCATTTGAACCCTCTTACCGACTATGTTTCCTGCAAGGCTGCAAGTCCGTTGTAGAGCTGCTGTGATTTTGGTTTTATATGAAGTTGCTAGCAAGAAAAGACACATCTGATTCGTCAAGCACACAAACTCATATTCTGGTGGTATTTGAAGTGCATTTATTAACTTCTTAGCAACTTAATTTTTTAAAACTGTTGTAAAATTAATGTTTTAGGTATAAGTGTGTGTAATTTATGTTGTAGAATAAAGCGTGAAAGTCATTTTTGTGATGTTAACAGACCTTATTTTACTCACAAATGAAAAATTGCTATTCTAAAAAAAATCTGAAAAATAATACATGTAAATGGGTTCATGTGTATGTGCACTGTATATATATATATATATATATAGTCTAAGATACTGTAATATATATGTTTGTATACAGACATACATACTTTTTTCCTCACTTTATGTTGATTTTCTCCAACTAAACAGGTCACAACATACAATTACACAGATATAGAATGATTGAAGAATGATAGAATGAGTGATGACAAGTATATGTACTTAATCTGAACAAATAAACAGCAATTCTGAACCAAAACAACAACAACAACAACCAAAAAAAGGTAGTGAATAATAGGCTAATATAACAACATAATGATATTTAAAATAAAAAAATTAATTCATAAATAAAATAAACAGTTAAATAAATATTTAGTGTATACAGACATACATACATTATGTACGCGATAAATAAAAATACAAAAATAACAGGTATAAATATGTAATTTATGTCAATTAAAATGTGAAAGTCTGAAATTAAAAACTGTTATTCTAAAAAAATATATGAAAAATTATTCAAATTTTCAAATTATTAAAATGAGTGCGTGTGTACTTTTTTTATGTGTATGTGTGTGTGTATTATATATTCTAAGAGATACTGTAATATAGGCCTATACATGTTTGTTTGTATACATACATAGGTTACATACATGCATAACCTACATATAAATAGGATATAAATAAAAATACAAAAAAACACTGCATGAAAGTGGTGTTATAGGCACTATTAAAGCTATATAAAAACCAACAGAATGTTTTTTTTATTTTGAGAATGAATTTGGTAATATGTAGAGGGTGATCTAAACACTGCTAATCATAAAAAGCAGCAAGCCATTGCATATTACAATCAATAAATTGTGTTATAATCCAAGCAAATCCAAAGCGACGTTAACACTCATGACTGATTTATGGTACAATGGCGTTTTCTAGTGTTCATTTTCAAGCACTACATGTAGTTTTAAGCACAGAACTGCAGATTGCAATAAGGACAATAGGTGGCAGTAGGTACTTAGTTTTGATTAGGAGGATTCTCTTGCTGTAGGCCCTCTGTTGGAGACTTCCGGCACTGTCTTCACATCAGGAGGCCTGCAGATTTGCTGAGGAATTAGTCCAAACCACTGAAGCCTGATGACAGTTTAGAGGTCTGGGGATCTGTACAAGGCTTTATGAATGTGTTTTGCACATGAATGCGCATGCACATACGGCATATCATGAAATGCTGATGCATATATTACATACTAATGATTCAAATAAATACAAACAAGAGGATATCTTTAAAATAAAGACTATTATTTTTGTACAAAATACAATGTGAAATGCAATGCAAAATGGGAATAAATAAATAATGAATTTAAAACTGTAACACAATTAGTTTTTTATTCACACTTCTACATGTGTGCGTCTTATACTGGTACTTATTTTACTAAAATGAGCAAAATGTTTATCATGAATCATACTTTCAAGGAAAGCATAAAAGTTAAGCATCGGAAAAAATCATTCACAGAAACGATAAATCACTCTTTCTGTTATGCAGTGTCTTTTATATGTGAAGTACATTTGATGTACTTTTATGACTAATCACACCCTCTGTTTCAGAATTAATCATGTTTACGGAAAGTTCAAAGAATATATTCAGTAGATACAACAGTATAAAAACCCTAATGAAAGAGGAAGTGTGTATTTTAACTAAATTATTGTAGGTGAACTAGGCCTACATGATGACAGATTATAAGGTTCATATTATAGACCGAAGTCATGCATGTGCTACATTTCTCCTTCTCTGCAAGCTGCAAACTGTGCAAAATGTGCATGCATCAGTCTTCCTGTCCTCATTTCTGTCACCCACCCACACACACATGCGCAAACACACACATCCTGTCTTGCTTGCCTCACAGAAGAGAAAAAACAACCACAGACGTATGTGACGTAGGCAGGAAGTTAGGCATTATGTCTTATTTCTGCACAGCGCCCACTTCCTGTGGAAAATAATACACTAACCTCATTGATTCAAATCATCCTACTTACCTACTTTCAAAATGATGCCAGAGGTTAGCTTTAGTTAGCTTAACTATAATTATGATGAAACTGTTTTTTAATCTTTTATTTCTACATAATTTATAGCTTGGGTTCTTGCATTACAACACCATCTTCATAAAAAAAATATGTTTGTGCATGTAGTAAAATAATCATGACGTGAACTGCACAATGAAAGCAATATTATATCAACTGCTGCAGTTTTAAACAGTTCACTGCAGTCCTTTATACAGACATTTATGCATTTCATCATACATTTCATGCATTTTATAGTGCAATAAAAATCTAGACGCATTCAGGTAAAAAGGCCTGAAGACACATCTAAGAATAAACTATACCTTTTTGAAATGCATATTCAAAACTGTCAGTGTCTTCTGATGTTTTACAACAGTTAGGGGTAGATGGAATCAGAATGCAAATTTTTATTTTGGGTCTTTGTAAGTTTTGGAAAAAGAGTGTGAGATTTTTCCATGTGGTTGTTCACCAATTGCTTTTTTTTTTGTACAATGCCCTTTTCGCTTATATCATTCGGGTTACCGGAATCCACCTACCGTATAATACTTTTCATAGTTTCATGTTGTGCTGTTTTCAACTTTTAAACCACATTGTAAATGCATGTAAAAGGAAGCAGTAGGCCTACCACTATACAATAATATAATATTGCTAAAAAAAAAAAAAATCCTTCATAGTCCCACTTACCTTCTGTCAAAATAATGCCAGAAGTATCTTAAGGGCGTTTAAGGTGTCTTTTAAAAAGAACTATAAATATTCTGTTTAGCACTTTTATTTATACATGATTTCTAGCCTGGGTTCTCACATTACTACAGCACCATGAAAAAGGACTACACACATATACACACAAACATTTCTGTATGCAACTTAAGATACTGCAGAATTAAACATCATTTTCAATTAGAGTTAGATATTAATATAAATATTGTTTTTTGAAACATACAAAACCATTTGCCCAGTCTTAATTCAGATAGATCTGTCATAAATAGTTTTAAAAAAAGGTCAAAAGAGCAGAATAACTTAGCTACTGACCTAGTTCTGTATGATTTATATTTCCCATGAACAAACACTACAGCTCCATGTAAATCAATTAATATTAACACTGAAAAATCGTTTCTGTTGTGATAAATAAATACAAAAATATGATTTTATGACTGTTCTGATTTATATCTATACTAGTCTGCTAGTTAGTAGTGCTGTTGTTGTTATTTGTGCAAAAACGTTCAATTACGGGCAATTTCCTGATAAATGACACATTGCAAACATCGAAACCCATCACATAAAAACTGCAGTGTACAGGTAAACTTTGTTTCACAATTGTTCACAACTGGTTTCTTTTCATTTGCATATTAACTTTGAAATAATTTCTAAATGTTATTATTTTTGTAGTAGGCTAATGTGTTTCACAAGGGTCCTTCCCCAGATCTGAAAAAATGCCAGTCAAGGGCCTTACAGCAGTATTATTTATCTTGACTAAAGCTTGCATTTAAATGAATATCAATTTGCTCCAAACTTAGAGGATACATTGTTGTGACGTTGTGTCACTTGATCAAAAGTGGTACTTTACAACCACCGCTTCCGAATTATCATTGTCCTGCCCCTAAAATGTCTTTCATCACCATGAATGCTTTTTATTTTTGCAAAAGGTGTAATGAGGTCGTCCTGACCTCATGTACTGTATTTAAGGTCACAAGGCTATAGTGCTCTCCTCTCTGCATACTAATGAGAATGACCTTAAAAAACAGAATGACAACAGACATACTCTCTTTCATGACACCAGAATAATGAAACTTGAATTACAATTCTGGTCTGTCCTTATGGGTTACACTTTATTTCGATAGTCCATTTTAGACATTCTACTAACTTTAAGTAACTTTGTAACTGCATGTCAACTACATATCAACTAATTCTCATTAATTTGCAACTACATGTCTCCTAACTCTCAGTAGGGTAGGTTTAGGGTTAGTAGAATAAGTTGACACTTGCAAAGTTTCTCATAGTCAGTATGTTGTATGCTGTGGACCCATCCAAATAAAGTGTTAACAGATATTAAGTAGACAGTCTACTAATACTGACTGACTGCTAGTTGACATGTAGTTGCAAAGTTACTTACTGTTAGTAGAATGTCTAAAGTGGACTATCGAAATAAAGTGTTACCTTATTATAACAATCTTGTCTTCATTTGTTATATTTTATTACTGAAAATATATTTTATTTCTGAAAACTGCCTATGAAAAATAGCTGGACTTTAATTAAAAATGAATATTTGACATTACATAGCATGCTACATTAATAACATTTTTATTATCATAAAAAGGCAGAACATGTTTCAGGCTGCTATACAATGCTGATAAACAAAACAAAATATGAGATTAATAAACAGGCTATACCAACCAATATTCTATAAATCAACTGCATTCTCATCTCATACCTTCCATTGCAAGAAGATAAGATGATAATATATTTCAATTAAAATTTTAATATTTTGCAATCCTTGAATGAAGATGACACAGAAAAACATCAACAGGAAGTGTGAGTGATTTTGTTTGCGTGGAAAACAGGTGCTGTGGATGTGGGCTTTATGTCTGTGTGGGGTTTACAGGCTTAGATCTGACAGCTGGTCTATCTCGAGAGCTCGGTTTTCCGCTTCACACAGCTCTGGTTTTAAACCATGGAAAACACAGCACACTTCCCGGATGATGTGGACAAGTTTAGACATTTGGGCATGTGTGTCTTTTGCCCGTTATTTACAGATGTTGCTTAAAAAAAAAAAAATGAGTAACACTTTATTTTAAGGTGTCCTTGTTACACATCTTACATGTACTTACTATTATAATAACAATAAATGATGTATAATTACATGTAAGTAACCCTAACCTTATAGTAAGCACAATCAGTTAAATAATATTACTCAGTACTTAAATGTATAATTACACTGTAACAAGGACACCTTAAAATAAAGTGTAACCAAAATTTGTTTAGCATAATGGTTGGTTTACTTGTGTATTTCAGAACACTCCAAATGTTGTGATGACTTTAACATTTTCATATTTTTAAAAGCATCAACACTAACTTTATATTGTATGTTTGCATGTAACATTCTGTATGCAGTGTGTATAAATGTTAACACTATTCAAGCTATGCATTGCACTGTAATTCTCATTCTTTCACATAATACAGCAGAATTCAAACAGAACCTGAATCTTAAACCTGTTCTCAACACACCAATATACTGTACCAGAACATTGATCTTAGAATACTGAAAACATAAATAATATAGATTTGTCTGTTTTACATGTATCCTTTTATATTCATTATTATTATTGTTATTATTATTATTCATAGAAATAATACATTTAGATCATTTTCCCATGTTGCATGCTATTCTAACTTACATTTTGTGCTTAAAGTTTTGTATTGACAAGGTTGTATGTCCAAAATGAAACAATCCTACAAAATTAAATATCATTTTTAATCGGAATGTAATATTCATACAAATATTATAATTTAAAACAGACAAAACTCCCTACTCAGCCTTAACTCAAATGAACCTGTCAAAAATAGGTCAAAAGATCAAAAGGGCAGGATAACCTAGTTAATGTTCTGTTTAATTTGTATCACTAAACATTTTTTACACATTTTTTAAACATTTTTATGATATTGTCACTGGGCATTTGTTTCTGTTTTGATTATGAAACATTTACCCATTAAGACAAATACACACATACACTCAAAAGTACCATAGATGTGTGAGAAAGCACATGCATGCGAGTGAGAAATGTGAGCGAGTGACCTGTGAGTGACAGGTTTGTATATGAGGCATCAGTCCGGGTGTTCAGCATAATAACCATCTGCTCCCATCGGTCATCAGATCACATACAAGTCAACTTCTCTCACTCACATGCTGCCAATCCTGTGTCATGGAAACATGCAAATTGAGACATAAAATGTAATACACTATCTTATTTAATTATTTACTGCTCAATAATGAAAATAATAAAAAATAGTCTAATGGAGAAAATTAAATTACAAACCTTCACACAATATATCAGTCAGCCAAACGGGCAACATCTCTTCAATGCTAAAATAAATACAAATATATGCATGTTATTCTTTGTGTACATATAAGAAATGCTATTTGTTTTATTTACTTTATGTATGTATGTATGTATGTATGTATGTATTTTAATTTATTTTTTAAACCCCCTTTTTTGTCCTAAAATTGTATATGTTTAGTATGGCAATGTAATCTGTCCATATTTGTCACAACAGGTCTCCTGCAGACAACTAGAATCATCATCATGTGGCCAAGCAGGGGAGACACCACCACTAGTCCCATGTGAAGGGACTCTTGAAGCGACCTAAAGCCACCTTTCGACATCAGTGCTATTATTCACTGTGAGCCATAACTGGGTCATTTAGAAAATATGGTTCCAAACATGTCACTTGATTTCTCTTTTATGAAAAACATTTCAAATATTCAAAAATAAAAAAAAATACATTTTTATTAAACAAAATAAAATGATTTGAGATATTTTTTACACATTTTTTAAAACGTTTCTGAAATTCATTTAATGGGTTTATACTTTATACTGTGGCCCTAATACCTGTGTACTTACATAGTAACTAGATGTGTACGTAGTATGTGTAAGTACATATTGATACATAGTATCTACAGCTCTAATGTTTGTGTAACTACACATATGTAACAACCCACTGAATGGTATGTGTAAGTACAAATGTGTAACAGGACATTGGTAACAACACTTTTTGGTAATGAAAGTACAAATGTGTAACAGGACTAACAGCACTTTTTGGTAAAGAAAGTGTTATACTTTATATTAAGTAAAAAAATTACTATGGATTTACCATAGTAATAGTAAATACAATAATGTTACACAGCAGCGGCCAGTAAGTTAGGTTTTATATATAAATTGTGGTGTCCAGAATGTTACACTTTATATTAAGTGGACAGTTCCTGAGGAGTTACAATGTAAGTACACTGGTATTACAGTGGTGCACCAACTCTAGATCCAACTCCTCCAACTGTACATATCCCTAAACCTACCTGTTTCCACCGCCTGGTTCCCATTTCCACCCCTAAACCTACCCATCTCCACCCCCTGGATCAAACTATTCCAATTACTCTTATACATATTGTTACAAAATGTAGTTATATAATTCCTGTTACACGAGTACTTAGTGAAGTGAAAAAACAGTGTTGTTACCAATGTCCTGTTACACATTTGTACTTACACATACCATTCTGAGGGTTGTTACATGTGTGTAGTTACAGAAATGTTACAGCTGTAGATACTATGTACCAATGTGTACACTGTGGTTACATACTACGTACACATATAGTTACTATGTAAGTACACAGGTATGAGGGCCACAATATAAAGTGGGAGCAATTTACTATTGCATAAACATTTTTTTTTTTTTTACTTTTTCTTGTGTGACGCATGTTTGTTCACAATTATTACCACATAGATCAAAACAAAATACAAAATTTCACAATAGCCCACACAGGGAAAAAACATGATTCCTGTTAATGGCGTTTCTAGAACAGCTTGATACACAAAAGAGATTTAGTCCCACTCGGTTAAATCTTGGGACCTTGTAGCATTGATTAGATGGTAAAAGTACAAATTCACTATGCAGCATGATTTGAGTCAGAAACAATGTTATTAGCCAGCCTTTATGATAAGATTATTCATGTACCTTTTCAGGAGGCTGCCTTACAATCTTTGAGAACATTTTTATTTGGTTCAACAGCTTTGTTTTTAGTCTAACAGACAAACTCAGGTATCAAACAGAATGAGTAAACAAGATGAGTAAAAGAATCTGATTTCTTGCTCCAAAGGACCTAAGACGGCAAAGAAAGTAAATTCTCTGCCTTGCCTTTTTACACTGTCTATATGGTCTCTCCACAACAACACATCATAACTCCTATAGATACTTTTTATGTTCCTACCTGTCTAATATTTTTTATTATTAAAGCAAAACTAAATAAGTAATTAATAATATTAATGATTCAAAAGAATGTTTATCCCTCCATTTAATTGTAAGTGTTAGAAATGTTAAAAGCAAAATGTACTTCCATGGTCAAAGTTTAAAAGAAGATAAGACAGACTGTTTAAATTTGCATTTGGAATTTTTTTACACACGCAAATCTTTGTTTTTGTTTAACAAAAAATATTTAGAGATATAATTTAGTCTGAAGCATGTTGTGAGATACTATTGACAGAAATTCATCTTATATAAAATTTTCACAGATTTTATTGTCACTGCAGACTGACCTAGTTGATTTGTTCCACAAGCAAAAGCACTCAGAAGGTTTCTTAAAATACTTTAATTTTGACAAATCACGATCTGTAACTTCATCCCAGACTGACTACATGAGTGGATCAGGTGCACCGATTAGACGAATGGACTGAACTGAAGTGAATCCAAAGAGAAATTAATCCAAATTAGTGTCTGAATTGAGCACTTGAATTCAAAAAGTATCCATGACAGTAACTGAGATAAAAGTTCCCTAAAGAACGCCCACTCAATGTAAAATAAAACAGCTTTTATTAGACTGCTGAAATGATGAATGTTTATCTCATGTGAATGCTAAAAAAAATGGAAAAGTACTATTTTTGGAAAAATTATTCTGTGAACCAAAAGTCCTTTAAATACAAATAAAATTCCAGGCATGTTTTAAATGTAAGTTTACTGAGATGCAATTTAAGATCCATATGTAGAGTTCAGTTTAGGCCAAGTGCAGGCAGAGTAATTCAGCAAGAGGTTGTTTATGTTTTCCCTTACTGAGCACTCTATCTCAATCCTGAACACTCAACACATATTTATAAATTAAAATAGTACATATCACACAAGACTAAACAGTCAGCACAAGTTCTTAGATGAAAATATGAAAAAGTGTCTTTGTTTAAAGTATATCAGTTATGACTTTGAGGAAGACACAATGAAGGTGTCAGGTGGCCAGGGTGTGTGGTTTTCACTTCTTCCGATCCTAGACACGTGTATGTCTGAGAGGTCAGATCTGTGTTTTCATTGTGAGTGTCATGAACTAGGGTTTAACCAAAATAAGAAAGTGGCTGAACGTTAGCATAGATCTAGACCAAGACACTGTTTCAGAGAGTACAAGTAAGCTATTGTTAGGCCTTACTGATAATAAGTAAGCTGTCTCTGGGGCAGTATCTTTCTTAAAAGTACCTTTGAGGTACCATGAATCCTTAAGGGGTATTAAGAAGGTACTTTTGATAAGGTTCCAAACCAGTGACTGGTTTTGAACCTTTTTTCTGAGTCAAAAACATTGTTGACTCCAGGCAGCTTGCTTCCTCTCAGCATGTGGTTTGGCGAGCTTTTGAAACTAGTAACCAGAGCGATCTTGTTTGCAAAGATGCAGAGTCATTTGTGTAAATTGGAGCATGCTTGAGACAGAGAGATGCTTGGCTCTCTGCTGCACCAATACTAAGATGGAGGCTGTTCACCCCTAATATTTGCTAAATATGTATGAAGGAGCTCCAGGAGAGTAACAAGGGTGATCTTTAATAGCGCTGGTCTGGTTTAATGTGCTACTTAGCATCTTGCACGGTGTGACCATGTTGCAAATGTGTTACAATGCCATGCAACATTATCATTATGCTGTGCAGCAGCATTCACTGTAGTAGCAAAAAGACTGGCTAGAAGCCAAGAACCTGATGTCTTTTTGTGCATCACTACATGCTTTAGTCCAGAATAACAGTATCTGAATAATGAACTGCTTATTCATTCAGATAAGGAAATGGAAATGTACTTAATACATTTGAGTTACATTGAATCTTTGACATAAATAATTTCTGTTGCTTTAATTGAAAACAGGCAGTGGAATTCTAGTTCCTATCATGTTCTGGGAGTGGATAAGAAGAGTTAATATTGAAATTAGAAAGACAAACATTTCAAATTAAAATGGAAAAAGAGTGTACTCTCGAAAATAACTTGAATATTGATCTTTTAAGACTTATTAGGGTTTAATGTTTTTGTATTAGGAGCGTTAGATAATTTTTTTATGGGTGAGATTTTCAGTGTTACCATTGTGCTGGTAAATGGAGCATGTGCTTAGGTTAAGAATTGGGAAAATGGCACACTTTCTATGATGTGAGTTAATATATATTTACATTTTTCATTTAGCAGATTCTTTCATCCAAAGCAACTTACAAATCAGGAAAATAGAAGCTATCAAACCAACAAAATAGCAGCAATATGTAAGTGCCGTGACAAGTCCCGGTTAGTCTAACACAGTAGGCCTATAAATAAATAAAAAGAAAACAAGCAGAAACAGAATAGTCTATTCACTTGCACTATTCTGAATAGAGAGTGCTAGTGTTAGAGGGTCAAGGTTTTTTTGTTTTTATGTTTTTTTTTCTTTGTTTTAATGTAAATAAAGAAGCAGTTCAATAACCAGTCTTGTGTGTTTTGTTCAGGTGATGTATTGCATAGAATTTAAATATTGTTGCATTTTTCATGATTTTGTGTACTATTGCTGATTAAACTCAAAAATATGTTTGTTCAATGAACTTCACGTCAATGAGTAAAATTTTCTACATAATTACTTTAGGTTTGTGCAACAAGAACAAGTCCATGTAAACAAATAATGTTTTGTTTAATACATATAAGTTCTTGTGTCAGGTAACTGCACTTAAAAAAAGATTTGTGTACGTTATTCAATTTTCCTCATTAAAAAGAGACAAAGCAACACAATTCTTGAACATTTTGTCACAGTTTCAGTCCACCTAAATTTAGAAGATAGTTGTAAATGTTAATCGTTTTCTGTTGGGACTTCATGAATCATTTTTTGTTGACAACTGCCTAGACAGTTTCCAATATGTTTTGCATGATACTGCATGAGGAGCAGTAGTGTTAATAGTCAAATGTGTTAGATGTGTGATAAATGTGAGTAGAGGAAACCCTCATTAGGGTACATGTTTACTGGAGATTTACAAGAGATTATGTAATTCATTTTATGTGGTTACCATTCTGCTGATAAGTTGATCTTATGCTTAGGGTGTGGACAGC
Organism: Barbus barbus; assembly: GCF_936440315.1. Classification (NCBI taxonomy): domain Eukaryota; kingdom Metazoa; phylum Chordata; class Actinopteri; order Cypriniformes; family Cyprinidae; genus Barbus; species Barbus barbus. The sequence goes on from NC_136754.1 coordinate 10,623,879, forward strand.
TACATTTGCAGCAGTGGTGCACATTTGTTCACTCAAAACGCAATAGCTATGTCAACACTAGTTCAGGAACCAGACTTATCTTATTGGTGCAATTAAAAGTAAGCTAAACTATATTTAGCATGTTGTCATGTTTTAGTACCAGCTGGCCCATTCAAAACAGTTGTTTGGCTTCACTTGTGGACAGTGGTTTCACATTGCAAATGCATTTGCTTAACATAAAGCTACAATATAGACTAAACTCAATACCAAATAATACATAGATTGAAATAACAAATCAAACACTATTTTCAGTACACCTACTACGCGTTTCAAAAATACTTACATTTCAAGTCATTGCCTTTCATAATGCTTTTCATTTTAATCTATTCTCATTCATTGTAATACATATGACTATGATCATCCACCTGATCATTCTTTTTAATATACCTATACATTTTCCAATTTGTAATGTATTGCAGCCTTTGTATTGGTGCCGATTACCCAACATGCTTTGTGACTGGTCACAACCAAATACTGACAAAGACTGGGGACAAGATGTCAGATGTTGTGATGTATTTGTTACAGTAAATGTTTGAGAAAACATTCAGTGGCTTTGTCTGTATTATACCTAATAGATAATGTCAAATATTTATTGTTCAGACATTCATATTACAATTTAGGTTTTCTCTTTGTTTCAACATATAAAATGTTCAATTGTGATTATAAATACATGTAGTGAATTGTCTGCTCACTTTGAATACGGTTGTGATTTTATAGCAAGTCCAGTGAAAGACATGTTAAAGGGCAACACAAGTAAAGTAATTCCTTGCATGCAGAGCTGGGTAGATTACTTCAAAAGTGTAGTCTGTTACTAATTCCAAATTACATGACAGAAATTGTAGACTACTTTTTAATTACTTTTGATCTAACTTGTTTATCACATTGATTTATATAGGATAATCTTGTACCATACTGATATAAAAATACAAAGGGAAAGAAAATATATTCTATAAAAGCTAATAATTAATTACATCATAAAAATATACAGTTAAATTAACACTTACTAAAAAAATTAATATTTGATTTGTTTACCTGCAACTTGAATTTATGCATTTTAATGTGTTTGAAAGACAAAAGCCTTCCAAAGACATTGCAATGCATGATTAAATAACCACTAAGTGATCATTCAAATAAAAATGTATTAGTGTTTATCAATAGTAGAGAAAGCACTTTGTAATACTGAAATGGTTTTTGTAAGCCCATTGGTCAAATGCTGTGGCCTCTCAATTTTCTGTATAATTATAGCCACCTGACTAGTGACTAGCTCTTTGAGTGAATGTCTACAAAACTGAAGACTTTCTGAATGTATGTAAGTGGTAGGCTATTTTAGAAAAGATAAAAGATGGAAAAGAATAAGTAGGGAGAATCAATAAATGATGAATAATTTATTGCTGTTGTGTGATGTAAATATGCAATCAATAAAAAAGTAACTGTAGTCTGATTATGAATATTTTAATATGCAATTTAATCTAATTACAAGTCCTTCATTTTTACATAATCTAGATTACATGTAATCAGTTACTACCCAGCTCTGCTTGCATGTACCTCCTCAGTTGTATTACAAGCTAAACTATGCCTTATTTCCTCTTCAGCAGCCATTTTATTTTGAACGGCCTGTATAAAAGTCTACGTAATGGTAGTCTGCATGTTTGAGAGGTTTATTTGTTTTGTAAAAACCACAATAATCAAAGTTGGTCATCTTGAGAAAGATGAAAAAAGGGGCAGCTTTAGTTTTTAATGTTCTGGTATTCTAAGTGGAGCTTATGTTCATGTCAAGGGCAGCTGGTGTATGATGCTGTAACCAGCAGTTACTATGCAAAGGCCTGTATGTTGACTGACTGGTCTTCTAATCCCCCAACAGATCATGAAAATTGCATTTTTTTAACATTTTAACATATTATCTATTGATTTAAATACACAAAGTATCATTTTCAATAAACATAATGTTTAATCTCTAAATTCAATTTGAAATCATTAGTTGCATCCCAAATGATGTACTATACACTTAAGTATACACTGTGTACTTATGCACTATGTACTCAACCATGTAGTGTATGAATTTCCCAAGGTTTTGTCATTCAACATCGGAATCTGGTAGCCCCGCCCCTTCTCCACTATGTAATTAAAAATACGACATCTGAGTGTCCAACATTCCACACTTAATTTTTTTCAGTTATTTAAGTGCATCATCTGGGTATTTGAAGTGCACTTTTCAGTGTGAACGCACTAATCTCACAATTAAAACTATAAATTGGCGCACAAGTACATGATTTGTGATGGAACTATTGTCTTTCATAATGCACTTGAAATTTCAGTGTAATACATTTGATTATCATTTAATCCAATTTAATGGTTACTTAACGTTATACCTATAGATCTTCATCTGGTTGGATTTTGTGCTTATAAAAAAAAACTCAGAGTTGGTCATTTATAGAGTTTATTTTTCATATTTTTTGCACGATACATAGTCATTACTAAAACGACACCTGCCATTGTCAGAAAAAAAGCAAAAATCAACAATTGTGGATTTAAAAAATGTTGCAAAAAACAAAAGCTATATAGACAATTTTTCAGATGTAAATTAATCCATTATTTTTAGACAATATATGTAGAAATCATTAAAATACAGAGCAACGAAACAAGCTAAATTAGAAACAACTACATGGTGTTATATACTTCTACTGTATCCTATACTACAATAGTTGAGCCAATATTATAAAAGCATAAGCAAATGACATTCAAATGTGTATATATAGTAAATAATTCTTAAAATAATAAGGAATATAGCATAACTTTCATAATCCCTTGATCATCATTTAACAACAGTGCAGCCCAGATGGCTCTCGAATGTGATTTTTTTGTCTTCGGTGAAGCCACTGATAAATCCAACTGATTAAAAATGATGACGATTTTCATCCCGACACCTGAAAGACAAATAATACATTGTAATTCTTCAAAAAAATAAATAAATAAAATGAAAACAGCACGTAATTTGTAAAGTGTGCTAATGAAACATTGGGTCTCATTCACTAATATTTGCATACAAGTTGCATACTTACTGTATGTTTGTAGAAAAAATTCTGAGAGCATGTGCTGCAAAATCTTCATGTAAAGCCAAGTGTGCCATTCACAAACAGGATGATACTCATCAAATACCTTTTAAATAGACCTAGACTACATGTGATTCACAATTTTTAGAACTTATGCCACTTTGCAAACCTTTTTTGTTTAAGGATTGTAAAAACTATAGTTTGCTGTGAGTCTTTTTTTATATGTGTGGTTTCAGTTGGTTCTAAATGTTGTCCTGCAACTTGTTAATAAATCTTGATTTCTGCATAAAAATGTTTTTACACACAAATGTGTAAACACGCAGTTAGTGAATGAGACCCATTGTCACAAGATATAACATTTCACTCACGTTAGCTCATCCATGCTTTGAAAGTTATCAGGACGTTGAACACAACAGTCTTCAGGAAGAGAATTCTCAGCCAATAGAGGCCCAGTGACATGTAGTTCACTTTTTCATCTGCAGAATAGAAATGTAATTAGTACATCTATTTGGGTTTACCATGGATTTTTGTGGTACAATCCAGCACTTATATCCATTTTTTAAATGTTTAATGTTTTTCAAAAAGCTAGTAGCCTCATCAATCTGAAATCTATGGAAGTGTAGTTATTGTCTGACAATTCACAGGTAATGTTTGCAGAGCAGACTATAAATCTGCAAATAAAAAAATACAGTAAACACTTACCCATTTCGAAATCACTGCTTGATCCTCTCTCACAGGCAACTGAAAGTAGAATAAAGAAGATTAATCTAATGCAACCAAATATTTGTGGAATTAATTTGGAAATATTTTTATTTGCAAGTGTTAATTCCTACCGTTTTCTGTGCAGTTATCTGTAGCTTGAAAGATGAAGCTGCTGTAGTAATCTTTGCCTGTATATCGCACCGATGTATCATTTTTACCCTCGAATGATACAGCTTTATGGTCTGTGTAGTCAGTTGCCAGACACGAGTCTCCAATTTTGAAAATGTTTGGCTCTTTTTTTTCTTCTGTAAAATATAAAAGAAAGAAATTCAAAATACATTAGTTTCATCAAAATACATTAGTTTCAAAAAGTACATGTCTTTAATGCAGACAAAAAATTGCTAATAACATTATGCCAAAATGTAATTAGCTTTTATGGATTAGAAAGTATATTCACCGACAATAAACTTTGATTATGTAAGTCCAAATAATACTCTGATGATTCAATGCATTTCTTTTGAACCATTTTTTTCCAGACAGACATTTCACAATAAAATGCAAAAAATCTTATATTCTCAAATATAACTTGAATGTTGAGAATATTTGCCTCAAATCAATGAAATCAGTCCTTTTACTCAATGTACATTTACAATATTAATAATATTACAAATTCTTACCCTATACTTCAAGTGTTTCTAGGCCCACAGGCTAATACCTCATCTCAAAAACTCATTCACACTTTTACTACTGCATGTCCATGTTTAGTTTTTTTCCCAGAGCAAGGGACTTACTTAATATGAAATATTAACTGTTATATAGCAATGCAATATTTTCATAAGATTTCATTAGTTTTTCCAATCTCTTGGTTCACTAATGGACACTATATATTTATTAGCTTTCTGTTAGTTGTATTCATGCGACAGTGCTCACAAGTTCAACATAAAGCAACTTAAACATGGAAAAGTTTCTGTATTCAATGTTATTCCAGATTCCTCATGATCTAGTTTAGAATAAATTGCGATGCTTTAAGCAATTATACTGAGAATGAAATAGCTTTTAATTACTGCAACTACATCTGTCTAAATTTGTTTAATCAACAGTTCAAAATAGTTTATTCTACATCTTTTAACATAGTTACATTAAATCACACTGAAAAAAGATTTTAGACTTAAAACATTAAATTGCTTTATGCATTTTGATTACATGTTAATACGATTCATTTGCTGTAATGGGTAACGATCACAATTACTAGTCCCAGTTTCTCAGTCCCAAGTGTTTATTATTAGAATCTGCTGACATGTCAGAATGCGTTTAAATTAAACACAAATAAATGTCATTTAAACGTAGCACTTGTTTATATTGGTAAATCCATGTCAATAAATCTGTATACATATCTATGAATCTATGCTACACGCAAAATTATACATTCGTTTAGATATAGCACTGTAAATTAAATTATAAAAATTATTAGTGTAATTTTACAAAAAATATATACTATCGATATTATAACACAGATTCTTACCTATCTGTTGCTACTTACTTGGGTGCACAGATAAGTGTGTCCCTTTCCCAAATATGATTTTGTTAGCATTGTTAGTCACACAATGATTTGCACACATATAATAATACTCTACCAATATATGGCCAATATTACACATGCTCAATATCCCGTACTATAGTTCCTAACAAAATCAATATATGTCAATATCAAATTTTGTTTATTTTAGAATAAAAAAATATATATATATTAAACAGCCTTATTTAAACACTTTTCCGACTTTCTCAGTTTAGGCATTTCTTCAAATTAATAACTGAATTTAAGCAAAATGCTTTAGAGTGACTACCAAAGGTTACTTGGTAAAATATTAAATATTGTTGTTCATTGAAAAAATGCTTGATTTTTAACAAGTATATTTGTTTCTTCAGATTATTTTAATCTTTTTTTTGGGAGTGGCCTTACAAATTTTGGTAGAATATGAATTCATGAGTAATGTCAAATCTCTCTTTGTGTACATTATCCACCTCTTTTTTAAACTTCCCAATTACAAAATAGAGTTTGACTAAAATTAATTATTCTCTTACTTGATTGTACTGTTAATTTTGTCCCTCCTCCAAAGATAATTGTAACACTAGAAGTCACACAGACTGATATAGCAGTACAAGAAACATTTGGATGGTATAATGATTAGAATAGATAAAACTTAAGTAATTGTAAAGTAATCTTAAGTAAAGTAATTGTACATTCAGTTGTATTTGTCAGCAAGAGTCAGCCTTGCACATCATAAGATATGGACTTTTTTGACAGCTATTATTGAATTAATGATTCTTACTACTGTACCATCTTGCTAACAGAAGTTAACTGCAATTTCCCAGCTGTTTCTATGTTTTTTATATAAAATAAAAGCCTTGTGTTATTTAGGTTTAAAATCTGATGTTAAAATCTTTAAAGAATTATTATAATTATATTACGTTAGACACTCCTAGTTCTGTTTATTAAATGACTTGATTTCCTTATTTAATAGTTTTTATTTGATTTTCAGATGAATTATTTCTAAACACAATTAAGATTTTACTTACTTGTCTGTACAAACAAATGAGTTCCCTTCGCAAATAAAATTTTGCCTGAGTTGTCAGTTACACAGTGACTGTCAGTGTTATAAATACTTTGGGTCAAAGCTTCAGTTTTCATTTTGATGTTAGAGACACTCAACAATGCAGTTCAAATATTAGCGTCAATTTAATAATCGTATAGATTTAAAAACGATATATATTACATTAAATAAAAAGAGTGAAAATCTCTTCTGCAAAACAGAAGACTACTTGTCCTATCAGTGGAATAGTGAAAAGATACATAATATCAATTACAGAACTGTAATATCAGAGTAAACTTAAGAAAAATGAAATCATAACTTACTCGATAACACAATGAGCCGAGTCCCCTGGCCAAATATTAGCTTGTATGTATTTTGAGTCACACAGTTACAAACCGCAATACAGAAATACAAAGGACACTGACAGGTCCTCTGACAGGTATAAATGACACGAGTTTGGCAAATTCTATTAATAATTCTATTAATCATTAAAGTCTGTGACAATGAGTTGTTTTGTTTAAAATTTGTTTGAAATTTGGTGGTACTGAATATGTAATAGTAAAAGACACTACCCATGTTTCTAAAATTTGATACCAAATTTTATGAAAATTACAAGCTTTTCTTATTGTACTCACTTGGTTGGACATACAGTTGTGTCCCCTTCCCAAATATTATTTTTCCAGTATTTGTATTCACACAGTGGTTCGTATTGGGATAATAACATCCATGAGTACCAGGGACCATGTTAGATTTAACATATATGGATTTAAATAATTAAAATATGATAGATTTAAATACAATGATTAATTATTGTTATAATGATTTTCTTCTATATTAAAGGCATTTATCATGGGAAAAAGAATATGGACAGGTAGCAACAAGTGCATATAAATGTAAATTAAACTACTTTAGATACACTGACACTTCTGTCGCAACATTTTTGTCAGCAGCCATCTTGTATATATTGAACAACTAAAGATTAAGATGAAACAACTTACTGGAATTTATTATTGTTTTGGTGCCTGCCACAAATATGAGTTTGCTGTTGAACCCAGTATTCACACAATGGTTTTGTTTGGCACTTTATCCTTCATACTCAAGGCCTTTATATTTGTGAGGTTTTTTTTTTTTTTTTTTTTTAGTTTAGTTACCCCAAAATCACTAAACAGAATTTTTACATGATAAGATAGTTTGCATGATAAATCTATGTTTTGCATATTGTTTTCATTTTGAAAAAATTAACTCTCCCCTTATAATCAATGATAGTCACAGTTGGTTGATGAAATGATGGGTTTAATCCCAGAATAAATTCAATATTGATATTAAAATACAACTTACTGATTTGTACAAGAAGTTTTGTCCCCATGCCAAAGAAAATTTTACGTCCAGTATTCACACAGCCATTGGCCACATACTAAAAACTAGCAATACCCTGATAACAAAGGCATTACAAGCAATTCTCTCAGAATCCATTTAAAATAAAGATGTAGTGTCAAATCTTTAAAGAAGGAATAACATGTTAATCTATTTTTATCAAAGATTAGGGTTTAGAATTAAAAGTTTTAACTGTTATGACTCTAAAACAAAATAGTAGTTGTTGTTCCTAAAGTTCTATTACAGCTTTTCAAAAATCACTGAAACTACTGAAACTTAAGAAAACCTTTAGCTTCTATAAACTCGCAACTTCATTATTTTTCTTTTAACACTACACTTAATTCCCAATAATTAATACCTTCAAATCTTTTTAGGAACAAATTACTGTTAATTTATAGTTCTGATAATTATTGTACTGTTGATCATCATAAAAAGTGCATATTTTAAAATGTATGTAATATTTGTGAAAAGCGAGAACTTACTTAAAAACACAGTTAGTTTAGTGCCTTTTCCAAATGTAATTTTGTATCCACCTTGAGTCACACAACTGTTGACCATATTCACATAACTGCGACTGAACATATAATCATTCTAGATAAAGTATGTTTGTTCATTTTACACACAGTCTAAGCAATTCTTTCTTACTTCAAAAAATCTTCTTTTTACACGGTCTGATTTGATTTTAAAAAATTATAATAGTAATAAATCTCACAAATTGGCATCTTTTCCAAAGCCCTGCACATCAGTACAATTATCTGATCTACTCATATTTTTTAGGAATGGCAACTGTCCATTATACTCTATTTCAAATAAAGGATAGAACATTATACGATGATGATGTCTGTAAAAATGTTAAGAAAAAGAAAGAAACCCTATCATCATCTATACATATTATACTGTATACTAAGTTTTTCAATGCAGCAGTTGAATAAAATATTTTAAGTAAAATAAATGAGTGACTAAGTATTAACATTTTAAAGATAAAACATACTTGCTTGTACTATAAGTTTGGTTCCCTCGCCAAAGACAATCTTAACTTGGTTATTCCCACAGCTATTGACTCTGTACCAAATACCAACAACATCCTACCAGCGTGTACATGGATTGTACGTCTTTCAGTCTTCTACAAAAGAACTAAAACCATGACAATTTTAACGAGATATCATGAATGAGAAATGTTTTACTACTATTATCATGAACCTAAGAACTAAATTTGCTCAGCAATTTGTTTTCTACAAACAGTATTAATGATGCAATCAATCAACTAAACTTACCAAATTAAGTCTAAGTTTAGTGAAAAGTATTAAATATCTTTGAACTAACAACACATTACAAGTATTAAAAACATATTTTGTTACAGAATACATACTAAAAGTATCGCTCGCTGAATGCTGGCAAAAATATGTTCATACTGTCCTGTTATTATTTTGTGATAGCTGACCATTACAGCTCTTTTCAAGAGCCAAGTGAATAAAATATCACATTATGTATTTCAAGTCATGTCTAATATTATACTTTTCAAGTAAGTTACTTTCTATAATATAACATCTTAAATATCTAAACTAACAAAGCTACACCAGTCATTAATTCCCAATAAACCTAAAGAATATGGCCCTATGGTCATTTGAAAAAGCAATAAACTCACTTGAAGTAACTGTTAGTTTGGTGCCTGTCCCAAATATGATCTTGGTGCCCCCAGGATTCACACATCAGTAAAGCACAGTACATTTATTCTAAGGACTCTAACTCTAGCCAATATGAATCCATGAACAGTAGGGTTCAATACTGAAATATTAATTCAATATTAAAATATTACTCTTTTGTTTACAATTAAACAAAAACACAGTTCTACTGAGTTGAATTATTCGATATTATGTTGACAGCATGGTTTTGGTTATTGTTGTGTTTGTTTGTTTTTGCATAAGCAAAATGAGAACGCATTAGTTGTGCGCACTAGTAGTATCATCAGAAACACGTCTACATGACATTATTAGCTAAATATTGGATATACTGCAACTTACTTGACTGTATAATGAGTTTGGTTCCTTTGCCAAATGATATTCTAATTTGATCATTCACACAGTCATTCACCATGTGTAAAAAAGTATTGACATCCTGATAGCACTGAACAACACTGAGAAGCATTTGACAACATTGGAATGAAGGGTCACTTTAAAATCTAAATAATTGCTTGTTTATATTTGAAAACAATATTTAGGTTATTTTTACTATCGCAAAAAGCATTTTGTTGACTATGAATATATCAATGTACAACTAGCATAACAATTAGCATAAAAAAAGAAGTGGTGCCAAAGTCACTTATAAGTAAACATAGACTTGACATCTTGCAATGATGGATTTTAAAGTGATCTTTTAAAGGGCCATATTGACTGTGTACAACTATTATACAGTATTTTAGACTACTAATATCACATTTCTGTTGGTCAGTTTATCAATTTAGTTCAATCAAAACATTTTTCCTGTTTAATTAAATGTTCTAGGAATATTAAGTCTATAACACCCATTTAACAATGGCATCAAATTCCAATGAAAGCATGTAATGTAATGTAAGCGTGTAAATTTTACATTGTTTTAATAATATACAATCAGGAAAACAAGCTTGATCTACACTTACTTGAAAGCACAGTGAGTTGGGTGCCTTTCCCAAAGATAATTTTGTTTATCCCTTGAGTCACACAATGGTTGATGTGACCACATAAACACAGACTCTCCTCACATTGAAGCCCAGCTTTAAGGACTATTATTTATTCATTCGTTGACTATGAATACTTTATTTGGGATCTGTTTCAGTATCAAATAGTTAGCTATTATTAAAAATAGATTTATAAAGATGTTGATCGATTTAGTGCATTTATCTGAAGTTAGCAGTTCATTGAGGGAGTTGTTGGCAATGATGTTTTAATTTATAGTTATTTAAAGGTCATATATAAAAGTTCTTATTTTTCAGGTGAAACAAACGTTTTATCTACAGTATATCAAAATTAGGTTCAAAACCATTTTGCATCGCAACTAGATATCAAGTACTTGATTGGTTTGATAAAAGTATCAGAAATGCCAAACTTTTTAAAATTTTTGCACCTTTCTGTCTAAAAAGGTTTAGTTTACTGTAAGTAGCAGCAAACTTACTTGAATCAACTGTTAGTCTGGTGCCTTTTCCAAATAAGATCTTGTCATAGCCTGTATTCACACATTAGTACAGCATGGTACATTTACCCAGAATATAACTTTAGCCAACCTCTTGTTTGGTGTATGAGATTTTTCATAGTGCATTTTAAGCATGATTGTACAAGATTAAATTTTGAATATGGTTTATTATAAATAGTATTTGAAAAACATTAAAGGTATAAGTCTCCACGTCCAAATCTTTTCATCCAACAATAAAAGATAACAATTACACTTTTTAAGGTAATGAACATGAGTAAATTTGGTACTATATGAACTACTTCATATTTGGAAAAAAGGAAATGGATAAGACTTCATAGCCAAATAAATGTATCCAACAATACAGATAATGTATACTACATTATTGATTGTGATGAACTTCACTAGCTTTTTTTATCCAGTCAAACTGCATAAAATTAATTAAACAACTGTAAGATTTGGGAAAATGTTAACTTACTTGATTGTACTATGACTTTGGTCCCCTTACCAAAGAAAATCTTATATCCATCATTCACACAGCCATTTACCAAACACCGAAAACTAGTAGCAGTCTGGTGGTAACACTCAAAGAATTGTATACATCTTAATACCACATTATACTGTGGCTGTTATGACCTTTACATTTTTAAAATTTATAGTATAGTATACTTTTCAAATATATATATATATATATTCACGTGAAACCACTAAACTGTTGAATTTTTGAATACTTTGAATACCACTTTGATTTATGCAAATATTGATTATGGATTTTTGTGCTTGTGTATGACTAACCTTTATCTTCATCTTAGTTTAGGTTTAAAATAAATAGTTTAAGGATTACACTTTTATTATATTAAACATTTTTAATGATTAAATATCTTACTTGAAGTAACAATGAGATTGGTGCCAGTTCCAAATATGATCTTGTCCCCTGCTCCATTCACACATCAGTATAGTACGGTACATTTACCCTCAGCACATGTTTGGCCAATAAGGTCCCATCAGTACATTATATTTCATTACTTGTTTGATTAGTTTGGAACATTTTGTAAGAATGGTGTAAGTGATTAAGATAATGATAAGCATTAACTTAAATAAAAACTATTAATCATTAACAAATGTATTTTTGTGAACTCTTTGTCAAGATCACAAATGCTTTTTTATACATTTAAGTACATTTTTTTCTTTAAGTGTGATGAATGATTCATTCAATTTTAAATAAGTGAAAACATGTCAATATCACAACACAGTTTTATCTTTTTTGGACATCAGTATGATCAGACCTCTAGGTTAGTATTTATTAATGTTGACTCAGAAAAGCATTACTTACTAGTCTGAACAACAAGTTTGGTTCCTTTGCCAAAGATAATCTTCACATTCACACACTCTTGGACACATGTGCCAAAAACTAATGCCTTCCAGTTATTACATACTGTATGGAACTATAGAGTTAAATCTAGCTAATTAATTCACTAATGACATCTGCGCTATTTCAATATAAGCATTTATATAAAGATAGATTATGATCAGTACTAATTTCAAACCAACTTGTATCAAATGTTAGTTTAGTTCCATCTCTAAACACACTTTTCATTGTGTAGATGTCACACTGATCCTACTGTTTCATAAATGCATTTAATCATAATGAACATATTGATAAAGTGCTTACGAAAGTGTCTGGGTAATGCCAAGATGAGGTTTAAATAAAGTTATTCTAAAGCTAATGTAGTCCTGATAGTTGTGATTTAAGTGCAAGATTTAATTTGAATACATTTGACATACAGTATATTTCAGTATAACATTAACACTGACAGTGACACTGATAATATAAGCTTACTCTTACTTGTTTGAGTTATTAGTCTTGTCCCACTCCCAAATATAATCTTGTCGCCAGCATTCACACAAGTGCTGACTCCATCACAAAAACCTCTTTGTCTAATTGACCTCATCGTCTAATTGTGACATACTTCATATAAATAATTAAGCATTTAAACATTTATATAGTTTTGATGGATAGCGAGAAGGGGTTTAATTATATTTCAATAATGGAAATGGTTTGCTTTTAGAAGGATGTCAAATTGTTTACAAATGAAATAAGATTTAATAAAAATATGTAGATAAAAACTGCAATGAGTAAACTGTTCAACACAGATTACAAAACATCAATATAACATCAAGTACTTCTGCATTTGTCAGTTTTGATATTCACTATTCATCTTTTGTACTTTAAAGGTTTTTATTGATTTCGAAATGCAAACTTACTTGTTTCTACAGTGAGTTTTGTCCCCGTCCCAAAGATTATCTTTTGAGTATTAGACACACATACGTTGAATCCATAACAAAAACCATCTTGCCTTGTTTGTAGTGTGGTGAATTTTAAGTTTATTTGTTTGTAAAAAAATGCAAGTACTTTAACAACCTTTTGTTGCTTTTTGTTTTGTCTCGTCTCACTTATTTCAAACTGACAATGTTTTATATATGCATATAATTATAATGAACATATTGATAAAGTACTTATGAAAGTGTCAGGGTATTGGCAAGATGAAGTTTAGATGAGGATCAAATAAAGCTATTGTGCAAAGCTAATTGAGCTGCAATAATTGTGATTTAAGTGTAAGGTTCAAATTCTTACACTATAGCAATGCTACCTTAAAAAGTTCAACAATACACACACTTCAGTTTTCACTAAAGTATATGAACAATGCTGAGTTTTCAATTGCATTTCAGTAATGGAAATCATTTGTTTTAGAAAGATGTCAAATTGTTTACAAATTAAACAAGATTTAATCAAAATATTATCCTGTGATTAATGTGAAACTATACAGCAGTTATTACACGACATTGAGTATAACATCAAGCACTTTTGCATTTGTCAATTTTTATATTGTGTTTTTCTTTTTTTTTTACTTTTAAAAGCTCTTTATTGATTTCGAAATGCAAACTTACCTGTTTCTACAGTGAGTTTTGTCCCCATCCCAAAGATTATCTTTCGAGCATCAGTCACACATATGTTGGATCAATAACAAAAACCATCTAGCCTTGTTTTGGGTGTGGTGAGTTTTAAGTTTGTTTGTTTATATTTTCTGAATTAAATTAAATAAATGTAAGTACTTTAACAATCTTTTGTTGCTTTTGTTGTTTAACTCATTTTAAACTGACTTGTTTCAAATGTCAATTTAGTTCTTTTTCTAAACACACTGTTTCATTTATGTATTTAATTAACATATTGATTTATTTAACAATGCAAACTTACTTGTTTCTACAGTGAGTTTTGTCCCCGTCCCAAAGATTATCTTGTCATTATTATTCACACATGTGCTGAGTCCATAACAAAAACCATCTAGCATTGTTTGTAGTGAGTTTTAACTTATTTTTTATTTTATGAAATAAATGCAAGTACTTTAACAACCTATGTTAGATGTAATTACACTGGCGGTTTTGTTTTTGTTTTGCAATGATATTTCACTTTTAAAAGAGTTTTCTGCTAAACAATGACTATTTGGTACTATTTGGATTATTTTATATTTAGAGAAAATGAAAGGAATATGACTTCATAGCCAAATAATTTCATCCAACAATTCAGATAATGAATATTATACTATTATATTACTATTATTGTTATTAACATCATAGATTTTTTTTTTTATTCCGTCAAACTGCATAAAATTAATTAACTGTAAGATTTGGTAAAATGTTAACTTACTTGATTGTACTATGACTTTGGTCCCCTTACCAAAGAAAAACTTATATCCATCAGTCACACAGTCATTTACCAAACACCGAAAACTAGTAGCAGTCTGGTAACACTCAAAGAATTGTATGCATCTTTAACAATTCACAAAGCACTTTAAACCCTATTATAATAGTATGCGGAATATTAACATTTTTACTGTGGCTGGTATGACCTTTATATTTGTACAATTTATAGAATACTTTTCAAATATGTATACTTAAGTGACCATAAACTGTTGAATTATTGAATACTTTGAATATTATTTTGATTTAGGCAAATATTGATTATGGATTTTTGTGTGTGTGTGTATGATGAACCTTTCTCTTTATTTTTTTTTAGGTTTACAAGAAATATTTTAAGGATCAGAGTTTTTATTATACTAAACTTTTTTTTAAGATGAAATAAAATATCTTACTTGAAGTAACAATGAGACTGGTGCCAGTTCCAAATATGATCTTGTTGTCGGCTCTATTCACACATCAGTATAGTACGGTACATTTACCCTCAGTACATGTTTGGCCAATAAGGTCCCATCATTACTTAGATAATACTTGTTTGATTAGTTTGGAACATTTTGTAAGATAGAATAACGTAAGTGATTAAGATAATGCTAAGCAATAACTTATCGTTAGCAAATGTATTTTTATGAAATTGAAAGATTTCCTGATCTTTGTCAATATCACAAATACTTTAAGTTTGGTGAATGATTCCATTCAATTTTATATTAAAACACAGATTTTATCTTTTTTGACATCAGTATGATCAGACATCTAGGAGGTTAGTATTTGTAAATGTTGATTTTGTTAGAAATGTATTACTTACTTGTTTGAACAATAAGTTTGGTTCCCTTGCCAAAGATAATCTTATTCACATTCACACACTCTTGGAGCATGTGCCAAAAACTAATGCCTTCCAGCTATTTCACATACTGTATGGAGTTATAGGCTACCATCTCTACAGATTACACTAATTCATTAATGACATTGCACTTTCAATATAAGCATTTATATAAAGCTAGATTATAATTAAATTTTTCTCTAAACAGACTTTTCATAAATCACACTGTTTCTTCTGTTTCATATACAAATTTAATTATAATGAACATATTGATAAAGTGCTTATGAAAGAGTCAGGGTGATGCCAAGTTGAAATTTTGATGGGAATTAGATAAAGTTGTTATGTCAAGTTAATTTAGTTATGATAGTTTTGATTTCAACGGAAGATTTAAATTCAGTACATTTGGAATATAATTCCAATATAACATTAGCAATGACATTAATAATATAAGCTTACTTGTTTGTGTTATTAGTCTTGTCCCACTCCCAAATATAATCTTGTTAGCAGCATTCACACAAGTGCTGACTCCATCACAAAAACCTCTTTGTCTAATTAACCTCATCGTCTAATTGTGACATACGTAACATTACAAATATAAAGTGCTAAAACTTTCATGCATTGCATTGTATGATAGGGTTATGTATTATATGTAAGAAAGAAATCTTTTAAGCATTTGTATGATTTTGTAGTCAGTTTAATCCTAGATTGTATTTAAGCTTCTCATAATAATGTCCAGAAAAAAGAAAACAGGTAAGATTATAAAACTCACTTGTTTGTACGACAAGATTGGTCCCCTTTCCAAAGAATATCTGGTAGCCAACATTCACACAGCCATCTACCATAAACTAAAAACTTCACAGTTCTTACACTACAAGTCCAATACACACACTTAAGATTTCACTTAGTATATGTCCATTTAGGACAAAGAAACCCTTGTTGAGCATTTAATTATATTTTAATAATGGAAATCAGTTGTTTTTAAAGGGATACCAAATTGTTTACAATTTAAATATGATTTAATCAAAATATCCCGTGATTAAACGGCAATGTGAAACTATATAACATTGAGTATAACATCGAGCGTTTTTGCATTTTTGATATTCAGTATTTATCTTTTGTACTTTAAAGGTTTTTTATTGATTTCGAAATGCAAACTTACTTGTTTCTACAGTGAGTTGTGTCCCCATCCCAAAGATTATCTTTCGATTATTATTCACACATATGTTGGATCCATAACAAAAACCATCTAGCCTTGTTTGTAGTGTGGTGAGTTTTAAGTTTGTTTGCGTTTGATTGTTTTTAAATATTTTATTAAATAAATAAATGCAGGTACTTTAACAACCTTTTGTTGCTTTTGTTGTTGTTTTGTGTAACTAATTTCAAACTGACTTGTTTTAAATGTCAATTTAGTTACTTCTCTAAACACAGTTTCATATACAGTATGCATATAATGAATATACTGATAAATTGCTTATGGAAGTGTCAGGGTATTACCAAGATGAAGTTTAGATGAGGATTAAATAAAGCTATTGTATCAAGTTAATTCAGTTGCCATAATTGTGATTTAAGTGTAAGGTTCAAATTCATATAGCAAATCTACTTTAAAAAGTTTCACGATACACTAAAGTATGTGAACAATGTTGAGTTTTTAATTACATTTCAGTAATAGAAACTATTTGTTTTTAGAAGGATGTCAAAATGTTTACCATTTAAATAAGATTTAATCAATATATCCTGTGATTAAACTGCAATGTGAAAGAACATAGCACTTAATACACAACATTATTCAGTATAACATCAAGCACTTTTGCATTTGTCAATCTTTAGATTGTTTTCTTTTTACTTTAACAGCTTTTTATTGATTTAGAAATGCAAACTTACTCGTTTCTACAGTGAGTTTTGTTCCCGTCCCAAAGACTATCTTTTGAGCACCAGTCACACATATGTTGGATCCATAACAAAAACCATCTAGCCATGTTTGTAGTGTGGTGAGTTTTAAGTTTGTTTGTTTGTTTTTTTACATATTTTATTAAATAAATTGAATTAATGCAAGTACACTGTAAAAAAAATAAAAATTGTTGAGCCAACTTAAAATTTTAAGGCAACAAGGAAATTTCTCAACTTTTTGTTGTATAAACTTAAAACAATAAGTTGAGAAAACTCAAAAATCTGCTGAAGCTGGTTGCCTTAAAATTTTAAGTTGGCTCAACTTTTTTTTTTACAGTGTACTTTAACAATCGTTTGTTGTTGTTTTGTCTAACCAAATTCAAACTGACTTGTTTCAAATGTCAATTTAGTTCATTTTCTAAACACACTGTTTGATTCATATATGCATTTAATAATAATGATCATACTGATAAAGTGCTTATTGATTTCGAAATGCAAACTTACTTGTTTCTACAGTGAGTTTTGTCCCTGTCCCAAAGACTATCTTTTGAGCATTAGTCACACATATGTTGGATCCATAACAAAAACCATCTAGCCTTCTTTGTAGTGTGGTGAATTTTTAGTTTTGTTTAAATATTTTACAAAATAAACTAAATAAATGCAAGTACTTTAACAGTATTTTGTTGCTTTTGTTGTTGTTTTGTCTAACCAAGTTCAAACTGACTTGTTTCAAATGTTAATTTGGTTCCTTCTATAAACACACTGTTTCATATATCCATTTAATTATAATGGACATACGGATAAAGTGCTTATAGATTTCGAAATGCAAACTTACTTGTTTCTACAGTGAGTTTTGTCCCTGTCCCAAAGATGATCTTTTCAGTATTAGACACACATGTGCTGAGTCCATAACAAAAACCATCTATCATTGTTTGTAGTGTGGTGAGTTAAGTAATTTTTTTTTTTATGAAATAAACACGAGTACTTTAGCGACCCATGTTAGATGTAATTACATTGCCAATTACATTTTATTACAATGGACAATTACATGGTTTTACTTTTAAAATAGTTTTCTGCTAAACAGTGACTATTTGGTCCAATTTTTGGTCTATTCAATATTTCGAGAAAATGAAAGGGATAAGCCTCCATAGCCAAATAACTTCATCCAACAATACAGATAATGAATATTACACATTACATTACATTTACAGTGATAAATTTCACTCTCTTTTTTTTATTCCGCCAAACTGCATAAAATTATTAACTGTATGATTTGGAAAAATGTTAACTTACTTGATTGTACTATGACTTTGGTCCCCTTACCAAAGAAAATCTTATATCCAGCATTCACACAGCCATTTACCAAACACCGAAAACTAGTAGCAGTCTGGAAACACTCAAAGAATTGTATGCACCTTAAACAATTTACAAAACACTTTATACCCTATTATAATAGTATAATGTAATATTTTTATTTTCTTATTGCAGCTGGTATGACCTTAATAGTTGTACAATTTATCTCATACTAGTGAAAGTTACCACTAAACTGTTGAATTATTGAACATATGCATTTGCACATGGATTTTTGCTTTTTTATGTTAAGCCTTTTTATTCATCTTTTATTTAGTTTAAAAGAAATTTGTTAACAATCATACTTTTTATTACACTAAAAAATGTTCTTTGATGAAATAAAATATCTTACTTGAAGTAACAATGAGACTGGTGCCGTTTCCAAATATGATCTTGCCTGCTCTATTCACACATCAGTATAGTACGGTACATTTACCCTCAGCACATGTTTGGCCAATAATATCCCATCTTTGGGGGTAATTATATTTTATTTTTATGTACGACTTGTTTGATTTGTTTGGAAAGTTTTGTTATAATTCCTGGTCTTGGCAGTGACATCACATACACTTTTACAATATCACAAACATTTCTTTAAGCTTGTTGAATGATTGTGTTCAGTTTTAAATAAAACATGTAAATATCACAAAAGAGCATTTATCTATTTTTGGACAGCAGTATGATCAGACCTTTACGAGGTTAGTATGTATTAATGTCGACTCTGTTAGAAATGCATTACTTACTTGTTTGAACAACAAGTTTGGTTCCTTTAGCGAAGAAAATCTTATCCACATTCACACACTCTTGGAGCATGTGCCAAAAACTAATGCCTTCCAGCTATTTCACATACTGTATGGAGTTATAGGCTACCATCTCTACAGATTACACTATAGCAAGTCAAACATAGCCAATTCATTTACTAATGATATTTCAATATAAGCATTCATATGAAGCTAGATTATGATCAGTACTAATTTTATACTCACTTGTTTTAACTGTCAATTTAGTTCCTTCTCCAAATACTACTTTCCACTGTGCAGATGTCACACTGTAAACTTTGTCTACACAAAAACTTGGCCTTCTACAGTCTGAGTCATATACACATTTAATTAGAATGAAAATATTGATAAAGTGCTTATGAAGGTGTCAGAGTAATGCCAAGATGAAGTAGATGAGGATTAAATAAAGCTAAATTGGATAAAGCTAATTTAGTCGTGATAGTTGTGATTTAGGTTTAATATTTAATATTACATTTGACATACTGTATATTTCAAAGCAACATTAACATTGATAGTGACAATGATAATATAAGCTTACTTGTTTGAGTTATTAGTCTTGTCCCACTCCCAAATATAATCTTGTTGCCAGCATTCACACAAGTGCTGACTCCATCACAAAAACCTCTTTGTCTAATTAACCTCATCGTCTAATTGTGACATACTTCATATGAAAAAATTAAGCATTTAAGCATTTGTAGGGATTTGATGGACAAAGAGAAGGAGTTTAGTTATATTTCAATAATGAAAATGGTTTGCTTTTAGAAGGATGTGAATTTTTTTTACAAATGAAATAAGATTGAATCAAAATTGGTTAAAACTACAACGAGTAAACTGTTCAACACAGATTACACAACATCAGTATAATATCAAGTCTTTTTTTGCATTTGTCAGTTTTGATATTCAGTTTTTCTAATTAGCATTTTAAGGGTTTTTATTGATTCGAAATGCAAACTTACTTGTTTCTACGGTGAGTTTTGTCCCCATCCCAAAGATTATCTTTTGAGCTGTATTCACACATGTGCTGAGTCCAGAGCAAAAACCATCTTGCCTTGTTTGGAGTGTTGTGAACTTTCATATTTTTTTTTTTTATGAAATAAATCCATTGTCAGGTGTAATCACATTGGGGGTTTTGGTGGTGTTTGTTTAATAATATTTCATGTTTAAAAGAGAACTCTGCTAAACAGTGACTATTTTCTTCAATACTGTTTGTATTACAGTGTAATGTAAAAGAATGGTGACAAAAATGAACTCACTTGAATTAACAGTTAATTTTGTCCCAGAACCAAATGCCAGCTTGCCAAATCCTTGATTCACACAGCATATAAACTCACTACAGTAACTTGTGTATGCTACTGCTAAGTTACATTGCATGAACATTTGTTATATATTGATATAATAAGGTCTTTTTTATAAACTTTCAACAGTGCAGTTTGTGCATTAATACAAGCTACTTTTCATAAGAATTATGAGGGCAGAATAAATTACAATAGACTCTTAAGTTTCATATTTGTCAAACCAAAAACATTTTACCTGTAGCTATTATGAAATATAATTAATCAATAGTATTTATAAATAAAGTTACTAAAACTGGTGTTGTAAAAATTATTAAACTATAGCAATAATAATATATATATATAAAAGATTATCTCTTTCATGTTGACAGTATAATTGTCAATAACTATGATTATTTGGATTATTAAACTATCCAATAGCATTTAAGTTTACACATGTTCAGACTTACTTGTTTCTATGTTGAGTTTTGTCCCTTTACTAAAGAAAATCCTATTGGCAGTATTCACACAGCCACTGAGCGTGTACCATTATTCACATTATGTATTACATAGCATATTATAAAATATATAATAAATAAAAAATTTTATAGAAACACTGTAGTTTGAATAAACAAACTGTGCTTGAACAGCTTGTTTTTTTTTTATTTTGTATTAGTAATGTGGAATCATATTATATTAGGGCAAGCAACCAAAAGTGATTATCGTGAATATTTTTTTTGTTTTGTTTTTTTTTATAAATTTTACTTACTTGATTGAATGACAAGATTGGTTCCACTGCCAAAGATAATCTTAAACCCAGTATTCACACAGCATTTAGACATGCACTAAAAACTATTGCATGTTTTGGTTGCTTAAGAGTCAATTAAAATCTGACAAAATCTGCATTAATTTAAAAGTAATCCTAAAACTGCTGATCAGATTTGACAATGCCAAAAGTTTTTAAATGTTGCAATATTTGACATAAAACGAACATATTTCAATAATATTTATTCTAATCTAAAGCTAGAGCCAAGAAATACATACAATAATACATTTTTGATGCTTTGATTAATACTCACTTTGTTCAACTCTCAGTTTAATTCCTGAACCAAAAATGACCTTCCAGTTTGATGTCACACAATGAAAGCATTTTGCACAAAAACTGTACCTATAATTGCCATATAAATAATTTTCTTGCAAATGATTTTCTTTTTGCTTTGATGTTTACATTGATTGGAAAAAGAATTAAACTAATTCGAAAAACAGTCTACAAAAGAACGTATGCATCAAATACAGTTGATAGACGGCAGAATGTGAATGGACACCATTAGTTTGAAAATATTAACTTTAAGCTTGGAAAACTTACTCTGTTGTACTTTGAGTTCTGTTCCTTTTCCAAATATTATTCGAACTCCAGTCACACAACATCTGATCCCATTACAAATATGTGCTAATGCTAACTTTGTCATTTTTTGTTCATTTAAAAATATACTAATACTAAGTTTGTTTTTTAATGATAATTGAAAGAATAGAAAGATATAATAGAAAGAATAATACTTTTTTAAAGTCTTTTAAAAACGATTTTAGAGTAGTTCTGCAATTGAATATTATAACGATATATTTTCATATTATAGTGTTAATAAAAAGCCTGTATAAATTATAATAAAATAACTTACTTGACTGAACAATTAATTTTGTCCCAGAGCCAAATGTGATCTTTCCAAATCCATCATTCACACAGTATATGTAGTCACTACATTAACTAGTGTACTATTGCTAAGATGAAGTGAACATATACTTTCTTCATTATATTTAGCATACTCCATTCTCGTTATATTAAGGTTGATACTGAATTTGCTAGATTATACCAAGTTAATCAGTGGGCTCTATATTTCCCGTTTCATGAATAAATAACCTGTTTTGCAATGAGAACTTGTTTTAGTTCATTTACGAGTAAGAGAAACTACTTAGGAATAAAATGGATTTGTTTTCCCTTTTATCGGATGTATTTTAGATTCTGTTTGGCTATTGAGGTCATGTTTGATTATTTCTTTAATGGACTTAAAAGTTGGATATCTTAAGACAAAAAATATGACTTACGTGCAGTGACAATTAATTGGGTCCCTTTTCCAAACACAATCTTATTGCCGGTATACACACAGCACTTAACCACAGCACAAAAACTGAATGTGCTATGAATGTGCTAATGAGCCATCAGTGGCAAAACATTGACAGAAATACTTTGCACATCATGTGTAAGTAAACATAACACAAATATTAAAATACTAATATGTTGGGCATTATACTCACTAATCTGAACTTTCAACCGTGTCCCGGCTCCAAATATAACTTTTCCTATTCCAGTTGATGTCACACACTGACATACACTCTATCAATAATTTATCATCTCTAAATAACTGTCCCTCTGTTATACTGCCAAATTTCTTGTTATAGCAGATTATTAAGCAAACATAATGCATTATATTTCTTGATATGGGTGGACTTTTAAAATACAGTAGTAAACATACTGTGCATAATTTGTGCTGTACTGAGTGATTTTTCAGTGATTCTATATTGCATTATTAGTAATTAGACGTAACAAATTAAATGATTTACAAAAATAATGAGCAGTGTGGTAATAATTTAAATTTTAAATGAATTAAATTTAATTTGATGGGGAAAAAAAATTATGCTTCTTACTGGATTCCACTGAGAGTAAAGTTCCACTTCCAAAAATGAGTTTGTATGTCCCGTCATACACACAATGCTGAAGCTCTCAACAAAAAGGGCATCCCAAGAGTCCCAAAAAACATTTAGAGTTCCAAACATATTATTTCTTATATAAGAGGATTATATCATATTAACGGGCCTAAACACTTAATGGGGTAAAGCGTATCATTTCTGAATTTCAATTAAATAATGTCTGTTTTCAAACAGGTTTCTTAAACATTCTCCATCATTTGCTATGCTTCATCTGTAGATATAAACAATTTTTTTTTTTTTTTGAGTTCATTGTTTCTAAAACAACAAACAAAGAAAACAAATGGACATTATTTTCAACTAAAAAGTAGTAGTTCTAATATAAGGGGAATAAAGTTATGTACAATGCCAACAATCGTCCACGATGAGATTTTGCCAAAATGTAGATGGGTTGGACATACACTATGTTGTTTTTAATATGTTCCCTCTATAGACAAGATCTCCTATAGCTCAAACAGTAGAGCATGTTGCATAAATTTATCAGCTGAATAAAGTGTCGTCCAAATGCTAATGCACATATAAGAGATTTAAGCCAACTATTAAAAAAAAAAAAAACATCACGCAGTAGTATAATATAGTAATGGTAAGGCTATATCACTCACTTGCTTCAACATGCACTTGTGTTCCTCTTCCGAAGATTAACTTGTAATTATTAGTCACACAGACAGTAACTGCATATCAAAAACTTCCTCAACTAATTGCAAATAACTGCAATCATAAGTGCAGGTCCACTATGGTCTTTTCTCAGTTTTTTCACTTAAATGAATAATATGATTCTGTTTTTGCCTGACTAATGTGTAAATGCAATTAATGAAACCGAAAGCTAAGGTTATAATGAAACCTCAGTGAATTTAAAGGGAATATAACAGCCCTAAATGGAACACAATAATTATGACTGAAATATTTGAATACTCACTGGCTACAACTGTGAGTTTAGTTCCTTCTCCAAAAATGATTTTTCTTGCACCAGTTGTCACACATTGTTATAACCATAGGCAATAACCTGTCCACCCTGTTTTTGGAAGCTGATATTAAGTACAATGCCTAATGCAATTTTACAATTATATTTCAGTTTCAATTAGTTGTTTTAACATCCTTAAATAGTACTTAGACTGAAATTTAAACATACATTTTGGATTGTCTTAATAAAATATAAATTAATCAAATTATGTTTTTGATTGTCTACTTTATAAGTGAACTTAAAAGGTTGAATGAGTTTGATGAAATAAATTCACTTACTTGACTCAACAATAA
The DNA here is from genome assembly GCF_936440315.1 of Barbus barbus. NCBI lineage: Eukaryota > Metazoa > Chordata > Actinopteri > Cypriniformes > Cyprinidae > Barbus > Barbus barbus. The sequence continues at coordinate 10,648,668 of NC_136754.1, forward strand.
GTTGAGTACCACTTCCAAATATTATCTTTACTCCAGTTGTCACACAGTTATCTGGTTAACTACAAAAACTTGGTACATGACTTGGAAAAGGCACTGTAATACTTCTGGGAACATTATTACTATAAATGATTTCAAATTCATTTTAATTATAAGAAATAATACTGTATTAATTATTGTATTAATAACATGAACTCATAGAAAGAAATTAGTTTGGTCTTACGAGATTCCACAGTTAGCGTTGTTCCAGCTCCAAATATGATCTTGTTATAATTCACACACTAACAAAAGCCCCAGCAAAAACTCTCTAAGCACATTAAAAGAGCCGTGAAATGGTCAGTTTTGATTATCTTACAACTAAACTTCTGAAATTTTGGAAATTATTCTTGTTTTGTTTCTTTGTTATGATTCGTTAGATTCACAATTTTTTAATTTTTTTTTAATTATTCATTTATGATCTTGACTTTGGCATAGAAAGTGAGCCACTATACTGGTCACTCGCTTCGAAATGCCATTTGCATTTAAAATTATTTCACACCTTACCATTTTAAGCTTATTTTAAAATATTTTATAATGATATATTTATTAATATACCTTTTTTTCTTATCAGTATAAAAATTGCACTATCCTATCAATTTTGTCAATCAAATGCTGTCCTCTGGACACAAACAGAAGTATAAAGTAAGAAATTATGACCAGTCTCTTACTTGCTTCTACATGTAACATCGTCCCTTCTGCAAAGATGATCTTGTTTCCACCAAAAGTCACACAATATAAAGAGTCCTCACAAAAACTTACGGTTACAGTTTAGCTAATTACATCAAATACACACAGCTTCTTAGTGAAAACTTTAATTATATGCTCAATTGCTTTAATTGTAAAAAATATTATTATGAAATATTTATTTTATGTGTTTACACCTTATCAGTGCAGATTAGTAAAAGGCTTATTACTTTCAACTAACTAGAAAATATAATAATATTTAATATAATTTGCAAAACTAACATGACTTGTACATTACATATGTCACTTAATACAGGTCGGTTGTTTATTCTTTTCTTTTTTTTACTTAATTACTTTGAGCCAGATATTTAAAGGTAAACTAAGACATCATTCTAACAATGATAATTGGAAGATTATAGGGTCGGTTTTGCACATCTATGATATACTGATGAATAAAATTTGTCTTACGAGATTCAACAGTCAGTGTTGTTCCACTTCCAAAAATGATTTTGTTGTTCCCATAATTCACACAGTAACAAACACTCAGACAAAATGCTCTTCTGGAGGCCTTTCATTAAGTACAGTAGAGTACAGTTCAATTATGTGAATGTGATAAAAGATTATGTCTTGATGGCGGCTTATTAAGAAATAAATATAATTTTTATGAATAAATATTTTTTTTTAAGTTTATACTGTTTTAATGTCAATGTTTTAATGGCAGTTTTATCTTTACATATATTTATTTTTATTAAACCGTGGTATTAATCGCATTTCATTATTACTGAATGTATGTAAAAAGCTATTTAAAGATTCTTACTTGATTGAACTATTAAAGTTGTTCCTTGACCAAAAATGATCTTTCTCCCTCCAGCAGCATCCACACAACAGAAACAGTCATAACAAAAATGGGACCAGTTTCCCAGGAATTGGGACTAAAATACGTATTATGCTGTAGGTGCTGATAACACACTGTAAAACACTTTTAGTTCAATTATATTTTAGGGATTTAAATTTTAAGAGCATTTCTTTCATAATTTTAGCTCTAATTATCTTGTTTACTACTGAGTAAAGAGTTGAAAACATGTCTGTGTGGATGTTTATTTTGAATGGTCAAATATTGCTCATATGATTTTGAATGTGACTAAAACTGCAACATAATGTTACTCATAAATACTGAGAATGCCATTAATCAATATCCAATAAATGTGCTTACTAGAATAGACATGTATCTGTGTTCCCTGGCCAAATATGATTTATCAAATGATTTACAAATGTGTTTGTTATACATCATACTGTATCAAATAATGTAAAAAGTATTTATCTTTCTTAGCTACCTAAAAACAATATTAAAATGGGAATCTTACTTGCATCTACATGTAGCGTTGTCCCTTCTCCAAACAAGATCTTGGTAACCCCCATATTCACACAATAGAAATATCCCTCACAAAAACAAACTCACTGAAGACTCAGCAATAATTTTACATAGAAAGATAAATATTACTATTACATTATTAAAACTACGTATCAGGAATAGGCTAAATATACATAATCGCAGAAATAATAAAAAAAAAACAGATGTTTGTACTCACTGGTTTCAACAGTTAATTTTGTCCCTGTTCCGAATATGATCTTAACATTTGATTTCACACACTGCTTCGACCCTTAACAAATTCATGTTCCCCATTTTCAACTGCTGCCATGGCCATTGTTTTATTACTGAATTGAATTTCATCAATTAGAAATTGCTGTGTAATGTGTAACGAGTACTATGTGTAAAACAGAACAAAAGATTGTCCTACTTGGTTCTATGAATAGTCTTGTCCCAGATCCAAAGATGATCTTTTGTGTTCCATCATTCACACAGTAACAAACATCTCTTCAAAAAACTCTTCCTCAGAGGCAACAACGACTCTGCTGTACTTCAGTATTTTGCAACTAAATTTGAAGTTGTGATCAATTGCACATTTTAAGTTTTAATTTTAATTATCTACCACTGTTGATGTTACTTTAAAGCCTTAGATTTGTTTAGATGTGATCGTCTAGAGGTCAAAATGTGTTGCTATAAATGTTTCCATCTATGTACATGTGACGAAAAGCTTATTGATAAAGACTTGATCCAAATGTAATTTTACATTGCCTTCATAAAATATAAATGAACCAGATTTATTTTTTGATTGTTTACTTTAACAAATTGAAAGTACAGAAATAAGTGGGCTTAAGTTCAAATGTGGAATGAGTTTGATGAAATAAATTCACTTACTTGATTCCACAATAAGTTGAGTACCACTTCCAAATATTATCTTTTGTCCAGCTGTCACACAGTTATCTGGTTAACTACAAAAACTTGGTACGTGGCTTGGAAAAGCTTCTGCATTACTTCTGGGAACATAATTACTATAAATATTTTATTTATAAATAAAACCTACAGATTATATTAGTGTTTATTAATCAACATAACTAAACCCTACTAATTAAAATGTTAAATTACAAAAACTTTTTGGTATTCCATAATGTCAGACATGACAGCCATGAACTTTTTACTGTCACTTCGTTCTGTCTGTTACCATTAATTCTGTTGCTAACTTTTCTCGTTTAATAAAATATGTAACACTTTTTAAGTTTTATTCTTGGACTGTTACATGTCAGCTTAAGTTAAATGCAAAGCAAAAATTGATAAGAGTATTAACATTGTATTATTGACTGTATGAATTAATCCTGTATTAATTATTGTATTAATAAGATGAATTCATAGACAGAAAATGTTTGGTCTTACGAGATTCCACAATTAGCGTTGTTCCAGCTCCAAAAATAATCTTGTCATAATTCACACACTAATAAAAGCCCCAGCAAAAACTCTCTAAGCACATTAAAGTTAGTTTTGATTATCTTACTGATAAATGTCTGAGGTTTGTAAATTATTTTCGCAGATCATTTTTGTTTTTTAATATTTATGAATTTGACTTTGGCACAGAATGTGACTTAGAATTCAAATCGCACATCACAAACAGTAATGGATGCTATTTATACTTTTTAGACGCTTTTTAGACACTATACTGGTCACTCAGTTAGAAATGCCATTTGCATATACATTTTTAATTTCTTATCACTCTAAAAATTGCACTGTACTTACTGGAGTAAACATGAAGCTGTGTTCCCTGACCAAATATGATCTTGTTGCCATAATTCACACTGTGTTGAAAACCAGAGCAACAACGTCTGGATTCAACTGCAATGCCTAGGCGCTCATTATTTCTATGCATATTATTGCCTTAAAATCTGATATCCTAAGAATTCATTTACAATCTACAAATGCTGTCCTCTGGACACAAACAGAAGTATAAAGTAAGTAATCATGATCAGTCTCTTACTTGCTTCTACATGTAACATCGTCCCTTCTGCAAAGATGATCTTTTTTACACCAGAAGTCACACAATATAAAGAGTCCTCACAAAAACTACCTTTAGTACAGTTTGGCAAATTACATCAAATACAAGCAGCTTCTTAGTGAAAACTTCAAATACATGCTACATTTTTTTAATTGTAAAAACAATATTATTGAATATTTATCTTATCACTTTTTGCATGTTGTCAGTGTTAACACGTTAGTAAAAGGCCTACTATATTCAACTGTAAGTTAACTAGAGAATATAATAAAATGTTATCTAATTTGCTAAACTAACGTGACTTACATGGCACTTCATACAGGTAGGTTATTTATTCTAAATTTTTTATATCATTATTTTGACTTAAGGTAAGACAGATAGCCTACTTAGTGGTACACTAAGACATTATTCTAATAAAAGTAATTGATAAGGATTTTAAGGTCTGTTTGCACATCTATGATATACTGATGAATAAAATTTGTCTTACGAGATTCAACAGTCAGTGTTGTTCCACTTCCAAAAATGATCTTGTAGTTATCATAATTCACACAGTAACAAACACTCAGACAAAATGTTCTTGGGGAAGCCTTTCATTAAGTACAGTACAATTACTGCATGTTTATGTAATGAAAGATTTGATTATGTCTTGATGGCCTAATAATAATTAAATATAGTATTTTTTTTAAGTTTATACTGTTTCAATGGCAGTATTTGATTTTATATATTTATTTTTATGGTATTAATCGCATCTCATCATTTCTGAATTTATGTAAAAACTATTTAAAGACTCTTACTTGATTGAACTATTAAAGTTGTTCCTTGACCAAAAATGATCTTTGTCCCTCCAGCAGCATCCACACAACAGAAACAGTCATAACAAAAATGGGACCAGTTTACCAGGAATTGGGACTAAAATTTGTATTATGATTATGATATTATATTTTTGGGGACTGAGATTTATTTTAAGAGTATATATTTCAGAATTTCAGCTACAATCATCTTGTTTACTACTGAGTAAGCAGTCAAAAACATGTCTGTTTGGATGTTTATTTTGAATGGTCAAATACTGCTCATATGATTTTGAATGTGACTAAAACTGCAACATTATCCATTTTCATGTAAATTAAATATCACTGTATTTGAATTACTTTCAACTGCAACATATGATACTCATAAATACTGAGAAAGGCATTTATCGATATCAAATAAATGTATTGGATATCGATAAATGTCAATATCTTTGTCATACATCATACTGTATCAAATACCAAAGTAACAATCTTTCTTAAGATACCTAAAAACAATATTATCGGGAATCTTACTTGTTTGTACGTATAGCATTGTCCCTTCTCCAAACAAGATCCTGCCAGCCCCCATATTCACACAATAGAAATATCCCTCACAAAAACAAGCTCATTGAAGCCTCAGTAATATTTATCTTTCTATTATAAAATCATTACTGTTCCATTAGCTAAGACTACATAACAGGAATCATCTAAATATAAAAAGTAGAGATAATAAAATATCAAGATAGATGTTTGTACTCACTGGTTTCAACAGTTAATTTAGTCCCTGTTCCGAATATGATCTTAAAGTTTGATTTCACACACTGCTTAGATCCTCAACAAATTCATGTTGCCATTTTGAACTGCTGCCATGGCCTTTGTTTTATTACTGAATTAGAAGTTGCAGTGAAATATGTAAAGAGTACTATAAATGTGTATAAAACAGAAGAAAAGATTGTCCTACTTGGTTCTATGAATAGCCTTGTCCCAGATCCAAAGATGATCTTTCGAGTTCCATCATTCACACAGTAACAAACATCTCTTCAAAAACTCTTCCTCAGAGGCAACAAGGACTCTGCTGTACTTCAGTATTTTTGCAACTAAATTTGAAGCCATGATCAATTTCACGATTTGATGTGTTTATTATTATTATTATTATCTATCACTGTTTATATTACTTTAAATGTCTTAGATTTGTTTAAATGTGATAGTCTTGGAGGTCAAAATGTGTTGCTCTAAATGTTTCCATCTATGTACACATGAAGACTTGTTGATAAAGTCTTTTTTGAAACTGGTCTCTGAGGAAATTAAACAGTGGTAATAAAACCAGAAACTAAACGTCTCTTACTTGATTCAACTGTTAAGGTTGTTCCTTGACCAAAAATGATCTTCGTCGCAGAACCATACACACAACAGAAACAATCACAACAAAAACATGGCCAGTTTACCATGAACTGGGACAAACATGTTTGATTTGTGCGTCGAGTATAAATAGAAAAAATATTTAATAAAAAAACTATAATATTTTAGGATTTGCAAATTCATTTGAGATTACTTTTAGTAATTTTTAGTTACTTTCAAACATTTAGCCTATTATTGTTAAGTCTTAAAGGTTTTGTTATGTTTTAAAGTTATTGTAAACTATTTGAATGTATTTTACTCTACTTAAAAATAGCAATAAATGTCTTACTTGACTTTACATACAAAGTTGTCCCTTTTCCAAACTGAATCTTCCAAGACCCATCATTCACACAGTACCTGACCTCACCGCAAAAACGGTTTCATTCTCAAAACCTTATTTATATATCTATTTTTACCCAAGAAATATTTAAATATTCAATATGAATTTTTTATTTCAATTTATTTACCTGACAACTTTGATCACTTCCACATGTAGATATATTTATTTTTTGCCTTTGATTTTTTTAGTTGTGATAGTCTTGGAGGTCAAATTGTGTTGCTAATTGAAAGTACAGTAATAAGTGGACTTAAGTTCAAATGTGGAATGAGTTTGATGAAATAAATTCACTTACTTGATTCCACAATAAGTTGAGTACCACTTCCAAATATTATCTTTTGTCCAACTGTCACACAGTTATCTGGTTAACTACAAAAACTTGGTACGTGGCTTGGAAAAGCTTCTGCATTACTTCTGGGAACATTATTTCTATAAATGATGTGAAATTACTTTTAATTATAAATAAAACCTACAAATTATATTAGTGCTTATTAATCAACATGACTAAAACCTATTAATTTCAATGTTAAATTACAAAAAATGTTTTGCTATTACGTAATGTCATACATGACAGCCATGAACTTTTTACAGTCACTCAGTTCTGTCTGTTATCATTCATTCTGTTGCTAACTTTTCTTGTTTAAGAAAATATGTAGCAATTTTTAAGTTTTATACTTTTCAGCTTTTAAGTTAAATGCAAAGCAAAAATTGATGGTGAGAAGAGTATTAATATTGTATTATTTACAGTATGAATTATTATTGTATTAGTTATTGTATTAATAAGATTAATTCAAAGAAAGAAACTTTTTGGTCTTACGAGATTCCACAATTAGTCTTGTTCCAGCTCCAAAAATGATCTTGTCATAATTCACACACTAACAACAGCCTCAGCAAAAACTCTCTAAGCACATGCTTTGTAACGGTCAGTTATGATTTGTACTGATAAAAATTGAAATTCTTATATTTTGTTTCTTCTTTGGGTTTGTCACATTACATGTTTTTTTTTATGACTTTGACTTTGGCACAGAATGTGACTTAGAATTCAAATCTGACATCACAAACATGGATGTTATTCATACTTTTAGTAAAGATGCTATATTGGTCACTCAGAAATGTTGTTTACATTTTAAATTATTTCACACTTCACTGTTTTAAGCTTCCATGATATTTACAAATATTTTCTAATTATACATTAATTAATATACATTTTTAATTTCTTATCACTCTAAAAATTGCACTGTACTTACTGGAGTAAACATGAAGCTGTGTTCCCTGACCAAATATGATCTTGTTGCCATAATTCACACTGTGTTGAAAACCAGAGCAACAACGTCTGGATTCAACTGCAATGCCTAGGCGCTCATTATTTCTATGCATATTATTGCCTTAAAATCTGATATCCTAAGAATTCATTTACAATCTACAAATGCTGTCCTCTGGACACAAACAGAAGTATAAAGTAAGTAATCATGACCAGTCTCTTACTTGCTTCTACATGTAACATCGTCCCTTCTGCAAAGATGATCTTGTTTCCACCAACAATCACACAATATAAAGAGTCCTCACAAAAACTACCTTTGGTACAGTTTGGCAAATTACATCAAATACAAGCAGCTTCTTAGTGAAAACTTCAAATACATGCTCAATTGTTCTAACTGTAAACCGAAAAATATTAAAAAATGTATTTTATCAGTGTTTTCATACCAACACAGGTTAGCAAAGGCTATTTCAAACTATTTTCAATGGCTGGTTAAGTAGAAAATATAATAACATTTAACATTATTTGCATATTTAACTTAATACAGGTGGCTTTTTATTCTATTAACTTTTTTACGTCTTTACTTTGACGTAAGTTAAGACTGATATTTAATGGTAATCTAAGACATTGTTCTAATACTGGCAACTGGAGGATTTTACGGTCTAATTTGCACATCTATGATATACTGATGAATAAAATTTGTCTTACGAGATTCAACAGTCAGTGTTGTTCCACTTCCAAAAATGATCTTGTTGTTCTGATAATTCACACAGTAACAAACACTCAGACAAAATGCTCTTCTGGAGGCCTTTCATTAAGTACAGTAGAGTACAGTTCAATTATGTGAATGTGATAAAAGACTTGATTACGTCTTGTTGTCTATTTAGAAATAAAGATCATTTCATGAATGATTTTTTATATTGTGTACTATGTCAATGATTCACTGGAACTATTCTTTATCTCTTTTTATTAAACCATGTTAATTGCATCTCATTATTGTGAAATGTATGTAAAAAGCTATTTAAAGACTCTTACGTGATTGAACTATTAAAGTTGTTCCTTGACCAAAAATGATCTTTGTCCTTCCAACAGCATCCACACAACAGAAACAGTCATAACAAAAATGGGACCAGTTTACCAGGAATTGGGACTAAAATACGTATTATGCTGTAGGTGCTGATAACACACTGTAAAACACTTTTAGTTCAATTATATTTTAGGGAATGAGATTTATTTTAAGAGCATTTATTTCAGTATTTTAGCTCTAATTATCTTGTTTACTACTAATTAAGCATGTCTGTTTAGGTGTTTTTCCTGTGAATGAAATATTAATGTGTTTGTAGTATTCTTCAACTGCAACATATGTTACTCATAAATACTGACAATGCCATTAATCAATATCCAATAAATGTACTCACTGGAACAGACATTTATTGGTGTTCTTTGACCAAATATGAGTTTGTTATACATCATACTGTATCAAATACCAAAGTAATAACCTTTGTTAGGCTACCTAAAAACAATATTATTGGGAATCTTACTTGTTTGTACGTATAGCATTGTCCCTTCTCCAAACAAGATCCTGCCAGCCCCCGTATTCACACAATAGAAATATCCCTCACAAAAACAAGCTCAATGAAGCCTCGGTAATATTTATCTTTCTATGTAAAATCATTACTGTTCCATTAGCTAAGACTACATAACAGGAATCATCTAAATATAAAAAGTAGAGATAATAAAATGTCAAGATAGATGTTTGTACTCACTGGTTTCAACAGTTAATTTAGTCCCTGTTCCGAATATGATCTTAAAGTTTGATTTCACACACTGCTTAGATCCTCAACAAATTCATGTTCCCCATTTTGAACTGCTGCCATGGCCTTTGTTTTATTACTGAATTCTATCAATTAAAATTTCTGAGATAAATAAAGAGTACTATAAATGTATTTTTTTTTTAAAACAGAAGAAAAGATTGTCCTACTTGGTTCTATGAATAGTCTTGTCCCGGATCCAAAGATGATTTTTCGTGTTGCCTCATTCACACAGTAACAAACGTCTCTTCAAAAAACTCTTCCTCAGAGGCAACAACGACTCTGCTGTACTTCATTATTTTTGCAACTAAATTTGAAGCTTTGATCAATTGCACGTTTTGATTTTTTTTAATTATCTATCACTGTTGATGGTCCTTTAATAGCATTAGATTTGTTTAGTTGTGATAGTCTTGAAGATCAAATTGTATTGCTATAAATGTTACCATCTATGTACACATGAAGACTTGTTGATAAAGTATTTTTATTAAATTGGTCTCTGAGGAAATTAAACAGTGGTAATAAAAACAGAAACTAAACGTCTCTTACTTGATTCAACTGTTAAGGTTGTTCCTTGACCAAAAATTAACTTTCTTCCAGAACCATCCACACAACAGAAACAATCACAACAAAAACATGGCCAGTTTACCATGAACGTGTTCGATTTGTGTGTTGATTATAAATGGCAAAAATAAATATTTTTAAAAAAGCAATAACATTTTAAGATTTGATTCTTCATTTGAGATTACTTTTAGTAATTTTTAGTTACTTTTAAACATTTAGCCTATTATTGGTAAGTCTTTGTTATGTTTTAAAGTTATTGTAAACTATTTTAATGTATTTTACTCTACTTAAAAATAGCAAAAATTTCTTACTTGACTTTACATACAAAGTTGTCCCTTTTCCAAAATGAATCTTCCAAGACCCATCATTTACACAGTACCTGACCTCACCACAAAAACTGTTTCATTCTCAAAACCTTATTTATATATCTATTTTTTATATATATATTTAATATGATTTTTTTATTTTTATTATTTTAATTTTCTATATATAGCCTACATCTACAGTTTTTTACTGTGTCAATTAATTTTTTTTTACTTTATGTATATAGTTTATATAGTTTTAGACAATGGTGTTACAATATAAAATGTGAGCAATGATAAATGTTTAATGATTTAAATACTCACTGTAATTGACGTTCAGTTTTGTGCCTTGTCCAAATATAATTTCGTCACCAAGTGTCACACAGTAGTGCAAACCGTGGCAATATCTAATGCAGTTCTAGCAATATAATAAGGCCTTTTAATTTCATACCTAACACACAATTGTTACAAACAATTTATATTTGAAATCTTGAATTTCAAAGTACACAAAGCAGCTATAAATTGTATAGTGTTTTACTGTCCTAGAATAACTATACTCATATTTAGTACTTCAGTAGTAGCTTTCTTCGACTTCAGCAAATTTTACATTTATAAACTTGACTGTGCGATAAATACAGCTTTTTACTTTGTCAGTTAAATGTAATGGATTCCGTATACTTACTTGAATGAACAGTCAATAATGTTCCAGAGGCAAATGTTATTTTGTCCCCTGAATAAGTCACACAGTAGCTAATGCCTCAGCAATTACTCAGAGTGCTTTAGAATTAATCAAATCTATAGTCAAACATCTATACACAACGCAAACAATGTAAAAAAAAAAATTATAATAAAAAATAAAATGTAAATAAAAAGAGTATTAGTACATTTTACAGGAAAATACTACCTTCTTTGTATTTATGTGATGTTCACCAGCAATTTCTAATTGAAAATTTTTCTACACCAAATTGTTTTCAGTGTTGCTCTGAATAAACGCATGTTCCAAATGTGAACAAGATTTTTTTTTAAAGAATGAAATATTAAGTGTTTAAGTAGAAATGTGTCAAATGTTCATTTATATTTGGAGCAGGATACTATGCATGTTTTCTACATTACTTGATGCATATTTCTGCATTAGATGTCAGTAAAGTTTGGCAAAGTTTAAGAATATGTCATGCTATTAACTTTAAAAACTTTATATTTTGGTTCAAATTAAACAACATAGATCCAGTACACTTACTTGACTCAATTAGTAATTGTGTGCCTTTTCCAAAAATGATCTTGTCCAATCCCACATTCACACAGCAGGAAGAATCATTTCAAAATCTCAAGAGAATGGTTTTCAGAGATTGAATATACTTTCTAAAACTAATCCTAATCTCCAAACCTAATCTGAGACCAAAAATAGATTTATCAAACAAAACTCATTAGTAGGCAATAAACTTACGTGAATTTACTATCAATTTTGTTCCTGTTCCAAAGATAATCTTGTTAAATCCTCCAGTTTTCACACAACCAGAAACTTCACAACAAAAACTATCCGGAATGACGATGTAGAAATTTATCAACATGACTACAGAAACAAATACTAAAGCCTATAGCTGATTAAAAGATTATTACGAAACAGAACTGCCACTTTGATTTGGAAAGGAAATTTTATATAAATACAAAATAAGAAAATGAAAATGCTGTAATGATAGATTTGAACTATACCTGAATCAACAGTAAGTTTGGTCCCTTTCCCAAATATTAAACGTCCTACGTTGTTAGTCACACAGAGTTACACTGCTTTACAAAAATTTAAGATTATTAATAGTAAGTAATAGAGTGCCACTGTTTTAAACACATCTGCCACTGATTTAGTAAAACCTATAAGAACGCAGAAAGATTGATATTGCACTTCTTAGAACTAAAAGAGTTTTTATTTATGGAATTTCAAAGCAACTTTGAAAAGGTATTTTTAATGGTATATTTTTGAGGTTTTTTTTCAGAAATGTAAATGAAATGCTAAAAAGCTTGGATTATATCAAGCTTTTTATGTTTTGTATGTTGTTATTATGAAAATTAAGCACTACCTGAGTTAATGGTAAGTTTGGTTCCTTTTCCAAATATCACTTTCCATCCTCCAGCATCAGTCACACAGTTTTACATGGCAGTACTAAAACATACTAACTACTAATACAAAAAAAAATACAAAAAAAAACTCAACTTTAGACATCATGTGGATTAATGCTTTACTGAGTTCTACATATCAGGTCAAATGTTTTTTTAACTTTTTATTTATTTTTTGGTATGACTTTAGTATATGGACCAATTCTCACTATTAACTAGCTGCTTATTAACATATTGAGTGTTAATTATTATTTATAAAGCACATATTCTGCATGACCATTCTACATCCCTAATTTTACCCAATAACTAAACTTAACAACTGCCTTACTAACTATTAACAAGCAGCAAATTAGTAGTTTATCAAGCAAAAGTCAAAGTTATTGGTTTGTTAATAGCGATAATTGATCCTTAAAATAAAGTTTGGCCTTTTAATAAACAATTTAAACAAACTTACTTGTTTCAATGATTAACTTTGTTCCAGTCCCAAAGAAAATTTTGTTTGCTCCACTTCCATAATTCACACATTATTACACTGCACAGCAAAATCTATCAGACCTGACAAACAGGTCTTACAGAACTTTACAGATCCACAACTGAATTATATTACAAAACAGGACAATACTAGAATTATTTTGAACGGTGTGTCAATTGATAAATAAATAATTAAGATTGCTTTGTTTCTACTTACTTGAATTTATGATAACCTTTGTTCCTTGACCAAAGATTATCTTATTAGAAAATGACACACAGTGTTAGCAACCATACATATTACCTCTTTTGATTATTTCTACATTATACTGTCTGAGGAAAGGATTATTTTTAAGTTTTGCAATCAAAACAAAAAGATTTTTAAAAGAATAATGTTTCAGTTGAGTTTGTTTTTAGTTGGTTAGTTGTTTCTTATTCCCAGAAATGTAACTACAATACAACAATCTTTGGCAAATTTTATGTGTTTAAGTGTTTGATTTTTTACCTACAAACAAGCTACAAAACTACTTATGGGAAACTTATTACATTTCAGACATAATGTGTGTAATATTCTACTTAGAACCCAAGTATGATATCTAAAATGATATTTTGATGAAATTGACTTTGTGCCTGTCCCAAAGATTATTTTGTTAATTACACTTCTGTGTTTGTTAATGTATTTATCACTTACTTGTTTCAACATGAAGTTTAGTTCCAGAACCAAAATAGATTCTGTAGGTTCCATCCGCAGTCACACACTGCAGTCCCCCCTTGCAATTACTCTACACCCACAAAACACTTCATCTATATTCTAATAGACTGTGAGGATTCTACATATAAACAAGTGCTAGATTGTGGAAAAACTTTCAGAAGAAAAACAGCTAAAAGTATTGTTCCTTACTTACACTGCTGAATTTGTTCAACTTTTCTCTTTTTAGAAATTCATCATAGTAATTATTATTGACTTACTTGTTTCAACAGTAAGTCTGGTTCCAGAGCCAAAAACGATTTTACGGTTTCCACCTCCAGTCACACACTACATTTCCTCTTAGCAATTACTCTACACGATATTAGGTATTCAAAATTTTGCTATTGCACTTGGAAAATTAGGTGCAAATGCAGATCTATTTATTGTATATAAATTATCCTGATTGCTAAAGATTTTTAATAGAACAAAAATAATAGTCTTGAAATATAGATTAAAAAGATGACACAAGAAAGTTTGAAACAACAAATAAAATACAAATAGATGGATAATACGGATCTGGATACTCACTTGTGTGAATTTCTAATTTTGTGCCAGACCCAAAGATTATCTTTCCATATGAACTTCCAGAATCCACACAGTGCTAAACCTGATAACTAGAACTCTCTACAGAGGACTGTTTGACTCTTACCAAACTATTTAGCAAAAAATGTACGTATTATGTATTTAAAGCCCATGACACTTAGTCAAAAATCTATCCTCTATTATGCTTCAAATAAAATCATGTGGATTAATCATTGTATGATAATTTATAGCTTTTTACTGGCCGTTGTAATTTGATTTGCAAATATAACTGTTCTTTCGTAAACATTCTTTCTTTTTCCACATCATTTCATATTTGCTCTTGTCCAATTTTTAGTTTTTAACGACTTCCATCCCAAACATTGAAAATATTTTCTATATGTACTATGCATATCAAATAATGAATATTTTAGTATTGCAATACTTGCAAACAAAACCACTTACTTGTGTCGACAAGCAGATTTGTCCCTTGACCAAAAATGAGTTTCCCTCCATAGTTATTAGTCACACAGTGCTAAACTTCATAACATTTTCTGACTGCTCTTCCATTTCTCTCTTAATCGCCAAGCCCAGAGGTCAGTATCCAACTACACTGAACTTTGAAAGTATTGAAATTTTACAATTTCACAGCTTCATCTGGGAAATAGTGGATGTTTATTAATCAACTTCATGCCTCTCCCAAAATAAGCTTGTATATACCAGATGTATTTAGACAGTCAAAACTAGATGTACTCACACAATAAAAACACCTCAACAAATGTTTAATCCACACAACTAAACTACACCTGATAGCATATTGATTTACCTTCATATCCAGCATAAGAAGATGTCTCTAAACACTACCAAATCTGTGTACAATGAGAAATGAATATTTCATCTGATTTGAGGAGTTTGAGTGGATACTTACTAGAGTGAACATGTAATTTTGTGCCAGACCCAAAGATCAGCTTTCCAATTCCACCATCCACACACTGCTAAACTTCATACCTCTAACTCTCTCTATGTAGTGCGCCTAAGGGGCATTTGAATTAAGATAATACATCATTTTGTTTGACAATGCATGTATATCTACAATATCCATTATTGTTGTTGACATTCTTAAAGCAGGCACTTACTTGTATTAATAACTAGGTTTGTGCCTTCACCAAGTATAAATTTCCCTCCATAGTTTGTTGACACACAGTGTTGAGCGTCATAACATTTCATAACACTCACCTAAAGTTCTGCTAATAGTTTATTTTATTAACAGATTGTTTTTAATTTGTATATTTATTTGCATTAACAACCACATTAATAAAATGTTTAAATTTGTTGTTTTTTATTGTGTATTTTTTTTAAATATCAATTCAATTCTGAAACCAGCACATCTAACAGGATATTTTAGAGATAATATATTATTGTGCCATACCTGACTGTACTGTGAGCTTTGTTCCAGTCCCAAATATCATTTTAAATCCTCCAGTGTTAGTCACACAGGATTATATAGTTGCACAAAAACAACTCTGACTTCAAACTTTTGTAAAACGTATGTTTCGCTACATGCTAGCTTAAAGTGTAAACACTTAATACTAAATCAATTTACTTTTATTTTAATAGTTTTATTAAATTATTATTTTAAGACACATATGTGAATTGATACGTGAATAGGGATCCTAGATTTACCCATCAGGTTTAAAATCATTAACATTCATCATATATTTTAATAAAAATAAAAAGTTTTATTTCTTACTTGTTCCGATGATCAATTTTGTGCCTGTCCCGAAGAATATTTTATTGACGTTAACTCCAGAAGCCACACAGTATGTGACCACAGAACAAAAACTAATTAGCCTTAGAAACACACGACTATTAAGTTTAACGATCACTGTTTGTGCCTTAGACTAAAGATATTTTGCAGATTAAATACAGTGAACCCATAATGAATATGGGTTTGTTGAATTAACATTGGAAATACAATTTAATGTTTTCCAGTTAAGTTAAAAATGAGAAACAGGTACAGCTGCATGGAAACAAGGCAAGATTTTGAGGGCCATATTAAAGTTATTAAATGAAAGCATGCCAGAAACTACCATGCTGGCCTATAGACAATAAATCAGAAACATCTTCTTGAATGTGGACCAACATCATTTAGCTTGGAACAAATGTACCTTGAGAAGCTTTCCAGCAAAAAGACTAGCAATCATTTTTCAATGATAAACAAATGTGATCAATAAAGCTTTTTACTTTGTCAATTAATTCTAAAAATATATACACTTACTTGAATGAACAGTCAATGATGTTCCAGAGGCAAATGTTATTTTGCCCCCTGAATTAGTCACACAGTAGCTAATGCCTCAGCAATTACTTAAGAGTGCTATAGAATAAATCAAATCTATAGTAAAATACCAATACATAGCCCAAACAGTGCAAAAAAAATCATGGGTTCAATTCTCAGGGGATGCAAGAACTGATCAAATATATATCTTCAATACAACGACAATCAGTTTGAATAAACGCACTTGCTATATGTGCTTGTTAACTTTTTAGGCAAATACGTGTCAAACATGTTAATGTTTATTTTTTTATATTTGGAATAGAATACTATGCATGTTTTTCTACATTAATTGATGTGTATTTCCGCATTAGACTTCAGTAAAGCTTGCAAAGTTTAGTATCAGTAAACATCAGTGAAGCTTGCAAGAATATTTTATGCTACTAATTTAACTTCATGTTTTGGTTCAAATAAGACAATAGTGATACAGTAAACTTACTTGATTCTATTAGTAATTGTGTGCCTTTTCCAAAAATGATCTTCTCCATTCCCACATTCACACAGCAGGAAGCATCATTTCAAAAATCTCAAGAGAAAGTACAATCAGTCTCTAAAAACCTGTCTAAAACTAATCCTACACTCTTAAAAATAAAGGTGCTTCAAAAGGTTCATCAAGCGATGCCATAGAAGAACCATTTTTGGTTCCACAAAGAACCATTCAGTTAAAGGTCCTTTAAAGAACCATCTCTTCCTTACCTTTTTATAATCTGAAGAACCTTCTTTCACCACAAAGATCCTTTTGTGAAACAGAAAGGTTCTTCAGATGTTAAAGGTTCTTTATGGAACCATTTAGACAAAAAGATTCTTCTATGGCATCGTGAAGCACCTTTATTTTTAAGAGTGTAATCTCCAAACCTAATCTGACCAAAAATAGATTTATCAAACAAAACTCATTAGTAGGCAATAAACTTACGTGAATTTACTATTAGTTTTGTTCCTGTTCCAAAAATAATCTTGTCATATCCTCCAGATTTCACACAACCAGAAACTTCACAACAAAAACTATCCGGAATGAGGATGCAGAATGTTTTTAAGGACTATGAGAAATACCCCTGCCATTTCTTATAAATACATAAAATATGAATATGTATATGAAAATGCTGTAGATTTGAACTATACCTGAATCAACAGTAAGTTTTGTTCCTTTGCCAAATGTTATACGTCCTGCGGTGTTAGTCACACAGAGTTACACTGCTTTACAAAAACTTACGATTATTAATAAATTAATGAGTGCCACTGTTTGATTTAGTAAAACCTATAATAACTCATAAAGGTTGATGTTGCACTATTCAGAACTTCAGAAGGTTTTATTTACTGAATTTTAAAGCAACTTACTGAAAAGGGACAAAAAATATATAATATTATACGATCTTAACTGCAATAAACAGCCAGATTGTTCACTTACGTGTTGAAACTATCAGTTTTGTTCCTGTTCCAAAGATAATCTTCCCATATCCCGCATCAGTCACACAATAAAATACCTCGCAACAAAAACTAAGAATTAGAGACCGGCTACATCAAGATTTTACTGATGAATGTACTGACAAGCAATCTATTTGGTTCCAAAACATATATTTTACTTTAAAAATCAATAGAGAAAAGCAATTAACCTATAATAATCTTGAGTTTTCTAAATTACAAAATAGGACATTAGTATAATTAACATAAATGGTCTTATATCAGTATTTGTGGTGTGAAAACTACCAGAAAACAGACACTTCACTTCACATGAGAACTAAATAATTCAAATTAATTTGTTTACTTGCTTGACCTTATACTCGACCAAAGATCATCTTATCAGAATATCATTAGCAACTACATAAATTACCCTAGTGATTATCGGATGGTACTCTATGGAGAAACAATCCTTTTTAAGTTTTGCAGGCAAAATAAAATAATTTTAATAGTGCATTTTTAAGGTTTTGTGTGTGTGTTGAAATGCTGAAATCCTTCGATTATGTCAGAGCATTTTATGTTTGTTGTTGTTTAATATTGACTTATGAAAATAACCACTTATGAAAATTAGACACTACCTGAGTTGATGGTTAGTTTTGTTCCTTTTCCAAATATCACTTTCCATCCTCCTGCTGCATCAGTCACACAGTTTTACATGGCAGCACTAAAACATACTAACTACTAATGGGAAACATCCTAAACTTTACACATCATGTGCATTAATGCTTTACTTAGTCCTAAATACCAGATAAAGTTTTTTTTTTTATAATTCTCAACAAAAAGGAAAACAAACTTACTTGTTTCAATGATTAACTTTGTGCCTGTCCCAAAGATCATTTTGTTTACTCCACTTGCATAAGTCACACATCATTACACTGCACAGCAAAATCTATCAGACCTGACAAACAAGTCTTACAGAACTTTACCTGAATTCTTGTTTGAAAACGGCGTGTGAAAACAACAACAGACACTATACATCAAACGATAAATGAATAATAATTCAGGTCTGATTCTACTTACTTGAATTTATGATAACCTTTGTTCCTTGACCAAAGGTGATCTTATCCGAATATGACACACAGTGTTAGCAACCATACTTATTACCTCTTTTGATTATTTCTACATTGCATTGCCTGGGAATTACTTTATTTTTAAGGTTTGGTTTGGCTTTTTGGGTTTTTTCCCATTAATATGACGAATACTACAATCTTTGGGATCATTATATCAAGCATTTTAAGTGTTTATATATTTTACTAACTTTTACGATGCAAATTATTTATAGGGATGATATCGAAAATAATATTGTGATGAAAAGGTCTTAAACATTGAATGAAAAAACTTTTATTAATTTGTTGTCACCAACTTGTTTCAATTATCAACTTTGTGCCTGTCTCAAAGATTTTGTTGTTAATTACACTTCTGTGTTTGTTAATGTATTTATCACTTACTTGTTTCAACATGAAGTTTAGTTCCAGAACCAAAATAGATTTTGTAGTTTCCACCTGCAGTCACACACTGCAGTCCCCCCTTGCAATTACTCTACACCCACAAAACACTTCATCTATATTCTAATAGACTGTGAGGATTCTACATTTTTTGCAATTACGCTACAGAAAATGATTTAAATTTTATATAAATAAGATGAGTGCTGGATTGTGAAAAACTTCCAGAAGAAAAACAGCTGGTAGTACTTTGCCTTTCCTACACTGTTTCGCACTGCCCAAACTGTACGAGGTCCTTTTCTCATTTTAATTTAAAACTTATTATTACTGTAGTATTACTGACTTACTTGATTTAACAGTAAGTCTGGTTCCAGAGCCAAAAATGATTTTCCAGTTTCCACCTCCAGTCACACACTGCAGTTCCTCTTAGCAATTACTCTAAACGCGTGCATACACCCCCATAATCTACAAACATTCATATTCTACAAACATTTCTACTAGGAAATCTAAATTTTACACTTGGAAAATTAAAAAGATCGACTTACTGAATATAAATTAATGTGATGGATTTTTAATAGAACAAATAATCTTGTGCAGTTGTAACACAAGAAGTTTGAAACAACATACGAATAGATACGGATCTGGATACTCACTTGTGTGAATTGCTAATTTTGTGCCAGACCCAAAGATTATCTTTCCATATGAACTTCCAGAAGTCACACAGTGCTAAACCTGATAACTAGAACTCTCTACAGAGGACTGTTTGACTCTTACCAAAATATTTAGCAAAATATCTATGTATTATTTATTTAAGGCCATTAAAACACTGTTTTTAACATTACTGTACATCTACCAGGGTAAAAAAAATTACTACCCTTGGATTAATCATCATATAATCATTTTTTTATGGCCGTTATCTAATTTGATTTGCTAGTTTAACTGTCCTTTCTCATGCATTCTTTCATTTTTCATTACACACTTGTTATTGTCAAATTGAAACAATTTTTTAACTACTTCTATAACTTTGCAATCCTTAAAGCAAAACCACTTACTTGTGTCAACATGCAGATTTGTCCCTTGACCAAAAATGAGTTTCCCTCCAAAGCTATTAGACACACAGTGCTGAACTTCATTACATTTTCTGACTTCTCTTCCATTGTGCTCTCAATCACCAAGACCAGAGGTCAGTATCCAACTACACTGAACTTTGAAAGGACAGTTTTACAATATAACTTCATCTGAGAAATAGTGGATGATTATTAACTTTTTTTTTGTTGATAATTAATTAACTTTGTATGTATCCCAAAAATAAGCTTGTATACACCAGATGAAGTTACAATGCATAATTTTTTTTAAATTCATTTTTAAACATTCTTTGACAATGCATGTATATCCACATACATATATCCATTATTGTTGTTGACTAGGAATTTCAGTTTAACAAAATTACAAATTTTTTGTACGTTTCTTATTATTGACATTCTTAAATCAGGCACTTACTTGTATCAACAACTAGGTTTGTGCCTTCGCCAAGTATAAATTTCCCTCCATAGTTTGTTGACACACAGTGCTGAGCTTCATAACATTTTCCATTTTCACCCAGTCATTCTGCTTCCTCGCATGTTTTTTTTATTTTTATTAATTAATTGTTTTTAAATTTGTATATTTTTCCGCATTTACAATCAGATTACTTATTCAAAAACTATTTTTTAAACTTATGTTTTTTAATATCTTATAAATATTTAATATATGATATATAATATTTCATTTTAATTCTGAAACCAGGATATCTAACAGGATATTTTAGAGATAAATTGTGGAATATATTAAATTGGGGAATATATTATTTTGCCATACCTGACTGTACTGTGAGCTTTGTTCCAGTCCCAAATATCATTTTAACACCTCCAGTGTTAGTCACACAGGATTATATCGTTGCACAAAAACATTGCTGACTTCAAATCTCTGTAAATGTATTCTTTGGCACATGCTAGCTTAAAGTGTATAACAATAACTCAGTAATAATAAAAGTGAATTGTGTGCTTTTATGTGCACCCATCAGATTAATCAAAATCAACAACTTTCATAATATAATTAATAAAAGTAAAATAACTTTTTTCCTTCTTACTTGTTCCGATGATTAATTTTGTGCCTGTCCCGAAGAATAGTTTATTGAGATTAGCTCCAGTAGTCACACAGTATGTGACCACAGAACAAAAACTAATTAGCCTTAGAAACACACGACTATTAAGGGTAACGATCACTGATTTAGTAAACACTGAATTAATGTGGGTTTGTTAAATTAACATTGCATGGAAACATGGGAAGACTGATCAGCTTTTGATGGCCATATTAAAGATCATCAATTAAGACAGAAACTACTAAGCTGGACCACAGAAAATAAATCACGAACATCATCTTGAATGTGGACGGACATAATTTAACTTGAGAGAAATGTATTTTTCAGAAGTTTGAGCAAAAAGGCTAGCAATTATTTTTTCAATGATAACTAAAAACCGCTCAGAAGTCAAATCTGCACAAATACCATGCAACTGTACAAACATAAAATAACAGAAAAAAACGTACTTGTTTGAATTTCTAGCTTTGTGCCTGCTCCAAAAATAAGCTTTTGTCCACCTCCAGCATTCACACAGTATGAAACAATATAGCAAAATCCCTCAAACTATAACACTCTAGTTTTATCTAACCAAATTAATACAAATCTTCATGTTCACTAGTAATGTTCTCCATCATTATTAATCTGTTCAAAGTTACCACTGAAATTTTATGATTCAATATGTTTAATATCTAACTCATCATATTAAGTTGGTATTTCTATACTACTGTAAAATATATTGCTTTATGCATTAAACAACTTATATGGAGGAAATAATCATTTCCAACAAATCTTTCCACATTTTTCAGAAGTCACTTACTACTTTCAATGGTTAGTTTGGTTCCAGAGCCAAAATGGATTTTTGAGCTTCCACTTTGAGTCACACATTATATTTCATCTCTACACTAACTTCCTCAACAATATGTTGTACCTCTGCCACTGAAACGATAAAAGAAAGCTTATAAACTTCACTTAATGACCATGGTGTATTCATTACTTAATGTAAGGCAGGGTACAGGGTATCAGGTAAAAAAAAAAAAAAACAATATCTTAAAACTATGACCATCCTGCACATATGACCATCCCAGTACTAACTTTAAACTGAAAAGATTATTGATGCCATGTTAAATGACAGATCACAGATGAATTATAGGTTTACAATCATTATTGCTTTTGTTCTTCCAGAAACAAACTTTTTGGAACAAAGAAACAAGAATAAATAGCAAAATGGAAATCAGAACATATTAATTAGCACTGATAATCATGAACTTACTTGTTTCAACTATCAATTGTGTGCCTTTCCCAAAGAAAAGCTTGTATCCACTTCCAAAAGTCACGCAATGTATGACAACTAAGCTATAGCTTAAAGTGCATAACAATAACTGAGTAATAATAAAAGTGAATTGTGTGCTTTTATGTGCACCCATCAGATTAATCAAAATCAACAACTTTCATAATATAATTAATAAACGTAAAATAACTTTTTTCCTTCTTACTTGTTCCGATGATTAATTTTGTGCCTGTCCCGAAGAATAGTTTGTTGATATTAGCTCCAGTAGTCACACAGTATGTGACCACAGAACAAAAACTAATTAGCCTTAGAAACACACGACTATTAAGGTCAGTGATCACTGTTTGTGCTTTACTCTAAAGATATTTAGCAGATTTAGTAAACACTGAATTAATGTGGGTTTGTTAAATTAACATCGCATAGAAACATGGGAAGACTGATCAGTTTTTGATGGCCATATTAAAGATAATCAATTAAGACTTGCCAGAAACTACTAAGCTGGACCACAGAAAATAAATCACGAACATCATTACGAATGAGGACTGATAAAATTTTACTTGAGATAAACATACTTTTCAGAAGTTCTCAAGCAAAAAGGCTAGCAATTCTTTTCCAATGATAACTAAAAAAAACTCTCAGAAGTCAAATCTGTGCAAATACAGTGAAACTGTACAAATAAAAAATAACAGAATAAAACTTACTTGTTTGAATTTCTAGCTTTGTGCCTGTTCCAAAAATAAGCTTTTGTACACCTCCAGCATTCACACAACATGAAACAATATAGCAAAATCCCTCAAACTATAACAACTATAAGACTCTAGTTTTATCTAACCAAATCAATATAAATCTTCATGTACACTATTAATGATCTCCAATATTATTCATCTGTTCAAAGTTATCGCTAAAATTGTATGATCCAATGTTTTATATCTAACTCATTATCATATTAAGTTGGTATTTTTATCCTACTGTCAAATGTACTGCTTTATACATTAAACAATGTATATTATGGAGGAAATAGTAATTCCCAACAAATGTTTCAAAATTTTTTTTACAAATCACTTACTACTTTCAACGGTCAGTTTAGTCCCAGAGCCAAAATGGATTTTCCAGCCTCCACTTTGAGTCACACATTATATTTCACCTCTACACTAACTTCCTCAGTAATATGTTGTACCTCTGCCACTAAAAAAATAAATACATTTCAAATAAAACTAAAATAAATTTCACTTAATGTCCATGTGGTATTCATTCCTTACAGGGTACCAGGTAAATTTTGTTTTAATACCTTAAAACTATGACCATCCCAGTACTAACTTTAAACGGATTATTGATGCCATAATAAATGACAGATCACAGATAAATTATAAATTTACAGTCATCACTTGCTATTTCATAAACTTTCTATCTGGAACAAAAAAAAACAAGATTGAATCGTGTTAGAAATTAAATCAGAACACATAATTAGCACTGATAATCATGAACTTACTTGTTTCAACTATCAATTGTGTGCCTTTCCCAAATATAAGCTTGTATCCACTTCCAGAAGTCACACAATGTTAGACAACTAAGCAAAAACTACCTGACCAGAAACTTAATTCTCCTTAATAAATTTTAACGACTAATATGACAATTTGTAATTGATAAAGTATATTAAATATGCATTTTAAAGCATAATGATGAATGACTATTAGTAAACAGCACATTGGTAAATAAACATTTTACTGCTATATATATATTTTATCAGGAATGCAAATCTCATTTCATACCTTTTTACTAATCTCAAAAAACACTATGTATAAAACATGTTTTACCTCTTTACTAAAAAACACTTACTTGATTCAACAGTCAACTTTGTGCCTGTCCCAAAGAAAATCTTATAAGCTCCACTTCCAGAAGTCACACAATGAAAGACTACTAAGCAAAAACTATCTGAAAGACTAATGTGACAATGTGTATTAAATATACATTTCAAAGTGCATGACTTTTAGGAACATTTTGCCATTTTGCTAGCATAATGCATGTGAGGTTAAATATGGATTAGTTTCTAGTATGGACTACTTTATTCATATCTTAATACGCATTACTGATATATATATATATATATATATATATATATATATATATATATATATATATATATATATATATAAAAACGTTTTTACATCTTTACTCTCCTGTTAGCCTCTAAAAACACTTACTTGTTTGAACAATCATTTTGGTCCCAGAGCCAAAATAGATTTGCCTGACACCAGATGAAGTCACACAATAGCATTTACCAAACCAATAACTTTATGCTCCTGTAAAAAACTTGTCAATTTGTTAATGACACCTTCCCTTACTATATACATGAGAAACTATAATATATAATATAAATCTAACAGGACATTTCACATACTTTTACAGTAAAATACTATTAAGTGTACAGTTTTTGGAAGTGAAATAATAAGTAATATATTAGAGTGAAACATTTAAAACTGACAACCTCAGAATTCTTTGTGTGACACTTCGCATTTGATGGTTTTTCACTGTTTCTTAGTTTTTTCTTATCAATTATGTACATTACGATTATTATTTTTATTATTATTTTATGTATGTTTTGTATTTGTATGACGCCGTGCACCTTCTGTATATTAGTATTTACTTAACTTGTCCAAAAGCAACTTGAACGCAGATTCTACATGTGCTTTTTCATGACCACCTGTGTTTTATGGAGGTTATCAGTGTATTATAAGGGTAAAAAACAGATTTTAGTTCTTCAGTAGGTTGGTGAAATTAACAATCTATTACTAAATGATATATACATTGTGTGTGTGTGTACTGTAAATTAAAGTCCATAACACCTGAAATGTTGCTACCATATTTTAACTGTAAAGTTCTGTCAGCCACAGCTGCTGCTTTTTATTTTTTTTACAGTAATTTTATTTTTAATTTTTTAAAAGCCAAAGTAAAAAGCAAATAACAGCTCATACCAATAAACTAATATAATTATATAAATATAATATAATCATAAAATATATGCCTATGTATTAGCATTAATAAACTTACTTGATTCAATTATCAGGTTTGTACCTGCCCCAAAGATGATCTTATTTGCAGTTCCAGTCACACAATATAAGACCACAACACCAAAACCATCTAACACACCACTCTATTTTTATGAATCTACTTTTAGGCATTTTAAAGTTTAATTTAAAAAAGTTTTATCACATGCTATTTATATATGTTACACATGTTACAAAGTGAGTCAATGCTTGATTTTGTGTTATCTCTTGTAAAAAGAGAAATGAAAAAAAAAAGAAAGAGTTTTACCTGAATTTACAAAAAGCCTTGTGCCTTTCCCAAATATGACTTTTTTCACTCCAGTGTCAGTCACACACAGCTATATAGCTACACAAAAACATGCTGACTGCTTAAGGGAAACACAAATTCAATATAGAA
This sequence comes from Barbus barbus, assembly GCF_936440315.1. Classification (NCBI taxonomy): domain Eukaryota; kingdom Metazoa; phylum Chordata; class Actinopteri; order Cypriniformes; family Cyprinidae; genus Barbus; species Barbus barbus. Next base: position 10,675,147 of record NC_136754.1, read on the forward strand.
TTTAGTATAAAAATATAGAGCTTTAGTACAAAAAATTATTAGTTTAGGCTTCAAACCAATTTTATGCTCTCATGCTAGTAGATCTTGTCCTACTAATTACTAGAAGTTTTATCATAGATAAGAAAAACCAAGGCTTTCCGCAATACATGTCAGTGGTGCACTTGGAGTGTAATACAGAATAATTAACTTACTTGTTTCAATAATCAGATTTGTGCCTGTCCCAAATATAAGCTTATTGAATCCACTGTCAGTCACACACTACAAAACCAAACACCAAAAACTAGGGATACCTTAGATGCTTTAGATCACTGCGTCAAAATCAGAACCACTCTTTCCAGATAAAGGGAACTTACGGAAATTTTAAATCCCCTCTGATAATAAATTAGATGTGTGACCAACAAAAACAGAATCAGAATCTAGATCTATAATACTGGATTTGGGTGTAATGTGTAAAAAATAATATTTTACGTAGTGCATTTTTGCTGATATGATCCAATATTCCCATTGGTTTTAAAGTCAAAATAAATTATCTACTTATGCTGTAATATTCTTTAAACATCCATTATATTAACTGTCAAATAACTGCTTTCTTTTCATGATCAGTTTTTTTTTCTTTTCATATTCAGCTCAATGCTGTACCATCCCTCAGCGGTATAGGATTTTTGCTTCAAATTGATGACTGTTATAAAGGACAGATATCAAATATAATGAATTCATGACACATAATACTGAAAATCATGAACTTACTTGTTTCAACTATTAATTTTGTGCCTTTCCCAAAGATAATCTTGTCGTTTCCACCTCCATAAGTCACACAATGTAAGACCACGAAACAAAAACTATTTGGTCTGAGTGGCTCAATCAACCTTTCATAAATAAATAATTAGCAATGAACGGTTTTCACGTCACAAAAACATTTTTAAATCATTCTAAGCTATCCAGTATTGAAGTGCTGTCCAATATTTATGCACTATTTTGTTGGCATATTTTATATGTGTGTTAGTCTCTCGCAAGAATTAAATTGTCAAATATACTTAAGTTCTGTCAACCACAGCTGCCATTTTGTACTGTAATTTTTAGTTTTTTAGTTTTTTACAGTGTTGATTTGTAGTTTTTCTTTGTGTTAGTATCAGCTTCACCACTTGGACAGATTCTCTTTTACATTTTTTGAAGTGCTAGTAACAGTTAATAATAAATAACAACTAATCTAATTAAATATATATGGCTGAGAATACTACTTACTTGTTTCAATTATCAGGTTTGTACCTGCCCCAAAGATAATCTTATATCCAGTTCCAGTCACACAATATAAGACCACAACACCAAAACCTTCTAACATGTACCATCGCACATCGCACCGTTTTTATGAATCTGCTTTAAGGCATTTTAAAGTTTAAGTAAAAAATAAGTTTTATCACCTGCTATATATCTTATGTATTCTATTTTGTGGGAAAAAGGTTTTATTGTCGCTTTCTGTTTTTATGTAAAATTAACAACATTAGTACTAACAAGAAAATGTGGGATTCTGTATACTCACTTCCATTAACATATAATTTTGTGCCAGAGCCAAAGATCAGCTTTCCAAATCCACTTCCATCATTCACACAGTATGAAATGTCATAATGCTAACTGGTTAGAGTTATAAGAATATGAGGTTAGACAGTAATGTTCATCTTTAAGTTGATTTTTTTTTATTCCTCTCGTTCCGTTGACACAAATATATTTTACATTCCTTAAGTTTCTAACTGCATATATTAATTAATCTATGTCTATGTCCACTTTACTGTAAGTACTTGTAAGTGAGAGTCAATATTTGTTTGTGTCATCTCTTATAAAAAGAAGAAAGATTTTTACCTGAATTTACAAAGAGCCTTGTGCCTTTCCCAAATATTACTTTCCTTACTCCAGTGTCAGTCACACACAGTTATATAGCTACACAAAAACATGCTGACTGCATAAGGGAACCACAAATTCAGTATAGAATTTAACACCAAAAGAGCTTCCGTAATGTTTAGTTAAGGCTTTAAAGCAATGTTATGCTGTCATGTTAACAGATTCTGTCCTATTAATTACTTAAAGCATTGTCCTAGGAAAGAAAAACCAAAGCTTTTCTTAAAAAACCAAACATGTCAAACAACGTCATGTCAATTGTACTTCTGGTGTAGTGAATAATGATTAACTTACTCGTTTCGATAATCAGATTTGTGCCTTTCCCAAATGTAAGCTTACTGAATCCACCTCCAGTCACACATTATAAAACCAAACACCAAAAACTACAATTTCAAATATAATGAATTCAAGACACATAATACTGATAATCATGAACTTACTTGTTTCAACTATCAATTGTGTGCCTTTCCCAAAGATAATCTTGTTTCCTCCACCTCCATAAGTCACACAATGCAAGACCACCAAACAAAAACTATTTGGTCTGAGTGACTACAAGGCAAAAACTATCTGACCTGAATCTTAATTCTCCTCAATGAATCTGATCTAATATGAAGACTTTCAATTGATAAGGTATATTAAATATGCATTTTAAATCATACAAATTAATTACCATTACCATACACACTAGAGAACACCTCTTTAATAACCTCACTTACACTTACTTGTTTTAACAGTCAACTTTGTGCCTGTCCCAAAGAAAAGCTTGTAAACTCCACTTCCAGAAGTCACACAACATAAGACCACTAAGCAAAAACTAAGCTAGCGTAGTAGTAAATAACACTAGTTTCTCTTACAAGAACTTTCTATTTTATTCAATTTATATCTTAATATGCATTGGTGTTATGTAAAAAAAAAGTTTATTATATCTTTACTAGCCTCTAAAACACTTACTTGATTGAACATTCAGTTTAGAACCAGAGCCGAAATAGATTTGCCCGATACCAGATGAAGTCACACAATGCAGTTTACCAAACCAATAACTTTATGCTACTGTAAAAACCTGTCAGTTGTTTAATTGAAACTTCCCTTACTATAAAACAAACAAATAAATAGTTATAAAACTAATGCAATACTTTATGTACTTTTAAAAACATAATATTGTTAAATTTACAGTATTTTACAGCTGACGTTCCCCGAACTCCTTGCGTGACACTTCACATTCAATGGTTTTTCATTGAAAACTGTAAAGATAACATGCTTGCAATCATGCTATACCTTTTTACTATATCCTGTCAAATTAACTGCTTCCTTTTCATGACTTGTTTTTTTATATCCAGCTTATTGCCGCACCATTCCTTAATGGTGTAAACTTTGTGCTTAAAATGAATGACAATTATAAAAGAACAATATTAGATACAATGAATTCATACATAATACTACATTAACTTACTTGTTTCAACTATTAATTTTGTGCCTTTCCCAAAGATAACCTTGTAGCTGCCACCTCCATAAGTCACACAATGTAAGACCACCGAACAAAAACTATTTTGTCTGAGTGGCCCAATCAACCTTTCATTAATAAATCATTAGCAATGATAAAATATTATATCATGATCTGGGTACCTCATGTAGGAAAATCGATACTAATGATTTTGACTCATAAATTTAAGTTGAAATTTAGAGAATATGTCTTAAATATTTAAATTATTTGTTGGGATATGCAGATTTATTTTTATGCCCATTTCTCTTAAGAATGTATAAGAGTGGAAAACATATTGTTTACCTGCATTTACAGTGAGCTTTGTGCCTTTCCCAAATATCACTTTCTGTACTCCTGTCTGAGTCACACACTGTTATACAGCTACACAAATACATGCTGGAAATGATGCATGCTGTAATTATAGATTTGCAGTCATTATTACTTTTATTATTTAAAAAAAGCATTCTCTCTGGAACAAAGGAATAATAATATTTAGTGACAAAAACAAAATCGTAAAACCGATAATCAAACTTACTTGTTTCAACGATCAATTTTGTGCCTTTCCCGAAGATAAGCTTTTCAATTCCACTTCTAGTCACACAATATAAGACCACTAAGCAAAAACTACCTCACCTGAAACTTAATTCTCCTCAATGAATCTGATTAATATGACAACATGTAATTGATAAAGTATATTAAATATGCATTTTACATCACCTTAATGAATTACCATTAGTGAAATGCACACTACTAAATAACAATTTAGCTTTTTCTTGAGGACTGTATTAAAATACAATTAATTTTAAATGGATTAAAATTGTATATTGATATGCATTCGTTATGTACGTATAAAAATGTGTTGTTTTACTAACATTCCTCTTTACTAATCTCAAAAAACACTTACTTGTTTCAACTATCAACTTTGTGCCTGTCCCAAAGAAAAGCTTGAAATTTCCACTTCCAGAAGTCACACAACGTAAGACCACCAAGCAAAAACTACCTGAAAGACTTTCTCAGGCAGTCAAAGATTAAAGAGTAAACTTATCATTGCTAAAGGATATTAAATATGGATTTCAAAGTGTAGTAATAAATAACACTTGGCAAAAAGTGCATCACCAAATAACCGTTTTCCTAGCGTATTAAATGTATGGTTAAATATGCATTCATTTCTATTAATGATCACATATGATTAACTTATTAAATTGTTGTCTTAATATACATTGCTGATATGTAATATATAATATATGATAAATTACTCTTTAAATTAGTAATAACATAAAGCTATAAGGATAATGACAATATCGTGGACAGAACGTGAAGGACTTCCCAATACGAATGATCACTGGCTGTGTTATTTCAATAAACAATAGTATTTTTTAAGCAACATTAACCTAGATTCATAAATACTGTAAATTTGACCATGTTTAGTTTATGATGCCTAATGCTACCAAATTGATGTTATTGTAAAATGTTCCCATATACACTTATACCAATGCTCTCTTGAGCACATAAGTGTGAAATGAAATTAATTTTACCTGCATTTACAGTGAGTTTTGTGCCTTTCCCAAATATTATTTTCTGTAATCCAGTACCAGTCACACACAGTTAAACCGCCACACAAAAACATGCGGACTGCTAGAGTTTTAGAGTTTACCTATAAAATACTCAAAAGTTTCCCAAAACCAAGGTCTTTCTTAATTCACCAAAACTGGGACAATACTAATAACATCAGGAATTTGCTGTACTCTACTTGAAGATGATTATAATTAACTTACTTGTTTCAATGAGCAGCTTTGTGCCTGTGCCAAATATAAGCTTATTGATTCCACCAGTATTCACACATTACAAAAGCAAACAACAAAAACTAGTTAGACAACCAAAGTGCAATCGCTTTGCCAAGCTCTACAAGTATAACTAAAAAGTCCAACTTAGTCCTGTGTGACGGCTATACAGTTTAATATCCTTAATGCATTTCAACTTATAAGACCAAGCACATTTTACATCATTTTAACCTGGTATAGATTTTCCAGAGATGCTCTAGTCAAGCATTTATTCAAATGTTATACTACCTATTCCCTAACAACTTTTTAAATATTGTTAATTAAATGAAAACGCTGACTTCTGCCATTTTATTTCAAAAGAGAATCAGGAAGGTCAGTCGTTATGCATAATGATCATGCATACGCATAATGAATTTCAAATGTTCAGTAAAGTTTAACTTGATTTATACTAATTAGACTCAAAAATTACATTTGCATTTGATCAAGCAGAAAAATGTCCTTGTGTAGATCATTTTAAATGAAAAAAGACATGTTTGGGATTGAGCAAAAAACACTTTCTTCTTAACACAACTGCCTCGGTTTTAACTGCTATTTTCATAGTGATGCGAGTAGTGCCAAACATAATCAACTTACTTGAATCAACTGTTAATTTTGTGCCTTTCCCAAAAATAAGCTTTCCTGCACCTCCGGTATACACACAATGTCACACCGCATATCAAATTCTCTTGTCATATGCAACACATACAATTACTATACAGTGTGTTTTGTAAACACTCTAAAATTACATTTCTATTTAAACTTACCGCAATATCACTGAATGACTTTTTTTGCATAGGTTGCTTATGCTGTGTCAAATTAATTGCTCCTTTTATGTTTACACACTATAACCTTCCAAAGAAATGACTTTTTTCTGTGTTTAATCTTCAGCAATTTTTAAATGGGCAAAACACTTACTATTTTCAACTGTCAGTTTGGTTCCAGAGCCAAAAATGATTTTAACGCCACCACCTTGAGTCACACACAATATTTTGTCTTTACAGAAACCTCCTAAATGCTACTACATGAACTATAAAAGAAAGCGGTAACACTTTACAATAAGGTTCAATTCGTTAACATTAAGTTCATGCAATAGCTAACATGAAATAACAATACAAGTTAACAATACAAGTGAACAATACATTTACAGCATGTATCAATTTAGGTTAATGCTAAATTCTACATAAAAATTTCATGTCAACTAACGCTTATTTATTTAATGTTATTGTAAAGTGTTACCAAGCAAGCTTCAAGATGTCACATTTTCCAATAGTATTCATCATTTAGACAGTGTATACTACCAAGTAAAAATATCCAATACCTTCCCAAGTTTGTCAACAATACTAAATTAGAAATTTGAAACTAAGCGTTATTAAATGAGAAGTCATGGATAGAATGAATTATAGATTTTCTTTGAATCATGGGCTTTTCAGAAGAAAAAAACAATGAAAAATTTAGCACACTTTAAGCGGCAATGATAATCCAATATTAAAAAAACTTACTTTTTTCAACTATTAACTTTGTGCCTTTCCCAAAAAATATCTTGTAGCCTCCACCTCCAGAAGTCACACAATAGCAGATCACTGAACATAAACTGTCCTGAAAGACTCAAATCAATTCACCTGCCACAACCTATTAATGTTGAAGTGAAAACGAATCAATTCTAATAAATGTAATTTTTATAAATGTAATGAACTTTTAAAAAATAAAAATAAATAAACAGCTTGTAGCACTGGGACTACGAGTATGTCTAAATTACAGCAATTTCACTTTTATACCATGATCTGGATACCAAATGGTGGTGATGTTCTCTAATTTTTTATAGACACTTACTTGTTTCAACTATCAGTTTGGTTCCAGAGCCAAAATAGATTTGATTGAATCCAGATGAAGTCACACAATGCAGTTTACCATCACAATAACTTTCTACGTTTAAATAAATGATTTATGTGGCATAAAAAGTGAATGCAAACTAATGATGAAGATTTTACAAATATACCCTTGCTATTAATAATAATGTGAGGTTATAGGGTTATGGACTATGATGAACCAAAATTATAAGACATTTCCATTAAACAACACTGGATTTGCTGGCAACACTATTTTATGGATCTGTTTCATTTAGCACAAAAATGCACTAAAGTGTTTAGCATCTTTCCCCTGAATTATTGACTTGATTGTTGGAACAATTATTTTAAAGTGTTCAATGTCTAGGTAAAGACAAATTTACAAACAATAGTTCTGTAAGCAAATATGATAAATACAAAAAGGTATGCAAGTATGTACAGTTTTAATGTACGGTTGAAATGAATAAACTTACTTGTGTCAATTATTAACCTTGTGCCTGACCCAAAGAACATCTTATAACCTCCTCCAGTAGTCACACAACATGACACCACACAACTAAAACCTTCCAACACTACAGTCACAAATCTGCTATTTGATTAAGCTGCTTTCACATATTAAAAAGACTAAAGTCAGTTATCGCTTGAGTTTTATGACCTGACATAACTGGCATAACTTCTTTTCTGCATTCACATTACTAAAATATATCTCTTATACTGTCCATTTTACAGGTCAATGTGGGAAAGTTGGTAAAAGTCAAAACAAAAAAAAAGCATACTCACTTGTACTAACATGTAATTTTGTGCCAGAACCAAAGATCACTTTTCCATATCCATCAGTCACACAATGTGAAGCATCATAACTATAACTGTTTCACTGTATTTCACTGTAACAGTCAAGACTATAAACGCTTTATAAATATTTTCCTCATTTAAACTACACGGCCTATACATTTAGTTTTTAATACATTTGCTGTTTTGTTTTACACGCTTTCCCTAAGTTTTAACTCCAAATAAAGCACTTCTATGAGTAATAATGCAATTGGAAACAAGATTATTCTTGTTTGCATGTTGGTTTGAGTATTTAAGAGTTGTGATCTAAATCTAAGGTGCAAATAAAAATCATTTACCTGTATTTACAGTGAGCTTTGTCCCTGTTCCAAATATTAATTTCTGTGCTCCAGAATAAGTCACACACAGTTATATTGCTACACAAAAACATGCGGATTGTTTAAGGGAAAACAAACCCCAACTTCATTAGAAAATGGTCTATAACATACAGAAAAATATAGAGGACGACATCAAGAATAAACCTTATTTAAATATTCATAATAATAATACATAATAATAAATATTATGTCTTACAGCCAGGTTTTAATTAAAACAATTCTTAATCTAGAACATACTAAATAGAATAATAAAATGTAAACATCACTGATCCTTATGAACTTACTGCTTTGGATAATCAATTTTGTGCCTGTTCCAAAGAACACCTTTCCTCCGATTCCAGCATTCACACAATGTCAGACTACAAATCAAAAACCCTATGACTTTGAGCGTTATAATCTACAGGGAACTCTATGTGTTTTGTTAAACATGGAAAATGTAAATAATTAACATTGCAGTAATTTTCACTTGTGCTATGTATTAAGCACAATATTTTGCTTATGAGCATACTGAGACACTCAGAAAGACGTTTAGCAAAAGGTGATAAGTAAAATAATAATAGTAATACATCATGCATTTATGAAAATCTATACAAAGCACTTACTGGTTTCAATTGTAAGTTTAGTTCCAGAGCCGAAATAGACTTTCAAGTCTCCACTAGTCACACACCAATTTTGTCTTTAGCAATAACTCCCTGCTCTCTCAAAAATAACACTGTGTGAAATGCATCCAACAGTTACTACATGTTCTAATATTATAATATTTCTCTTTTATTAGAAACGTTATGATAAATCCATGGCAAACAAACTGATCAATAATTCAGATTTTACAAATGGATGAATTTAATGAGTTGGTATGCAACAATACGCCACCAGAGACCATTTTTTCCAATTGTTTTAATCTTCTAGAAGATCATTATTTTATTGCAATGCATTTGCTGCATAAAAAGTGATTTACGTTAGAATACTCATACTAACTTTCTCTTAGCATATGACTAAACCAAATAAAACAAAGGCAAAGCTTTTTAGAAGTGTTTTGTAACTTTAAGAAAGAAATACTTGCCTGGTTCAACAATGAGTTTTGTTCCGCTGCCAAATATAATCTTATAATTTCCTGTATTCACACAGAGCTACAACCTATACCAAAAACCCCATGCACATCTCTCTTTGCAGAGAACTGCCATTCACATTTAGAAGTGTTTTTACTAAAGAAGTAAAGAAAAAATAATGATTGCTTTTACATACGCATTTTCTGTTGTGCAATATTACAATTTGTTATAGCACATGTATACAAACATTTCTACAGTTTAGCAATGGTCAAGTTTTTATACTTCACCTGTTCAGATGATGTAAATTCTACATTACTAAAGCTGAATAAATGGATGTAATGATGGATTTTGATCTATTTTTTTTTCTTTTTACACAAACAAAGTCACTGAACTTATGCAAATTTAGATATCAAAATACGTGGCTACAGTAAATATATTGTATATTCATGATGATTTCATAAAATCTTTACTCTACAATTATTTGGAGACCTATTAAGATCAACCGATGAACTACTAAACAAGACTTAACCAAATAACCAAAACGCACCAGTCAAAGCTTTTTTAAAAGAGTTCCTATCCATTCACATCGAATATGCCTTGGATGATCATACTGTACTATAAAACTAATTAGATTTACATGTCAAAGACCTAATGATATAAAACGACTATGATTTGAACTTGCCTGATCATCACTAAATTCAATGACACAACGTGCACATAAAGTGTTCTGTTGTAAAATACTTAAATACAAATACCTGATTCAATAATGAGCCTTGTTCCACTTCCAAAAAACAACTTGTTAGTATTTGCATCCACACAGCACTATAACCTGCATCAAATACTCAATGCACTACTTATCATTGCAGAAAAATACAAGATTTAGACTTTAAAGGTAGAATTTTTCAAACTGATAAAGGAAATAGTCATTGTTATAATGTATTTTTTACATTATGGTGTTGTGTAATATTACACCTGTAGTTTCATTTGTTTTCCTTATATTGCCATGGTGGAAAATTTGTGCTTTCATTTTTTGTTTCTTTTTAAACAATGTGATGTTCTTCTAAACTATCATACTCGCAGTCCAATAACCAAATCAAAGAGTCTAAAATGACCATCCAATATGGGGGGGGGGGGTCTTCTGACCAAATAGGAAAATTGCACCTACTTTTTATTTTCTAGAACAAGTTTTGTGTCACTCCCAGATATTACTGTAAAAAGTTGTCGATTTACAAACTTCATTATTATTATTTCCTCAATGGCTATTTTTAAAGTTTAAACAGAAATTTTATAAAATCCCACCAGATGATAATGATCTTGGTAAAAGCTTCTCATTTTCACAAATTCTTATAGTTCAGCACATTTAGTCTATGCTTTTCTTAGGTGGTCTTCTGTTTCTATAACAGACATGATTTTTTTTACTTACTTGATTCAATGAAGAGTTTGGTCCCTTGACCAAAAATCAGCTTATTTCCAGCACCAACATTCACACAGCTTACTATCCTACTACAATAACCATTTCTACCCTACGATAAATGTTACAGGCTAAACCAATGCAGAAATGCACCACCTGTATTATTTAGGATTTAAAATGAAAAACTTTAACTTTGTCTGTCATGTAGTACATTGTTAAGGAATTTAACAACTGAAAATATTAATATTATTCATAACAATTTAGTTTCCATTGTCAAACATATAATTTTCATATGCATTCCACTTACTGGTTTGAATTAGCAACTTTGTTCCTTTTCCAAAGATGATTCTGTCTGCACTATTAGACACACAAAGTGACGCTTCATACCAAATACCGCCAAACACCGAAACTGCTATTTGTTCTCTCAACAGAACAATTTCTACTTTTATAATTAATATTTTAGTAGTATAGTTTATTAAAGCATATTATTGTTATGCATTCATTATCTTTTCTTTATTTTTCAAAGCATAGATTTAAATATGAAATGTAAGATTTAAGACTTTAATAACAGGCATGTTTAAAATAAATTCATTTTGAGAGAATTAAAATTTCATAAGATGCATATGCTTTTTGGCGTATTTGTTTCATGAAGAGAGCAACTCAAGATTTACTAACTTTCTCTAGGACTTTCACTCAGCAACCCTTCAGAATCACCTTTCATAGTTTCAACATTTGCCCAATTACTAAAGCAATACTAGCACCAAAGTAACAGAACTTTCTCGATATTTAAAAAATAATAATAATAAAATACTGCACGACTCTGAAGGTGTTTCAACTGCATTTTTTCAAAAGTGCAAACTTACTTGAATGGATGAAAAGTTTAGTTCCTTTACCAAAGATTATCTTTCCAAGGCTGCCAGTATTCACACATGGCTATACATCCATACATAAACCTATGCATCAGACGCAATCTCTAAAACTACATGCTGCCTATCAGATGAGATTTCATTATGCATTTTTATTTTTAAGCATTCTGTTAAATTTGTTTGTTCAAGAAAATTTGGCATGTTACATGTAACATATAGGATGTTTTAATTCTACCTCTGAAAAAAATCCCAGTGGAACCATCAAGAATGCTGTACTCATATGATAAATGTAGTAAACTATCACAAATATTAACTGTTTAATTATACAACATTTTTAGGTATGTTTTGAAGAAGTATGACAAAAATAAGTAGTTTTAAAATTCATACAAAATATATGTTTTATTATACTAAACTACTTTTTGCAAACTGCTTATTTAGTATTTAAAAGTCAGTTTTAAGATAAATATTTTTAGTGATTTTAAGATAAGAAAGAGCATCAACTTACTTGATTCCACAATTAGTTTCATGCCATTTGCAAAAATAACCTTGTCATTCCCTCTAGTCACACAGAGTTATACACCATAACAGAAACTCCCTGTAAATGCCTCAAACCCGTACCAAAAATAGATATGCTTTCAAATCAATTTCAATAATTCAATTAATACATTATATTGTCTTATTAAGCAACATATGACATTTAGTTGAAGTTTCACATAGATTGAAATTGGATTTAGCTGAAAGAAAAGTAACTGAATACTAAATGCTTTCAAATACAAAAGCCATGCAGTTGGATCTTTTAATGCAACATGACTGCAGATTTTACAAAAAGATTAAACCTTACCATTGCAATTACTCAAATTGTAGCAAATTGAAGCAAAACACTAAATAGGACCTGCAATCAATTGCATGTTTAATCTTACACATCTGAATTCAGTGGCCTATCAAGATATTTAGTTTGTCAAATAAATATAACTTACTTGATTCCACAATGAGTCTGGTACCATGGCCAAATACGACCTGGTTCACCCCTATTGCATTCTCACAGCGCTACACTGCTTAACAAAAACGCCTCAACATAACACTAACATAAATGTTTCTTGCATCACAGAAGACTTAAACGCAGTAAAGAATTATAAATCTCACCTGTTTCCACTATAAGTTTTGTACCGGTGCCAAAGATTATCTTATTGACTCCCTGGTCATTCACACAACACTAAACACCATATCAAATATCCTTCAGTGCAAACAACTGATCTACATTTCTACATGCAAACTCAAAACAAAACATTTAATTTATATGGTTTGAATTATAACATGTGATGATCATATGAAAAAATCATCATCACTCATGTCACTACCTTTTAAAAAAAAAACAAAAAAAAACAATAAAATAGTTTCAAACCTAAATTTCATGCTACAAAGCAACAATAAAAGCTATTTAAAATAATACTCACTGGTCTGCACAATTAATTTTGTTCCAGATCCCATAAAGAGCTTGGAGACCGAAGCAGACGACCACAGTGTTGCATTCTCAGACATAAAACCTCCGCACACAAGATACAGATAAAAAAGATAGTTTAAAATGGTATATCTTCAAATCGTTATTTACCAAACATTCAAGATCAACGATAAAAGCTTAAAATGCTCAAAACACTTTTTTTTATTTTTATATAAATTTCCCCTAAATTTTAGAATTATCAAATGCATGCCAAAAAAAAGTTTCAATTGAGTGATGGCATTAATAATACCATGCATCATCAATGATTTTGATGCTAAAACCTCTCTAATACATTTAAATGTGATATTGTAGTGAAACAAATCAATTCTGAAAGAGTTTAAATCCTTACCTTAGTGTCCCTACTCCCAATTTCTATCAGATCCTGGAACATGTTTACACATCCTCTGTAAGAAACAGTGTATTAAATGTGTCAGACACCTCAATCTCTACTAAAAAATTAAATGCCACCTTGCCCAGCACAACATTTTAGTTTAGGTGAAGACAATCATTCAAATGAGAAATATATGGTAACTCACCTCTTCATATAGACATCAGTGTTCTACTGGCCTAGTTTTAACGTTAAACATGGCCTTCTTTTTTGTTCATTTCTGTGAACCTACAGAAGCAGTCTCTGAAATAATAATATAGGTTAACATTTACATTTCATTTACTCGGTTTTGTTTTGTACATAAAACTATGTGTTTGTTGTCAATGCAGCTAAATGTCTTATTTAAGGCGTTTTAAGCTCTAAATTAACGTTTGTGCTTGAACAAAACACTTAATATTAAGTGCCTCTTTATATTTGGAGTATCAAGCAAAAACAAACGTTTAGGCTAGTTACCCATGCCACCACAGAAATGTGCTATTTGCAGAGCGCTAAGCTACATTTTATTCTGTGATAGAAAGTGTCTTCTAACAGTGGGGTAAAGCCAGACGGAAAACGATACATGGGCCAGGCCAGACTAGAATCATTTTTCCCTTGAGCCAAAAGCTTTAGTGAGTCTTGCATGTTCACACATGAACAAACGCTCATGTCAATGTCAATGCTCAGTCGGCCACTAGAGGTCACTCAAGTCCGCCTGTCAAAACAAACGGCAAAATCCCACTAACAGCCACTGGAGGGCAGCATACTCTATTTCACGGTCTCTGATGTGTGGCAAACTCAGCTCACCGTTTTCATGATGAAAGAGAGAGTGAGAACATCACTTAATATTCATTAATAAATAGTTCATAATGTGCTCTCAACAGACTTAGTAACTTATGTCTCACAAATGTAGGCTAATCGTCAAAACAGTGGTTTGACAAACTATTTTGAGGATTATTTATTTTTAAATCATTTTTTGTAAAAGTTAAGTAAAAAAGCTCCAAAAAGTGTAGCTGTAAGTTTACAGCTGTTTTTCTGTTTCTATGACAAGGAGGGGAATGTAGCAACAAACATACTAATTCTTGGAACCCAAAGCGAGCAGTAGATCTTTATCTGAAACTGTGGTTAGAATCTGCCTCCAGAGCGAATGTGCTGTTGAAACTGTGGTTTAGACATACTCACATGAAACTTCTCTTTTATCAAGACATTTTATTATTTTATATATTTTTGAAAAATCATATTACATACAAAGACCAGAGCCTCAGTAGTTAAGTCAAATAGTTATCCGTTACACAATTAGACAATGTAAAAGTCTTTAACAATGCAATACTGTTATGTAAAAAAAGAAAAAAGTTAAAAATATAAAAGAATACAAAAATGAACTTGTCTATACTTCTCTACAAATAAAGCCAAAAATACAAACACCATAGCAAAGCAATACGCGCAATATACCACTGAACTCAGACATGTTTCTAAAGGTTTGCAATGTTTGTCGATATTCTGTACATTTGAAAGACATTACTAACAATTTGGATTTTTCATTCCATGTAAAATTATTAGACAGAATATAGATAAATACTGACCCCGTGGCTGACTTTATAACCGCATTTGTTTGTTTGTCAGGGTTTGATCAAGTTACATTTAAAAATTTTGATTATTCAGATGATTTGGCTGAATTTAACTTTTAAAATATGAATGCCTTCACAGTCATCATTGCATTAACTGCAACACATTTAGCAAGCAGAATTCTCAGACCTGTCACAAGAAGATTCATGGCGTTCATTTTTGGATCACCTGAAAAAAATAAAACAATAAATTAATCATCCTTTGATATTAAATGAATTGAAATATTGTAAATATATGCATGTAAAGGATTTACACGTAGAATATCTTATGTATTTTATTACTAACCAGTGTTTATGAAGGCAGACGTACTAGTATTTGTTTCACAAGACAGTAGAGTTGGTATTTTGGGTTTATCTGCAAAATAAAAATTAAGTAGAACAAAACAAATAATTCTTAATATATATTTTATTTTAACAATACTTAAAAAATTGAAATCACATTGGAAAAAAAATCAAAAATACACAATAATTATCCATTTAAGTACAAACCTGTCGTTTCAGGAGTGTCAGGAGTTTTATCTGCAAATTTTCCATCCATTTCGCATTTTTGGATTTTCCCATCGTCTTTAAATCCAGCATAATAATAGGTTTTGGTCGTTTTGAACAAGGGTGCATTGCTGATGGCAAGACTTACAGGGTCTTTACCTTCCATAGTCAAAGTCATATTCTTTTTTTCAGGATAGAACCCGGCGGCCAGACAAATATCTTGTCCATCGCCCTTTAAAGGGGACAAGATGGACAGAAACGGAGGAGTTTCCGGTACATCTTCTGAACACAGAAAAATAAGCAGTTTTCATCAGTTTTTCAGTCCTTTGGCAAGACGATACTTTTTACATATGTGGCAGCTGCAAATCTATGCTCATGATGTCAGTGAAAAACTCTTGCAATCATCTATTCATGCACAAAACATATGAACAAAGGCAATTACTCTACTAGAAATGTTTTCTTTGGAGCAACAGCCCAAGTTAACAAGCATACCGTGCTCAGAAGCGGAACGCAGCGCAGCAGCACAACCAACTAACTAACCGTTTCAAGCTATTTTGCAAAGTTTTTCACTATTTTCTACAGCACATATGTTGGTGTAAAACCTCGTAACAGTTAAAAAGAAGTACTTACTTGGTAAGACCTTGAGGGTTATCGGCTTTCCGAATGTTAAGGTGTCAGTAGCTGAAAATGCACCGCTACCGTAACCCTTACAAAAACACTCCTGACCCTACATCAGCATTGGGACTGACTAAGTAACCTAACTGAGCCCTGCTAGCTACAACTAACTGACCAATGTTCACATTTTCACAAAATCAGGTGTATGGTTTGGAAAACTGCATTATGATAACATAGAATGTGGATTTACTTACTTGGCTTGACCGTGAGACGGATCGGATTTCCAAAAGTTAGTGGATCTGCACTTCATTCAGCCCCCTGACAATATCCTTTTGTAATGAAAAGTATCCGCACATCTTAAGAAATGCACTATAGACTCATCTGGACATTTGATGTGAAATACCCAGTCGAAGAAGTCCAGCTTGATATAATTTCAAAGGTAATTCCATCTGTCAGTCATCCTCGTGATATACCCATGTCTGCTCCATTCACATACAAACAGGTGTCTGGAACAAAAGCCTTCAAGGCAAAAACATCAAAATTGAGAGAATAGTTTTGTGATAGTTCAGTCTTTCAGTCAGATATTGGTTTACATTTATCAATACAGTTTATAAACAGAAATAACAGAGCTATGAGATTTTGTACAGCGCCTAATGAAGAATGTATCACTGTGGTAGTCCAGACACAATGAAAAACCTCAATACAAAAACCCATGCCCTCTGTTTAGGGGCGGTCTAATACAGAAGAGAGAGAAATGCTGTCATCTGAACAATCTTCTCAACAGACATATTTGACTAAACCTATGTTAAAAATCCATAGCCGTGAGATAAAACCCCAAACTGCAGTGGAAGTCTTTACGTCTAAGATGATAGAACCACCACAGAGGAACCATTCAATGCAGTGGCAGCCAGTTAACCTCTGTGAGGTTTTTGTATGAGACTAAACCTGAATTGAATCACTGTGGTACCCCAGTCCACACAATGACATAACTCAAAACAAAAACCAACAGTCCTCCTCTGTGCAAAAGAGCGAACAAAAAGACACATGAAATAGAATTACTTCAGAAAAACTGAAGAAACTGGCACCTAAATAACCATCTCAAAGAAAACTCTTTAAGAAACTTTCAGAAAATAATTTTTCTTACCTTGTATAAGGGCTGTTGTGACAATCTAAGTATCAAGCATAAGAATATCAGGAGGAATAATACTGAACTTGTACTTGGCATATTACTTTGTGCAGCTGTTTGTATATACATAACTACTTATTATAATTTAATGTAATAACTAGTTAATATTAATTTCATTAACATACTATTTGTAACACAAGCATTATAAAGTGTTATTAGGTTAATTTTAGGTTGTTTTTTTTAGTTGACAGATTTATATAACACTGCACATTTCAAGAATAATGCAGTAACAATGATTATTGAGTGGTTTCCATAATAATAATAATAATAACACATGAATGTTACACCATATACAATTTAAGTTCTTGAAATCAATACTTTCACCTTTATATGTGCATGTATGTATAGAAGATATAGGAGAACAATATAATAAAACGCAATACAATACATAGTTTATAACTCAATGTTCATAAATCCATTTAAATAGCAATGGAACATATATACAGCTATACATAAAAAATATATTTATATATACAGTCATGGTCAAAAATATCGGCACCCTTGGTAAATATGATCAAAGGCGGCTGTGAAAATTAATCTGCATTGTTAATCCTTTGGATCTTTTATTAAAAAAAAAAAATCACAAAAATCTAACCTTTCATTGGATAATAATAAATTTAAAATGGGGGGAAATATCATTATGAAATAAATGTTTTTCTCAAATACACGTTGGACACAATTATTGGCAACCCTAGAAATTCTTACGAGTAAAATATCTCTGAAGTATATTCCCATTCATATTCACAATTTTTAAGCACTCCAGGGTGATTATGAACATGAAATTATCCGGCCATGGCTTCCTGTTTCACAGAAATATAAATAGGAAGGAAAACAAAGCCCAAATTCCTTAAATCATCCATCACAATGAGAAAAACCAAAGAATATATTTCTGATGTGTAGCAAAAGATAATTAAGCTTCACAAATTAGTGAAGTGGCTTTAAGAAAAGAGCTAGATCAGTGACAATTCCCATTTCCACCATCAGGGTAATAATTAAGAGTTTCCAATCGACATAAAATGTTACGAAACTGCCTGGAAGAGGACGATTGTGTCTATATCGTCTTAATGCACGGTGAGAAGGAGAGTTTGAGTGGCTAAAGACTCTCCGAGGACCACAGCCAGAGAATTGCAGAAAATAGTTGTGTCTCGGGGTCAAAAAACCTTTTAAAAAATTGTCAAACAGCACCTACATCACCATATATTGTTTGGGAGGGTTTTAAGAAAAATTCTCCTAGCTAATGCAAAAACAAAGTCCAGCATATTCAGTTATCAGACACGACTGGAACTTCAAATGGGACTGGCTTCTATGGTCAGATGAAACAAAAAAATTAGCTTTTTAGCAGCAAACACAAGATGGGTTTGGTGAACACAGGAATAAAAAGTACCCCATGTGTACAATGAAATATACTGCTGTATTTTTGATGTTGTGGGCCTATATTTCTGCTGGAGGTCCTGGACATCTTGTGTAGACACATGGCATCATGGATTCTATCAAATATCAACAGATAAAAAAAAATCAATAAGTGACTGACTCTGTTAGAAATCTTATAATGGGCCGTGGTTGGATCTTCCAACTGTACAATAATCCAAACACAAACCTCAAAAACAACATAAAAATGGGTCACTGAGCAGAAAACCAAGCTTCTGCTGGCCATTCCAGTCCTCTGACCTGAACCCTGTAGAAAATGAGTGAGGTGAACTGAAGAGAAGCACCACCAACATGGAGCTGGGAATCTAAAGGGTCTGGAGTGATTCTGGATGAAGAAATGGTCTTTGATCTCTTGTCAGATGTTCTCTAACCTCATCAGGCATTATAGGAGAAAATTTAGAGCTGTTAAACTGGCAAATGGAGGTTTCAAAAAGTATTGAATTAAATGGTGCCGTTAATTGTGGCCAATGTGTATTAAAGAAAAACATTTGTTTCATAATGATATTTCCCCCCATTATAATTCTTATTATCCAATGAAAGGGTAGATTTTTGTGAATTTTTTCAAAGATCAAAAGGATTAACAATGCAGATTAATTTTCACAGCCATCTTTGATCATATTTACCAAGGGTGTAGATATTTTTGGCCATGACTGTACATATAAAAAAAAAAATGACAATACATCCGATATCCTATAAGCCATAGCGCTTTCAACGCTTGTTTTCACACAGTGCAAAATACAGATCGCGGAGCAAAGAGAAAACTGACAGGACAGAGCAGGTAACTTTAGGAATGAAATTAAGTCTCAGCTTTCAAATTTGATCTTTTTTTTTAAGTCAATAAATACTGTTTTTCGGCTATTTTTTGTCGTGACTCGTGACAGATCGCTGTACCCAGTTAAAAAAGGGACCACTACTGCAAACAGGTACAGTAATATACATAGATACAGTGGGGAAAAAAAACATTTTATCCCCTGCTGATTTTGTACGTTTGCCCAGGTAAGGAGTAAGGAGGTAAAAGGTAAGGAGCTGAGATTAGGAGCACTCTCTTAAAGGGAGTGCTCTTAATCTCAGTTTGTTACCTGTATAAAAGACAACTTGTCCACAGAAGCAATCAATCAATAAGATTCCAAACTCTCCACCATGGCTAAGACCAAAGAGCTGTCCAAGGATGTCAGGGACAAGATTGTAGACCTACACAAGGCTGGAATGGGCTACAAGGCCATCAACAAGCAGCTTGGTGGGAAGGTGACAACAGTTTCTGTGAATATTCGCAAGTGGAAGAAACACAAAATAACTATCAATCTCCCTCGGTCTGGGGCTCCATGCAAGATCTCACTGTAACGCAGTTCGTAGAATGGGAAGGAGGAGGCGGGAACCAACCGGCAAACATTTAAAGAATTTAATAACAAAATAAACAAACACAAAAGAAAAGCGGCAGCCCCTCACAGACGACTACCGTACACAAAACACAAATAATGTCCAGGCCTGGTCCTCTCTGGTCTTCCACTGTCGTCACTCCTCCTTTTCTCCTTCCGGAGCTCCTCCGTGGGACTCGAGACCGGTGAGTGGGGCAGGTGTCGCTCATTATCATTAACTCCACCGGCCTCGCTCCGCTCCCACGGCTCTCGGCCCCTCCACACTCACTACACTCATCTCATGGAGTTACAATGATCATGAGAACGGTGAGGAATCAGCCCAGAACTACACAGGAGAATCTTGTCAATGATCTCAAGGCAGCTGGGACCATAGTCACCAAGAAAACAATTGGTAACACACTACGCCGTGAAGGACTGAAATCCTGCAGCACCTGCAAGGTCCCCCTACTCAAGAAAGCACATGTATAAGACCGTCTGAAGTTTGCCAATGGATGATTCAGAGGAGAACTGGATGAAAGTGTTGTGGTCAGATGAGACCAAAATCCAGCTCTTTGGCATCAGCTCAACTCGCCGTGTTTGGAGGAGGAGCAATGCTGACTATGACCCCAAGAACGCCATCCCCACCCTCGAACATGGAGGTGGAAACATTATGCTTTGGGGGTGTTTTTCTGCTAAGGGGACAGGACAACTGCACCGCATCAAAGGGACGATGGACGGGGCCATGTACTGTCAGGGCCAGGGCATTGAAAATGGGTCACGGATGGGTATTCCAGCATGACAATGACCCAAAACACACATCCAAGGCAACAAAGGAGTGACTCAAGAAGCAGCACATTAAGGTCCTGGAGTGGCCTTGCCAGTTTCCAGATCTTAATCCCATAGAAAATCTGTGGAGGGAGCTGAAGGTTCGAGTTGCCAAACATCAGCCTCGAAACCTTAAAGGGGTGATATGATGATTTTTTAAAGATCATTATTTGGTGTATTTGGTGTAACAGAATATGCTGACATGCTTTATTGTTCAAAAAACACATTATTTTTCAAATACTGTACATTATTGTAGGTCCTCTATGCCCCGCCTCTCTCAAACGCTTCGATTTCTACAAAGTCCCTACTTCCGACAAGCACAGTCTGCTCTGATTGGCCAACTGGCACAGTGCATTGTGATTGGCCGAACACCACAAGCCGCGTCGGAAATGTAATGCCCCTTTCCAAAAACGCGAGATTCAGCTTTCAAAATTATAGTAAAGAAAGATAGACGTTTTGCTGTAGGCTTATTTATTGTCGTAAATTTGGTCTAACTTGTAGAAATTATAATAGATAATCTGTTAAGGGAATAGATTTTTCCCTAAAGATTTACAACAGTGGCATGTTGTAGCTATTGTCTCTAAAGACTGTTGTTTCTCATAACAAATGCTACAGTTAAGAACAATGGTACTTTTTCATAAGAGCAAGTACAAGTCAGAATCAAGAGCCAATGGGTTCTAATGATGAGTGATGGAAAAACCTTCAAATATTTCAATGATGGCACAGATTAAATCATTAAGAGCCTGGTGAACTGTTAAGGGGTAAGAAATAAAGAATATCAATATAAGAAAATGTTAAGTTAGATTGACTTCCCATGGCGTGTTGAATTAGAACATTCTGTCAAACTATAGCCTAAGTCTCTAAATAATATGAAATACATTATATATCCTATGTCAACAAGTAATTGTTAACTAGCCTATTACTTTATTGCAGTTACGCAATCAACCAACTTTGCATGTGTGGTGGATAGCACAAAAGACCATTTTACAAAAATAAACATTTAAGCAAACAAACAAATAAATAAACCTTAAGAGGGAGCATGACCCGGGGTCCACTTCCACTTGTTGTGATTGCCAACATGGGTTTTGCCTCTAAGTACTAAGTCGTGTTTTGCGAAGGGGTCAAATACTTATTTCACTCATTAAAATGCAAATCAATTTATAACTTTTTTGAAACATGTTTTTCTGGATTTTTTTGTTTTCTGTCTCTCACTGTTCAAATAAACCTACCATTAAAATTATAGACTGATCATTTCTTTGTCAGTGGGTAAACGTACAAAATCAGCAGTGGATCAAATAATGTTTTCCCCGATGTATGTATAAATATAATATACATATCTATGGTAGCATACAGTTACAAACACATAAGTACAACAGCTGTATCTTGCATGCATATTATAAACACTTGTTGCAGGACATAGTACACAAGCATAGTGTAGGTAATATCAGAATGTCAATTAAAAAAATGTATAGTTACAATATATAAACTATACATAATATCTACCAGTGACATTGTAGGAATCTGTACTTTATGATAGTTTGTAATCAACAACTAAGAAATAAGTTATTCAAAAATACACTGATTCTGACTTCAACTGTAGCTTATAGAATAAATATTAATATTACAATTTATATTATAATCATGCAATTTGACACAGTGCAAGTGATTTATGGCAGTGTGTTAAGGGCTGTCAGGCTATGACTGAGGGTCTGGTCAATCTGAAGCGTGCATCATAACAGGGTAGGAAACACACATGCATTCTGAAAACAAATGATTTGTGAGTTTTTGCAGGGGCTCAACAAAGAATCACACAACGTGCCCCCGAGTACACACTGAAATACTCTTTGGCAAAAACAGTTCAATAGAGTTTGCATTAAGGTGAGAGATGATAAGGCAGCTGGCGTATGTGGTAAGCAGATCTTCAACCACTCTGGTTTCCTCTCAGGAAGTGGGTGAGGAGCTGAGAGATGTTCTAAGAACAACCCCATCCCCTTCCATTTCTAGACAGTATCAAGCTCACAGTTCATTCCTCTGTGATTTACAGTAAAACCCATCTCCCCCTCAAGTAAGCAAATTTTGCACCAACTCAAATTTATAGTAATTAACTGCATAATGACAAAATAAAAATAAATGCTAAAGCTGATAAAATAGGGTGGTTCCATTTCTCTATACTAATTCATTAGTTAATTTTATATTAACAATTACAATTTTTACAGCATTTATTAAAATAAATTCATTTTAATTTCCACACACATTTCAGGTTGGTTGTATAAATCAACGATGCATAAAATTGTTTTTTAAAAAAAGGTGAAATAAAGAATACATTTATAAGTTTTACCAAAACAAACACGGTTAAGTAGTTTAGTAATATAGGTGGTGATGGCGCAGTGGATAAGACACATGCCTTTGGTGTGAGAGACCCGGGTTCGAATCCACTGTGAGACACCAATGTGTCCCTGAGCAAGACACTTAACCCCTAGTTGCTCCAGAGGCGTGCGACCTCTGACATATATAGCAATTGTAAGTCGCTTTGGATAAAAGCGTCAGCTAAATGAATAAGTGTAAATGTTAATTCATAATAACTAGTGTATTAAATAAGCCATGTAGTTTTTTGCATTTTCGCAACTTTGGATCCCCTACATTTAAGTGATTGGAATTCACTGTGGTAAATATATCACTAATTTGTCAGTAACAGTTGATTGATGTTCACATGCAATTGTTGCGGTCATAAAATATTTTTAAATCATTAAAAAAAATACAAGGACAATTAAATATCCATCAGCTATAAAAATAAAACACTGTCTAAATACAGCAGGTTATCAAGTCCCAATAAGCGATCTTCAAGTATGAATGTATACAGCATTTCTATGGCTGTTGCATTGTCAAAATCATGCTAGTGAATTCTGTAAAAATTCCCAGAATGCACCATAAAAACCAATGTGCACTGACCAGGGATTTTCTTACAGAGGTCAGAAATGAAGCAATGATCATCATCTTAATAGTACTCAAGGAATAATACCAGCTGTTTAAATGCATGACCTTGTAATCATGCGTCTATTCACATCATAAGAAACTGAAAGGTAGAATGAGAAAGTGAGAAAGACTCAAGTCTGCATATGAGGACATGGTTTATTTTATTAAAGGCATAGCTGATTCCAGCGTTTACAAGTGTCCACGAAGAGACAAGAACACAATAAATCAAGCCCATTATAGAAGGGAGATATCCTCAGCCCCAACTATTCCCTGACAAAATCCTCTTTTAAAAAAAAAAAAAAAAACGAACTTGACTGGATATCTCCCTCATCCAAAATACAAGGCATTCTGAAAGATGGATTTCATGCAGAATCAGTGGCAGACTAGAATTTAGGGTTGGGACAAACTTTTAGTGGTAAATTGAATGTAAAAAGCTGGCTGTTATATTTTCTTTTAGCTTTACTATTGGAATGTTATATTACGGCCCAGAGGCGCAAGGCTGTTGTCCTGTGATCAGCATTGTAATGTACATCACTGCAGAAGCCACAGTTAAAAGATGGATACTGGACAACAGGGGAAAAAATCCACATTTACAATGCAGGGTATCAAAAAAGCACATTCACACAAGACTGTGCACCACAAGTCCATCCAAAATAAAAGAATGTTAGGCGTCCACAGCAACCAATCAGAGCACAGGCTTCTGAAACTCCTTGCTGAACGATTCTAAAAGGAAAACAAAAGACAAACAAAATGGGGCGCGCAGCTCCCACTGAAAACTTTTTTTTCTTCTGCAATTGATATTTTGACCTAAATCAACTTTTAAGGTTCCATGTAATTATTTATTCCTCTATTTTTTAATACAATTTTAAATGCAACAAGAGAAGCACAATCACACGGCAAATAGACACATCATTTAAAGTTCATCTTTAATAAAATGTTCTCTACTCAAAAATAAAAACACGCTTTATTCTCATCATACAAGAGAGTACGTCTTTCATATAACCTTCGCAGAACAAAAACATCTTGCGTAACCAGGAAGAAATAACCACCGTGAACGCTTTATAGATTTTTCAGCCTATCCAACAGAAACCCCTGGCCCCAGAACATCTCTACCAAACAGTGGCACCCACACAAGGTCTCGAAGGCCTACTCAGTGCTATATCCTCTACTGAAAAGAGAACAGTTAAGTTTTCAAAACAACATTTGCTTTTGATTTCGAAGAAAAAACACGGTCTGCAAAAAGGGCGTCTACGATGATGTGACCCTTTTCTGGCTTGAGAAACACAGCCACGTGACGCTAACCCGAGGCAGCCGATGATATACGTTACAAGATTTCAGAACGAAGCAGTAATCGGGCTTGACGCTCTTCCTCAGAGACTACTTTTTAGTGCTAAGCATAACGGAAGCTGAAGCGTCCTTTCGGAGGTACGTTGTTCTGTGGTTTTTTTCAACCAAGTACAGTGGCTGTGGAGACTGTACCTGAAAGGAGAACAATTCAATGGCTGTGAGGTTGCTGTGGGAAAACGGGCTTTCCCGGTTCGCATCCCTTTCCGCCGAGCTAACAGCGCCACAGCTAGACCCGTTCGCCTCATCCCTACAGTGCCAACCGTGATAGCTATGCTATCGATTCCTTAAAACAAAAATAGAGAAAGAACAACAAAAGGAAGAGAGAAAACACAGACCAGGCACAAAGAGAGCTGATAAAACTATTAATAAAAAGGCAGAACATGAACAAAAGAAGCCGTTATGCGTTTAAGCTAGAGAATAAAGAAATGAGGAGAGGAGGGAGGAAGGGGAGGCACACATTTATAATCGAATGAACCCCCCCGTTAGCAGTAAACTATTGAACATATGTACTGAATAATATTTCAGAGAGCTAAAACTGCTACAGAACAAGTCACAAAATACAGTATTGTTAATAATTGCAGTCTCTATTGCAGCTAATGATACTACATCCTACATCTATAGTCTAACTCCCAACTCCGCTTGATACTGATTGAGCTATAATGTCGCTATGAGCTTCATAATGGTTCGAACTTTAGAGACCTTCCCTGTCCCGTTCTGCAAACTCTTCTTACAAATCAACAGACTGTACATGACAACACCATGATCCATGCCTGTGTCAATCTAAGTACTAATATCCGAGCATGTTCTCTAGAAGCGTGCGTTCACGCCGTTCGCATCTTCCTTCATTCGATTTTTTATTTTTTTTTAATGTTGAACACAGCGACACGAATCCCTCTGGGAAAATGAATCCAGACTTGGAATAAAACACAAAACCAGTCTTCCTTTTTTTTTTTTTCGTCCCTCGTAACATCACGTCTGACGTCAATAAACATCCCTTTCTGACACGCTCGCACCCTTAACGTGCGGCGATTTAAGCAGGTGGCATGAGGGTGTCTAGTCCAGAGTCTTAAGTCCAGATGAGACAGGAGAATGACCTTTGACCCCCAGAGGAAGCGAGGTGGCAATCAGAGAGAGTTTGTCCCCCTCAGAGTCAGTGTTCTGCAGCGGCTACGTGCTGAGCAGCGTGACAGGTCAGGTGCTTGCACGCTCTCACAGGGAGAGAGACAGAGTGAGTGAGAGAGGAGATAGAGGAGAGGAGAGGGCTGCACGTCCCTCGTCGGTCAGGCGAGCGGTTCGTTTTGAGCCTGTCGCTTCACATCGTTCGCCGTCTCCAGCCTCCGTGCGCAGGTAATGCCGGAAATTTCCGATTGGAGCTTGTGGTGTTTCACCTCTTCAGTTGAATCATGTTTCACACAAGTGCTTCTTCCCGTAGACTCTCAGTGTGGCGGGTTCATGTTGCCGTGGCCACGCTGCTGCTTCTGTTTCTGCTGCATCAGGAGCTGCTCCAGAGCAGACGGACCGGGCTGCATCATAGAGCTTGACCAGATTGACTAAGGAAAGAGAGGTAGAATAAAAGGGAATGTGAAGACTGAGGAAAAACAGCAAAATACATGTCGTTGCACACTTGCGATTAGAACGACAACCCTGTTGTTGGTCTGTGAATGTGTAGAGAATTGTACAACACTAAAATGTTGAAAAGAACATCCCGTGCTACCTTAAAACTGTCAAGGAGGACGGTGGAGGAGTCCTCCATTGGCATGTCCTGGGCTGCCCAGCTGCTGGTTGGCGCCCCCTGGTGCCAGCTGTTATTATCTGGCACAGAGGAGGTCGAGGCAGACGGCAGGTAGTCCAACCCAAAGCCGCTCACACCTGAGGACAGTCATACCAACCATTCACATTAACAAATATGATTAACAGATTTTTAATTACTACTTGTGGTCAATTTTAAGTTTGTAAAGCATAACACTTACTGCAATTAGACGTATATTTATTCTACATAACATTTACTAAAACATTAAAATCGCAAATAAATAATTTAAAAGTAAATCAATTTGAAAAACAGACTTGTATTTTAGCAACTTCTCGATTCTGTAATCCTGCCAATTTTAAAAATAATTTGATAAAGAAATATGAATATAAAGAAAGTAAGCATCATAACCAACACTTAAGAAAAACTGATCAGCCAGTGCTAATAATAAAAGTTGACCACTAGAAGAGACTCAGTATGGAAATTACCAGCATTACCAGTCTTATCAGCCTTCCAGCGATCGGTTACTCGGCGGTCTCTGCTGTCAGGCGTTCCGATAGGCCCGAAGTTGGAGATAGGTAGGGAGCTGTGGCTGTGGGTGGGTGGGGATGAAGGCAGGCTGCTTGGGTTGGAAGAGTGAGGGGACTGACTGGCTGGTGTAGAGTGATCTATAACAAATGATAGGAACAGATTATTAACAAACCGATGCTGCTAGTTCACTTGTACAATCTAAAATAATAGCTATGAACTAAATCATCATTATATGATATCTATAAGTAAATCAAAATCACAATATGGTACCTGAGCTAGCAGGAAGGGAGGGGGACCATGGAGTTCCTTCAAACAGGGAGTAGAGTGAAGGCTCCTGGTGCATCATGGGTATGTCTGGCTTAGACGCAGGAGCCATATTTTTACCATAGGCCTCGCTGAAAATGCTGTTGTTCTGGTAGGAGCTCTCCTGTAAACAACAAAATTGAATCATTATTTTGGCTTTTTTAGTACTTCTACATTTTATTGGCCTTTTGTCACTATTATTGAAAAATATAGTGGCGAGGGGAGAATGGTATCAGGAAATGTTGCAAGCCAGATTCAAACAAATAAATAAATAAAATAAAGATATTTTTATTTTAAGTAAAAATAGAGCAACTTCCAGCCCAGCAAACACAAAATCTGGTTATGTTTTGAATGAAAACACTGCCACCTGGTGACTTTTGATCTATAACGCAAGTGAGGACTAAAGTGTTCGTTTGAGAAAGAGCAAAGCAGCTTTACCTGAATGGAAAATCGAGGGAGAAGAGAGGACTGGCCAATCACATCAGCTCCACTGTCTAGTCGTGACTGATTTGGCAACTACAGAAGAAGAGAAGCACAAAAGATGAGAACTCTGCAATAGACATGCAAGTTCCAACAGATCAGTCATTTCTAGCAGACCATAGTATTAGGAAAAACTACATTTCCAGAAAGCCAAAAATTATTATAACAAATATAAGATACAGTACAAATTGCACATACAGTACAAATCCAACATTGGGCACATTAGACTGAATCTGATTTTTCTTACTAAATTACTGTAATAGACAAAAATACCAATATGTTAATAATGTGTATATGAACAACCTCTTTCAATATGGTTTAAAAAGAATCCCAGGATGCACCTCATGAAGATAGATGTGTCCCAAACATGTCTTGTTCCTTAGTTTCAATGACTTTTCTTACACGCTTATTCTAATATGTGGAAATGGTAATAATTATTGAGTAGGTATGTCCTTTTAACTGGTACTGTACACAGGAACCAGATTTTTTTATCCACAGAAGCCGATATGAAATCTCAATATTCACTGCCGCCTGACAACATGATAGGAGGAGAACTACATACAAACATGTTCCTTCCAGGAGCAGAATTAAGAGGGCCAGCCAAGGCCTGGTAGAAATCATGAGGTTTAGTAAAGAGCAATTCCTCCTCCTCAAAGTCCGCCAGAGTCTTTAACAGGTCTGGGGGCAGAAGAGGGGAGCTCTTGTTGTCCTAGTGAGAGACGAGGCACAAAGGGGAAGGAAGGAGAAAGAGAGGGAGGGAGGGAAGGAGGAAAAAGGGATGAGAGAAACAGGATGTAAGAAAATAGGAAGCGGTCTGAGAGAAAAACAGCCTGTGGAGATCAGTGTGATCGTCAACCTGAGAACGGGTCTGTTCATGACCTATGATGAAGCTGTTTGACTTACTCGGATGTAAATTAGTGTTTCAAACAACACATCACAGAATACTTCATGGCAGTTAAAGGTGGAAACGTGAAAGAAGAGATGAAAAATAAGAAAGCATGCACATATTAACAACCGCTGAGATCAAGTTTCAATAAAACCAAACATAGCTGCAAATGATACCCAGCTTATTCCGGAAACCCATGATAATCATAGAGTCATAACAGATATTGTACAGGCATTAAGCCTGGAGAAACCAAAAGCAAGTGGAAGGAACTGACTGAGAATAAGGACTGTTCGGAAAGGAATGCTTGCTTACTGCTTGGGGATCACTGCACTGTATCACTGTATTAATAAATAATGTGAACATTATGAAACAATAAACGTTTAAAACATTTATGAACTATTACATGCTTGAACTCGTGTTGTATGTTTTTAAATTCATGAATGATGAAAGTAATTCATTTGGAAATAAAAATATTTTACATCCAAATTTGTTAAAATGTCTTGAAATCTGGCAGTCTGAAATAAAGAATTTTGTTTAACTGCATTATGCAATTACAGTTTCTACAAAAACATTAAGCAGCACAACTGTTTTAACATTGCTAAGAAATATTTCTTGAGCAACAAATCAGCATATTAAACGATTTCTAAAGGGAAATGTGATGACTGGAGTAATGGTCTCAATCTTTGTCATCACAGAAATAAATGACATCTTAATATATATTAAAATAGAAAAGTTATTTTAAATTCAGTTGAATTAAAATTCAACCTGTCTACTTCCTAAATGCATCAGTCATTCAGTCTGTTTAAACCTTGCCCTTGAATGATCATTTTGATCTGCCTCTACTTTTGAGTGCAATGGCCACATCCCAAAATCCAATCCGCAGTCAGTCCATAGAACCAAGTTCCCAGCCTACATTTTTTTCTTTTCCAATGACCCGTTACACCGACGTGCATCACAACACAGAGGAAATGATTTGTCACTACTTATGTTTTCACAACATTAGTGCTTTTACTGTACTGATCAAATAATTGCAACATTGGAGACCATGAGGGACTTCTTTCAAAAACATATTAAAAAAATCTTACCGACCTTATACTTTTGAATGGTAGTTTATGCAAATACACGAATGAATGAATGAATGCATGCATGAATCAATGAATATTAACTGAAATATTTACAAAATATTAATGTTTCTCTTGTTATTTCACATTTTGTATGCACAGTATACATACTAAATACAGAGTAACAGGATAGTATGTTATTATTACATTATATTTAGCCTGACACTCATTTCTTGATCTGAAAGTTTTTAACTTCCTACAACTGTCTAAACAGAGAAGACAAAGAATGCTAACTTCGTATGGAGGTCCTCTGGGCATGTTCTCCTGGTCGGGGCAGAAGACTCCAGGCTGACGTTTGCCCATTCTGTCCACCATTCCGCTCCTTCCCTCTCCTCCCATGTGGTAAGAAGGCTCCCAATAGAAATCTTGCATTTTGACTTCCGGAAACTTCATCTTCTTGTCCATGCTGGGCTGAGGGGGCTGCATGCTCATGGGGTGTTCAAAGAGTTTCATTGGGTCTTGGGTGGGCATGAAGAAAGGCTGTTTGACTGGCATCTGCATGGGCATTTTCTGCATGGTGGGCTGAGTTTGGTGCTGGTTCCACATTTGACCAGGCTGTTCAGCCACCTGCATGTAAGACTGCAAGGACAAAATTAAAATGGAGAAAATAAGAGAGATTACCCAACAAGGTCAGCAACATCCAAGTTTCTAAGTAGTCTCCATGGTAATCGGACTTGTCAAGGAAACAGGAGAGCAGATATTGAACCTGAGCACCACAGGAGCCAATGAAATGGGCATAATAAACCAAAATAAAAATGACATGGTTACTTTCAGGCACGCGATCAGCTAGAGACAAAAAAAGAAGGAAAATCTGACCACGCCCCAAGTCATGCCCCCAGCATTTATAATTAAAATATATTTTAGCACATTAAAAAAAGATATGTCTTATATTGTAAGAATACATACTATTATCAGCATTAAATAATCATGATAACAATATAATAACATAATATATGGTTTAAGGATCATCAAGGTTTAATTTATTTGATCAAAATAAAAAAATAAAAAAACAGCAATATTGTGAAATATTATTATTAAAAAAGTTTTCCATTTTAATGTTATAAAATGTAATGTTATTCCTGTGATGTAAAGCAGAATTGTCTTCATTACTCCAGTTTTCAGTGTCACACGATCTTTTAGAAATCATTGCAATTTATTTGACTCAAGAAACATTTCTGATTGTTATCAATGTTAAAAACAATTTTGCTGCTTCATATTTTGTGTGGAAATGCATTGAATATTTATCAAAATGAAGTTTTTGATGAATATAAAGTTTAATGAACAGCATTTATTTGCATTTATAAAATATATTAAATTTGTTAATGCATTTACTAAATATAAATAATTTTAAATGACTTTTTATCACTTTCATGCATGATGAATAAAATTATTAATTTCGGTTGGTATCGTTTATACAAAAATATTAAGCAGCAAAACTGTTTTTAACATTGATAATAATGAGAAATGTTTCTTGAACAGCAAATCAGCATATTAGAATGATTTCTGAAGATCATGTGACACTGAAACTTCTCTTTGTGAACAACAACAGATTTATAAACGTTTCTAATGACGAATGTTGTGTTCCCAAATACAAATTAAAGTGGCTCAAACCAAGCGCAGCGCAGCTAGCAGTAACAGTGAATCGAAACTAAAAACAGTACTGTAACAGCAGACATGTAGCACGTCCGACTACAGCCTATTATATAATTACATCACAACCGTTGTGAATTTTATGACAGCACTAACAATCTCAAAAAGCGCTGATTCTACTTGCGTTTGGCGCTTTGAATCATTTGAACGCTTTTAAATGTCCTGCTGATGGCGCCGCGAGCTCATGCAACGCTCTCAGGACCATTATGATAATTTAGAAAACAATCTCTTTGCAGTTTATTTAGGTAATAGCTTAAGGCCATTTGCATTATTTCAGCCCCCCAGAGGTCGGAAAACACATCCCTGTTTATTCATGTAATACACCTTGCTTAAAATAAAAGCGTCACATTACCTGTTGCATGCTATGATGATGTGGCGGACTTTTTCCAAGCTGAGAGCTCTGCTTTGTGGGCGACTGCTGCTGTTGTTGTTGCTGTACTTGAAGCTGTACAGATTGTTGCAAGGCCTGTTGGGATGGCTGTGGAGGGGGAGGCTGTGTCTGCTGAGGCTGTGGAGGGCCTTGGTTTAGGGCTCCAGGGCCCGAGGGCCTCTGCTGGCTGTAAGGAATGTGTGAGGGTTTCCCCGTCTGCACTGGATTGGCAGACTGAGGGTGGGAAGCAGTCTGGAGGAAGGGTGCAGGTACGGATACACCTGTGGGGAAGGTAAAACCCGGGCTCATGGAAAACGCCACGGGAGGAGGAATCACGTATGCTGGCGGGGGGAAACCTGAAGGAGGAAAAACACAAAAAAAAGGAAGTGAGCACTGACTGAACGGCACACTTGTTAATATTGTTCAGGTGTGGCAAGTAGGAAAGTGTCTGAGGGTACCTGGTCTGCTGGGCAAAGGGGGGAAAGCTCCTGGGTGGTGGATGGGGATAAACTGTGAAGAGCATGTGGTTTGAGTCTGTGTGACTGGAGTCTTCCTCGCCTCAGACACTGGAGTCTTCCTTATCTCAGTCTGAGTCTTCACCTTGCAGCAAATCAAAGAGGAGATCAGGAGGAGTTTACACATTTAAAAAAGAATTACATCAAAATAAGACCGTTTCCTGTGCAAGTCTCACCTGTTTCCCAGCATCCGCTGTTTTATCATAACTGTTTTTCTTCACCTCGCTCTTCCTCTTGCCCTCTTTCTTCTGTTCATTCTTCCCTTGTATTCCATTTCCTTTAGTAAATCCAGCTCTGTCCTTCCCTGCCTCCCTCTGGTGTTGATTCCGGTTCTGTTCTCTACTCTGATCTCGAGGTTTGATGTTCTCTTTGAAGGTGACCACAGGTCTCTCGCTGCCATCCAGCCCACTGTTCTGGTTCTTTCCGGCCGAGAGGACCGACTTCAAGCCCTGTGTGCTGTCGTTAGGTGTCTGCTCACCATTAGATGACTCCTGGAGGACAGGTGTGTCTTTTTCCTGTGGCTCTTCCACAACAATCTCAGGGATATCAGTGATGAAGAGCAGAAGGCCATCACTTATGCGACACTGGATCAACCTGTTGGTGCCAAAAGTAAAAATTAAGTTTTGCACACAAAACCCTGAGGAACAAAAATTCAAACAGAAGTAAAAAAAAGAAAAAGAAAAACTACAGGAAAAGTTATGTCAAGAATGGTAAAAGAAGGAAATTAAAGCAAAAAAAAAAAAAAAAGGGAAAGTGTGCAAAGAAAACAAAAGGAAAAATTATAAATGATTTACTTCTTAAAGTATATTTTACTGCTGGGAGGAATTAAGGTGACAGACTTCAGGAAAGTCCAAGAAAGTCTGAGAAAGAATGAAATGAAAATGAAAGAACGACTCACTGCGGTTGGTTGTCAGCCACCCACTTGCCCAGGCTGATGAGTCTCTGGTGTCGGGCATGAATTAACAAGCTCTCTTTGCCAACCACAACACCCTGATGCCCTTTAGAGAAGTCTAGCATTCTGAAATCAATGAATAACAGCCTTAAGGGAACAGATATAGCTAAAATAGTCATGCTTGTGAAATAAAGAGTTAAAACAAGAACAGTAATCAATTAATCATGAAGAATTACCGCATAGCAGGCCGAAGGGCCAGAAACCCTTGCAGTTCAAACTCCTCGGGCAATGGAATCACTGTAAACAAACAATCATGACCATTAAGAAAACTAAAAGAAATGTTCATGAGCAAAAAGCGATGTGATCCAGTGCTTGCTACCTGACGCATTTGACACATCCTCCTCCTTTGGCTGAAAGCTGTTCAGAATGGACACCAGCCATGGCCAGATGCTGTGAGATGCCAAAGATGTGTCATTTTAACAAATACCTCAAAATCTTGGCTCAAGCAGAACCATTTTAAAAGTCAAAAACAGACATGTCGTGTAATGGATTGTGGGTATTGTCGCTGGGATTATCCAAATTGTGGATTAGAGAGACTCAGGCTTTTAAGAAACTACCACAAGTTCCCCATCAAATACAAACATATTAAAATGCTAAATCAACTAGCTTCAGTTTTGAAACCGAAATGAAACCTACAAAGACAAATAGTGTTCAGTACTATGGTGGAAGGAAAAAAGAAAGCCTTTCTTACTACTGTCGCTTGTCCATGGCACTTTCATTAAACACACTCGGTCGAAGCCTCAGCCAATCCAGAGACACTTTGATGGCAGGAAGAGGGCACTCTCCCATCATTACCTCTCGGTTCTTATTGAGTATAGCTCGGCTTAGCATCACGCCCAGGAAAGACACTAAGAAAAGACTATTACATTACAACACTGCACAAACTAGGGCTATGTTTTATCTATCACCACAGTTTACAAATTTTACAAAATGAGAAGATTATAATTTAGATTTTCTTCAATAGTCTCAAATCAGTTTTAAGATGGTTTTAAGATGGTCAACCCTGGTCATTCTAAAACACAAGTAAATATAATCATGGGTTATTTTGCACAATGTTTCACACTACTTACACTTTACCGAGGGTAAATAATTAATTTGGGTTGTCAGGTTTGATGGTTTCACATTATATTTCTATATTTATTAGGTCAATAAGCAAAAAAACAACAACAAAAAGTTTCATAATCGTTCAGTTAAAAGTGGTAGTACACAACCGTTCAAATGTTTGGGGTCAATTACACTTTTTGTTTAAAATAATGATTATTCAAGAACGCATTAAATTTATTAAAGCCACAGTAAAGTTATGTTTATGACATTAAGATTTATATTTAAAATAAATGCTTGTATTTTGAACTTTGTATTCATCAATTTTGAAACAAACTATCAGTTTACAAAAAGCGCAACTGTTTTCAATATTGATAATACAAAAATGTTTCTTGAGCACCAAATTAGCATATAAGAATGATTTCTGAAGGATCATGTGACACTGAAGACTGGAGTAAAGGCTGCTGGAAATTCAGTTTAGACAACAGAGGAAAAAAATTTATTAAATATATAAAAATCAAAAACAGTTGTTTTAAACTGTAATAATATTCACAACATTACTGTTTTTATAGTATTTTTGATCAAATAAATGCAGCCTTGGTGAGCACAAGAAACAAAAAAAAAATGTCCAACCTTAAAGTTTTGAGTGGTAGTGCATGTATCTTTTAAAATTACAAGTGGTAATGTGCTTAACCCAGGATTTAGTTAGATCGTAAGACATGGGTTTAAGAGCAGCATGATAAGAATGACATACTGAAGAGGCCAAGGAGTTGGATCCAGCTGATCTGCTCATCTGAGCTGTAGCTGTGCTCATCTGCCTCATTGCTGAAGTCTCTGAGATGGTGCAGTTCAAACAGGTTTATCACTGTGATGTGGACCAGCTGCTGGGAGCTGAAGGCTTTCTGCAGAATCAACCTCTGTGGAGCGAATTAGTGAGGAGAATAATGAGCATGCAAATTCAAACTAAGAAAGACTAATGAGACAGAAATCTGTTGAATAACTGCCACCTTAAGTTAATGAGGAAAAATGACATGAAGTGCTACAGCTGGTGGTTTTGGACTTACCTGGAACTGCTCCTCTAATTTCTCTCTCAGGGTGTTCAATTTATCCAGGCTTTTGCAGAGATAAACATGGCCGTGGAACTTGATGAAGGCCTTAATAAAATCAGACACGCTCCATTTTGTTTTGACCTCATCACAGCTGTGGGTTAAAGAGACAGGAGAATTAAGCACTGGTATCAAATTTACATGCGAGCAAAATATTATGATCTTCTAAATGTACATATTCTGACCTCTCAAGGGCCTTGGAAAGAGCTTTCTGTAGGTTGGTGGAGGCAGCAGGAAAGGGGAATTTGACAGCAATGCTCCTGCAGTAGTAGAAGATTGTTGTAAGGTGGTCCCCTTTGGAGGAAGCCAGGATGGCCAGTTGATTGTAAGGTTGACCTGAAAGCAGAGGGGGAAGATTTAATTTTTAATTAATTTGTTTTATATATTCAAATGTCAGTGGTGTGCTTGAGAATGTCAAAACAAACAGATACCAACCATTTGAGGGAACAAGTTGAGCCGCATGTCTATAGTACGACTCAGCCTGGCTGGTTTGGTTCCGATAACGTGCTGTGGATTGTGAAAAATAAACCACAACCAATTAAACCCTCCCATGCACAGCACTCTTCCCAATTTCTATGCTTCTAAATATTTCATATTCATAAAAGCAGCAAAGCGGTCTGCTGGTGTCCTCCACAAACTAGCTACAAAAAAGCAATACGTCCTGAGTGAGCTCACCAATATCTCCAAGATGGACAAGACAGTGCTGGCAGATGTAGGAACAGGAGCTGGGTTGGGGCTTCACTATGGCGCTGGTGCTGCTCTGTTTATTGCTGATGATGCCAAGCTGAGATGATTTCACACGGCAAGGCAAGTCTACATTAAACACCGTGCACAGCTCCTGCAACAGCTGAGGATCCAAAATTAGATTTTTTTTTTAATATATAAAAACACATTACAGCTCTGGCCTCAACAGGGCCCTATGATTTCCAATGTGCAGAAAACGCAGACGGAATCACAGAAACCAGTCATAAAAACGGAATTTACTGTATAACGCGGAAGGTCGTGGAATTTGCAAAATATTGATGGATACATCAAAAGTATGTCAGTACACTTAAATATTCACTCCAATACATGATATAGACTGGTGTCTGTGAATATTAAGCTGCAAAAATACCATTTAAATAAGAATCCTACAAGTTCTGCATGCGGTTTCGTTTACTACACACATACTTAAGCTCGTAAACCTTTAATATATTGCTGTTTAATATTGTAAGTTTCATGACTTCAATTAACTTGACATGTTTTTTGATTAATTTAATTTAACCATTAAAACGGAAAAAATACTGAATACAGAAAAAAAAAAAAGTAAAAAAAAAAAAAAAAAGGAATTTGGGGGAAAAAATTTAATGGAATTTGGGAAAAATTAAACAGATTTCATAGGGCCCTACCTCAATAAAGAACAGCAGACTGGCATAAAAATTGGTCATGTGACATCAAGCTTGTCTGTGGTTGTTTCAGCCACAATCTGCTTAACAATGAGCTCTGTACAGTAACGAAGCTTACTTGTGTGTAGAATCCACTAGCTGCCTCAAGAAACAGGGAGAGATTGGCCTGTACTTCACTTCGATTGGGGTTGGCCCTGTTCTTAGCTTGACTCTGTAGTGTGGTTATTTGATTCTTAAAAGCATGGTTCCAGCTGAAACAAAAGCGAGATCAGCATCAACCAGATCTTTTCAATAAAATCAGATGCATGTCAGTTATACAAAGGATTATTATTGGTATTCTTACAGATCTTGTTCCACTTTCTTGTCCAGGGCGTACTCCAGGTCCGTAACCAGCATTTTCTGGTACAAGTCCTGAAGAGCCTGCCGTGATGTCCAGACCTCCGCGGCACCAAGCTTTGAATCTGCATGACACGAGGAGTGGAACATGTTAAACAGGTAATGCTGCAACCGCACTGTATAATGTGACTAACTGTGTCTAACAGCGCCTTTCTGTTCATTTGGAGAAAGATCTGCACGTCTTAGGAACCACATTCAATGCCATGGTTACCAGAGTGACAGGGATAAGATGACAAATATGAAATAAGACTCCAAACAACCAAATACATCAGATCAATAATTCTAATAATATGTGCAACTTTTAACTATTGCAGTTAAAATATTAATATTTTAAAGATGACACATTAGATAAACACTTCAAAATACCATGCTAAGAGACTAAAAGACATTGACAAATATTTAAATAGACTAAACTAGCACATACCTGTCATGTCAGCCTTCAGGGCCTCTGCCTGCCTGCTCAAAACAAGAAATGAATATGTTAACGAGGAGATGATTGAAGAGAGAATCATTGGGCAAGGTCTGGTGAACACATCTCTTGAACGAACGAGACAGCATTGCAGTTCAGGGGCTTCATTCTTATATATTCTCAAACTTGAGAACAATTTGTACCTAATTTTTTATTGGTCAAGCACATAGTTCAAATGATGTGTCATGACAGACAGCAAATTTAAGGCAATGCTATTGGTTTAATTAACAAAAATATTGCCAATAATAATAACTTCTTGTTGGATATTTCAGTGGTCATTATGTATGATTACATTACATATACATAATTACATTTCAGGGCTTTTTTTTTTTTTTTTTGCAAAAAGTCTGCCAGTAGTTTACAAATTTGTGACCCTGGACCACAAAACTAGTCTTTAAGTCACATGGGTATATTTGTAGCAATAGCCAACAATACATTGTATTTTCTTTTATGCCAAAATAATTAGGATATTATGTAAAGATCAAGTTACATGATGCAGTGTTTCCCACACAGACGAATCTGTGGCGGTGCTCCACAGATTAAATTCCGACCGCCACATATTGCGTTTCGTTATTCTTTTGTATGCTATTTAAAACACGCAGCGAATTCGTTCAACTGCATTTCCTTTCCCTGCTCTCTCTTCATCTCTGTCACTCACGCGTCTCTCCCTCTCACACACACACACACACACACACACACACACACACACACACACAGCCCCTCCCCTCCGTGCACACCTGGATCATCTGTGGAGAGAAGACGGCTGGCGAAAGGTTGGTATCTCGTGAACACTTTTAACACACAATCACAGATTAAAAATGTGTGGTGATCAAAAATCAAATATCAAAAATTAAGTTTTGATGTGTTTACGGTAGGAAATTTACAAAATATCATCACAGTGTTTCCCACAGGTTTGAAGGCAATGTGTTTCCCGCAGACACATTCATGGTTATGTTTGCTGGGGTTTTTCAGTAAGCTTTAGCCTATTGCGTGCATTTGAACACAGAACTATTCAGCTGTGCTGAAGTCACTTGCGCACCTGCTGCGGGACACTAAACACCATCGAGCTGCTCTCAGACCCGCATGTCTCGTGTTGTTTCCACCAGCGCGGCAATTTTTTTCATCACTAATCGATGGATGTCTACAATACAAAAATAAAGAGAAACCCAAAACAGGCCCGAGGCCTGGCCCGCATCTGAACTATAGCAAACATCAGTCCTGACTCTTCAAATGTGTGAGGCACCACAATACTTTGTAACAGAAATGGTTTAACAGAATTATGACAGAACTATAGTTTATCTGCAATTAACTCATTAACAACAAATTTATATTCAAATATTTCATGCATAAAGAAATGCATCTATTCAACGTTTTTAGTGCACAAGGATGAGAAAGTTATATAGTCTTTAAGTCACGTGTTTTCAAATACATTATAAGAGGAGAGTGAGTCGAGCTGACTGACAAGAGTGCAGTGAAAAAGATAAGACGATGGCAGAAGAGTTTCAAAACGAAATGTAAAAGCGCCGGATTTTGAAAAGCCTGTTGACCTGCCATTTATCTAAGGTGATATTGGAAGGTCTATTTATTTATTTATTTTTTAAACATTCGTTTCTCATTTAGCCTATTTGGTTCCACAGTATTTGCTGATTTTTATTTTATTTAAACTGTGAAATTTTTCCCATTATTTTACATGGTGTATGCAGTCCGTGCCTCAAAACTTTCCATCTCACTAATAAACGTTCTACGTTTTATAATTATTTGTTCCTCAGTCTTTACTGATTTTCAGTTTTGTATAGGCCTACCATGCATATTTAAAATTTGTATGTAAAATTTATCTGTTATTTTATATTAGGCATATAGCATGGTGTATTTTTATTCGTTTTGTTAATAAAAGTTAGCTATATGTTCTATGTTGTATTTTGTTGTTGCTTGAATTGCATTCAAGCAATTGATGCCGAATTGCCGTTAATTTAAAAGTGAAAATAAAATACGCACGGTGCTTTTACAAGCTATGTAAGCAAAGGAAAGTGAGAAAACTCAAGAGAACTAAAAACAAACAACTGCTTGACGCCGAATTGCCACTAATTTGAAAGTGAAAATAAAACGCGCCCAGAGCTTACAAGCTATTTAATTCTGAAGGAAAGCGAGGAACAGAGAGAAGACTCAAACGACGTCCACCCCCATCCACCGAGGTGATACCGGTAAGGTGTTGACACACATCGATTAACCAGTGGGAAAATTTCCTCACTGTCACAACTTGATGCCTTTTTTCCTCCTTTCGGAATCCTTGCTGAACATGCGTTGGAAATAGCATTGTCCTCCTCTGCCACCGAGAAAAACGTAATGACGTAATGAGCACAACACATGCTGTCATGCTCACTGCAGTTTAAAGCTGCAATCACTTGCACCCGGAAAGAAGATGAATCTCAGATAAATCAGACCGATTGATTGATTTACCAGCAAGCATACTTTATTGGATCTAGTAATCGGATTTAATTTATTTACCGGAGCAATAAAAATCACGTCATTTTCTCTCATATCGGTCGATAATTTATCTGTCCGATAAATATCGTGCATCCCTATTCAAAATTTAGAATGTATTATTATTTAATGGAAATTTTATATTTTCATTAGGGATGCAACGATACCAGTTCTTCAGAACAGATCCAATCTGATACCAAAAATTCTGAGTATCTGCCGATTTTACCAGCAGTTTTTTTAATCAATGTAGAATTTCCACAACTGCGTGTTGTCCTGATCATCACTCTTATGCGTGTTAAACACAACCTGCTAAATATAGAAAACTTCATGTTAATGAAAAATAACAAATGAAAAAATATATAATCATAATCATAAACAAAAATACTATTATAAACTAGGTTAGTGGATAATTCAGCAGCAAAAAAGTTACTCTAGAAAAATCATGGGTGCACAAACTTGAGTTTTATAAAATCTAAACATTTCAGGGCTCCAGACAAAAAAAATCGAGTAAGGAGCCATTGGCTCCTATAAAAGAAAAACTTAGGCGCCAAATTATTTTTTTTAGGTGCCACAGAATAAAAGTGGTTTATTTTATTATTATCATTTTATTTTTCCCCCCTATTTTAACATTTCAATCATTTTGTCATGTGTTTATGTCTTATCTTTTCTAGGCTTTATCAGCATTTTAATCCATCTTGTAGATGATCAGGTCGACCGGGGGACTAAGGTTCACTTAAAGTGTGAATTAAATGTCTTTTACAACTTGAAATATACAGTCACAAAGAATTGTTCGTTACACAGAATCTGTACCAATATCATGGACCATAAGCATCACTTGGCAACTGAGTGCAGTGCATCCTATAAATGTTGTCACGTCTTTCACACATTCAGTCTGTTTTTCTTCATTAGTAAAATGCAATTTTATAGGAGGAGTTGAATCATGTACAACACAATAAGTAAAAATATTAATATGCAACAGCGCATAAATATAGCAAAACGCTCCTCTTTATAGTTATTTTTCTAGCTGACTGATGAGTTTATGGAGTGGTTATTCTGAGGTAAATGTATTACAATGCAATGTTTACAAGCTTTATACATTTCCTCAGTTTGAAACACTGAATGAGCTTTTACATAAAACATTTCAGTAATTTGTACTATAGGCTTTCTTATTGCCTACCTTTTGATCATGTTCATTTCATACTATAGTAGTAAATCGAAATATATAATGGGTTCACTTGCTGCTTTAACTGAGGTGCTAAAGAGATCGCGCCTGAGCATTAAGTGCGATACTCTCCACTCGCGCGATCCGGACGCATACACGGACCGTGTGGACGCGGGGTACTGGTGTTTATATTATCACCTTTCAGGTCTCTCTCACTGCGTTCAGCAGACTGTGCGCGGCAGAGACGAGGACTGTTTGAAACTCTTTTCCAGTAAAACTTTGATGCGCATCGTCTTATGTAAGTTTAATACGTGAACATAACAAAAGATGTGAGCACAAAACAATCGGGAAAAAAGTCCTTTCATGCAAATTATATATAGTCGCCAGTGGCGACCTCAGCAAAAACTTCACTCGCAAATTAATATTTTTGGTCGCAAATGCGACCATTTTAGTCGCAGTTTGGAGCCCTGCATTTAGTGAAACAACATTTAGTGGGTAACAAATAAAAGTGTAGAAATCTGGTAAAATGTTACATATTTCTCCTTGTATTGTTGTAAAATACATTCATGAAAAACAAGTAAATATTTATATATAAATATATACTATAAAATTAAAAGATTTATTTAAATGTATAGCACAGTAATGATGGAAGCAACATAAGACAGATAAGGAGAACAAGAAAACTATTAATAATCTATTAAAAAAGGCTATTAATTTTTGCGCAAAAATATTATAATATGAAATGCTCCAATACAGAGCGGCACAAAGAGCTTATGTGTATCCCATCCGCAGAATGATGCGCTTGAAGCAACACGGAGTCACAGCGCACAGCACTCCGCTAGAAAATTTCAAAGCACAAAGGGAAGAGATATTGATGCATAGTGTATTATATCTAGGGCTGTGCAAATAACCGAATGCGATGATCATGCGCACCTCGTAAAGCCAGTTCTGTGATTAGTAGTAGGATAAACGTACCCATTAAGCTCACTTCCATTTTTGAGATCAGATTATAAAAAGAAAAAATAATTTATTATCCTACTTGATGTCTTAACCAATTGATAGGTTTGTTACTATATACCTCCTGTAATTTCAAGTCAATCAGATCATTGCATGCTGAGATATGTTTGTCCATGTGTTCACACTGTCTGGCGGCCATTTTGAAAGCTGTCTAAAAACTTTCCCCAAACGTGGAGCTCCTTAAATGCGTTTTTTTTTTTTTGATGTTTAAGCCTTTATTTTGGGGTAAGTTTCACTACTTATTGTAAAAATTAAAAGAATATTATATTATGAATATTATATCGTGGAACTTGGATGTGGGAAATAATTACATTAGATCCAAAAGATAGTTTTAGCAACACAGCGCAGATGCTACAGAACACAGTTAGCTGACTAGCTGTATAAAATTGTCTGCTACGCTAACATATTACTTCACAGGCAATACTGGCTTGTACTTTTACTTACATAATATTATAAATTGACAGTTTATTGCTGGTCTGTGGTTTTACAGTGCTGTAATTTTTAAAGATTTCATATTATTTTAAGGTGAGCTTAAAGGGTAAAACCAATATCTTGTGCACTAAAATGTCTCAATGTAGATTTTGGTGAGCTTAATAGGTACGTTTACCCCTAAATCTCCATCACGTGCTTTCAGATGGAGTGGCATTTAATACATAAGATCCGTAGTTCACTGACAAACTACGCAATATCACGTTCATTATCGGCGATGTATTATCGATGATGTATTGTCAGTGAACTACGGCTCTGTGAGCTGGGTGTCATTCGATACCAATTTTAGGAGATCAATTTTACCAAGATTACCTTATCTAAAAAAACAACAACTTTGGTTTTATTTTTCAGCTTGTTGAAGTTTATACAGACTCAAAGACTCATCTCCTGAGCCACTTCACAAAGGAACAAAATACAACCAACAAAAATAGTTTTATTTTACACATCAGTTAGGCTACATTTACACTATGCGTGTTCAATTAAAAATTTATAGCTCAGACAGAATCATAATTTCTATTCATTTTCCACTGATTTACTGATGAGCATTAGCAGCTTCCAGCGCTGTCTGCCTGTGTTCTCTCTTCCATGATCGTGGTTCTGTCTCAGAGGTAACATATTTCAGCAACATTACATGGCCAAAACACACACTTAGACAGCAATCGGAAGTTATTACAAACACTCGCTGGTGGTTTAAAGTGAGTTTTGAGTAAAAGCGGAATATAAATCTTATTTATTGTCTTATGTAGCATGATGCATGAACGGTCACGTAACACGCGCTTTCGGTCGTGTAGTATGAACGGTCATCTGCATATAATTGGAACTCCATGTAGCTCCTGCACTACTCTCCATTAGAAATGAATGACTTTCAGTCTGTCGTTTGTCAGAGATAGTGGAAAGTATGACGAGGATCGTTTTCATCAACAAAAAGGCACCAGTGTAAATGTAGCCTTACATCTAAGGGGGCGGGGACGCATTCACACTACAGCCTCACGTGTGAGCCACATCTCTGAGTGTAACAGGTGTAAACTAGTAGCTGTGTATTCATCTGTACCTCACACTGAACTATGGAAGAGCTTAACAATAACACAATAGTATACGCACAATATC
Organism: Barbus barbus; assembly: GCF_936440315.1. Classification (NCBI taxonomy): domain Eukaryota; kingdom Metazoa; phylum Chordata; class Actinopteri; order Cypriniformes; family Cyprinidae; genus Barbus; species Barbus barbus. The sequence goes on from NC_136754.1 coordinate 10,719,580, forward strand.
GGAATTGGATCAGTCTCATCTGACCGATACCCAATCCGGCAGAAAATGGCAGTATCGGATCGATGCCTCCCTAATTTTTATGAAATTTTCTTTTACAAAAACAAACAAACAAATAGGCTAAACAAACAAGCTAAAATTTCAAAGCAGACTTTTCCTAGAAAATTATATTTTTTATCAATGCAATGCAAAATATTATTGATTGGTTAAGAATTTTAATCCATTCTAGCAGATGCTTGCAAGACCATCCAAAAGCCAGCCTGATAATGCTACACTGGTAATATTCACCAGTTCACACACAAATCATCAGCACAATAAAAATGTAAAAAACGTCACAGAAAATATCACACAAAACTAAATATTCTGTACACATTGTACAAGATCAGTGGATGTAAAATTCAGTGACAGTGCAGCACTGGACCAGTTGGGCAAGTGACAGTTTAATCAGCTGAAAAGTCTCTAACATATGACTACAACTGGACTGTCAACTTCATAAAGCGGTCTCACTCATACCAACCGGTAGATCCCCTGGTATGGATGAACTGATGTCTGAGTGACTTTTCTTTCTGAATTCTTAACGGATTTGTTTTAATAAAAATTTCTCTCTCACATTATCCTACAGAAATCATTCTAATATGAAAGTGTTCAATTTTCCTTTTTTTTGTTTTAGCCAATCACATGCCTGATTCAAGAAGGGGGTTTCAAAAGCCAATTTTTTTTTTTTTACTTATTAATTTTAAATTCAATTGTGCTTTGATGGTATAATGTCTGCTAGCACGTTAAAAAAATGTTCAGTGTTAAATACCTAAAGACAAAACAGTAAAAAGCACATTTTGGCTATTTAATTTATGCAATGGTAAACAAATTGGCAAAAAAAATGGGGGAAAATGCGAACAAACATGTTTGGTATTTGGCCTTCAGCCCAATGTTTCATTTCAGCTTCAGCCAAGAATTTTTATTTCGGTGCATCCCAAATTTTTAAAAAATAACATGCATAATCTTTTTAGGGGAACTTGAAAAATGTTTCATAAAGCAACTGTCTAATGTTGTCAAAAAGCCCCTGTTCATATTTGTGGGAATGTACACTAAATGAATGTCACATCAAAACAAGCAGAATGAAACCACACACCTGCTTCAGGTTGAATACTGTTATCCAAGCTCTAGATGACGCTTCAGATTACATTAAAGCATAACTTTTCTGTTTTCTCTTATACGCATGTCAGCAAGTACAAAACCAGAGTACTAAAGTCATGTTCTCAGCTCACTGTCAGTTTGGTGCTGAAATGTGCACTCTGACCGTCATCACAGCACCATCATTCCTTCACATCTCTCCTCAACAACAAACACATCTACTCAGCACACTGCTTACAAACTTCCACGATTAAATGGCCTGGATTTGTCATTACCAGCCACTAAAATCATTTACAAACTCCCTCGCTCGATTCATGTCGCACTGTTTTGAACCAACGCAAGGTTACTGAGACATGTCAGATGCAAAAACATTGACTTGCATACCAGACAATCACAAAGATAAGGTCTCAGAAAGCCTAAAGAAAACTCCTCAAAAATATGTGTTGGTTTTGTTCTGAATCTCAACGTTATCTGTCCAAATCGAAATGCCTGCTAGAGCTAAAAGTGAAACAAACTTGTCAATCGCAAAAAATAACATAACATTTATATAAATGTATTATACGAGTTCACTGTCACCATTGGCTCATCACTGTAATATATTATTCAACCTGAAACGAACTGAAAGGAAAATGAAATCTGTATACAGCATATGCGCCACATATGAATCCTTGACATTTACAGGTGATTAGTCACTTGAAACCGTATATGACTAATGTAGCCAGCGTGTGTAGATTGTTTTCTGACCATCCAATGGTATGTTTGTATCTAACGCGGGCTAACATATCACAGCATCTTGCATACCCTCCCACAACAGCTGCTATGTAGACACGAATTACCGTTACATAAAGTAAATGTCCGATTTGCCCGACCGCCCATCTATAAATCATTTTTTGCTATATCTGGGGCAAAATGTCAGCCACTTCTGCTTGTATTCAGTTTCGTGTTTCGTTTACTGGCTAGCATGCTAACTAGCCTAGCGTCTAGCACTAACAGGCAATGCTAGTCGAACAACATTCCGATAAACCACAACCATTCGGCCTCAATAATAGAAACACGGACTCAGTCACCAAACCGAGCCTGAGAATCTCCGGATTTTACTCACCGTAAGTATTGGGCGCAGAGGTTCATCCTGTCGGATCGCCAGTCTTTTAGACAACGACAGGTTCACAAGCTAAATCTACTCCCGGCGCCATATTGTCCATCACATCGTCATTGGTAGAAAACGGTCCAGACGTACACACAGGAGCGCGCTGAACTGCGTCACAGACCCCGCCCCCTCGCTCACGTAGGCTACAGTAATTACTTTTCATAAATATAGCTCGTCCAAATCCAGACGGTGCATCGTAGCAAGACTAAATACTTGAAAGACTAATGGGTCCATACAATTTGACCTTTCAGCGCCTATCTAAAACTCTACCACTTCCAGTTCTCAAAAGTCTTGTCAACAAATGTGTTTTATGGCCTTATTTCAGTGACTTCAGTGACTTTTTTTTTTTACTAACCAAGCATAAACTTTGTATTCTCAAAAACACAAATATGTACATTCATGCTGCTACATATTGTAGCCCAGTTTGTGCTGATTACAGTGTAATCAGACTTTAGCCGTTAATATATTCTTAAGATACTGAAAAAACACAAATTTCAGGGCATGTCAAAACTTCTCCAGGGCCCCAAACACCCCTCAGACCCCAGAGGGTTAATTGTTCCCTCCTGGTGGAATGACCTGCCCAACTCCCACGAGTCCTTAGCCATCTTCAAGAAACGGCTAAAAACTCATCTCTTCCATCTTTATTCGCATCTTTTATTTTTAGCTGGCGAAAAGGGGCTGTTGCCTTTGAATTCAAGAGATTCATTCAAAAAGACTAAATTCATCCTGTAATGACACAAGTAAATCTTGAGTGAGTCATTCAGTCATTCCTTTCAAATTCCACGAGATTTTGTTTAGCTGTCTAATATTTTTTCTTTATAATTATGAGAGAACTACAACCTCCATTAAAAAGTCTCAATTTATCCAGAATCCTGCAGCTCTATTTGCACAAAAACAGCTCTTAATCGAGTCCAGTTTTTATATAGCCGGCTCATTTTTATTCATGGTGTTCAGCAGCAAGTAAATGTTTCACAAAAGGAGACACAAATAATTAACACATTGGAATCGAAAATGGGAATCGATAAGAACCAGAATCAATAAGCAGAATTGGAATTGATCAAATTCAAAGCATATCCAACCCTACACTTGTTTTCTCAGAGAAAGGGCCTCTGACACTAGCTTTCTCTATTCTTTTTCTATTCTATTTCTTAATTCTATTCTTTTTCTTTTTGTTATATGTATGTGCATATAAATAAAAAACAACCTAACGTTACTGCGTTAGGCTAACCGAGACTTGTCATAGCACTTGTCTATTGTTCTTTTGTTGGTTTTGATTTCTTCTATTGTCATGATTTGTAAGTCGCTTTGGATAAATGTCTAAATGTAAATGTACACTGAAAGCAATACAAATCTACTACTGTGAAATGATTTCTACTGAGTTTAAACTTCTAATATATATTTTAAAGTGTATTGTCAGACTAAAAATTAAAAAAAGTGTAACAAATAAAAGTATGCTGCTCAGGGTTGCCAGATGTACATAACAAATCTAGCCCACTGGCAAATTAAACAGCCACAAAACTGTCCAAATTCCAAGCCTACAAATTGTATTACAGACAATTTCAACCAAAAAATGCATAATACCTCATAATGATTTGTTAAACTGAGTTGTTTTCCCCATTTGATAGCTTTAGAGAGCTTGTTTTGCAATTGATGAGTCATACTGAGACTGTAGTGCTTCCATCTTCAAATGCTTGTCATCAAGGACAGTGTTTGTCGTGCTGATAAACACATTACTGATGCAATGCCAAATATGTGAGGAAAAATTTGAAATCTAATTCTTTACAAGACTCAAAATGGAATACAGCTAAGGCTGAACTAAGGAAAAATGGCATTGATTCAAAACTGCACTGAGGTGTAAATTTCTATATTTGCTGTCAACTAATTCATTACATTTATTCATTGACTGTAGCAGATGCTATTATCCAAAGAGACTTACAGATGAGAATAATACAAGCGGAAGAGATTAGTCCAAGCTTGGTTTAGCAGCTGGACTTTTAATTACATTTGCATAATATATTGGACAATATTTTCTAATGACTAGTTATGATTGGTATGAAAATAGTCTGAGAGAGACAAATCCAAATTGATCAATGATTCACTTCTTACAGCCGTCGGATCTTTAGTCTGAGACAGGCCGCAGTGTTAATGAGGGCCATTGACTTGTCTCTCTTGGCTGCTTGTATGCACATGTGTGTACTGAATGTATTTTTAGTGTTGACAAACATGGGGTGCAAATGCAATTTGCCCACAGGGGATGCCATTCTGCTGTACACTAAGAAAAGTCTGTGAAAAGTAAGGCACAGTGTTAAAGGAATTTTCCATATTGATTTTTTTACTGCATTTCAGATAATGCACTGTTGTGTTTTAGAGTCAAGTAGATAATGTATAAAATTAACATATCTTTTCCATTTTTCTACAGGCTTTTTCTTGCAATGTTGACATTAATAAATTATCTTTTTTTATTTATTTATTTTTTAGAAGCTGCGTAGGATCATAGACTTTTATAAAAGGAAAGCTCTGCAGCTGTTCAGAAATAACTGTTTGTATCCATTTCTGGCATACGATTTTACAGCCTATATTTTTTTTAAAGGTTCATTTTTGGAATTTTCTGCCTTTTAAATACATTACAGTACAACACTCTCGGTTTGATTCTGTAGCATTTTTCATTTTTAATCAAATAATTTAATAATCTATCTATCTATCTATCTATCTATCTATCTATCTATCTATCTATCTATCTATCATTTCATTTTAAAATTAATATGAATTTATTTATAATCTATTTGTTTGTTCTACTGCAATAACAAACCCTGATTTGTGTGATATTGTAATTTTCTAGGAATAAACATAATGCAATGAAATCAAAATATGTATTTTTTTTTAAATGGGCACAGGTTTGCAAGTAACAATTGCAAATGTCTGTGAAAAAGTTGCACAACTTTTTTTTCAGTAATTTTATTAATTTATTTTCTGATCTGTCATATGTTCTTTTTAAATCTGAAAATGTTTGTCATGTTCTAATGTGACTACTGAAATAAGAAGTAGGCTACTAGAAGAATCGGAATCGTTAAGAAGAAATAGAATCTTTAAGATGAACCGAAAGCGTTGATTCGCATGCTTACGCGCATGTGCGCAGGAACTGCTCTCAGTGACGCTCTGCCTCTCGCGCCTGCCGCAGCCTAATGAACCTCGCCTCTTGCTGCGGTCTCACAACAAAACAAAAGGCCTTAAAATCCGCGACATATGTTAAAAAACGATAGATCACCACGACCAGAATGACGGAGACCACTAAAACGCATGTCATTTTGCTGTCATGTGGAAGTTTCAACCCCATCACGAAGGGACACATTCATATGTTCGGTAAGTGTTCTGGAGGGAGTGGATGATGCGCGAGCTGATTTTGAATTTAGCCGTGTGTTGTATGTGTATGTAAAGGGGTTCTTAGTGAACGTGATGATTTCAGACATTGCAAAGTCAGGCTTGGTGATCGATTAGATGTTTCTGTGACGAATTCTTCTAATGTCGATCGCTGTCCAAAGCGAAGGTGCTGAAATGGTCGACGGCCTCAAAACCCAGAATGATCAAATCACCTCTCGGTTCAGATGATGGTTTAGCAAAGAAATCGCTCTATTCATCCACGGTTTTGTGGACGCAAGCAGTATAGGCTAACTATGATTTATGATATTTCAACAAGTGTAATTAATCATTACTTCTGCGAAAAATGCTTGGCAGGGCGCTTATGTGAAGACAAATAACAATCTACATTGTACATTTAATGTAATGTGAATGTGAATAAGTACATTGAAACTCGAATGTAGTTTACATTTTACTTTAAAAGAAGGCAGTTAATTAAACATTCAATTGAATTTTCAATTCAGTATTGTGATGAACGGTGTATACCTTTATTCAACAATATAATTGAACTGATATAGTCAAAGCTTGAAAAAATATTATTTTATAATTATTAAAATTATTAAGACAGAAAGTCACTGCTCCATAAACAATTTTGACAAATTTTTTTTAATAATAATAGTAATACAAAAATAAAAGACCACCATTTTAATAAGCCCACTCTGTGTAGTTAAAATTAAAAAAATCATCACATAAATGAACCTGTATATGCCCTTATGTTCCATTTGGGTAGCCCTGGGGTCTTGCTCAGAAATAATGGTTTGATACTTCATGACTTCAAAGCTTGATTTATCCTTCAAGTAATACTGATATGTGATCCATGTTTTGGGACTTCAGGTATAAAACGTGAATAAATGCAATGAATTTTCACATGTTAAGATGTTCTATATCTCAGTACACTACTGTCTGATGTTTATTTTGATTTGTTTCATTGTATTTTCTATAATGACAGAATATTTAAATAATGTTAAGAATTTGTCTGAAAAATGCATGTCTACTTTGTGATAACAGTTTCCCTATGGGTTTGATTAGGTAAGAGGAACATGTTGACATGTTAGATTTAAATTTGTTTTTTAAAACAACGTCAAGTAAAATTCAAAAGAACATAAGGGTTAAAGCTTGGCTGTTTGCACTGAAAAGCATGATTTATACCATTTTACTGTTTGTGATATAGAAACTAAGAGTGCATGTGTGAAAGTAAAAGACACTCAGAGAGAGATTTCTTCCATTGGCTCATCCATCTCCACATTTCAGTGTGCTAATAAACATAGCAGGGGGAAAAAAACAACCTTAGGAGCTTTGTACTTTCCTTAATTCAGTTACTGCAGCTGTATTTCTCCGAGCGTAAGCAACACAAGGAGTACCACCACCACAGTTTGATCAATACAATTCCACTGTTTTTCCCTTGAAGCAAAAGCATCTGTGTGTCCGTGACCTAATTTTTAAGCCTTCTTCTCCTACTGCATGCCTTTGCATATTTTGAGGTACAAAAATAAGAATGGGTTTATGGCTTATTCTGAGCAATGCTTCTGACGGAGATCAGTGGTATCATGCTGAACTGATTGGATATCTGATAAAATACAATTAAAGGTAACACATTTAAATGGTAGCATTTCATTCAATATTTCAAGTATTGAATATCTTGGTTTCTGTTGCCTCTGCTTCTCGTTGTGGCCTCATTTTTCCTTTCTTTGTAGTTTCTTTTGCACACTAGAGATATTTTCTTTAGAGATTCGTTCAGATTATTTAATTTTATGCCTGCCTCATATTCCCCAGCAGGAGATCTTGTTTCTGACATTCACTTCTGTCAATATTTTAATGGGGCTGGGGGTGTGAGGTTATATTATACAGATGAAACATATTGCTTACATTGTGAGAGAAATCAGATATCAGTCATCAGAGTTAAAACAGAGGTGCTGTCCTCACTTAAAAGGCATTGTTTCGCTTTTTTAATGTCTGTAAGAGAATTCCTTTCATCCAAGATAGCTTTAGAACAAGGCATAAAGTGTGTTACAGAAAACCAAAAATGCTCATGAGATAATAAGCTGAACTGTTTGGTTTTCAGAAAAGGCCAGAGAGTACCTACACAAGACTGGACGATTCATTGTGATTGGGGGTATCATCTCACCAGTACATGATTCCTATGGCAAACCGGTAAGAGAATCTGTTCGTTTTAAGGTCTAAAGTTATTTTAGTATTGTATATTTAAGCATTATATATTAAGCAGAGTGCTATTGGTTTTTATATTGTAGATAATCACATTCATTCAACATGTAGATGTTGAAGCCAACGTCACATGTAGAATTGCAGTTCAGTGAACAAAAAGTTATAGTATACAGTATATTGAAAAACTTGCATTTTTATATAGATACATTACCAGTTGCTTTGTCTATTTTTGCTTCGCCAACTAACATAGCCACAACATTGCCCCATTGCGAATCTTTGAGGAACACAAGTAGTGGTGTTCCTAAATGAATCAGTGTTTTTGAATGAAGAAATTATTCAGTGACTTATTTATAAAGACACTTGTTTCATGCCCTAAATGAATCAGCATTGTTGAATGTATTAGTTAAGTAAATGATTCCATGGCTCACTCATCATTTATTATATGGTCACTTAACGCCATCTACTGGTTTATCTATGTAACCTGCAAAAAAGAGTCACTTAAATAAATGTTGTGGTCAAAATAGGTCTATTATAGCTCTATCACACAGTTATTACACAGTAATAGGTCTATTATACAGTTAACATAAGTCACTTTAAAACCAAGCAGGATTCTATTGGTAAATGCTGCGAATTTGCATGACCAACTTGAACCTTTTGCGAAATCGGTGTGGAATCTGAGATTGCATATCACATGGAACTGTATTGCTTTTAAATAAAGCTTTTAATCTGAATCATACGAATCATCTCTAATATTATCAACAGAACTCTAAATTAAAAAGAACTTTGGCCTAGTTTTCTTCTCTCCTGGCAACAAAATATGAATAATAAATGCTTTAGAAAGCAGGATTCAGTCATTTCAAATTAAATCCTTTGTAGTGGGAGGTATGACACGTGTGAAAGAAACAATTCTAGAAATCATTGTGTTTTGAACCCTGATTATCTAAAAAAGGCAAATGTTTGAATAATGGCTTTTATGTTGATCAAATAGGTTTTCCTTCTTTCAGCAATTAGATGTAATCCTAAGAATATTGTTTGAAGCTCAGAAATTCTCTTTATTGGTAGGTGGATGCCTTGAGGACTCATTTTGCCTTGTTTTGGTTTCTTTTCTGCTTTTCTAGGGCCTTGTACCAAGCAGACATCGTCTCACCATGTGTCAGCTGGCAGTTCAGTCTTCTGATTGGATCAGGTAACTGTCAATCAGTCAATGCATCTCAGCTACACCCTCATAAGAATGCTATGCAGCACTTACATATAGGTCAGCAGCCTTGAGTTATATAGATGATGGATATATATTGTAGAATGGGCATAAAATATTTGATGGATTAATGGTGTTCTGCAGAGTGGATCCTTGGGAATGCTACCAGGACACCTGGCAGACCACTTGCAGCGTTTTGGAGCATCACCGAGACCTAATGAAGGTTAGTCCTAAATTTGGTCTAAACGCTATCAAATTTTTACTTGTACTCAATCTCGAAGTAATAAACTGTATTGTTCCCCCGCAGAGAGTCACAGGGTGCATTCTGTCCAACGTGAACACGCCTTCCACAACCCCTGTGATTGGCCAGCCCCAAAATGAAACTTCTACTATTTACCAAAACACAGCTAACAAGTCTGTGGCTAGTAAGTGATTTTTAAATGTTCAGATGTTTGTTATGTTTGGGGTTCTGGAGAACAGGCATTTGGTGATTGACTTATGTCTCTTTTTCTCCAGTTAAGCTTTGGGGAAAGATGAGCGAAAGCCTGGGCAAAATTTGCTGTGTTCGCCCACACATGGAGCGTTTTACCTTTGTTGGTAAGTTTGTATATTAATATACATATTAGGGATGTGTGCCATGACACATTTCACACTAATTTTGTAACTGATTAGTTGACTAGTCTAACAAACCCCCAGAAGACTATGCTTGTTTCCGTTTTTGTGAGATGTAAACTAAAAAATCAGAATTGCGAGATATAAATGCAAAATAAATGTTAATTGCAAGAAAGTAAGTCAGAGTTATAAATAAATTTTAGAGTAATTTCAGAGTTATTTAACATTTTGAATTTAAATCTCACAATTCTCATATCTTGCAATTCAAAAGGTCTCAATTGCTTTTTTATTTTTTACTCTGTTGAAGAAACAGTCCTTCATATGTCATTTAATTTTTACAATGGCTGAAAAATTAATTCAACATTTGAACTGTATTCATTCCATGAAATGCAAAGTAATTAATCGCATTGATCACAATAAAACACATATACAAATATTTGTTAAAAACTCCCAGATCATTCAAGACTTTACATTATTATGACAAAACCACTGAATAGACATTACAAAAAGTCTATTTATTTTTTTATTGGATTTTTTTATAATTAATCACACCAAATGAATGCATCGAGCATGTAATTTTAATGTCACCATTTCAACCCCTTTTAATTTGTGTCAAAATAAAAAATGTCAGTAACAAAGATATGCCACAGCTTTGTGGTTTGGTTCATGTAGAAATCACATAATTCCGTATAATTATTTTGAATTATTCACAGGCTTCACACAGAATGTGTATCAATTTTACATGACTCCTGTGACTTCCAATGAATCAATCATCCCTGTGACCTCCCATGCTTTTCTGATTTTTCTGAACAGACGAAAATGCCAACCTTGGTACTGCAATGCGCTATGAGGAAATTGGTGAGACGATGTGATTTTCCTTGCCTTGGTTTTTGGTTTTCAAATCAGTTCTTGCTTGTCACTTTGAGTCATCATCAGAAAATACTGAGTTTGCTCAGGGAGAGAAAAAACTCACTGTATATTTCCCCTCAGGAAAATATAAATAACATCAAACAAGACAAAGACAGACAAACGGCTGTCAGAGAAATAGACAAAACAGTCTAAATCTTTCTATAAGTCATGTGATGGTGTTTGTCTATATACTGTGAAGAAGGCATCTGTGTGCTGTATAGTGCCTCATTCTTCCTCCTCATGGGGAAAATGTGACTTGTTTCTTTATCATCTTATCAAAGCTGTTGTGTTTACCCCCACAGCGGAAGAAAAACATCTCAATACTGTGTCTTAGTTGTGTTTTATGGTGTGATGTGTAACTGTGGTTTGTTCAGAGTTGCGTATCCTGCTCCTTTGTGGCAGCGATCTCCTGGAATCTTTCTGCATCCCTGGCTTGTGGAACAAAAGTGATGTAAGACATAATTCCTTTTCTCTTTCCCTGTGTTTCTTAGTCACAAACCTCAAAATATAATCAAATATATTATTCTAGTGCAAATTTTGTATGTTCACCTAAATTAAGCAATATCAAATGCAAGTCTCAAATAATCACACCTTGTATATTCAGACCAACAAGGCACAGTTGCCATTATGATACTGCTTTTATTTAATAGCCAAATAAGTAACAAGTTAATACTGAATGACTTTCTCCACCTACAAAATAGTTCCAGTCGAAGCAAAAGCAGAATCAAGTGTCACGAAAGCAATCTTTTAAGTGACCAATTTGGTGACTCAATCATACACATAATCACTTGATTTGTTCCCAAATGAATTTGTGTTTTGGTGATGAATTCAGAACAGCATACTAGCATAATATTACTTCTTTTGCCATAGAAAGATAATAAAATACTAGGAGTAGTATGCTTGTATGAGTCAAGATACGTGTCACTTGTCTCCACCTACTGGCAGTATGATATAACTGATTTCCACACTACTAAGTGTTATTTTAGTATCATTGAGATACTATTATAGTTTGAATCAGTGGTAATTTGTATATTTTCTGTTTTAATTTTAGTTTGTGTTAAAGTTTTAGCCATTTTGTTGTCTTTTGGCATTTTTATTAGTGTTTTCTAAAAAGAAAATCTCTGTAGTTTTTGTTTGTTTTTATTTCAGTTTCATTTAGTACATTTAGACTAAAGTTAAACTAAATAAAAAATGAGAAATGCTGCTTTGGCAAATAAAATAAAATAATTAAGTTTATATAGATTTTTTTGGAGTAATAAGTAATGCATTTTTCGTAGTTTTAGTTTTATCTAACTATGCTACTCATTATACTAATGTATTAATGTTTGTATCAAAATTATAAATATAATACAAAAGATACTACATTTTTGTGCACGATATGCACTGATAACACAATAAGACTATAGGAACATATAAATAAAGTAAATAGCATTTTTTGTTTTGATTTCTAAATTATGGCACTAACAATGTATATTTAGCATACAAAATATTGTTAATACAAATCCAGCTATGTTTTGTTAAACTGAACTAAATATGTGATTATTATATTTTTCTAGATGGAAGTGATTGTGGGGGATTTCGGGATAGTGGTGGTTCCTCGAGATGTAGTTGACACAGAAAGCATAATGAACCATTCATCTGTGCTTCGAAAACATAAGGTATTATTTAGGGAGTGTGGGGTACAACCTAGTAAGTTATTTACTGTGTAGTAGTTGTTTTAGTACACAGTAAATGCATGCAGTTTAGAGCGTGTTTGCTGTTTGGTGATATTTATATGGCTTCGGTTTTCCTCTCACAGGACAATATAATCGTGGTAAAGGATGAAATCGACCACCCAATGTCTGTCGTCAGTTCCACCAAGAGCAGGTGCGTGCTCTCGCCGTCTACACATAATTCATCTCTCCGTTCTATACTCTAACCCTCTTGCTTTTCTCCTCACCAGACTGGCTCTTCAGCACGGCGACGGTCACGTGGTGGATTACCTGAGCCAGCCTGTCATCGACTACATCCTGCAGAGTCAGCTCTACATCAATGCTTCTGGATAGGCTGGGGAAGTCCACTTCCGAGCCATCAGTCATCCCTGTCTGTCTCTCTGTGTGTAATCTAGAGTATAATCCTCCTGTGCTACCACTGCTTTTCCATGTAGAGGAGCATTATTCTGTCCTCCCCTCTTACTCGTGTCTCATTGGGATGTACAGCACTGTGCCTGAGAGAACTGCTCCACCAATCAGCTTTAAGGGACTGGGTGGGCTTTGGTGCCCAATAGGAGGAAGAGGAGAGAGCCTCGTTGCCACTATGACAGAGAAAGAGTGTTTTTGATTGAATTAGATAATTCATTGCCTGCTATAATGTCGGTCTTTGCTGTTGATTTAATACTCTCTGTTCTTGTAGTTGCATGCCTAAGGGGTTTTTTTCAGCGCATGAGTGTTTAAAATACCACGTAGACCGTAGTCTGTGGTTGCAGTGTTTGCAAAAAAAACTGTGCTTCGACTCATCTCATCTCTAAATACATTTTCTACTCATCAATCAACTGTATGTACAGAGAACATCTCATATACTGTATTATGCCTCAATGTTTTGTCTTCAATGTGCATTCATGTATACGTGGAGTATTTGGTTGCACATTAAAGAATGCCAATTTCATTTCATTTTGCTTTCGTGCACATTTACTTCTCCTCAGCTCCTTTTGCTCAACATTAACCTGCTAACATGCCACAGATGTGATGTCTAGTAAAGCCGGTCACTGCCTGTGCATTAAAAAATTCGTTTCAGGATGAGATTCTTTGCGCTTCCGCTTGTTTTGTGAAGAGATCACAAAAGAGATTACAAAGTCTATGCTTTTAAACTCGTTGGAACATCTTTTAAATGATTCAATTATGATTTGAGCTGACATGAAACGTCAATCTGCTGCACATCTAACACAACCTTTATAAATGAATCAAAGTGTATTTGATGAGAAGAATAACAGATTCAGTGAATTATGTATATTGTGCATAATTGATTTTGCGAGTTTATGGGAGGCTCTGGCTTTACGATATGAAGAAGACTTGTGATTATTGTTTTTCATATGATAATGCTTTAAGTCTCAGGTAAAAAATTGTTTAATTTTGATCATTTTAACCAGAGACTTTTCATAAATGAAACTAGAAGCCAGAATGGTAATCTTCAAAATTGTAAAGCCTTTATTAGATATTCCTTGTTTAACCACTTCATACCCAGCGTTTACTGGGTTTACTGTACCTGCTGTTGGGTATGTCCATTGTCACATTAAAGGAGAAATCTAACACCCCATTTCATTTTTTGAATGGATTAAACTTCTCTAATATACAGAGAACTATTAAACACACACTGATACCTCACTGTTTGTATCAACATTCATTTTTTCCATTTTCATTGAGCAGTCACTATAGCAACTAGTGTATCAGGAATAGGAAACTGTAAATTCATAAAAAAAAATAGTGGGAAATATACCACAAATAATATAGTTTTTCATGGTTTTGACATGCTGCATTTTTCTGTAGCTCTACAATCTTCACTGCTTCCTTGCATTCTTCATGCCTTCATTCAAAACCACAAGCAACAAAAATAGATATTGTTGATGATATTGTTTGTTTCTTGTATTTTTATTGCCTTCTTGCTTTTAACTAGTGAAAAATCTCCTTGTATACATATAAAACAACACCATGTAACATTATAAGGTTCTGTTTTTAAGATGCTAAAACTGTAGATCTTAATTTTAGAGGTCAATATTATTAATTTTTTAGTTGTCTATGGTGTAAAGCATGTGTAAATGTGTCTGCATAATGTCTCATGAATATATTTCTACTTTATAGTGGCTATTCGATAAGCATAAAAAAAACTAAAAAAGTATGTTGCCATGAAAATCACTCATGTCCTTGATGACAATACTGAATTTAATGAAACAAAACAGAACACAAAAGAATGAGAATTGTTAGTTTGTGCATTTCTTTTTGTGCAATTTTCAATAGACGCTGAAGCAGATAGAGAAGCAACTGGATGTTACTTCTTATCTAGAACAATTACAGATATGGTATGTATTTATCTATTAATCACCCAAAATGAAATATATTTGGCACTCATGCAAAACAGAAATATCATTTACCTCATTTCATACTTCACAGTAATAATTTTTGAAAAAAAAAAAAAATGAAAAAATAAATACTAAAAAATTCTCACACAGTACAAAACCGTGTTATGACAATAAACTCTCTTTAGTTAAAAAGTAGTGCCAGTAATTTCATAGATTAAACTATGTAACATTGTGATTTGGCCCTGCAGTAACCCAAAGACTTTACGGCCTTTCAATAGGTGGTATGTTGTAACAGCCATTGGGAATGCTTTTACGGATCTCCTCTAAGTTGGCAATGTCAGCCAGGATGGTGTCAATGTCACTGATCATGCCTGTAATGGTGGCTCTCTGCTGGGCTTCCTTCTCCTCCAGCTCCCTGAGTCTGGGCCTCAGCTCCTTCTCCACGCGGCTGCGGCTTTTAGCGACGGCGTCCTCTAGCTCGGCCAGTCGTGTGTCGTCAATTTCCCCAGAAGTTCCTGGAAAACAGTATTACAGTTATGGTGAATCCTTTGCTCATCACTGGGATAAAAAATTGGATTACCTTTATCATGTTTTAAGTGATATTTTACAGAAAAGACTAAGATTCTCTGACAAAGCTTGTCACACTTAACAAGTGTTACTACAAAACGTTTTTTATCTTACTAAAATAAACTATTAAAATTGTTTTTAATTGAAATAAAGCTAAACTAAAATATAAACAAAAGAGAAAAAACTTCAACAAATTCAAAATGCTGCATAGTCTGAAATAAAATAAGTCGAAGTACTAAAATGACTAAAACTGAAGTAAAAAAATTATTTAAACTAAATAGAAAATTAACAAAAAAAAAATGCTAAAAATGGCAAAAGCACATAACAGAATTACAAACTAAATAAAATGAAAGCTAAACATAAACACACTGAACAATAGCTAATTCAAAATATCAATACTATAATATTACATAAACTAAATGTGTTGCATGTAGTGAATCATTGTTGTAACGCACCTAGTGAGCTCATAATATCAGTGATTGTCTTTAAAGTATCACTAACAGCATCCTTGGCATTCTTTGCATTTTGAAGTGCCCCAGTGGATTCCATGACAGCCTGATTTAATAACAAAGAAAAGAAAATTTAGCATACATCTCCACATTTACATGTCATTTCTCAAAGAGTTTAATGTAAGCAGATATTCTTACATTCTTTGCTTCAGTTATCTCTAGTTTTGCCTTGTTTTTCTCTTCATTCAGTTTGTCTCTAGTTATAGAGGTCCGTTTATTCAGTCCATCCACATCCTTTTTCAATTTAGTGGCAGCTTCCAAAATATCCAAAGAGGGCGGAAGAGCAGCTGACATTCCCTGTGGAGACACATACAAGCACCCTGTGAGCACATTCAAAATGTTCTATTAGTAAAGCTAGTGACAGATTTTGTGAGAAAGTGAACTGGACACTCTGTGAAATCTACGTAATAATGGCAATGGCACAAATACTGTTTTTACGAAATAAAATGGGTAAGCACGAAGGTAACAGGTCGCCATACCTCCAGTTTGGTTGCAGTGCTTGTAAGAGTGTCGATAGTATCCTGAGCATCTCTGTAGTGAGTAGACATTGCATCCAGAATGTCCTGAGTCTTAATGTTGTCAGCTATGGCCTTCTGGATGGTGGCATTGATGGCAGGAAGTTTTCTAATAGCAGCATCTGCCAGATCCTTATTCCCACTGATCTGGTCATCAAATCCTGAGTAAAGACACAACAGAGAAATGCATATTTTTAAAAAGGGTTAAGGTTGATTGTGTTGGATAGTTTAAATAATGACAACATCATCTGGAGATATATACACTACTGCTCAAAAGTTCAGGTAGGTAAGATTTTTTTTCAGAAAGGATGCATTAAAATGATCAAAAGTAACAGTTAAGACATTTATTATGATACAAAAATTATATTTTCTATTTCTAATCACTTCTTCGTGACAAAATCCTGAAAAATATATCATGGTTTCCATAAAAATATTAAGCGGCACATGTATTTTTAACAAATCATGTAACACTTAAGACTGGAGCAATAGCTAGTAAGTAAAAACTCAGCATCACAGAAATGGATGTATTAAAATAGAACACAGTTATTGTAATAATGCAGATTAAATGATTAAAATTAATTAACAGATTAAAATCTCTTTAGCTAATTCTGGGGCAGTCATAGACTGTCCATTGTGAAAATTTAAATAAATAAAAATATATATTTTACAATATTCCTGTTTTACGGTTTTTATTCAATTAAATGCAGCCTTGGAGAGCATAAGAGACTCCTTCAAAAATATTAAAAACTTTTGACTGACAAACTCTTCAACTGTAGTGCATACATAATATTTAATAGCTTGTAGAATTCTAGTGTTCATCCGTACCTTTGAGCGTCTCTAGTGTCTTATCCAGACTATCCTTGTTGTTGGCAAAGATTTCCAGAGATTTATTTTTAACTGCTTCAGCTGCATTTGCCCTGGCAAGAAGTTTATCTTGAACCTTAAATAAAGCAAAAACAAATGTTAATTTGCCAGTTGACCCATGAACAACTATGAAAGGTCATTGTTTGCACAGAGATGCATAAATCTTGTTCTTTGTAATCATCGGTTTGAACATCTACACTATCAGGGATAGTGTTTAACAGAGGATCAGGTTTACCTGTTGGAAACTCTTGGCCTTATTTAACAGATCAGCTGTCTCTTTCTGCTCCTTGAGCATAACCTGCTGAAAGTCCTGATACTGTGATAAATTCCCCTCTACCATACCCTTCAGACCATCGAACTTGGAAACCACACCAGCAATGTCCTTCTGCAGAAACAGAAAGATAATAGTACACATAGTTCATTTTATATTGTGTATTTTTGTAGACTCCAGTATGAACAGCAAACATTTTGTGGAAGTGAATGGGGGTTCGAACAAAGACTTGCATCTCCTGTATTCCCCTATTTTTTCCTTAAACTCGTCTATAAACATAAATATTTAATTCAGATTGACTACCGTCAGGGGCTTTGGAAGATTCTTCTCGAGGTCAGATAACTGTTTGAGAGTGTTCTGAGCCACTCCGCTCTCCTTTCCAGCTGCATCAGTAATTTGAATGGCCTTCCTATCCATGTCAAGCACTTTAGTTACATCTGCTTCATACCTGAAAACAACATCATTAGAAAGTAAAGTCACAGACTTAATCTCTGCACGATGATCTGGTTTAACAGTGTTTCTAATACAAAAGCAGCATACTGTTTTTTGAGGTCCCTGAGCTCATCTTTGACTATATTTTCTCGGCTGATGACACCACGGATGAGGTCTAGGGCTTTCTCAGATTCTGCTAGAGAATTGGCTGCAATGGTCTCCACTGTCACTGCCTCACCTTGGTGCCTGGCAAGAAAACACCCTTCAGTCAGTCTTTTTTTTCAGTTAGTCACATATCTTGGATGCACAACAAAGATGAAATGTAACGTGGAAGACTAGTCAGTGGTTAAAGGCATTTTTAATGTAATGGCTCTCGACTATCTTACCATGGACGGCAAGAG
Organism: Barbus barbus; assembly: GCF_936440315.1. Classification (NCBI taxonomy): domain Eukaryota; kingdom Metazoa; phylum Chordata; class Actinopteri; order Cypriniformes; family Cyprinidae; genus Barbus; species Barbus barbus. Next base: position 10,737,758 of record NC_136754.1, read on the forward strand.
AAACAACAATAAATACAAATAATGCAACAAATGTAATGCAAATAAATAATAATGCATAGTTAAAATAGCAAATCCAATCAAATTCTAGACTTTAATAAATACACAAATTTCAGTATTTGATTTATGACTTTATTTTGTACAATTAAAATTACTTCACATGTATGAAACTGTTGGAAAGCTATTAATGCTTTAGTTGGCTAAGCAACTTCCTTATTAGTGCACATGCAGTTATAGATCACAGCATGTTGTGTAGTTTCACTGTTTATGGCATTTGAGAATAACACATGACTTACTGCTCAGCAAGATCAGCAGCTCTCTCAACCAAATCAGACAAGGTATCAGCGCCTGGCACAGCATCACCTGAGGGAAACTCCTGAAATAGACATACAGGGAATGAGGGAAATGCTGAGAATTTTCAAAACAATGATTATACTTTTACTAACCCTCTATGTGATAATTAGGTGGTATCACCTCTAAACACTGAAAACTTAAAGCTAAAAAACACCCATATTTATATATATATATATATATACACCCACATAACTATAATAATGAAATACTCACAGCCTGTTGGATGTCCCGTTTGGCCTGTTGCAGTTTTAACCTGATCTCACCGATGAGTTTACGGATTTCTGAAACTTCTGTTCTGTACTGCTGATCCTTGTTTCTGATCCCATCCACTGTTGTCAACAAAGCCTCCATTTTTCTGTCCTCTCTCAATTGGGATCGGCTAATGCTCGCCAGTTTATCTTGAAGCTGTTTCTCAGTATCTATTTGGTATGAAAAAGCCAGTATTAAATAAACTAGCTAGACACAATGAATTAAACAAGATAAATAAAGGAGTTTCATACTTGTGAGTTCATTTGCTCTAAATTCCAGGTTTTGCACCATGACCTCTGCGGCCCTAATAGCCCGTTCCATCTGAGCATCATTGACTGGAGCATCATCACCTCCAATTCCTTTAAATAAATCCTCCATTTCTTGCAGCTGTCTTGCATAAACCTCTATCTGATAAAAAAAAAAAAACACAGTGTTTGCCATTTATTTACCATCAACATTTGCTCATATATCTCCACTTTAAGGCAGGGACTGGATCCAACACTACAGCAAATGCCATCATTTAATGTTTCCAATCATTTTTAACCTTGAGTGAACAGGCTTTTTTTCTCTTGTTATACATATTTGGTAAATGTACTAGAGTTAACAGCAGTCAGATTCTGTACGTGCTGGTCCCTGGGAAAACAGCACATTTATTTCCACCCACACAGGCAGTGTTCAAGATCAGCGCCAAAGCAACATACCGTTATATCACTCTCCAGATAATAAACAATCATCAAATCCAGCAGGACTCGCTCATTTTTTCTTTCACACAGCGTAGAGTGTAAAATGCTTATTTTGACATGATATTAAATGATCATTATTTTCTCATGGTTAAATTGCCCACTCATACACACATTTTATATTAGATTTATATATATTAGATTTTAAAATATATTACCATAGTTATTTTAATAATATTTAACTAAATATCACTGTTTTTAATATATTTCATAAAATTCAAGAATTGAAGACTTGGTGAACATAAGAGACTTCATTCAAATGTTTTTCATACATACATTTCATGTACATTACGTCTCATATCACATAAATATTTTTATCAGTTTGTATTTCTTTATTTTTGTTTTGAGTTCTGCAATGTCTTACCTTGTTCTTGACTGGGTTAAAGCAGGAAGGACATGTTGATTTGTCACACTTGAGTCCATCGTAACCTTCCTTACACTTGCACTGTCCTTCATTGCATGAATTTGACACAGAACCCTGTCGGTTGCAGTTACAAGCTACAGGAAGAAAAGAGCAAAACTGAGGTGACTTTTACTATTATGGATTTTGCATTTCACTTCTTTAGCAACATTATATTCCAACACATTCTCACTCCCAACTTGTCACATATTGACACTTAGTCAGGACCCTTTGGCGTCACTTTTTGATGCACAGGGTACCCCTTTAGCATAATTTTTCGACATGCAGGGTCCTCCATTTCTTTAAATAAGAATAAACCTAAAGGGGTACCTTGAGCATCAAAAAGCAACGCCAAGGGGTCCTGACAAAGTGTCAATATGTGACGAGTTGGGAGTGAGAACATGTTGTATATTCAGGCTGAGGCTTGTGACCGTTACAGTTATTTTTTCATACCCTGACATGGCTCTGTGGGGTAACTGTGGTAGTATCCATCTTCACAGTTCTCACATTTGGGGCCGGTGCTGTGATCCAAGCACTTCCGACACTCCCCTGTCCGGCGGTCACAGCTGCTGACAGCGTTCTGGTCCATATGGCCATAACATTGGCAAGGCTGGCACTGTTTGGGAGGGCCATACTCTCCCAGAGGATCTCCATAAAAACCATCATCACAGATTTCGCAACGAGAGCCTAAAAAAATGTTATTAGTAAATATGGGGGATCCCTCCATTATGATTAACAGCACAATAATGTAGTCTAAACTCATACAGAAATAAGATTCACAGTTATTTTATAGTTCCATTTAAATTTCAACTAATGTTTTGACTTTTATAATCCTACTTTTAGGATTATAAAAGTCAAAACACTTTTAGCACTTTTAACACTTTTAGTACTTTTTGACATTTTACAAATCAACAGAGCCAATTATTTTATTATACATGTACATTGTACATAATAACAGACTTTTCAATTTTGGGTGCACTATCCCTTTAAGAACATCTGCGTCATGTTTCCTAGTTCTTTTACTCTGTGTTCCTCACCTGTAGTCCCCTGGGGACAATGAGCACACATCACCTCCTGGGTTCCTGGAATAACATAGCAAGACTCTCCCTCGGGACAAGGACACTTCTGGCAGAAGTTGGACTGTTGGCGGCTTACATAATAACCTTTAGGGCACATCTGCAGATTTGGTATCTCATCAGCCGAGTAACAGCCTCCTGTAAACACAACAAATCCACATTTCTCAGCTCAGACTTTTCTTCATAACTAAAACACCCACATGCGTTAGACGCTAAAATAACCAACCTGTTTCTGGATCACATGTTCCACCTTGACAGGAGCAGGGATCACATGGGCTTTGGGGGCCTTGCCCAGGGAAACGTCTCCTGTATCCAGTAGCACAACGTTCACAAAACAGTCCATCATAACCAGCAGGACATCTGCACTTTTCTACCCAGGTGGCAGGGGTGCCGGGGCCCACTTTAGCTGACACCAGAGAGACATCATCCAGATAACCACGTCCTGTTGTGAAAGCAGATAATACTTCTTTTATTCTGTATTATTATGTTATGTGTGCACTTGTTTCCAACAATGCAGCTCAGTGATAGAGTGGAGAGATTAAACACTCACCATTTTCACCAAATGTTCCTCTGATTTTAATGGCTGTAAGGTTGCTCAGAAGTGTTTGAAATTCTTTGGATGAGAGCTGAGGTTTCCATTTGCTGCCAGGCTGTTCGTCCAGTCTATGAAGTATGATATGCATTAGAATATTTATTATATTTATTATTATGACTTGTATAAAAACAGAACAATCAAAACACCTCTAAAATTGGCCAATAACTGATATGATACCCATATACAGTACCACATAAAATTCATAGACTTAAACAGAAGCAGGAACAAGGACAAGGTAAGCACCACTCACATTTCTTTAGAAAACACAAAGATCAAGTTATTAAAAGTGATGTGACTCACCTGAATGTGTAGGTGACTTTCTTGCCACAGGGAACCACAGTCCTCAAGTCTCCAAGCGAAGCAGACACCTTAAGACCTGCTCCTTCTAGGATAACATCAGAGATGGAAGGACGACGGACACCTCTGTCCAGTCGCAGAGAGAAGCTGAGCGTCTGACCGTAGCTCAATGCTTGATTTCCCAGGTAGGATGCTACATTAAACACAGAAGCACAGGAGTCAAAAAATGTCAATACATGACTGATTGTAATGAAAGTAATAAAAAATGTAATCAACATACCTGGAGCAAACAGATAAACAGGCAGGATCTCCTTCGAGATAACCTCAAGGTCTTTGTGAGTAGGAGACCACCTGAATTGCACTTGAGAAGGGTTCACACCTTGAACAGTGGCAGCTCGCCAGCCCTCAGGTCCTGTGGGATGAGACAAACATTTGATTTAAATCAACAACTAAAACCAAACGTGATTTACTAAAATCAGAGATTGCACATCAAGCTCACCATTTTCAAAAGTTGAAGTGATGTTGTGAATGGAATATCCCTCAGCTGAGGAGCACGCATTTGAATGCCCATTGCAAAAGCAGGGCAGGCACTCGTCTGTATTATACGTGAGACGGCCGCTGTTACGTGACCGACAGATTAGCCTGCATAAGAAGAACATTGATTGAACCATCCTGCATAGTAATGGTTAGATCCCAGTCAGAGATGTAAGGCTCACTGTTCTCACCTCAAAGGTTCACATCCACTGGCAGTGACTGGAGAGTCATCACGACAGCGGTCACATTTGTCTCCATAAACTCCTTGTTTACAGCTACACTGTCCCTCTTTGTTGCACCCTGGTCCTTGAGAACCTGAATAGAACAAAGTATATGCATTTTATACATCTTTACTATATAGAGTGGACCCACAAATATTTGAAAACTATTAAGCTCTGGTATCATTTGTTTGCAGGTGCTGCTTGGTTTGATATTTTGCATTCTAATACAATGGAATTGAGACATTTTTAAGTGTGAGTTAAATATTTTTGGAACATTAATAAAAAAAAAAAAATGACATCTGTAAAATCATCCACTGTGCTTATAAACATTATGCATCAGAGAAACAAATGTGCAGCCATCTTTAGAATTTTTTCTTTCAACTTTAATTTTTATGGTAGCTCTAGGTATAGCATCACTAATGTTAAAGAGCTGGTAAAGTGGATTTACTTATTGCCATCAAAGAACCATGAACATGCAAATGTGTTGTTAAATTACTGAAAAATTAACTTAAATTCTCAGGGGGCACTTAAAGTAAATATTTGATGTCTCAGGGGTTCATCTTTTCCTGTATGACTTGGAACATAAAAGGAAAGTAAATGCATTTTTGTAAGAACTCTCTTTTAGTAAAAAAATAAAAAAAAGACACTTTGTCTTAAAGTAGCATCTCACCTGCAGTGTTGCAGTTGCAGGGCACACAGTTGTCTCCTGCCCTCTGGTGGGAGAATCCTTCCTTACAGTTTTCACAGTGCCGCCCTTCAGTGTTTCCCTGGCAGTTTAAACAGTAGAGTCCCAGGTGATCTTCACTGCAGTACCGTGCCTTACCATGACATGAACAGGTAGAGGAGGCTGCAAGACAACATGCCAAGATGGGTTACTTGGTGTCAATAACTTTTCCCTATTTTAAACAGGCACCTATAAAGACGTTCTGTGGTTAAGGAATGTGCTGAATAAGTATATATTTTACAGTCTTTGAAAAAATAGTATCGCTGCACATTGTCAAAATTAACTGGTGCCAGTCAAGTTGTTAGTGGTATTGCCGTGAGCATGGGAAAGTAACATCTAAAGACCGTCTTCTACCTATAAAAACAAACAATTAAATGCAGAAAATTACACCCCACCCTAAGGTATATTCACTCACTCTCCAGAATATTATACAGACAATTACTCAAAGTCACGAACCATAAGCTATCGGAGAATACAATAACAAAACCATGTCTGAGGATCAACAAGTATCTGAAAGACACTCCGGACATCCAGGGGTGGACAACTTTTAAAAGGGAAGCAGAAATAGCCTCAGCTGTGTAAACACTTTAGATCATGTAGGATTACCTGCAATAAAACAACCTAGTCCATGTTCATCCAGGCCTACAGTGTGTTTAGCACAGAGACGATAATGGATGTTAGATAATAGACTAGCTTTGAGGGAAGGACAAGCTCACTCTTGTAAGTAATTTATCGCAAAGGTATAATGAGGTAATGTGAAGTGTGCATGAACCAAGCCTCATCCACTCAGAACAGACATTCCATTCCTCCTAACGGGGCAACATCAGGGTCCCTCACAGGTGAGCAACACAGGCAGGCAGCAACAACAGCCTCTCAATGAGAGACAAAACTACCCAGCTGTTAGACAACAGTCATCCTTACAGGGCTCCAGGACTTTTTTTTTTCACATAGACTGTGATGTTGTGTTCCAGTTTTGATAATTTTTTTAATTTTTTTATTATATGTTCTTTTTTTATTATTTTTATTGTACATTACAACAATACTTTGTGATGTATTACCTCGTCTAAAAAAGCTAGAAGAAAGCTACACTGCCTCAAGGGTGTAAGGGAGTGACTCTGAATTAGATATCTTTTTCTCTTCTGACTGCCAAAATCACTCTCAGATTTTTTTCCACTTTTAGAAAGTCGTAAAAACGCTATCGTAAATTTGAATCTTTTGCTAAATGCAAAAATCAAACTTGCTGTAATGTTAGTCTCCTGTTCACCACTAACGTTATAGAGATTTACCCAAACACGACGACTGAGATCCCTCGAAATGTGAAGAGATGTTTACGAAGAAATAAGATACAATTAAATTGTCCTCTAACAAATACTTTTTTTTATTTATGATTTTTGGGGGAGAAAGTTGCCTAGATGTAGGCTACCCTAGACCAGGACATTCATAATAGAGGATTATCATTATTACCATTTCAATCATGCTGATTTATCTGGCTAACAGATTTTCCCCCTGAACACTATGATGAGTATTATGGTTATGATTAGATTATTATTATGATCTGATTGGATGTATGAGTCAATAACTAGTTTATTACACTGTACACTCACTGTAAATATAATCTACAGTAAATACAGGCCTAAAATGGGATTTCTGATCACTTAAAATACGATGACAAATGGATTAACACCTCAATACCATACCATTTTACATGAAGAAATGTTAAATAAACGTATTTTACTAGCTGCCCCACTTTCACAGTTTAAAGTAGCTTTGTTGGACTGGATTTATTATTAAGTTAAATAAAATCCCTCAAGATTTTAGCAACACTTGCAAAGCAAACTAGTACTATTCTACTTAACGCACCACTTGTCAACACACTATCATAAAGACACAAATTAATTCATAGGAAGGCAGAATAACTTCACTTACATCGCACTGTTCCGTGAACTGGAGACCAGATGCAAACTGCGCAAAGAAAGATCCAACTGATCTTCATTTTCCACATCCAAGAAACAAGATGTACTGCCGCGTTCTCTGTTTTATATTGTCTGGTGGATATTAAGGATGTCGGTCAGTTAGTCCTCAGCTGATACCTGCGCGCGCATTTAAAAACTTCCCACCTGACAAGCGCGGGCACGCCACGCTTCGTGTCTCAACTGTTCATTTACTCACGAGTGATTCACACACTATGTGCCTGATAGGAAATGTATCATGCCAGTCCTCTCATAAAGACGTGTTTGATTAAATGCCTTTAACCACAGCACCAGAACAATTAAACCCATTGTTCATCAATGCTTCAGATTATTTGGTTCTGAGTGTGCACAATGATGTTAAAAGACACATCTACTGAAATACAATAAACTACTTTCAATACATCAAGTGAACTTGAAGAACACACTACATACATTAAAGGCCCTTATTGTGAGCTTTATATAATTTTTTTCAGTGTTTGTGGTTTACAAATGATATAATGTCTGTACTGGCACTGAATTACTGTAGTGTTGAACTGGGTACATGGATAATGACTTGAATCATATGCCATTTGGAATCTTTTTAGTTATTTACAGTATCTTGAAAATGAGTGGCAAAGATAAAAAAAATATCAGGCCTCTTTGACTGTTGCTTAGATACCCAAAACTACAGCTGTCATCAAAATACCGGCACAAACTGCACCGCACTAGTAGAACAGCACTCATGAAAAATCCAAGGCTTGAGGGCAGTGAATTTCTGGCTACGCCCTGTCAGATGGTGGGCTGAGTCAGAGGTGTCTCAACTACGCATTACCAAAACACACCCAAACATCCAGCGCCACACATCTTGATCTTCCACACCTTGTTCCTCACACAGACGCAGCGAGCCCCACCTAAAGCTCTCCAGGTAAACATGCTCATACCCTTCCCCTCCGGCCCCAGAGAACGGCATGGAGTAGTGTGAAGCACACCCTGTGTGCCGCTCGCAGGACGCTGCCAGCACCACACCCTCACACACACACACACACACACACACACACACACACACAGACAGTGTGACAGTACAGTGAAAGACAATGGGAAAGTCTCATAAGGCCTCTCATAGATCACTGAGAATAATCAAAATACAAGAAATAACCTTAGTTATTAAATCAAGAAAACACTGCAAATTTCATTGGATGTCTGATGTGTATTTATTCACTCCAGTGAATATACATATATTTTTTATATTCACTGGAGTGAATATATAACATATTAATGTCATTTGATTAATATATAATGTGTCATATTTAAAATAACATAAAAAGTATGAATGACATTGCATTAATGTATATTCTGGCATCTATTTAAATATTATAAAGTAAATAAATATGCATGAATGTCATTGAATTAAAAAATAAAATAATAAAATAAAATAAAATGTCATTGCTTTAATTTATATTGTGGCATATATTTCAAATAAAATTAAATAATAAAATGAAATAATAAAAAAATTAAATAAAACAAATCAATGTTGAAAGTGGTGCTTAATGTTTTTTTTTTTTTTTTTATAGAAACCATAGTTAATTTTTTCAGGACTCTTCAATGAACTAAAAAGTTCAAAAGTTTCTAATATTTGAAATGTCCTTAATGTTACTTTGGATCTATTTAAAAATAAAATTAAGTAAAAAATAAAATGAATTAAAATAAAAATTATCTCATGCATTATGTATTGTGGCATATATTTTAAAAAAAATATAATAAAATGAAAACAAAATACATATATATTTTATATTATTTAAAGAAAAATACAACACACTTCTTTTTGGACCAGTGGGCATTTGCAATAAGTCAGTTATTTTGTAATAAAGATTTAAATGAAGTTGAATGACCATAAAAGTTATAATAAACTCATTTGATTGGACTGATTCAAGGATTTGACCCTGCAGATTATAGTTCACATGATAGCTCCTTTCAATCCAGTCATCAGTCTGGTGGATTTTGAGAAAAACCCTCTTTATTTCTTTTTTTAGGGTCATGACTGCCAGCATATTAAAGAGAGCCCCTTATGTAAATGACTTTTGGAAATCCTGTTAAGGCCAAAACTGGCACAATGCTTTTCATTATGTGTCTAGTTCACATTTTGTACTTTCTGACTTGTGGAAGAGAAAATCACATTTAATCGGATATGAAATGCAGCCGCATATGATGATGGCCGCTGAGTCATGGCGAAGTCTTACCAAATGTATTTAGGAATGATATTGGTAATAGTGCTGATTTAGTGTCAGATGAGTGAATCTGTTTGTAATACTGACCAACTAGATTTGGTAATGAGTCTGTGCCATTTCCTGCACAGCGATAAAGACACAGACAGGCCTACACAATACTGTTTACTGCACTGCAATTATTATATGAATATGGTTTAAATATGCTGTACACTATAGATTTATTATCTGAAACATATTTTTGACTATACATATAATTGGAGTATTTTATGTTTAATTAACGTACTGTAAATAATCTTCAGAAGGGGTTTTCAAACAGGGTTCAGGGACCCATAGAGGACAAGAGGGTGCTATAGAACATCCATGTATAATTTGAGACAAAAAAAAGAAAAGATTTTACAAAATGTATTTTTGAAAGTCATAAAAGTTAACTGTACAGTATATACACTATCGTTCAAAAGTTTGTGGTCAGTGAGATTTGTTCAGGTTTTTGAAGGAAGTATCTTATGCTCACCAAGGCATAAAAATGTGAAATATTACAATTTTAAGTAATGGTTTTCTATTTGAATATATTTTAAAATGTAATTTCTGTGATGGTAAAGCTAAATTTTTAGCTGCCATTACTCCAGTATTCAGGGTCATATGATCCTTCAGAAATCATGATTTGGTGCCCAAGAAACATGTCGGGAACATTTTAGATTAGGATTCTTAGATTTTAGGACTATTTGATGAACTGAAAGTTTAATTGAACAGAACTTATTTGAAATATGTTTTTCCCCCAACATTTGAAATACATTTACTGTTACTTTTGATCAGGGGCACCGCTATATTTACTGGGCCCCCTTGACTCATATGTATATATATACATATATTAATTCCTTATTCAGTATAAGTATTTATGCTGCAGGGAAAGCAAGAATTGATCAAATGTGTACATTGAATGCAATATAAGTGACTGCCAAATGCATAACTGGAAAAAAAGTAAATGTTTTGTACAGTTTAAAATTTTTCATCGTCATAATATTTGGGGATTCTTAACTTGTAAAACTATTGAAACCTGCTGTTCTGGGGCACTCAATCACACACACAGTAATATAAAAGAATAGAAAATGAAGCAGAACGACACATTGGAGAGTTCTGTAATAACCAGTTTATTATTCAAATGTTACAATTGAATTTACAGGCAAATGGGTAACGAGCAGAGGTGTGTCAGGTCCTTTGGGTGTGTGTTTGTGAATGATTAAAACAGAAGGAAGGGAGTCTTTAAAAACCATTACACTCTCTAGAACCAAAGGACCACATGAAGACTGTGCAGCAAACACATACTCTAACTGCAGAACAACAGATCACAAATACTTGATACTTTATAAATTAAAAATACTGTTTTATACATAAACGTGTACGTGTTGCACTTATGTCCACAGTGGTAGAGAGGGGAGGTCTATATCTAATCTAATGCTTTATAGTGGCACTTTCCACAGTTGAATCTCCCAATATGGTCAGCCGATGAACCGCTTGATTTAGCAAACCTGTTCAAGTAAGACTGCAACTGAAGGAACTGCAGATGCGGTAACAGTAAGAAACAAACAGTGAAATGTACTAAACCATCAAAGATCTCTTTAACTTAAGATGCGACGTCCACATTTAGAGGATTACATCCAAACGTTTAGGCACTAAAAAAGATGGTTAACTAGCAAGGTGCGATTAAGCTTACCATCTCAAGTAAAGCAAATCATTCAGATAAATATGAAATATTAGAGACATGTGGATCACGTGTGGGGGTGTGCAAGTTAAAGGGTCAAGACATCACGCATCACCATCCGCTGAAAATTAACCACAAATGAAATAAATGATAGAGCTATGATGCAACACTGAGCCATGTATACAGGCAAGCGTATTGTACCACAGAACATTTTATATATATATATATATCATTATATATATTATGCAGAAGTTTTGGCTGATTTTAAATTTTTTTTCTCGCAAATGAACCAATGAGGTGGCTGGTTGGGTCTTGGGTTTAAAAATCAGCCGTTCCTGAATCATTTAAGCATATTTACAAAAAACAAAAAAAAACAGTTCCTCAACTGTATATAAAAGAAAAAAAAAAGAAGAAAAAAAGAAAAAAACATTCACACAAAAATATAACATTTGAAATAATTATTAGCACCAGTGTATCAGGTAAAAGTCTTGCTACGCCAATGTACAAAGTTGCATAGTGTTGAGTTTTGCTCATGTTAATGCGTTTTGCAGGACACCAGTAATAAGCAGCAGCGTCTGAAAAAATCAAAACAAACACAAAACTGAAATGTCTGGCAACCGTGAAATGTATAAAATCAGCTGAGCCATGCAGGGATTTTCTCAACTTTTAGTACTGAACTATTTATATACACATGAACTGAAATACTGTATTTACGTGTTCGACTCTCTCTCTCTGTACCAAAACTAGCACGAGGGGCGAAAGAAGATGCGCATTACGAACAAATTAAGATTCCTTCACTGTTAGCTTTGAGCGAATAGCGTTACCGATGATGATATACACTAGCTTAAGTAGCAAACTTCCTCAAACAAACGCCTTGGATTAGGTTGGAATTCTGATTCGATTGTAAAGGTTTGAGAGGAAGAGCTGGAGGTGGTGCAGTCATGTGGGTTCAACTCAAGGCCTCTAACAGCTCACACACACACACACACACACACACACAAACATACGCACAAACACACACAAAACACGGCCATTACTTGGAGTTCTCTTCACGTAGCATTTCTGCATATCAAAAAATTCAAAGCTGCTTTTGTCTTCTGTTTGTAAAACATGATTTCGAAGAAATGTGTAGAAATACAAACAATAACCTAATAAAAGGAAATAAAATGCGAATAAAAGATTTCGAAAACAACACAAAGCCTGTTTTGGTTGAGGGTGGAGGTCTGTGGAAGAACACAGGGAGTGTAAGGTGTAGCGTGGAGAGCTTAAGGCCGCTCCAGAGACGGAGTGTTGAAGCAGCCTTCTGGCAGAGTGTTCTTGATGTCGTTGAGATTAATGATGTCCGCTCGAATCTCTCGGATCTGACGGTCGTAGTCGCTGATCATATCCTCCTGGCTCTTGGCGATGTCGTTCAGCTCCTTCAGCTTCCTGTCCAGCTCACTTCCTGCCATCTTCTCCTTGGCTTCTTTTAGAGCACTATCGATCTGATTCAGCTTGCTCAGATCCACCTTATCGATGTTGCCTGGAAGAGGATAAGGTGGTGTTATATTAAAATGTGTGTTAAGAGGTCATTACATTTCACAGAAATGAGTTCTTCTTGCACAATATAACAAGGAAAATTAAAATTATCATCAATACGGACAATGGTATAAGCTAAAAATGCTCGAGCTAAATATTTTCTTTTCTTTACCTTTTGGTTAGCCAGATAACATCTATTAGCCTATTAGCTTACCAGGGTTATTAATATTGGTAACACTTTAGTATAGGGACAAATTCTCACTATTAACTAGTTTTTATTAGCATTATTAACATATTGGCTGTTTACTAGTACTTATAAAGCACATATTCTGCATGTCCACATTCTACATCCTACCCAATACCTAAACTAAACAACTATTAACTAATTAATAAACTAAAATCTATTAATAAACAGCAAATTAGGACTTTATTTAGGCAAAATTCATAGTTAATTGTTTGTTAATAGCAAGAATTGGACCTTAAAATAAAGTGTGCCCATATTATATATTATGTTATATTATTGGAATTAGCTTTTATTTGAATATTTTTTATATAATTATTTTAAGATTTTCAGTTTTCATTTAAATTTAGTTTATTTCATTTTTTAAAAATATTTATATTTAGCTTAAATTTTTAGTAATTTTAGTACCCATTTAATTTCAGTTAGCTACAAAGGCAACATTTATCATTTTCAGTAGTTTTTTTACATACATATATATTTTTTTACCCTTTATTGTTATAGGACAGTGTAGATAAGACAGGAAGTGGGAGTGTGAGAGAGTGAGAGTGAGAGTCGGGATTCAAACTCGAGATGCCTATAGTGCAAAGTTTTTCATTTAATATTAATATTTAATTTCAGCTTTGTTTTAACAACTGTAAACTATTTTTAGTGGTTCTAATTATAGTTCAAAATGGCAATAACTGGAAAAGCTCAACAAAATATCACGATAACACAACATCTTTGAATAAACATTGAGGAAGGGGGATGAGATCTTGCATGACAGACAATACACACAGTATGATTTCAAACTTTTTTGGTTTCAATTATTGGTCATTGTTTCTGTCACAAAAATGTGGATTGTTGATTAGCAACTAGAGAGTCTTACCGAGCTGGCCTAATAATTCATTGATTGTGTTCAGCACTGTCCTGACAGCGTTTTTGGCTTTTCTGGCATTGCTCTCAGCTTCTTTAGCATTATCAGAAGCCTGCGGAGGAGAGCAAAGTCAATACAAAGCTAAAATATGGCTATAAAACAAGCTGCACACAAATAGTCAAGGCTATAACCCACCATGGCCGCCATCATCATGTCAGCATCCGCCTCAGCTTTCTTCTTCTCCAGCTCTTTCTCAGCAGCTGTGAGCTGGTCCATCATGTTGTTCACCTCTCCATCCAGTTTCATGGTGTCTTCAAAAGCTTTTTCCGCATCTACCTTTGTCTTTGCCGAACCCTGATTAAAAACAAGCAAATTGAATAAAGTAAGGTACTGTTTGATAAGGAAACGGACATCCCACAACTTTATGGTTTTGATGCTCTTCATCTGAAACTCAACATGTACCTTCTGCACATCATTAGCGATTTTCTCAGCTTCCTCTGCCTTCCCCTTAGCTTCTTTAGCATCAGCAGCTGCATTGCCTAACGCTGCCTCGGCCCGTCGGGTCTTCTCATTGGCTTCATTGATTGTCGCGTTGATTTCTGGAATTCGCCTCATGGCATCCTCAGCAGCAGTTTTGTTGTCATTCACTCTCCTGTCAAAGTCTAAAAATAGATTTTTTTAAATATATTATTTAAATATTTAATGTTTTTATTTTGATATTTAGAACTTTGTTCTCTCTCTCTAAAATATAAAATATCAAAATATAAAAGTTATTTTACACAATGACCTCTAAGGTTGTTCAGTATGTCCTGTGCCTCTTGGAAAGTAGATTTTCCTTTTTTCGCCGCCTCTTCAGCCAAAGCCTTTGCTGCGTCTGCACGTGCCAACAACTGATCAGCCGTCTGAAGAAAACACAGGTGGAAAAAGAGTTGGAAAACACAAAGGTTGAGCTTTTACACTGCTGTCTTCAATGACATGTGTAGCGAACATTCAAAATGTGAAATTCTGCACTTACAATAATTTACTGTTTATCATGAACATACTTATAGGAATGAAAATCAATACTGTGGGGAACAAATACACAATATGTTTCACAGCTAATCTAAAAATAATGCTATTCATAAAATGCCAAGCTTTATCAAACATCTCAAAACGTAACTCACACTGTAAGCAGGTTTCATAAGAACAATGTCTGAGTTCATGGTCCAGCTCTTTCATTAAGATTAGGATGAGACTATAGACTATGACCAGCGCCATCACTTGTCTCTCATCAGTATCATTTAAGTGGCTCCTGGGCCTCATGGCATGTGCTTGACTCTTACATATTAACTATGTGAAAGAGCTGCAACTACATATTCTCATTGTTTCTTTCTTAGACTCCTATGACTGTATTTTAAAAACTAACTCCATAGAACCAAGACAAGTACATTAAAAGTCAAAAAGCATATGTACCTGTTGCTCAGTCTTCCCTTTTTCCAGTAGTTTGCGGACTTCTGTCTCTTTGCCCCTCAGGTCCTCTCTCAGATCGTTGTACTCCTTCTCAGTCTTGTCTAGCAATTTGTCCAGGTCTGAAGCCTCCTTCTTTATCTTATTGGCCTCATCCTGAGGGACATTCAAGAGATTGGATTATAGTTGCATCCAAGTTGATTCAGTAAGAATTCTAATTCATTATGAAACCAGCACCTCTAATGTTTTGGTGTCGATTGGGGGCAAGCTGGTCAGGTTAGCATAGATCTTCAGAGCTTTGTTTCCTGCCTCTTCTGCTTCAGCATGTAGTTTAGCAGCCTGCTTCTCCAGGTTCTTGGCCAGATCCTTTGCTTCAACATATCTGAGCACATTTGAACAGCATTTTAGACCATCTGCATTTGAAATATTTTCTTAAAATCAGATGGCAGAATATTGACAAGACAAGAAAGTCGCATAAAATGTGATGCCCACGACATACTTCCTATTGAGTTCATCGATGTCGCTGCTTGTTTTGTTCTCGCCGTCGAGTGCCTTCTTTAGCATATTATAGGCTTTAGTGGATGTGTCATTGGCATCCTTCGCGATCTTCTCTATCTGATCTGCATCTGCTTTATGTCTGTGTAAAGAGCCACAGAAAAATGTTAAATAAAACTGTATTAGGTGGTATGAAAATATTAACAGTATGAAATATTGTAACTCACTTTTCGGACAGTTTGCGGGCTTCCTCTGCCAGAAGTGTCATATTGTTTGGATCTCCAGAGGTTGTGGGTATTTTAATGTCCTATGGGAACAGACAAAATGAGAAATATTGGCAACTAAGAGACATTTTAATGGACTCTACTACCATTAGCTGAAGGTATATGTGGAACATTACGACATGCTCTCTTGGCGGTGTAGCAGAAATCTCACCACTTTACTGATGGCCTCCTTGGCTTTGTCCAGCTCCTCTCTAGCAGTGCTGATCAGGTTCTCTGCGTCACGGACTCGGTTACGTGCTCGATCTGCCTGCGTTCCTGTGTTGTCCACAGTGTTCTTGATGTTCTGCAGTCGGTTCCACTGGTTGTTCAGGGTCTTGTTGATGTTGTTTAGCCGGTCCAAAAGGCCTTTATCCACTTCTGTATGAAAGATTAAAGAATAAAGATGATGCTATGTAAAATGTATCTGCTCTACTATTAAGTGAAAATATAATGATTCGATTTCCTTCCCTTTTTTTTTGGCTTTTTCGAATATCTTTTAGTTCTTATTTCATGTATTTATCCAATTTGAGGTCCTATTTATTATTTAAAGATTATTTTTTTAAATAAATGTAAATAGCGGATGTATAGCATGTGATACTATTTAAAATAATATTTAAAATGATAATTATAATTACTATTAAAACTAAGAAATATTTAGAAAATTACTATATTAACAGACAATACCTTTGCTAGCCTGAGCCTCTTCCAGTAAGTCCATTATGGTTTTCTCTGCCTCCTTCAGTCTGTCCTCAAAGGCCTTGTCACTCACTGTATTCTCAGTGTTGTCCAGATTATCAATCAAATTCTGTAGGTCAAGAAGCTTCTGTCTCTGCTGGTTCACCTGCACAGAAAAAAATGAAAAAAAAAAATGAAAAAAAATCAGAGGTATTAGAAGTTGTCTGTTCTGTTATTAAACAAAAAGTGCTGTGTTCATAAGATTACCCCTTACCTTGTCTCTGACCAGGCTGTAACAGTTGGGACACTGCTGGCAACCTGGTGTGGAGCGGTTGTAGAAGTAGTTCTCCTCACACATGTCACAGCGAGCTCCCACAAAGCCTGGGAGACATTGACAACGACCGTCTTCCTTGCACTGAGCAAACTCAGAGCCTTCTGGGTCACAGTCACAAGCTGCAAAAACAAACCAATGGTAAATGAACAAATCTAAATGAATAAAAGTAATTCTGCATTTAGTGCTGATAAGGCAAAATAACAGGACAACGTACGTTTGCAACCCGACGAACTGAATCCAAAGAAGTTGACCTCACAGCGTTCACATTGTTGACCTGTGACCCCAGGCTGACACTCGCATTGGCCGCTAACGATATCACACTGACCGTTTGTGGAGCCAATAGAGTTGCAGTTGCATCTGGGGAAACAAATTTAAGAATCTGTTGTAAACTTGCAGGTTTGTCGAGGTCAATGAAAGAATAAGAGAGAGAAATAACTTGAATACCGTTCACAGCCCTTGCCGCTCTGTAGGTTGTAGAATCCGGGATCACACGCACTGCAGTCTCTGTTAATGACATGGGGAAGACACTGACACTGACCCGTCACCTGAGAGCAGGTCGTCTTCCTGTCCACTGTACCGTACGGAGAGCACGAGCATGCTGCAGAGATGGAAAAATAAAGGTTTAAAAAAATAAAACAAAAATTCATTTTTAAACATTTTAAATTGTAATGTTTCACAATATCAGTTTTTAATGTAGTTTTAATCAAATAAATGCAATTTTGATGATAAGAGACTTCTTTCAAAAACAAATCTTACCGACCATAATCATCTTATTTTTGTTTTTTATATATTTTATTATTTCTAAAAATACTGCATTACTGTGAAATATTATTACATAAAAATATATTATTATTATTTTTTTATTTTTTTACATTTTACAATGTAATTTTTTTCTGCAAAGCTGAACAGCCATTACTTCAGTCTTTACATAATCCTTCATAAATAATTTGAAGGTGCTGATTTGGTGCTCAAGAAACATTTATTATTGTTATTATTATCAGTGTTAAAAAAAAAAAAAACTCTTGTTCTGCTTAACATTTTTGTGGAAATTGATATAATTTTTCTGGATTCTTTGATTAGTTCAAAAGAATCAAGAACATTCATTTCAAAATTGTCTTTAACATAGTAAAGTCTTTACTGCCACTTTTGAAGAATTTAAAGCATTCTTGCTAAATAAAAGTATTAATTTCTTTTTGAATGGTAGTATTTTTTGTTTGTTTCACTTACGTTTGCATTTGTCAGCTACATTTGCGGCACGTGCATCACCGTAGAAACCCTCTTTGCAACGGTCGCAGAAGACGCCGGCAGTGTTGTAAATGCACTTGAGGCACTCGCCCGACTCTCGGTTACAGTTGCCCACAGCATTGGGGTCAATGTTGTTATTGCAGCTGCAGGCACGGCATGCCCTGACTGGACCATTCTCACCAAGAGGGTCCCCAAAGAAGCCATCATCACATAGTTCACACCTCTTACCTGGAGACAATTAAAGTTGGGGATGATCATGTGCCATATTAGTGCAGTTTTATTTACTATATTGAAACTCCAAACAGATTGAATGCTCAGAGCCTGTACCAGTGGTTCCAGTTGGGCAGTTTGTACAGACCACCTCTTTGGTCTTGGGCACCACGGCACACGTTGCACCTGCGGGGCAGGGACAGGGTTTACAGTCTGAAGATGAGCCGACCGTAGAGTCACCATAGAACCCGTCTTTACACCTCTCGCAGCTCATGCCGGCGGTGTTGTGTTGGCAGTTACACATTCCTGCAAGTACAAAACAAAGTTACCATGTAATACCACACATCACCACAAGATGGAAACATTATATAAACATATAAAGGCAAAAGTAGCACTACTACTCTGATTACTGCAGTCTAATATGTACACAGTGAATTTTGTGTAAGCATGGCCTATTTATAAAAATCCCAAAATATGTATTTTTACAGCTCTTAAAACATTTTAGACCTTTAGGCCAACATTCTGGGTAAAAAAACAGCCAAAGTACTGACATTATATGATTAAATCACATTTTTTTTATTTAAATGGCTTTCATGTTGCATGCATCCAGAGTACATGACCTTCTGTAATTCCCCCATCCAGATAATAAATAGTGAAATCAATATCCAGTCTCCTGAGAGCAGATAAGTAACTGATATAATCAACACTATGGCAATGCAATACAAATAAGTCAGTTGTGATGACAAACCTGTCACAGGGTCACAAGTGTCACTGTGTCCATTGCAGTTGCAGGGCTCGCAACTGCTAAAGCGGCCCAGCTCAGGTTGGCTCCTCCTATATCCCAGATCGCACTGCTCACAGTGCTGCCCCAAGTAACCCTGAGGACATGTACACTTCTCAACCCAACGAGCTGGAGTTCCAGGGCCACGGCGGGCGGACACGAGGGACACGTTGTCTAAATAACCAGCACCTACAGCAGAAAGATTATTAAGTATCAGTTAAAATGCCCTTAAGAGTCTCGCAACAGAGAACTCAAGGTCATGGTAATCAAACAAATTAAAACACCTTCCTATTTAGTCTTTATACAGTGTCTAAAAACAAAAGCTCTGCTTCGGTGAATTAGTAGACATACTTCTTGCACTGTAGGTTCCACGAATCCTAATTGAAGTCAGATTGTACAGAAGTTTCTGGAAGTCGGCGTGTTTCATAGTGGGTCTCCAAGGATAGTCAGTTGTGTCATGGAGTCTAAATGACAAGAGATGATATTTAACATTTTAAGTACATCAGATAAGCTATACATATGCATAAATCTAGTGAGCTGCAAAAATATGAATGAGCTAATTATGAAAACTAAACATGGCAATTAATGTCATTGTATTCTGATGCATTTGATTTTTATAAATAACTGAATGTATGGAATTTACAACATTAACTTAATTTTCATTGAAGAACCTAGAAAAATATGTATAAAAATATTAAGCATTGCAACTTTTTCATAACAATGAGAGATGTTTCTTAAGCACCAAATCAGCATATTACAAAAATTTCTAAAGGATCATGTGACACTGATTCAGCTTTTATCATCACAGGAATAAATTACATTTTACAATATATTAAAATTGGAAACAATTATTTTAAATTATAATAATATTTCACAATATATTACTGTTTTGGTGTATTTTTATGTACTTGAATATGTAAATCTTAAAAAAAAAAAAAAAAGCGGATTCATTTGATTTAAGCAATTACCAGCCCTAGTTTTAACAAAAAGGAACTCAAAGATCTCACCTAAACACAAAGGTTTGTGTCTCCTCTCCTGGGTAGGAATTGCCCTGGGCAATAAGTGGCACAGCAACACGATGCCCAGCCCCTTCCAACACAATGTCCTCCGCTGACAGTCGAGCATCATGTCGCTGAATCCTGAAGTTCAGCGTGAGGTTCTGACCATAGCTCAGCAGCTGATTACTAAGAAATTTCTCTACAAGAAAATATCCCATATGATTAGACCAGTCTTATTCATTAAACCTTCTGCCCCTTTAACATACAGAGGAAACCACGTGCGATTATACCTGGAGCCACAAAGTAGATGGGGAAGTAGTCCTCTGAGATAAGTGAGATTTCTCGAGAGGTGGGTGACCACTGCACTGTAACGCTAGAGCCATCTCTATGCTGTCCCTTCCAGCCCTCTTCATCTATTCAGTCATACATAAGATATATTATTCATTCTCCATGTCACAACCTTTTGTAACCGTGGCTGATTTGACATTATAGCATCAGCAATTAGTATATAGAGGGTGTTGACACTCTATTGGATGGAAACTCACCCCTGTCGAAGGTAGAGGTGATTTTGTGTATGTGGTAGCCATCAGCACTTTCACACACAGTGGAATGCTGGAAGCAGAAGCATGGAGTACATCCCTGAGGATTTTGGGGGTCCAGATTAAAGTAGCCCAGTTTACACCTGAGAGAAAGACACAAAGGGTTATTAGTAATGAGACAGGCTGATTAGTTCATCTGTGAAGTTCAGGGACATTTTAATTATTGTATTTATATTTATATATTTATATTGTTGTCCACATAAATACAATTACTACTACAGTTTTATTCATTCCTCTCTTTACCTGCTTCAAAACCACCATACGCACTGGCTGTAAACTTCTCACAAAAGGTGTTGTGAAATGCCATTTGATTTCCTCAGCATTAAAAATTACAAATGCTATTTTTGGTTTTGAAGGAAACGGGAAAAGAGGGAGCAAAAAAGTCAAGGAGAAGGAATCAACTGGCTGTTTATTAGTACTTATTAGGCACATATTAATGCCTTATTCTGCAAGACCATATTCTAAATCCCTTAACCAGACCCAGTACCTAAACTTGACCACTACCCTGCTAACTATTAATAAGCAGCAAATCAGGAGTTTATTGAGGGAAAACTCTTAACAGTTAACACGTGTTCCATAATCTAAAGTGTTACCAAACATTCTCACAAAAGGTGTTGTGAAATGTTGTAATATGGTATTTATTTAGCATAAAGTTATTGAAAAATACTGTTTTTTGATTTGTTATAACCTGTGGGGCCCACATACGTGTAGAGTGAGTGAAGTAAGCAGGCCATCAGTTAACATCAGTGAGATCATCGTAAGGCCTCTAAAGACAGGTCACACAAATCAAGAGCTGTCGCTTCAGACACGCACTCCTTTCGTCCTTCCTGAGTCTGTCTTTTCACTTCTCCACCTTTGTCTGTGTGTCTCATGAGTATTGTACTGCAGGGATTATACAGTTCATGTGTGGCCAAACTTGGTGACTGAGAGGAATGTCACAGCCGACATGTGAATGAAAGGGTTAAGAGTTTTTTTTTTTTTGTGCAAAGTGTAAGGCAAAAGCAAGCAGGAGAGCCGGGATTATGGAAAATCAAACTGGAAATGCCAAATATTTGGGATGCATGTTTAAATTAAGGCTGCCAATCAATGAAAAATATCAATGAAAAAAACAAAACAAAATCACAATATCAATATTTGTGGAAAAAACTAAACAAACGAGTTGATTACAACACTGAACTGTTGTAACTATTGTACTTTATTGTAATGATTATTTAGTACTACTGTACAAATGTTTGCTGTCAGTATGCTTTTTTTTAAAGAAATTATTACTTTTAGTTAGCAAGAGCACATTAAATCAAAAGTAACAGTGAAGACATGTATAATGCTACAAAGGGTTCTATTTCAAATAAATGCTGTTCTTTTGAACTTTCCATTCATCAAATAATCCTGAAAAAATATAAATCATGGTTTCTACTAGAATATTAAGCAGTACAACACTGGTAACAACATCTTTAGCACCAAATCAGCACAGTAGAATGATTTCTGAAGGATCATGTGACACTGAAGACTGGAGTAATGATGCTGAACTCAGCTTTGCCATTACAGGAATCAATTTCATTTTGAAATAAATTAAAATAATTTTATTTTTTTGATCAAATAAATGCAGCCTTGGTGAGTGCAAGAGACTCTTTTCAAAAAGTTGTTGATTTATTTTCTTTTTTAAAAATTAATCACACTTAATTACAGACACATAATGAAACATTTAGAGAAGGACCATCACAGTCAACAAGCAGAACACTAGGCTAGTTAAACTTTGGTGACTGCAAGTCTGGAGGCCCTACATGGTCTGGCTGAGGGCTCTCTGCTGGGAAACCTTTGCCATCCCTGAGCTATTTTCTCTTCCATCTGACACTGAGTGTCCTAATTCTGTTTCTCAGACACACGAGTGGCCTCAGAGCCTCTGTGTGTCACCCACATAGGGACTTTCCACAAGAAAAACGGTGTAGACTTCAGACGCCCCTTATAAACATCTCTTTATAAAAGCTTTGACAGACATCCTCATAACAGAGCAGGAGCTGAAAGGCAGACAATCTTTATGGGGCTTGTTCGAGTTAATTCTGTTGATGACTCGCTTCTAATTAGGGCTGTCGCGATTCGTCGATTTTAGTCGACTAATCGATTTTTAAAAATCGTCAACTTCATTTTGCTCGCGTCGACTAACCGGTAAAATACCGGAAGTGGCACATTTCACGGACGAGAATCCATAAAACACATTATTAGACTATTTCCATGGCTGAATGATATATTAAACCCATTTAAAAATCATAATTAAGCATAATTGTGAATTCACAAACGCTATGATTTAATTAAATAATTCTATGCGATGCAGTTCTAACACCGTATATGCTCTTTAATTATTTCCATGCGTGCAGGTTAAGTTTGTGCGTCTCACAGAGGCTCCGTTCACAGTAACTTCACTTTTGCTTTAAAAAAGGATTTCATAGAAATTTGGATTTCATTTCGTTTAATAAAATATTTTTAAGTAAAATTGTTGTTTTTGCGGAAAATTAATCGTTTAGATTAATCAAAAAAATTTGTCGATAGATTAATCGAAATAAAAATAGTTGTTAGTGGCAGCCCTACTTCTAATTTGAGAACATATTTAAACAAACAATCCTAGCAACTATAACTTTGGTCCTTGCGAACAAGTCAAGTATGGACAACACTATCAGCAGGGGTGTTTAAAAATCCATAACATTTGCCATTGTGTGTGTGTGAACATGTGCATGAATGTTTTTCTAAAGTAATGAGTCTGACCTGTCACAGTTGAATCCATCCACATTTTCCTTGCACTGGCAGCGTCCGGTCTGGACATCACACTCCTGTGTGCTTCCGGCTGGATTACAAGAGCAGGGTCTGGATAGGGAAAAGAGGGAGCAAGAAGGTCAAGGAGAAGGAATCAACTGATTAATGAGTCTGCAAATCAAATATAACCTTCTCGAAAAGAAGGACAGCTTCTGGCATCCTTGAAAATTTAAAAAGTGTAAGAAAGTGTTGCAGGTTGGTGGATTAAGCCACGCCAGCATGGATGAGTTAAAG
Source organism: Barbus barbus (assembly GCF_936440315.1). Taxonomy (NCBI): domain Eukaryota; kingdom Metazoa; phylum Chordata; class Actinopteri; order Cypriniformes; family Cyprinidae; genus Barbus; species Barbus barbus. The sequence continues at coordinate 10,761,515 of NC_136754.1, forward strand.
CACTTTACCTGCAGCCTGCCGCAGTCAGTGTGTGGTAACCAGGCTGGCATCTGTCACACTTATCTCCCATCACACCTGGCTTACAGCTACATCTGCCAGTGTTGTCACATTGGGTACTGAGAGAACCTGTAGACGAAGAACCAGTAAAACAAACGGTTACAAAGTCAAGTTATGGGGGCCCGTTCAAATTTACACCAAAACAAAATGATAAAATGAACAAATAAGCAAGCAAAAAGCAAAAAACAAAAATAAAAAACAAGGCAAAATAAAACAAAAAACAAAGCAAATCAAAACAAAACTAAACAAAAAACAAGAGCAAAGCAGAACAAAGCAAAACTAAACAAAAACAAAACAAAATAAAACATAAAACAAAATTAAACAACCATGTTTTTTTTAATGCATCTTCCACCTTGGGCTGGTGCAGTATGTCTTGTTACGCACCAACAGGGTTGCAGCTGCAGGAGAGACAGCGCTGGCCGGAGGGGTCTCTGTAGTAGTTATCCAGGCATCGCTCGCAATTCGGCCCATCTGTATTGTCAGCACAGTTGCGGCAGTGACCTCCGTGACCAGTAGCACGATACAGCTCAGGATCGAAGTAACATTCGGCACTCTTTCCGTTACAGTTACAAGCTGAAACAGAGATATAACTTCCAGTCAGAACTTAAAGGTAAAAACACCCAGGGGTGGCATTAATGTGAACATTACGCACACAATCAAACTTGCAGGCCTACGTGAAATAAATGCTTGAAAAAATATAGGGTGGTAAAGGAACTGAATTACGCAGATGTGGTTTGGCATTCATCAGGATGTTGATTAAGATTTCTGCTTGAGCAATTAGTTCATGAGAGACAAATGGAAATAAGATGGAGGAGTGAGAGCTGTGTGGGTGTGAGAACACTGGGTCTCAGGCTGCTGTACATCAGTTGTGCACATTAGTCATGCATTTCCAGGAAGTGCCTGCATGCATGTGTCCAAAGAAGGGGAGGGAGGACACCAGATACCCCTTCCATATACAATATAACTTTGGTTTAAGAAAACAAAAATGACTCCGTATGGAGGAGGTTATTCTGTTGGGAAAGACTGCAGTTCTCAATGTACTCATGACAGAGGTCAAATGGGTGGGATTCTGCATCTTTTTACTTATTCAACTCAATTTCTGAGAGGACATTAATGGGATAGCCCCCTCTCACCCCCAATATGGCAAAAAACTGTATTGACCTATGAACATGACTTATGTCTTCTTAAACTTGCTTAACTATTTTTTTTCTTGAAATACAACAGAAGGCATTATCTTAAGCATGATTTTTGAGCATTTGCTTTCCACACATGGAAAATAAATGGTGATTTATATGCTAGCTTTAAAACAATTTAATAAAAAAAATATTAAATCATCATTAAATTATATTAAAAAGGTGTTTCATATGACCTGTGCACTATCTTGAGTTTTCTGAATATATACATTAACCTAGTGGAAAAACAGAATCTCATTTGCACCCTTATTTATTACAGCATTTTTTTTTTTTTTTTTCAACAAGCGTGAATGAGACTTGAGATCAGTGAATAACATTAACAAAGTGTTCATTGCTATTATTTAAAAATTGTTAAAAAAACATTACCTTATTAAAATGTTTTAATTTGTAGTAAATATTTAGAATATAGGGCACAAATGTGTTTCAATAAAAGGTTATGATGACGATTTTTCAACATTTATTGAGCTTGGCTCAATTTTTTTTTTTTATACAGGTCTAGAATGATATGATGGTACATAAATGATCACAATTTTCACTTTTCGTTTACATGAGGAAAACCATTGAACGCATTTTTTTTTTCTTTCAAGGAAGAGTCAACTAAACACTGGAGATCAAACTTACGCAGACACTCGTTGGCGTTGTCAGCAGTGGCTCTCCTCCAGGGACGGTCATTGTAGAAGGGCTTGCACAGGTTGCAATTTGGTCCCTCTGTGTTGTGTTTGCAGTTACACACCAGCTTGCTGTGCTCGTTCTTCACACACTCGCTGGCATGGCCGTTACACTTGCACCTGGGCGGGGAGGGGGAAGGTAACAGACCGGTCAGGTGCAAAAGGGCCACCACACAATGATAGGGCGCTCTTACTGTATGTGTACACATCCTTCCACTGTTGTGCGTAACACAAACCAAGCAGGCACAAACGTGTCGCAAAGCTGTTCAAACAAAGAGCTCTGACGATGTTTGTTGAGCCTATCACTGAAATGTCACTGCACCTTTGTTTTGAGATTGAGTAGCTGATGTCTGTGTCTTTATCCTGCTTGCCTTTTGATGCAGCGGCAGAGAGTATGCAGTAGTACAGTACAGCACCACTACATTATGCAGTGCTTTTGACTGTTTTTAGTCCTTTTCACCTTTGGTAAATATTGCATACTATAGCATATCAAGCTGGAAAACGTATTTAAATTACATTTTTAATTTTTGTTTTTCAAAAAATAAAACAAATTCAAAAACAGAATTAAAGCATCTTAAAAGTCCTTATGACTTGAGCACTATATTTTAAGCCTTTCACTCTAGTATTTTTATTCAAATTTATGGATAAAATTAAATAACATTTTAATATATGTAAGAAATTATATGCTATTATATATTAAAAAAGTAAATACATTATTTATATTATATTTCCAAAATGCGCAAACACATGTACAAGAGTGCTTGATAATTTATTGATGCGATAAGAATATTATTTTAATATATTTAAGAAATTATATGTAATTATATATTAAAATAAAAAAAAATACATTATTTATAATATATTTCCAAAATGCGCAAACACATGTACAAGAGTGCTTGATAATTTCTTTATCCGTTAAGAAGACTAAAATGTAAACATATATACAGCATAAATTCCAAGATATGCATAGGAAAAAAAATAATAAATAATCGGCTACTATTTCTTCTTTGAACAGTCTAATTTTCTCCCATTTAATAAAATTGTCTGTGGCTGCATCTTTAATTTCTGTTTTTCACAATTTTCAGCAGAAGTGTCAATTTGCTAAAATTCTCTTTAACACAAGATGCAGCTTTTATTTGCAAAACATTTTTTTTCATAAATTAAATTTGCAACTTGGACAGAACGCTACACAAAATAACATGAGAAAACTATACTGAAACATGAGAAAATTAGTTCTAAAGCTTCCTTTCTCACTATTTTCAGTGCCAATGTTTAGGCACAAAATCTTATTTGTCCTCAACTCCACTTGTCATGAGCACACAGCAACGAACATATTCGTCAATGGAGATTACTTGACAGACGCCTCAGAACAAGAGAGGGCTTGTGCAGCTAAAGCCACCTCTTGCACATTGTCTCAGATGATCCTTGGCAAAGCCTCACGGAAAAGGTGACGTGAGGAATAACAACTTGGTGGAGGATGTGCACTCGTCAGACGTGCATTCTTCCCTAATCCTAATATATATTTATCATGGATACAATAAAACCCCCAAGATGCTAAGTTTCTGGTGATCAGATCATGTGTCTGCTGAACAGGAGCTCAGACGCCGTGAGGCAGCAGGTGTAAATTACTCCCTTCGGCCTCGGCCTTGTTCCCTTCCCTTTCCAGACTCTCTGTCCGCCCCATTCCAGTTCCACTGCGCTCTGTAATCCAGCACTCCCAGGAAGGAATTTAGGGAATGTGGGCTGTGTAATGGAAATCTGCTCCACATTTCAAACAGATTAAGGTGAAAAGACATACAATAGTGCACCTAGAGATGTTTCACACTTGCTCGACAGCGCCCTGATCCCTCATACAGGCTTCTTCAGGATGTCCTTCATCCCTAAAGCTCACTGTCATAGTATATGGAGGTAAATATGTAATTATTGCATTGCTGTACCTAGAATTCATTGTTGTGGTCCTTTTTTGCATATACAATTGAACAAAATGGTTTAAAACAAAGAATTCTTGTGCTATTATCTTAACTATATGCTCGCTCTCACAGAGAGTGAGTTTTCCCATGAAGCAATATTTTAAAATAAAGCAATGCATCCCATTCAACCCATTTCCCTCAAAGCGTGAAAACTCACACCGCAGCGATCTAATCTTTCAAAGCGGTGGTTCATTTTTTTTTTTTTGCACACTGAAAAAAACTCATATCTTTCGGGTCACATGTCCAGCATTCCAGATGGAGCTGTTGATATCTGTGGTCTAAGTACAAGGAAGATATGTGAATGCCTCATTAAACTATATACTTAAACATATTTATGCAGGAGAGTGAAGCAACAGAGAGAACCACGACCAGAACAGCTTGAGATGATGATTTGAACTTGTGTTACGTTCGGAGAGCAGATGTTGAAACTGAAAACGTACCTTCCTCCCACAGCGAAGTCAGAGATGGCGTAGTAGTAGGATTTGAGGACTTTGGGATCGTTGAAAACTTCATCTCCAAAAGTGTTTAATCTGTTCAGGGTCACTCTGATGTCCGTGGCAGTCACCCAATCCTGATAGAGAGAAAGAAAATTACAAATCAGGCATTTAAAAAAAATTACAAAATGGGACAATAAAAGCAAGAATGTAGACACAGAAAGGCCAGTCATAGATGAGCATGTAACATTTTTGTTTTCATTTTTTGGAATAGTTACTACAGTGGTTTTAGCAGGGAAGAATTCTTCCCATCTGTTCTGTGTCCAGATGTCTAAAGAAAATAAATCCTCAGGCCTCTAAACTAAACCAAACCTGCTGGAGTCACGGTGAGGCACTTGCAATGTCTGCAGAAAGGTTTCATGGGAAGAGAAAAACACCAGAGTGATGTTTAGCATGTAAATGTCATGTAGAATGATGTCGCGCAGTACTTGCAGTTGAACTTTGGCTGTTTGCGGCCACATGCTGGGAGTGCCAATGGGAACAATCTCAGGAACCAACGAAAACATGAGTCAGACCAAGACTTTAGTCCTTTTCTAAAAGCTTTGCAAGCATTTCCTCTAGTTTCGCTATAAACCGTGTCAGTTGTTATTTTACAAGCGGGGCTGTCAGAATAACACGGGAGGTCAAAGTGCAACCAGGCAACCCTGTAACAACGGTGAACATTTTCAGTCCACTAAACACCACTGAGGAGGAAACCTCCTTAAGTCATTCTGACACCTTATCCATAGCTGACAGCCGTGATTCAGAGCATGTTCCTGTTTGGGAAGAGAGCCAAAGACACCGCAGTTTCTTCCCCTAGAGAAACACGTTACATAAACACAGATTTATCACACTGAGATGTGGGGATCATCAATAATATCAGATTTTCCTCACACAAAGCCATACAATATTTCGGGATGGGCAGTATGATCAAAATCTTCTATCAAGGTGTGAGTAATTGTTACTGCATGTCACAAATGTATTTTTCACAACATCATTTTAGCTAAATGTTACATATTTTGATATTGTTTTTAAATTACTATTTAAGAATATATATAAGAAATAATAATCCATTTCTAAAAGATTTAAAAATATATTAAAAGCACTACAGTGTCCCAACTTTATATTTGGATGAGCTGCATAAATAAATCTGTCATCAGAGCAAAAACAGCTTCACGTAACGTAACGTGACTAAAAGCAAAAGACTCAGAACTAAAATTATAAACAGATCACTTTAGACTCTAAATTCTGTCAAAATTCTAGTCTGAATATAGGGTTTAAAATGTTTGCACTACTTCATAAAGCCATTTTTTGAGCTTGACAGTTATAGTCACCATCCGCTTTCATTGTCTGGAAAAGAGCAAACAGGACTCCTATTGTGTTTCACGGAAAACTTACATCATGTGTTTTAAGCAAAACGATGATGACAGGATTTTCACATTTGAGTGCACTTTGACTTTAACCCTTTTCAGCCCCCAAGAAATGTGATGCAACAAAATCTAATCAGCAGCACTGCTTGGAAACAAAAAACAGAACATATAAAAGTAACAGCTAGTTATCAACTAATGATATTAATGACAGATGATGAGTGAAGCCAGCTTGTTGTGGATCATTTTCAAAGTCCACAAACAAACTAGTCATCTTCACTCATCACACACTTCTACAAAAGGTCCTGGCATGACAGCCACATAAACCCACCGAAACAGATCCATTCCTATAAAAAGAGCTTGGGCCTTTGGTATTAATAGCTTTACGCCACATGAGATGTCTGATATGGAAGTATCTGGCGACAGGGCTAAAATTGTACATTTGGTATAGGTAACATTACATTTGAAAAACAACATGACAAAAAACAAAAAAAAACAAAAAAAAAAACAACAACAAATATTTGCCATAGTAATACCGCTTATTTTTGTTAATTAAAGGCGCCATCCTACAAGAATATAAACCTCTACCTATATTAAATTCTCTTTTGTAAATAAGAGACCACTTGGACCAACTTGAGTTTTCGACATATGAAAGCAAATGATGAATAAAAATAGTAAAATAATTAAAGGAGACACAAATCAACACAGATCCAAGTGTCTAGCTCTTGCATGTACGCTGCATGTTGTCCATCACATGCCACACATTGTTTTCCAGCTGTGTCTGTGTGCTGCCAAGCACAATCAGAACGGGGTGGGAAATCTGGGGGTGTCACCTAGTAACATGTTGCAACTGTTGACTGTGCTGTGAGAGCGGGAGGCGACATGGCACCTGGACAGTGCACCACGGGTCTCACGAACACACAGCAGTCAGCCTGCCTGCTTCCATGCATGAATTCAACCATACATTATCTGCTGTCCACCCACTCCTGCTCTTATCTCACACACTTAACCTCTTTTTGCCTCCCTGTAACCACGGCAGCATCTTGTTTTGGCTCGGCTTGCAGAGCGCTTTCTCTGCCTGACAACAATCTCCATAGTCAGCATGTGGAAGGACTGACTCAGCTCACATTGGGTTGAGCGTCTGTCTCTTATTCAGCTAATTAGTCTGAAAAATGTTTCTGTGGTTGTGGTCTCAGAAAATATACCAAGTTCTGGTGAAATGAAAATGTAACAGTAGGATTTCTGCATGACAGTAATTTTGTGGTGTGTAACGGGCAGAAACATGTCGTAAACCTATTTAACGAAAAAATGTATGCTTTTATGAAGCAACGTAATAAACCTCTGTGAAGTTGGCACCCCATAAAAAGAAATAATCACCAAAACTGTGCCATTCGTTTGTGCAGATTTGTGCCGCAAAAATGAATGCTTGTGCTGGTTTGCTGTTTGAGATATGAAACATTATTTTTTTGACCGTGTGACGTCACTCTCCACCCCATGTTGCCCAAATTGCTCCAAATCGGCACAGTTCGCTGTGTTTGTGCCATTAAAACAAGCACTGTATCTATTTTCCTTCCTTAGATATAACCAGATTGTTTTCGGGTGCACAATTTGTGCTGTTGAAATGAATATCATATATTTCCCCTTTTTAGAAATAAACATAATTTGGGGCAGTGATAATGTAGCACTGAAGACTAAAGTAATGGCTGCTGAAAATTCAGCTAGGAATACATAAACTAAACAAACAATCATCATTTGAAGGTAGATGTGATCCACTTCAATCCTACTACTATTTTAATATTACTTTATCATTTTATCATCAATTCTAAATGATTTTCTGCTACAATAGCAACTTCTTTTCCAGAAAATACAGAAAATAAATGGAAATTGTTGTTTTGTTGTTATATTTTGCAAATACTAATCTCTCTCACATGCAAACACTTCTAAATTATGAGCTGTTTGTTTGAGGCTGCGGAACATTGCTCAACCTGGACTGAAAAATCTTGGAAAAGTAACTTGGCTGCAATCGCACATTACTACACAACCACACATCTGGAAACGGAGTTTTCGATTCCCACCAACAACTTTGTTATGTCTGAGACTGTGAGTGGTGTAAACGCTTTCATGAGTGAGTTAGAGCAATCAAGGGAAGGTGAGTGAGAACTCAAAAAGGGACAAATAGAAAACTGGTTTACCTGCAGTACAGGGCTGTTGTCAAAGTTATATGCGCTAGGTCGGCCCTCAAGCGTGGAGAAGGCCACGTTTCCTCCAGTGAGCGGTGAGATGTCGCTAAACTCATCTGTGCACAGAGCCTGCTGCTCGTCCTCACCAGTGCGGATGAAGCCACGGTTGATCTTGCTGTAGGTCTTCTCGCAGGAGCCGCTGTAGTACTGGTAGGGAGTCCAGGGCCCGTTTTCACTAGTGCGCTTGTAGATGGCAAAGCTCTCAGGACGGCTGGTGTGAAACTTCAGGCGCACATAGGTGATGTCAAAAGCCTTGCCTAGAAGAAGAGAGAAGGCAATATTAACCCCTGCAGTTTATTCTTCATTCCTTCATATCCTTCAATCAAAAAAAAAAAAAAAAAAAAAAAAATCACTGAAAACACTAAACTTTAACACTATAACGCGATGAACCGGAGATGGACGGATCATTACCAGTCCTAATTTTTAAATGGAAATGCAAACAATTTTAAATAGTTGGCCACACGATGCATGGGATCACAGATAAGCATATGATCAGATACATTGAGGATATGCAGAACATATTAAGGTAAACAGAAGTGAGATTAGTGAGATGTGCTCTTTAATGTACAGGGACTGCAAGGCAGATATCACACAGATAGACTGGTAGTAGTGTCTGCAAGCTAAAGGTAGAACGGAGTTCAGATAAAGCAGAAGATGACTGGATACCATACGCTCTCTTTTCTAAACAATCTGTGCTTCGGTACGGCCCACTAGCAGATAGAGCCAGATTCAAGGACTGGATAAGACACTAAGTCAGCACCGAAGGTGTCAAACATACACACATCTCTGAAAGATTGCACAGAAAAAGGGATCAAGGTTAAGCAGACAAGCCTGATATTACACACAGCTGGCATAACGCCATGCAAACATAACCTTGTTTCACTCAAAATGCCTAAGAGCTCCTTCCTGTCTGATAAGATCTGCAAATCCTTGCCCTCAAATTTCCATTGTTCTGCTCATTTTTTCCCGCTAAAATATTCAGGACGGTGAACACCTTAGAAATGAGGGCGGAACGCCCCGATTTTTGTGATTGTGACATAATATTTTTGAAATGTATAAATACAATGACCTGAATACACCACTTCTCTGATGAATATGTATTTAATTTCTGATTTTTTTTAAATTAGTACAGGTTGTAAAATATCAGGTGGTGTTTATGAATTAATTTATAGGTTATTTCTAAGAAAAAAATAAATAAATAAAAATAAAGATGTGTATTCAAAATGTATTTGTATTGTATACTCCACATACACTACCTTTCATTTTCAAAACTTGGCACATTTTAAACTAGTTTTTTACTTTTTTAAAATCTCTTTTTCATCTCTGCTGCAATATATATATATTATTTAATAATTTCATCATCAACCAGCCTGAAAACCTTCTTTTCACTATTTAATGCATAACATGCAATAAAATATTGTCTTGTAAAAAAAAGACTAGAAGAGCATAATCACACCTTTTTTTTTTTTTTTTTTACAAGAAGCTTCGTTTTTTTGTGCTAGACTGGATTTCTGCAGCTTTGTAAGGTCCTCTAGCAATTATACGGAGCGTGTAAAAACATATTTTTGCATGTCTGAGCAAGCTGCGTGTGTTTGGGAGAGACTGCAACCAGGGGCCAAATGGAAATGGTATGGAGAGACATAATTTATTTAGTGTGAAGAAAATGACACCATCTTTCAGCAAGGCCACAGGGCAAAAGAACTTGCTCTCCAAACAAATCCGCAAAAACTAGGGACAACTGTGTGTTAAGTAAATACACTGAAAGATTGCATCAAAAAGTTAAACTACAGCTAAAGCAGGGACTGATTTAAAGCAATGACAAAGAGACTCATACCTTGCAGCAGTCTCTGAGGGCATTATGGCTGTTAACATGAAAATGAACTTGCTGACTTTTAGGAACCCCCGGCACACATCATGCTGTCAAGGTCAAAGTTCAGCAGAAGTGAGAGAGATTTTTACAATAGGGTGTGAGCTTTAAGCTTTTCTGTCAGTGAATGGGTTGAAAATGCCTCACGTAGTGCTTAACAAAAGTTGACAATGACTCAAAGGTGAGTCAAAGATTTCAAAGGATCAATCAGCACAAAATAGCTAACTGTCGTGCTCCAAAAAGTATTAAAAAAAAAAATTATAATCTCAGAGAACTACTTCATAGGACTTTTATTTTACACAAGCTATTGTGTGGTGTCAGAAGACCTGGAATATGCAGAGCATGTAATATGGATGCTGTTTTCTATTCAATGTAAGTGGAAGGTGACATTTTGTTATACAAATAAATGGTTAATTTAAGTGAATTTGCACATACACTAGAGATACAACAAAAACAGATCTTAAAAATAAAGAGTTCACTCAAAAATGAACAATTGTCAATTTATGCTACGACCTAATTTAGAGAGCAACATAAAAAGCGTTCAGAAAAAGAATTTTAAAACAAACTGCAATAGCCAGGGACAAAATGTATGAAAAGCCAATCAAGAGTAAATAAACTTTAGAGCTAACTAATCTAAATCTACCTCGTCCTCAGAATTTAACCTTTATAACTCCTGAAACAAAAACTAAACAAATTTTGCAGGTCAGCAACAATCACTAGCCTGTTACAAAAAAACAAAACAAAACAAAAAAAACAACAAGATGTCCTCGGCCCACATGTTGTTTCAAACCTGTGGCCTTTTCTTTTGTAGAACACCGAAGATAAATATATTTTTGTCCATAGAGTGGCAATTGTTTTGGACCCCACTGATTGTGTGGGCAAAAACATTTTTTGTGTTCTACATAACTGGGCTTGGAGAGACAAGGGGGTGAGTAAATGAGATTTTTAATGTTTGAGTGAACCATCCTTTTAAGTGACCAGAAGCAACAAAACAAGACCGCACTGGCCTTTGCAAAAGAGTGAAAACGATGATGGTCACGCTTGTGAAATAAGACAGTATTCCCTTGCATGCACACTGGAGAATTCAAGGACAGCACAACAGTCAAAGCTATTTTTCAGTAACACTTATCCAGTAGTTGTCCATATTACTTATAGGCCTTTCAAATTCTACTCCTCTCTTGACGGACAACTTACTCTTACTCACAACCATTATCCAGATGTTTTCCAGCCATGATTTTACCTTAATTTGTCTCTTGATCGTATCGTAATTCACTGCAGGTCAAGTGCAATGAAACAAAAGACTGGAAACATTTGCAGAAACATTGGGCCTAAATAGAACCATTTCCCAATTCAAGTCCCACGCTGAACACTGGAACAACCCAAGGCTTCCACATATGCCAATGCTATGCCATGGATCCGACAACAGCAGGATGACTTTTAAAACCCAATGCCTTTTAAAACCCAATGCCAAACAATGCAATACCTTAAAGCGTTCACATGCGAGTCGTACATGCTCTTCGCCGACTGCGCTGGCGTCGTGGTGAACAGGGGCAGCAGATGAAATTTAGCTCTGTAGCTAATTCTGGGGCAGTTTTCGGACTGTCTATTGTCCCTGTCAAATAAAGAATAAAAAAAAAAAACAGTGCCATCATTGATGCCTCACCTCTGAAGTCTCCCCGGCATTCTTGCAAAACAAGATGAACCAAATCTTTTGGCAAAGCCGTGAAGAATCAAGGCAGAAGCTGGCTGAGAGGAAAACAAAAAAGCTCCTTCATGTAGCCAATGCGCTTCAGGAGGACAGACAAAGAGCACTTGAGCACGGACTCGTAGTGCTCACTGGAGCAGTGCTGGAGCTCAAAGGCATGACCGAAGCCAGGGCACACATGAAGAGGAAAGGGTCAGGCCCTGTGGGGGACGTCGCACTGGACTGGCCTTTGAACTTACACTTGATGACATCTCATCTTTGTCACCAAGCCATTGGAGACTGAGAGGGTGTGATTTCAGGGTCTACACACTGTTTCAAACATCTCCAAACAATGTTGGAAAGATAATAACAGTAAAATACATTACATTTATAATTATATCACCGCAGCAAAGCTGATAAGAGGAGGTTTTAAGAAAAAAAAAAGGAAACTATGTTATCGTGACCCCAAAAATATTGCCCATCCTTTGGGCGATTAATCATTTCCTTTGGGTCAACAAAGCAGACATTACACAGACCTAAACCATCATCGACTGCAGCTGTGAGGGAAGTAGCCACAGGTGTCCCATGAAGCTGAGAAAAATCGCAATGAATGAGCAGAAGGAGCCTCTTTCTCAGAGTGTGCACCAGCTGGTAGACATACTAGGATGGAGAACACTAGAAGATATGAAACAAACTCTATTAGACTATATTTCAGAATGTAAGAGAATTTGTGGAGATATGCCTAAACTTTATTTAGTGCTCATTATTTATTATTTTTGTGTGATTGCTGGTTTTATTAGATAATTCTCATGGGAAAAAGTCACTCCCTCTGCTCATGAACTCGAACTCGACTGATGTGTTGAGGTCTACTCCAGGAGTTAAAAAGCTTTTCACAAACGCAGCTTAATTAGGCTTATATGAGGCAAATTGAAGGGCTCTTTTATCTTCACATTAATGGGAAATTCCTCTGTGCCTAATCACTTATTCATTACTGCAGCCACTGAATGCAGATATTAAGTCGACTCTAATCCATAAATACAGTGGGGTCTGAAAGTCTGCTACTCCTATAGTAAACTTTAAAAAAATTAATACAATGTTTAATTACATTTTATAATATTTAAATTAGCTTTTTTGATTGATTACCTAAAGTATTTTATTTCTGTAATACATAGAAAACTATTTTTTGTCTTAAAAACTATATTATAAATAAAAACATACAAAAATATTTCTTATTTAGCAATTTTTATAGTAACTTTAAAACTTTTGTTGTTTTTTAAGTTTAAATGAAAAAGTCCACATTTTTCTAAAAGATTCAGATATTTCTATCCCTCAGTATATTCCGAACTTAAATTAATGTAAATAATAATAAAAAAAAAATGCTGGCATATTATTCCACTCTTGAAGAATCTGTAAGAAGTCCATGAAGAGTGGCACCTGAATGACAGCAGTATGGGTTTACTCAGCCCTTCAAGTACAGGACCGCCCTGAACTGAAGAACAAGAGAAATTCCACCACTCCTTCCAGAACAATCAGGGTATTGATGATAAAAAACTGGGGCTCCCCATTGTGAGGCTGAATAGATGTACATTTCCGTGCCGCTCAGATCAAACGGTCTCAGGCATATTCACCATCAAGATCTCTGCAAATATCAAGCACAGCTTTCAAGTTAGACAGGGACATTCTATTCCACTTCTTCTGTCTTTCACAATCTGTACTGTCCTGACTCACACAGACACATGCAGTCATATCGTCACCAAATACATTTTTTTTTCTGCCTTACAAAGTGTCCAAACCAGCTGCAGACTTGTGTAGCTCAACCCACTGTGAAAACTCATTGGTCTAAATCCTTGCTCCACACCTGTAAAACGTCTGATTTTGCATTTAGTATGGAAAACTTAGCACGCTGGGTCAAATTAGAACACTTATTATACGGACAACATCTGGGTGATCTGGGTTTATGTGCCTCGTTAAAGCTCACAATATCTCTGGTTATTAGCCTTAGGTACTGACCCTTTGGTGTAAACAGACTCATTAGGGTGCGATTTCTCTCCGTCTCATACCTGTAACCATACTGAGACTGTGTGACAAGGACAAGAGGAGTTGGGAGAGGGGTGGTAACTGGCTGAACTGACCGGAATGTGCTTCCGCACATAGTGACGCCAGTTTGGGGAGGTCAAGCAGACTGAAAGAGAGAGAGGGAACATCTGTAAAATAATCAAAGGAAAGGGTAAAGGATAGAATGACTAAGAGAAAGAGATAAAACACAGAAGATAACATCCAAGCCAAAAACTGCCGATATAAACGAGTGCATAATGAGCAACAAGGAAGAGTGAAGGAACAATAGCTACATTACGCCAATTTATATCATGATATCATGAAGCATTTCCCATGGTTTACGTGATAAGAGGTCATTGTTTTATAGAAACATACTGTATGTTTCAGAACTCAAAATGCCATCCACATCAAAAAATCATGGGTTTGAGTGCAAAAGACTTTACTGCCATTAAAAAAGGGGAAAAGGTGGAGATGTAAATGTATGGCATTACATTTAAAAACATGTCCCCTGAAGGAGGTGAGGAAGTTCCGGAAACATCACCGTGTGGTTCAGTGTGGCTCAACTGGTCATTATGAAAGATGAGAGAAGGGCTCAGGCAACATGCTGAGGCTTGTGTGCGAACCATAAAACACAGGCCTTGCAAAACCACATTTGATTCTATTCAGTAAGATTAAGTTATACTTTTACTCAGCAAGGACACATCAAATTGAGCAAAAGTGGCAGTAAAAACTTTTAGATTGTTGCAAAAAAAAAAAAAAAAAAAAAAAAAACAGTTTCTACAAAAAATGTTGAGCATGAGAACTGCTTTCAATATTAATAATTCATAACATTGATGATTCTTGAGCACCAAATCAGCAATGATTTCTGAAGGATTGTGTGACACTGAAGACTGGAGTGATGGCTGCTGAAAATTCAACTTTGCCAAAAAATAAATTACATTTTAAAATGTATTAAAATGGAAAACGGTTGTAAAAATGCTTGTAAAAATATTTCACAATATTACTGTTTTTACTCTATTGTTGATCAAATAAATGCAACCCTGGTGAGCATAAGATTCTTCTTTCAAAAACGGGGAAAAAAATAAAAATCCTACCAGACATCTAATATTATTTTATCATTTAAAAGGTTGCTAAATTTGAAATGTTTAACACATTTTTATGGTGCATCTCAATTTTGACCCCTCACAGTGTCAGAGCATTCCAGCTGCTGCAACATTACAATTCTCTCCCCTTTGGCATAAATAAACTTTGTTCTACATTCTGTCCTTATGAAGTCCAAGCTGGATTGCATTCTTTGTGTTTTAGACCTATGGCTTGAATTTTAAAAAAGCACCACAGACAGATGTGCGCATTGTTCTTATGACGCTATATATCATAACATCTCAGAATGAGTCCAACAGTGAAAAGTGAATGAAGAAATGCAGCAGCTGTCTAAAGAGACCGTCATAAATCCACTTTAAACAGAGCGTGAGGAGAGACAGTGACCAGAGCCTTGAGACCGGAACATATCGGCCCTGAAAGAAAGACTAAATTCAGGAACTGAGGGTAAAAAAAATAAAAAATAAATAATTGAAGAGATACTCTACATCCTTGAGTTTTCACTCCCACTAGAGTTTTCAATGGCTGCTAAGCAGTTCCTCCTTAAACAAGGTGGCCAGCCTCTGAATAGAGCGAGTGTAAAGAAAACACAAAAACGAAAACAATATCTTTGTTAGGAATGCCAGCCTAATGAAGAAGAGGGACTAGTTCTCAAAGGACTTGTGCATGCTTGCTTGGCAAGGCGGAGGGCAAAAGATTTAGCCTTTAAAAGTGTCAAATACATTTGTGCGCCAAAGGTAAATCCAAGTTTTATGGGGAAAATGACTAAACTGAAAAGCCTTTTGAAATTGAGAGGCCGTTGACTAGTCTCCTTTCAAAAGGAGGCGCTGCCAAGAGGCCCGGCTCTGAAAATCACATCACATTAACATGGTCAGTCTTGTTGGTATGCAACTGTCACATGGCCCCAATTAAATCCTCTTAAAACAAACACCAAATAACCCTGAATCACAAATGAAACACTAATGCGCAGGTCTCATTGTGTGGGGGGAGTTCTGCCCATTCATGTGTTTCAAAGGTGAGATCCAGATCTTTGCAATCAGGGATTCCATTCAGGATTGACATTCCTTGGTTGAGGAGAGAAAAAAAAAAAAAAAAAAAGAAAAAAGGTGGAGCGCTTTGCCAAAGGCCATATTATGAATTCACACCTTTCAGCTTACCTTCAAGCCCTATTGGAGATGTTTGAGGTGATAAAGACCTACGACAATTGAGCTACAGCCCTGTTAAAACAAAAGAAAGATGCATTTGTTCAACAAAGCAGTAAATGGCGTCTCGGGCCCCAGGCTGACTGGCTCGCAGGGGACGACGGTAATTCACAAAGCTGTTTACAAGACTGAGTAAAACTATGAATAAGTGGCAGCGTTATCTAAACAACTCTGAAAGCTTTACTGTTGTGAGTTTACTGCGGTGCGAATGTTTTAATCGTGGCTAAATTGATTATAAGCCATACTTAAATGTCATGTGGTGGACATTTTAGTAGAGAGAGATTTACGGTGCGGGAAAATCATTTGCTCTGTTTTTGGCATTCCCCACGAGAACAAGGAACTGGAATTGAGCTACACCCGGTATATTTGGGCCTGCCTCTTTTGGTGAGGCTGAGGAGAGGCTTTGGGTCAGTTCACAACAGTCCTCTGTCATTAGAGAGACCCATTTCTCAATAGTACACCACTGCACAACATTCATCTCAAATGACATTTTTCTGAAACTATTCATATTTTACTCAAAATAAATTAATAAATTTAAAGGGCAATAATAATAATAATAATTATTATTATTATTATTACGGTTTTGTTATTTTTGTTATTAATCAAATACCTTATCACTGTAAATTATTTAATCTGTACATTTTAAAATAGTTTCCAGAAAGAAAATAAGGATCTCAAACATTTACAGTATGAGATTATGCACTTTATTGTCATGTAAATACCACAGTAAAAAGCTAATGACCAATTTTGGTGTTAAATATGACTCTGCAACAATCCAGATTTGCTGCAAACAAAACAAAATCACACCCAGCTTTTAAAAAACAAACAATGACAATTTCTACTTTTCATACTCCACTATTTCAACTATGACTTTCTGTTCCAGGAGAAAGACGGTCTGTAGGGTGAGGTAACTGTAAACTTGGACCCCTCTCTGCATTCCTTCAGCACTCATCCAAACCTCTCAAACACAGCCCGAGGTGCCCAAGAGAGAGAGAGAGAGAGAGAGAGAGACCCTCAGGGAAGCAGCAGGATTAGGGGGTGCTGTGCGAGTATGAGTGGGGGGCTGTCCGGAGGGAAAGCCTCAGCCCAAAGCTACAGTCCAATTAGTCTTCCTCTCATGACCTCACTGCATTCTTCTGTGGTGGGATGAACAATGATGGCTTTGACTTTTTAAACGTGTGGGCATGAGTTTTTTTCCTGTAGATAATTTTTCACCATCTGCCCATCGGCCTGCTGGGAGATATGTCGAACATCTGTTAGCGTCCACACTCCCATAACACATCAGCCAGGACAGCACGAACTGTACTGAAAATTCACACACTTCTTGAAACACATTTCACAGAGGTATAAGGAATTATTTATTAGTAATAATTAAGTTGGATAACATTTTAAATGTACATATTTTGGGATAAAAATAGCCTTAATATATAATAAAACTCAAATACATTTTGTGAGTGATATATGTTCATAAGCTCGAGGTAAGAACAGCTGGGTTTACTCCGGTTGACAGATGAAACTGATGCTTATTTCATAATTTCCAAACTTGTCAATTGTTCCGCCTTTCACACAAATCAACCAAATATTCAAAAGAAACAATGTTCAACATTTTTTTACAGGCTTTCAATCCTTATTTCCTGGCAATGGAGGTAAACAGCTGTCTGTAGTACTCGCATCTGATTTCCAAACTGACAAATTATATGACCTCTAGTCTAATCTTGTTAAATAACCGTATCGTTATGAGAACTTTAACACTTGTCGATCTAACATTTATTGCTCAATCTTCTAATTAACCAGTGAACTTTAAGTAACTTCCAAGACTTGAGAAAGACACATTAGTCACGCAAAAGCTTGGCTTCCCAGCAACAGTCAAGCTCAATTTAACTTGCAACCCAAGTAACACAGACACCTCACTTTCTGTTACCCACAACAGTTCATATGGAGAAAACAGTGAGAGAAGTAGCTAGATTGTGAGAATTTACATAGAAACCGATCAGCAATCAGAACTGGAACTGACCATTTTATACTACTGATTTTACAGCAGGTGGGTGGAGTGAAGGAGGGTGGCATGCACTGCAATACAATAGAGGAATCTGAGGAATGCGGTAGAATACATGCCGAGCCCACAGCCCTTTCTGAAATGAATCGGAGAGCGTATGATCTGATAACGCAAAAGTAAAAAAAAAAAAAAAAACAGCTCTTCTGCTTATTGGACAAGCGTTTAAACCTTCAAGAGAGTCACACTAGACATCAAGAAGATGGTTGACAAGCGTGAACTTTGTCACTCATCTGAATCCTGAACTTCTATATATACACATCTTTTGCGTTTCTATTGCATTTGCATGGGGTACTAACGGACATGAATGTAGTGCAAATTGTGCATTTAATCATTATTAATTTTCGATAGCACTTTTAAATGAATGCATTGCCTAATGAGGTTTTTTCTGTTTCGCAAGTATCGTAATTAAGACTTTTATTCACAGGATCTGCTACTGTTAACTTCATTTGTATTCATGTGTATAACCATGCTCTATAGAATATGAGCACGGGATTATCAAAAATCATATACTGATCGACAATCACAATCCAATAAATGAGCAAAATCTCTCTGATTGGACAAACCTTAGTAGGGTTGTACACTGGACAAAAGACTTTGTTGGCAAACACCAAATGTCAAAAACTAACTAAACACACACACACACACACACACACACACACACAAAAAAGCAGCTCAGTAAGCTTCTCTTCAAACTGTAAAAGCTCATTAAATGTGCTGAAAATGCAACTTGCTAGCTAGAAGCATGTACAAAAAGTTTTCTAAAAATGCATAACAAAAATGCATATTAGTTCCAGAGGATTTAATAAAACTATAGGCTGTTAGACAGAGCATATTAGTATTAATAATAGCACATTACACAGTCAAATAATAGGCATTACACATTCCGATAATGACAATATATTTTCCATAAGATCCACAAGCTGCTCAAGTTTGTGGACTTATGAGTTAAAACCTCAAGAATTCCTACTGATAAGAGCCATTTAGGCCGCCCTGTATATATGATCTATCTTCACCTAAACCTAAGCACATATTCAGGAGCTGGTGTTTGCGCTTTACTGAGAAGTCAACAGTATTAAGGTGTTGAGCTCTGAGGGGAGCGCAGGGACCCCTAGGGTGGCTCTCCGGCCAGGGTGGAGGCAGCAGGAAGGGGGGAGGATGAAAAACAGAGAGGAGGATGGGAAGTAATGATTGAGTTTAATGCCTGAGGCCCCCTGACTCGTTTCACAGGAGACAGACCATGGGCCACTGGTGTGAGAATCACTAATGGCCGGCATTGACACGAACAGGCGTGTTGGTGTGTAGCTCTGTGGACAACGAAACCCAAACATCTCTTAATAGAGAATCTTCTACAGAATGAAAGGTTAAGTCAAGAGCTAAACTACAAAATCAATAAATCTTGTCACAACTCAAGACTTTACTTAACATCAAGGGATTTCGAATCAAACCAATAATTTGATTACAGTCAAGAGATTTCCACACCAATTGGGAGTAACTGGATGGCCACCTACGATCACATGGGGCTACAAATGTGTGTTACAGTGTGGGAAACCAGGGCAAACACACAATAAAACAGGGTCAATAGGCCCACCATGACTGCACAGCCTAGAAGTCAAAAGGGACAAACAAAAAACATTTGCAATATTGTTATAGATCACACTTCCTAGGCTATATCCTGTTTTTTGTGCATAGGGGTCAACCAATATGGGTCTGTCAGTGTTCGACTGCAATATTTACAGAGCTGAAGGGTGATATAATGTAGACACACAGACATACATATGTGTGTATGTGTATAAGCAGTAATCAATATAAATAGGTGGTTCTCAGGATAAGGAACAATAGTGTACCCTTTAATTATAAAGTCTGATTTTTCAACACTGATTGGATAAATTTATCAATAATAAAATTAGTAAAAAATATATTGATTACCATTATTTAATAGGTTACATAAAAGTTACATTACTGAAATTTTGAAACTTAAAAAACTTGTTTCCTTTACAAGAATGTTGGGTAAGATGAGGAAAAAATGAGCTGAGAAAAAAAACATGTATTATAAATGTTAAGTTCGTAAGTTATGTTTAATTTTACCATCAATAAAAATTGTATTTTTGTCAATGAAAATTACATGCAATAATAGAGTAAAATGATGAAGATTATTGACAAATCTAAATCACATTAATCAAATAACAACAACAAGAGAACAAATGAACCCTGTTTATCACATCTATTTATATTACACTCATCAGATTGGAAAAACTCATCCTTAGGAAATGTCGACTTTACTGACAAGCAGCACTTTAATTAAACTCAACCATAAATCATTGCAGAGTATCAAGTAAAATCAAGTTCTAAAGATGTGATTTACTTTGAATACTATTCTATGAAACCAAACTCTGTCATCACTTGTTCGAGGTGAAGCTTTAAGGCAAAGCTTCAAGGCATTGATTCATTTTAAACCACACTGCAGTGCAGACGCATAGTGACACCAGCCACACATCACAGCCTCCTACGAACCACATCAGACACCGTTCATAGACAAGTCTTTGTGGTTGACTAGTCATAACAATGGGCGTTTCTTGCGTTATAACTCCACACATGGTGGTAGCTTGTTGAGTTCTAGACAGCCTGAGAAGCTAAGTACTAACTAGTCTGGTCTTGTTCAACCTAGCGTTAAAAATAGTAAAATTGTGTATGACCGTCAGTCTGTGAACTCATGAAATGCAATTAAAAGGTCATCTGCAAATACAGCGATCAGTCAAACAACATTTCAATCAAGGATATGAGGACAAAATGAGGAAACGCCTCTTCTCATTTCTTAAAATGTCTAAAGAGACCGAGAGCTTCGGCTCAACACTCACTTCACTGTTCATTAACTTCAGGCCTTTAGGCATGCGACGGCCTCGTTCCAAACCGACAAAAATCTCAAACCTTTCTAGAGGAGTTGAACTTGGGAAAAGGGAGGAGGATGTTTTAACCTATTCGAGATCATGAATGGAAAAAGTGGACACTGTTAAACAGATGCATGTTTAAACATGGATGCAGGACATGCAACAGCTGCATAAACAGTTACTGAAGTGCTGCCAAGCTGCTCATTCAGCCCTCCTCCTCAAATAACCCTCCCTGTGCCGGGGTATGTGATATTTTAAGTGATATCTTGAGAGAGAAGATCCATCCATCAACATTTTCCGGGTCAATCAGCCAAATCTGAAATATTTAAATATTTAAACCACTAGTCCATGATTTAGTCACTAAACATAAAGATGGGATTTGAGGGCGTTTGTCTACTCAAACACTCGGTTTTTGATATATCAGTTAGTATGCTAAAGATTCTTATTTTATAGGTTCCCACACTTTCTGACCAAAAAATTACTTTATAGTTGTTAATGACTAGATAAAGAATTTTCATAAATATATTATAGAGATCACACTCATAAAAAAATTCAGTGTCAAAAAAAAGAGCATGACAAATCAAAACCCAAAAACATCACACACACTACGGTTGGGCGATGTCTACAAAATTGGCATCGGACGATGCCTACAGTGAAACATCGCGATGGACGATGAGATCGTGGGGGTGGGAGTGAGGGAGGAGTTAGGGGATGTGCCCGAAGCGTGAATCCATTTTCAGAAAGACACGGGAAACACATAACGATTGCTAACAGTTGCCTGTTATATTACAGTACATAAAATTTCACTTACCACATAAACATAGTAAGGAGAGATGACTGAGGACGAAGGCGAATAGTTTTGCAGATCCTCAGCACCACTGACAAACATCTAATCTTGTAAAATGTGTGGTAAGTACTGCTGCTCCATAGTATAAACAGAGTAACTCACGCGATCGCGAATCTCGAAAGTGAAACTAAAAAGCAGTTTCAATGCCAGGCATAATAGTGGCTCCCTGATGCCTGCAATTATATACAATACAGTATAATTACCCAATGATATAACATCGATTGCGGGGGGTATGGGATCGCAATGTCGACATCTGCCCTATATTATGATCGATGGCATCGTCTATCTCCCCAACCCTAACACACACACACAACAATTTCAATTGAAGAATTATTTCAAAACTGTGCATAACTAATATAATTTTGACTATACAAATCAACTTGACTAGAAATTTCTATGACTTTAAATGTAAATGAAATTGCAATTGAATAAAAGGTAGGGATGCACCAATACCGATATCGGGTCGATACTGAGCTCATGTACTCGTACTCGTTAAAATGCCCCGATACTAAACGCCGATACCACGCATGTGATCAGTGCCATATTCAGACAAAGAAACACCAACAACAGAAAAACAGACAGCAGAATGTAGTTATTAGAGATTAAGGTTATCTAAAAATGTACATGCAATGAATATAATGTTAAACATTCAGTATTAATGCCTGTATAGCTGATGTGAGCAAGCTGATAAGCAAAACACTGAGTGGATCCAGCGCGCGGCGGCGCAGATGCGCAAGCTTGTCGAGTGAATATCCCTTTCTCACAGATATCACTGGAAAGTTTGTACTTCGGTCGGAAATGTCAAAAACGAGTAAGTAAAACAATGCACAAGTTACTTAACAGTAGGGAGAGAGAGAGATAGAGAGAGCGCGCGCGCACTTCTGTGGTGTGATCTTTATTGGTGTTCGCTCAGCACGCATCATTTGAATTAAAACTAAATCGTAAATATATGACAACATATAGGGGCATTCATTCACTTTAAACAATTTTTTTTTTAACCTTAAGCATTGAACACGAGTGAAAAACAAGTGAAACTATCAGCCTGTGTCAAATGCGCTAGGCTGTTCTGTAATTGTCCCGGTCATCTGCTCCGGTACACATAAGTGCGCGCGCTGTGCGTGTTTTCCTTGCTTCATGCGTGTTTCTGCAATTATATGGCTTTGAAATCTAAATCTCAGCATGTTTCAGATGAAAAAAAAATAAAAAATTCGATATCTGAAAATGATTGATTTATAACGAGTGGATCCCTGCATAATTACAGCAAAAAGCGTGGTTACAGCACTGAGCCGCTGCAATGGAGCAGCTCTAATGCTATTTAAGATGATGTACCATAGAGCAAATAAATAAATAAAAAATTAACAGTGAAAGTAACAAAAAATTGTAAATTACATTTTAATGGGCATAATTAAGTGTGAAAAATAACCGAAGGATATACAGTCAAACCAAAAATTATTCAGAGACCAGATATAATGTTTTTATTTTTTTTTACTAGTGGGTGCAGGACACTATAGTTAAGTTAACTGAGGATAGCAAAATAAAGTAAACTGTGACAAATTATACCCAAAAATTCTTCATACAGTGGACTACCAGTAAAATTGATGCAAAAGTGAGACCAAAAATTATTCAGACCAAATAATGGAAAAAAAATTAAATTCAGGCTTTCATGAACCTGCTTGACAGCATGCCCAGGAGACTACAGGCTGCCATTAAGGCTAAGGGTGGCCCGACAAAGTATTAATAGTTGTATAAATATTGTCATACCAACAGCTGTCTGAATAATTTTGATTGATTGATAGAAAGAAAGGTATTATCAAGCTAAATTTGTTCTGACACAGTTTAACTTGGAGTTCTTGTAATATTTTATTAGCATTTTCTAAACTATAGCGAATAAAATGTGAGAAATGTTGAAGGTGTCTGAATAAATTTTGGTTTGACAGTATCTATTTGATAAATGAAGTTAATCAACTAACATTTTACATACTCATTTGTTTTCTTTACCCAATATTTAAAAAATGTAAAAATACAATAAAAGTATCGGCAAGTACCAAAAATTTAAGTATCGGTATCGGGCGAGTACTGGAAAAAGTGGTATCGGTGCATCCCTAATAAAAGGCATTAAGCTAATACTTACACACACACACACACACACACGTACACACAGGGCCCGTTTACACCTGGTCACTTCATGTGTTTTCTCTGATTGACTATCTATCTGATTTGTTAAAACGTTCCCATTTACGCTTGGCCACATAAATGTGTCTTCGTAAAATGGATATAAATCCAATATAAATCCTTCAATTCCCCCGCTATATTTTAAAATTTAACGGAGTTCACGACAACGAAATCAAAAGATAAGCGCTGCATTTTATTAATTATCAACTCGTTTAAAGTTCAAAGACCGCAACAGGAGAGTGCGCAGCATCAGCACTGGAAAGATAAGTTTGTCCTACTTCTTTTAATGAAGATGATTGAGTGTTGAGCGTCTGCGTCTTTCAGTTTCATTCGCAGCAGTTTGCAAGACGGCTAGCTGAAGAGATACGCAGCTATCATCCGCGGTGATGCTTGTTCCATTAGCGTTGTCATATCTGACTATAACATGCCATATAGCCTATAAAACGCTCTAACACGTTTATTATTTTAATATTTTGGGAGAAGTAAAATTAGCATATGTGATTTCAACAACCAGATGCATTTACATTTGTCCAGTTTCGTCTGGAATGCAGCCCAGACCACCTCCTGAAGTGGTTTGAGTGATCGGATTTATATCGGATTTATATATTTATATTTCGGAGGGCATTTACACTTGTAGTTTTTTCAAAACTGTACATAACCAAAATAATTTTGACTATACAAATTACTTTACTAGAAATTTCCATGACTTTGACATTTTAAATGAATGTAATGTAAATGTAAATTAAATTACAATTAAATAAAATGTATTTAAAAAAAAAAAAAGTGCTGTTTCATGTGTAATTACTACTGAATTTTGCTGGGAAAAAATATCAATCATTGGTGTAATGAAGGATTTGGGTGCTGATGCCTAGTTGAACATGCAAAATATGTCAAAAAGAGAAGGAAATTAATAAATATGCTTTGGCAAAAAACAAACATCCTGTTTGCGTGACCATTTTGAGTTACCTGCTCACATTAAAACTCAAGGTCATGTCAAATGTGTGTCTGCTGAGAGGAACTTATCGAGAGCAGCTGTGGTAAAGGTCTTCAAGGGTGACAGTAACAAGAGGATTGCAGTGTAGAATTTCAGTCTCCTGTGTGTAAAACACTTGGTGTGTTGGACATATTCTCCATAATTATCCGTTTATGGCTTCTTCTCCTTTTTTCCCCCTCTCTCTTTACATCTACTATAAGAGGACGGTTCCTTACACTAAACAAAGTAAAATTACACTGCAAGCATCTGCATGACTGCGCAATGCATCTTTCCATCTCGTCACATTCACACACACATAAACACGCAGACTGTGTCTATAATTAGGAGAAAGGTCTCCCTGAGGCATTTAATAATTTCCTGTGCAACAAATCAGACAAAGAGGAAGATGCGCACAAGCCCCCCCACAAACAGTCCAGAGAACTTCCTTCAAAGGTGCCTCCAGAGGTCAGGAGCCTCTCTCGGGCCTAAACCACTCACTCTGCCCCATTCCCACAGCCCCGAGTTCGGCTGTGGCTGGGATTGTGGTTTTATCAGGTCAGGGTCTATGGATGATGAGATCACAAACCGATGACTTATTTCCCAATTTTAGCAATGTGCAAGAAACTGTACTATTGCTTTGAAATAACCCAAGGAAAAGTAGATTGTTCACCCAAAAATGAAAATACGGTCATTTCCTCACACCTCATTCTTCATGCTGTTTCAAATGTTTTTTTGTCCATATACTGAAAGTCATAAGTTTGGAACGAACATGTAGATGAATACGTGAAGACAGAATTTTCAGGGCTGGGCGATATGGCCAAAATTTATATCACAATATATTTTGGTCGATAAAATATAATTTCATTATCAATATGAACAATTTGAAAAAAAGCCTCAAAAGAGCACCCACAAAGAATTTCTGCTACTACAAACGTCTGAAAAATGTATTTAAATTCTTTTAAAAAAAATTAAATGATTATTTTTTTTAAATCAAGTCTATGAAACATCCTATAAAACTATATAATATTTTAGAAATAAAAACAATTACAAATAAATAAATGTTCACCTTTTATTTGTATGTAGACTTCATACAAAGAAGAAATGTAAAATCATCCACAAATAAACATAAGACTCTCAGGCTGATGATACACAGGGCAACTTTTTTTGAGCAATGTTGCTTGAGTACTTTCCTATTGAGAATGGGTAACAATTTTTAATCTGGATACTTTAGTATCGTGGCCTACTTTAGAAGTCGTGGCCTAATGGTTAGAGAGTCGGACTTGTAATCGAAAGGTTGCGGGTTCGAGTCCCCGGCCGGCAGGAATTGTAGGTGGGGGGAGTGAATGTACAGCGCTCTCTCCACCCTCAATACCACGACTGAGGTGCCCTTGAGCAAGGCACCGAACCCCCAATTGCTCCCCGGGCGCTGCAGCATGGCTGCCCACTGCTTCGGGTGTGTGTTCACGGTGTGTGTGTGTGTGTGTGTGTGCATTTATTCACTACTCACTGCTGTGTGTGTGCACTTGGATGGGTTAAACGCAGAGCACCAATTTCGAGTATGGGTCACCATACTTGACAATACGTCACGACTTTACTTTACTTTACTTTTAGATCGGTCGTGGGCCCTGTCTCAACTGGTTGACCCTTGATGGCAACATTGCTCAAAAAGTTGCTCAGTATATCATCAGACTCCCCTTATTAATATCTTTAACTTTAATCTATAACATAGGCTGATTAGTCTTATATATTGAAACAAAAGCGCTTCAGCCAGAATATGAAAAGTGCTCAGAGCTGCTGCAGTAAATAGAAAAAAATAAGAGTTGGAGACAGTGCTGGAGACAGGCTTATTGAAAATGCTAAATCATTCTCTGCCAGCAGGAGGCGCTTTTGGAGCAGCAGGAACTGTGGTTTCCCCAGTAACAGCTGTAAACAAAGCTGCACTGTGCTCATAAACGCTACATTATCAGATTAAATAAAAATGCCATCGAAACTTTTCTGAAGACAGTCAGTTCCCTTCAAAGACACATTCATATAAAACACCCACGCCACGTTATGATTTTGAAACGTGCAGAGCTCATGTTTATTCAACGAAGTCAAACTGTCAAAGCCATTTGGGAAATCTATTTGTGGCAGCCACAAATAAATTAATGTATAGGTAACACTGGTAATGTATATTGAAATAACGAAAATGTCTTTAAAAATCATATCACAGTGCCTAGCCCTACCTTTAAGCAATAAGGTGTCAGACTATCAACATCGAGAGGCTCAAATATATTAAAGCTGACAAGTGTGATATTTAAAACAACAGGACCATAACACCACTGTGTTCATTTCCAATAAGGTTCAACAATCAGCTGGCAACTTCCTGTCTGGCACCCTCAGCTGTTCCCTTAATAAAACACAGTGCAAAGAGCCAGACATCAGCAGGACCGTTGATAACAGTCATTACAGGAGCAGAAAAGATACAGCACAGATCCAAATGGGAAAGTTGCTCTTTTCAAAGGGTCTTTTTTGAGAGTGATAAGGAGGAGACATCTCTCTCTCTCTTTACTTTAATAGACAAAATCACCCAAAGTTACTCATTCGTTGCTCTCATCACAGCTGTAGCTGTTGGCTGAAGGGTATTAAAGATGTTCTGGGGGGGTCATCGTGATCATTTAGTACTGAACCCAACCCTGTATAGCTATAGCATTAAGACTATATAAGATGGTTGATCAAAAGTTGAATGAAGAATTTACCCCAATGTGATTTATTTTTTTATGTTCACAGAGCTATAGTGAATTCATTGTAAAGGCTCATCAACAAGCATATCACACTAAAATATTCAAGATGGCCAATTTGGCTTCATGACAAAAAACAAAACAAACAAACAAAAAACACACCTTTATAATACCAGAAATATGTGTTTTTGATGGCAGAATTGTGGCCAAAAATGTACAACATGCAACTGGCATTTGACTACATTGTTTCCTGTGACAGATGGGTTTGGCTTTGGCTCATCCATGCACAAATTCAGAGGAAACTGAATGTGAAAATGTACATTAAAAATGTCAAAAATAAAATCTAAATGTTTAAAAATAAAAAAATGTTCAGCTTCTGTGTTGGCATGACTGTTGCATTTCACATTTGTATGTCAGAAGGATATAAATAATAGTAAAAAATATACTTAAAATAATATATATTATTAACAATTAAAGCGTAATACAAATCATAATTTTTAATTTGACATAAATTCATAAATATTGTAACAAGTATATAATAAATATATAAATATTATATAAAATGATATAAAAAAACAAAAATCTAAATAAATTCAATATAAATATAATAAATTATGGAAACATTTTAGTTTAGGGACCAATTCTCAATATCTAAACTTAACAAGGCCTACCTTAATAACTATTAATTAGCAGCAAATTAGGAGTTTGAGGCAACAGACATATTTAATCGTGAGAACTGGACTTTAAAATAAAGTGTGACCCAAATTACATATAATAATTTATTATAAATTATATATACCTGTACGTAATATAAACACACACCAACCAAGTGATGCATTAATAAATGAGGCAATTTAACTGATGACAAGACAAGTTGTATTTTCTCCTATTAATTTTTCTATGAGTGGTCACTCTCTTCCTCCTCATACTGTCTTTGTGTGAAGGTTCAGGAGAGTATGCTAGGCATGCTAATGAGCACAAACTTGAAAATGCTATTTGGTGCCAGGCAGAAAGTCAAGCGCATGCTATACTAGCAAACTCTGAGGACAAAAAAAGAATGGAAGTAAGTCAGGTTAGTTCAATCTGCCGGGACTAAATTTGGCCCTGAAAACTAACTGAAAGTAAACGGCTACAAGACAGCTGCTATGACTAAAACAAGGCTGCAGGAAAGCTCAGGGAAAGTAGATAGAAAATGGCTAAAAGGCAGGCAGATAATGACACGACTGATCCTACTGTCTCAAAGCATGATTGTTCCACAACATGAACAACAGTTTTTATAATCAGCTACAGTAGACGCATTCTTTTCAGCTTTGCAATGTCTTGAATTGTAAATGACATCCCTCTGCAAGAGACTTCCTGTATCGCTAGCAGCAGAAAGATAAGTTGAACCAACCATATTATTTGGTGACATCTGGGAAGCAGTCAACAATGTAATATATTGTTCTTACTCTGCATATTTTCAATAGACAATGAGGGGAAAAAAACCTTTCAGACTGAGTAGTGTAATCACATGGCCAGACATCTGACAGACAGAAGAGAGGAGCTTCAGCAGACCCTGAATGTTAATTACTAACCTCTGACGCTATCATCTGACAGATACAAGATCCTTAACACCACCGGTGCCTCGTCTCTGCTTATCTGAAAACAAGCTGATAGGAACCAAAAGGCCAACTGCTTCTCACACCAAAACATGTCAATGAAGTGCACCATTTCTGACTTTATAAGGAAAATGTCCAGTTACCATTCAAACGTTTGGGAATATTAACACTTTTATTCAACAAGGATGCATAATTGATCAAAAGTTATAATGTTACAAATTTCGATTTCAAATAAATTATGTTCTTTTAAAGGGGTCATCAGATGCCCATTTTACACAAGTTGATATGATTCTTTAGGGTCTTAATGAAAAGTCAATAACATACTTTGATTAAAATTTCTCAATGGTAGTGTAAAAGACACCTTTACCCTGTCAAAATCAGCTCTGTTTTTAGCATGCTGTTCTAGTCCATGTTGCTCCGCCCCTCTCTGATGGCTTACGTACCGCAGCCCATAGAAACAGTCCATAATGAGGCATCTAGGTATATATATTTATGGAGCATACTAAACTTCAGCAGTGAAACTGGCTAACTAGCACATTATTAGGAAAAGCGAAAAAAAAAAAAATTTGCAAACATTCATAAAAACCCTTATACAGTACCTCCGGGATTTCGCGGGACTTTTTTCTGATTTTTGCGGCCTAGAATGATTTTCCTCCGACTTTTCTCAAAATTTGCGGTGATATTTGTGCCATTTCTTATTGTTTTGCAGTGAAAATATACCATGGACAACATTCTTCTAACATTGTTGTAACTTTTCTGACTTTGAGAACCACCGTAGGGCTCCAGACTAATGTTTGAGGACACCAGTACCATTAAGTTCTACAGAAGGTGGCGCCAGCACCTGACAGTAAAGCACCTAATCACATGTACATCTTAGAGATGTCTCAAGAGATTTGACATCTGCATTTACATATGCAAGACATTTTTTAGGGTGTTTGCTCATCTGCAAAACGTCACTAAGATGTTTCGTGGCAGATGTCAAATAGACATTTATTAGAATGCATGTAAAACTGCTTCTGAGACGTTTATCAGATTACAAGGCAGATGTTTCCCAGATCTTTAGCAGACGTCTTACACATTTACTTGTGCTGTCTGGGTAGTTGAGATGCAGATAAAATTCTATTTTATTACTGTCATTCATAATGCCTAAATATAATTTGATATGGCTAATAAGCCTATAAGTCTCTGCAGCCATATAGTGGTCATTTAATGTCCTTTTTATTTTTAAATAAGTGTTTGCTTTCCTACATTATGAAACTT
This sequence comes from Barbus barbus, assembly GCF_936440315.1. NCBI lineage: Eukaryota > Metazoa > Chordata > Actinopteri > Cypriniformes > Cyprinidae > Barbus > Barbus barbus. The sequence continues at coordinate 10,791,900 of NC_136754.1, forward strand.
TTAGTTTTATAAATGGAGGCAACCTATGAAGGATGAACAAATAATATGTCATCACATTAAAAATAACTGTCAAATTTGGTAATACTTAAAGCTTTGAAGTTCTGGAAAAAGTTGTGTGAAGCATTTAAAAACACTTTTAGACCAGCATTTAAAACATTAGACCATTTCTGCCACAAGTTGTTCCTGTGGTTATTTTAAATCCATGGTGAATGGTGGAGATGTGCGTTTATTGAATAATGTTTTCCTGGTTTCCACATCAGTGGCATTTGTTCTGATATCCATAGCTTTCACAGAATTCTGCACCGAATTTGAATGCTTCAAGATTTGACAGAGGTGTTACTGATTCTGTGGCAAATTCGACTACTTTTTTCACTGTATCTCCCAGCGCTGTGTATAACGGTGTCGCGTGATCGACAGCAGCCCGCGGCTCCGGCCCGAGCAGAGAAACGGTGTGCGCCGCGTAGCCCAAACGAATAGCGCAGATTCGTTCGTCCAATGTAGCTCTTGTAAATCGGGCATGATGAGAACGCAAGGCTATTTATTCACTTTTTCAAACTGAGAAACAACCTTTCTTTGACTGCATGCGCGTTGCTATGACGTCACGGGACACGTCTAAGTCCAAAATCTGCGTAAAATCTGCAGCAATTACGAAATTTTGCAGGCTCTTGCGAAAATTGGAAAAAAAATTGAAAATTTTTATCATTATAGGATGGGCGTGTACACACACTTCCAACACACATTTATGTTCAAACAACTTGAAGTGAATTTTGCATCTGATGACCCCTTTAATATTTAAAAACAATACAAAACATGGTATCCTGGTTTCCATAAAAAATATTAATCAGCACTCTTAAACATTGCTATATTGACATAAATCAACTCTTTTCAACATTGATAATAAGAAATGTTCCTTGAGCACCAAATCAGCATATTAGAATGATTTCTGAAGCATCATGTGACACTAAAGACTGAAGTAATGGCTGCTGAAAACTCAGCTTTATAAATTACATTTTAAAAATACATATAAAATAGAAAGTTACATTAAATTGTAATAATAACTCAATATATTATTGTTTTTACTTTATTTTTGACCAAATAAATGCAGCCTTGGTGAACAAAAAAAAAAAAAAAAAAAAAAGTTAACAAATCTTACAGACCATAAACTATGTATTATTATAAAATACAGGGTAATATAATGCTGATATGTACACAACACATACTGTGGAGTTCAAACTGTTCACTGTCTACACTGTAATCTGAGATTAAAATCTACTTGGAACCTGGAAATAAACCGTTTTAGAATATGGCTTTAAAACAAATAGGTTCAGATTATTGATTTCAATATTATCAAATGGCTAAATATTGGCAGATTAATTAGCCAGAGTTGTATATCATTACCAAATAAGCTAAAACAAATGATTATTTTAAAAATGTGATTTACTGTAGACATGACAAAACTACAGCATTTCAGCTCTAGCATTACACAGGGTTGTAGTGTTTAAATTTGTTTCTGCAGAAACTCAGCATTTTATAAGGTCAAGGCGGCATGCTGTACAAAGCCCTTAAATACGTCTTGAACCCATCCGTGTAATTATAAGAAAGGAGGACTACAGAGAGCTGAACTTCATTTCCACATGACGAGTGATCGCTGATATCAACAGTATCAAAATGACCTATGGGAGCATATGGAAACCCTGGCTTTGGATTAATTTCCTCTTTTTTTTCCAATTATAAACAAATAGGGCTTTTCTGCAAAAGCAATTAAATCCATACCGCACACTGCCAATACTGCTCTGTGATCCACTGGTGAAAAAAGGAGGGTGTTTTGGAATTAAACAGGGTCAGAAGTCAATGACAGGCCAGTGAGACAGGGAGTATGGGCGTAGGGGTACAAGTGATGTGTGTCCTGAGGGTACCACATCCTGTAATATTGCGTGTTTCAGCATGTAGACCATCTATCAGATCCAAAGGCAATGACTAAATGCAACCTCACAGGTCACATTACGGTCAGCGACATTCCTGAGTGGACACATCCCTAACAGTAGGTAATGCATAACTGGAACGTATACCTAGTTAATTTCACAACAGAAAGGATTAATAATGCACAAGAGATACAGCATCTGTGAAAGTTCAGAAACGCCTGTAAAAACATGCATAAAACATGACATTGTAAAGAAAGCAAATTTAACCAAACCTTCTGTACCAAGGGTCCAAAATTTACTTTCTTGCCAACAATCAGTGAATTAGGAGTTTCTCAATGGCTATGAAATTGTATTGTATTTTTAAAATCTACAAAAAAATATTTTCAAAAATAATAAAAAAAGAAATATATTTGTATTAAAAAAAATGATCATTTATGTATAAAACTAAAGCTATATTTTTTATTATACATGATAAATTACCATTTTTTTGACAAACAGCACAGGTCATGGTGACTGTCAAAAAACTGTTCAGATAGGTCAGATTACATTTCTCACGTTTTGTTTTGGTGGCATAATTAAAGGAATATTTGACAACTTCACAAAAAAAAAAGAAAGATTGTTGCGATTCTTACTTTGGAAGGCAGTTTTGCTCTTAGATTTGAATTGCTCATCAATTACATTAATGAGGGTCAGATTGGCATCCTTACAATTTGATAATTTGATCATATTTTATGAAAATAGAGTACAACTGGAGTCAGCCGCCAGTCCTATTTGGCGCTAGGCGGGTATTAGTTTATAATCCTGCTTGTGGTAACCTCTCCCATTCAAAAACTTTCGAGCTTCTCGCGCTTCCCCTCCCTCGGAGACAACAGCAAAAGATGGACACAACGCACTGGTGATATCCATTCATGCTGAAGAATCTGTGCTCTAATTTGCTGAAACGGAGCACTTTGCCACCTGCACCCCCCCTTCAAGCCGCTCCCGGCCCTTCAATTTACTCCCAACGGCAGGAATGTTAAGTTTCAACTTCAAAGTAAACAGTGATGAATGGACTACAAACACAGGCCGTGATTAAGCTTTTAGAGAGTAAATTTGGTGTTTAACATCTCATCCAGATGAAGACTTCTCTAAGACGGTGCAATGAAGTTGAGAGTAAGTTCTAATTAAGAATATTCAGTTTGAAAAAGAAAGCCAGGAAGAGAAGAAAGAGGGGATGGAGGGAAGTGAGAGAAAAAAAACAAGCAGACTGAAAGGTGGGGGGTGTATGAACAGACAAGTAGGAATAACCAAACAAAAAGACTAATCCAGTTACTGGATAACCCTTCCCCTATGTAAAGAAAAGAAGACAAAGGGGTTTTGTGAAGTAGAACTTGAAGAGGGTGGGCTAGAGATGGAGGGGGGAGCACTGGCCCATGCCTCAGATCTAAAGATAGGACCCTGACATCCACTCACACGCACACATGGCTGAGGCTTCTCCGGTGGGACGGTCCTTCATTCAAGAGGCTTAAGCAGAGAGCAGCCATTCAAGACATTCCTTAAGCGGCTATACCTTTTTACTTTAATAAGCTCCTTGGTGGCGTTCCCTTCATCCTTACTGCTCTCAAATTTGCTGAGGACAAGTCTGTGCAGTTTTATAATTGTGGAAGAAACTATGTACAAAGAGAGAGAGTTCAGTGGTTGTTTTAAGATAAAAATAATCTTTGATATTCAGGCAATCATAGATAAAGGAGGAAAATTGGCTTTCAAGATTCTGCGATTATGCACAACAAACATTTCCAGACAGACACAGAGGAACTGGACAATGCGTGTATGCTTATAATACACATAAATCAGCTCGAAATCTTATTATGCATGTAAGCAAGAGAGCAGATATTTACCTGACAATTTTGTTTACATAATGTGTGTGTACTGTGCATATTTATTATGTATATATAAATATGCATGCATTTAAGAAAAATGTTATATTATGTAAACAAAAACTTTTTCGTTTGACAGCACTAATATAATTAAAATATAAATAATTATAAAATATAATACTGTATAAATATAGTAGCATAATATTAAAAATAATATAAAATAATATATGATCTACCAAGAAATAATGTATTTATTTACCCTGAAATTAACTTTATAGAATAAAATCAAGTCCATATCACATAGCAACAGTGTGAGTGATCATTTTTTTTCTTGGAAAGTAGAGTTTAGAGTTTAAAAATCAAAAATGAAAATGAAGCAGAGATGGATTGTAGAACAATACAGAAGATGTGATCACATGAACTAACAGAATAATGTCATGTTATCTTTCAAAGATAATGTATAGACCATTATTCATTTACATCTCTCTAGAGTTTGTAGCACTTATTACTACATCAGCCCTGTAAACTAGCATTCTGGCCAATTATCCAACACAAAGGCAGGAGGAATGTCACAACAGTGTGCAGAATTTGTTTTGTTATTTCTTAGGAGGAGATTGTGTTTGGACAGGGGAGACAAAAGGAAGTGACTGTTGAGACTCCGATTACAATCATGGCTCAGTATTTTTCTGGATGCCGGAAACCATACTGACCTTTGGTCAACAGAGTGTGTGTGTGTGTGTGTGTGAGATATCTTTACAAGACCTGCTTTAAAAAACAAGGTCAGAAATACTTAAAAAATGGGTTGTATTTGAATCGAATATGCTAAGACAAGAGGGTCACCTTTAGTAATAAAGCAGTTCTTAACATTTAGGGCTGTGTAAACAAAAGCTAAATGAAGTTGAATATGATGACATATTAATGATTCATGGGTTGGAATCAGAGGCCTTTCCTTAAACAGGAGAGGCGCCAGGCCTCCACCTGTCTGACTCTATAATGTTACTTGTTTTCTGCCGTAACCTATTTCTGGATGCATAAAACTTTGACATAAGTGTTGCTAAACAAAAAGATGTTTTGATGAATGAGTTTCATGCAAGGTTGGCATGACAAATAATCTAAAAGGAATGTGTGAAGGGACTGTCTAAAATCTGAAATCTGACTCATGCAATGAACTGTAGGGTCATGAAATACTCTTGAAATCCAGCCTGCGTCGAAGGAGAAAAAAAGTGGTAAGCCACATAAAACTGTTAAGAAAAATAAACATTTCACAGCTGGTACATTTATCTCACTGTGAAAAATAAATGACAACCATCTCTGACAGTATAGAACTGATGAAAAAAAGCCAAAGAGTAAAACAAACTGTCACGATTTGACAAATGATTCTTTTTCTCTCACTGAATAATCTGTCAGAAGATCATTTGTTTAATATTCTGTCAAAAAGGGTGGAGTATATTTTCCAGGCACTTCAGAAAAACATCACACAGGAAACCATAGGATCCAAGGTACGACGGACTAAAACAACTATTTGCCCAGCCACATGAGGAAAAAAAGCATTAGGGTGTTGTTTCAAGAACATGATATTTCCCCCAAACAAGCTGCTAATGGAAGCCAGATTTAACAATGGAGAATTTGTCATTTGAAAACACAGTGAATCTCCTATCATTAACAGTGTATTGAACCTTTAGGCAATTTTAACATCAGCTCTGCGTGAATGCATTTACTGAAGTACTGAAGAATGGCTTGGGAATTAACTTTGCATTAATTAGGCACTTATGAAAGTATGCAAAATGTAGACTACTGCATCAACATGCTCAAATCAAAAATATAGACTAGGCAATACCACAGATGATTTAAATTAAAGCAAGATAAAAACAAACAAAGATAAAAATCATATCTAGATGTGTATTGACAGGCACAATCTTGCACTGATTACAACTGGGGAGAAAACTGAATTAAGTCAACAAGCTAACATCGCAGTTGGTTGACTGGGTTGTGCTTGTGCACACCTGGATTTTTGCCATATACCACAATTTCACTTTACCTGTGGTATTCATGCTTGCATTCTGATGTAAAAACTGGAATAATTGGGTATATCAAATCTCACATTGTTATGCATGTCAAACCCCCTCCCAAAATTTAACAAATCAACCTTTCCTGAACAATTATATGATACATTATTGTAGCATGCAATGAAAAGGTTTGTCTCTAAACCCAGGAAGCGAGGTTGTTCACTCTCCGATTGTAAACCCCATATTTTACTCTACTTTCAAATCATGCTTCACTGTAAAAGAATGCGCTATCACCGATGCCCGAGGGAGGGTATTTTCATAAAGTATGAACCAGCTGTGTAGCGTACACTGCCAGCTTTTTTAACCATCCACTCCGAGAGAGCGTGATGTGCTGGAAGAAGTAATGAAGAATAATAAATACATTGAGTTTTTCTCATTGTGTTGGGACAACACTCCTGTTCCCACCTGGCTTGTGAAGTTCTGTTTGTGTGTGAAAACAGCTGTATTTGGCGTCGGACAATCTGCAAGGAAGCTGAGATCGGATTCACACTTCAGTACTTGGAGGCAATGCTTTGAAGCTTCAGAAGAACTCTTTTGTTGGAAAATAACAGAGCGAAGGGCCTGACATCTGATATGTTTTGATAAGTTGAGGTGTCAGTAAACTAAAAAAAGCTGCTTTATGACCTTTTGTGGAAAATTTGAATAGCGTCTAAACTTGAATGAATGACTTAAGTGACTTAAAAATCATTTTAAAATACAGTAATGTGCAAAATGCCACCGAATGGCAGAATTGTGTATATATAGCTTATTTTTAAGCCTGATTTATAAAAAAAAAAAAAATTAAAAATGCATAAAAAATAGGCTGCTAGGACAAGCACATTTACCAGGCCTGTCAAGCTAAATGCTAGATGAACTGGTTGACCTGTATAACATATCAGGTCATATCAGAGCAGTGATATTATTTTGTTTTTGCAACTCTGCAACAGGTTGCAATGCTGGCATCAGCTTAAAGGCCATTAGCTGCACAGCTTGTGCTTATGTAAGCCTTTTCCTGCTTCTGATACCATTCTGTGAATGACAGATTTGGAAAATAACCACACAGTCTTATTCCGCACAAGTTTGAGCCGTCACATTCACAGCATGAGCAACATTTCCCTTACAAGTCTAGACTCCACAACAAATGAAGGAGCAAAACAATGGGGAATAGGGGTGTGCGATATGACGATTTTTGATCGTGGACGATAAAAATGTCTCCACGATCTGCTTTTGAAGAAATATCGTAGAATCGCGCTACAGCCCGCATTCTATCAGTTACAGTTCTGGCGCCGCCGTATCAATATACTGTACAACACCACATACATTCACTTCAGTGTTAACTCAACGGCAGTTACACTCTCGAAACACTGCACTGGAAGTCACTGTGGACCAGCAAATGTTTGGTTACCCACATTCTTCAAGATAGCATGTATATTCAGCAGAAGAAAGAAACTCATTCAGGTTTAAAACTAATTTTGAGTGAGTAAATGATGGTATAAAACACTATGACAGAATTGACAGATGACAGAATATTTATTCTTTAAAATGTTAAAACAGCAAATGCAAAGAGAGAAAAATATAACTCTCTACTCTTGACTGAAAAAAATACAGTTGCTTTAATAGGAATCAATCTATATAATGTTTTATTTTTATATTTGTTCATTCAGTTTCTTGAATGCTCCTGCTAAATAGGCCTATTGCACCTGAAAATAAAGCACTGTTTGTTTTATTTGTATATTATGTGTATTTGCAATGTGTATCTTTGTTCTTATTTGTTAAAAACAAATATAAAATGATAAAGATTTTTATCTTTGCCCTCTCTGGCCTAAATATCCACCATTCTTTTTTTTATATTTTGTTACCTTGAAAGGCTTTGTCTTTATAACAGGGAAATTATTTTGGCTGTACTGCGCAGACAAAGTAGTAAAACCAACATGACAAAGAATCGTGATAAAATCGTGAAATTGTGATATTTCTAAAAAAAAAAACGTGATAGGATATTTTTGCCATATCGCCCACCCCTAATGTGGAATAACAGTGTATGACTGATTGACAATATAGCGCTGGCAGAAAGGAAACAAAGTGTTCTGTAAACATATGCCGTCATAAAATTGGAGGTTAATGCATGTTGTCACCAGTGAAGCCTTTAATAGGGTGTCCAATTCATACCTTGCCTGCCTACATGCCCAATCAAAGACATTTGAGAAGAGCCAAATCCAAAGATGAACGCTGCTTACAGGTGGAGCTGAGAGCATTGCGTGCACTAAGCCTTAAGGTATTGAAAGACCAAGGACAAATAATGTACATCCAGTGAGTGTGTAAAAAGGTGAGAACAAAGTTCAGTGAGGCCAACTGTGGAAAACGTTCAATTCCTCCTTGAATACACACATTAAAGTCGTTCAGCTCTGTATGGAAAGAACAAACAGAAGTAGCGTACGCTCATTTTTCATTGGGATGCAAAATATATTGGCACCATATTGTTTATTGGCTGATATTACTGATTTATTGGTATTGGTAAATTTTTTGGTACGGTCCAATATTTAATAGTTGTTCATGCTCACTTCCATTGTTTTTACATTTACAATACTTTTTCCATCCTCTGGCATTTTTCATACTGAACAATCTAATGATGTGATACCTAAATTCATTTTAATAGTTTAATTTGTTTGTTTTTAACAAACTAGCACAGAATTTTAATATCAGCTATTACAACATTTTCCGTTTTCACATCGAAATGATAAAAAGCATGCAAACTAATCACATCAATACATTTTAAAATGTAATTTCATAAATTTATTTTAATTTAATTTTTAGCACCAATGAAGATTTATGAAAATAAGTGCAGTGATCTAAAATCATTGTTGGAACTCCCAATATTTCTAATTTACAGAATTCACATTCTCCAATTCTTTGAAGGATCTTCCTTAAACATTTGGGAAATGCTCTATAAAAACAAGCAGAAATAAAATAACCCTTAAATACTTCAAGCACCCAACTCAGAAAGAAAAGCAGCACAGTGGCATGTCGAAATCATCACCCATCACGCAGACAGACTCATTTATGCCAAACTAGCGTTAAATCTCTAGAGCTTAACTTTTAACGGGGTCCAGTCATTTGTTACGAGCACTAATCAGTGATGGCAAGAGCAGCAAACTGTGGCCCCCAAGGGCTCATTCCACTATTTCACAGTCAAACAGGCCCACAGGACAACGCTCTCCTAAATGACACCATAACCACAGCTCCCAGTCTGACGGCTCCTATCGCTGGCACCACAGACCCAGTGTGGGCTCTTTCATTACACGTTTGCACAATCTGGAAAGGACTAGTGGCTCACAATGGCTTTATCACCAGGAAATGAGGGAGATTCTGCACTGTGTCCACCCTGGGTGGTCCGAAGCCCAAATCTTGCCCCTGGCTGTACAATTAGAGCCATCAAATATCCAAGTCATTGCTTTCTAAGAGTGGTGGCATTGCAAATGTGTGGAAACAACAAATTAGCTTGGATTACGTTTACTATAGTGATGCAATTCCAAACAAATTCCATATCAACTGCCAATTTTCTCCTCACAGGAGAAAAGCAGCAACGGGCCCGATGACAACTGGAGTAAAACAAAATTGTGCAGTTACATGAACAGCTCGACTAAGCTTTCATAAACAAGTTTCCCACACTGAGATCATACCTTCCAGAGAGTAACAATAGGTTCGAACCAGATAGCAAGCTCTTCTTTCCAGCCCCCTACACTCAGATTGGTATAATTTGGACCATCTGGTCCCCCTTCAGAAATGACAAGTTCTTTGATGGAGTTTGGGGAAAAAAAAGCGCCTCTGAGGGATGAGAGACGAGGACCCCAGAGCCCAGGAAGCATTCGGCTGTTTAGTTTCCCACACTGTGACCACTCATCGTCTCCTCTCTTATGAGAACTCAAGAGAGAGAGAGGATGAGACAGGAAAGAGACAAAGAGAGGAGGAAAACAAGAACTGAAAGCAACTTCTCAAGAATTTGGCTCTCGTCAAGTAAACCAAGGTCAAACTTCTTAATATACTGTAAATGCCAATTAGCTCCAAGTAAAACAAGCTTCTTCCTGACACGTAAATAACCGTCTGTACAAATCTTAAAGGAAGACAGTATTAAAAAGGCCACATTGTATTCTGGATAGTGTGCGCCAGAATTTTCCCAGATTTAAACAATTAGGAGGCAGATGTTCGACCAACCCTGTTCCATGAAAACAGAAGTGAAAACAAGGAGAGCTCCTGATAAACGCACAAGGACAGCATATGATTTCCGTGGCGTTACAAACTCAAAACAGGAGAAAAATTAGCTCTTTCATTTTTATAGTTTAGCATTTAAGTATGAAATTGCAGATGACACAGGCATCGAAAACAATATGCAGAGTAAAATACAAGGCACGGATTGACAGTTCGCAGTAAACAGCAGATTTCTTCTTTCTATCGGTGAGGGAGGAAACAGGGCATGATAAGGGCCATTCACAAGCTCAAGTTAATGAATCACTCACTGCTGCAGTTTATCAGATGAAAGGAAATTCTCACCCTCCACAAACGCTCCCTAGAGCGTTCTGGAGAAAAACTCAAAACACACTTTGCCAATTCAAGAAGTTGGAAGTAACAGACTAGTAGAATTAACAGCTTTTTTGCAGTGTTCTTCAATCAATGCTGCAAAAAAAAAATATCCACCAAAAACATTTGACAGCCATAATTCCACAAATTCTATATAAAAAACCCATTGCACTGACTGACGACAGTCGCATTTAAAGAAAGACATCTGTTAATCTACTTAAATATCTACAGAGCATTTATTGTGCATTTTTAATGAGTCAATCAAAATCTTGAACTTGCTTGTGATTTAGCTGTTTGAATCAGACTCACTGTGTAAGTGAATCATTCAGATCCAATACTGAGGTCAAAAATCGACTCCCTCGTTATTTTCGACACAAACAAGGAATGGTTAATGTAAGGTAAGGTGTGCTAAATTAGACATTTGTGAGGGAACTGCAGGGGTGTTAATCAGTTGATGAAATGCTATTGAAGTCATAAAGATCTTTTCTTTCGTATTGTGATGTACCTCCTAATGAAACAAATTATGGAGGGTGGGAACTTGGTTCTATCCATTGGTTATTGATTGAATGCAGGCAGATCTGAATGCAAACTTGCAGTCAATTTTATTAAAGTTAATTGTAGAATCTGGCATATGTCACTAGAGAGAAGTCTAGTCTAAAAATTATGATGTTGCATATGCAGGGATGAATTGTATGGAATAAGATTAATAACATGCATTTAGGATGGGGGGGGGGGGGGGGGGGGTGAACAATTAATTTTCATTCCATGCAGACTTGAATTCATAATAAATTAAAAGAAATAAATATTTTTATGACAAAGACAGTAAAACATGATATACTTTACAAGGTGTATAAGTAAATATTCTATGGCTGACTAAAAAAAGTTCTTGTTTTAGGGCCTGTGTATAACACCAATACCCAGTACAATACTGGAAAAACAACCTCCTAACTACAGAAATATAAATTGGCACTTCTAGCTGGGTATGACACAGTATAGCTAAATTTATATCTGCAGTCCCTCTGGGCTGCGTCTGACAAGTAGACCAATTTAAAACATGCTGCGTCAACAATCTTCCATTAACCTGACCATTCTTTAAAACACCACATTATATCTATTTGCCTGTACAAGTTCAGATGCATATGTCTGCAAGTCTTCTTTAGTCGGTGTCTGGATGATGATTCACATTTCTCAATCTCACAACATTCTTGAAGTGTGACAGGCCAGCCAGAACTGGTTAATAAAGAACGAGTGTGGGACATGCAGAAATGTTCAATAGTAAATCTACCCTCCTCATCTCTCCTCGCCCCCCCTGAACCTGTTAGGCCAGGCCAAATCTCCACGCTCTCCCAGGACTCAGCAGTGTCAAGTTAAGACATGCCTGCTTCCGCCTCGACCATCCCAATGAAGGCAGAATAAACATGAAAGCCATCAAAGGCAGAGCACATAAAATAAAAGCTTATGGCTGGGACCCAGACTACTTGTGGGTTCCCACCTACGGAGTCACTTTGGAAAAGAAAACAAAACAAAACACGGAAGAACAAAAACAAGTAGCTCAACAATTGTGAATCTTCTCAAAGATTTTGGCTTCAGTTCTCAGTGTCCACTTCAACCCATCAAAACAATGTATTTTTGAGCAAATTTTGAAGTACTGCACTCTTTAGGAAAAATGGTCAAAATGCATATTAAAAATGTTATAAATATATGATTTACATTTATTTATAAATATTTTGTACATTAGAAGACTATGATAGAAGCACATTTATACTTGAACGTTCATAATCAAGATGAAAAGCATCAAATATTATATGACTGTCAGTTTCACGCTGTTTTAATGACACAATTCAAATGCAAAATGCCTAAATCAACAAGAAGAGCTAAAGTGAATTAAAAGAAAAGGCATCTGACTGCAAAGGCCCGTTGTAGACCATGTGCTAACAAATGGCTGCTAATTAGCCAAGTGTATGATAGCAACATTAAAAAGCCAAATCACTTCCTCTTCCATTATCTAAATGCAAATGTATTATTGACACCTTGATTACAGCTCATTAGACATGCTTATTACTTGCATTTGGGTATATGCCAACTGATATAGCTGCATCTTTTGGGAACGAGAAGCTATAGAGGTCATGGCTTGCTGGGACTCTACTAATTGGTTACATTACTGCTCTTTTCCCACAGGCACAAGAACTTCCTCCTGCAACCCAATCGTTCTGCTTATGCTGGAATTCAATGATTTGCGTAATGTGCACAACTTCATTGCCTAGTAGAGAGGTCACTCCATCCCAGAGTGAACAGAGGCTCTATATTGTGAAGTGACACAATGCCAAGTATTGAGGTGAACTCGGAATTTGTGCTCTGCATTTAACCCATCCAACATGGACACACACAGCAGTGAACACACACACCATGAACACACACCCGGAGCAGTGGGCAGTTGGGGGTTCGGTGCCTTGCTCAAGGGCACCTCAGTCGTGGTATTGAGGGTGGAGAGAGCGCTGGACATTCACTCCCCCCACCTACAATCCCTGCCGGCCCGAGACTCGAACCCGCAACCTTTGGATTACGAGTCCGACTCTCTAACCATTAGGCCACGACTTCCCCTAAATAATGGTAATGTATGATCATACCAGTATGTATCTTGTATGAACTTCTTAGGTAAGGTTTCTCCATGATGTCCCCAGAACTGAAGAACAGTAAAGTTTGAGCTGCATTTAAGAGGTAATGATTCTTGCTCAATGATATCTAGTATATGATAACAACACAATACAACAAAAACTTGAACCATGAAACATGCAGATTTATAATTGCCTAAAGCTATGAAATTTGAGTGACGACTGAGGTTTGACTGAGTAGACGCTTGTATAATGCAAAAAACTAGAATTGCCAGATGTTTCACATCTGAGCAGATTGAAAAAGTAGACAGACCATATGATCTTACAAGTTATTAGTACATATTTAGTGGATATACTATTATTTATTAATGAGACACTAGTGTGCATCGTCTCACTACAACTGCCAATGCTAACAGTTTAATAATCCTCATTTGTGCATTAATTATAATGCATTAAATCTAATAATAAGCAATGTATTTTTACAGCATTTATTACATCTTGATTTTAAAAGTTATAAGTACATTTTGCAATTAACATTTATTAAATGCTGTAGAAGTACTCTTCATGTTACCTAATAAGATATTATTGTAAAATGTTACCTTTTTTTCAACTTGACTAGTCAGAATGGCTACGTAATAGTGTATTACTACTTTCTAATAAGATTGATAACACAATCTAACAAATGGAATAGATACTAGCAACTATCCAAAAAGTAACTAAGAAATACATAGGGAATAGAAATTAGTATGAATACAATGCATAGTAACTAGTAATGGTGGAATTGGTGTTAAGCGCTATTAGTTACTAGTCAAAACTGAATAGTTAAAATCTGAATCACAGATCTCTATAGATTTCAATAATAATAAAAAAAATGTGTTACCAGTAACAATTAAATAGTTACTTCTCCAATGAATAAGTTATAGTATGCAATGAATACATACTGGCGGTGACTAATTTTAATGACTAGTATCTAATGAATAGCTGCTAAAGAAACTGAGATGCTAACTTTAACTTTAAAGAACACATGCTAAATCGACTTTTATCAACTTTTATTCACAGCGAAGGAAACCAAACAAGATTTTTGCGACTCTGATACACAATTTGACGAGAATACAAGAGAGAGCCGCTTACCCAGGTGAAGGGTCAGGTTGATGGAGTTTGGGTACTGGATGCCCGCTAACATGGTCTGACTTTGCCACCAGGTGGTATCCGCTTGGTTGTTGTAATCGGTGAGATAAGCAGCGCCGTGGTGGTTTCTGGGGTCTCCGGCGTCGCAAATGTGGCATGATTTTGTGACTCCCGTTACCCCGGTCTGTACGCAGTATTCTTCAGGCGGAGAGCCGCAAGTGTTGGTGGACACTACGGTTACATTGAAAGCGGCGTTAACAAACTCTGGCATGCAGCGCTGAGGCCGATTGGACTCATCTATACATTCATCCATCGCTCCATGACTGCACGCTGCCCATAAAGTCCATAATAACAAACAGCTAAAAAGCGACATTGTGTCCTTTTGTTTATGCGACCTCAAGTAGCTACCGTCACTGTCTTGATGCCTTAAATCCTCGCAGTCTTTAAAAAGTTTGCGGTAACTCGCCAGCTACCGAGTTTGTGGTTTTATAAATAAACTCATGCGGAAAATGGTGGTAATCGCTTCACCTCTAAAAAGCGATAGTTGTGGCTTAATCTCCTCGCGAATTCTCTCTTGCAAACCTTCACTTTATTGCTGCTTTGTAACCACCGCCATAGAAAAAAAAGTTTTGGAGAAAAGGAACTATATCCGACTACACCCTGGCAGCTAGTGCGCAAGTCAAAGTACTTCCCAAAAAAAAATCCCTACGTCTACTTCCGCCTGAAGGATGCTTTGATGGACCGCCGACCCGCTAAACAAGGCAAGTCCAAATGGACAGGGAAGCATGAGTGGGCGTGGCTTTGCGCTTTCCCAATTGGTCAGTTTCCCAGTCAACTCCAGGAGTGGGTGGGGCCGGAATTTCACACCTCACATATTCTCAACGAAGCGATGAACTGACCACTAACTATCCGTAAATAGATAAACAAATGTGTTAAAACCATGGTTCACCATCAGAAAACCTCTTTCAAATAGCTGTCCATATGCAGGCAGGCAGTTAAGTAGCCAACTTAGTTTTATTCATTTAAAAACTTTTATTTATCTTTTATACTGTGGTATCTTCAGAGAGACTTTCTGGATGAATCCCACATGCTATGAATAACTAGGGAATGATAGCTGTTGCTTGCTGTGAGCAGTGGGGTCAAAGGGCAAGGTTATATATACCTACTCCATCAGGGAAGGGTGTATCCGAAAACTTTAAATAGCTGAGTGTTAGTTATGTTTTGTGGGCTGTTTATTAATATTTTACCAGCATTGTCTCCAAGATGTATAGAGAATCATCTAAAAGTTCGCCCCACACTCATTCTATCCATTTTTAGATTAATCCTTTGGCATAGACTTCAGCAAAAACAAATTGTCATATTTTCAGCTGCGCGTATTAGGCCTACATCTTACCTCAAAATCAACTTTGTCCAAAAAAAAACCAAATCCTAACCACTGTAGGCAAATTCAAAGGCTTCACAAAACTAACTAGTAATAAAATAAAGTAACAATTAGTGATACTAATACCAATAAATAAACAAATTAAAATATAAATAGTAGCCTAATAAAAATATTGGACTGGAAATGTAGATTTTTTTCTCCAATTCATAGCTATCATAATGAACTGTTTTGTTTTGCATCGGATATTCACAAATAAAGTATTGATTGGAAAGTGAGAGCTGGAGTACTGAATGATCTGTAAATGTGTGCGCTATTGATAAGAACTATAGCAGATACTGTATCTGATACTACTCTACATGAGTCCAGCGAGTGTCTCAGACTGGCAGTGAGGAGAATAATCATCATCAGATAGTCTTCAGATGCATTCCTTTAGATAACGCTATTACGATTTAATCAAATCGTGATCAAAGAACAAAACTTTGGTGGTTAACAAGACAATCAATTAGTTAACAACCATGGAGTTGAATTGGTTTAATAGTTCTCTAAACTGGATAGAATTGCTCTGTTGGAAATAAATGGGTTTAAATTTCCCTACACAAAAATGACATTACGGCCAATTTAAAATGCTAAAAAACAAAGATATGCTTATACATTTTTTTTGAGCTAAGAATCTTGAGATCTAGCAGTACTATAAAACCTCTGACCTTGCAATCAACAGTCAGCTCTGTACTAGACTTCTGTCTATCCATCAATCGCCTAGTCTTACTACATCCAGAACAGGGGAAATGAGGGATAGAGTTATGCCTATATGTCAAAATGAGTGTCAACACTTTGTCAAAAACTCATTCCTGCACCCCCATACTGCTGCATCAAGCTCAGGCATGCCTAGGATGTGCATTGTCTCACTGATACCTTCAAACACGTTCATCAGCAGTTGTTCTTCAAGGATAAAAGAGGTATGAATTCTCTCATCTTACCCAGAGGCTATGAAAATATTTTTCTCAGAGATATTCTCTGGAATTTTGCTGTGGTGTCAGATTTACTTTTTTGACAATCAGATGAGAGTAATAATGTATATAAAAATGTAAAAATAATGTTATGGAATTTAATTGTGTACGGAATTTGTGGTTATATTAGCAATTACATGCTGATACACAATTTTATTTGAGTTTAGATTAGTCAATTAGGGTTTAATAATAATAAACAAAACATACAAAACAAAGCAATTAAATACTTTTTAAATCATTAATGGTAGCATCCATAGATAGACTCTCCAATCAGATATAAACACTCTGCAGCGCCCTCTATCGGTAGTCATTAGCAAACGCCAATGCCGTAAGCAAAAGAAACACTTAGATGCCAGATATCAAGTAATCATCTAAATTAATTATATTTGTAGTTTAAGTATATATCTAATATATATTATAAAAAAAATATTTTGCCAGCATTTTATGCACCAAACACAATTACATACAACTAAATGTAACTCTAAAGGCTTATTTATTATTTAATTATACATATTAATTGATGGTTTCACAATTTCTTTGTTTAACATTTATGAAAATGTTTAGTTGAATAATGGATTTTTTTGGAATCAATGATACATTCGGTAGCCAAAATAATCATTTACACTAACACCATCATTATATCACATGTTCCGAAACAGAATGTACAATGATTAAAACATTTAAAAAAAAAATTGATTTATACTTTTTAAAAAACGTGTCAACACATTTCAGCTCTCAGTGTTCCAAAATTCTTGCGTGTACACAGCAAGTACTGCAAAAATGTCACTTGGTATTTTGTGGTCTCTGGAAAGACACTGACTGGATTCTGAAAAACTGAAATGGTGTTATTATTATTACTTTACTTACTTATTATTAAAGTACAATATTGATGCATTCATCAGCCAGCAATCCATTATTATTATTATTGACTGCAAACATGTTATATTTCACACAAAATACATAAATCTAAACTATGTTTGTTTTAGGACACAATGTTGCTCAATTTGGACAGAAAAAAACTTGGCTGGAGTTACACATTGCTGCAAAATCACACATCTGGAAATTTGATTCCCACCAGTGACTTCATTTCCTAGTCAGTGAACTATTTCTTAGAGGGCATGAGAGAGATCAAGACTAAAATTATCAAAAAGAAATTATTTTATTAGAATACAACACTTAACGTGTATTTGCCATCGATTAAAAAAAGATTAAACATTATTGGTCACAAATAGTTATTTTTAATTGCCGTTTTTAACTGACAGTATGGCAGTCATGTTTCAATTTATTCAAAACGAGGAAAGATGGAATATCAACAAAAAGCAACAACAAAACTCAAACATTATTTAATATCTTCCCAAAGATTCCCTTGTTCAGATGTACAGTTTTAATAACCACCTCTGTTTCCCCCCCAGCCTCCTCTGAATCCCCTCCCTCCATATCCTCCTCCTCCTCCACCTCCTCTATATCCTCCACCCCCATTAGATCCTCTGTATCCACCAGACCCTCTGAATCCACCCCCACCAGACCCCCTGAAGCCACCTCTATCAGACCCCCTGTATCCTCCCCCGCCACCACGATACCCTCCTGACCCCCTGAAGCCGCCTCCACCTCCCTGGTATCCTCCACCGCTGCCGCCTCTGTATCCTCCTCCTCCACGACCCCTAAACTCTCCACTCCCTCCAAAGTCAATACGGGGCATCTTGGGTGGACGTGGACCATCTCCAAAGCTGATAAAAAGGTGTTAAAATAACAATTAACTAACACTGCATATTCAAAATAGTTATTTAGTTGTAAGTAACCTTTATCCTAAATAAGCCATTTAAATGTATGGGTTCAATGATCTCACCGTGGGTTGGAGGCCATGAGGTTGATGCCAGCTGACAAGGGTCTGGACACAAGCCGAATGACGTTCAGTAAGCGCTCATTGGTGGGATCCAAATTTCGGATGTATTCTGGGTCTTTGGTCACCTCCACCACCAGGGCTTCCATCGCTGCCCTCAGGGCTGCCACACCACCGGCTATATCATGGGGTATCTTCAATTTGATCCTACAGAAGGAAGGTTCTGTAACATTTGGTTTGCTCCCTGGATTCCTGACTTATTTTTGTTGTTTATTGTTCAACATAGGGCTGTGCAATTAAATCGAAACTCGTCAGTGAAGCAGGTTCAGTGATTGGCAGTAAATCGCCATCACCTGCTTTCAAATGGAGCGGGAATTACTACACAGAGCCTTAGTTCACCGACAAGATAGACGAATCGCCTTCAATTATGAACCTGATATTGCTTAGCTTGTCAGTGAACTACGGTTCTGTGTAGTAATTCCCACTCCATTTGAAAGCAGGTGATGGCGATTAACTACTAATCAAGAAACCGGCTTTACTGACAAGATGCGCATGATAATCGAATTTGATTAATTGCACAGCCCTAGTTCAACACATACCAGTCATCAAGCTCAACAACTTCTCCATTGGAGGTGATCTTCTTTGTGCCGAACAGAATAAGCTGAAGAGGACTGACAAGAGTCATTCCTTTGGCAGAGATGGCTCGAGTTCGGATCTGTAATTACAAAAAGACAAATTATACTGTATTTTTATACTCCGAAAAAAAGAACTATTATGTGCAACCGAC
This sequence comes from Barbus barbus, assembly GCF_936440315.1. NCBI lineage: Eukaryota > Metazoa > Chordata > Actinopteri > Cypriniformes > Cyprinidae > Barbus > Barbus barbus. Next base: position 10,811,050 of record NC_136754.1, read on the forward strand.
TAATAAGTGAAACATTATGGTTTGTGGCTGTGATGTAACTAAAGTCTTTAAGTCTAAATAAAGTAGAAACTGAGAAAAAAAATAGCAGTTTAAAGCTAGACTCTCAAACCAACCTTTTCCCCAAAGACAAAAAAGGGAGATGGATACACCATATCATGGTTGCTGAAAGGACAGTTGACGGAGGACTTGTGAATGAGAGCATTTCGCCCCTCTGTGGTCAAGATCTTCCTTTTCTCTTTGTGGTAACACACATTGGGGTAAGAGCCAAACGTCAAAAGAGAGATCACCACATCCAAGTTATTGTCTGGTCCCACAGTGTTAAACACCTGATTCAGGAGGCACTCTACAAAAAAGGGAAAAGACAAAAATTTATTTTAAAATCTCTTAAATAACATCTGAGGACTGAAATAAACTGTAGAACTACATGGAAGTGCATTTAGAAGCACGGCTTAACCTTCAGGGAAGCCGACGTTGACAAGGATATCTTTCAGCTGGACCTTGGCCTCCCAGGTCATTCTCAAAGTGGGCATGTTCAACCTCTTATGCTCACAAAACCGGATCTCGGCATCCTCACCTCCCATCCTGAAAAATTCTAATGTATTTATATTGCGAAACCCTCAAGAGATCAAAATATTAAATGTTTAATAAAAAAAAAAAATAAAAAAAAAAAATATACAGTCTCTAAATTTAACAGAACGACATTTGGACCCACCGGACTTCATCCCAGGCCTGGAAGACGGAGAGTAAGGCCACGTGATCTGAGAACCGTGAGCCTGCAAAGTTCCTATGAACAAAACCGAGGCGTTTGCCCTCATTGATAAAGGGCTCGGGGAAACAGGTCGCTGCTGAGATAGTGCACACAGCATCTCCAACACTAAACAACACAAACACATCCACAAGTAAATTCAACCAATTAATAATAAAAAAGTACCAGTTAATAATAAAAAATGACCTGTGTGTTCTTGACAGCTTTGTGAGATGCACTCAATTCATAAACAGCCAAGGTTGGAAGAATAAACTTACTTAAAGATGCATCCCATGATCATCATCTTTCCCAGACGTGGTTCGATGGGCAGTTTGGCCAGAATGCGTCCCAGTGGAGTCAGCTCATCATTACAGTCTAGAGCATCCAGCTCTGGAGAGCAACAGAGGCTTGTTTGATTTTGTTCACTTCAATATCATTAATATTAAGATGCGTAACACAAAATCTGTACCTCTCAGTGTATGTTCAGCTTCAATAACGGCATCCAATGGAGGTGGCTCAATGGCTTTGGACAAGAAATTCCCAATAGCACCCAGTCTCAGTAGCTTAATGCTGAGGGCCACCTCGTGCAGTGGTGTGCGGAAGATTTCAGGAGTCATATGGGTCTCCAATCTGCATACCAATCATTGCAATCATTAACATTTCAGATAATGTGATTTTGTTTGAAGTTTTGGTCCAACTAAAGAATGACATTTCATACTTTTCAAAACGAGCTCTGCTGCAGAGGTAAAAGCAGAAGCCTGGTCTGACTCTGCCAGCTCGTCCCTTCCTCTGCTCAAGGTTGGTCTTGGAGGCCCACACTGTGGCGTAGTTTGTCATGTTGTTGTGAGAAGTGAACAACTTCACTTTCTGCCTAAATGACACATATTTGGTATTTTAAAACCATTTGTGGAGAAAACAGAGCATATAGAGAAGAGAAATGTACATCAAAGAGATAGTTCACCCTAAAATCACAACTCCGTAATTTACTGAGCCTAATGTCATTCCAAACCTGTATGACTTTGTATGTTGGTAGCCAAACAGCTTCCATTGAATGGACAAGAAGAAACATTTCATGATACATATCTTTTTGTTTCAAAAAGAAAGTCATACATGTTTGGAATGACATGAATAAGTTACAGAATTGTAAGATTTGGGTGAATCATCTCTTTAATTAAATGAGCTGCTTACTTGCAGGAGTCTATGACGAAGACCACATCATTGATGGTAATGCTGGTCTCAGCGATGTTGGTGGACAAAATGACCTGTGGTGTGTGCAAAATTTGTTTAAAACGGAAGTTTTAATATATAAATTCCTAAACTGCACAGTGAAACATCTCCAGACCTTTGTCACACCCTCAGGAGCGGGCTCAAACACTCGTCTCTGTTCTTCCCTGGGGATCTGAGAGTGAAGTGGCAAGATTCGGTAACGATGGCCACCTTTGAGGGACACAATATTGGAGGAATTACTATGAGATATATTAAGAGATCAGGGGATAAAAGTCACAAGAGAAAACATTTCGAGTGTGAGCAGAATATCATTACAGACCGAAGTGAGGGTTCATCTCCAGGTGTTTCTGCATGGAATAGATGAGGTTCCAGCCTGGCAAGAAGACTAGCACAGCCCCTGGTGATTTCAGCGTTTCAATGTACTTCAGCAAAGCCTCGACCAGCTCGAACGGAGTTTCCTTCTCATTCAACTGAGACATGGCACGCTTGGTTTCATGAGTATACTCGGATCCACAGATGACATTACAGTTCACCTGTAGAACACAGAAATACAAATGTCAAGCATTAATTTAAGTACATTTAATTTTAGTAAACTTATGAACTATCATCTGATCAGTGCTGTGGAGTAAAGTTTAGTTAGTTAAATGCAGCTCTTCAACTATGTTTTCAAGTTATGAAAGGGTATGTTTTATATCCAGTGGATATACAGTAAATTTGAAATGCAATCTATCCCTGTGAGAGCTGAATTAGCAGCAGCCATTACTCCAGTTTTCAGTGTTATATGATCCTTCAGAAATCGTTCTAATTTGGTGCTCAAGACAGATTTCTCTATCGATGTTGAAAACAGCTGTGCTGCTTAATATCTTTATGGAAACATGATTCTTTTTATAACAGCTTTTATAAAGGAATATTCTCATCTATTTAAAAATACATATTTTTGTAACAACGTACAAGTCTTTCCTGTCTCTTTTGATTGATTTAGTGTGTCCTTGCTGAATTTAAAATGAATACTTTGAAACGAATAATTTCCAGATAATATTATAATAATTGGCTTTGCCTTTAGTCAATGACAGTATAAAAGCCATTTATCTTTAAAATGTGTATTTTTCCCAGATGGTATAATACTTTGTTTTTTGCACCTAATTTAAAACAAATAAAAACAAACAACATACATCTTCCTCTCCACCATCTTCATCTTTATCTTTTTTTTTCCGGTCCATTGGTGGTGGTACAAACTGAGTCATCTGAATGCAGTCTTCTAGGAAATACTCTGGAAATATCAAAACATACAAATAATAATCTGTTAGGTTGTTGAAACAAATTCAAGAGTGCTTTGCATTCAAGCCATTTCAAATGAATGCTCCATTACTGAGCAATGGGCTTCCAAACTTCCATAGGAATCTTTCATCCAGTGTGTGAGATGATGTTAATATCAAATAACATTATAATTCAGTGAAACATGCTTCTCACCTTGCACAGGATGTGCACGTCCATGCACCTCGATGACAGGACAGTTAAAAAAGTATTCCCTAAACATGGTGGTGTCAATGGTGGCAGACATGAGGATGATGCGCACATCAGGGTAAGCCTGGACCACATCTCTCAACACTACCAACAGGAAATCAGTCTGGGCAGAAAAACATACTTGTGAACAAAGCGAGACGTTGTACCTCTCTAAACTGTCTGAAGCTGGGATGGTAACATTGGACTTACATTTAAGTCCCTCTCATGGATTTCATCCACAATCACATGACTGATGCCACGGATACCAGCTTCCAGCTTCCTCAGCAACACCCCTGTGAATAAGACATTTTTAGTTCCATCACCCAACCCTGTGCAATGTGCCACAGTTAGAGATTAAGAAATGAATGTACCAACTGTGCAGAAGAGGATGCTGGCATGAGGTCTGGGCAGGACAGACTCAAAACGAACACTGTAGCCACAGCTTTTCCCCACCTCCTCTCCTCTCTCAAATGATACACGTTCAGACACTGACACAGCACTGATCCGTCTTGGCTAAGAGGATGAACGGCAGTCAATTTACTGTCTTTTTTATGGTGACCGAGCACACAAAATCAATAAGCATTTCAACAGGCTCACCTGCGTAACAATGATATTGCATTCAGATGCCTTGCCTGCCTGTACGAACTCATCCAAGATGTACTGAGGAACCTGAGTGGTCTTTCCACAGCCAGTGGCTCCACGAATGATGACCACTGGGTTATTGTCAATGACGGACATGATTTGCTCCTTGAAGTTTTTGACTGGCAGCTGACTTCGCTCCATGAGAATCTGTAAAAAGACCATGTTGTTTGTAATCTGACAATACCAAATTCATCTTAATATGATAACTATAAACTTTAGTCCCTGACAATAATTCTTGCTCATGAAAAATGCTTGAACAATAAAAAAAAGGCCATGCTGAATATCCCATGAAATATCAAAAGTTTAATATAGATTGAAGAGTTTAACTCGATTTATTTTTTTATTTATTTTTAAATATTTGATATGCAATAGTGTACAACAGTTGTTATCAATATTGTTCATTCATCTGCCCAGGAAAGAAAAACTGCTCATTTCAAATGTGCATATCTTCTAAAAGTGAATTTCATTCATGTTTAGTGTTTTTTGTTGCGTGTATGTATATATGTACACATATATATATATATATATATATATATATATATATATATATATATATATATATATGTACATATATACATACACACGCACACACACATATATTATAGCTGTCAATTGATTAAAATATTTAATCGCAACATAATCGCTTAAAAGTTTTTAATACTCTAATCAACATGGGCATGGACAAATATGATGCTTTATGCAAATGTATGTTTATTATGAGCATGCAGACTAGACATGTTTCAAAGATCATAGATGATTTTCAAAATAACTTTTTCATGTCTATTAGACATGAAAATGATCAGAATCCCTGGTTACCATTACCATCTTTCTTTGCACTTTGTAATTTACTCAAGCCTGTTTACACTATTTGCACAACAGGGCAGCTCACTTCTTCTGAACATGCAAAATGTTATTTATTATCACATTTGTTTGCCTCTCTGTGCCCACATACTGTAATTTGATGCAGCTAAATTCTCAATGAAACTGTTTTCATTGATAATTGTACTGTTTCTGTTGTCAGACAACAGACTGAATATGAAATTGTGACTTAAACGCGACACGTTAAGACTACATAGCTCTCCCTTCCAAGATGTTAATCTGCACAAAAATCCTGATAATCGAGCCGTCATCTAATAATATCAAATAGGCTACACATAAGATAAAGACAATAGCTGTGCTGTGATTTCAGCTATACTTGCATGTAAAATTAGAGAAGCAACATATCATCTGTTTTAACTGAAAGCGCTGCTCCTCTGCTGCTCGCTGAACAGAGCAGAGCGAGAGAGTGAGGGGTGTGCGCGCACTGGGAAATATATATATATATAGATATATATATATAGAGAGAGAGAGAGAGAGAGAGAGAGAGAAAGAGATAAGCGTGCCATAAAAGGGAAGGTTTGTGAAATGCCCTCAAATATAATACACAATGTGATTTATATATAAGAAAAATCCCCTCAAATACAAATGTGGAAGGCCTTCAGATATAATACACATGGACTAAAACCAACAAAACTCCTATTTCAATTTCATGGAGTCTTTCAGGGCTGTTTTTATCTCACCGTCTGCAGATTTGTATCCTGTTCAAGCTGGTAGTTGAGCTCATGCAGCAGGTCTGTGCTGATCTGTTCTGGAGTACACTGTAAAACAAAGTACAATAGGTTTTCAGTGGCATGAATATGTATCACACCAATTTAACTTGCTGTTACCGAGTTAAAAGAATTCATCACAGAACAGCCGACTCACAAATGCCAGTGGCCCTTCGTCGATGTTGGAGCTGGTCCAGGGGTTCCAGTTGACCTGCGGAGGAGACCACGGCACCACTCCTGCTGTGCTCTGCCTTTGTGAGGGCTCAAACTGAGCCATCTTCCCTTGCACCAGAGATACTGGACTGTTGGGGTCTTGAGGCTAAAAAAGGACACACATTCTTTCTTACTTGGTAATGCTCATAAGTCAGGAAGGTTTTCTGTCCAACACTTACAGGAGGAGGTATCTGGATGCTAAGTTCCTGCACAAAACTGTGTATTTGATGCTGTACATCGTCACTGAGATTCACTTCATATACATCCACCTGTCACAACAACCAACACAGTAAGTTAGAAGAGTCAGTAAACATACAGGTCTCGGAAGACAGATAAACTGGGGTGTTAAACTCACAGTCTCTCCTTCTTTCTTCTTGGTCTGTCCCGTGTAGGCTTCAATGACCCCCAAATGATAAAGCTGACGGACAAGAGACAGCGCACAAGACTGGGCGGCCAGCTTCTTCGTAGAGCCATGCTCACGGGCAAAAACCTCTGGAAAAATAGGGCAGCTTTAGCAAGGACACAATTTCTGATGTGAAAGAATTTGCCCTTGACCTTACAGTTAATTATGTAGAAGGTTTTCTGATACTTACTCCTTCCCAATTGTCTTACAAAGATTGTCATCTCAGCAATAAAACTCCTATAACAGAGCAAGATTTAAAATCAAGACGTCCCAACATGACATTTAGCCCACAGGAGTCTTTACAAGATTGAAGCACAATTAAACTCCACAAACTGACCTCTTAACCGGACAGCACATGAGCTCAACAGTGACATTTCAGCGCAGAGTCCGTACAGGACAACCCATCCTGATCAGGTTTGTTTTTCTGCCAGACTTCTAAACATGGTGTTATTCCTCTCTAGGTACTGGAGGCCTTGACCCCTGATGGACGAGTGACACCAGAAATCACAACCAGACATTATTTTGCCTCTCCCACCTCTAAACCCAACCAATCACATACTTCACCATGCGACCTCTTAGTGTAGCCTAAGTCATGTCACATGTTTTCCCCCATGTAAGGTTGTGATTTCTGGCATCTCTATTGTCCTCCTTTAAGATTATATACTACATGGATGAATCTCACAAAAACATGTCCAGGTCACATTTCACCCCCAAAATATAATGAAATGAAATTAAAACAAAATAAAATAAAAACAATACCTCAATAAATATTGATTGTTCTAAATAGACATAATAATAATAAAAAAGCCGGTTTTTAGAACAGTAAGATTTTTTTTGCATTGATTTTATAATAATTAATTCAATTATTTTTATACATTGGAAATACAGTATTTTACGTGATGCAGTGAAATATGACCTGGACACATTCTTGAAAAGTTTCGTGAGAGTTACCCATAAATCATTGTTGATTTTGTAAGGTAACATCTGAGATGAGACCGTCTTTTAGTTGTCTGAGATCTCCTTGAGGTTAGACACACATCAAGGAGTTCTCTGTCAGTGTTTCAGTCCAGCAGAAAAACAAACCTTCGACACATTACATTTAAATGCAAAGTCTGATTTTCGATGAGGATACCAGTTTTTAATTGAAAACATTCGCTTACAAATTAATAATTCTCTTTAACCCATTCCATGTGCTGTTTAAAACTAAGCTGTTGTCTTAAATGGGAATGTTCTGACCTGTTGTGGTCAGGCCCGACTTGGCTGTACTTGTAGTCAGTTTGGTTCTTCTCCTTCTGAAAGAACTGGTTCAGACGGGCCTTTGCATTGTCCAGAGTCCAGTTTCCATGCAGGCCAGCATTTAGATCAACTTCCTCTGATTCTAAGGTCTTGGGGAATGAGAAAAGACCCCTTAATTCTCAGAAACTTTCTGGCTAAAAACTGGCTAAAAAAATGAAGACCTACTGCTTTTGCATCCTGATCCTCTCTCTTAGAGTAATACTCCTGCAGGTTGGCTCCTCGCTCCCATTGGGCGTTACCAAATCCAGAATAGCCCAAACCTGTGACTCCAGGAACGGGTGCAGAACCCTCAGAAGGTTCTGAGACACAAGGAGAATACAGAATTAAAATGGTTATTTTAGTCATTGTTATAAATGGTTTAAATAAAACCAGTGTGTGTATGCCGTAACTACACCAATCAGTAGCCAAAAGGCATCTTTCTCCATTGACATCTAAACAACATCTAAAACACTGATAGTATAATGCAAGATACCTTCTCCTGATTCCTTCTTCACAGCCAGATGTGGAGGTAGTGGACAGTTGGATGGGAGACTTCCAAACCCACCACCTTCTTCATTTCCTTCATCAGGTACGCTGACCTGAAAACCATAAATGTAAACCCAGACCTTCCTCATAACACATACGAGTAGTGGAAGAACTGGTAAACACAGGTGTGATACTGACCCCTACAGCAGGAACTTCACTAGGACTAACTTCTTTCATCCGAACAAGATAATTCACAAAATCTCGGGCTGCATTGGACTGAGCATCCTTCTTGTTGGTAGAATTTCCCATGCCGATGTAATTGTAACCCTCAATACGCACCTTAAAGAAACATGGTTCAAAACAACAAACACATTTTATTATTAAGTATTTGATATGACTTCAAGAGGCCTCAGCCTTATTCTCACCTCACACAAGAATTTCTGTCTGTTTTTATTTCCAGCTGCTCGGATGTCGTAGTTCGGCGTTAGCTTCTTTTTTCCACACCAAGCATACAGGAAGTTCTTAACGTCCGCCATTGTTGACGGCCTGCATGCGAATTAAATTAATATAAAAAGTAAAATTATTAATCGCCCATAGGAAAACAACATAGTAAACTCTGCAATCTTCTGCAAGACTAGGTGGAAAATATGATTAATCCAACTCGTTAATGTGGTAGTTAGCATTTTAAACTGTCAGCACAAGAAAAATCATACATTTAAAATATACAATTAAACATCTAAAGATGATATATTTGCAGGTAGTCTGCTGTAATGAATGGGCTAACATTAGCTAGCCGGTTCCTGCAGCCATATCCAGGCCATATATTAAAACTACTATTAAACAAAGCTATTAAATAAAAATAAAGATGAACTAGGCTACGTTTGTATCATACCTGACCCTTTCGCACAAATCCAAACAAGACGCACACGACGTTCAGAAAAGTACGTATCAGCTAACAGAACAGAACACGCACAGGCAGATCACAACAGGAAGTGACGCAGCCCGTCGAAAAGCATATCAAGGCAAAAGCAGATTCATTCAATATAAATATTACTTTATAAAAAATATTACTATTGATAACATATATAGATTTCGGGGTTAAAATTATGAAAACAATTTATTTGATCGAATGTTAGTTCCCATTTATTTGGACCAAGGTTAATGTTAGGTTATCCCCAGAGATATCTATGTACGATATGACATCTGGAGTCAGCGGCAATGACAAACTTTCATAGCCGTTTAATTACACATTTCAAAGTAAATACTAAAATATTATTTTATTAAAATATACAAAATAATGTACATAAATATATATATATATATATATATATATGTGTGTGTGTGTGTGTGCTTTAAAATGTAGGCTAATTTATTCCTGAGATGGTAAAGCTATATATTTTAAGCAGCCTTTGCTCCAATCTTTAGTGTCACGTAATGCATTAAAAATTATTTTGTTTTCGATCAGTGCTTAAACAGTTGGTGTTTTAATGGCTGTACAACTGCTTAATAATTTTGTAGAAAGTGATTAATTTTTGTTCTGGATTCTTCTATTCAAAAGAACAGCATTTATTTGAAATAAATATTTTGAACCAAATGTATTTGCTATCACTTTTGATCAACAATGCATCTTTGCTGAATAAAGTATTAAAATAATCTGCAACACTTTTTAATAAGGTTCCCTGCATTAACGAAGAGAAACAGTAGACAATAAATTAACTAATCTTTTTTAATGTTAGATAATAAAAATACAACTATTCATTGTTTGTCCAGTTTAGCTCAGGTTCATCAACTAATATTAATATATACAACTTTTCAACCTTAACTAAGATTAATAAATGTTTCATAACTACTTTTCATTGTTAGTTCATGTTAACTAATGTTAACGAATGAAACCTTATTGTAAAGTTCTACCAAATTATGTAATAAAAAAATAAATTCAACCATCTTTAATGGGAATGACTTTTCTTTTAGTAATGTGCCTGAATGGAAGCAGAAATGATAAATCAGGTCAAACACAGACAACATGATCAATGAGGCCACAATCCATCTTTATTCAATGCTCAGCTTTCAACTTTGAGACTGACCATCAAATATATCGCTACGAGAACAGCAAACATTGAGGAGTTCTGTGCCACAAAAGGTTAAAGGCATTGATGCTCATATGGACAGAGAGAGAACACTGTGGAAAAACAATGACTTTCAATAAAAGTAGCAGACAAACAATAAACAGGATCAGAAAGAGGGCAGTGAGGCTGTCTACAACAAGAGGGCAGTGAGACTGTAGATTGGTGGTTTCACAGCACTCTGGTCAGATACATAAAACACATATAGGGCAAAAAAAAGTTAAGCTGGGTTGAGTGCCAGTAAAACCGCTTACATCTGTCAAAATAAAAATGAAGTTCAATTAATTCAGTTAGGTAATTCAGTTCAATATTTGAATTTATTAAACCCACTGCTTCAGTTATATTTTTAGTAAAATTAACGAACGCGTATTTCAATTTATTAAATATCATGTTCTAGATTTGTTGTAATCGAACTGTGGCTGGCTTAATTGTGTCCTTTTAGTCAACTAAAAACACTTTTTGCAAGATGATAAAAAAAAAAAAATTAGAAAACTTGTGTTAGAAAACTGAATGCATAAAATTGCCTTTCATCCATCTCTGCCTGTCAGATTCTGCAACTTGAGGACATTTACAACTACGGCCGATACCTATGTGCTTTTCTTCATATTTTCTTTTAAAACAATTCTATTTTAAGATATGTACATCTCCTTCATATATCTTAGGCAATAATTAAAAATCTGTTTTCAATCTTAAATCTGCATTTATGCATAAATCAGTATTTAAAAAAAAACACAAACTCACTGACTCAGAACCGGAGCTACACTTTACTCTCCCACGCAATTTCAAAACACACCTCTGCAGTAGCATTTCTGTACAGAACCAATATTAGATAACGTTTATATACATTAATAACCAGACATTCCTTGCAATCGCATGTATACAGTAGTCAGTCAGTTTAGGCATGTAGTCTAAGTACTCAGTCCGTGTTGAACTCCACCAATCGGTGCTGGTGATCTGTCTGGGAGCACCAATCGGCACGGCTCATCAAGTCCATGAGCACCAATCAGCAGCTGCTGTTCTTGAACTCTCCGTTTTCAGTGATGGAGAGCTTGGTGGGGTTGGTGGGTGACAGGCCGTTGCGGAGGTTGTGCATGCTGTATCGCTCTTTGACCTGAGTGAGGGCACTCATCAGCCGAGAGTTAGCTGCATCCAGGGAGCTGATCCTCTTCTCCTGCAAGAGAGTGAAGCACATTAAAATTTCTGATTCTGATATATTTTTATTTTTAACAGGAATATTCAAGATTACATGTTACAGCCTATTCTTGGCAATTTAGCAGCAGAAACAGCTCACATTTTTGTTCAAACATTTATAATAATTATATTATAAATATAACATACAAATAAATAGTTTATTATATTATATAATATACACACAATTATCATAATAAATATACAATTTTATGTATAATACAATATGTGAGTGTGTGTAAAAAATATAATATTATATATATAAAACGGTTAATTTATTATTATATTATTAATATGTATTACATCAAATGTATTATTATTATTAATTCTACTTTTAATTTTATTATTATTAAAGGTAGGATTGCTTTTTCAGGTGAATTAACTTGAAATTACATTTAACCATGAATATTCCTTTTATAAAAATAATATAGTAAACAAATGATGTTGTCCAAAAGGGATAATGGTGGACATAGATGGTGAAACTTAACGTGTTAGCAAAAAAAGTGATAAATAAAAGGTAAATAAAACAATTAAAAAGAATACAAGTCATGTTTTATCATGTATATTTTTCAACAAAATATAACCAAATCAACTCATTTCATAATTTCATAATGAAGATAATTAAAAAAAGTAAAGTAATAGCTGATGTGAATAGGGGCTATTAATAATTTGTGCCAGTCTGACAGCGGTCAGGCAAGTGAACGATCACATGTGCTACAAGCACATGCACACAAAAGAGCAAGTTTGTAAGGACAGCAAAAAACAGGACAACTGAAAACCTGTATAAGCAACAGATGCAGACAAAAACCAGACATGAGAGACCATCATTACACTATAAAGTAATTATCTGCAGAGGGCTTGTGGAGTGCACACATACTGACTACAGTGCTGGGAGTTTGGCAGCATGGGCAATAAGGAAGTGACTAGGCAAAAATAATGAGGGGAGAAAAGAAAAAAAAATACAGCAGCCCAAGCTACAGCTCACAGACACCAGGTAGTAAATCTGCTAAGAGAGATCCCTATCAACACACATTCCTCAATAGCATCACGCTAAACATCAGGAAGACACTCTGACAGCTTTTAAATGTGTGAAAAGCGTGAACATTTCCCAACACGAGGAGAATTTTTAAAGTAAAATGACAAAACAGGTTATGACTGAAATGTTTAAGTATGCAAATGTATTTAAGTATCTAGTTTAAAGGTAAAGTGTGCAATTTCTATGCCACTAATGACGTCACGAACAGTTACAGTACTTTTCAGTTCCTGATTAGAAATCCCACAAACTTTCTATAAGATGAACTGTTACTACAATCACTAATATTTTATATATATATATATATATATATATATATATATATATATATATATATATATATATATATATATATATATATATATTAAATACTAATTAAAAGTAAAATCCACCCAAAAATTACAATTCTGTCATTATTTACACACTCATATCGTTTTAAAAGAGTATCTTCTGTGGACAGTAAAACAACAACACCGCCACTATTTTGAAGAATGTTGGTAGCCACACAGTTTTGGTTCTCATTGACTTCCACTGTATGCACAAAAACAATGGAAGTCAATAGGAACCGTTTGGATAACACCATTCTTCAAAATATATTCTTCTGTTTTCCTTAGAGAAAAAAAAAAAAGAAAAAAAAGCACAAACAGGTTTGGAACAGCATGAGAGTAAATGATGACAGATTCTTCATTTTTGGGTGGATAATCCTTTTAAATATCTAATAAATACTTAAATATTAATAAAATAAATTACATTTAAAGCGAATATATGCATAATATGTAACATCAATAACATAAATCACGTTATACAGTCAAACCAAAAATTGTTCAAACACCAGATATCATTTTTGATATTTTTTTTACTAGTGGGTGGAGGACACTATAGTTCAATTATGTAAGGGAGGACAGCCAAAATAAAGTAAACGGACATATTATACCCAATAATTATTCATACAGTGGACTACCAGTAAAAACTGAAAACAATTTGGGACCAGAAATTATCCACACACTTTGACCTAATCATGTTTTGCTTAAGTGTTTTTCTTTAATTGTTAATGCAACCTTTTTTACACCACAGACTGAACAAAATTAAGCATTGCTTGGTGTCTGAATAAATTTTGGTTTGACTGTAGATAAATGTATACATTTCTAGTTAAAATTAATATTAAGTTAGCTTACGTTTCGCATCCTATATCCCATTCAATCATTAGTTTTTTTATATAAATAAAATAATATGTATTAATACATTCTTGTTTATTATACATTTTTGTTATAGTGATCTCTGTGCAATTTAGATTTTAACACGTCTTTTAACACTGAACATCTATACACTTCACATTTAACCTTCGTTTTATTTATCATTTGAAGTGGAGAGAAACAAAATAGTTTAGAGGACTGAGTGTTGCAAAGGTTCAGGCCAGGCATGGGTGTTGGATCGGGGTGCGCTTACATAAGCCTAGCTGCTCTGCAGGAGCAGAACTGTCTGCTTGTACTTGCCTGCTGGTATTACCTCAGTTCCATTAGCGACCTGGAATTCAGTAGGACACAGTAACAATGAGCCAGTCAGCAGCCTGTTTGCTTTAATACCATCTGAGGTTTAGCAGGGAGTTCAAAGCATACCACTGTGCAGTGCACACAGGCCAGCTCCTCACAACCAAACAGTTGACTAAGATGATCTCCAAACTCTTACTCAAGTTCCCTTGCATTTATCATGCTGGTTAATATGGTCGTCTGCAATACCTGTGCATCGATTATCTTCTGTTTGGCATCTATAACCGCTTGCATCTCTGCATGGTCTCTCTTCAGTTCTTCCTCCACGGCCATCAGCCTGTGAGCCACAAATGACACAAAGCCTTGTCAGATTTCACATGGTTCTGGATTATCAAATAGTTTCAACATTGCAGATTTGGTTGTTTAAGTTGGATAGTTTCGTTTTTGTACAAATGAAAAGAAAAAAGTAATGTTTTAGTATAGGGACTAGTGTAAATCTACAATGATTATCGTTTCACACTCTTTACCGAGCATTTGCACAAAAGCACACAGGAGCGTTTGAAAGCTGCGTCTATCAGCAGATCCCTAATATATCTACACATAGACTGAGCCGCTGACAGATACCGGCTTTCAAACACTCCTGTGGGCTTCTGTGTGAGCGCTCAGTAAAGAGTGTGAAGCGATGATCATTGTAGCCAACCAGTGTCATATCTGTTGAGTGCGTGAATACAATGGCCAATCAGCAGTGTTTAAGAATCAGCTCAACAGCCCTCAAATGTTAGCAGGAAATGGATGTTTTTTAAATTTCAGTACTGACTGATACCGAAGTCTATACTTTTGACAACACTAATAGAGACCAATTCTCACTATTAACTAGATGCTTATTAGCATGCCTATTATTAACATACTGGCTGTTTTTTTTTAGCACTTATGAAGCACATGTTCTGCAGGACCATATTCTACATCCCTAATCCTACCCAATACCTAAACTTAATAACTACCTTACTAACTACTAATAAGCAGCAAATTAGGAGTTTATTGAGGCAAAAGTCATAGTTAATAGTTTGTTAATATTGAGAATTGGACCTTAAAATAAAGTGTGACCAGAAAACAATTACTTCAAACTTAAATGCATTAGTACCTTAAGAAGACACAAAACAGACTTTTTACACAATTTTATTGTTAATCAGAAAATGAACAGATATAAAAGGATTTTACTAAATATTTAGACTGTATTTTGAAGTTTGCAACCAAAAGTATAAGATGTTCACTCCTTTATATATACTGTAAATTTGGTCATACACTCACCTGCAGATAATACTCTTCATCTGGCTGTCTTTCTCCTCTTGTTGTCTGTGCAGACGGTCCTCACTGTCCTCCAGTCGAGCCTTGTATTCCAAGAGCAGCTTCTGCATCTGCTGTTCCTGTGCCAGCAGTCGCCTCTCATATTCCTCCAGTCGCCGACTAGACACCCGCAGACGCTCCTTCAGTTTTGAGATTTCCTGTTCGTACTTCAGAGAAAAAGAGTAGAACCTTTTAATACCTTATATAGTGATTATCTAATGCATATTTGCTGCAATTTCTCCTTTTTTTACCTTCTCTACATGTTTAGCATCATCTTTGCTTGGTCCTTCCTCTTCCTCATCTTCATACTGGCCGTTATTGAGGACCCATGCTGCCGTTCGCTCCACCGGGGACATGGTGACTGACTCTACAGGAGACTGTACCTTATGGACACATGCAAAGAAAGCATTATTTGGGTTCAAACATGTCTGGATAAAACAAACTCTCTTTCTTCATCTCGGTCTTTACCTGTTTGGTCCCTCGTCCTCCTGGAACCGAACTGTCTCTAGAGCACGTGGACTGCTGTCTGGATCTCTCATCGCTTTGCTGCATGGGTTCAGTGATGACGCTGCTGCTGCTACGCAGGGAAGTGCTGTGAGGAAGCGATCTTGGAGTTCGTACTCCTGCGTTTCCTGCCACCAACCCCACTCCTCGACTCTGTTGCTCCACCTTCACGATATGTGCTGTACCTGTGCTGCTCTGCCTCGGAACCGCCACAACCTGGGCTCCCGAGTGCTGGTCTGCCAGGGGAGGGTGCCAGCGTGCTGTGGGAGGAGGCGTTTCTTGTCCCTGGATGCTTTTGCGGCCGAGTTCTTCCTCCACGCTGCTGGTGGAGGGCATCCGTGCTCTGGGAGTAGCTCCCCGGCCACCTGACGCACTGGGACTGGCACTCCGAGAGCTGCATGTGCTCAGGTTCTCCGAGCTGGAGTCTGGCTGCAGGGACTGGGCGGAGTGCGTGGACTGGGTTGAGTGCGTGGACTGTGCGTGCAGGTTACTGAGGTGGTAAACAGGGTTTTGGAAAGACAGCGGTTGCAGGCTACGCTGCTGGCTGAGGGAGGGGTGTATAGGGCGCCGCACTTGCGGGGCACTTTGCGGCAAGTTGTCTCTTAGTTGGGGACCTTTCGGATGGATGGGGGGCTGGTGTAGGTGTGGAGGTGGGACAGGGCCGATGGAGGCCTGAGAGCCCACTCTGCCTAATCTAGGTGGGGCTTCGTTGAGAGAGTTAGGACCCGGATGCCCCTGTGCCAGGTAAGAGTCCTGCAGGTCCATTAGAGATATACTGCGTCCATTTGGCAGTGGACTGTCTCGCTCCTCTTTGTCAGAAAAGCTCATGCTGTGAGTGGAGGACTGCTGACCCAATAAAGGATGCTTCCCTCGGACCAAGGCCTCCATGTGCTCCTGGACAGGAGATTTGATGCTCCTCATTTCACTGAGGAACAAGATACAGAAGAATGAATATATGAGAATAATGCAATAATAATATTGCACATTTTATTTTAATGGTCCAATTAAAGTCTCAGTGGTTTTGGAAAGTTACTTGTGCTAATGTAATGTTGATTCATACTTTGGTGTTACAATGCATTGTAGTCTATCCTTGTCCGATACCGACTGACCTTCTCAGAGAAATATAAGTAGGTTTGTCAGCCATCTGTTCTGAAGCCTTTTTAAAAGTTACGATGAAACATACGTTGGGACAGATCTTTTATTCTGTAGTGTGATGTTCATCTCAGTGAAATGGATTACCCCCCAAAAAATTTCAATTCATCCATTATTGACTGGATAGACAAGTTCTAAATGCAATCTTTGGAGAAGTGTGGTATGTGTCACGAATGAGATAGCATGAAATGGAAACTCACCCTATCTACCTTCTAAACGCACAATCTATTGTGAATGATTCATCCATGCATCTGTTTCTTTCTTTTGTCCTTTTAATTTGTGAACCTGGACCACAAAACCAGTCTCAAGTCGCTGGGGTATATTTGTAGCAGTAGTCAACAATACATTGTGTGGGTCAAAATTATAAATTTTTCTTTGATGCCAAAAAATCATTAGGATATTAAGTAAAGATCATGTTCCATGAAGAAATTTTGTAAATTTCCTACCGTAAATATATCAAAACTTAATTTTTGATTAGAAATATGCATTGCTAAGTACTTCATTTAGACAACTTTTACTTTACTTGACCCTCTAACTCTAGCACTCTTTATTATAATTTTAATTTATATGTTTTTATAAAAAAAAATAAAAAAATAAAAAATAAAATAATAATAATAATCTGTACTGTGTTAGGCTAACCAAGACTTGTAATAGCACTTGCACGTTGTTGCTCTTTTTTTGGTTTTGATTGCTTCTTATGTCCTCATTTGTAAGTCGCTTTGGATAAAAGCACCTGCTAAATGACTAAATAAATAAATAAATAAATAAATAAACTTTAAAGGCAATTTTCTCTATATTTTTTATTTATTTTGCACCCTCAGATTACAGATTTTAAAATAGTTGTATCTTGGCCAAATATTGAAGATGTATAAATCTCAATTTCGTAAAACTGACACTTATGACTGCTTTTGCGGTCCAAGGTCACATTTATCATTAAAATTGTCATAACTTAATCTTCTGGTGAAATGATAAGAGTTCCCACCCTAAATTTTTTATCTTTTCAATAACCTGCTTCACTCAGATGTACGTCACAATAAAGAAGAAAAGATCTGTCGCTACTTCCATTACATCAAATCTTTAACCAGAAATGGCCCTTCAAACTTGGCACTTTCACAATACACAATTTCACAATTCTTCTCCTTTTAGAAACGCACCACGTTAGATCTTGTGGATGAGTGAGTAACTACTATAATTTTGGTATAACAAACAAATAATTTCAGTCTGTTCCTCGCACAAGCTTAGTTATGGCTTTAGGTGATTTAGAATGTAGCACAAGAGTCATACATGAAGTAAAAGAAATGATAAAATCCAGCAATGTCCTACCTGTCTGCTGGGTCTTCAAATATTCTCTGCAGTCCTGAGGACACACTCCCACTGATGTCATGAGCGGAGCTGTGGTCCTGGAAGCGCCTGAGCTGCTGCTGGATGGGGGTGGGGCTGGACAGCGAGCGGGTGATATCGCCAAGTATACGCGGCAGGGGCCCCAGTTTGGCCACCGTCGCCTGCAGGAAGGAATTGTCACCCTGGGTTGGCGCGTAACCACATTATGGACCACAGAGGGCAACCACATGGAGCCCGAGAATTTGAGGGTGCAGATGGCAGATTGGTGGGTTGGCAGGACGTTTTTTTTGGTTGGTCGAGATAGTAGGCACCATAATGCATTGGTGGTAGGACAGCGTAACCATGGAGACACAGTGTGTCGGACAGGAAAGGGTGGAATGGATAGTGGCATGGGTAAACAGAGGAGAAAACAAAAGGAAAAAAGTCAAATTAGGGATAAATAAAAGAAAAATCAAACACATGCTTCTATAAAAATGACAAAAGCGGTTGCAAAAACAACAAACAAGGTAAAAATGGTCAAATGCAGGCCATGCACCAAACAACAACAGAAGGTTATGTCTAAGACGAGATAAAAGAAAGGTTGAGATGAATTAACTCATGGCAGGAAACAAAAATATTGTGCAGGGAGGTTTTAAATCGCAGTCAAAACAAAACCATGCTCCAGACGCAACAGGTCAGCAAGGGTTAGGGGAAGGGTGTGAATGCGCTGTGTCCAATGCCATTAAACAGACTGTTTCAGATTTAGGGACATTAACCTTGGCTAACTTAACCTAAACAATGAGTTATGACATTAACACTGCAAACAAGAGCAAAGCTTTTTTTGTCAGACACCGTTGTTTAACAGTACTGCAATGTCAGGTTGAACATTTGAAATCTGCTAGAACTTTACAATGTTTAGTGGGGATCAAGCATTACTGACATGAAGCACACAGTTCAACAGAAGACATTTGCAGCAATACCTCTGAGGTATGAAATGTGCCATTCTTGATTACTACTTATATGTGCACTCAGTATTTTTTTCGTTTATGTTGAGTAGCATTCATGTTTGCTGGTCGCGTAAGTACTAGGGCTGGGTTTTGACACAAACTTCACGATTCGATTCGGTTATGCTTTACAAGCTTGCAATTAAATTCTGATTCGATATCAATTATTTTTTAGATATATAGGCTATCATGTACAGTACATGACATTTTCAAGGAAAAAAAATCTCCCAACTTAATGCTGTAAAATATACTTGAGAGGCAGTTGGTACTAGATTACTATAACATTGAAGGTTAAAATTCTAATACTAAAATAAACTAAAAGTTAACTTTAAATTACATAATTATATTTCTACTCTATTTTAACATTTGAAATATAAACATTTAAATGGTGGCTGTCATAGAAACTTGGTGGATTTATTCAAACTTAAATACTGAAGAACAGTAAAAATTGTAATGATTATGTTATATGGTGCAGATATTTAGCACGTTCTTAACGTTCTTTGAATATTGTAATAAAATGCACAGAATTTAAAAACACAAAGTTTACTGCGATTTATTGGATGTGATGCACGCTACAATCTTCTATTCAATAACTGAAAACAGGTTAGACTAATTGATTCTTGGAATTTAAGAATCTATACTATTTTGTAAAAAGAATAGATTCAAATTGAGAAATAAATTTTTTTCCCAGCCCTGGTATTTACTATTTTTTTCTGTCAAGCGTTAAAAAAAAAAAAAAAAAAAAAAAAAATACTGAGTGCAAGATGTTTACATTACATCTCTTGTAGGCAGGTGCATTTTTACACCCCCCACTGTCACGCTTCTTGAACAAATTGAAGCTCAGCTGTTGTAAATCTCTGTAAAACCAGACATTAGCCTACGGTAGATTTTGTTCTAAGAGGTATTGTTGCAGTATAATGGTTTGGAGGGTTTCTGTACCTTGTCCAGCTGAGACACCACCTCCCACAGTAGTGAGTGTAGCACTGACAGCTCACGGCCCAGGTCAATGTAGCCCTCAAAGCCCGGGGTGTTGGAGATAGTCTCTAGATTTGAGATTTCGAGCAGAAAACGGGTCATACCAGCCCACTCGTGTTCCACAAAGTCATTCATGAAGGCCATGTACTCCTCTTTATTACCGAATCTGATGTAACAGAGAATATGAAATGCATAAGAAATTCAAAAGTACTGAGAGACACTGAAGTTTCATGATTAACACACTGCATTAACACACAAGAATATTCCAATATCAATACATAACATTAAATGAGAATTTTGCCATACACTGTTTTGTAAGTGTCACCTGATTTTCATAACAAAATGAAGCCATTTTGACTCAAATTCCCATTTTCACATTCAAAATCTGAAACTATTTCATATTATGAATTTTATGAAGTAATCACTGTGTACTGCATGAAGAGTGTTCCTGACATACTTGGCAAAGTTAGCGAGATTCTGGATGACTTTGGCAATGAGGGTGAGTGTTCGAGAGGTACGGTCGTCTGGGTATTCCTGCATGAGACTGAAGAGTGAAGGGGACATGATGGCAGGGCACAGGAAACGCAGGAAGAGCGATGCGCTAATCAGGCGCTGACTGATATCCTGCTTCCCTCGAGCATGACACTGCTGCTTCCATGATGCAAACACCTCCTTCAGTTCCCGTGGAAACACACTGACCAGAGCACAGCAGCAAGTTAGGATGGAACTAATGCAATTACAAGCATGAGCATATGAACAAACTACAAACAAAAATGAAATTGTATTTCTAGTTACCAGTGGAAACATTGTGAACTGCATAAATGTATACTGCTGTTCAAAACTTTTGGGTCGGCAATATTCTTTATGTTTTTGAAAGATGTTTCTTATGCTCGCAAAGTCGGTAAATATTATTACAATTTAAATAAGTTTTATTTTATTTTATTCTAATATATTTTAAAATTTAATTTATTCCTGTGATGGTAAAAAAAAAAATTCAGAAGCCATTACATGATCCTTAAGAAACCAGTATTTGCTATTATTATCAATGTTGAAATATTAATATTTTTGAAGAAACCATGATACATGTTTTTCAGGATAAAGCTCATAGGAACACATAAGAGTCTATTTGAAATGGAAATTTTGTACATTATATGTTATAACTATCTTCATAATTGCCACTTTATTAAACTAATTATTATTTTGATCAATTTAGTGCATCCTTGCTGAATAAAAGTAATTTCTTAAAAAAATAAAAAATAAAAAAAAACATGTGTGACCCTGGACCACAAAACCAGTCTCACGTCGCTGGGGTATATTTGTAGCAATAGCCAAAAATACATTGTATGGGTCAAAATTATAAATTTTTCTTTTATGCCAAAAAGCATTAGGATAAAGATCATGTTCCATGAATATATTTAGTAAATTTCCTACCGTAAATATATTACAACTTAATTTTTGATTAGTAATATGCATTGCTAAGAACTTCAGTTCGACGACTTTAGGAGATTTTCTCAATATTTAAATTTTTTTGCACCCTCAGATTCCAGATTTTCAAATAGTTGTATCTCGTAAAATTTACACTTATGACTGGTTTTGTGATCCAGGGTCACATATATATATATATATACACACATGTTCCTGACCCCAAACGTTTGAATGATAGTGTAAATCTGAATTTATAACCATGATCTGGGAAAAAAAAAAGACTTTTCCCAATTGATCAATTTCTGAAGAAGAATTTAAAAAAAACATTTTATGGAGATTGCGCACAAGAAAATCACATTTTTTAATTAGCATGAACCCAACATATTTTCTTTACTATGTTTCTGTTGTTATTCAAGCTTATACTTAGCTACTATCGAAGTTTATGAGTTATAAGTTCAAAGAATAAAAAAAAAAAACTTACCAGTAAGAGTTGATGATCTTGCAGAAGGCCAGCTCACAGCACATCTTCAGGTTACTTTGGTGCTCTGGAAGCTCATTGCTGGAGCACTTTGATGGGTCTACTTCACAATTTTCATCTGACTCATAAAGGGCTTTAATAAACTCTCCTACACAGCAAACACAAACATATAAGTAAAGGGCTACACACGCTTCTTAATATACCAAGGTAAACGTTTAACTTACCTAGTGCATCATGTAGGTACTTCTGTCCCACCAATTTGAGGTATTCTTCAATGGCTTTGGTGGCTAGCGTGTTTTCCCTAAAGATCAGCACGTCATGATCAGCACAGCGATCCACCTCTGACATCACCAGATCCGTTAGGAAGTCCTAATAAAGAAAGTTCAATCAACTTCTAGTCATAAACAAGTGATTTATAGCTAATTTAAGGTACTGAGATCTCAATTGGCATCGTACCTTCGCCCGTCCCGTGCTCTGCAGTATGTGCACGAGCGCACTGGCCATCTCCTCTTTGTTCTTCACGCTGATGACAGGCTCCAATACAGAGCACAACATGGTATAGTTATTGGTCACAAACTCCGCAAACTCTTTGTATTGCTCCATGGGCAGGATGGAGACAGTCTGGAAGCGAGATTTGATACGGATGGAGGGGCCTCCACCTTTGGTTTTGCTGGTGGTGGGGGTGCTGACCGGATACCACTTCTCCACAAACTGCCTTCCCATTACTCCCTGCACTGGTATGTTCACCAGGCCCACATAGTTGTTTTTGTCCTTTTTCTTTTTCTTGTCCAC
Organism: Barbus barbus; assembly: GCF_936440315.1. NCBI lineage: Eukaryota > Metazoa > Chordata > Actinopteri > Cypriniformes > Cyprinidae > Barbus > Barbus barbus. The sequence continues at coordinate 10,833,955 of NC_136754.1, forward strand.
ATCACGATAGATGTGTACAGTGATGCTCTTAATGGACGGAACGCCGGAAAACTCAAAGTGTTCTCCCCAGAACAGGCAGTCAGAGCGGGTTTTGCTGGTGGTGCGGGCGTACAGCACATCATCCAGACACAGCTCACAGAAATACTTCTTTTTCGGTGGCAGATCTTTGGCCTCGATGATCCACAAACGGAGGACGTTTTCCGCTCGTCGGCAGTTGTCCTGATGATGGAATGACAGATTGAACCACAGCAGCTCATTTTAAGTATAAAACAAGCATGTATGATTTTGCATTGATTATAAAAAAGCATCTTATGGGCACCTTATTAGGCTGCACGGTTCTCTTGAGGTTCTCCATCCATTTGTCCCGTTCAGCAGCAGAGGAGCAGCTGAAGCACTTACTTCCACCTGAGTATGCCACCTACATGAAGAGGGGGAGAAATTCAGCAATTCATTCATTTAATCCAAATGTTATAAATAACTGAACTGCATCTAATATAACCCCCTTGTGATGTCAAGATAGTTACACCATAGTAAAACGTTTGGGGCTGGTAAGATTTTTATTTATTTTTTCTGAAAGAAATGTCTATTTATGTTCAGCAAGGACATATAAAATTTATCAAAAGCAAGAATAAAAACATTTTATTTCTATTTCAAATAAATTATGTTCTTTTGAACTTTCTATTCATCAAAGAATCCTGACAAAAATTGATTGTTTTGCAAAAAAATCTTAAAATAGCACACATATTTTCAACATTAATAATGATAAGAAATGTGTCTTGAGAACCAAATTGGCATACTTGAATGATTTCTAAAGGAATCTGTGACATTAAAGACTGAAGTAATGGCTGCTAAAAATTTTGCTTTGCCATCACAGGAATAAATTACATTGAAACACTTAGCTTACATTGTAAAAATGTCTCACAATATTACCGTTTTAATGCATTTTTCATCAAATAAATGCTGTCTTGGAAAGCATAAAATACTTCTTTTGAATCAAAAATCTTACCCAGCCAAACTTGAATGGTAGTCTACATATAAATGTGAATGTGATGGGAATAATGCTAAGAGGTGAAGTTTGTACCTCAAAGCAGAAGTCTTGTCCTAGAATGCTGCTGTGTAAAGGTTTGATGTAGACATCCTCCTCCATACTCAGCTCCAGTGCTTCAACAGCACTGCCTGGACTCAGCAAAGACTCATGGGAACAGGACTCCTTCAATTTGGGCAGGCCTCGTGACCTACAACAGCACACAGAAATACAGAAACTTTAACTCAATTACTTAAGACTCAGCCAGATCATTTAGTAATAATTACATCCTGTCTTCCGATTCTGATATTTCAGTCTCCTTCCTCACTGGCTACACAGTGTCCTCAGCCACAGGAGATTTCATATGCAAATGAGAACTTTGACAAATATGAAACTCCTATGAATCGTTTCAGTAAAAGAAAAAATAAATGACAGTGTATGGCCACAAGGAGGCAGTCAAAAGTAAGAGAATGAGTGTTTTAGATAAAAACAATAATTTCATTATATATACACACAATAATAAATTTCTACATCTTTATCATAATTAAAACATTATTTATTATATAATATGTCATGCAACAAATTCCAGAATCTCACTGTTTCCTGAAAGAAAGTTTATACCTACGAAAAACAACTAAAGATCCACTCGAAGGAGTATCCCAAGAGCATATCAGGATATTAACACATTCCTGAAATGAAACGAAGACTCCAATCCAATAGTTTTCACTTCATTTTTTTGGTGCAGACGTAGAGCTACTTCACCGTAGCTCAGGTGAGGTTAAAAAGGACGCAGAAAAGCTGATGTGACAAACAAGAAAGAGGGCTGGCCAATGCAAAGTCCCCGTGAGAATGTTACCATGGGGACCGCCCTATGAGGAGCTGAGGAGCGAGGGATGAGTTGACTACACAAACATCTTAAACACTTCCACACACACACACACACACACACACACCCCTACACTTCAAACCTGAACAACTGCCACACTTGCACAACATCCACACCTTGACATTACTCACATGGTTGGGTTTTGGTTAATAAGAATTCAGTCTTAAGATGAGACCAGAAGAAAAAATACAGGCATATCACACACACACACACACACACACACACACACACACACACATACATACATACACACCCACACACACACACATATTACTGTTCTACTGTGTTTTTGAAAGTAGTATTTTATGCTCAACAAGGCTGCATTTATTTGATCAAAAACAGTAAAAACAACTGTAACATTGTGAAATATTATTACAATTTAAAATAACTTTTCTCTTTAAATATATCATAAAAGGTTAATTTAAAATATTAAATATTGTCTCAAATTTAAAATATTTTAAATTAACCTTACTGTGATGGAACTCCATTACAGTCTTCAGTGTCACATGATCCTTCAGAAATTATTCTAACATGCTCATTTGCTGCTCAAGAACAAATTCTTAAAAACTTGCTTTGTTTCTTACGCTAAAAACAATTGTGCTGCTTAATATTAATAATGTTTCAATAGAAATCTTTTATAACATTATAAATGTTTTTTATAACATTATAAAAAAAGGACAAATTTAATGCATCCTTGCTGAACAAAAGTATTAATTTATTTTACATTCTTCCTGACCCCAAACTTTTGAATTAAAGTCTGAAATTGTTTTTATTTATTTATTTTCAATTTATTGAAAATTTGTCCTTGCTGAATAAAATTATTAATTTCCTTCAAAATATTAAAAAATAAACAACTAAACTTGCTGACCCCAAACTTTTGAACAGAAGTGTGTATGCGTTTATATATTCATAGATATGCCTGGACAATCAAGAAGTGTTTTACAGCAGACCAACATAAAGACTGACCACAGACTAGTCAGAGTATAATACAATGAAAGTATGTAACATAAAAACATAAAAGCCTAAAGAAAATGATTGATAGCTACTTCTATAACATACTGTACACACATTCTCATTTAGTCCTGCTGAAAACTAATCCATTATTGAAATTTGCAACTTAAAACCAAAAGCTTTTTGCTTGTTTTCAAGTATACATCTACTCTAAGGTCGAATACAGTGTATACATCTACTCTAAGGTCGAATACACATACGATTAGACAGTTGGTCACGCAACATGGACTATCCTGGCATAAGTGCCTAATAGAAAATCTGCTGGCATCAGTTTCTCTCGTTATGAGAAATTGCGGTGATGCCTGCTGACTTAGATAAAAAGCAGATTACCACAATGATTGGCCTCTCTCATCTGGCTCACATCCCAACAGAACCCAAACACAGGACCCATCATTTATCACAAAACATCCATTATCTGTCCACATTACCGCATATTTTCCCTGAGATGTGATCTCCAGTCAGAATTGAATATAATTCAGTTACACAGCCCAGATATCGTGGAAAACTACAAAAAACAATCTTCTCAGGTTGTATAAAAAAAAACAAACAGCACAATCAATGTAGTGTGATTCGTGAACACACAAATATTATGAGTTAGCTCTTTTAATAAAAGTACTCAAACTCACAAGTTACTGAATCAAAAATCAGTCTAATGAATCTTTTATCAGATAAAATGCACCGAACTGACTCACTTACTGAACTTCTGAATCTGACTCTCTGCTTAAGTGAACTGCCTGTGGTTTATGAGACTGAATGCAATTGCAAATGACAAAGTGAAGTTCAAGATACATCCATTCATCTCCTCCATCCAAACAGTATCTCTTTCCGTCTCCATTTACAGAGGTGTGGTACACTGAATCGGACAGCTGATGCAGAAACAGCAGGGTGACTCCTGATGGAGGGCTCACTTCCAGCTCTCGATACGTTTCACCTGCGTTGACTCGGACAGCTAAGCAGATCAGTGCACAGTCAGCCTGTATCCGGACACAGCTCTCCCACATCATCCAAGAAATCTGATCAGTCTGCTGGGACTGCGGTGCCACATTCAAGCTCTTTACAGTCAAAGCTTCCAAGTCCACTATGAATACAGGACTAGTATTTTCATTCAGACCACATAGTGAGAGGTGATTCTGCTACAGCAAAGGTCGATTACTTCAAAGCCTCTAATGTGCTATTTACATTTTCTTTTCAGCTACGACTTCAAATGTTTTCCCATAGCCAGCTATTCAGCAAAGCCAAGAAAGCAGAAAACTGTAACCTTATCTGAAGAGAGGTTTAGTTAGCTTTAGCTAGCTCTTGGCATGATCACAATACATTAAGTTTGGGTGCATTTTTCTGGATTTCTTTAGCTTTTTGGTACATCTTACAAAAGATTTTGTAGTTTGAAATGTAAATGAACAAATAAGCAATAAATAAATAAAATAATATAATAAATGAAAAACATTGTTAAAAACATTATGAAAAAATGAGTGAAAAACAAACTATATAGTGTAAATATTTTTGTGTAGCTTTTCTTGTTATCAGCAATGTACATTAGGGTGTACTATTTTACATTTTCTGTTATTTAGTTAAATGTTTTTTTGTTTCTTGTGTTTTACCACCTGTATAATGGTGGTCAACAGCGCATTTTAAGATTAAAAGCATACTTTGATAGTTTATGTAGATTAGTAGTATATTAATATTATAACATTTAATGAAATATACAATAATATGAGACACCAATATGCTATTGCGTAGTAATACCTGAAACGTTCTCGCTGGATTTTCTACAGTGAATTTCTGGAAACCACAGCTACCACATCTGATATTTTGGTAACACTTTAAGTTAGGGAACACTATTTACTATTAACTAGTTGCTTGTTAGCATACATATTACTAGCATACTGGCTGCGTATTAGTACTTATGAAGCACATATTAATGCCTTATTCTGCAAGACCATATTCTAGATTCCTTAACTCTACTCAATACCCAAACATAACTACAGTAACTAATTGCCTCACTTACTACAAGCAGCAAATTAAGAGTTTTTTTTTGGGGGGGCACACTTATGTGTTCCCTAATCTAAAGTGGTACCATATTTTCTTAGTGTCACTGTGTGGTTTCAAATATGATGAAAAGCTAATGCATCTCAGTCATACAGGGATGTACAGCATCTAGCGAACGATAGGAAATTGTGTAGTCAATAGCAGTTTTAGACACAGTATGTAAAATGTTGCTTAAGTTGTCTCAAGCGCCTCATGAATTCTACACCTCGGTGAGATGTCATGCAAAACTTCGAGTTTTCCATCCTCTCTTTCCACTGACAGCTACTCGCAGTTGTTGCAGAAGAAAGTCTCCCAGCATCGTGCTGACAATGACATTATTACTGATAACTGACGCAGACACACTGGAAACTGACTACACTGAACAAACAAATCATATTTCATCACTTGCAAAATGACAGTGAGGACAGGGAGTCCTAAAGATCAGACATGAAAAACAAATGGGAATTTTCTGCAGTATGAAAAAAATGAATGAAATTCTATGGGTTACGTTTATGGTACATAAACAAGTAGATAATGCAAATATAGTACCGTTCAGAAGTTTGGGATCAGAAAGTTCAAAATCAGCATATCAGAATGATTTCTGAAGGATCATTTGACACTGTGAAGACTGGAGTAATGGTTTTCAATTCAACTTTGCCATAACAGAAATGAATTACATTTTAAAATATACAAAAAAGAAACAAAATTATTTATATTTTAAAATAAAAGTCATTTATTAAAAATAAATGTATTTATTTTTAATAAATACATTTTAAAATGTAATATTACTATTTTTTTGTATTTTTAATCAAATAAATTAAGCCCTGGTGATCATAGAGACTTCTTAGAAAATCGAATTAGCAAAAAAAAAAAAACAATTGACACCCCCCCCCCCCCCTTCACCTAAAAATAATCTTATTTTTAGGTGAACTATCCCTTTAAAGGCACCCAAACATGTGCACACAAGTGTATCAGTGAACGCAGTGACAGATGTCTGTTGAGAGTTCAGCAGCAATTCATCTCAATCAAACTGTCATATGCAGTTCCTGTCTTGGCCACACTGAAACAGCCACACTATCACATGCCCCACAACACTCACACACTCCTTCCCGGCATTACTTTATGAGCAAGAGCTCCTCACAAACAGATGCACTCAATTCACAAGGAGCAGCATGAGAAATCAGCGTGATTAAAATCGCATCTCCTCCTCATCTGTAGTCTAACCGCAGAAGCTGTGGTCATTAGAGTATACAGAGAGAGCAGACACACCAGCAACATCACAGCCAGAGCCCACAGTCTCCATCCAAGCAAACACAAACAAAAAGGGTGGGAATGCAACTTATGGTTTGTCACCAAAGGTAACCAGCCCTAATTCAGCCCTGAGGCCTGTGACACACTGTTTGTGTAGTAATAAAGCAAAAGTGACTTTCCCTTTTGCTATTAAGAGCACTGCTTATCCATTAATCCTCTAGCTGAAGTAAGATTTACAGCGCTTACACACCCGACCGCAGCACTGCGAGGAAGCAAATCACAGGAAAATCTGACAAATCAAATGACAGAAAACAAAGGGCTGCAACATCATCTGTGTGGACAGTTTTGAACGAAGGAGGTCAATAAAACCTGAAGAAAGTCATTTACCTTAAAGGCAGACAAAATAACTTATCTTAATGAAAATTTATCTTAAAAAATGTAATTAATAGCTGGACAACCCATTACTCTAATGAATGTTTATGTCCTCCTATTCAGTCTAATGAGCTAATTACACGTCATTTCTGAAAAAAAGAACAGGTTAAATTGATAAAATAAAATGAAATAAAATATTTATTTTGTTTAGAACGAATAGGAACTTTTAAATGGTGATTAATGAACATAACATTGTTTGGGTCTAACAAAAAAACAATAACAAACAAACCAAACTATTTCATTTCACCAGAACACAATCAATCAATGGAGAAACATTTTTTTCTTAGAAAGAAAAAGATTTATTTTTGTTAGAACACATAGGAACTTTTGAATGTCGGTCAATGGAGAAAGATAAAGCTTCTCCTTCACTCGTTCTGCTCTGCTGTGTTCTGCTTATTATCAGCGTGTGCAAACACACAAAAAAATATAACTTTATTTTATACTTTGATATTTTCACACAGACAATAACCGTTTCTCAGTATGTGTTCTTGTGGACTTGTAAAACGTCATTGCCCAAAAACCAATGTAATTTTCTAAATATTACTGTTATTCTGTCATGAAATGTAGTTTTAAGAGTTTTTCAGGCAAGAATGTAGTTGTTTAAAACTGAAATCTGCGGTTTATTTATAAAGATATAGCGCCTATTTGAAAATTTGCTATGCCGATTTCGAAGCTCCAGGCGATCACCGGGTGCTCGGTGCTCATGTATCCGCCTTGAGCAGCCTTACGCTCAGCTAGTCCTTCCGACATTTGCCGCTGGCTCTGATGTCGCTGTGGTGATTAAATGAGAATCAATTTGTTTTGTGTATATTTAACAGGCATTCGTGGTCTCATAAATCTATTATTTGTTCCTGGTCATATCGTTTTGACTGAGCACAAAGTTTAACTTTATATTTATTTTGAACTTTACCGGAGGAACTTACAGTGCTGACGTTGTAGCAAACGTTTGACTGTGAATTGTTTGCTTTTGTCTTTAGTTCCTCTTATATAAGCCTCTTATACTTTTATAATGGCTATTATTGTTTATTAAAACTGACATAAAAGAGGCAGAGTTGTGCTTATTGTCGTGCTTTATTATCAATCGCTACTTTCCGGCATACACCACGCCTATCAAGTAAAGGGTACTGTTGGCAGTGGAAACGCTAGCCTGATCAGGGTTACCCGTATCGAATCGTACTGTATTGAACTGTACTGTACCGTACTGCTCAGTGGAAACGAGACATAAATGGTAGTTTTGGGAAGAATTGGCCCCTGCTAACCAGCCATAGTATTTGTAATCCAGTGCATTTCACTAGGGGGCAGTAAAAAAGTGCAGTCAAAAGGTTTTTCAGATCATGCCAAACATAAATCAAGTAAAATGAGTCCAAACTTTTGACTGGTAGCGTAAGTGCAGTTTAAGTCGCAGCTTTAGCGCAGTAGCTTCATTAGGAACGATCTGCCAGAGCGGTTCTGCCAGAGAGCTGTCAGACTGCCTGAAAGGTTTCAAATTTCTTTTAAAACAGATCTCATGTTATGCCAGGTCCCAGCACAGCATCTTTTCCAACAAGCTGCTCTCTATAAGACACAGGCATGAATTTAAGCAGAATATTTGGCCTTGTTATACAAGCAACCAGCACCTTGTTTTTTTAATTGCAGCTTATAATTAAAGAAAAGTGGAAAAAAGTAAAGCCATTGCTTTACCTATAAAAGTTTAGTAGAAAAGATAATCCATTCAAATATATCTAATCAATCAATGTAAAAAGAAACAAAGATGGCTTTGAATTTATCTGAAAGATAACCGCACATCGGTCTCTTAAATTCTGGGCAGAGACACAAAAAAGACCAAAGAAAGTCAGTGAGGTTCAGTCAAAGTTCCCTCTGAATACATTTATGAGAAACAAACAAGCGTAAGTTGTACCTGTCATTTTCTGTTGGTCGTAGCGATGGGAGTCTAAAGCTTGTGTTGCGATCCAGCTTTGTTTGACTCTTCGTTCTTTTGATGGATCCTTTCAGTCGTTTACTTAAAAAACCCTGTGAAGCAGAAGCACAGAGAAAGTCAGATGAGTTCCTATGAGAAACTCATGTTTTTCAGTTGATAAATGACAGCTGAGTGTGAGGCTGTGCCCGGCATGACTCAACCTTGCTCATGATTAAGCGTCAGTATATACAACTTTAAAGTCATGATCAATTATACATGGAACACCACTCGCAGAAAGACCCTGAGAACATATGACAGAGACAAGGGCACCATCACGACAAAGCAGACGGCAACTTCGCAAAGACTTCATTGACCTTTCCAAAGCAGGTTTGAAGGACAGGCAGCTGAAGTAAAATCCAACAGACCGTTTCATCAGACATATCACTGTATCTTGGCGGTGAAAAAGCACTCGCACAGAGTAATATGGGACGGCCAAGGCCGGCTGAATAGTTTACCGTCTGCTTGTAGCACAGTCAGTGCTTGCTCAATGTCTTAAAGGAAACAAAATATTAATAAGTAACCAAGTCAAGAGAGTTCAAACAGCCACCTGCGGATATATAAGTGAGTAATATTTGGTTCTGGGTCAGAATGAACTGTTCTTACGAGGTGCATTAGTTTCAGCAAAACAGTAAAGAAGAAAAAATAAATACTCAGCATGAGCATATCTATTCATGTCCAATGAGAGTGTGTTAACTCATTTCAGTTAGTAGGAAGAGCACAATAAATAAATAGCTTTGTTGTGCCTATGAAATCTGATTGATTGAGACTGTAGGAGAAACAACCTCCTAAATAAAACATTGCTATAATTATTAGGAATAATAATCATAATATTTTGTTCTAATTGTGAAATCTGACTAAATAAGTCTGCTCTTCTGGGAGAAGCAACCCAAATGAATAAACAAACGAATAAACGGGAAAATTACTATATTTAAAAAAAAAATTCTGACTCTAAAAAACTGCCTCAATAAGCCACTTTCAAATGAATTATAAAATATATGTTATATTGGTTATCAGGTGATATTAGAAATTTTCAATATGAAAATAATTACCAGCTTATCACATTTGCTCGAATTTTCCATATCAGTCAGAAAATATGACCAGACTGTCTAACCTGTTTACAGTGAATTTATTATTCCGAAGAAAAGAGGAAGCATGAAGAGAAAACCAGGAAGAAAAAAATCTGTAGTAAATCACAGCGGGTTAGCAGAGCGGCTATTCATTAAAATCATGTAGGACAATGACGAAGTCTAAAAAAAATAGGGCAGGGGAAGTGAGATTTATCTTGTTCAGATGAGTGCCAGACTGTAAGTAGGAGAGCGTTTGGCTAGTAAAAGGCCATTTACAGAAACGAAGCGAGATTGTATGTGATATATTAGTCATTCCTCATCAGAAGAAAGATGAGAGAAAGTTTTATGTTTGAAAAGTGAAAGACAGGGTAAAGCGAAAAGAGAAGAAGAAGAGAGAGAGTGATGAAGCACTAATGTGGAGGGTGTCACCGCATAAAGTCTGAGAAAGGGCATTGTTTGGAAATTATCCAGCAAAGATCAAAATGCCTTTCAAATTCCCACTCTGAAGTATGTGGACACTTAAACAGTATTTTAAAAGCATTCAATATCAAAATCGTTGGCATTAATACAAAGTTAGTCCTCACTAACAGTTTCCACTCCTCTGGGAATCATGTGACGACTGCTGATGTATTTTAAAATTCAGGCTGTCCTACAGACTGAAAGGCTTCAATGCAGTCTTCACATAATTCATATATCAATTATATGCTGCCTCAACAGAGCCCATTAATCCCAATGCACCTGTCAATCAATGCTTCCATATTCTTAATAGAAAATGACTTGAGCTGTAATGAGACTTCATATTAAAAACACATCCAACATCCAAGTTTTTTATCCGAGTGCACCAAATCAGTTCATTTGTCTAGGAATTTTGTGACAGAGAGCCAAATATGTACGATTAATCACTTATAAAATGACACACAAAAATGCTGGAGATATAAATATCTGCCTTGTCCCACTTCCTGCCTGGATGAAAATATCAAACAATTTCTAATGCATCGAGTCAGAGGCACAGACTGTTTCCAGAATGAGTCTTTGTTACAATATAGCTATTGGAGGGAGCGTCTGCTCATTGTTCATGCAATGCAGTGCTGAAAATACTGCATAAAAACTCAAAATGAATGCGAAAACTCAAAAGGTATGTGCATACACCATATATACATACATCATTGTGCTGAACCTCTGTCCTCACACATAGGAACTGGCCTGGAATAAGGAAGACCATTAGTGGCTGGCGATAAACGGAGGAGGACGATGCTTCACTAATCAGGGGCTCAAGAGGGTAATTAAAGTGGGGCATTTATCCCAAGCAGGAATTCTGCTCTATTTCTACATCAGTGCAGTGTGACATGTAACCAGCCTCTTGTAAATGATGATGACTGATAGTGGGGACTAAGTAACAGCAGCGACACGAATATGAAAAAATACAAAAATTAAAGTAATTTACTGTTGTTTCAAACCTGTATGACTTACATTCTTCTGTGGAACACACACAAAAAAGTCTCTGTTGTTTGACCAGATAAGTAAAAGGGTTCCACAGAATGACACAAGGGTGAGTTAAATATCCCTTTAAAGCGTTTTTTTTTTTTCAAATGACAGCTTAATGTTGAAAACAGGTTCAAGCTAGATTTTAGGTTACATTTGTTTGTTCAGAGTTTTGTTATTCATCATTCAAAACTTGACAAGCCATACTGGTTTGGAACAACACAAGGGTGAGTACATGATGGTAATTTTCATTTTTGGGTAAACCATCCCTTTACATTTTTGTCATCAGCTCAGCTGTCTCCACAATAGCATTGTTCCAGTCACTTTTCTAGAATTTAGCAGTGCAGCATTCCAAAACTTCACATCATTTTTAATAAAACACTGAATTGTGAATGGAACTTTACCACTGCTGAGTCTGATTCATTCCTGTGATTCAGCTCATTCAAACAGTTCATTTAAATGAACTGAAAAATAATACTAATACATAAAAAAAATACTGGATGAAGATTACACTGGTCAGAGCAACGTAAGCTCTAATAGCCCACAAAAAGACATTCAGGGGCCTAAAAATGAAATAATAGCTGAAGGACAAAGAGTGCTGGCATTGCAGACTGTGAGAAGTAACTGAGGCCAGAGAGATGTGATGATGAATTGGTATAATGCTGATATAAGTGCTTTGCTAAATGAACTCACAGGCACTTTGAAGGGTGAGGAGTTGGGGCCATCCATGGAAATGTTCTTCTCTGAGCTGCCCAGCCCCGATATGCTCCTCCGCCTGGGAGAGCGCTCCGCTGACGCTTCCGCTGTGAGAGAAGAGAGGAAAGCAGGGATTAGATCAGAAGAAGTCTTCAGAGAGACTGAGAGGATGTCTTTAAATGTTTTAATAGGCACACTAATGATCAAGAGAACTACAGATATTTAAAACATTAAGCTGGAAAGCTGGAAAACTGGAAAACTGGGGTAGTCGACTGTGGAAAACTTCCAGGAAGAAGTTTGGCGTTATTGATGAATTACTGATACTGCAGACACAGGAAACTTTCTAAGTGGAATCAACATTTGTGCCAAACATCATTACACTACCATGGCTGCACTAATTTAGAAATGATGGCTGACACATAATCAATAATTATTTCATTATGTTATAGCTTAGGTCTATATTATGAATAGTTAAAGGCCAATCAGAACGTAACAGTGCAGCGGTTTATGTTCAACTGCATGGCAATTAAGTAGTTCTATGCCAGCATTAGTTGCATATTACATTTTGTCTGTATTTATAGTTTGTATTTATATATCACATTAAAGGTGCACTAAGCAATTTTTGAAAAATGCTTTTGACCGCGGTGTCGGACCATGTCCCAAAACACACTTGCAGCCAATCAGCAGTAAGGGGCGTCTTGTAATGATACAGCACTCAATTTGAGTGTACATGACGGATATTAGGAGTTCGACTATAGATAGAGAGAACCGGAAGATAAAAAAATAAATAAATAAAAAAAAAATTAAAAAAAGGAAAATATCGGAGGAACAAAACTTAAATATCGCTTGAATATCAGAGCAGCTTTCCAGCTTTCCAACTCAAGGAGCAGGAAGAGCTCGAATCGGACGCTGAGGTTGCGATGTTTCTTTTCGATAGGTGAGTAATGTTGATTTTGCATTGTTTTCCACAACTTATCCGTGTTGGATTTTGTTTAAATATGGTTGTGTGTCATCTTTGCTTGATTCCGCGAGCGTTGTTATGTCAGGGTTACACGTGTACGTACGTGTGGGACGGAGATATCAAAATAGGGGCGAGGTCCTATTGGGCTATGGGCATGTTTGTTTTGGTGCGTTCAAATATCAACATCGTTTGGCAAAAATCGCTTAGTTTGTTTCGCATTTTTCTTGAGAACCAAATCAGCATATCAGAATGATTTGCAAAGGATCATGTGACACCGAAGACTGGAGTAATGGCTGCTGAAAATTCAGTTTTGCCATCACAGGAATAAATTACTTTTTTAAATATATTAAAATATAAAACAGTTAGTTAAAATTGTAATGACATGTAGCCTTAGTGAACAAGAGATTTCTTTCCAATACAAAATCTTACAGACCCCAAACTATTTTTAATAAAAACTTATCTGAAAATAAGATTAAGGATGCACAAGAATTATTTTATGAGCATCCCTAACAATGACGTTTTAAAGACAGGAGTGTCTTCCTTTGCTTCCACATTTCAAAACTGCCCCTGCACCCATGATTGAGCCTCCTGAGCAGTCTTAAATGTAGTCTGGGGTCTAATAAAGTCACCTGCCCTTTGTAAATCCATCCCTCCCTTAATGATGCCCAGCAGGTCGCAAACAGAGAGCTCACGTCTTGCTAAAGTGCCAGTCAGACAGGTTTAAAAGAGTGAATTAACCTATAGCTTTCAGTAAGTCCTCTTAATAAAGCACTCATCCATCCACTCATGAACGCTCACTCGACCTGCCACCACCAGACCTCCAGATGAACGCCCTGTGGCTCTCATATAAAGCCACTCTCAGAAGCTAAGTGGAATATAACTCATTTTCGTTTCATAGCCAAGTTTATTTTTAATTTTCTCAGACCGATTTATTCTACATTTGCAGGGACCCCGCAGCCGATGAGTGTCAAGGATGGAGCAGGACGTAACCTACATCCGCACAACCTCCCAGAGACCCACCCCTCGAGCCGTCCTCACTGAAGTGTACATCACCCCCATAATGAGTTAATTCACCCAGAGAAATAAAAACCCGGTCAATCACTGAGCACGAAGTGCTGCAGAACCCCTGCCTCTCAGCGTCTGCACTGAATCAAGAAACACTGTTGAAATTGACCCAGAGGTCTTTGGCCAAGACGATGCTTCTGGTTTCAGCTTGCAGGCCTTAGTGGATCCATACAACAGAGATTGTGCCTGGTCGGTTGGAGAGCTGCACATCGCTGCCCAAGATCAAACCCTCGGCTCACAATAAAGAGCTTAAAGACGTAGTTCACCCAAAAATTCCAAACTTCTTTGACTTACTTTCTAGTGTATGATACTGTTTTTATGCAAACAATGAAAGACAATGGGGTCCAAGACAACACCGGACCAGTTTTTAACTTTTCAAACTCTTCATTCTACAGAGAATATTTATCAATATATCTGTTTTACAAATGCAAGAAAGTTGTACATGCTTGGAACAAAATTAGGGTGAAGAAATCTAAAGAATTTATATTTTTAGGTAAACTATTGATTTAATATCTCGTACACACACACACCAAATCTCTCATCAAATTAATGGGACATTATGATGTCTCTTAAACTACGCATCAGTCACGCTCACATTTGGCCGCTCTCCATTGGACCATTGATTAACGGCTAAATTTAGCAGTTCAACCTGTTTTGCAGCTCAGGAGCAGCCCAGTCAAGTTCTGTGCAGTTCATCCGACTTCCTAAAACCTCAAGATGCGTAAAATACATCAGTTTTCTAAAATACACCCGTTTTCTAAAATACACTCTAAAAATGAAAGGTTCTTGATTGGCATTGATGGTTTCATGAAGAACCTTTAAGATCCATGAAAGTTTTCCACTGCAAAAAATGTTATTGATAACAGAAAAAGCGTCTTCAGATTATTAAAATACTCTTCAAACTAAGAAACAAATGATTCTTTTTAAAGAATTTTGGAACCGTCATTCACATTACATTTGTGCTTTACAAGAACAGCAACTTCACGTTTTCTCCTCCACAGCCGGGTTCTGTAGACCGCCTGTTGTATCATTGAGCTCCTCGGTTCAAACTCTTCCATGCATCGCTCACACTCTCCGTGAAGTTGCTGCTTTTATGAGGGCTCTGCAGTGCTGAACTTGACAAATCACAGTGATCCCTATGACTAAGCACAGCGGTACTTATTTTACAATCTTGATGCTAGCAACACAAGATCATGGGTTCAATTTCCTGGGAATGCATGTTGTGATATAACATACAGCTTGAATGCACTTTACATCACTTCGGATAAAAGCTAAATGCATAAATGTGAGTAAATGTAAACCAAGAGCAGCAAAACACCACCTCGTTTCGCCTCTGAACATGCACAGACTACTTATCAAACAGGAAATGACCTGTAACAGCATATTCAACTCATTTATTGAAGTTAATCTAATAAAACGCAGCTGAGAACGAGGAAAAGAGAGAGAGTGAAAGATACCTCTATCACAGCTGTTGCCCATCACCTGCTGAATAAATGGATTTGGTCACCATTGGATTGGCTGAAGAGTGACCATCGCCCTCGTCCAATGAGCTTGAGCGCTTTCCCTTTAATTGTTCATCACTCTGAGAGAGATTCCGCCACACTGATAAACTGCAGCCTCTTCATTGTCCTGCCGTGGCTTGCTGCCACATCGTACCGTCGTCTTCTCTCTCCAGCGCTCTCCCTCAAAGACTGAAACGTCCTCTGCTAAACCTCTCTCTCCCGTCTCAGTCCATCCTCTTCTCTCTATCCGTATCACTGGGCAGCAATCCTAGTCCTCACTTTATCAGCCTCTTCCCTTTCTCTTTGGCACACCAGCGGAAGAGATTTTACCGCATTTACTCAATCAATCGCTGTAACCTCACTCCTCTGTTCCTCTCAGCAGAACAGCAAGCACTTCCCATCCCTCTCTCCTTCTCTCTTCGTTTGCTAGTCCCCCCCACCCCCCTCCTCAGCGCATCTGCCTGCCTGCTGCAGCCTTGCACATTAGCAAAAACGAAGAGGCGCTCTTTGCCTCGAGACTTTTGTTTTCGTACTTCATGTGGGACATGGCTCTGGAGGCTTGTGCTGCACGTGTGAATGCGTGTCATTTATGAGAGGTGTGTTTTGGAGGTCGTTAAAGAACGGAGAAGTAAAAGAATAGAGAGAAAACAAGTGTGTATCAGATTACAATGTAAGGTCAAAGCGTGTTAGAGCTGTTAGCTGGACATGAACTACTGAAATAAGACAGAATCGAATGTAGACTGAACTGAAGGAGTATAGTGCACGGCTTTATGTGCTACATTTAGCATGTCCTTCAAAATCCTTATTGAATCTAATAAAGCATTATCGGATGCTATCAGGAGACTGGGATCAGAAAATGACGCAAGGCATAGACTCAAACTTAGACTGCCCACATTTGTCAACTCAAGGTGTTGGAGTGTGTGTACTAACTCCTCGGCCACAGCTGCAATATAAAGCAATAAAGTTAATTAACATTAGCTTGCCAAATTAAATAAACAAATAAATAACTTCGAAGCAAGCACCGATGACTTGTCAAATGTACAAATTAGTGGTTTAAATGCACCATACTGCAATAAGTGTTGTTGAATAAATGACCTTGTAAAAGGCTGACAAATAAATAATAAAATAGTATTTTATTTTAATATTATTTTGAAAGACTTTTCTTATGATTACCAAGGCTGCATTTATTTAAATCAATAATACTATAAAAAAAAACATTTCTCATTATGAATGCGTGAAAATGTTTCTTTGATGATTAAAAAGTTTAAAAATTATATATTTGAAATGAAAATCTTGTGTGACATTATAAATGCCTTCACTTTCACTTTTCTATCAATTTATTACATGCTTGTTGAATAATTTCTTTAAAAAAATTCTTACTCTCTCCAAACTGTTGAACTTTATGAGTGTAAATAACAAAATAAAAATAAAGCAGTTAAAAATAGTGTTGAGTCATCTAAAAAAAAAAAAAAAAAAAAAGAGACAGGACAAACCAGCTATTCTCAGTGACTACACTTTGATTTAGTTCCCTTAAATCACAGCTATTACATCACACCTAGAATTATTCCTGTCTCTCTCCCTCTGCAGCTCTCAGCCCATCCATCACCTCACTATATGCAGCCCAAGGTCAGACTGTCCCTGACTGTCCTCTGTCCCCTGGCGTCAGAGTCATCAGGTCTCCCTGTCAGCCCCTCAGTGAGGCCAGCACAGCACAGCACAGCGTCTCCTCCTCTCCTACCCGCTAGGCTGTGAATGCCCCTGAAAATCCACTTACTGCATTGATTTGGCCCAGCCCTTCCTCGGATCAATACAGCACTGGAGATAACAGAGGGGTTAAAATCAACACTGCAAGACCTGAAACAGGGACCCAGGCCGTAATTAGAAGTGATGCGGGTGCTCTGGTGTTGGTGGATAGAAGGGTGGGGGATGGGTGAAGAAAGGGTGGTCCCTAGTTAGTGCAACACCACCGCTCTTATTGCCTTCTGAGATAAGCAATCAATCTGTGGTAAAATACCATTTGGAGAGTGTAAATGAATCAATATGGATTTGCCTGAAGAGAGTGAAAAAGATTTTGCCACAATGCTTTATCTAGAGCCAAACTGGAAGCCAAACTTAAGCCAAATCTTAACCATAACTGCACTTCCATTGCCCATCATTCTCTGGATGGATGAGAAGACAGTTATTAAATGTATTGATATATGAATGCATTGTAGGAGAGACACAATTCACTGAAAAACTATTTTTTTACATTTTCTGTGTGGTGCTTGCCTCCTTCACTGTAAGTCTACGAGATTTTTGTGTTTTTGTTTTTTAACTGTTTTATTGTTCATCAACCACTTAAGCACTGAAAATCATAGGAAAACAGGGCAACTTTACTTTCCAATGTTCGCAATCCTCAAATTAAAAAAATTAATCAAATAAAATTTAAATAATTTTAATGTCATTATTTTCATTCAATGTAAGATGTAAAAATGTTACATGTATAATTACATAATATATTTAAATGTATATTATGTAATACATGTATAGAAAATATATATTTTTATTATGTATAGCTGTGTATTTTTTATATAATTGTAGTTTTGCATTAATAATTGAGAACTAGAAATTATAGATAATACGAGAACGCGATATATTTACAATCAATTCTTCTTTTTTTACGAATGTTACAAGGACAATACAAGTCTTCCTTGCAGTTTCAGCTAAACCTTATTTATTTGTTAAATTTAAAAAGGTGACAAGCAGGTGAATTAGCAGCCAACTGCTACAGAAAACTAAATTTTTAGGTTTAAGACATCAAAATATGCAAGATATAATAGGGCTGCGTGACTGATCGAAATAAAAACTAAATTGTGATATGGCTTAGTGCAATTAAATTTCAAAGGCTGCAATTAAATTAAATTAAACAAAATGTATACATGCTGTGCATTTCCCTTTGCAGCATCTCAGTGCCTTGTTCATGGTAAATGCTGATCCACACAAACTCCATCTCTGAACCTCCTCTGAGTTTAAGTTGATTTAATGTGCTTTTAGGAACACACCATGTGCCATCTATCTTCAATTATCATTATATTTAAAAACTCTGAACTTTACAGCATTACAACATTACAAAGTTCATATTTTTAATTTGTTTTGCATTTAGCATTTTTTATTTTTATTTTAATATTTATATAATTATTATTATTATTAACAGCAGTTTAGTAGCATTTCATATTCATATCGACATAAATCACAAAATTCTGTCCAAATTGCGTAGCCATACAATTTGTTTTTGTTTGTTTGTTTTTTTAATTCGCAATTGCAATTTAATATCCGTCATCATGCATGCTTGTTGTTGAGCGCTACCCAAGTATGAGCCTTACCAAGCTTTACTCATTATCCCAACATGACCCTGAAAACAAGAACTTAAAGAAACCCACAACTTTATCAATACTACATGACTGAACAGTATGGAAAACATGAAAAGCCTACTTGTCAGGCCTCTCCACACCATCACAGTAAAGATGATGATACCTGATATGAAATGTGCAGGGCGGGTATTAATTATTCATATTTAGTGGAACAGCAGGGGCATCAGTGAAGCTGAGCAAAGCTCCACGCTTCCACCACACGCAACTGCAGCATTTCTCTGCGTCATAATGCTCAGAGACGGTAAGCTATGGGAAAATCCCGCATGAAAGCCACTGCAAAACGCAGTGGGGTTTTAGTCAGCTAGTGAAAACGCTGTGACCGGATAGGATTTACTCAGAAACACTTATTCACGGGCCTGTTATCCCAAAGATTTGTTCTTTTCAGTCAGATACCCAAAAGCATTTTATGAGGGGTTATATTTCTTTTTATAGCTGGGTTTATACTTCAAACTTCTATTCGTCGTGCTAAACCACAATAACAGATTGATGGCGCTACAGAACACTTCCAAAAGCGTTTGCTGACTAAGACAGAAATTTCTCTCTTGCCATTTTGGTTCAGGTTGGTGCACTTTCTTAAATACCACCACTCTTGAAAATGTTATCTAATGAAACAAGTGCAAACAGAAGCACAATAGTGTATCTATTCTCTTGCTTCCCTCATGACAAGACTTCTGTCACTATTTACTTTTCCATCTATCTGTTTTTGTGTGATTCCAAACGTCTGGAATGTAGTGATGTCACAACACCAAGCTGTGAAACTGGATACTCGCAAGATGCCCTTTCCTTTCTTAGACGGAGCAGACAGGTGTGGTGCACTACATTACGATCCTTGCAACTCACAGACCTTGCATTGTTTTAGTTTTATGATGCCTCAGAATCTAAAGGTCAAACAGGTTTGGTCAAAAACGCCAGAAATCCACAGACAGGTATTTCAAGTTTAACATCAAGTATTAAAAGTGTACTGAGGTTCATATGAGGGGGGTCATGCGATGTACTTACACACGTCCTTTCTACTTGTATATGAAACACTTGCACCTACATGCACAACAGAGCAATTGTATGTGACGACTGTCATTTTAGATTATGCTATTTCAAGGTATTCAGAGTCACAAAGCAAGCTTCAGGCCTGACAGTGTAAAAATCTTGTCAGGTGGGGGCAGGGCAATGGACAACAAAGATCGAATGACGCCAAGCAGGAGTTTACATCCAAACAAACTTTTCCGGGACAAATCATCCTAGGACTCTCAAATCCCAAGAGAGTTTGAGTGATATTTATAATTGAAAACTCATTTCACTCGTGTTTTTTCTTTTGTCAAGCAAAACTATTGGAAGGTCTCTTGAAAGCAATCTCTGCATTTTCATAGTTTATTCGTAATCTTATTCATGTTCTCTGTAATCTAGCCTTTCCATACACATAAATGATAAAATCTAATAAATTACTTTTTGTTGCAGAATAGTTGTTTTTATACACATACATACAACAGCATTGCTATACATGACTAAAATGGCCTATACTTTCTATGTATAAGATGGAAAATAAAATAGGAACATCAGATTCTCTTATTATTAACTGACTACTTCAATGGAAGCATACCTCTCCCTTTTAATACATGAGCATAATAGAAAGATGACATTAAAAGGGCAAATAAATAAATAACAGCAGTGGATGCCAGGAGGGGTGACCGTTAATGAAGCATAGGGGGGCAGGCAAGCGGAAGAATCGATGCTTTCTTCTACTTAATGTTAAATTACAACAAGCCATTATTCATTATTAGGTATAATTAACAATTAAAGCCTAAATAGAAATTAGGCTTTAATTAAACCGGACAAAAGAAAACGTCCACTTTTAAAACCAGAGCCCTGAAAAATGAGGAATGGGAATCCTTCCGAATCTGGTTCTATGAACGATTGATTAAAGTACCACGAGCTTTAAGTACAACACAAACACTAACAATTTTTGGTTTAAAACACTACAGTATAAATAATAGCACGCGTTTTAGTATGCCACTTTTAATTTAGTAACCTCTCCGAATGATTCATTTAGTGTGTCATATTTTGATTAACTTAAAAGAACCGATTCAAAAGAGTCATTTACTCGGGAATCGGACTGCTTCGGTTGGGCTGAGCTTTAGGAGTCAGTTCTTTATAGTAGTGAATCAAAGAGTCATTCTTTGGGGAATCGGACTACACTAGTCACGCTGTCTGTTTCAAACACCAGATTCAGAGTATTTTAATACGGCGGGAAACACAAGTTTAGGAAATTTACACGTCATGAAATTAAAAAGAACAGTTTAAAGATTCCAAATCGTAAACAGAGAACCGTAAAGCAGTTTCAACTTCACACAACTGTTGAACACACACTAGTTAACTTACATCATGTAGATGCATTAGTATAACAACACTAGAATAATACTGCGTAGTAGTAAGTAGACTAAAGTCTCAAATGTGTTCGTATAATAGCTATTCAAACTCCCACAACGTGTGGCTCCACAGTCGTTGAATATGAAGTGATGCGAAAAAACATACCTATAAATTCCATGGTTGATATCGATCCCGCAATCAGTTATAGTCACATCCCTCCGCGAAAATAAAACGAAACAATCCCAGAGAGCAGATGAGCCGGTGTTTAGTGAGTGAAGTCTCTCACAGCACACCCCTTCACGCAGTCCATACACTGAGGAATGCAGTAAAGCCTGAGCCAGATCCAGTCAGTCTCAACCTACTCCGCTTTTCTCTCTGTTACTCTATTGAAAAGAGCACAACAATGGCTGTCCTCTCCGAGGATCAATCTACAGACGATTGCACACTGTCCGTCTTCAGACATTACCAGGAAATGTTTAAAACCAATAAATCAAGCAGGCTGACAAGCTAAATCCCTTGTTTTGAAGGTATTTCACCCAAAATGAAAGTTCAGTAATTTACTGGCAGTTATGTTGTTCTGCCAAAGAAAAAGCCAAATGGGCTTTGATTATGATGGTTACCAGAAAAAAAAGAAGAGGAGGAAGGAAACAAAACTAATGCAAAGGTGCCAATGACTCAATATAGCACAGATCCTGATAACCTACAGAACAGAAATATAAAAATATGGCTACACTATTATATTTCACTCATTGTGTAACACTGAAGAAAGACATTCACCTGTTACATGCGTGAGAAAGAACAGGAAACCCTCACTGCTCCCGAACAATATAGTGGAATGAATGGAGGAAGTGAGGCAGCTGGATGAACAACTCAATTTATTTTTCTGAGCATTAGCATTGTGTTAATGCCATTTCATACCATAGTTTTATCATTAAAAAGAATGGAAGTCATGAGAAAGCAGTGAAATACTGTAACTATGTTTGCAAGATGCAATACAGAAAAAGAATAGAGTTTATATTTTAAATAAACGTAGGATTTAAGCTTTGTTTCAGTATAAACAAAATTTGGTTTCAGTGTTAAAATGGTATAGATTATTTAACTATCTTCTGGGACCCGCTGTTTAAATCAATTAAGTAATGCTTATTTTTCCACTTAATATGGGTTGAAGCTACATATAACAGCAGCTCACACTGTGAAATGTATCATAGCAACAAGTCTGGCAAGGAAATATTTGCAATTTCAATCTCCCAGCATGCCAAAGTCACACAATATGGTCACTACCGAATGACACCATGCTGACTGTTTTAGATCAAATTTTGCAATCTTCAGGTATTTGATCTGTAGTTTTCCTCCAATCCTTAAAATATTTAGTGATAGACTGCAGCATTGCAAAAAATAAAATATGCATTTCTGCGACATTCAGATTCTATATTGTCTCATATTTAACAGTCAACTATTTTTTATGTTATTTACACAACCAAGCCAATTCAATAAATCATAGATGGATTAAACTTTATATAGTGCAAGATGGTTGCTCTGAGAGGAATAGACTAAAGCTTGTCTTCTAGCTCACTGAAGAAGCTTTTATAGAGGTCAAAGCAACTGCACTGCAAGCCTATAACTATGTATTTGGAGTTACTTTATAGGGGAGTCTGTGAGGTGGAGGGATATTATAGGATGTCAGAGGAAAGCTCTTAGATGAACGTATCAGAATTTCAGCCTTCTAACTTGCTATAGGAAAGCGTCAAGTCAGTTAAATCATCCTGTATATCGCTGTATAGGCAACAACATGGTTACATTTTCTAACCCTAAAGTCCAGCATTGCAATTTTTCAGTTTTACATTTCTCTAAAATTCACCCCAAAACAATATATGCTAAACTTCATTAATTTTTGGAAACAGTGGCTTCCTAAAAACACATTTAAGGAGAAAAACCCAAAATGCAACATCAGATGATGGTCTCAAGATGACCGAAAAAGGAGCCAGAAAAAAAGACCAGTTGCAGTACAAATATTACAATAATTTTCATCGAAAATTCAAGATACAGAGAAACTGAAAATTACACTGCAGCATCCAAAAGGCCAAAGCAAACAAGTAGAATTATGTGCATCTATAATGCACTGAGAAAATTGTAGGAAAGAGCTGATAACAATACTCCTATAATGGCCACCCAGATAGATCTGATACATATAGCCTCGAACTTTGTTCCTTCTTCCAATGGGCATAACAACAATATTCTGCTATCAACACACTAGTAGCAGTTTTTCTTGCCCTAAATAAGCCAGGAAGTTCTTTTGATCTGCCTCGCCCACCACGTAAAATGTGAATTTCTCAAAAATTTGAATTTTTTTTTTTATTTGTTTCAATAAAACACTAAAACATGTTGCACAAAGACCTCAGGGGGAAAACAGACTTGGGGACCAATATTAGTGGATTCTGTAAAGCTGAGTCATCTTCCTCGCCTCAACATGTATAAATATCTAAATCAATTGGACATATTCTTTAGTGCAACAATAGAATGAGATGCATTTCATCTACCAAAATAGATTTCCATTATTCTATTTTAGTCTCGATTAAATGCTTCATTAATACTAGCAAATAGGTTAAAGAGAATGTTGCTATTTCAAATATTGCATTTATTAGGGATAGTTAACCTAAAAATGAAAATTGCCATCATTTACTCATACTCATTTAGTTCCAAATGTGTATGACTTCTGTTTTCTGTGGAAAACAAAAGAAGATTTTTTTTTTTTAAATGTCTCAGAGCCAAAGGGTTTAATGTTATTTTTGACCGCTTTCATTGTATGGACAAAAACAGCTGAAACATTCTTAAAAAATATCTTATTTTGTGTTCAGCAGAAGAATCTAATCTTTAAAACCAGATTTTGTGTGGAAGGAACATCCACAATTCAAACCTAATTGCAAGTACATAAATAGCTCAGTTGAGCGAAGTCAGAACCTCATTGTCTTGACAACCATGAGAAAGACGGAGCTGGAGCTTCAATAAGTGATACACCTCTCCTCACTTTTCTTGCAACAACAGAAAAAAAAAATATGTATGATTCAGAGATCGAAACCATACAAACTGAAAACCACATATGATCTCACAAAATTTTTTGTAGCTGTGAATCTAACAGCCTCTAGAGACTCAACCTGTTCTGAATTGCCATAGAAATCCTGGACTCTCCCCTCACCACCCTGGCTGCGGAGTGTCTCATTGTCAAACAGAGCGAACATTAACATATAAATAACCCTCTTCTCTCGCTCTCTGAATCCGTGGCGGTGCAACTTAGGAGGGTCTGGAGAATGAATGACTCTCTTAGTCACAGAGATTTGTGCATTTCTCTGACCGCTGCCTTTAGCAACCGGCCCACTGGGTCAGTGTCCGCACCCCCGCACGTACTGGCACTGAATGCGAGACCAGTCAGAGGGCAGCTTCAGTTATTGCCCCCTAGGCCTGGGAGGGAACGAAACGCTGTCCAGAGAGAAAGAGAGAGAAAACTAACAAAGTAAAAACAGTGAGTTTTGTTCTGCAAAATTACATTCCTCTATACTCCTCCTCGCACAAGCTTGCCCAGCCCACAGAGGTCGCAGGATCAAACGTACCCAAACACAATGAATCATTATGAGAAAAAGGTGCGGATATGGAGGTGAATCAGATGATTAACCTGTTTTCATAATAACTGGAACTTTGAAAATTCTGGATAGGGAGCGTCCATCTGAGTCAGTTTGGATTAAAGGAATAATGTTCCCAAAAATGGACATATCCTCTTGCCATTAAAAGCTTGTTTGGCTTACTTCTGTTGAACACAAATTAAGACATTTTGATAAATATCCTTTTTTGTTCATATAATGAAACTCATTGGGGTCCAGTGATGGACCCCATTGACTTTCATTATATGAACAAAAGCAGACAAAATAATATCTAATTTTGTGTTTCACAGAAGCCAGTCAGTTATACAAGTTTGTAACAACATGAGAGTGAATAAATTCTGCAAGACTAAACACTTTCATGTTGTAACAATGAGGGCGATGTGTGTATATATGCGAATAATTATGCATTTGATACTGTTGTACAACTGATCTTTGTTTTGTGAAATATTCTGCAGTTTTTAGCATGCATATTTTCGCCCCCAATCTGGTGTTTTTCAAAGCCCAGCCTGCGGTGTTGCAGTTAAATCCACTGCTTTGTTATCCTGATCCTCTGTGCTTGTGGCAGTGGATTCAGGAGTAATGGTTCCGATGTTACAAATGCACCTACTGACATGAAATCCGTATGCAAATCCATATGCTATAAGCTGCAGTGTGAGCATGCTTGCTTAACAACATCTTAAAGCTACAGCAAATGCTAAAAGAGTGCCATTTGATCCCCTGGTATAAGCTTCATCTTTGAAACCCTATAGACAGAGTAAAATCTTCTGTCAGAAGTAACTAGTGGTCCTGCTACTGGTTGAATCAGCAATTTAGCACCTTTTAAAGAGACTGCAAAAGAGAAGTTTCTATTGGATAAAAAATAGTCTGAGGCTGAGCATAACTAGAAAAAAATATACTTATAAAAACTAAACTATATAAAACTATATAAAAAATAAATAAATCATGGCATAAAGTTTAAGCTGACAGTTTGATTTTATATCTGATAACTGATAAATATCTGAAATTAAATCTCTATACTATTTTTGTATATCAAAAATTGAAAATTATTTTAATGCTACAGTGAATAATGGTCACAATATTAATTGAAAATCTAAAAAATTTATTTGCAAACAATTATATTTGGCAGTACTATTATTATTAAATTATTAATATCTTATGTCAATAACTTAGTGCTACAGTGAATATTAGCATCGCAATATTGACAAAAAATCTAAAATAAACTTTATTTGATAAAAATTATTACAGTATTATAAAATTTTTAATAGCTTCAACTGATAATTACTACATTATTTTTGCATCACAAATATAAAAATCTAAACTATTTTAAATGTTACAGTAAATTTTTACATAATATTAGTAATTAAAAACATGAAAAAAATCTTTATTTGATATAAATTAATTTTAACTATTTAATGAATTTTTAATGTTATTGCTAAATTAAAAATAACCTTTGAGTGATATATAATATAAAATGCAAAAATAGATGGAAATAAAAATGACAAACAAAAAAATAAACATCACTAATATTCTCTGATAACCCATATCAAAATTCTCTAATATATTCAAGTTTCCGCTTGAATATCCTTGTGGTTATTTTGCCTGACAAGAGAGCATAAATAGTCGTTTTGCTATCATAACAGAAAGACCACATACTGTAAATCTTACCTAACATGGAGGTTCCCTCTGGTGGATACTCTGGGAACTGTCCTTCAGAGGGCACACTGAATGTCCTTCTCAGGCTGCGACACTTTGATGAGGATCCTGTGGGGCTTTCATGGACCTCAGATGGCATCTGGGAACAAGTCAGAGGTCAGAGGTCAGTGGGTTGAGGTCACAGGGGTACACATTCTAATAGTGGGCCAGAAAGCTCCCTTTCCTGACAGTGCTACTATTTAACTAACCGTTTAAACGAATCTGAAAGCAATCTGTCAATCACAAACTATTTCAATACATTAAGTGAATTGATTATTCCCTTTCATAACCTCAAGATTAAATCGGGTTGGCTTAGGTAATATGCTGGAACTCATTAAAGAAGAGAACAAATCATTAAACTGTGCAAAATGAGGCTCCTTAAAGGGGTCATCGGATACCCATTTTACACAAGTTGATATGATTATTTAGGGTCTTAATGAAAGGTCTGTAACATACTGTGGTTAAAATTTCTCAATGGTAGTGTAAAACAACACCTTTACCCTGTCAAAATCAGCTCTGTCTTCAGCACTGGCCCGAGACGCTCAAGCCCTAGCCCGGCCCGTGTCCGACGGCTTATCAGAATTACCGGCCCGAGTCCGACCCGAGCCCGTTTTTTTCCCCCCCTTCTCCCAAAACAGCTTATACTACTGTTTCGGCTATTAAAATACTTAAATTTTGTATGTAATGGCAAAATGATATTTCGTTTCGTTTTTATATGAAGTTAATTTAGAGAAACGTTTGGAGCATTTTTGTTTGTTAAATAGTAATAAGTCCTAAGTTTAAGTTTTTTAAAGTAACGACCAAGTGGCCAGCGGCAGACAGTGAGCTGATCATAGCCTATGTTTGATCAATTTAGCCTCCTCAAATCATCACGACATGCCTAAAATAAAATCTATTGATATACTAAAACAGTTCAAGTATATAACAATGTTTAAACGTTAAACCTGCACTGTGCTGAGAGTGGAAGCTAAAAACGCGCTCTGCAGGACATGGAGGCAGAGTAAGCACTTGCTTTTTTTTTAGTGGAAACAACTTAAAATAGCCTACGACATCCTTTTAAAAAAAAAATTTTTATACCTTAGCTTATATATAAGGTAAGGTAAACAACGACAGAACTTTCATTTTTTAAAAAGAACTATCCCTTTAAGGAGGTCAGGCAAATTTACTTTATGATTTTGTTCAAATCACAGACATAATTGTCTGGAAAAATAATCCCATCCAAATCCAAATCACATCCGCAAACGATGCATGTAACCCTCACAAGGGGAAATCTACAACAAAGCACAAACATCATCTGCGTGTCTTCATTTAACTGTCCTTCGCTCTTCATTCTGATGGAGAGGAAGAGAGAAGAATGAGGGGATAGAGCATAGGGAAGGAGCGCTGTTACCTCTTCCTCCTTGTTGAGCAGAATGAGCTGGCTATCGGTCAGGATGCAGTACTTCCTCTCCCAAACGCAGGGCTCCGTAAATGGCGACTGGCCGCAGGACAAGCGGTGGCTGGGCGGCCCCTTCACATCTGTACACAGGGGACAGAAAAAACACCTCAGAATGGGTTGCCACAGAAAAGGACCACCACAAAACCAGGCTTTCTTCATGTCAGCAATGATTCTCTTCGGACTAAAACTTCAGAACTGAGCAACGCTTTTAATTGGACTTCCAAAATATGCGGCTACATATTCCCTCAGCTTGCAGAAATAGACAAGGTCCCTCAGAGAGGCACAGACTCTCGTCTCTTCTTTATTTAATCACCAGTTCACCTCACAAAAATAGACTGGACAATGATGTTGCTCATAAGAAAATGAGTCACACTGGACTCATTAAATGCTGCTGTGAGCAATTTCTGCATCAGTAGCAGCATCAAATGGATTTGTAAAAAGAACAACAGTCCACTGTTAGGACAAACAGCTAGTGCGGTTTCAAATGCATCTCATTGGCAGAAAGCTGCTTTCAACATTTCTGATTGGACAATATAATGCTGCAATCACATTCACAAATGTGTCAGGTAACAGGAAAAAAATTAAGGATATATAAAAATACTACACTACTGTAGGTTTGGGGTTGGTTTTAAAAGTATTTTGTAATGATTTTTAAAAAAAGTATATTATGTTCACCAGGACAGTATTTATTTTGCATTTATTAAAAAAAAAGAAAAAAAGGAAAAAAGTTTTTGTATCCATAACTCCAGTCTTCAGTGTTACATGATCATAAATCATTCTAACATGCTGATTTGCTGCTCAAGAAATATTCCTTATTATTATTATTAATTCTGAAGTTGTTCTGCTTAATATTTTTGTGGCAACTGATACATTTTTTCAAGATTATTTGATAAAAAAAAAGAAAATTCAGAAGAACAGCATTTATTTGAAATGGAATTATTTTCATTACATCGTTAATGTCAATTTTAATGAATTTAATGTACCCCTGCTGAACTATTTTAAAATAATTTTAACAATCACTGACCACACACTTTCACCATGTGACTTATGTATGAGTAAAACAGAATATTCAACAAGAATACAGCAATGCAAAACTGTTTTTATTCTAAATGAGAGTTTATCTATCAGTAATTGACTGGATTGAGAAAAGCGGACGTCGGAGGGTGGCTGGGAAGAGTTGAAAAAAAAGGGATTGGTGATGTCATCTGAAAGGAAAGTCGTTTCAGAGGCAGAGCAAATTTTTACATTGTGATTAAAAGATTACAAAGACTCTTATCTCTTCAAAATAACGAAATGACTGAAATAGCTGTAATTGAACTATGGTGTTCTGCTTACTGCTGCCTGTAGAGTGCAGTGTTATACTAGTTTATAGTGTTGCTCATGTGCTCAAGCAATCCACCTCTTTCACAGGATTCAATCTCAGTGGAGGAAAAGGACACCAGGAAGCTCAAAATTCTTTGCATCTCTCTCAGAGCAAATGAACAAACCCTGTTTGGGAAAACATCTGCTTTTTTAAAGCAAGAACTGAGTGATTCGATGTGTTCAACACCGAGTGCATTTTGGGAACGCTCACATATCACATACCAACGAGTGGAAGCACTTGTTTGAAAAAATTACTGACAAAAACCCTGGCGGTCTTCCTTGTCTATTAATTGATCATTTTAGACCTTCGCTAAGCTTCATCAATCAGTTCTGGCTGACAGTTTTGCTGTGCGGTTGACCAGAGCGAGACACAGAAAGAACATGTCAGGACTCAAGGTCAGAGGTCAGCCCGCCCTGATGTCACTCTGGATCAGCCGACTGGGCCAATAGTGGCCACACTTCAGTTTTTCCCAGGGCTCATGACTAAATTAACACCACACAGACGCAGAAGAAAGTGACGCAA
This sequence comes from Barbus barbus, assembly GCF_936440315.1. Lineage (NCBI taxonomy): Eukaryota > Metazoa > Chordata > Actinopteri > Cypriniformes > Cyprinidae > Barbus > Barbus barbus. The sequence goes on from NC_136754.1 coordinate 10,863,753, forward strand.
TGTGTCTCAAGAGGACGGGTGTGACTGCTGCATCCCGGCTCAGTTTATTGAACGCAGTCATCTTGCCCACGACTATTTTCCACATAAGTTATCAGCCTAAAGCAATACTATGACGAAAATGCACAAGGGGGAAAGAAAAAACACTAGCTCTTTGAACAATGTGAGATCAGGAGATAGAGCGGACAGAGAACTGATAGAAAGATTCAGAAAGAGAGCCAACTGACCAAAATAAGGACAGAGAAAAAAAGTACACAGTGAATAGAGCTTGGTGGTCTTTTTTTTGATGATATTTGATATAAATTATTTATTTTCACTCTTCTTTTTTTTTTTTTTTTTTTTTAAATCGGAGAAACCATTTCAGTAAATAGCACAAGATGCTATAGATTTAAAACGTTTATTGTAAAAATGTAAAACAAAAAAAATTTAAAGCAAACATTATTTAATAATTTTAATATACATGAACCAATTTACACTATGATTCTTTTTAAAAAATCTTTTTTATTCTTTTATTCAGCAAGGATGCAATATTTGATCAAAATGTCGGTAAAGACATTTGTTACATTTCTATTTCAGACAAATGTTGAACGTTCTATACTATTCTATATCCTGAAAAGATGTTTCATGGTTTCCACAAAAACATTTTTGAGCACCAAATCAGCATATCAGAATGATTTCTGAAGGATCATGTGCCCGTGAAGACTGGAAGAATTCCACTTTGCCATCACAGAAATAAATTACATTTTGAAATGTATTCAAATAAAAAGCAATTATAATTCCTAATAATATTATTTCACAATATTTAGTCGTTTCACGGACATTTTTACCGTTTAGTCGTTTTTATTTTCAAATAAATACAGTTTTGGTGTAAACCAATTCCAAACCTCTGAACATAAAATATTATATAAAAATTGAAGAAATAAATCACTTTTTTTTTTTTTTAAATGATGAAATCAGATAGATAGAATGGACTTAGAAATGAACCAAACATACCAAGTCATTTAAATCTTGTTTTTGCTAATAAATCTTAAATCAGAAATGCTATTAAGATTCAGTTGGCTCTCTGTACACTTACATTTTATGGAAAAAGCAGCTTGGACAAACTCCTTTTATTTTCCATGGAAAAAGTCAAATTCAATTCAAGTTTATTTATATAGTGCTTTTTACGATACAAATCGTTGCAAAGCAGCTTTACAGGAAATTAAGTTTCCACAATATATTTATATATTGCAGAAACTTAATATATTTAACTTATGGCAAAATTTGGTAATTCTGTATGTTGTCTGAGGGTTGGCATCCTCTGAGGGTTTGGCATCATCTCTTCTCAAATGTGTCACAAATGACATGAGGTTGATTAAATGATAAGAGAAATATACTTTTTGGGTGAATTATCTCTTTAATGACCCATGAGCCATTCACAGTGTTGATTGTGTTATATCACCAGAGATTGATCATCATGAATATATTGTGACTATTGGTAATATCACCCAGCCCTAGGTGTGAACAAAGGAGTTTGGAAGAGAACGAGCTCAACACTGACAACGACACAAACATTTCTTCTATTTACTGCTCTGCAAACAAGCATACAACTGTGTAAACAGACATGCTTTAATGGGTGTTTGGATAAATGCTGGAAGGCAAACGAGGGAGACTGGCGGCGCTCCACTCAAGGCGGCTGCGGAAAGATGGATGTGAAATGTGTGGGAGTGGAGGGAGCCGGCTCAATCTAAAGACTGTCTGTTTGAGACGACAGCTCACGCTCAGCGGCACAGAGGCAGCGTATAACATATGGACGGGTGAGATACAGTGACTTCTCCAGAGATCTCATATGCCATTCAGAAACGTGTGAAGCTGTTGGGAAAGCAGTTGACAACTCCATCTGATGGAACACAATATCTTCCATAATTATCTACGCACATTGAGACTCCAGGCACGAGAGATTTTAAAATAACCCTGTTCAATAACACCAATATTTGCATTACAATGTGTAAATTGTGCGCCACTAGCATCGGAATTTAAAAAAATAGCTGTCTATTTTAATCTGTGTATCAGCGTTATTTAAACCTCGTCAACCAGCATCATCCACTGACTCTCAAGGAGATTTATTTGAGGAATTTTAATTGCATCCCGTACTGAATCATCCCGTTCTGGTGAGGATGAGGGCTTCACCTGCACCTGTTCATACCAGCTATGTGCAAATCACAGCTTCTCTCTGAGGAGAGTAAAAGGCCAGTGAACATTGAGGATCAGAGATCTCTCAAAACTAGCAGATGGAAAACAGCCTCTCAAAGCCCTTTATTCTTGCCATTGGAAAGAATTCAATAGTGTTTTCAGAGCTGAGAATTCTCATTTACATCTCACTGAACTAGTCTTGATTGCATATGGAAGGCTATACATTGCAGATTCATTTATTTGACTTAATTTGCAGGAGTGTTATGCAGAATTATGACAACGGTTTAAAATCTTTAGAAAACCTTGGGAGAAAACTCTTCTCTGTGCAAAATGCAACACAGCATTCCCACCCTTTTTGAAGCAAAGTATTTCTATATTTTTTCTAGTTGTTGTTCATGACTGCACAATTAATTTTACAGTAACTGAATAGAGGTTGTTCCATTTGCATTTTGGGTACCAATTACTTGAATTAATAGATTTGAAATAAATTTATTGGCATACAAAAAGCGCAAAAGAGACTTTAATTGCAGCTCAGTGAGGATTCAGCTTCCTTAGGCTCCGTGTACAGCATAAACCTTCCACGATTTTTAACTATTTAGATTTTATGAAATTAAGGCCTGAGAATTTATATTTTTCCAAAAACCATTCATATTTGCAGGATTTCTAACAGCATCTTGGGCACATTGCCAGTTGTTACACAAAAATCATTTGACATCCATTAGTTTAAAAAAAAAATAGCTTATTTACAGTAATGAAAGTACAAAAATGTAATCAAATAAAAACAATGTCATCTTTAAAGTGTTAACCAGGGAAGGCCTCAGCAAACTTTTAAGGAGGCCTCAATAAACATTAATTATTTGAAATGAGACATTAAATTAAGCACGGATAGTCCAGGTTCTTGATTCTGATTGGTTGAGCCAAGTTCGAAGCTGTTGTAAATTACTCTACAAACATACACCTTGGTTTACATTTGTGTGTTGCTCGGAAACCACTTTGTTGGAACCACAATGTTTCTGAGTAACTACATTGTTTGGCGGAAGAACAATGGGCGAATTCCAAATGGAAGTGAGCATCCCTATGCCCTACTCCCTTCGAAGGGCAGAGCCCTTGAAGTGTGTTCTTTGAAGGGTGTAGGGCAGTACTGTCTCGTATAAGCGTTTGGAACTCCCTTGGTGAAGGGAATGATGGACAAAACGTTCCCTTGACAACGCTACGTGTGCCTGCAGCATTCAGCGTTCCAACAGTTGTTGCAAATAAATATTTCTTCTTGTTATTATTTCATTCAAATACTGTCTAATCGTGTCTTATATACTATTAAACTTTTTCAACCTAAACTTGCTAACAATACAGTCTTACAAAATATTTTTGTCAGTGATAGAAATATGATTTATTACATAAAAACAAAGACAAATTTAATTAGCTTATTCTACTTACATATGCATGTAAGGTCAAAATAAACCGCAACTTTGCTTTAAAATGCATCGCAAGATCTCCTAAGTGAAGATCACATGATCACAAACGGAAATCACTTCCGTGAAGTGACCATCGCATGTTCCCTTCGCTAAGGGACTTCTGGAAGGGCCCTTTGTGAAGGGAATCAGTTGTTCACTTTCGTTTGGAACGTCCCTACAAATGGCGTCCCAGCCGTCCCCTTCAAGGGTGCAAAAAAGCCATTTGGAATTCGCCCAATGTTTTTATTAATATCATTACACTTTATTTTCTCTGTTTTAATTTGTGAAACCTAACTATGTATATGGAATAACCATTTTATAAAAGCAATAAGCCCTGTGAAGCCGTGGTTTACAGTGAATTTATAACAGCTAAGGGGGTTGTAGGCACTCCTCAATTATAAATTCAATGCAAACCACGGCTTCTTGGGGCTTATTGCTTTATTAAACAAGCATTAAAATAAATTAAAAGCAACTAAAAATCAAGCGATTTCATATTCTAATTCACCCCTTCACTTTCTTTTCTTTTGGATGAACCAGGGTTAAAGTTATAAAAAAAATTATATATGGCAATATCACTTCTAGTCCTGGAAATGTCATGTAAATTAATTAAATCGACCATGTGTTTTTTCTAGAGAAAATACTAATTATGCTTGGTCTGAATCATTCTTTTACATTAAGACTATTTCTCTGGATGAATGTACTGTAAATTAGCAAAGTAACAGCAAAACAAACTAGAGAGTCTCTAGCCCACTGAGAAGGCAAAACATTTAACACTTGCTCAGGAACCTAATTACTGTGATCTCCTGCTAAATATATCAGCGGTATATAAAGCCCCCTCCCTGAGGTGTACGGGCAAGAGAACATTTAGTTAAGTGCGAGTATGTCATCTGAAATCTAGCGTGAAAATCACATCTGTCCTGGCAAAGTCCTTCAAAAAGTCCTGTTACATAACCTCCGCAGAAACTCATTTTAACAAGAATGTTATTTCTGCAGAGTTCAGCGTGTCCATCATCCTCAACTGAACTCATCTTTCACTTCAAATATCCTCTAGATTGTAGCGCAACGTCAGCAATGACAAGAGTACATGCAAAGGATGTTACCCAACATGCTCTGTGAGGGGGGCGGCAGCTCTGAAGTGAGAAAACTGATACTAATCAAACCCTGAAATGACAGAAAGGTCGGTTAAAATGTCAGAGAGACACGGGGATGAATAAAACCCCCACAAAAAGGCAGGATCTCTTGCTAAATAAATTTATTGCTATAGTATTTCATAAGAAAGACTTGAAAAATGTACCAGAAAGAACAAACACTCATTTCTCTGGAAAGGAAATGCAACCACAGAAGCAAAGGCTAGATCAGGTGACCTCTGTGGGGAAACAAAAATGACAGACACAAATGAAGCCACCCCTTTCAACAGGGATGTGCAAAACTAAATATTTTTAAGATGACTAATGATTTGTCTGAAAGACTATTCGACTAATCTGTGTTAAGGAAGCCCTGTAAAATGAGGCTGGTTTCAGGTTTACCTGACCCCAATTAGACAAGCTTCTTAGGGGAGGCATATTCTAGCTGCTACAAGAAGTGTAAAGAAATGGAACAAATATATATATATATATATATATATATATATATATATATGTGTGTGTACACACAAATATAAAATTAACAATAATGTATAACTAAATTTTTTTAATAAAAAATTTAATTGACAATTTAAAACAAAACTAACAAACAAAAAAAGTTTCTCTAACATGTCAAACATTGTGACCAATTCCATCGACTACGGTGAAATTGAAAAATAAATAAATAAAATAAAAATTTTAAAAAGTGAACATCATACCCAGCTTCTGCACTGATAATTTTGGCCCTGAAGATATACTCTGAGCTGTGAGGGCAATTCTTTTAACAACAGTGAGCCGTGGTGTGTAAAGGACACCTGGGCTCTAGAAAGGGTGTAATAAGACTGTAACCGTGTGGGTGTCCTAGAAATGGTCCTACGTGCACCCATATGTTTGTTTGTGCAGAAGCACAGCTTGAAAACAATTACTGCAGGGTGGCTGCCAGCTGATCCCAAGAGCTGCCAGTTTGTGACCCTGTAATGGAGCTGGAGCCCACAAATAGAGCTCAACCAAGAGGTCAGCAAAGGTTCAGACAGACTAGCAGGAAGTGAGCGTGTATGTGTTAGATTAAAGCTCCATGTGTGATACAGGATGATAATGTGATATCATCATGTTTGTGAGACATCTGAGGTAATAAGGCATGTGTGGACTATCTATGCGAGTATAAAAAAGTAAAACAGATGAGTCAAGCCAGTGTTGCCTCAGCATGTGTGGTACACCATGGTTCATGATGTTTGAGTAACTTGGCACGCAGATATGTCACAAGCAGATCAAACATCTGTGATGAGCATGTGCGTGACACTGACCGGGACAGGCCTAATGTACATCTCTATGATCACAGACACCCACTGAGGCCCAGACCGGCCTTGCATGTGTCTGATGAAGGGTAATCCTAACCCCTGCAGCCCTGCCTGGAATGTCTTCAGCTGAAGGAGAGGTCATACCACCTGTCTGGGATGAGGTTTCAGACGAGGGAATGCCTGGGACCGCTAATCACTGCCAACACAGAGAAAACTCAACCGCCTCCTGCTTTTAAAACAGCACTTTGTCAAGAAACTAAACTCTCATCAACACTCCTTGCAGTTTATTTCAGTGGTATAACCCTAGAAACAGCTCACCAAAACACCATTTATTTACCCTGATGTTGCTGCAAAAACCATGACTTTTATTCTTCTGTGGAACATAAAAAGAAAATCCCATATGAATAAATCTAAATGGGAATGTGTGCAATCAAGCTCCAAAATTTGAAAAAGCACAATAAAACTGGCCCATGCCTCATCTACTATATTCCAAGTCATCCGAAGTCAAACATTAGGTTTGTATGACATATAGACCAAACTTAAAGTCATTTTTTATTGAAAATCCTCCTCTAAGCTAAATTAAATATGGGAAACGGAGATCGTTTGACATCATTTTAGAGTGAACTATCATTTAAATGTTGCAGTTTGTGTGTTATGTATGATTTATAAAAGAAGTTAATTTAACACTAAGCTACGTTATATACACAAACAACTAATTTTTAGGTCGCAAACATACTGGTTCATACTGTTGAGAGATTCTCAAACACTTTATGAGCCACTTTGATTGTTTGATCACAAATGGGACAAAGTTACTTCTCGTGTTTTCTCATGACAAACCACCCTATAAAAGTAGTTCATAGCATACTGCAGACATATGAGGAAAGCAGAAGTGGAACGAAGTGAGACAACAGGGAAGCATCAGTTGTTGCAGAACTAAAATACGGATGTTAATGGTCTAGCTCCTTTTTAGACTACACCATATTCTGGTCTAACTATGAATTAAACAAAAACGTCTAATAAAAATTGAAGCACTGTTTGTTTACATAAAACTGTGAATATGCACACAGTTGTTCAAAACAATTTTTACTGCTTTTTTGATTAAATGAATGCAGGATTGAGCATCTTTCAAAAATATTAAAAAAATATCTGACTGACCCCCATATTTTGAACACTATATTGTATCAAACTGCAATGTAATATAAACAACCAGTCAAAAATTACACTAATTTAAGCGCTCATCCACACAAAGCCAGAGCATTCCCTATCCGATCTGTTTTTCCTTGTTCTTCTGTAAACACGGCGTCATCTCAAGAAATATCTTTGTGTACACGAAACCACTGAAACAGACTCAAAACGATGTAGTATACATGCCAGACCAGTATGTGGCGATGTAATTCTCCCACAGAGATACACTAAAACGGAGAACATAACTTGGAGCATGCGCATAAACCCTGTGCGCTGTATCCAAACCCAACACAAGAAGAAAAAGACAAACATGGAACAATACATTTATTGATCTGTGTTAATGTTAGTTAATAAAAACACATTGTTCATGTTGTTGTTACTGCTGTTACGTGACGTAGTCATCGTTTCACAAAATATACGGATTGGCTGTACACACGAAAACGAAAGGCTGACTCATCAGATTTATCCACTTTGGTTAATTTGGTTTCAAATAATAGCAGTTTCAGGCTCCCAAAACACTGGATCAGTCTGGACGAAACGCCGATATGATACAAAATTTTTACATATACAGCTAAACTCTGTGTGGACGGGCCCCAAGTCTCACAAGCCTCAAGTACATACAGTTCTTGGTGAAGAAAAAAAAAAAAAAATCAGGATGAAAATAAGTTTAGTAAATCAAAAATTTCACTTTGTGATTCACCGTGAGAGTGAGTTGTTAGGTTGATTCAAACTGAAAACTTGTAGTTTGAGAGTGATTAAAAAGAACCACAAGAGAGTCATTTGTTCACCAACTGTTATACGCTGGTCCCAGGATGTTTGATGGTTTAGTGTAACCAGCAAGAACATCACATTAGAAATGTCTGTCTTTTTATTGCCTTTGTTTCACTCTACAGCCTTATTACTTTTTTCTATCAGTTTCAAGACATGCTGCAAGCTCAGCAAAAACACTTTCTTATTGTAATGCCACTCAATAGAAAATCAATTGTCCTTGTTTTGTTTAATGGAACTGGTTCTGTTTAAGAGGGCTATTGATTCCCAACCCTACATTCAGTGTACATTAATAGAATCAGATTACATCACTATTAAGCACATACTCAAACATCCAGTCTATTGCTCAGTTTAGAAACATGAATTGGCTGATTATACTGGGATCTTTCACCCAAATGAGTCTTTTCATTACGTTGGACTTTCATTAGTTTCATATATGTCCTAATGCCAAATTCCCACAGTGCTTGCCAGGTGTGCGCACACCCTGACACACAAACAGATCACGAAGGAGAACAGAAGATGCTTTGTGTCGCTCAGCCGTGGAGCGTCACCCTCCTGCCCTCTCATGAGCCAACCTACACAGCGCCCAACCACCTGGTCTCCACGACAACCCTTAAACACAAACAGCCCATCCAATAACAATGCCTGAGCACAGAGGGAGGGGTGTGGCCACACCAGGTTGACAATTTGTGTGGAAGAACACTAAAGTCACCACAGGGAAAGTGTGCGTGATATAGCGTATACACTGTAAAAAACAAATTCCTTAATTTATGGTAAAAAAAAAACGGCAGCTGTGGTTGCCGGAAATCCAGTAACAACATTTTAGGTTTTACGGTTTTAACTTAAATTTACGGTTAAATACCGTAATTTCATTAACTGATATAATGTTAATATACCAACCTATTGAAGTACTGAAATCTGTTTTGTACCTTTGAAATACACTGATAAACATCAAATGCAGGTGATGAGAAAGTCACATGATGAACCAAAGCCCATCACAAGCAGCTTTAAAATAATAACATATATAGAAGATGCACAGTGTCATTCACACAAGCACTAAACACCATCATGGTGAGACTCAAACTGAAATATACAATAAACTTTAGTTTAACAACATTATATGTAACATACAACCCTAATAAACATAACTGATAAGAAAAAACTAAATAGAAACAGTTATTTCAAAGAAAAATTCTGGGAATCCTGGGAACGTCAGTTTACGTTTTTTCCCTGTAAATTTTACAGGAACTTACCATTAACCATTTAACAGGTTTTTACTGTAGCATTTTCATAGTTTTTTTTACCGTTGAAATCACAGTCATTCTTTTACGGTGTATGTAATGGAGTAAGAGAGATAACAGCGAGAAGGTGTGGTGCAGAAATGGCCCGTATACCCCTGATTGACGGCTCGTCTCATGTTATATAAATAGCCCATATGAAACCGTGAGAGAGCAAATGTTTTACCACTGTTACCACAGACTAATGGCAGCACTGAAGAAAAATAATTCTGTTTCTGTCTAGCACTTCCGCTCAGCCTATACAGCAGGGAGTGGTATGACAAATCTTTTATATATACATATACACACACATATACACGCATGTACGTATGTATGTGTACGCAAATAATAAACTATAAAAAAATACACATAAAAGTAATAATAAAAAAAGAAATATAAAAATATTTATACCTATTTTTTGTTAAGAATTGTATTATGCGTATACACATTTTTGATGCAAAAAGGGGTGTAGCCATTAGTAACCTGAATGGCTTCTGGTGCCATTGTCTTCTAGTTATTTTTAGCTGTATAAACAGCTCATTATGCTTCTTGATAATGCAAAGTGGTAGTTATTTATAGTTTTCGTAGTTATTTATCTATATATACACGCAACAATGGATTTTTTTTTTGTTAAATCCAGTGAGTTATTTACTTAAATTTAATACATACACTTAGAAACCAAAAATATTAATCTATAATGTAATATAATATAATATAAATTTATATCGGACTCTAAATTCTGAATGAATACGCCATACTGTATATGAAGTCATTGTGAAACAGACAAAATACACACCTGAGTTGAATTTTCATTGTGCTTGCGCAAGGCATATGTCCAAAAACAAATGGCATTACCATGGTACTGTATGTGTCCAAAAGCAGCAATACCATGGGATTTATTTGAGTTCAAAGCTGGGCAAAGTGCAGGACTCAAATTCTTGCAGATCATAATAAGATATTCAGCGTAAGCCCACAACAAACGCATCCACAGCCATCTGACTCTGGAATGGCAATTCATAAGCCCTTCAAATTAGCAGCTTTAATTGGTGTCTGGGGAGTTTGGGGGAGTTGGGTCCACAGAGACAGGAAATGACTGCAATTAACAGATTGGGCTATGATTGCAGCTCTGTGAGGATGCGTTTGTGGAACTTCCAGCTGGAGGAATAAAGTGGGGATGCTTAGGGGAAGTTGCGACTTTGTTTTGACACAGTTGGTTAAGCAGGATGTGATGTGCTGGGACAGGTTAATCAGCAATCTAACAGGGACTGGTCCGGCCTGGGAGGAACAGCTGTTGACTGCGGGGCGAGGTGGGGCAGCACTATCCTCTTACCCATGATGATCTCAGACACGCCACCATAGAAAAATATAAACACTTTGCAACTTAAGACACTGCTCAGCCACACAAAAATCAGTAGGGATGCATGACATATTGGCCATCAAGCAAGATTAGAGATTTTATTTTATTTTTTAACATACTGGATATTTGTCCATGCTCATTTACCAGACAATTTGTTAAACATTTACATGCACTCCAGCCCCACAAGATGTAGAGGAGTTTGTTTCTTTATCTAAACAGATTTGGAGGAATTTAGAATTACATCACTTGCACACCAATGGATCCTCTGGAGTGAATGGGTGCCGTCAGAATAATAGTCCAAACAGCTGATAAAAGCATCACAATAATCCACAACAATAAACAACAATCAGTATAGTAAAACAATAACAATAATTTATCAGCTGTGTGATCTCTTATTCTGATGGCACCCAATTACTGCAATGGATCTATTATGCAATGTTAAATTTAAACTAATCTACATCTTGGTTGGCCTGAGGGAAAGTACATTTTCATTTTTGGTTGAACTATTCCTTTATTGTTAATGTTTAAACACGAATTAGTAAAATATATAAAATATTTCATACTGTACATTATAATAACATGGCAAAATTTATTTTTTAGTATGATATTTTAATAGAATATGTATTAGTCAGAATTTCTAAATGTGCATCCCATATAATAATATAATACAATACATACACATATATATATATATATATATATATATATATATATATATATATATATATATATATATATATATAAACAAAAATTGCCAAAAATGGCGATAAGCATTCATATAATTTAGAAATCCAGGCCATGATAAAGTCAAACTCACCTCAAAACACCTGCTGTTAAATGAATTCCCCTTTTCTTTAAATGACGATTAACTGAATTTAGAAATATAAAAAGGTGTCCTTTCAGATCATTTCCCTAAAGCAAAATTTCACAAAATGCTTGCGAACAGCAGAATGGAGCTAGTGGGTCTGTGTCATCGAAGTGACAGGAGAGTGCTTCGTGTCATTCATTATTCACATCATCAGCGTCACAAGCCTTTTACCATCGTACCACTCAAGCAAAGCAGCTCTGAGACGTCACACCATCGTCCCTTTGCCCTTTAATCTGCACACTCAAACATCTTCCTCCTAAAATCGCAAAGACTACATTTGTTCAGTCAGTTGTAACTCCTTGTAGAAGCTAAAACACCACACTGCTCAGAAAGACACTACACCCACAAAACATGCCCTCTGCCCAGCTGAGCCCCTCTAAATACATGCATACTGTTGAGGGATGAGTTACAGGCACTGTTAGGACACTAGACCCAATAAACTGAATGTAATAATAACAATCCAACTTCATTTGTATTGGAATCACTTACATTATTGTGCTGTTCAGTTTAAACTGGCATTTATCAGGACTGAAAACAACATAAAAAAAACAAAAACAACAACAGTGGTAAGGAAAATCACTTTCACTTCTTTAAATTTGTGTGCAATTAGCATATTTTTCATGACTACGTGCTGTTTTACACTTGTCAAACTTTATTGTCAGATAAGGAGGTCATGCATTTCTCACAGTCCGACATCTGTCATGTTAAATTCGCAGTGCTGGTATTCCTTTCCTCCATTGTTACAGACGGGCAAGAGGCAGGGCACTAAGCGCATGCTCTTTTGTTCAAGTCACTAGTACGACACTGAGAGACTTTGTTACATATTTAAATAAGCTGCCATCAGCATGCCTGGAACATTTGCATGTCTTTGTATGTATGTGTATGTGCTTCAAACCTAAATCCACTATTGTTTTATGATACGTCATATTGTTTTAACAATTAATTAGACAACAAAGCCATTATTATTATTTTTATTATTAACTAACTAAATAGCAATGATTAAATATTTACTATTATTATTATTATTATACACTAATACATTTAATAGAACAAAATAATAATAATAACAACAACAACAATAAGGTTGTTTTGCAACTGAAAGTATTATATTTTTCCACTTGAATAAACATGTTAAAAACAAACAAACAAACATTCCTTTTACAGTTGTTTCCTGGCACTGTTCAAGTGACCCAACGAAATTGTAAATAAATAATAAAATTAAATAAATAAATTGCCAGTCTCTGTCTATATTCAAGCCAGTTGATTCTCCATTGGCAGCACTTTCCATCCTAAAGGATTAAGTGTCTTTACTGTTCCTGCTTGCTCTTGCTGTTAATGCACAATGACAAAGGTTTGTGTGCCAACTCTTGTGGGAATATCTGCTCGGCAGAACAAAGTTATCTAAAGCACGACATTGGGACTGCAAATTCAGCATCGCTGCGTTTTCAGCTGCAGGTCTAAGACTAGCAGCTCTCCCCACCCACTGTGTTTCTGTCAGGCTGGGGCATTCCTGGAGCAAGCAGCCCATGACGAGAAGACCTAAGTGAGGAAACTGTGCTTACTAATGTGTCAGAAAGACCTAAATAGTACATTCTGCTTTAACACGGAAATTGGCTTTATTGAAGGTACAGTTCTGCCTATCTCTCCTTCTAAAACTCAATTCCACAGGGTGCTTTCTCATGACTGCTGCAGACCACCTCTGCCCCAGCTTTTCAAAGGGTAATAAGGCTAAAAGGTGGCGAGCCCATGGTCTTTGTACCCTTGCAGGAACGCTTATTAGCATACAAAAAGAGGTGAGTGAGCAGCCTCCTACATTTCTAAAAGGAAGGGAGGAAAACATTGGACTTAGGAGGGGGGGGGTCAAACTCCTGCTGTCACCCCGAGGTTTGTTAACACTAACTCTAAGCCAACCCAGGGATCTGCATTCACACTTCCAACCTCAGTTGAATAGTGTTGAACCCAGAGGAGCCGAAAGCAATAATTACTTTATTAGAGCAAGTGAGGAGCTATGAGCTCAAAGGGAACACTTTTGCTCAGTTTACCACAGTATCAAATTTATTAGCTAGCACGGAAAGGTAAATGCATTAGCATTTATGCTAATAGTGATGGGAAGTGTTCTGTGATTAGGTGGAAAGCGGGAAGGGGGAAGTGAACCTAAAAGAGGAAAAGGTGTTTACTCAGATAGTGAGAGGCAGTATTCAATGTATCACCATTTCACATGCAAATGCTAATGGAGTCAATAGAGAGGTCGGCAATAACAATACTTGCAATTTGATCATATTTTTCAAGATTTCAAGGAAATATAAATACAATACTATAAAATGTGTAAAAATGTATAAAATGGTTTTAGAAATATGGAATTTTTTCATGTAACGATTCATCTCAGTAAAAAAATACGTCAACACTTTACTTAAAGGGTTAGTTCACCCAAAAATGAAAATTCTGTTATTAATTACAAAACCCGTGAGACCTTCGTTCATCTTTGGAACACAAATTACGAAATATTTGATGAAATGGAGCTCTCTGACCCTCCGTAGACAGCTAGGACATTACCACGATCAATGCACAGAAACATAGCAAGGACATTGGTAAAATAGTCCATGTAACATCAGGGGTTCAACCGTAATTTTATGAAGCTTTGAGAATACTTTTTGTGCGCAAAGAAAACAATTGATTCAACAATTCTTCTTGCCGAGTTACCGGAGAGTACCCAGAACGTAATCAGCATGGTTTATGTTCAGTAGACAGTAACTCAGGTCAGAGCGCTCTCAGATTTAATCAGAAATATATTAATTTGAGTTTCGAAGATGAATGAACGTCTTACAGGTTTGGAACGACATGAGGGTGAGTAATTAATGACAGAATTTTCATTTTTGGGTGAACTATACCTTTAAAGCATTTATGTATAATGCATTATAAAGGGTATAATGCTTTATAATTATTCATAATGTGTGTTATAATAGATTATATCTTATCTTATAATTACAACTAAATTTAAAATGCATAGCGTAACAATGAATTGATAAGTGTCATGATGTATAACCTGTGGTTACAATCATTCAGGAGATTGTACAATGCATTACAATGCATAATGCATTAAAACTATTTTATAATGCATTACACAAAGGCTTTGAGTAAAGAGTTACCAAAATTACTAAAGAATGACTGATTCTACTGTAGATATGGAAAGCTTGAAGATATACTCCTTGAGCTTCAGTTTTGCATTTTCTGATACACAATGAGATTAGACTCAAAACACCATATTTTTATAATCCAAAAACATCTACACTGGGAAGACACAAGAAAGCTACATAACTTTCATATCGCTGTTAATAACCAAAATCATAAGGATGAAAGATAAATCATCCTGTTACTCTTAACTGATGTATATGTGACTCAATATGACTGGCTTAAACCCATGAACGCCTCACTGTGTTGTATCATTCTAAAGTTAGTCAAACCATTACTTGGGCTGGCAGCTACACATCTGACAAAGTCAGTGCTCAACCAACCCTATGAATGAACCAAATTTTAAACAAATAGTTGTGGAGGCTGCACTTAAAGGGATAGTTCAACCAAAAATTAAAATTCATAATTTACTCACCCTAAGGCATCTTTACAGAGCTGAGTTAAGGCTGCTATGTGCCTGCTCAAAATTCAGTGTAAAGATGTAATGCTTCAATAAAGCCAGACTAAATAATGCCTGCTCAGACCCACCTCAGCCCATAGGAATCAAATGAAATTAGTTGTGTAAGTGCATTTAAAACTTTAAACTGTGTAAAGACACCTAAATACTTCAGAAGCACTTCTGCGCCACCTTTGCAGTGCAAATCTGGCAACAGTTCTCATATCATTCCAAACTTCTATGACTTACTTTCTTCTGTGGAACATAAAAGATGATGTTTTGAGAAATGTCTCAGTGTTGTTATTGTCCATACAAAATAATAAAATATCATATTTGGTGTTCCATAGAGGAAAGTCATACAGTTTGGAACAACAACAGGGTTAAGTCAACAATGACAGAATTTACATTTTTAGTGACCCATCCCCTCAAGTAAGAAAACTTCCACTGGCATAATATCAAAACCATTTTGGACAAGGAAAAACTCAAGTTTTTAAACAAAATCTAGTCTAAATGGTAAAGCGGTTGCATCCCTGCTGTGCCTTCAAACATGAATCGAATTTCCTACCTTCTTCTGAAAGTTCTCCAACAGCCGGCTCAGGAGAGGTATTTAAAATTTGGCTAATTCGTCTCGACATGGACAGCAGAATCCCTGAAAACGTTTGAGAGCTCAGCCCCCGTCTGAGCGGTGGAGTCTCAGTACGAATTTCGCTCCCCAGTTCAGATGTAGATCTTAAAAAAGGGGTCGAGCTGCGAGATAACCAGTCCCTCTGAAGATTAGGATGCTCCAGGAGGACACCGCAGTTGGTGACCCTGCGGGGGTCCGGGAGACTGTGGACCCTGGAGATAGGAGGATTGGATCGAGCCATACTGCTGCTGCTTCTGGACCATGTCAAGCTCTGTGTGCGCATGTCCTGTCCAGTCAGGTTCCTTCTGTCAAGTGTGTCCAAGGGCTCCTCGGGGGCTGAATTTGAACGGTGCTTTAGCCAAGGCCTGCTGAGGAGACGCCAGCGACGAGCGCTCTCCCTGCCAGACGAACAGCGTGATGGATTCCTGTTTGACCCGGTTTGCTCCTCCGATGTGGCCTTCCGTGGTAAACTCATGGTTGATGAGGAGAGAAAAGCTAAAAATGCTTAACAATATCAAGAAACAGGAAGCCAAAATCAATTTCAGTCCATTGCAAATGCTAACAATTGCATCCTAGTCTCATCTCGATGAGCTAGGCTGGATATAACCAAGTTATCCGAGCGTAATACTCTAAATTTGATGCCTGACATAGTGGATAACACCGTCCCCGAGATCTCCTTGAAGAAACATGCTGAGCAAATGTGTCTCAGCGAGAGAGCAAGACATCTACTGGTGAGCCACCACTTCCTGGATTCTGGGTTGCTGCTAGGGTTTCTGGGAGGAAATAGGTGTCAGATATGTGTGTGCGCAGAAACACTTTGCCTCACTATCCAATCAGCGCATGTGCTGCCCATTTAGTGGCCCCACTCTGTGGTTGGCGCAACACCAACCATTTCATGAAAGTAAAACCGGCAGAACAAAAAAAAAAAGTGTCTTCAGAGAATCTGGTTCGTCAGAGTCAGGTAGAGAGAATGTACGGCATACAGCTTCTGTGCTGCAAGTATAAATTCAGGGTAGTGATGAAGATAAACATTTTAAAAATAACAGCAAAGTGTATCTTACAAAGAAAACAGAAATGCTTTCACTGAAGTGAAAAACTGAACAGTAACTTTAAGGGATTTCCCTGCAATCTGTTGTGCAATAGAGGGAAAAAATGTCTCTGAAAAACAGAACAAACATGGAAGTTTCATATTCTGGATAACAAAATGGTTAGTTCTGATTGGTCTGATATGCTCTTATATATTGCTCATGTCTATGTTCATGATGAATCACAGCTGTGATATCCAGTACAACAGCAATTTGATGGTGTGAACATCAAAAGTATTGCACAAAAAAAGAGACATTGTTCAATGAATGTCATTTTGATCTTGATTACATGAAGAAGTTGATAATCATATCCTTTTCTAACATTTGCGGTCAATAGCATGGTGGCGCCACATCAGTACACCCACATCTGTACAAAAGCCCAATGAACTCAAGAGCAACCAATGAACCAATGAGAAAGTTAAAGAAGAAAATTCCTTCTGTCTGATCCTTTCAATGCTGATAACCAGCCATCCTTTCAATGCTGATAACCAAAAAGGTTTTCAATGCGACAAGGTGAATCAGAAACATTACAAACAAAGTCTTACATTCCCATACTTTTAAATAACCAAGCCACTGTAAAAACTATATGTCCCTGTGTCACGTTAAAAAAGAAACATACAGCTGGTCAGCAGGACTCCCTGTCATAAGCCAGATTTTGGGCTTGGGCAGTACATTTCCAGAGCAAATGATTTAGTACATAAGGTGAAAGCTGTGAATATTAAAGTCGACAATCTCTGCTGAGATTTGCCATGTGCATTATTGACTCTTCTGTAGATTATGAATAAACCTTGACTTACAAATTTATAGAGACAAAGAAAATTAAGCAAGTTTTCTACATCACAGACAAATATATTGGCATTAGATCTACTGAGCCCACCTGGCTGGTTAAGAAAAGTGAATTAATTCCTAAAGCTACCAACAGCCTTTTAAATGGACAATGTGCATTGGGATGATGGGATCATTGGGTTAAACACTGGTAAAACACGTGTTTGTTTCAAAGCTATTTTGTTTACTTATCTTCTATTCTGACATATGATAACTAACTAACTAACATACATTACATACAAATCATAAATATATATGGCTACAAAATTATTTCAACCATTTAAAGGGATAAACTGAAGCCCATTCACAAGAGTACCACGATGCATAAGTGTGCATTCTGCTTGTAAAGAAGGTGCAGTGCATCTAGGTTCAACATCAGAAACATCACACAAATGCACTGTGGTACTCTCGTGAATGCGCGTCATAGACTGACATGGAAGAGAAGAAATTGTTCAATGTAACAATTAGTGCATGTTATTATTATCTATTATAAATGGCCACTCTCCCCTCTATATTATCAGTATCAGCTGTTGAAAAACTCCACCTATCTCAATTCCTTGCAAACTGTACCACACACTGTATAAAAAACTCAAATCTGGTCTCCTTGTCGCTCAGTGCGAGTATTTTAACATGGTATAAAAGATGATTGAGTAAACGTCAGGTGGAGAACAGATGTGCCACTTGACAACATCTGTATGCTATTGAACTTCACATCATTCATCTGGTTGATGCAGGTCAACCATACAAGGCAAAGCATTAAATGCAGGTGAGTGAAAGAGCACTGAGATAAAGTCACGTTCACACTACATCTGACATCCATGAGCTTCTATTATTATACTATGTTCAGAAGTCAGTGAAGCAATTTCCTGCCTTTTGACGCCCTGTAAGAGTCCAGTCTGGACAGTAGCAATTAGCACCCTGTTACAGCCATCAAACAAGTTTTGTGCCTGGAGGCAGCGCATGAAAGCAATCATTAAACGCCAGTATCCCACTCCATCGCTACAAGCGTGAGATGCAGATAAACGCCATTATCAACAGCACAATCTGATCTGAAAAAGACCAAAGGTCACACTTCCTATTAGTGTTTCAGTAATTCTTTTACAAAGCAAATACGGTTCGACATGTAGGTCATAATGTTTGCTTAAAAGAAGTGCTAATGCAGGACTGATAACATTTGTTGAGTTGACATTGCTCAAAGCTTGTTGTCCTATCCTCTTTCTCTTCACAAGCTCTGATCAGCCATCGCCTTAAAAAAATTCCACCAACCTCTGCAGCAGAGGAGGACACATTGTCTACACGTCTGACCACAGGAAGTAATGACACAAGGCCCCCGGCTACACCTACCGCCACTTTGTCGGAGTGATTTTTTTAGCTCTACTATTTAGTGCAGGAGGAAACCAGGAGGGACAGGGCATGCACGCACACCCTTCTCCTAAAAATAGCATTAGGCCCTACAAATCTGTCAGTTACACCAGCGGTTTGAATGCACTGTAACCTTTGCGTTATCTTTATCATCAGTAACCTTCAAAGATCATGAATCATATTATGAAGACATGAATCATATTATGAAGACCCGACAGTTTGAACCATTGAAATCAGGGGTGGCATGGTACACAGATGTCACGGTTCAGTACGTACCTCGGTTTCGGGGGGGTCACGGTTCGATACGATTTCGGTACAACAGGAAAAAAAAAAATAGAAATCTACTATGCTCAGTTTCTTTTCATTTATTTTGAACAGACAGTAGTACAAATTACAATTTTTTCCATATATATGTGAAAATACTAAATATTATTACGTTATATATATATAAAATCTGCTTTGTTTTCATTGTGAGTGTACACAATAAAATAAAAATAAAATACAGTGAGCGCAACCGCCTCTGTCACCGTTGGAACGGGACTGAAGTACAAAGGCTATAATTGACATAAATAATAGTTTAGCATTCAGATGCGTTACTAGGGCTGTGCGATTAATCGAAATCGTGATGAGAGACGTTGCGATTTGCTAATCGCAAAGCCTGCGATGTGGACGCGATATTACTCTGTTCCAGAGCATATGCATGACTGCCAGCCTTGAGTGGCGGCCTTACTAACCAATAGAGTGAGCGCACCTCCGTTCTCCCCGATCAGCAAAGCTCTAGCCAACTGCGTAAATGCCCACCATTTAAAAAGGGTCAGATCGACAGTTAGGCAAATTAAAACTAAAGAAAATCGTATGTAACTTCAGCTTCGAAATGACAGGCAACGAACAAAAAAGGTAATTTGCAAGAGCTGCATCACAACGCATATCAAGAGCTCCCTTATTGGTTCTGCTTTCAGTACTGGAGAATAAAAGATACATTTTTAGATGTTTTTTATTAGTAGGCTACATGAACGTTATCTCCCCAACAGATTAATTTGAAATAAGTTTATGTTCGTGCATCTCCTGCATCTCACGGATGAGCAGTTTACACTCAGCCTGTCTCTTATGCTCTTTTATACTCGCGGTCTCGTGCCCGGTTCTGCTCCGCAAGTCTCTCACGAGCGCATCTGGCAATATGGACGAGGCCTGACGCACGCGCGCAACCTGTGTCCACTCGCGCCGGGCTCCGTGTTTAAAACGAATGTAAATTAAGTCTAACTGCTTGCCAATTTCACTTGGATGAAATGAAACATTCAGCACATTTCCCACTTGTTCTTAAAATCTCAAATACTTACAAATGAATAAATCAGCTCGTGTAACATGCAATACTTTAATAATTGATTAAAGAAATACAGTTCTTTATTTATAAAAAATAAACAAATCTTTCCTGTTAAATACAGTAACTCTGTAAAAGTAGTAATACCATTATAATCTTCCCTGCAGAAATAAATAAATAAATAAATAAAACAGTAGAACCCCTCCCAAACCACAGTAGAAAATGTAATGGATTTAAGGGTTATGATGGGAATTGTATTGGTTTTAATGTAAACTATAATGGTGTCTACTGGTATTTGATGCATTCTATTGGTGGGATGTAATCTAGCAGGTGGCAACCAATAGAACAACAGTAATTCCTATTGGAATAATGCCCAAAACAAAAAGGAATTTTGTAATGGTTTTTATGGAAACTAAGAATGTCTATTGTTTTTTTTTTTGTTTTTTTTTCAGCAGGGTGATACTCATACTGTGCTGCACATTATTGACAATATTGAGCTGAAGCTTGACTTTGCAAATTTGAAAATCGCAAATCAAATCACAATCGCAATATGTAAAAAATTTTTAAAAATAAAATCGCAATTTGATATTTTTCCCCAAATCGCACAGTCCTATACGTTACATCGAAAATATGGAAATATTATGGAATATTTGGATTTGTGATGACTGAGAGAGCTAGGATACACGAGCACAAAGCCCCATTTCACAAACAGTTGAGTGCGCAAGCCTTTAAAGTGTACTTCTTTGTCAGTCTATTTGAGAGACTCGTTCAGAATCAGCACATGGTCACTGTCTAGTGGGCTTTGTTTTCAAGTGCACAACTCATGAGAGTCGCTGTTCTTCTGCTGGCGGTTATCAAA
The DNA here is from genome assembly GCF_936440315.1 of Barbus barbus. Lineage (NCBI taxonomy): Eukaryota > Metazoa > Chordata > Actinopteri > Cypriniformes > Cyprinidae > Barbus > Barbus barbus. The sequence goes on from NC_136754.1 coordinate 10,884,946, forward strand.
CAGTGTTGCATTACAGCGGGTGCCCCCTTCTGGATTGGGGGTGAATTGCATGTATTCGTCGTAAGGCCTCATGCACCGAACACAGATGTCCGTGACGTGACGGTTCGGTACGAATAAATGTACCGTGACACCCCTAATTTAAATGAACCAAGTCTGTAAGAGTTTGGATGTTTTGTCATTTAAAAAGAGGCACTATTAAAACATCCATCATAACACACCTACACTTGTAAGTTTACAACAACAAAAAAAAGAAATCCCTGAAATAAAAATAAATTGCATGAAAAAGCATATTAATAATGATATTAATGATGCTGCTAACTGTATAATTATATTGTGAATATCTGATGGAATGACCAGCCCTAGTTCCTGGCAACATCCCATTAGTACAGTAAATACACAGTCATGGATGAATTCTTCCATGCATTTATTTCTCTCAGCAAGGACAGACCCCCCAGAAACAGAGGCGTGTGTATTTTTAACCCACACATAGGTTAGTGCTCTCGCTTTGGCTCTTAAGTAGGGGAAATCCTGCCACCCCCAGACATCACCCCAGTGTGGAGGCTGAAAAAAAAAATTCCGTCTCCTCCTCCATACAGCAGGCTCAAACGGGCATCAACAACAGCCCGGACGTAATGTTGCTTTCAAACAAAAATCTAAGAAATAGACTTGGAACCCTCTTCTGTGAAACAAAATTGAGGTGTTTTGAAACATGTCTTAATGTTTTTGTCCATACAATGAAAGTTAATGGTCTCCAATGCTCTTCAAAATATCTTCTGTTTTTGGCATTTATTCAAGCTTGGAACAACATGAGGCTTTGCAAATAGAGTGCTGCAGGGATGACATACTTTTGTAGGCCAAAATCCGGAAACAATTTAGCATTTTGCCACTTTCGGTTCCATCGTCCTGAAGGCTATGGGTTTTTTTTTTTAAATGGGTTAAATGCCTGAAATAAGGTCTGTGGTTAACACAAGCTCAAGATATTTTCCCGTTTTATTCTATGACATAAAACAAAAATCCCTTGTGATTTATTTTAAGCTTTTAAAAAGGGCAGTTGCTACCAAGTGGCTTAATGTACTATTGAGTTTGTCAGGGACATTAAACAATCACAATAAACAAGTAAACTCATCTACTCAATGTGTTTATAATCATGCTTAGGGATGGGTATCGTTAAGGTTTTAACAGTATTACTACTCTTATCGATACTGCTTATCGATCCGGTACTTCAACGGTATTCTTATCGGTACTTTTTGTTTTACTTTGTTTCTTTGTTCATATTCTTACAGTATCTTATCTTATGTATATAAAACACTAAAAATGCCTGCAATTCATCAATTTGTAAATGCACCAGTGTGCAGGTATTTTTAGTGTTTTATATACATAAGATACAGTAACAACATGAACAAAGAAACAAAGTAAAACAAACTGACAAATACAATAAAACAAACACACAAACGAAATGAAATAAACAGTGCTTTCATTTTTCCATGAAGGTCTACTAATATTAATGTTCAGGTAAGTCATAGTTACAAAAGTAATCAAATGTAAATGAGCACTGCATAGTTTTCACTGTATGTACTGATAGATAAGCTATAACGTTGTTCAGATTAAGAGTTGAGGGTGATTTTCTCTTTGCATTTTGTTCTTGGATTAACATTGATGGCTCAGGCTCCAGTCTGACACTTTAACACAATATACTGACACGCATCGGATTTTATCCCAGCTGTTCTCGTCCACTTAAAACATAAAAGTGAAGACTCTCATAACCGGCCATTTTGACACATTGTGTGCGTATTTTTTGGCATATTTTAGTGTGTTATTTCGACGCGCCCGAAGCTCAAAGTGACTTTGCTTGTCCGTTTTGGAGCACGCCGCCGCGCAGGCACACGCGCGCACACACATTTCAGCCTGCTAGAAGAAATGCGGCTATAATCCTTGGAAGCCAAAATCGAAAAAAATAATACTTAGCTTAATATAACAGCCACAGGCCTAAAGTGTGAGCAGATGTTTGAATAGTTGGTTCTCTCTTCTATCAAACAGGACTTTCATGTTGCGTGTGCTGAAGCTCATCCGCGTGAGCACGATCTGGCTTCTGAATTGCGCATAGCAAAAATGCATCCATAGACAAATGTTTGAATATTATTGCACATAAAAACAGCTGGCGACATATATATATATATATATATATATATATATATATATATATATAGAGAGAGAGAGAGAGAGAGAGAGAGAGAGAGAGAGAGAGAGCGAGCAACAATAAATGTATGTGTGTTTTCTTAATTTCTCCAATACCGACAGAAGTACCAATAACGTCAGAGCTTATCGATACTCCGGTCTTTCATAATTTAGCCCCGAGACTGATTTAATACCGAGTTTCGGTACCCATCCCTAATCATGCTCTTGCAAAATATTTTAACTCAATCTTTCAAGGAAAATGCTTTTTAATAACAGACTGAAAGAGTTGTTGGAAGCTTAATACCTATGTTTATCTTTGTATTTCTGACATTCGAACTTAGTCTTCAATATTCATGAAAGTTGTGTTAATTTGTGAAACATGTAAAATACATAATTGTTTGTTATCTTCTTTAATAATCCAAAAGCGAATGGAAAAAAATCAATGGGTTTTTGTTGAGGAATCAGACTGAACTTCTCGGTTGGCCTACAAAAACATGTCATCACTGCAGCACTCAGTGACGACAGAATTTAATTTTCTATGTGAGCTCACTTTAACATTTTTATTTCGATCTTACTAAGAATAGCCCTTTACATTTGAGAACTAAGAGGAAAATTATGACCCTTTTGGAGTACTTTTTGGAGAACTGCTGCCCTATTGTTTGTGCCTCAAAGGACTCTTTAAGATGGGAAAAGGATGTCAGGAACAAGAGCTCGGCTTCACCTGCCTCACTGTAAGTGTCCAGTCCAGCTGAGCCGCTTTCTAAAGCCGTTCACTGCAAAGCCCTGATAAGATAGTAACAGACTGAGTGGAAACACAAGACTAAAGGTCTTGTGCAAAATAGATGAGATGGCCCACACAAAACCTGGAAAGACATTTAACAGTGATGCACAAAACAAGACTGACAATGCATTTACAAAATGTACACAACTAGATAATGTTGAAAGCAAACGAAACGGCAAACATACACGCCCTGTACACATACCTTCAATGTCTTAATGATGTAGACGTCTATTTATGCGAAGGCGCCACATCAATGGGGCTTATCTCGGACTAAGTGATAGGCATCTGAAATCTTTTATGAAGTAACCGTAGAGCTTTTTCAATTGTGGTACTGTAGTTGTACATTAGCATGGTAAAACTCTGGATGCTTCCCACAGTAGACTTCGGTCAGTCAGACTCGGAGGAGCCCGCAGCGCCTGACCCCATTTAGCCGTTCTCGATCAACGAATCAAATAGGGGCTTTCAGAGTTGCCTAATATCCTTAGGGCCTGCAAAGTGCATGAAACACACTAAGGGAAGTCTGATTTTTTTTTTAGACTTTCATTTGTGCTCTGCTCTCTTTTGGCAGCTTGCACAGCATTGCTAAGCAGTGAAGTGTGATCTGTGACTCTTACCAGTCATTTGCAGAGCAAACAGCGCACCATAACAACCGTCAAGCTGAAACACGCAATTTCAAGATTCAAAGAGTAAGACCTGACTGTCATTTCTGACAGACCTGTCTGGCACCCATATTATAGATAATGTCTGTAATGGCTCACTATTAAGGAACAGTGGTTTTCAATGGCTTTTGCTTTCCGACCCAGATTTTACACTGAATAAAATTGGCAACCTAAATCAAAGAACCAAAATTGTTCCAAAATTGAACCTAAAAAAAAAAAACCCTCAACCATCAAAATAATTCATATTACTATGAACTGAACAGCTTAACAATACGCACAAAGAACACAATGAGCTGAATACAAAAACTGCACATTCTGATAAGACATACATAAGTAATGCAATTTACTTTTTTTAATTTATCAAAAATAAATTTCCTCAGAATCATCAATGAATTACATTGATTGATCGGATCCAGTGATTGGTCGGATCTGTGTTTGGTCGGATCTGTGTACAGTTCAAAAGTTTGGAGTCAGTAAAAATTTGTATTAGTTTCCAAAAATATGTATTTGTTTCCACAAAATAAAGCAGCACAACAATTTTCAACATTCATAAGAAAAGTTTCTCGAGCACCAAATCATTGATGAATAGTAGAATGTTTTTTGAAGGATCGTGTGACATGAAGACTGGAGTGATAGATGCTGAAAATTCATCTTTGCCATCACAGAAATAAATTGCATTTTAAATTCTCAAAATAGAAAACAGTCATTTTGAATGAAAATATTTCACAATATTACAGTTTTACTATATTTATACATTCTTGATTAAATAAATGAAGCCTCAATTAATTTTTTTTTTGCATTATTAAAACTTCCCCTTTCCAATTATAGGTAGCCTACTGTGATATAAAAAGTATTTTATTAACTGTAATGTGAAATAAATTATATACTTGTACATATGTAAAGTATAAACCATATTTATTTACTATACCAAAAAAATATGACTTCTGCATTGCAGTAATATATATATTTTTTTAAATAATGATAATCAGTAGGAAAAATTTTGACCAAGGACAAAATGATTGCTTGGTATAATGCAACTGCTGCCATCAAGCCCACTACAAAACAGCAGCTACACCTACCAACCATCCATCTTCCAGAGGAAGACATGCAAGAGAGCACACACATGGACACACACAGCTGGTGTCGACCAATCAAACGCTAGCATTGCTAATGGGAGGGGCCTTGTTATGCATCATGATGTCATTCAGTCCCTCATGCTTTCCTCAAACAAGCCAGCTAAAGTAAAGCATTGTGTATGACAGACATTACGTTATATGTGCTTAGTGGACTGAGCAAACCATGTGCTGAACCAGAGCTCTATAATTCCTGCTCCAAATTTATTGGAACAAAGATGTTGAAATCCCTTCAGGGTCAATGTTTACATACGCCAAGCCTTCCTAAACAAATGCGGTTGCCTTAAGTGTACCTACAAATCCAAACGGTAAAAGCTTTAGAACAGACTAACATGAAGGTGCTGCTGAGGGCGAAATCTAAACGCTGAGGACTCTGGTTCCTGTGAAAGCATATCAAATAACCTTGGCGTCACATGAGTCTCTGTCAGTAACATGAGATTGTGAACGTCAGAGTGGAGAGTGGCTTTTATTATCCATTTTATTCAGGCATTTTTGCTCAGAGTGGTCATGGTGAATCAGAGCAGACAGGTGGAAAATTACCATCTAGGCTTTTACGATGAGGAAGTGGCTACCAAATATGAGCAGTCATCAATTATAGCAGCGCTGAATGTTAAACAAAAAAAACCTGAAGGTTTATCTTGGATCAGAACGCCTCGTCTTTCTCACGTTCCTCTATCCCTTATCGTTTCCCTCAGGATATCTTGCTCATTTTCTTCCCCCGTATCTGCCAACCATGTGTATCTTTATCAATGGCAGGTGTACCAAACAGGCCAGGGAAGATATACCTCCCTCTTGACAGCTTGGCTCAGATGATTCCAGATGAGCGGAAGCTTTATTGATGCATTTTTGCATTCGACCTGCTCACCCGTAATGAATCACATCCATCAAAGGGCTGTGATAAAACACACGAGTTACATTAACCCAGGGCAAGAGAGCAGTTAATTAATAGAATACGCCGCTCGGAGGATACAGCCCGACCTTGAGCAACTTCTAATGAATTATCACCGAATGCACAGCTACACTGGATAAATACAAATTCAAGAATATTATAATTGGATTGGCCTACTTACAGGCACAGATGAGTCTCATTCCAACCGTAGAAATTCAAAGGCACCAAAATCCTCAGTGCATTTCTAATGCGGAGACATGAGCTGGTTAACAAAAGGATGTTGTTTAACCCTAGGGGTGTTATCGCAGTCAAACCAATTAAGCCAATCAATTCTGACAATCCATGAGTCCTGGGGGGGGGGGGGGGGGGAGTAACACTCCTGTATCAGAGTCTTTAAAAGAGCAGGCAGGAAGCACATGCCACCGGTCTGCTGACACGCTCTAATCGATAGCCCAGAGTGGCAGGAATTCTTTCATGAGATCTCTTGCACGTGGAATTAATGTTCAGATGGGAGAACACAAGCTGCAGAGGTTATCGGGGTATAAAACAGACATTCCCAAGTCATTTATAAAGAAAAAAAGTTAACGCAAAGTTCGATTGTATGCATAAGTAGCTAATTTAAAAATATGAGGGTAACAAAATCATTAGTCACTAGAAACAAGCCAAATATCAAATCAAACTCCAGAATCAAAACAAAGCTAATTGAACAGCAGCAATAATTTAAAAGTAGCATTGCACAGCATTTTCCCCACCAAACATTTTAGGCTGAAAACTACACGCAAAATGTCACATAAATTAAAGCAATTAAATTATAAAAAAATATATATAAAATGAAAACATATGTAAAAGTTATAATCTAAAACTAATTTTAAAAATAAATATTCTTGTTTGTTTATTGGCTTTTAACACTGAAAGCAACTAGGCTATTTGCATGGCAAACACATGGTAAAAAATTCAAGACATGCAATATAAAACTGAGACATTTTAATATTTTTTATATATATTTAATTATAATTAATACAAGACAGAAATTCTAAAAAAAAAAAAAAAGGTAAAAAAATTATCAAATTTAGTTACTTTAAAAATAAAATGCAATTTTTATTTTAGTATAAACTGTAATTTCTGATGCACTAAAACACATTTTTAATTTTAGCACATCACTGTGTAAGTGATATTGTCCAATCAGGTTTTCATTATAAAAATAAGTCTCAATTGGGTGATTGGGACCTCAAACCGAAACAAAGGGATCTTGTATAATCCTGAAAGGGTTTATTTTGTGATGATGACCACCTTATTGTACATTATCCTGCTTATTGCATGACTACTTACCAAATAAATAAAAAAATGAACATAAAATATTGATCAGAAATAAGCTTATTTTGTGAGAACAGACCCCAGAGTAATACACAAGATATGAAACTACCACAGCTAGTGGTCATTACAGAAAAATATTTGACCACAGAATGCTATGATTGACAAACAAGTATCAAGTCTTCTAGAAAATCATGTAGTAATACAAAAAAAATACAGAGCATTATAATGTTCTTCACCATCACGTTTTATGGCAAGACTAGGAGCAAAATATTTATCCAAGAATGATCAGGAAAACAGGAAAGGGGGTTTCCTGTGTTTTCAGGTAACGCCTGGAATCCCAGGACATTGACTTCCAGCCACTCAGTCTCCATGAGTGAAAGGAAAGGGTGGAGAACTGACAGATACCTGCTTTCGTCTCCTTGGAAACACCAGACCACCGCACTCTTGACCCTCAAAACATTCCCCCCTAAAACCAAAGCATCAATCAAAAAAAAAAAAAAAAAAAAAGAAGTATTTATCTATTTATTTTTTTATTTAACAGATGACATGCCCAGAACTATCAGTATGTTGTTTTGGAAGATCTAAGGAGACAAAGGCACCCTTGAACCAGCCTTGGGAAAGGAAGCAAAGCAGCCGGCCTGGTGCATCAGTCGAGCATGTGAAACTCTTGTGACTCAGTGAACTCAATTCAGGACTCTCCAATTAAAGGGCTTTTCAAACTGAATGTTCAGCACCGCAGGCAACTCACCAACACGCTGATGTGGAGTACCTGGGCAGTGGGCACTGCATCAAACTTGATGAGGAACTTTACTAGGCAGCATGTATTCCACACAACTCATCACTCGTGACAGAAATCACTGAAACACTGTCATTATCTCAGTCGGTTCCTCAAGAGTTGGTGTTACGCTCCTCTTTTTCCCTGTTTCCAGCAAACCTTTAATAAGCTTAGACACGAGAGTCTTTCTCCAAGTAAATGACAAAGTGAGCATCCACAATCCGCATTAAACAGGGCCTAATCCTTATCTATAAGGTGCTTAATAGACTGAAAATCAGGGATTAATGGAGAGCCAAGTCAAGGACACATTTAGTCATTTAAACTTAATTAAATCTGACTTTGCAAATGAATTTTAAACAGAACCTTGGATGCAGAAACTTAAAAACAAAATTAGAGACCGCTGCTGCTCTACTGATCCATAGATACACAGCTTACATTGGCCAACATGAAGGATTTGTTTCATTTATCAATATCAAAAATGGATATGCACACTACCATTAAAAGTATAGGGTCAATAAATTACACTTATTTAGCAAGGATGCATTAAATTAATCAAAAGAGACTAGACATTTATAATGTTGCAAAAGACTTGCATTTGAAACTAATGCTGCTGAACTTTCTATTCATCAAAGAATCCTAAAAAATTGATCACAGTTTTGACAAAAAATGAACACCACAGCAGTTTTCAACACTGAGAAGAAATGTTTCTTGAGCACTAAAACAGCATATAAGAATTATTTCTGAAGGGTCAACTGTTTTACTGTATTTTTAATCAAATAGTCTTGCAGTCTTCATCTCAAAATGAATATCTATTTTTCATACAGTACTTCCACATGTTGCAGTGTGGCATTAACAATAGTTTCTTAGTGTTTTAGCTTTTCATTTATATTTGACAAAATAGTGTCGAATTTTAATTTAATTATAATATTTAATTATAAGCAGTGTATCCCTAACTTCAACATACAGATCAGCGGCACAGTTGACCCCAACTTGCTAAAACGGTAATACTTTAGTATAGGGACCAATTATCTCTATTAACTAGATGCTTATTAGCATGCATATTACTAGTATATTGGCTGTTTACTAGTACGTATAAAGAACGTATTCTGCATGACCATGTTCTACATCCCTAATCCTACCCACATACCTAAACTAAACAACTATCTTGCTAACTAATAAGCAACAAATTAGGATTTTATTGAGGCAAAAGTCATAGTTAACGGTTTGTTATAGGCCTGCACGATACTGCAAAAAACTTGTTGCGATATTTTGTTTTTCTGCGATATTGAAATATGGGAAAAAAAATAAAATCAATGACTGGGGTGATTTTGTAGGTGAATAAATCAAAGGAAAAGATGAAAATGAAATAAACAGTGCTTTATATTTTTAAGGCAAGTCTAACAGTATTCAGGAACAGAAATTGAATAATCAAATGTAAAATTACACTGCATAGTCTTCACTGTAAATTAAATCTAATAAATCTGTCTTAAAGGTACAAAAGTGATTTTTCACAGAAAGCAACAGGGACATTAAACTGCTGTTATTGTTATCTTTCTCAATTGTTTACCTTCACCTAAGACATAAGCAACTGTTTTTTTTTTTTTTACAAGGATACTTGCAGAGACATGCATTTTGACAGTTTCGTGCATACGTGTCATTCCAGACACAAATAGTAGTGGAAGTGAATGGAATTCAGTGTTCAAGTGCATCTGTGTGGCTCTCACCGTGTTTACACTGGACGCAAGCGGCACGAGGTGATGCGACAAAATACAATAGAACTCAATATAATCAGTGATGCTGTGTGACTGACTACACTGGATGCGGCGCGACACAAAAATTGTTCTATTTATGACATACTGACACAAAGTTCATATGACTAGCATCCGTCACTTTGTCGCATCCAGTGTAGACAGACTTTGGGGCCCATTCACAAGACACGCCTAAAAATGCGTGGCATCTGTCATTGCTAAGCAACCGTGACCTGCGCTCTCCTCAATGACACGGAAGTTTAGGATAAATGGATTTCCAGCACTGAAAATCACATGCAGTAGCTCTGCTACTAAATTTATTTAAAATGGATATCGCTGTCGCGTCCGGTGTAGACACGGTGCCGGTATGTCAGCAAAGAAAATGATCAATATAAATATAATGATCAGTATAGGCCTACTAAACATTGCGATATCGATGCTGAAACGATTTATCATGCAGCCCTAGTTTGTTAATAGCGAGAGGTGGATCTTAAAATAAAATGTGACCGCTAAAAGCAGCTCTGCTGTACACACGGAAATGTTTCGTAACCACCGCTGAGAAGAACAGCCGTGGCCAAAACAAGTCCATGAATAGACAAGTTGGCATGGAAAACATTATTTTTAACAGATACATAAGGGAAGTGAGCGGGAGAGAAGCCGGCCAGCATCCTTATTGAGCTATTTCAGCTCTGGAATGCCACAATGAACGCACTGGTGCCGGTTGCTCTGGAATTTTGGAATCCAGTCCACTGAGGTCATTCTCGGAACGGTCTGCTTACATCACAGCCGGCCCTGTCTGCTGACAGCTACAATGAACGAACGAACAGTTCACGTTGGGCGGAGGGGAGGTGGTGCAGTGGGGCGCACATCCTGAGCCGTCCGCCGCTAACACAATCCCACCATTCACTCCCACCCCTCCCCACCCTCTCTCGGCTTCCTCTACAAGATTAAACACATCTAAGCAGCAACTTCTCAAATATTCAACAGCATTCATTTTCATCCACCATGGCAGAACCGTCCCGGACCTTTCCATTTCAATATAAGGGGCATGATGTAAGAAACTCGGTGGATGTAGGCGAACTTTTTGAAGCAGCAGGCCCAAACAGATGCCAAATCTACACACCCGCCAACCCTGAGCTTTGTGTAAACGACTGGAGGAAGCATTTATATATTTCCAAAATTTCACTCCAGGCAACAACAAACCCAAAAAGTGCACAGAATAGGCTACCTAATGCAATACAAACCCCACATTTAAAGCGCATAAACAACATTTACAGAACACAATTGGGCCTTGAATAAGCCTGTGTGGGAGGAACATGAACTACAACAGAACAGTTTATATTATTAGTGTCACTCAGTGACTTGTTATTGCTATTAGACTTCCTAGTAATAACTAGTCATTGAATGAACAACACCAAAACTACAGCCCCTGCTCTGCTAATTATTTTAAAACTGTCACTTCCCTCTATCTGAAAAAGGGATGTTTAACATGATGAGCATGTAGCTGCTGTGGTCATTTAATTACGGATATGACATCCATGCTGAGGCCAGCTTTGGAGAGGTCTGACTGCTCGCTGACTGTCAGTAATGACTCACTTCTGTCTCACTGCGAGTTTGAGCTTACACCAGTGGGAGTGATTTAAAGACAAATACCAAAGAAATTAAAATTATGTCATGAGGTGTTGGACAGCACATGAACAGAGAAAACGTGAATTCTTTGCACATTACAACACATCATCTGGATTTGAACTTTTCCCCAGTGCGGGCCTGGAAAATAAGATTAAACTGCTCTGTATTTCAAAACAAAGGGATAGTTCACCCAAAATGAGAATTGTGTCATAGTTTACTCATCCTCATGTCGTTCCAAATGACTTTATTTGTTCCATGGAACACAAAAGGAGTTATTCGAAAGACTGTGATGGCCGCTGATTTCAAAATGTTATAAAATTATTATAATAGTTGTCCGTATGACTATATTCCAAGTTGTATGAAGTCATAAAAGTGCTTGACTATTCATTGATTGTTCATTACTCATTGTATCCATTGAGTTAACTCATTGAGTCAGTCGGATTCAAAATCTAGACTTGTTTTGTGAACTTTACCATTTCAAGATTGGTCTCTCTTGAACAAATCAGGAATTGCTACTAATGAAAATGAGCTACAGAGCACATCTAGATTATCTATCATATGATTTCAGAAAACACAGAACATGTCCACAAGTCAAATGGACCAATTTTCTTATACATTTATGGTGCTTTTGTGTCCTTTTTTAAAGCTTGAAACTTCAGTTCTCATTCATTTTAAGCGCATGGAAAAAAAAATATTGTAAAATTTCTACATTTTTCCTCGTGCTCCACAGAAGAAAGAAAATAATATGGGTTTGGAATGTCATGAGGTTGAGAGTAAATTATGACACTTTTTATTTTTAAGGGAACTTAACCTTTAATTTGTTGGTTGATCTATATTAGAATTTTTAGAACTTGATTTTAGTTGGTCCAGCTCAGAATTAGTGGGGATGGAAAATGAGATGAGGAGTCAGTGACAGTGGGTGGACAGAACTGGATGTCCTGTCTTTCATGTGAAGTCCCTGGTTTCGACTTACATCCTTAAATAAGAAGACAACAGGCTGCCATGACAACAGCCCCTGGCAACATGTCTATAGGGTGCACACAGCCTTAAAGAAGCTTTATTTAACAACACAGATCTGGAAACACAATCAGTAACCATGGCTTACTATTACTCTGTCTTGTAAATCAGAATTAAAATTGTGCATGTGCATTAACAAACTAACAACCCCTCTTAAAACTCTAATTGAAACCATGACAAGAAGGCATTTTCATGTTTGTCAACAATGTGCTAAAACCTTTTCTATTGCACCCCGTCTCCTATTACAACTAGGAGACATAATCATCCACAACCAGACATTCATCCTATTATGTGTAACCAGGATTTTCCACACAGCCCTTCCTTTAACCACAAATCATAATGCACACATTGAAATCTATCATATATTCATGCCATTGTTTCTTTACAAATTACATTAGAGTTAAAGCAAACACACTAAAGGCAAAAAATGTATTGTACCATCAGACACACTGTATAATGTATGCAGTATATATGACTTAACCTAGTATCTTTTTTAAGTTGAAAATGTACAGTATAAGTCACACACAGGAAGGAAAATGAACCATTAAGCCAACATGTTTCTATTAGAGCTGTGGTACTATGGCAAGCCACTTGAAAATTTAATTTTAATATCTCATACAACTAACCAGGAATAGAAAGAAATGGAATATGAAACTAGCAATTTGTATAAATTTGAGTTTAAAATTAATAGTTGATCTCTGATCAACAGAGCCCTATATATTTAAACTGCAAAACAAGCCATTTGTTTCAATGTCATAGTTACTAGTATTGGGAATGACTAGAAGAAGAAGAATTATTAATATATAATGTTCAGGTAATACTGACTAAATAAACAAGTGTTCACTACTGGCACATAATGAACAACAGATGTGAACAACCTTAGTAAAAAAAAAAGGTTGTTGAAATGTCTAGCTCATGAAACGCTAGACATTTCAATGAAATGATACAGGCTAAATGTTAAGACGGCTTGCCATAAACAATCCTGTCTGGCAAAGCTTCGGTAAACATAAGACTCTGAATTGCCCTCGGTATTAAAGGGTTATGGAATACTAAACCTCAAATCATTTGGTCATTAAATATATTTAAGCACAAAATTATATTTAAAACACCTCTTTGGTGATTTATATCACCGAGGTAAGGTGAACAGGTCTGAAGCCAGCGCGGCCACTGAATATCACTCACCGTGCACCCGCACCCATCCCTGCTGCTGGCAAAACGAGTCCATCAAAAGCCCATCGACCACAGGGTCTAAAGAAATCATGCCTCCCTGAACCGAGTCCACGGTTATTGAATCCGTCTCCATGCTCGATACCCCTCCACGGTAACGTCCAGGTAAAGACTCCAGTCCAGGAGAGCCTCAGTCACAATGTTTTCCGTTGGTATGAGGGTATCAAACCATACAGCTAAAAAGAGTTTAAATACAGCTGGATAAACTAGCGACAGTAGTATGACAATGTTCAAACTAAACGTTTGGAGTTTCCCATATTTGTCTTTGTTTCACAGTTGGAACATAAATTACGCACGCGCGACTCTAATCTATGTTTACATTAACTTACTCAGCGTCGCCGGCAATGGAATACAATAAAATAAGGAAATACGGATATAAAATAGCGTCGATAGTGTATTTAAACACGTATCAAAGCCTAAAAAATAAGAAAGTGCAAAGTTTCAGATCAACCTAGTTTTCTTAAACAGAATGAGCAGCCAAAAGTTAAACAGAAGCAACAAGCAGCAGTTTTTTAAGTTATTTTCGGATGGACTGCTGTTTCTCGTCTCTGTCCATGAGTCAGTAATAATTGAATGAATCCAGGCGTCGGTTTTCCTGGATCGACGGCAGGAGTTTACTGCATGGTCCTTGCGGCAAAAATCATCAAAATAACAGCAAGTATCAGTTTATTGTTCTGTTGTCCACTTTAAGTGTGACTCGTTGTTTGGGACTGCCTCCCTCCCTTCCTCCCGGTCCTGTGGTGAGGACAGACTTCAAAATCCAGACCGCTTTTCCACCTCAATCACATGCCATTGCCAGCCTGACTGTGCGCTGGGATTCAGGCGAAACTAGAGGATGACCGACCGAGTGACTCGATCAACACACATTTACGTTTTAACCCGATTCAGGCAGCTTTTACTACATTTACACATCAATTAAAATTCAGTGAACATTTTAGAAATACATAATATGTTTGTTGAATGTGAAATGAGGACGAATTGAGACTTTGACAACGTCGATCGATGATTATCGAGCGAAACATCTGCTGGTTAACCTCGTGCAAAAATGTCATAAAAATGTATTTAATTTGATTTGAGTTTAATAGGCGTTGCATTTGATTCTTGATTAACATATTTTGTAGACATAACCTGAATGAAAAATACATGTATTCAATTTGATAGATATTGCGAGATAATTTATCTGAACACGAAAGGCGGCCTCCGTCTCCACCTAGTGTTCATCACAAGTACATCAGCCAATAGCTCTTGCTTTTAGACTATAAACGTATTCATTTGTCACTATAATTTTTTGATTGTTTATATGATGTTCATTCTCTTCATCAATAAATAATATTAAAAGGGCATGTGCATGTTCTAAATTAAGTGCAGTTAAACAAACATTTAAAGTAAGTTTTCAATAATAAAAAAAATCATTTAAAAATAAAATTGTTGCAATTTTATGTCAGGAATCATACAGTGTTAATCTAAGGGTCTAATTTTTAATATTTGAAAAGACTAAACACATAGCATGTATTAAGTAAATATAATTTTGTTTTGTAAATAAAACAAAAATTGTAAAATGCTTCTAAGGCTTCCTTGTCTTCATTGTGGCTTCAGCTGTGAATAAATAAGAAACAAAAAACTTCATTTAGGGAATAAAAATAAAATACAATGAAACACAAATATATTTTAAATGCCCTGGGTTAAATAAAAAAATGTGTACATTAATTTTGCATCATTTGATACTGAATGAAGTAAAATACCCAGTTGTCAGCTTCTCTGCAAATTGAATAAACCAGATATATCAGTTCTCACATTGTGTGTTAAGCTTGAGCATAATAGGTTCCAGTACATCTTCAAGGGGTTTCTTCTTTTCAACAATTCAATAAAGTCTTGAATTGTTGCATTTTTGGTGTTGTGTATCCAGTCCGATTTTGCAGAACAGATGTTTATAAACATGGTCTATATAGCAACACACAAACAATGATTAGAGAATTTGTACTTTTGGGTTTGCTAAAAATGTTCAAAATACAATCTGCAACTTTTCACTAAGGAATTAATAATTATTCACCTTATCTTCTTTATTGAGCTTCCCTTGAACTTTCTCTGGATCAGCTATGATGTATCTGACATCGTGTATTAATGCTTGCAAACTTTGTTTGGCCTCTGTCAGGAGAGAAAAAAATCATCATCTGTCTTAATCATTACAAGATTTGAAATGTTACACTTTCTCACCAGCCCATGCCACATACTCAGTAATTGTCATAACGCCGGGC
Organism: Barbus barbus; assembly: GCF_936440315.1. NCBI lineage: Eukaryota > Metazoa > Chordata > Actinopteri > Cypriniformes > Cyprinidae > Barbus > Barbus barbus. Next base: position 10,900,548 of record NC_136754.1, read on the forward strand.
CACATCAACAGCCTTCTCACCACGGAAATTGACAGCTTGAAAATCAGCATTGAGCTCAACCAAAGTTTTTAAAGTGTCCAGCTGACCCCACATGGCAGAATAATGCAATGGTGAGCCTACAGTAAGAGTGAACCATATTCATTATTTATCGTCAAATGTTTTTTTTTTTCTTTGTGCAACAGCTTGTCATTTCTCTTACAGTTTGTTAATTGGTCCATTAACAGTAAACTAAAGCTGGTTTGCAGGTCTTGCAGGTTTTAGAGGGGTTTGGGCATTTTTCAGGCTGAGAAACTTCTTAAATCAGCTCAGACGAGCAAACCAGTTCAAGCTGTAGGAGTTAAAGTGAGCAAGTAATTAGTATTTTGTTATTAGGCCTACAAGTAAATTGCTCGCTAATTACCGCGCGCTGTGAGTTCATTGACGCCAGCGCCGTTCTGTGCGAGCTCGCGCACGATGCTGCTCCGACCAAAAGTACACGCAGCAAACTGCGCATTTCTTCCCACCTCATCTTTTTCCCACTAAATATTCTCCGATTGCTGAGTTTCGACGGCACTCTTGCTTTCCAAAATACTCTTAAGTCCCTCTACATAATCATCTAAAGTCCACGAAAGTAGAGTTTTCTCCTCAGTTGACCGCGTTATGACTCGCGGAAGAGTGATCATGTTGTGTTTCGCTGTCTCTATTACTGTCACCGGCCACGAGATGTCGCTGTTGACTGCTTCATGAAATAAGAAGAGCTGAAAATCTGAGCTGAACTGATAAATTCTATATTATCTTGTTGATAGCAGTTATAGAAAGTAGATTCTAAGAAAAAGAACAAAATAAGCTTAGCATGAACCCCTATTTATTTCTGTGGAAATAAATAAGTGTGAAAGTAAGTAAATGTAGTTTATCAGCTGCAATTTTAGACAATAATATTTATGTATGAAGAACTAACTTATGTTGATATCATTTTAAAAAATAAAGAATAGAAAGTCCTTGAAGGGTTCAGATTTCTCTGTGGAAATTGCATAATCATCTGACATCTAGGAAAAGGACTGGCATTGAAAAGAAAGATCATAATCAAGACAAAATATGTATTTGAAGTCAAATATTTTGATTCTTTGAAATGAAAAGTCTTGAAAAGTAAACTCAAATCGATGATATATTAGTATAGTATGTGAATAAATGTATTATCCACTTTGTTTAATATATGCAAATCTTTTTCCATAAGAGGAAGGGGGGAAATTATTAGGAAATATAGGGACATTTCTTTTGGTAAAATTATGTGATATATTTCATTTAAAAGGGAAAAAGTCATTTGATGTCCTAAAAGGTCATTTCTCTCGTGATGATAAGGAATGGAAAGTCATCTAACAGGGAAATTTGTGAGTGCAAATTCACTTGTCATCATGTAATGTCATTGTACTTTCCAAAAAAAAAACTTCCTCAATCAACTGAAACCATGTTTGTTGTTAAAATATCATGGCTAGTTTTAATGTTAGCCTCAGCTGAAAATAATTTCAGTTCTGGGTCACCCCAATTCAGTATTTGCATCCATCATTATTATCAATAGATGAAATGACACAGGGAATTATGTGGCAGAATTCACTCTAAAAAGCATCATTTACTTTTGGATGTTAATGACATCTTGTCATGCCACACTGACAGTCACATTGCTCAAGGCATGAAACGATCACATTACAGAGAGAGAGAGAGAGAGAGAGTAAACAATGAGGAAAGAATGGGTTTGTGTCAAAGGTTTTGACTCATGCCATTGCTCTGCTTTCAAGTGTTCACTCCTGACCTGCCCATAACTCCTGCCCTGTTATTGGAGTCTATTTGTAGCGTGTGTGTGCTCAATGAATGACATGACTGTATTTCCAGTTGCTCTAGGTTAGGCCAAAGGATTCAACTTTTTATGATGTGGGTCTACAATTATAGGAAAATTGGGAATGGGATGGAAAGGGAATGGCATGGCAGTATCAATCACGAAGAGATGTCAGCTATGTCTGAAAGAAAATATAGAAGGCTGACATTGATATTACAGATTCTATTATGTAGACATCTGTGTGCCATGGTGGGATCTAGTGATTTTTTCTCTGGGGGGGAAGTTGTGGCCTAATGGTTAGAGAGTTAGACTCGTAACCCAAAGATTGTGAGTTCAAGTCTTAGGTCCGGCAGGAATTGTAGGTGTGGGGAGTGTGTGTGTTCACTGCTGTGTGTGTGCACTTAGGATGGGTTAAATACAGAGCACTAATTTCGAGTATGAGATACCATACTTGGCCACATGTCATGTCACTTTTTTTTCAATTTAATACTACATTATTTAATTTTTTTTTAAATGCTATATTTTAAAATTATTTTGTTTGTATTTTTTCCACCCATCCTTTCTCCAAACTGTATGTTCTATGTAGGGTTGCAGGGATGCAGAAACCTATCCTAGCTGCCCAGACCATAGGCAGGGAAACAACCTGAAAGGATGGCCAGCGTATCATAAGCTTTGTTTAATTTAATTTAATTTAATTTAATTTAATTTAATTTAATTTAATTTAATTTAATTTAATTTAATTTCATTTCATTTCATTTCATTTCATTTAATTCAATTTAATATTTTATTATTTTAAATATTATAACATGTCTTAATAAAAAAATCATAAAACATTCTGTTTTTACAAGATTAAATGAAATAAAAATTGACTGAATTTTATTTTATTTTATTTTATCATAAAACATCTTAATAAAAAAAACCTTCAAAACCTTAAAACCACATGTTTTTTGTACAAGTTTAAATGCACAAAATATTTACTGTTATTTTAGTCAATTGTTATATTATTTTATTCATTTATTTATTTTAAATTGTATAATTTAATTTAATTTTTAATTTAATTTAATTTAATTTAATTTAATTTAATTTAATTTAATTTAATTTAATTTAATTTAATTTAATTTAATTTAATTTAATTTAATTTTTAATTAATTTTTTTTAAATTTTATTTTTACCCCCACCTATCCATTCTTCAAACTGTATATGTAGGGTCACAGGGCTGCTGCATATGCCATAGGCAAGGAAACAACCTGAAAGGATGGCCAGTCCAAGTATTTATTTTATTTTATAGTCATAGTATGTCTTAATTAATTTTTTTTTTCAAGATTAAATATAAGAAACCAGAATCTTACATTAAATGCTACAGTAGGTTCTTGCTTGTTTGTCTATGACAGATTTTATTTTTTAATAGTGATTAGAACAATTAAATACTAGTTCAGTAGACCATTTTCATCACCATTTCACACTCACAGTCCTGAGTTGTGGTGAGACGAATATGCATCTGGCTGTTTTCACCATTTAAAGCGCGGCTGTCAGCATCTGTCCTTAGAGCTGTTAAAGCCCATGCAGTCATGCTTCAGTTCTCTCAAACACCAAAACAACATCTGTGCTTGTCCAAGGAGTGCTAATGTGCCTGGGACTGTCAGACGCCTCAGAGATTTCACCGATAGGTGCCATAATACAGCAAACACTTATGTCTAAAATACAGTTCTTTGCATTTATGTAGGCTGTGGCTGCTTACATCAGACGTCCTTTATCTGGGGCTGCTTTTGTAAGCGATGAATGTTTTAATTACAATTTACATTGACCAGCCTGGTCCCAAGGCTAATCATAGAGGATTGAGAATCAACATAGTCTTGTATTGCTGTGTAAGTCCATTACATCATCATCAGTCACTGAGCTCCATTTCTGCCAATCTGCCCAAGAATGTCATTTAGGCTAAAGCTGTTAACGACTGAATGAAAGACCTTTGACCAGGGCTAAATGAAGAGCTGACCTTCTGCCCTATTAATCTATAATAATCTCTTTCTGATGCCATATTCCTCGTAAGTGCGTGTCTGTTTTCCGTTTCTGCCTTGAAATTAGTAATTGGGCCTGGCTTGACCTGAGTTCTCCCAACTGCACTTACAAGTGAATCACAGCACACTAAAAATAACCCAGAAGACTGGACTCAGGAAATGAGTAAGGCTCTCGGGTCCTGAGAATCGAGTGATGTCCGCCGCTTTACACTGACCCCTCTTCACTGGATTACAGCCTGACGTCTTCCACTGCAGGAGATCCAAAGACAAACAGATGTTTCCTTAAGATGTAAGGCCGATAATGTTCTAGTTTCAGTCTTTATGTTTGTTTCTGCTGACTCATGATATTGGATTTCCTTTCATCCTGAAACCTCAGCCGCACCTGTAAAAGGAATACAGGTTTGACCACTTTGTACGTTGAGTATTCACATTCTTTAAAGCTTTTTATAATTTTTAGGCCGTGATGCAACCAGTTTGACAGTTACCCATATAACTTGCTTGATGCATTATTGTGATGTTTGGAATGACATTAACATGACTGAGTGCATTGAAGTACTATGTGTGTTGTTTAGGAGTGAGCATTAGGTGTGATTTAAACACATACCAAATTAAATCAAGCCTAACAAAGCCATTTTTGACTGATGGTCTGATTAGTGACATATGTGACCATGGAGCACAAAACAAGTCTCAAGTCGCTGGGGTATATTTGTTGGAATAGGCAACAATACATTGTATAAAATTATTGATTTTTCTTTTATGCCAAAATCATTAGGATAATAATTAAAGATCATGTTCCGTGAAGATATTTTGGAGATTTCCTACCATAAATATATCAAAACTTAATTTTTGATTAGTAATATGCATTGCTAAGAACTTCATTTGGACAGATTTAAAGGCAATTCTCTCAATATTAATTTTTTTTCGCACCCTCAGATTACAGATTTTCAAATAGTTGTATTTCGGCCAAATATTGTCCTATCCTAACAAAGCTTATATATTCAGCTTTCAGGTAATGTATAAATATCAATTTCGAAAAAACTTACCTTTATGACTGGCTTTGTGGTCCAGGGTCACATATAGTGTTGGATGGATGGATATTCAATACAGTACCAAATGGTGGGGCCGGTAAAATTTATTTGATAAAAAATACAGTAAAAACAGTAATATTGTGACATATTATTACATTTCAAAATAACATACAATTATTATTTATTATTAAAAGAATAAATAATGTTAATATTTAAAATAATTTTTTTATATTTACATTTTGTTTATTTATTCCTGTGATTACAAAGCTGAATTTTTAGCAGCCATTACTCCCGTCTTCAGTGTCACATGATCCTTCAGAAATCATCAGTGTTGAAAGCAATACTATCTCACAAGCAATTCATACTTTTTTTACAAGGTGACTGATTCGAACAAATTTGTACAACCTCACTCGTACGATTTTGTACGATTTCTGTGAAGGGTAGGTTTAGAGGCGGGGTTAGGTGTGGTCCTTCATATGAATTCCTACGAATTTGCCACCTCATAAAATATGTATGATTTTTCACAAATCGTACAGATTCGAACAAGTGAGGTCCTACGCATTTGTACAAATTAGGCACCTTGTACAATATGTATGAATTGCCATGATAATGTGCTGCTTAATTTTTTTGTGGAAACCATGATAATTTTTTTCAGTATTCTAGAAGGATGTATTTACATTTATTTACATTTACATTTATTTACATTTAGCTGACGCTTTTATCCAAAGCGACTTACAATTGCTATATATGTCAGAGGTCGCACGCCTCTGGAGCAACTAGGGGGTTAAGTGTCTTGCTCAGGGACACATTGGTGTCTCACAGTGGATTCGAACCTGAGTCTCTCACACCAAAGGCATGTGTCTTATCCACTGCGCCATCACCACCCCATTTACTGTTATTTTTGATCAGTTCAATGCATCCCTTAAAAACAAAAGTGTTATAAAGTATTTTTTATAAATAAAAAAATGAACGCCGTTACTGACGCTGAACTTTTGAACCATAGTGTACCCATAACTTACACTGTGTATACCAATTCTAAGCAACAAACCACAATTTCTTAAAGTAGGATTTCTACATTAAAAATAGTGTATTTTAGTGTATCACATGAGATTTTGATTTGTCATATTCATAACTCAGAGTCATGCCCCAATGATGCTTTTCAAGAGGGTAGGAATTTCTATGGTTATGTACCTCGGTATCTTTTGATCATCACTTTGGTTTTGGTGATGCAATGACTTTTGTTACATTTGTTTTTCTTCCAGTTTTACTAAATGATTTTGCATTGTCTTAATCACCATAATGTGTATTCCTATAACCAAACCGCAAGCGCTCCAAGAATTTACACTGAGAATCTAGGTTTTATTTAAATTGGCAATAAACAGAAGATTTCTGAATTGTTTTCATTTTTTAAACAAGAAAACTTATGACATATAGAGAAATATTTAGAAATTCTGTAATTTCTAAATATTTTCTTGAGACTAAGAAATACACAACATTTATTATTTAACACTAAGTGTCTATGAGTCATCACATAAAAATGTATCTTGAATTAGTTCAATTAGCTAGTTGTGAAAGTAGTTGAAAAACGTGGAAGTATTGTCACCAGACTTCTGTCTGCAGCTCTCACAAGTTGGAAACCATGTGACCTGTTCAATGGAAAAGAAAGTGGTTGGAAAAACAGTTCAGCTATTTTAGGCTTGAATGATGATGATGATCACACTTTGCAGTGTGTATGTTAACCACAAAAGTCAACAGGAAGCTGACATATCAGAAAAAGGCCATGCTGCATAGAAACAATCCAACGCAAGGAAACAACTGTACACAAAGAACTCTGATGGCAAAGAGGCTGTAAACAAACATTGTGTGTTACAAACACAGGTGTCTATGTTGAGATACGTTTCCACAGGATGCATCTATAAATGGGTTGTGAGTTCATCTAGCATAGTTGACATACATTAAGACTTCTTTCCACTGAAATCTGAGGTGTACTCTGGTAAGGTACACCTGTGGTCTCATTATCAATATTATGCGTTTGCAGATGATCTGAGTTTCTTATATAGAAAAATACAGCAGCTAAAAGTGATATTTATTAGATTAGATTAGATTCAACTTTATTGTCACTGTGCAGAGTACAAGTACAGAGCCAATGAAATGCAGTTAGCATCTAACCAGAAGTGCAAATAACAAAGTATATAAATAAATATAACAAATGTGTATATACATTAAGTTTTATGACATATAGTGCAAATTATGAGGTGGAGGGGGAGAGACTAGCTCAGAGCAAATGACTGTACATACAACTTAGGTTGCAAGGAAGTATAAACAGAAGGTGCATTATAAAGTGAGGTATGTAAGTAGCATATGTTTATATATGGCCAATGACCTTATGCAGCAGCAATAAAAAATTTTGACCAAATATTGCAGCATGTGATGATATGAGATGCATTTACTTTTTTACACAGGCTCATGGTGGTGTTTATGGCACCAACGAGCAAAAAGTCTGTCATTAGGCAGTGCTGCATTCCAGTTGCAGTGGGCACAGATTCATCACCTTGATGTCTGTTTGGGTGAGGTCCAGTGCTCCACATCTCAAGCATATTGCTTCACTGAGCTCTGCCAGAAAGGGAGAGAGAACATCATGGAGTCAGGAAAGCTCTGCATTCTGCCATATTTTAGTTCTGGCACATTCTGGTCTTTTGTTGCTCATTTATTTTATTTAATTTCATTAAATTAAAAATGTTGGCATATTTTAAAATTTGTTTTAAAATGTTTTTGTTCTGGCGCATCTCTTTTGTTGCTCAGGTTTGAGTTTTTTTTGTTTGTTGTTTTAGTTGCACCTACATGATATGTGTGCATGACATGTGATTTAAACATATTTCTATTATTTCTTTAACCTATTTATTTTACACATGAAAAAGGAAAAAAAGAACACTCGGAAAATGTCATTTTTTGTCATGAACAGCCAAAAAGTTTTTTTTTAATTATTTATTATTTATTTATTTTTACTTAAGAAAACAAAAAAGAAAAAAACGTTTAACTTTTGTTCCTCGCTCTTTGCGTCCACTTGTATAACCAAACAATAAATCTTAAAAAGGTGCATAACATGTAAGGTCTTTCTGTGAAGGATTTTGACACTGGCACAGAATAGCATCTAACCAGATGCTTCAGTTCTGTGCAACATGTTTCTTTTTGTTTAGCAGATGCTTTTTAACCAAAGTGACGCATATGCTGATTGCAGGGACGGTCCCTCTGGAGCAGCACATTTTTTCTTTCACAGGAACAGTGAAGGGAGGAGGGGATCTCAGCGACTTTACAATTCTTAGATTGAATTCTTATCTGTATTCAAATCTGTAACCTTTACATTGACAAGGTAATGAGACTGTCTGACTTATAAGCTTGCATCAATATTTGAATCAGAAAACATGTCAAAAAATTAATGTAGCATTGACCTTGATCAGTGGTTTGTCCTCAAAGCATCCAATAAGTGAATGTAGGAATGGCTTTGGGTATTTATTTACACAAAAGCAGAAGTTAGGACAATTGAGTGCCATTGATTGCCGTCAGCAACGTCAGTTCTGCATGACGCTCTGGTCTATTGTGTACGGCTGCTGAGTTCTGCTGCACATGAAGTGCATTGTAATAATACCCTGCAAAGAAAAGTACCCAACAAACTTGCCTTTGTCACCAAGTTTGAAAATTTCAACAGAATTTCTACAGTTCTACAGAATGAAGTATATTGATTCACAAGTTTGATGCAGTGCTGCAGTTTGCACAGTTGCACCTCTGGCTCTTGCCCTTGTGCATGATGATTATGAAATGGTGATGCTCACATTGTGGTAAATGGTGAGTATTTATTAGAACTGGAAAATTTTGTTTACTGAGCAGCTTTTTATGTGTGAGTTGGTGATGCCTTGCAAGAGGGTTTTTGTGGTTATGCTAATCTGTTTCCTTTTGATCTGTTTTATTTTCGCATCTGCATCTTTCTTTCACTTAGGTAAAATCACCCTGGGTTAGGTGGCAAACACTTTTTGGCTAAAAGAAGATTAAAAAAACATTTGTGTCAAGGATAATGTAATTTCTAATACATATAAATAGAGAAATAAAACCGTGAGGCTTTCATAAAGTAGGTTTTGACTTTATCTGTTCACACTTAATACACATAATGTGGTCATTCAGAAACAAATAAAACTTTACCAGATAAATGTATTCATCAGCAATCTGTAACTGTCAAGGTGAACTTCCTTTAACTTAACATCAGGCACTTCCTGTTTGTGTATGTATATGCTGATGGCTAGGCCCACACAGAAACTTCATCTGAAAAAATACCACAGATTTCTGTTAAATTGGGCCTTCTGTGAATTTGATCATTTAGATCAGAATTTGATCATTTAGAACTTCTGTGAGTTCTAAATGAACTCAATTCTGTGAGTTCTAAATTATCAAATCAAATTATGCTTTCAGATACTAATAAAAGTGTAGTACTCTCATTTTCAAGTAACATATTTTATCATGTCCATTAAATCCATTGTGCAGAATTTAGCAGCATTTTTGTCAAAATTGGTAAACAACAAATTCTCTCTGGGCTTAGCAATGACACATGACAATGCCATTACTTGATTTTTGCACAAATTAAATTAAATTAAATTAAATTAAATTAAATTAAATTAAATTAAATTAAATTAAATTAAATTAAATTAAATTAAATTAAATTAAATTAAATTAAATTAAATTAAATTAAATTAAATTAAATTAAATTCAGGTATGGCAACCAAAACCCAACGAATCCTAGACGTCATAATGGTAACGTCCACACAACATCAAATTCTAACATCATTTGACGTTGATCTTCAGTTATTTTTAGGTTGTGGCATTAACTAACCAAAATTCAACGTCTGTCCAACATTGGAGATTGACGTCAATCTGACGTTGGGTTCTGACATCAGTATGACGTTGGGTTCTGACGTCAACCCGATTTTCATTTTCAACCAAAATTCAACGTCTCTCCGACGTTGGGGTCCAACGTCAATCTGACGTTATATTGACGTCCGGTGCCTGCTGGGTAAGTAATTATATTTATAAAAAATTACCCTGTTGAAAAAACAGCATATGCTGGTTAGGTATGTTTTGAAGCATGGCAGCTGGTTTGAGCTGGTCCTGAGTTGGTTATAAGTTGGTCCTGAGAAGGAAATAGTTGCTTAATAGTTGCTTAAGCTGTCAGCACGTGACAGCTTAAACCAGCTCATAACCAGCTTTTAACCAGCTCAAACCAGCTGCCATTCTTCAAAACATACCTAACCAGCATATGCCTGTTTTTCAATTGGGCACTGTTGGAGCTGTAGTGCAGTGGAAGGTTCTTGCTTGATATGTTGGTTCAAGGGAAAGTAAGTCTGTGTCTGGCATTTTGGCATGAGGATTGGAAGAATAAGTGTAAAAGTTCTAAAGTTTCAATGAGAATGATTGACCAATTCTAATACTTGATCCTCTCTCAACTATCGTACTATTACAGCACTTTTTAAAGACAAAACACTGAGCATTTGCCTCTAGGGTACTATAAGAAGCTCAGTGTACTCTCAGATAATGAAGAAAGTCTTCCTCTCCATTTGGGAGTTTGTGAGTTGCTCTAGTTTTCAGGTTAGATTTCCTAATGTGTTTTTGTCCTGCTGATTTGAGGATGTACAGCTGTTTATTTGAAGCCTGACAGCAGTAGCAGCTCTGCTGCCTGGGTGGCTGATTATCTGGGTGGCAGGCAGCAAGCCATTTAAACTTGTGCTTGTCCTGATTGTGGCTGTCCTATATACTCTCTTTTTGGAGTTTTCTAAAGTATTTCAGTTTGGTAGATAGCTCTTATGTGTTAAATGTGGGGTTAAATGTTTTACTAACTTTCTTCCTTCACTAAAATTCCTTATTTTGTGCAAATGCTGTGGCATAATCATTTTAATTGATGATCATGTTGCATTAAATTCATTTTAATTAATACAATGTATTACTAACAAAACTGAGTGTTCTTAGACTAAAACCTCAAAATGTGTCAGTAGTGATCTGCTTGTTATTTGTTGACTTGCTCTATACAGAGGTACCTGCCACAGTTCTCAGGAAAAAAACTGGATGATTATATAAATGCAGCATAAATCTCTTGAGAAATGTCACAGTTATGTTGGCACAAACAAAACAGCTACTTGATGCAGTTAGGTCAGACTCGTTTTCAGTTTTTACACATATATACTTAGATTCACACCTTTCTTGTGCATGTTTTCAAGGCCAGTTGCAACCACAAGATATTTTCAGACACCAAAAGAGGAGTGTCATGTCATGTGTGGTTTCAAGGTCGAGAGAATGAAATCAACACATTTTGATGTACGTGGTGGTGCGTTAAGTAGTTATTCTTTGTCTAGTCTGAAATCGTCAAAAATTCAAATATTCAGTATACTGCACATTTTGTTATGGTTACAGAGGAATCAGCCAAACAAACATGTGCACATTACCCAAGAAGTAACTTACTGAATGACAAATTGCCTGGTTTAGTGATGCTCAGTAGTCAGAAGTAAAAATAAATCAGAGCTTAGCTCCAGATAAGTATTTAAGTGAGATAATAGCAGATGACAACATTGCACTGTAACCATAACAAAGTGACGAAAGCACGCAGCAAGAACATTGTCCTAATCAGAACAATCAGTGTGATAGATCATCACTGTCACTGCTGTCTATGCAATTATGCGTCATGCAATATCAGAAAACTTTGGCAAGATGGAATCACAAGTCACAAAAGAGTTTAAAGAAATAGTTCACATTTACGATAAATGTGGACTGAAGTACTATATGTCAGTTTTGTCAACGGAATCATTCCTTGAAACAATCTGACTCAAATGAACATGCCAAAGAGCTAGAATTTAAGATTTTCAGTGAATAGTGACTTAAAGGAATATTTCACCCAAAAATGAAACATTTTGTCACTTGCTCACAGATAGATCCCCTGCAGTGAATGGGTGCCGTCAGAATGAGTCCAAATAGCTAATAAAAAAAATCCCAATAATCTACAACATGACTGTAGTCCATCAATTAATGTTGAAAAGTGTTTGTATAAACAAGACATTTTTAAAATCAAACCTTTACATCCAGCTAAAAAGAATCCTCTATCCATAAACAATGGACTTGAGTCATGTTGTGGATTATTGTAATCAGCTGTTTGGACTCCTTTAAACTTTTCAGCAAATTTCAGTTTGAAAGTTTTTGAAACAGCATGAGGATGAGTAAATGATGACTATATTTTAATTTCTGGGTGAAATGTCCCTTTAACTGCAGCCTACTTGATTTGCAAATTATGAGCTCACGCTTGAATGCTTTTTTTTTTTTATATGATCCGAAACTTACTGAACTATGTCTTCTCTATTTGTGTAAGGCTAATCAAGGCTGTAATGATAGCAATGAACGTAAATGTGTACAGTATCTTTTTAAATATATATTTTTTTATCTGATCACATGTTTGTTTATTGTCTTAGCAGTGTCAGTGGAGCCCTGTAAAACACTCGAAGCCAAATGACAATTACCACACCTTGTCAAAGTCTGCGTCTCACAGACATAAATAAGTGCCGATTATTACTCACACAATACAGTGCAATAAAGTGCACTCCTTTCAGGTATAGTAAAGATAAAACTGATATTTATAATATATGTGCATGTATCTATGCTTATGTGTGAACAAGGCAGAAACTCAGTCGGATCATCTTTGTTTCCAAGGCCATACCACCCACGCAAGCTAGACAACGATCCCAAAACGGGGTTTCCTCTCACACCTTGCCTTTGCAGAGCCCGAGCTGATCCTGCCTGTGACGGCAGCCGCTTGTGCGTCACGGCAACTGTTCTCCTGGCGTTTCACAAACGCCCACAGCTCCCTGAGCTCTTTCCCATAGCTTCTCATCACGGCTAGTGAGAGACTTCCACACCTTAAAGAGTCACTTCTGGCTATCAACCAGACAGAACGCAAACAGTCTTGGGCACAGTAACATCTACTGTTTATACTGTGTGATCTCAGAATTGATTAATTGCGAATCACGAATTTGTGAAACACTTTATTCTCATTCGTATTAATGTCCACGAATGCATTCATCTACTGAAATAACTTCTGTTTATTATATTCTTGGACTCTTATTCCACTGATGCATCAAGTAAAAAAGACATATCCTTGTGTTGTGCGCTGCCTCTGAGAGAAAAAATTGCCATATTTTGTTACCTCCAGTGAGAGTTCACTCTAGCTTCCTAAGACCACAGTTAGCATTAGGGATTTATGGAGCTCAGAGAGGTTCTTCTCAATTGAGTCTTTGTGTAGTACACCTCTAAATAATCAAGTTTAACCTTCTTCAATTTTCAGCTTTGTTTTGTGCACAAATCAGTTTATGTAAGTTTAGAAATGGGTCTGGGATGAGGAAATTGGAATAATATTCTAAGGCATGATCTGGATCTTTGGGCTAATGCCTTGGCCGGATATCAAGGTTCACTTTTTACTTCAGAATTAGCCTGAAAATTCTTCTTTTGTGTGTGTAAATAGCTGCCTGCCTGTCTGTCTGTCTGTCTAATCTATTTATCTGTCTATCTATCCATTCATCTATCTGTATGTTCGTCTGTCCATTTAATATAGATATACATATCATATATAATGGAAAATTTCTTCTCTTTCTTTCTTTCTTTCTTTCTTTCTTTCTTTCTTTCTTTCTTTCTTTCTTTCTTTCTTTCTTTCTTTTTCTCTATTCATCTGTCTGTCTCTGTTTATCCATCCATCTATCCATATGGCTGTCTGCCATATGTCTATCATATACAATGGGAAATCTGTCTGTCTGTCTGACTGTTTGTCTGCCTGTCTATATATCCATCCATCCGTATGACTGTTTGCCATCTAATATATAAACACATATCATATAAAATAGAAAATATCTACCTATCAATCTAGTATACATGTTATATAGCACTATATAACAAACAAGTGCACTAACAAAGAGAATGGCATTCTTCTCTTTCAGCATAATGAAATAAAGAGACATCCCTCCCCCTACACCTACGGGAGGTCAGTGACAGATGGGGGCAGCCCTGAACTGGCTTCACAGACAGCTGCCGGTGTTTGGGGGTGACATGTTAAAGGTCAGCTCTTTTAGACTGCAGATCCCTACATTGCACACACTGGTGGCCTGACAGTCAGACTTGCTGCAGACCCACTGTCAAAGTAGATTATAACTGTCCCAAAGAGAGTTTTTATCTTGCTTTTGATCTGACGTGGGGGTGTCACTTCAGCTGCTGTCCTCATTAATCATGTTGCATGTGGGATTCAGGTATAAGTATGAACGGGGAGCGTATGAGTGTGTTTGTTTGAGGTGGGTGAAGGGGATGTTGTGCTAACCGACTAGCCTTTTCCAAAAGATAATCTAACAAGTTTTACCTCCTTACTCCAGCATTAGAAGATGTCAGTACACAATGTAAGCACAGTCTATCACTGCTGCTCTGCCAGTAAAGGGGTAAAGGATATCCTTCCTGTGGATGTGAGGGGGTGTTTCCAGAATGCATCTACACAAAGTATTTTTAAGTATGAGCTAAAAGTGACAACACCAGTGACAGAATCTGACATGGTCCCAGACATGGAAATGTACTTTTGATTTATCAGTTTGACACCTTCTTCACAGACTATCATAAACTTGCTAAGGAACACCCAGTGACATTTCCAATAAATCCAATAAGTAAAGACGCAGAAGAGCAGTTCGTTTTGCTGCTTCATATCTAACACTGTGTAAAAGACTGAAAAAACAAAGCCAAGTGCTCAACATCATTAGGGCCAAACTTAAAAAATTAGCACAGGTCAAACCACAACTTCCTCCAAGCTAAAGTTAAATTCTCTGGTCTGCAGACATAATCATTTTAAACTAGGTTGTGGCCAATCATTTTACAGGTGTGGGTGGGAGATGGAGGACAGAGAAAGAGAAAAAGATATATTGAGGGATTTTAATGGAAAATAATGTTGGTTTTTGTGGTTTATGTGGACTCTCCATAGGCGTAATGGTTTTTATACTGAACAAACTGTGTGTGCTATTGCCCTGCACCAACCCTACACCTAAACTTAGCCCTCACAGGAGACTTTGTGCATTTTTAGATTTAAAAAAAAACACCATTTTGTATGTTTTTTAAGCCTTTTGAATTACGGGGGTATAGGCAGTGTCCTCATAAACCACCTTCATATTGTAATACCTCTGTCATACCCATGTCATTATACAAATTTGTGTCCTTATAAACCACATAAACATGCACACACACACACACACACACACACATACATAGAATACAAATTTTACATTAAAATGTAATTTATAGCAATATACCACAGTTTTAAAGTTTTAACAGGTTAATTTCCTGCATAACATTAAGACAAACGCACACACACACACACACACACACACACATGCACACAGCATACAGTATATAGTATACAAATTTTACATTTTCTGTGATTTTGTATTTTTATTTTAATTTTTTGGAACCAAAAAGCATTACATAACATTGCATAACATTTAATTGTCGATCTGTTTCATAAGAATTTTAAATAATGGCTGCATGTTGAGCACTGGATAAATAAACTACGATTTATGCTTGACCTTTAAGTTTCTTTTGTGTTGAATGTTATTCTTTCTTATCTTATCTTACTTTTTTAATTTTTAAGTTGTGTCTTGGCAAACTCTAGTAATTTTTTGACATTATGAGAAAAGTTTTAAGTGCACATTACACGTTCTCTCTCAAAATGACACTAGGAAAAAGCCCTCCGGAAAGGAGAAACAGACTTCAATGCTGCTGCCGGCTTGTTAAATGTGTATAACCAGCTTCAGCTCCTAATGAAAGGGCAAAGGATTTGTTACTGGTCAGCCTGTATCAGGTGTTCACTGCAGTTGTGCTTTTAGAAATGTGCTGAGCCCTCTGGCTATATTACAAACGCTTACACAAACACATAAGAACAGAAAGACACCATGAAATAGCATTCCTTTAAGGAGTAACCAAGGCAATGCAGTGACAGGTGTACAGACACAAACACACACACACTTTATTTCATTAAGTGAAAAGCTAAAAGGTCTGTTTGGGGCCTCCAGTCTGTGTTATATGCCCAGAGTGACAGACGTGCAGACTCCTCTATTGTGTGTGCAATGCCGTTGGGCCTCTTTCTCTCTACCGCCGGAGGCTGCGGCGGTGGGGGCTACTACCAGGGTCGCGTGCCCCACTTTCACAGCAGCAGATGGGGGATGAACCCCACTCGCTGCTTCCGGACCTCCGGACAGAGGGTGTCTACACCACCTGTCAAGACCATACAAAAGCCAGACCGCTACGTCACAAAGCCCAAGATGATCTGTAGACTGCTGAACCCAAAGTTGCTTTTCATGCAGCGCCAAGCGTGTAAACACGGAACATACTGATATTTAAAACAGGTCTTGTAGGGGTCACATGAATACTAACAACACACATCTGCCATTGATTCTTCTTGTTCTCCTTCAATCCTTTCCCAAATTCAGTTTTTTGGAAATAGGAATGGTTATCATTAAAAAAATAATAATTATTTGGGTTCCAAATCATAATTCAGGTTCTTGAATGATTCCTTTAATGAATTCCTTTAATTTAATTTGATGAATAAAAATTTGGACAACATAAATGAAATTCTATTGTCAAATGCTGGGATCATTTCAATCTCAAAATACATGTGAAACAATAATGAACAAAAGATGTGGGATGTCGTACTGTATATTAACATATTTACACATTGTGGTTTTTAAAATAAAAATCTTATTGTGTATCTTTAACTATTGTCGTATGAACACCGAGCCAGAAGCTACAATAATTTAAGTGCTGATCTTCACAAGCTTTTAGAACAACAAAACACAATATCACTTCTTTGTTCACAGAAACTGACAACTGATTCATAAGAATTTGTGATTCACTAAAAAGAACTGTTCAGAAGAGTCTTTCATGCTGGAATCAGACTTCTCTGTCCGTGCTATATGATTTTGATTCACATGAAAGAATAGGCTCATACATTTTTTGCTCAGGAATCAGACTTATCTGGTCACTTTGTATGTTTTTGATTCACTAAAAAGAAGGGACTCGTAAGAGTCAATGCTTTGGAATTCGATATCTCTTGCCACACTCTCTGCTTTTGATTCACTAAAAAGAACTGATTCATAAGAGTCAAATCGCTCATGAATCAGAAAACCTGGTAGCACTGTGTGTTTTTGATATGCTAAAAAGAACCAGCTCATATGAATCATTCACTTGAGCATCAGACTTCTCTGAATACAGTATATTTTTTTGATTCACTCAAAAGATCAGCTGACATTCGGATGAGACAGTGCTCCGATCATGTCCATAGAACAATGATAAAACGGAATCAAGTGTAATGAAAATCTGAAAAGTCTGAATATTAAAAAAAAAAAAAAATGTTAACAAAACTAGTTCTGAAGAAAAACAAATAGCCTCTTAGTCTACATTTCCAACCATTTTCTGTCTGAAGTCCTATCAGTGACGAAACATGTTTTGACAATTTGAAAGAACATGAAAATGTACTTAGAGCTGAATGCTTTGTCCTGTGGAAATCCTAACAACTTGGATTTGTAATCATAAGTTATCTAAGCTGCTAAAAGGCTGCAAGACTTGTATCATCATCATCAACCCTTAAATTTTGAGACCTTACACAATGCATACTTATTTCACCTATAACCTACTTGCCCTCTTTTTCTGTTTTGTACATTCATTTTGTTGTCCATAATGATAAGTGCTTTAGGGCTGAAGCAAGCAGTTTGTATATGTAAACTTTGAAAAGGACTCTATAATCAGTACATAACAAGCTCTTACTTAACAATTACTTGTGCATTGACTTTAGGTGAATGCAAGAGCGAATGCATGTATTATGTAATGGGGCATTTGTCTGATTCGATTATGAAAGGAGCGCATGTCTACAATGAGATGACATCATTGACTGTGTCCCAGCACTGTCTGAGTGTGTTTTCCCCTCTCCATCTGTGTGTGGGCTGCAGCATATTCATGGAGCTCCTTTAGCAGCATCTGACAGTCTCTGCCAGTCATAGCCTGAGCCCTGCAATTATATGTACTCTCTTGCTCTCTCTCTCTCTCTCTCTCTGCTTCTCGAAATTTCCATGCGCACATCTCTCCTCTCCCTCTCCTTGTGAAGCAATGCTAATTGCTCTGATGAGGGTGCTTCGTGTTGATTCCTCTGATTGATTCTGCACCTGCTGCTGGATGTTTTAAGGGTTATTTTAGCACAGTTTCCTCGTTCGGCAAGAGAAGAGAGGAATCCAGCAAGGACCTGCAACAATCACACTGTGTCTTCAATGCATATTTGATGTTAAAGGGATAGTTCACCTATAAAGGAAAATTCTGTTGCTCTCAGTGGTATGACTTTCTTTCTTCCATGGGACAGTAAGGGTAAACTTTGGAGTATATCATAACCTTTTCAATATAATGAAAACACGTGTCAAACTTCAAAAATGAAGTTGAAGTTGAAAAGTGAAGCAAATGCAATAGCTTTGTATGAGACGAACTGATTTTTGATTCGTTATTCACTAAAGGTCTGGACATCTGCTCTAGCTATAGTATTGGCTGATTAGTAAACAGCCAGTCAGATCAGTCCAATAAATCAGGTGATTCAGTTCACAAAACTGAGGATTTTTTCATGAATCCGATTGATTTAGTTAGTGATTAACAGTAATATTATCGTTTTATAATCTGCACATCTCAAAGTTATCAAATGACTTCAGAAGATTTAAAGGAACATGAGTCTTATAGATTACTTTTGTGATTCTTTTATGGTATTTTAGTATCCTTTTTGAAGCTTGCAGAACTGCTCAGAATCATGATTCACCCAGAAATCAGACATAGACTCATTAAAAAAAATGGACTCATAAGAGTCATTCACCCATGAAACAGACATCTCTGGTTGGGCTGTATGTTTTTGATTCACTAAAGAGAACCAGCTGGCATTCGCTCGTGAATCAGTAGGGTTCAGTTCAGTGAATCAATGAAAACTTGAGTCCCTAGTCATTGTGATGCATTGAAGAGAGATACCAGCACATTTTTAGAAATTTCTTCTTTGGTTCTCCACAAAAAAAAAAAAAAAAAAGTAAAAGAAAAGAAAAGAAAAAAGGTTGTTTGAAACTGATATTTTATTTGATACTATTTTAGTATCAGTATTAGTTTTTATAAATAAATTATAAAAATGAAAATAATTTTCTATTAATATTAGTTCTTTTTCTGTTTACATTTTTATTTTAATTAAAGTTTTAATAATGTTGTTCTGTGTGTGTTTTTAATATTTCTATATAGTTTTAAAAAATAATATTTATTCAGTTTTAGTTATTGTAGTACATCAAGTTAAACTTACTGAAAATTAGAAATCTTGTGGCGACTAGGTGATATACAGTAAAATAAGTTTTTTGGGGGGAATGTTTTGGTTAAATTTTATTTCAAGTAACAATAATCTGTTTCCATTGTTCTAGTTATGGTTACATAATAACCCTGGTTTGTAACAACATGAGAGTACATTTTTGAGTCTGCTATCGATTCAGAGCTATGTGTCAGTGACAAATTCTTTTGTAATCAGTTTTTGAGGTGGCATTCCTCTCTAGAGGATTACATCACTCAATCGAGGTCAAACTGAAACACAATCTAAAATTCACACTTTCAAATAGCAGTTCACTGCTGTCAGCCATTAAACCTGTCATGGCGTGTGTGCTGATGCAGATGCACTGTATTACATTGCCCTCATTTACAGCGGAAGCATAGAAATTGCAATCGGTCTCAGACTTCAGTGCTACAGCTGTACACTCCAGCAGCATATCAAAGCAATTAATTACCCTTGCACAGAAACACACAAGGACTCTACATAATTCTGCGTAAGCACTCTGAGTATTTCAGTTTTGAACTGTTGTTCAAAACCTGCTGTTTTCACATGCATTGTATGCAGCTCCACGACCGAATGAATGGATAGAAATATACAGCTCAGAGGTATCCATTGATACTGAATGGATGTCATTTAAGCTGTGTTTGAGTGAGGCAGGCAACAGGAAGTCCATGTGATGTGTAACCTAATTCCTTACCGTACAGATTGCCACACAGCAAACCGAGAAATGATGCCAAGCATTGATCTTCTGTCGGGTACATTGATGTAATGCCGGCTTAAGGAGATGAGTGTTTTTTCTGCTTTGTAGCTCTAGTTTATTAGGAAGATCTGATGTGTAATTAATTTATAAATATATTCTGTGTAGATTGTGATAAATTGGAAATTATTTTCCAATTTTACAAATCAGAAAAAAAGTCAACATTATGCAAAGGATTCTAACGTTTTCATGTACATATGTAAAGTATGTAAACAGTCAGTGGTTTTGTCAGTTTTAAGCAATTAATAACTTTCTAGTGCCCAAAGGCTGATCATAGTTCAAAAACAAACAATATGCAGGTGCTTCTCCCTGAGAAAATATTCCATGAATGTGAAAGAGAAACAAATGCGCGTAATGGCTGCTGGCCGGATGGCTGTTTCGTCTGAACTAGGATTACTATGCAAGTTATGTTCCTGTGTTGACTGTGCTTTATGCTGAGGTTTTTTGTCTGTTCTCACACTGCACTCTCTTCCAAGGACGTAGTGTGAGGACACTTTTTTTTTCTCCTCTCTTTCCTCATGTTATGCTGTATTTCTTCTTCTCTATTGCATTTCGTTGCCTTGTACCTACATGTGCAATGACAATAAATTGAATCCAATCCAATCCAATCCAAAATCTCTAGGCATTCCTGAAATCCCAAGGCTGTACATTAGCGATACTAGATACTTGTGATAGTAGACATATCTGATATATAATTGGTTGAGACTTAAGTGTATGTTATGTGCCAGACAAAACCAAAAACAAAAATGATAGTTATGTATAATGATAGATCTGTGTAAGCATTTCTTAGGCAGCAGAAAAACTACAGTCCTTCGTTCGTGTGTCCCATTTTTTGAGTGTTTATCTATATTATCTTCTCACTTTATTGTCTTTTCTAATTTAGTTTTTGTTTTCACTTGTCATTTTTAGTTTTCTAGTTTTTATTTAGTTAGCTTAGTTTTACTGTTTTATGGTTGTCAAAGTTAATGTGCTAAGTAGTGTCATTTAAAAAAAAATGCATGTTATGTTCAATTTTTCTGTGTTATTTCTGTCTAACGTCAATTTCATGTTTAATGCAGGTGGGCTGTGAAAGGTTTTATACAATGCACTAAAAACTGAAAGAAAATTTATTTGTGTCCATTTTTATTTTAGCTTAGTAAATTTGAATCATAAAAAAGTATTTTAATTTAGTTTATTGTTTTAGTATATTTTTTACTCTTCTAAGTTAGTTGTTATTTTTGTTTCATATTTAGTTTTCATTTGCTATACTGTATGTACTAAGCACTATTCATATATTCCATCAGACATGGTGTGAGTTCCTGTCAATGATTTCTATCAGCAAAAGGTGTGAAATTCTATCAAAACCTCAGCAAAATCTCAAGGGTGTTGTATGTATCTTCAGATTTTTAATTGGCCTCCATATAAAATAATCTGTGATGGTACATTGGCAATGGTCCCATCCTTCCGCTGTAAATCTTTTATTGTTGTCATTTTGTTTTATAGAAAACTCTATTGATTTTCCCAGATCACCAGGACAGGGAGCCACAGACTCATTGCATAGTTGATCCCCTGAATTATAAATGTGTGTATATGTGTGCTGGTGCATTGCCACACATTTTCCTGCCATAATGTCTGTGTATATCTTTTTGTTGGAGAAATACTCTTCTTTCAGTAGGCAGAAACAAGGCAATCAAATAGCTTATGATTTATTCAAGCTTTGTTTTTTATTCCCTGGAGTGTTTTCTGATTGCTTACATAATTATGTGGCTTTCTCTCACTTAGTTCTGCTTTGGAGAGGTGCACATTGCTGGCAGGCATGATTCATCATTTGGGCTGCATTGCTTTACTCACTTAATTGAATGGAGCTCGGGCTACATGCCTTCTTGCCTCAGTGCTTATGAGGCCCATGTGAACTTTCTTACATCAGCTGTTTTGACCTATTCAGATGCTTTCCTCTGATTAAAAGCTCACTTTGGTGAGTTTGGTTTCTGGGAAAGGGAGTTGGTGAATTTTAGATCTGCTACTAAAAGTTAATGCTTTGTCATATCTGAAATGGTGTTTGTAGTAGATGTTATGGTTTGTAACCAACGTGTTGTTAATTTACAGTATGTAGAAACCCAGAGGAACATTTTATTGCTCATTTGTGGGCTTTCATTGTTCAAGAGTTTTCAGATATGCTCTCAACGGTAGGTATTAACGTTTAGGAATAAAAACAGAAATTGTTGCAATTGCAATTGTTGGCATATAAAGTAAGCTATAAAATTGATGTAGACAACATTTTTTAGATTATATATATATATATATATATATATATATATATATTGAAATATTGAGTACAAAGTCTCTGGATTTAATGGCAAGGCTTAGTAACTTGGCAAATCTGAACACAGTTTGAGACCTCTTTAAAATCTCTTCTAGGAGACTGTCGATCCAAAAATGAAAATTCTGTCATCATTATGCATAAAATAAACTAAAATTCTGGAACATAAAATTCAGAAAAATGCCTCAGTGTTGAAAGTCCAAATCTATCTGGTTACCAACATTCTTCACTCTTAAAAATAAAGGTTCTTTATTGGCATTAATGGTTCAGTGAAGAACATTTAACATCCATGGAAGCTCTACATAGCATGTTTTTCACACAAAGAAAACTATGTTTTTTGAAGAACTGTTCGTTGAAAGGTTATTCTTTGGCGAACCCATAATGGTTCTTCTATGTGAAAACCTCCTTTTGGAAACTTGGAGTTTTTAAAATATTTTCTTTTATATTTCACAGAAGAAAGTAAGTCATACAATGGCATGATCATTTTAGGTTTAACCATCTATTTAAACAAAAGCCTTCTCGACATTTAATCTTATAGCTGTTAAAAAAAAAAAAAAAGTTGAGATACTGTATTTACGAGACCTTGTTTGTGATTTGGGAATAGTTTGTAATCAGGTTATCCATCAGCAAAATAGGGCACTGCATATAGCACCAGTAATATGAATGATTAACAGACATGAGATTAGATCCAAGATAATGAAACAGCTGTATGTTGTCGTCAAGGAGTGTCGTTTTGTGTGGTGATGCTGGGAGACTCACATGCATTAGTTTCTGGCTCAGACTTCAGTGAGCTCATCCTATGATTACTCTGTGTGGCTGACTTATGGCCAGAAACCAGGGAACCTTCCTGCTGCTGTTGTCAGGGAAACCAAGTTGAACCCTCTGATTTCGAGACATTGTGTTCACAAGCTTTAGGTGTAATAATAAGTGGTGAATCAGTGCTTTAAGTAAAGATTGAGCTTGTGTCATAAGCAGGGACATTCAGTTTCACATACTCTGATATGTTGTACCATGGTGCTTATGTGGGTTTGAACCATTTCCTGTCCTTTCTCTATTACCCACTAAATAAATAGGTAGCAAAAAAAGGTAGAAAAGGATCATGCAACTATAATCTAAGCATTAAATATTGTTTTTATCTATTTATCCAACTGTTCAAACTGAAGCCCTCCAGAAGGCCACAAGTGAGTGCTAGGGGCTTCATGGAAAATTTGAAAGAATGTAAAATGATTAAAAAATATATCAATAGCAATCTATATAGTTTTGTAACATGCAAATGTATAGTTTATGTACAACTGTATAGTATGCATATTTTGCATGCCTGCTGTTATTGCTTGATAACTGGTGCTGGATCAACATTTGTTGTAAAAATAAATAAAAACAATAAAATAATAAAACAATAAAAATAATAATGATTAAAAAATTGGATCATTGTTTTTCTCACAAATGTCAATACCAATGCATCACTTCTCAAACTTTCACTGACTTTTTCATAAAACACCTCTCACTGTATATTTGTCACTTTCTGAATCACTTGTTCAGTGCATGCGAAGCCTATGACAAAGTGCCATTGCACTATTCTGTAATCTTCAACCATGAGGTTCAAGTGAACATCTGCTACTGATGAATGAATGCAACGACTACCTTCAATTCTAAACGACCACTCTTAGCATTTATACTCTAGGGGTCAAAGTTTAGAATATCAACTACTAGACATCTTGGTGCTCATGAGCACTCTTCTTTGCTTTGATGTGTAGTTGGGAGGGCCGGAGCCGTTTTGACATTACATGTGGAATCTATATTAAAAGCAGTCAAGATTATAAAGTCTTCCCTCCTGCTGACGCACACAGAGAAACTGGCCTTTACGGTCCTCTATAGAGGGATGCAGTGTTTAGAAAGGTGTCAGCTGTCTGTGTGAGAAGATTGCGTGGTGCACTATTTCACTCGAAGGGTGCTATTGACTGTGCAGCATCTCACACCTCCGTGCTGTAAAGCTAGGAGAGACTGAGCTGAGGAAAACACCCATGGTGTCAGCCCTCTCACCCCACTGTTTACATTCCTCTTTCACACAGCATGGGAAATCACCCTGTGTGTCTGACACCAAAACAGCATTACCCTCTGCTCAAAGAGACCAGTGATTTAGAACATAATTGCACTGTATTTTCAGCTACATTATCCAAGAGTCTCGAGATTTTCTCTTCTGTTCTTCTGTTCTAAAAGACAGTGTGTGTATATATATATATTCTCTTTTTTAAAGATTGTTTTAAAGATTTCTATTCATCAAAGAAAAAGAGGAAAGAAAATTGACGTGGGTGTGGAATCTATATTAAAAGCAGTCCTCTTTGATATATATATATATATATCAAAGAAATTTACATACCACATGATGCATAGTTGTGCTTTTACTTTGTTGCTAAGATCCTACATCCTGCTTATACACATATATGGAAAGAGAGCGGGGTGGGGGTGGGGGTGGGCTGGCTGTGACCCACCAGAGTGACGGAGTATAAATATGGATCTGCCTGTGGATGACTCATCGTATCCTTGATTTGATGATAGGTTTGGAGGTTTCCCATGGCAACAGGCACATTTCCATACAGGGGTCCCATCTAACTGCGTAGATGGGTTGACCACAAGTGATGCCTAATTACGTAAACAGACTTTTTATTCCATTTTAACATCCAGTTAACATTGCTTGAATGGTAAACAATCCCTAAACGGTTCTTAGAACAAGTAAAAGTAGTTATCAGAGCGTGGTGAAGTATACCAAACCATCTGTGTTTAATGGTTACATAAAGCAATTTTTTCAGTAGAAAGCACTGTTTAGTGTGCACACTAATTATTCTAGTCTTCCTGGCAGAGAGATCACGAAGCCTCTCAGATGTGAATAACAGAGAGCGCTGATGCACCTGGTGCCTGGACATTCCAGCACACCGGCTTTTCCCCTGGATAGAATCAAATGTGTTCTGGAAAGTAAGTAGCAACATGAACATCACACCAGGAAACAGATGTGAGGGGGAGAGAGAGAAAGAGAAAGAGAAAGAGGAGGGTGGGGGCAGCTGCCTGAGGAGATAATGTGTGACTGGAAATACAATGAGAACGTCTCACGCTCTTTCTTTCTGTCTCTCTCGATGGGAAGCCCCTCTGCCGGCTTCGGCAGACTGTACCCTGATTAATCACGGCTGTAATGCTGTAAGATTAATACAGAGAGCAGCTCTGTGGTGCTTTGGGAAATAAACACAAAGTAAACACAGTACATGGTGGGGGGCAAATGCTCCATTTTTTTGCTGCACCTGTGCATGCCAGATTAGCAGGATGATCGATATTTGCGAGTAAACGTGTCAAAATTCTTGTGC
Source organism: Barbus barbus (assembly GCF_936440315.1). Taxonomy (NCBI): domain Eukaryota; kingdom Metazoa; phylum Chordata; class Actinopteri; order Cypriniformes; family Cyprinidae; genus Barbus; species Barbus barbus. The sequence continues at coordinate 10,926,238 of NC_136754.1, forward strand.
TTTCATATTATGTGATAAATTTGATGGAGAACGTTTTGATTTTTATGCAGGATTGCATTCCTAATCCTACACTGATTTCACAAACCGTTATGAATAAAAGGCCTAGTGTTGGGAAGGTAACTTTGGAAATGTAATAGTTTAAAGATTACAAGTTACCCTATTTAAAATGTAATAAGTAGTGTAACTATTTCAATTACTTTATTAAAGTAATGTAACGGGATTACTTTTTGATCCGTTAAAAACACATTTCTAAAATTCTAACGAATGCTTTCAACTGTTAATCATTTTCAACCATTTGGGTTAACCTTAGTTGTCAACACTGATTACTATCAGATTTTCAAAATCAAAATTTCCTTTTAAAGCACAGCCAAATCTTTTTACTTTGAGAATGTTCTGATTTCTGATGTTTACATTTTCAGTGCTGGAAATGCATTTTTATCATTTGCCATGGTGGCAACTCTCAGACAAGTTGTAGCTTTTAGCAGCAATGTGGATTGATGTAATTGGCAGATGTAGTGTGCGGAAAACAAGAAAACCAATCAAAATCATCAGAATACCAACACTTTAGTAAATGGCCTTTAAATGGCAGGAGGCATTGTGCACATCAAAAACAGGCAAAGCAACAAATTAATGTTATTCAACATATCCTAAATTTTTACAGAAAATATTCAAATGTAATCGTTAACATTTTAATAAGTAACTTTTTTAATAATAACATTTTTAATGGATTACAGTAAATTTTTTTGTAATTAAATGATCTAACTAGTTACGTGTAACTAGTTACTCCCCAACACTTCAAGTGACACTGAATTATATGTGAAATTTTGAAGTAGAAAAGCTGAAATAGTACTTTCTTGTAATCTTCCATGTTGGCGTAGTCCTTTGACCTGTGTGTTTTTGTGATCTATGATACTATTGATCATGAAAACTGTTTACTCGAGTGTTGGTAGACAAGTATAATGTAAACACAGGATTTTTTATTTTTTGGTATCTATTGCACTTACTGCATGGCTCATAGTTTTCTGCCGTTTTTCTAAGTGATGGTTCCCAATGGTCTCATGAGACAGCAAGGCATCCACTGGTTGCACAATTTAGAACCTCAACAGATGCAGTACTTCATCTGTATATGTTTACCTGCTGTATCATGGAGACTCAATATTCGGACATGTATACTGTGTATGCATATGCAAAACTGTACATTTTAGATTAGAGGTTTACAATCCTGCTTCTATAGGGCCAATGGCCTGTAGGATTTAGCTTCTACCAGCTTCAACACACTTGTCAGAAAGTTTCAAGCGAGTCTGATGACCTTGATTAGCTAGTTTATGTGTGTTCTATTAAGGCTGGGGCTAAACTGTGCCAAACAGTGGCCCCTAAGGAACAGGTTTGGACCCCCCTGTTTTAGATGTTTAGATGGTCTTTATGACCTGAATTCAGTATGTCAAATAAGGAAGATCCAAAATGTGCCATTAGTGCTAACATGGTGCTAATATGACTGAGGTATGTATTATTTTGCTGCTGCTTCTGATGATTTTGCAATGACATGACTCAATCTAATCATTTGCATGTCATGTGTCTCATTGCAGTGTATTGACTCCGTATTTTTAACAGATAAGATCCTCTTTTATCAGGGTGCAAACCTAAGAAGGAACAGTGTCCTCTCCACACAAATGCAGCTTGTTTCAGACAGCAGCATTTTCGGCTGTGGTTGGCTGGCCCGGAGATACTCTCTTGAGGGAGTTTGGATTCATTTGAGTCCTTCCCATCAGCAGAGCACTCACGCAATCCCTGAATGAATAAAATCTCAGCTCTGCTCGCATATCACAGCACATTTCCTGCCTCCAATGTACCAGGCGTGAAGGCACACCGTTCTGTGTAGATTTGAGAAAGACAGTGATTTATATATATAAAGGTGCAGTGTGTCATTTACAGACTTGAGCAACAAGTCTTGATGCTAAATGCGGAGAGAGTCCAGTATCAGTCAAAATATATCTGAGTAATAGCACAGATAAGTTGAATTCTTGCTGTATCTTTCCTCCCATAAAATTTTCTCTCTCAAGGCATGCCGCCAATTTTTATGTTTTTACATCAGAGAGACATTAGGGAGTTTCGCTTGTCACTCCCATAAAAATTAATTTTATCTGTTGGCCGGCTTTAAGAGCTCTTGTATTTCAAAGATAATCCCCTGAAGTAATATCTCTCACCACACATCGCCTGAGAACTTTGGAAATAACCTAAAAACACACTAAGAGCTTCCTTGTTGTTGTTCAGACGACCCTTAGGACTCAGTTCTTGACCTCAGAGCCTCCTCATGCTGTGTTAATCTACTCGAAAAGGTCACCCACATGGACATCAACACTCCAGACGTACCACCTGCCTCCTACTGAAATCAACTAACACCGTTAGTGTTACTGAACGCGATTTACCGAGAGGAATGCAGAAAGCAATCTTTATGGAGGGTGAACATCCCCTCGTAACACGAACGCGAACGCGATTTCTACCAATTTCTACCCGAGTGGATATGCTCTCCAGGGGGCCCAGAAAACATAGCGGCACCCTTGTGTGAGGGTGCCTATTGAAATCCTTCTACCTCCATGTGGAGAAAAATTCATTTTTTTCTCCTAACAATTGATCATACCTGAACATGCTCAGTTGTCAGTTCCTTCACTTTCATAATCTAAACGTAATATTGTTCATAATTTTCCATAAAAAACTATGCATCAAGACTTATGCAACAGTTACTTAGCATTTTGAGCAGTTGTATCAACTGATAGTTTGATCAATGTAATGAACTGAATAGACACTCAACTCAGATATAATGTGTGAGTTGAATTTTGAAATAGTAATACTTTGATGTTAAGTTGTGTCATTTTAAACCAGTGAACAAATGATCTGGTTTATGTGTATTGTATCCAAGCATTTGAAAAAAGTGTTTTTTGACTGTAAATATATAGAGTTTATCGGTGCTGTGTTGTTAGCTTAGCATAATGCTACCATCTGACTCTATAAAAAGAGATATATTATAAGGTCACACCACACACACAAATGTCACGTCAGGGTATAGTAAGACCTCTCGGCAACTGTGGTGACAGTGCAGTCAGTGGATGGACATTTCCAGTGTGTGGGACTGAGGGGTTGTACTGTTGTTTCAGTTTTAGTTTACTATGGGCATACATTTGTGATATAAATAACCCCTGGGGTTAGATTTGTGATTCTTATCAGCTTGATAAAATTATGAAAGGCTTTGCACTTACGCACTCTCATGCAAACACACGCAAACAAGCCCATATAAACATTTATACAGAATTAATGAGGGGAACATATACACATGCAAAACCCATGAAACATGGTGTATTTAGTACACTGTGCTCATGGAAATTAAATCCATTAATCCACTGTTAACTTTAGATTGGGTTTTGTAAGAATTCTGTAGCACAAAAGCGGTAGTGTTTTCAAAATTAGAATTGCTACCCATGACAGAGAACATCCCAGAATTATCGTGCTTTATTCATAAGCATTTTGGGGCAGCAGAAAGTACAATAAATTTCCCAGCAGATTTCTTGTTCTTTGTTGTTGTTGTTCTTTTTTTTACTCCCTCTTTCTCTACTCTAAAAAATGAGCAGCAGATAGTTAGAGATGTCTGGTTTATGACTGAAGAACTGGGGAGTTTTTGGAGAGAAAGGCACGGTGCTGTCCCGAACTGACAGATGAACATCAAGAGAAGTGTCTTGCATTCCACGCTTCTGAGACACAAGTATTTATTTATTTATTTACCCTGCAATAAAGTATTAAACAAGGTAAATGAATGACAAAAAAGTATAAATTATAAATAAATAAATAAGTAATATGTGTGTGTGTAATAAATAAATAAATAGATTATACATATTTAAAAAATATACATTTCTCAGTATTTCTTATAATTTCACATCGTTTTTTTCTTTAGATTTAGATTTACTGTAGTCTTCACATTCTTTACATTCACATTCTTCTTCATCATCTTCCTCTCTATTATTATTATTATTGTTAGGAAAGGCCCCTTTTGGGTTTTCCTCTGACTGAGTAAAACATTTGTCCTCCGCCCACAGTCTCCCTCAGTGTCTTTCTGTTTCAGCGCGTGATGCTCTTGTCTCCCTCGATTACATTGTCGTCAGAGTTGCACACCTTCAAAACCGTAACCTCCCACTGTTCTGAATGTCACCTCTGAAAAACCCTGTCAACGGATCAAGCATAAACACCCACATATTTCTGTGAAAGAAAAGTTCAGAACTGAACAAAGTGTTGACTGACAGTGTATAGCTAATAACAGTAACGTGTCTCATTTTGAGCTCAGCTAACAGCCTTCAACATGAGAAGCTGAGATGAAACACCTTAGCGTCTACCTTGTAAGGGCAGCATTTCTTCTGAATTTTGAGTTCAAATTGATATCTTAGACTTGAATAAGATCTTTCATTATTAAACAGATTATAATTTGTTTGTGAGAACCTTTAGAAAGGTCAGAAGGTTGAGTCTGGCCTGTTAAGATATATGTATATTATATAAATGGAGAAGTTGTGCCTCTCTGAGTTAATTTAAATGTAATTTTTTTTTTTTTTTTTTTCATACTAGTTTTACAGAAATCAGCTGATTTAACTATTTTTGTACTAAGATAAGTAACTGGAACAGGTTTATTATTATCTTGAACGTCACTGCTTCTGATTAGAAAAATGTTTGTTGTTATTCACAAAAATTCAATATGAATTTTGACCCTAGTTTTGGGTCAACTAAAAATGATGTCAGGCTTTTTACTGATAAGATATGTATGCCAAACAAAAACTTTGTACTTTAACTTTGAGGGAAAGTACAAAGTCGTGTCTAACAGAAGTAAATCACTTTGTCTAAACATGTAGGAGATATACTTCAAGCCTTTGGCTTTAGTGCTGCTGTGATGTGCATCTGGGATCCAGGCAGCCATAATAATCAGCAGGGAATGTTGTGGGAATTCCCCCTATCTATTACTTTGGAATGTCTTATTGGTCTGGCATAATATTTGGGCCTGTAAAAAGAGAAGGTTCAAAGAAAGAAAGAATGAGAATGATAAAGCTTAAAGTCAAAGGACAGATGTTGTACTTTAGTCTGAAATCATTCAAAGCTGTGTATTTGTGCTTTTTCATTTAAATGAATCCAGCTCTGGTTTTGGATTGTTCACATAGTACATGATCATGAAATGCTTAAAAAACATTTTGTCCATTAATTCAAATTATATTTCCATTTGCGTCACAATGATACATTTCCAGTCCAGATGGTGAATGAGCAGGGAGAGTGGGTCATACTGACAATATGTTATTAATAATTCACAGTTTAAGAAAAGATCAGCCATCCATGTGTCATATTTCATGTTATTATTCATTTGTGGACTGTGTCAGAAATCAGTTTTATACATGTTAATGAGTCAAGTAAAATAATTAAATAAATTGAAGAGGTCTAACAACAATGCAGATTAGCAGAAATTATAGAATTTTTCTATATTTTTTAGTTAGTTTTAATTTTTAATATTTAAAATATATTGGCCGGTAGGCTATATTGCCATATGGAAACTAAATTAAATTAAAGTAAATTAAGCATTTTTTCATGCACCTGTTAAATTTGAGATTTTGAGTTTTTTTGTTTTTTCATAAAGTATTTTTTCAGACTAGTGGAAAGAAAACATCCAAAAGACACTGTTAAGTGTTTCTTTTATAGCACTTTATCTATTTGTGTCAATAGATTTCAATTACAATACATATTTTATTGTACTCAACATGAGTTTTCTCTCCTACATTGAGCCATATATCTCCACTTCAGTAGCACTTACACACACCAAACTTTACATCTTTATTCCTATCTATATCCTGAAGGTTTTTACAGAGAGATTTGTTCATATATAATTTGCTTGATTATATACAAGATTTTATTCCCCCAAAAATTGTGAAAATGTTTTGTTTTCTGTCAGTTCTAAGTATTTTCTGAATTATGGAGTGACAAAATGAGATACCCAAAATCCCCTCTGTAAAAACTTTTGACTCTAATATGTCAATAAAATGAAATAAGAATTTTGAAATCAACTTCATCCAGTGTTTAGATTTTTGTTCTAGAAATGTATGCAAATTAGTGCATATTTCATTAAATAATGGCTCATTTGCATATTTAAACATTTTAGAAAGCTTGTAATACAAAAAATGTTTGCAATTATCAATGTAATCAATCAACTAGGTATAAGTAAGGTGATAACTATTAGTTAATTTTTTTACCCTATTAACCTGCAGTGTCTCGCCACCAGATATAATGTGACATACATTTTACTTTATAGTTTACAAAATCAGATGAAATCTTTGGCAGTGACAAACAACAAGTTATAGGAGGTGTCCACATCCTTGGCTGCTGTAGAGACATCTTGCCTGCAATATTGATCCTATTAGTTAATGTTTTTGTCGAATGAGCCTGCTGCTGACACATCAGATCTTGAAAGTCGAAGCAGAGCTTTGCAGTGAGACAAAACTGTCTTTAGGGTGATCGTATTGACACAAAATCTGAGAAAACAGTGTTAAAAGTCAAACAATGCTTTTACTTACCACAGTGTGACTATCATCACATGTGCAATAAAGAATAAAAAGACTGAAAAGGAAGTCGCCATTCCACCCTTAACCAGTTTCGTATGAATCAATTCATTCACACTTTGTTGTAAATGTTTTTGGTTTAATGACAGACCCCTTTCACTAACAAATACACCCTCACTATTTTTTGCTGAGGCAAACTAGGGGGCTTTCCCTGAAAATACTTCTACACACAAAGCTCTGCTTATCTGGCCCTGCCCTGGGCCTGTGCCGGTGTTCAGAGGAAGTTCACAACAGTCTCCCATCACCCACCACCCCTACAATCCCTGCTTTTGTCAGGAAACAAGCCAGCGGACAAGGCCTTGTTTGGTCTTCAGAGTGTTGCCATGTGCTGGGACTGAGGAAGTTCCTAATTAAAACCAGTCGCTAAACATCAGCAATCGCTCTTTCAATAGGTTTGACCACTTCCTCTTTCTGTAGATTACCATGAGGTTTTCCTTAAAGTCCCCATAAAATCCCAAACGGAGTTTTGTGGTATTTAATTCATGTTTGTCATCTATACCAGTGGTTTGGGCTGGGGTCCATAAGTGGGCCTCAGCAAAGGGGGGCTAAAAAAGTCTTACAATTATTTAAATGAGTTATATTAACATAATCTTAATCAAAATGCTGTTGAGTTGAAACATTATTTTTGATTTTTGTTTTGTAAGAACAGAAGCAGGCCCGGCTCCAGAATCAAATCACTGAGGGTGCTTCTTATTAAATTACTGAGGGTTTTGTCACTCATCTTAGTTCATCGTGATCTCACAAAGTTATGTTATCAATATAGTTCTCTACGCTGCACAACAAATCTCTTATTTCCATTGCGTCAACACTTTGTTACAATGAGATGATTCGCGCTGAACACAACCTGAACAAAAACTCTGCCGATTTGAGCAGTGAGTGGATTCTAACTTAAACGCCTCTGATTCAAGAAATCAACAGATATGTCTGTGATTGACTACATTGCTCAATGTTGAAACAGAAATTGATCTCCAGAGCGCAAACCATAATGCACTGGGTATGCCAAATCTGCAATAAAATACCATTAATACAGTTTTTACTGAGGGCGCTTTTGATTTTGTTTGAGGGTGCTTAGCACCCCCATAGAACCGGGCCTGAACAGAAGTACCAGAAGTACACATTTAAAAATGTCTTTGACAAAATGAGGTCTTGGGAGTCAAAAATTGAGACAAAAATCTGACAAAACGACTCTTAATGAGGTATATGCATTTGATATTTGCAGTTTTTTTCTTATAGGAAAACAGACCCAAAGTTTTGATGACTCATCCTGCACTACATTTATTTGGTCCAATCATATGCTCCCTAGTATGAGAATGTCCCGCCCCCTCACACAGCCTAGTAAGTGACAAAAATGAACATTCTGTCATCATTTATTCACCCTCATGTTGTTTCAAACCTTTATGACTTTCTTCAGTAGAGTCAAAATAACATTGGACCCCATTGACTTTCATTGTATGGACAAAAATAGAAGCACAAAAGTTTTCATTTTTTGGGTGACCTGTCCCTTTAATACTTTTGGCATAACTAAAGGCTAAAAATATGGGAAGAGCTCACATGTGTTTGTATAAGGGTCTCTCATTTTCTTTACACTAGATCATATAAGTGATATGCTCTGGGCACAGTTTGTGTTACTCAGCAGAGTCTCTCAGATCAGCCCACCAGCTGAACCTGGCCAAGGAGGCGGCAGCGTGCTATGAAGTTGTGCTAAGGAAATGGAAGAAGCTGTCGAAAGGAAACGAAACTCCTGTCAGACTCCATTTTGTTGTGGTTCCCGAATGTGATTCACTGGTTCTAAGACTGCCTCTGGAAAAACTGGCAAGTGGGTGACAGCGGATTGCTCAGTCAGAGTGAGAAACACACCCCAGCTTTTTACTGTTACTTTTTACTCATGCAGCCTTACTCAAAACATCAAACAACTGCAACGTCAGGTTATGAGAGCTGTGGGATATTTATGAGACAAAGTCATATGTTTAGGTTAAAAAGTAAGCGTTTCATTTCTTACTTTCACCATGATTAACACGTTAGCAAAGAGTTTGATTAACAATTAGACTGTACAATTAGATTTTTGTAGTCTTTGTTTTTGAAGAATGCCTCTTATGCTCTCCAGGGTTGCATTTATTTGATCAAAAATACAGTAAAAACTGTAATATTATTACAATTTAAAATAACTGTTTTATATATTTTAAAATTGTATTTATTCCTGTGATGGCAAAGATAAATTTCCGGGATCATTACACCAGTCTTCAGTATCACATGATCCTTTAGAAATAATTCTAATATGCTGATTTGGTGCTCAAGAAACATTTCTCATTAACATCAATGTCAAAAATAGTACTACTTATTTTTTTTTCTTCAGTATTCTTTAATAATTAGAAAGTTTAAAAGAGTTATTTTTAATAATGTAAAGGTTTTTATTGTCACTTTTTGATCAATTTAATCCTTCATTCTGAATAAAACTATTGGTTTTTGATTGAAACGTACTAATCCCTATGTCTCTTTGGCATGTCATCTGCGTGCCACGCTATGCACACCCACATGTTCTGTGTATGAAACATTGTACATTTAATTGGGATTCAGAAAAGAGGTTTATCTGACACCATGATTAAAGCCAATGAAAAATGCATCAGCGTAAGTCTCGATGAATAATGCAGAGAAACAGAATACTTTGATATGATAATAGGTCAAAATATCAATTCGGGTCTGAATATGCATCTATGGATTAAACATCCATCTTATATTTTGTAGTAGAGAACAGAATCTGTTTAGTAGTTTTGAATTGACACCACTTATAAATCGCACTCAAAAATGTTTTGACTTGTAGATTGTTTGACTAGGGAGGTAACTTTATCAGTAATTATCATTACTTTAATAGATCTGAGGGATATTCATCTTATTGCGATAGTTCATCTAAAAAAGAAAATTATTTTGTTCATGTCATTCCAAACATATATGATGTTCTTTCTTCTTTGGAACAAAAATTATGACATTTTATTTTAATTAGATATTTTTATCTTTTTAGTGAAAGATTTATAATTCAGAAAGAATGATTTGTTCATGTTCGTTCTGACTTCTGTGTCCTGACGAGAAAAAGGGCTCTGCTATCTCAGCTCCAGATTGAGTACAGACTGATCCAGTGCTCCTCTAAATGTTTCAGTTGGGTGACATCAATAGACCTGACGTACGTAGTATTTAAATTGTGTAACACTAGAGCCCTCAGGCCTCTGAGTACAATCAGAGTTGAATTGGAGCTGAATTTTGTATTGTTGGGTCAGTGTGTGCTAACTCCTCACAAGTTGAAGTAGATCAAGCTGACCCTTTACATCAGTCTCTCAGGTGCTTACTGAGGTTATGAACAAACCCTGAAGCCTAAGTATTAAATCTCAATATAACATGTCTTTTATTGGATATGAATGATACATCAAACAGTTAAAAATCTCATATTTCATTCAAGTAGAGACCCAAGCCATACAGAGATGTGCAGAGATATGGATGCAGTGTTATTTTAGTATTATTCATGCAGTTTAATATTTTAGTATTTATATAAAAAAGTAATTAACTTTTATTTTTATATTTTCTGTTTTTGTTTTAATAATTTTGTCATGTTTTTTTTTTCTATATTTATTTTTACTTCAGTCAGTTTTACTTCAACTTCAGTTAGTTGCCAAAGTAACATTTTGAGTTTTTCTTCTAATGTTTATATTTTATTTTATTTAAAGTTTAATTCAATGAACAAAAACTACTTTTAATAGTTTTAGCTTTTCAGTAAATAATCACAGCGCTTCTTGAAGGTTGGTTCTCCAACCTAACAACCAAGCAACACATAGCCAAGAAACCATTATAAAACTTTGGTAAGCATTTGGCGTCAAACGCTACTTTTTCTTCAGAAAAGTAAAAGTTTCAGTTGTGTAACGCAACTATCTACTAATTGATTTATGGAAAACAGAGAGTTCTTCATCTATATGAAAACACTATTTATGGTTTTCCCCTCTCAAAGGTCTTGGCTTTTCAACTGCCTCCACTGTTTGTATTTTTGGCTTGACAGCACTTTTTAAACTCCACTAGTTTATTGATACATCTGCAGACAAGTCCAGACATGCTGGAACTTGTTGACCTTTGTGCATCTGTCATTTATTTCCAACTTCCTCACAAATGTCCTTATGTTTCGCATGACTAAAAACAATACGGAGAATATGGAGAGTTAGGGGTGGAAACTTTATCATGATTATGAACAACAAATTTTCCATTATATAAAGTATTTGTCAGTGATATTCTTTGAGATAACTCTTGAATAGATTATAGTGCCCCCTGACATTGCTAAGCCTGGTTTAGTGAGTCATAGATTCAGCACAGAGGTGCGTTTCATGAGCGGCTTGTGCTTGGATGTGACTGCAGCCCTCCTTTTCCTCTTGATTGCAGTGGAAACAGATGGCTCTGCCTGATACCACCCACTGGCAACTAGAGATCAGCACCTTTTCTCTCTCAAATACAAGAGATCAGTGTGACACACTAAGGCCCTTTGCAATGAAGCTCTACAGCACTGTTGGAAATACAAAAATGACCATATAGCAAAACATTTGCCAACAAGAAATGTATATTTTACTTGATTACCCATGACTGCACTGGACATCAGCCATAATTGTTGATAAGCCAGTCAGGCTGCTGCGGAAGGTTAAAATAGAAGGCTTTCCATGACTACAAGCAAGTTCGTGGCAGATATCCAGGTTGTTCAATGCTCTGTGTGAATGATTGCCTGGCTTGCAGGGCATTGTTTAGTGTGTCTGCCCATGCAGAGCATTTTGACAATAATTTACGGGGCTGCTCTTTACTTAGAGATGCACTTGCAACAGTGAATGTGGACCACTTAGTGACAACATTAGTTGAGAAGAGAGAACCTCACTGGAATACAACAATTTTCAAATTTAAGTGAGCTCCTAAACGGGTAAGGGAATTTGGGGTAACCCATCATCATGGCAATACCAAATACAACATACTTTTAGATGGTTTTGGAAGCCATATTAACATTCATGGCTTGTTGAGATTGACTTTACTGCTTTTATGTTTATGTACATTTTCGCTCTAATCTATTTATAACGCAAAACCTATTAGACAGCAAATAGGTCGCGCATATTTAGAAACGCCTTTTTTTCTAGTGTAGTTATGTTGTTTATATATATATATATATATATACACACACACACACACACACACACACACACAGTCAAACCAAAAAGTATTCAGACACCAGATACAATTTTTGATATTTTTTTACTAGTGGGTGCAGGACAGTATGGTTCATAAATGAAAGTGAGGATAACAAATTAAAGTGAACTGACACACATTGCCTACCAGTAAAATTTGGTATCAAGAATTATTTCGACACTTTGACCTCACCATGTTTTGCTTAAGTATGTTTTCTTTATTTGCTAATGCAACCTTTTTACACCACAGACTGAACAGAATTAACATTGCTTGGTAATTGGTTGACCTAAATTTGTATTATCAAATTGCGTACTTAAATGTAACAGCTGAATAATTATTGGTTGATTGTAATCCATTACATACCTTTCTATATATATATATATAAAATCGAAATTTTATTGTTAATCCATTCTGACAAAATGGAAAAAGTATCAAGCTGATACTTAAATATATTTTCAAAATTATAAAAACAATAAATGTGCTTCTCAAAGAAACTTTGGTAATTCATTTTGGAGCTTGTGTAAAACTTCTGACTCAAGAGCCATTTTAGCTTGTTCATTCTTGCTGGCCATGGTGTGGAAGCTGACGGTAAAGATGTGCTAATTAAAAGATCTTATCTGCGTGAGGATGTACAATCACTTGCTGTTCTTTTCTAGTGACTCAGTTGTGAAAGACTCATTCTTACTCTCTATCCTACCCATACCTGTACTTTTAGATGTTTTTTTACTTACTGTTACTATTGTACATGTGTGTAGAGCGGTAAACTGAGGTGAATGTTTTGGCACGTAGATTAATATCTCTCAAGAGTGGTGTGGAGACAAAGATTGGGGAGAGGCAGAAGAGAGGTGAACTGAACCTGAGATGTGGTATACTGTTGACTCAATCTGAGGACTTTAACAATAACTTACTGCACAGACAGGTGGGAACTTCCCTGACGGTGCTGTTTAAGAAACGTTTCATACATTAAAAAAAAAATCTCATTCTCTTAAAGAAACTCTTCGGGTTGGCTTCCAAGAAACAGATTCAACCAGGTGCCCAGGTTAAAATACATTTTTAAAGGGGTCATATGATGCGATTTCAAGTTTTCCTTTCTCTTTGGAGTGTTACAAGCTGTTTGTGCATAGATAATATCCCTGAAGTTGCAAAGAATAAAGTCTCTCAAAACCAAAGAGATATTCTTTATCAAAGTTAAGACTCTGCCACGCCCCCCTAAAACGGCTCATTTAAACACGCCCCCACATGTCTACATCACGATGTGGAAATATTTGCGTAACGCCACCCAAATGTTCACACAAAGAAAGAAGGCGTGGTTTCAGTAACCGCAGTAGTGTTGATGAAGCCATGTCAGGGAGATACTGTGTGTTTCTAGGCACTTTATTTGGCCTTCCGAAAGTAGATTCATTTAGGAATCATTAAGATTACTTACAAAAGAACAGCAACACATTTTATGGACAAAAGTTTCGTGAACCTAGGAGAGGAGGTAATTCTGACTTTGCTATGACAATCTGGCTCTTCTGAATCAGGGACTGTAAGTATGTTTTGTTATTAGTATAAGTATTTGGTACTGACTGTTCAAATGCAGAGTTTTGCGTGTCGTGTGTGTGTGTGCGCGCACGCATGTGTGTGTGAGAGAGAGAGAGAGAGAGAGAGAGAGGGTCACATCACAGTGGAGTCAGTTTTCTTAATCGCAGCTTGTGTGCAAACACATACTAGCATCATCACTGTGTCTGTCTCGCGACTCTGATGGTAAAACTAAGGACATTATTAACTGTCTTTACATTTATTTTGAAAGCTGAAGCTCGCGATTATGGAAAGGGGCGTTACATTTCCGATGGGTGCTTGTGGCCAGTGCCAGTTGGCCAATCAGAGCAGACTGCGCTTGTCGGAAGGAGGGACTTTGTAGAAATCGTAGTGTTTGAGAGAGGCGGGGCATAGAGGACCTACAATAATGTACAGTATTTGAAAAATAATGTGTTTTTTGAACAATAAAGCATGTCAGCATATTCTGTTACACCAAATACACTAAATAATTATCTTTAAAAAAGCATCATATGACCCTTATAATAGTCTTTTTTTTGTTAGAAGTTTTTAATTGTTATAAGTAAATCTAGGCCTGGACTCAAGCCGTCTCTGGTTGTCTTTGATTAACACTTCACTGGCCTTTTTTCAGTTATGAAATATGTCATTTTATTGGACAAATCTAACATTCACTAAATTTCCAACAACAACTAAATAAAGCTTTTTTTTCCTGCGAGTACATCAGTTCCAAATGGTATTTTATGGCATTTTGGCCCAAACAGGTCATTGATTTTGAGTTACATTCACATTCAATACTTACGCTTGACCGCTTTTAATAATATAAGCTTTATTCTGTGGTATAGCTTTTAATCCATAGATTTACTCTGTTTAGGATTATTCATGTGCTTTTGCAATCATTTGTTCAATCTTAAACTGACACACTTGCCTTTCTTATGTTGGATTTGTGACTCATCATATTGTCACTCTCACAATTGCGTAGTCTAACCTTTTTAATGGCCTACTGATTTATGGAACACCTTTTGAAATAATTTTGTTGAACACAGAGCCCAATTCACAGGGCCAGGACCAAATTATAATGTTGGAGCCTAGCCCCCATACACTCAGAAGCATTGATTTAGTAGGCTTCCTCTAGTTCCAGGGCCTGGGACAATGTTCCTGGTTGTTCCCTCCTGATGGTAGCTCTGTCTGGACTCCCTTTATAAGAAAGAGTAACAAATAACAAAGAGTACCCTAAGCTCCATAAGCATGGATTTATGAGGGCCAAATTCTTGAGCAGTAGGTCTATAACTAATCAATCTCAGTTACCTTTTAAATTAGATCCATATAAATTTTTGGTTCAAGAAAACATTCTAATTTTAGAAATCTGTGTCATTGAGGAAACTATAGTCAAATTTCAGTTTGTGTTACTGGGAAAGGCCCTTAGTCTCATACCTGATTGTGGCTGTATGAATTTAACCACTGAACCTCTTCTACAGTTGACCATCCTGTAAGTACACATCTTTTTCAACAAATATAATGTGAATGTGGGTAATTCCCAGGAAATGATGCCATTTGTGCCTGAATGACTTACTACATGTAATGAATTGAATACTGAACGTTTTACTTACTGTAGTGTGAAGAAAAAAAAATCATAATTTTGTGTTAAGTATAAATCAATAAGCTTATCCTAATTTATCACTGTTAAATTGTAATGAGTTAAATGGAATTGTATCTTTGTAGCTTTTACTAAAATTAAAATGCCTGATGCATTTTCAGAGAAGAAGCAGAATTTGTCTTTGTCCTTTTAAAAAAAAAAAAATAATTGTTTTTGGCACAATGCACTGTGGTAGTAAAAAATGACGTGTGGTGCAATGATAGTTGCTCAGGGTGGGAGCAAAGACATTTTAGCACTATAAATAAATATTGCTACCTGCAAAGGTAACCACATGGATTGAGGTAGTAGATTACAAATGAGTCATTGAATGAATGAATGGACAAATAAATAAATAAAAAGCAATAATCTGATTATTTGTTAGACTGCATCCCATTATGGTGGTTCCCTCAATGTCAGTGTTGGTTCAGCAGTAAACTTTTTCATATTAAATGAATATTTAAAAAAAATATTAAATATAAATATTTAAATAATATGCAATGAATTATTTAAAATATGTATATATAAAATAATAAATCATAAATATGTATAAAGTAAAACTATTTAGAAATATTTTAATTCCCCCCCAAAAATAAAAAAGTAGTTGAGTTTGTTTCTTCTTTGGAACTGATTTGGAGAAATTTAGCATTACATCACTTGCTCACCAATGGATCCTCTGCAGTGAATGGGTGCCGTCAGAAGGAGGGTTCAAACTTACATTTACATTTACATTTATTCATTTAGCTGACGCTTTTATCATTGTGATGTTTTAAACTGTTGATAAAAACATCACAATGATCCACCAATTAGTTCACCAATTAATCCACTGAAGAAAGTAAATCTACTGTACATTTTAGATTAACTGCAAATTAAATTTTTTGGGTGAACTATTCCTTGAAAATTGTGTGTTAAATCAAATGAAATTAAATTCACTTTCTTTTTATTGCTATGAATTAGGTCAAAATTATTGCAAGTCTGTTTATAATTTTACACACACACACACACACACACACACACACACACACACACACACACTCATAAACCACCTTCATATTGTAATACCTCTGTCATACCCATGTCATTATACAAATTTGTGTCCTCATAAACCACATAAACATGCACACACACACACACACACACACATATATATATATATATATATATATTTGTGAAATGTATAGTGAAGAAATGATTAAAATCACTTTTGAATAAGGCTTATATTGATCAATACAATGTGATGTGTGTCCTCACAGATTTCTTCATCATGGCCAGTCAACCTCTGCCACTGTCTCAGGAGACTTTAGCTCAGTTCAATCGCTCCATGTCCACAGAACCAGGTGCCTCAGGGCCTCCAAGGCGACGTCTGGGCTCTATCTCCACTCGCCGAAGCTCTAAAGACCAATCCAAGGACCACCACAGACCCCTGTTTCTCAGGAGCATGACGCTTCCTTCATCCGAGTCATCGTTCTTGAGCCCCAATGTCAGCAATTCTCACATCTCCATGGGCAAGCGGTTCTCATTCGCAGGCTGGCACCAAGGAGGAAGAGTGAGCTTCTCTGGACTGCACCTTCAACAACCTATCCAGGAGGTGTATGTGGAGAACACCTACAGAATGGGACCAGAACCAGGGTGCCATTTCAGTGCCAGCAGGACCCAGCAGATCTTACAGGCCACTTTGGATAGTTATTTGGAAGGTGTGTGTTACAGTCCTGATAGTTGTAGCCAGCTGTGTCAGATGTTAGCAGATCTAGTTCTCAGTAAACTAAAAGATGTCAATCCACCACGATATAAACTTGTGTGCCAGGTGGTGGTCGGGCAGAGTGGTAAACAAGGTATAAGGGTGGCCAGCCGTAGCCTAATGAACCCCAACACTGACAACTACACATCTGCTGTTTTCCATAATTACTCACTGTTTGCTGTGGCTTTAGTACACAGCATGTACTTTGAATAAAGGCGAAATCAACAGCCCTTAATGGGTGTACACAAAATGCATGCTTAATATTCTCTCTAAAGATTCAAACCAAGGTTGCATTTATCTGATAAAAAAAAAAAAAAAAAAAAAAAAAAAAAAACTGTAATGTGAAAAATATCATAATTTTAAAGAAACGATTTTTTAATAGTCAAATAGGGGCAGTATGATTTTTTGGTTTGTTTCTGAATGAAGTCTCTTATAAATATTAAAATGGAAGAACTTTTTATATACTGTAGTAAATAAGTATGTATAAGTAAATTAATATGGTGATGGCAAAGCTGATTTTCTTGCAGACAAACTCCGATATCAGTATCACCAAAAAAAAAAAAAAAAAAAAAAAAAAAAAAAAAGTGTATATATACACACACACACACAATAGGGCTGTAATTTTTGTTTGTTTTTGAAAGTCTCTTATGCTCACTGTCATTAAAAATGTGATGTTTTGCTGAGAAGACATAATTAAAAAAAAAAAAGATAATAATCTTACCAAGCCTAAACTGTTAAACCAAGAAATTAAGTTACAATTAGAAATAGAAATTAAACCAATTATAAAATTAAAACGTTTAATTGTCTTTAAAATCTGAAAAAATTAATTCAAGACACAGAAAATTTATATTTTCAATAAACTTTATTCCCCTCCCCCCCACTCTCCCAATACATAAAAAGTGATCATACTGAACATTTCCCAGTGTTGACACCGTACATGTATGTTACATCAATAAATAAAAAACTATAAATAAAAAAATAAATATAACACGTTCCACAATTAATTAATAATACTATTTAGGATTTGTCTGAGGGTAATGGCTTTCACAATGTTGGTATTCTGAACACTTATTTAACACTTACAGCCATGATCACAGTTTTGAGGACATTATGATTATTTATGATGGAGCATGTCAAGTAAACAAAGCTGGAGGCACACTGAATACATAGTCTTTTTTTCCTCAATTACAGACATTATGGATATAATAACTTTTAACAGCAAAAAGCTTATATCAGGTGTGTATTTGTAGTGTTTCTTCCCCCACTCCTGCCTAATTCGCTTGGAAAACCAAATTTGAAGACTCTATATTAATCCCCTTTCAATCCCTTTGTGACTTAAGCTTGAGATCCAGGGCCATTATTGCACAGAGGAATCCATCAGAAAGGCACTTTAGTCTCTCCCGCTCCTAACTGCTCCTCCATGAATTACAGTTCCACCTCTGCCATTCACCTCTGCCATCTTTAAAACTAATCTCATTAAAAGAATAACCATTTGGTGTTCGTAGCTTTTCTTGTTTGTGTACTATTTAGTGAAATAAAATGTCCTCTTTAAAAAAAAAAAAAAAAAAAAAGCCAAGTGATCGAGCATAAAAAGCCAAGCCCATCTTGCGCAGTGTTTGGGACACTGAGCAAAAGCAAGACGCTTAAGAACCCTGTGAGTTTTATGCCATCGGCACTTCAGTCCAGCTAAAATAATGAAATCATAAAAAAAGAACAGGCTCAAATTTTGGTTGTGCACACTGTGAGTCAAGCTGGTAGTGTGATACGGTTGGTGTAGGCTCAGTCGCGAAAACAACAAGAAAACCAAACGAAAAATAGTGCACCATAGTTCAAAGAGGCCAGCCGATGACCAAGGACAAGGAGATCTTCGTGGCAACGTGGAAGCTTCCCCTGATTTTTTTCTTTGTCATAGTCCTTTTTTGCTTCTCAATCAGAAGCGGTAAGCAGCAAATCGTAAATAGTTTTTAGTCATTATGCATTGGTGTAGTGCTGGAGAAGCTGTACTACGTAATGAAGCCGCTGCCGGAGCTCCGGAGAGCAGCCCCATTCGGAAAGCACGTTCAGAGGGTAGGAATAAGAGACGCGCTCCTTGCTGATGTAGGTCAGCAGGTACGAGGAGTCCGAGTTCTTGGACAGGATGATTTTTGTATGGTCCGTGTAAAAATTAACCTGGGAAAGAAATTGGAAAGAGAGGGAATATTATAAATTGGCTGAGCAATTCAAATGGTCAAGTTTCATTTGTTATTTCTGCACATATCAGAGACTTGCCTGTAGGGTTCGGTTGTCAAAGAGCATGACTAAGGCGTGATCAGTTTTGATCCACTGCAGAAGCAATGGAGAAGAGCTTGGAGGTGGCTTGTCCTCACAGTTGACGTCTCCACCCTACAAAAAGGAAAATTTGTTAAAAAAATAAAATAAATAAATAGTACCCATGTGTGATTTATTATTATGTAAATATTTAAATTAAAAAACCAATTAAAATATATTTAAATATAATTTTCCATTTTTAAAAAAAATAGAATTTAACTTGATAAAGGTTAGTGCTGAATTTTAGTTTCTTATATTTTAGAAAATAAACCATTTAAAATATCATTAAATTTATTAATAGAGTATCTCAAAACAAATGTGACCCTGGACCACAAAACCAGTTTTAAGTCGCTGGGGTATATTTGTAGCAATAGCCAAAAATACATTGTATGGGACAAAATTATGGAAATTCTCTTTTATGCCAAAAATCATTAGGATATTAAGTAAAAAAAAATCATGTTCCATGAAGCCATTTTGTAAGTTTCCTACCGTAAATATATCAAAACGTAACTTTTGATTTGTAATGAGTGTTGCTAAGGACTTCATTTGGACAACTTTAAAGGCAATTTTTTTTTTTTTTTGCACATATTCCAGATTTTCAAATAGTTGTATCTCGGCCAAATATTATCCTATCCTAATAAACCACATATCAATGGAAAGCTTATTTATTCAGACATGTAAATCTCACTTTCAAAAAATTGACCCTTATGAATGGTTTTGTGGTCGAGGGTCACAAATGTTTAAATTCTATTTTTGAGGGTTAATTTCTACACTTGCCTCCATAAGGTTCTGCACCATGTAGTTAGCCATCAAATCCACTATGTGCTTTTGATTCTGGAGCTTTTCTGGTAAAGCGTCAGCTGGAAAACTAAAGTGTTTGTTGTTCGTCAGACAGTAACGTACAGTCCTGCGGAAGTATAAAAAAAAAAGCAATTAGAACATCACACAAAGCAAAGCTACTTAAAACTATTTGGTCAAAAGCAAAGGCTTTGAAAGAGTAAAGCACTCTATGTGGGTCAATCAGAGCTCCGTCCAAATGCCAAACTAAAGCTGACGTACCTCCGCTGATCACACAGGCTCAGATGAGTGCCTTCGTTGAAGAGTACACCGACGTTTTGATTGGAGAGCTGGTAACCGAAGCCGTATTTGTTGGAGTAGTCGACCCACTTGGTAACCCAGATGAAAGGCTTGGTTTTAGAAAGGCAGGGTGGGTTTCTTGAAGCTGGAAGAATAAAAGGACAATATTTGAGTACATGATCAATAGCTTAAGATTAAACATTGAAAATGGCCATTGCTTAAGCGCCACAGTGTGACCAGGGTGTGGGAACAAACCTGTTGGCATGGAAGACAAGCAGCTGTTAAGAACCTTCATGGCAGATTCGGCTACAGCAGCAGGGGTAGGGATATAGTCACTAGCTGAGGGAAAAAAAAAAAAAAAAAAAAAAAAATAGGTCAATTAAGAGGGATTTAATTACTTTAATAAATAAACATACATTTAAAATTAGTGTATTATCTTGGTTATGTTATAGACAACAGTTGTTCTGCTTAATATTAAACTTTTGATTGGTAGTGTAAATGTAAAAAGATAGACAAATCTATGAAGGGTAGAAATGACACCTTGCTTCTAGACCAAGCAAAAACTAAGCAAAAACAAAAAAAAGAAAAGCGAATTAGGCCAGGATGTTTTTGGACAAACTTGTTCCTAATAGCGGCTTCTGAAAGCCTGGGGGTTGCGCCTAAAATAGGCCACATGTATGCAAAACTATTTGCTGCTGTATGTCTGAGCAAATTCGCTTCTATGGTCCCTTACCATCAGTGCTGCTGGCGACAGTGCCTTTGAAGGAACGAGACGCAGACTTCCTGGACTCCTCCTCGGCCGGGGTGTCCAGGGGGCCAGAGCTTGCCAGTTGAACCGTAGGAGAAGTGGCCTGAGTATCAAGAGGAAGTCATTGTTTTAACAATCACAAGTACTTCCTTGTACTCAGTTTTAAGCAATTATCATCATGCACAGTAGACAATTATTTTCCAATCTCGTGTCTCAATCTTAAGATCTATTTGTCATGTGATTAACTCAGTGACTGGGTTTGGTTTTGCAATTTTGGGTTTAGTCAGTACAGAGTTATTCGGAGACGTTCAGCACAATAGCTGGACTATTGCACTCTATTATTCATCTACAGCAGCTTTCAAAACACATCCCCACAGAGCCCACTTTAGCTATGCTGAAAAACAGCATGCATACTGATGCTGGCTGCTTTTTGCGACAGCCATGAGTCAGCAGGGGAGAAAAAAAAAAAAAAATTAAAAATAAGTTTGCAAATGCAAGGAGTTATTACCTCATTCACTCCCATTGTCTTGTAGCTCATTTGCCGACCGATGGAGTGCTTCACCATGCCAGATACCAGTTTAGAAATGTCATCTTTCTCCTCACAAGGTGTCTTTTCAACAGCTGCAATGACATTTTGTGTCAATAACAAAAGAAACCAATGTTTGAATCCAAACCAAAACAACTAAAATAATTTTGGTAATTAAAGTAGGTACATACCTTTCAATTTCTTCTTGCCAAAGAGGCTTTTAGCCATCTTGGTGAAGAACTTCTTGGCAGGGCTGGGTGGATTAAGCTCAGGCACCATCACACAGCTGCTGGGAGGGAGTTTTTCTGGGGTGAAGCCCTGAGGGAGGGAAACAGTAGGTGGATTTAAGAAAAAAAGATTAGAGGACTACAAAATTACAGTCAGAAACGGTCTAAGAAGAAAGTACACACTTAAATCTTTATAATTACATTAAAAGGAAAAGATGAATGACTACTCAGGGATATTAGCATGCTAACCTTTGTGAAATATTCGTGGGCCAGTATCTGATCCAGTGTAAGGCGGTCAGAGGGGTTTTTCTGAAGGATTGCAGAGATCAGCTTCTGTGCAGATGGAGTGAGGGAAGGAGGAAGGCTGTATTTCACTTCCTTAATACACTTGTAGGTCTCTTTCAAGTCTAAGGTTTCAAAAGGTGGATTCCCACATAGGAGTGTGTACCTAAATAGACAAGAAAAAGAGCTCGTCATCAAGGCTGTCAGATCTGATGCATCAAATCAAGTTTTTACTATGGACTTTCCATAATATTAATACATTAATATGCTTCTAATAATAGTCTACACCAGAAATTCACAATCATTTTTGTCAGCTGAACCCCTTTGCTCTAAAACACTTATTTGAAATAGTAACTTAATCTCAGAGGGAACTTTAATCATTTAAGAGCATTGAGAGGCTTGTGGTTCTCTGATTGTTAATGGTCACATGACATGCAAGTACAAAAATGATTTAATACTTTTAACATCAAAACAACATATCTAATTTTAATTTGTAATATTGCATTATGACTTAATTATTAGCCTTTTGTAAGCCACAGTTTGGGAAACCCTGGTCTACACAATAACTATAAAATAGTCTGGAGTAGATTTGATAAGACTTACATTACACAACCCAGCGACCAAACATCTGACTCTGTCCCATGGCCTTGTCTGTTTAAGACCTCTGGTGCCAGGTAGTTTGGGGTCCCGCAGATGGTCCTGTAAGAAATTTTACGTCAGCACACCAATCAAGCTTATTTCTATTAAAGTTACTGAAGGCATGTAAACTCACTTCTTCCTCTGCTCGACTGTCTCCAGCTTGGCTGCCAGCCCAAAATCGCCTAACCTCAAGTCAATGTTTTCATTCACAAAAAAATTACCTGCAAAAACAAATTAGAGCATTATCAAACCAACTGAATATGATGGATGGCATACTATGATTCAAACAACAGGCTAAACAAACAAGACCAATACCTAGTTTGAGGTCTCTGTGGAGGATGCCTTTGTTGTGGAGGTATTTGAGCGCAGATATGATCTGTTTGAGGTAGTAACGTACTTCTGGATCTGTCAGCGTATGTCTGGCTTTCCAAATGTGTGCCAGAGACTGTAAACATGAAGCACAGGATTAGAGTAAATGCCTTGTATTCACCAAAGCAAACCATGAGAGGTCTGTTTTTAGCAAAGCAACTCACCTTTCTGCTGCAGAGTTCAAGGAAGATGTAAATGTTGTCTTGGTCCTCAAAGTGATGGGAAAACTTCACCACATGCTTGTGTTGGAGGCTTTTGTGAAGCTCGATTTCATTAATGATCTACGAGACATAAATCAATGAATAAACAGAGGCAGCTAGAAATATGATGATTCACATATGCATTTGGCCATTGTTTGTTTACCTTCTCTCTCTGGTGTGGCTTTGAGACTCTGCTTTGAGGAATAACTTTCACAGCGTACATCTTGTTGTTGGCAAGATCCGTCATCTCATAACATCGTGCAAAACCACCCTAAAACAAAAGACATTATACATTTAGTCACACAGAATGTTTCAACAGGAAAAAATTCTGGCGTTTCAACTCAAGGTTATGATTAACTTAAAAATTTGTCTGCGGGTGCCTGCACAACCAGTGTGTTTAGCATTCGACTCATACGTTTTCAGCCTCACTAATGTCAAGAATGCAGTCTAGGCAGCTTGAATGGAGGTCAGAGACCATCAATGTGTCCAGACCAGTATTTGATTCAAGGGCATTTTTACCCTTTGCACAAAATAAAAACAGTGTCTCATCCATTTTGCAAATGCTCTAACTGAGGGAGGGGGGTTTGGGGGGTGTTGACCCAATATCGGTCACATCTGATGAATCATGAATCATCTGCGCAAAACATGAATTTATCCTCTAAAATAATAAATAAAGACAAATTATACATGTTTATTAGCTGCTTCGTTAAACAAATGCTATGTTAAGCATTCACCGATATTACCAAAAAAAAAAAACCACTTTGTCTCCATATTTCAAATATTTTGGGCAGTTTTGCACCAATCCTTAGTTGGTCCAGCACATGCACAAAGGAATGACGTATTCTTTTCCCAATTGACCAACCCCTCCTTACAGCATCGCACAATGATGCGGCACTTTAAAAACTGGGGTTAGGAGACTTCTAATAATCAATCGTCTAATTAAACAGAGCCTTGTTTTGTAAACAAGTGAACAAAACCGGGACAGTGGTCACTGGTTCCACAGCTCACGAGCAATGCAGCATCATTTCCATTGATGCACTCATTCATTCATCCATTCATCTTTTCCTGACATCGAATCAAATCTGGAATCGTATTACAAATCCATCCATTAATTGTAAACTGCAAATACTGTCTTTGCAGTAAATCATACATAAGGGACACATAAGATGCAGTGCTGGGAAATCCAGCAGACAGGATCTAGAAACGCAGACACTGCGGTCCAGTGGTTCTGCTGCACCCGAGTACATCTCCCAAAACCAAGCACGAGACCGATACACACCGCACCGTGCACGTTTAAGCACATCAGGAAACGCGATCAAATAAACCGTGACAAATCACAAATAATTAAAACGATGTTTGATTTCAAACACTGAAAAACAGATTGGTACCTTTCCCAAAAGCTTTCCTTTACAGTACGATCTTCCAGTCTTTGCGTCAACCACCACCTGCGCGACCTCCGTCTTAACTTGCTCCGACTTACTCCGGTTCGGCTTGGCGGCCGGTTGAGCCGCTTTGAACAAATCCGGATTCATCATTTTACAGGAAAGACGCTGCGCTGAGGTAAAACAAGCAGGATCCATTCATTAATGTAGATCCTTCGCCCTAGAAAATAAACTCCTTATGTGAAGTCCCAAAGCGTGGCGCAGCTCTGTATCGTTAGTCCTGTGTGAGTCAAACATGCCGCGCCACCGGCGTCCTGCAGTATATAACCGGTCTGGTCCGGGGCGGGGCGACAGAAACAACGCCATTGGCTGCTGGAGATCAGAGAATCAGAGATCAGAGACGCGTATGAAAGTGAATGAATACATCATCCAATCATAGTTGACGCGATTATATGGACCTCAGGATGACTTGCACTGGCTGCTTGACAGCGTCTCTTTCCCCCTGTTTAGGCTTTTTGTACTAGGGTAATATTTATTTAGTAGTATCAAATCAGCTTTACATTATTTGATATTGGTTAATTGTAAAACCCTGCAATTCTGTGTTCGGATTAGATTTCATGACTTTATGTCGTACTGTGTAAAAACAAATTATAGATGGCCGCCACACTGTGTCATCGTAATATATCATTCAGAGTTGAATCTGACATGAAACAGATTTGAATTGCATATACACAGACTGTATTTACATAAAGCAAAATTACATCATTGTGGAAGATACAGCTGTACAGATCTGAAGAGAAACTTGTGGTTCCATGCGCCCCCTTGTGGCTGAATTAATAAACTACGGGGACTTTTTTTCTTTTTGCACAAAATATAATGTAAATAAAATATAATTGACAAACACTGATGCGCAGTTTAGTTTAGGCCCATTCATACAACTGAATAATAATGCACCACAGCAATATTTCATTTAATGAACATGGGTGTTATTAATAAATAAACACATTAAGAAAAATATATTCAGAAGCGCTTTTTTACATTTTCTTTTTATCACTCTTAAGTTATATGGTCCTAATTGCTAGAATAATATTACAATAAACATAAAACCCATGAGTTTCAATGATTTGTTTAACCATAATAGATAGCAAAAACCTCTGTGGTTTGATAATCTAGTGATTATTATTATTACTATTATATTATGTTATTTATTAAGAAATAAATGAGAATTGATCAATAGCAGTATTAATAGTAATACTGCATGACAGCAATATTTAATTTTTTTCGAGTACCAGAAGCAATGAGCTTTTTTTTTCTTCTTTTTTTAAAGGTATGTACTGTAGTATTAATTGCAACAATAATGTTGACTACAGTAAGCCATACGTTTCTTTAATTTTACCACAATAAATATCAAACTCATGCACATCCCTTTTGCATGCACCTCCTTGTGGCTTGATAGGTAAACTACAGCGACTAATTATTGTACATAAAAACACACATTTATGTGTACAATTATGTTATCTAAAAAAATTATTTTGAGACTGTATAAAACTTCTAATGAACAAACACTGTTTTCTTTTATATCCACCGTTTATTTAGTTTAGATGCACTGTTTTCTCTCCATGATGATGAGAGTAATATTACATGACAGGAACATTTAATTTCATGACCACCAGAAGCAATAAATGACTTTTTAAATTTATTTCCATTTTCCACATTTAAGGTACATGGTCTTAAGTGCAATAACATTGACTGAAAATTTCCTGAACATTTGTTTACCATACCTATGGAACAACTTCAAATTATGAATGCTGTGAAAATTACAGTGGGAATGGAAACACTTTACGAAACAATTTTCAGTAACTGTTTTATTTAACAAGAAAAACGTACACAGTTACGTAATATAATCTGAATAAATTGGAATGGTATGTTTGCAGCAGCTGCATTTGGCTGTTTCACTGTGAAAGCAGACCATTAAGCTGGCTTAGAAGTCAAAGTCATCTGCTTTGCCCTTCTTCTCCTGAGACTCAACCCAGGCCTTGTTGATAGTGCGTTTCATCTCGTCATCTCCATCCGTGTAGATCTTCTTCAGCACGCTCATCAGCCCCTCGCTTGGATCAGCCTTCTCATCCAAGTTGGGTTTGCTGAAACAGACAGATTCCCACTCAGTTACCATTTATGACTAATAATTTGCAGAAACAAATATAGTATGATGCTTTATTACTTTGATGTTACCCTGATAATAGTGCATTATGCAGTCAAATATATATAATTTTTAATAATTATAGCTTATACTTTTTTTTTTTTACCTATACTGTCTCGAGGTAGTGCGGCTATTTCTTTATCAGCTATCTCCTGAGGAAATATATATAATTTTATAATTTCTACATTTATATTTAATTTTTATGCATCTGCAACATTTGATATAAAATTTGATTCAATATACAAATTTAAAAAAGTAAAACCAATACAGAACGAAAGTGTGCATTTTACTCACTCTTTCTCCTTAGACTGTTTTTCTACTTGTGTCAAGCACTCCCACTTTTTTGTTGACTTCTTCTT
Organism: Barbus barbus; assembly: GCF_936440315.1. Classification (NCBI taxonomy): domain Eukaryota; kingdom Metazoa; phylum Chordata; class Actinopteri; order Cypriniformes; family Cyprinidae; genus Barbus; species Barbus barbus. Next base: position 10,953,289 of record NC_136754.1, read on the forward strand.
GCACATAACAAGGACCATGTCTGTTTTTATCTGTAAACAAATTTCACAATTGCCTCTTTATCTATACAATTTTATCCATAAAAAAAATCAATTTGCCAATATACAAAAATAGAAAATGACTAACCTTTTTACTACTCTCTGCTAAAATAATAGGATATAAAAGGTTGTTGACTGTCATTTGATGGTTCTTCCCATCCAGATCTTTGACTACAACATTGAAGCTTCTGTGAAGACAGAATAGCAGAATATATATATATATATATATTCGAATGTGAATTTTAGGAATTTATTCATTTGAATATCAATTATTAAAAGCAACAATAAATAAGTAATATTTTACAATAATAAAAAAGATAAACCAAAATTCAGCAATATTCAATGTGAAAACAATACCTCTCTGTAAAGTTGGCCTCAACATTTTCCGCTGGAATAGTATGTACTCCTTTTAGTGTAATGTAGATTTTGACGAATTTGTCAGACTGGTCCCATCCTAAAACAGAAACAAACATTGGCAGATGTGTTAGACCATGCATTTCATTGGTTAACAGTCTATACTGTTTATCATGAGGTATGAACGCACCATAATTATTAATTTTGATTGTGTATCCTTTGAGTGTTGTGTCAGTTTTGTCTCCAGAGTCTTTCTTGGCTTGCTGCAGTTTCTGCGCCAGCTCTTTCTCTATCTTCTTCTGCTCTTGCGTTAACACGTCCCGCACGCGCTGGCGTTCGCACTTCTCCAGCAGACTCGAGATCTCTTTAAGATCACTCTCAAGACCGGCGATCTAAAGACACAAAGTCAACTCTGAGATCAAGTAAAGAAGCATGTTTACATGTTCAGCTGGCAGCTGTCACATCTCACAGCCAATGAGACTTAATTCACCCAAAGTGTATATTGTCCTATAAAACATCCTAGTAAAAGTATTTTCATTCATATTCATAAGCTTCTTTATATCAGTGCATGAGGCTTCACAGTACAATGGAAACGAAACCTGGGTGGTAAGACTGCTATATACCCACTACATGGGACTAAAATGAATAAAACACACACACAAAAAACAGTCCATTATACCAGTTCATTGATATCCATCGCTGCCTTGAAGAAACCACCTTCTGCAGTTTTTAACTGAAGTGATGAAAATGAACTTTGCTTTCACTCGGGCGCTGCTTGTCCGCAGATATGCATGAAGTGTTTTTTCTAGAAGGATTCTTGCTTCCGCGTTATGATGTCAAAATAAAAGTCCTAATTTTGACCTTTGATAAATGACCGCAATTACGCAATTAAAAAATTATTTAAAAGACAAATATTCATAATTATAATAAAAACAATTATTACATTGTTGCAAATTATGATCTATGGGGTAAAATGATTAAAAAACGTAATAAAGTAGAAAAATATACTAAATTAACAATTTAAATGTACTTATAACCTTCAAGCTGTACTACAGCAAGCACAAAATATTCTAATATACTCCAAACATTTACTAGTTAACAAGTAAACTGTACTAGTTTACACTTGCTTAATGTAAGGAGCGCTCGTGTCAATGCACAAATAAGAATTACAATTTTATTTAAAATATTCAAAGCCCTTTGTGTTGTTGATAAAAGGTGTATTTTCAATAATATCATCCTCTTTTTGTATTTTTGTCATCAAAAAAAATCTAATGTCATACTACAGAATAAAGTAATCAATAAATATTAGATAGCAGTAACCTAAAATCTAAAAAAACATAAATGAAAATAAAATCACAAAACACGAAAGTAGCACATAACACCTTTTTATTGTATCTACAATAAAATAACATCAGTTGAAGACAAAAAAAAAGAAGGAAATCTGAATCAATTTAGTAAAAAAATACAAATAAAAATACAACAAATGAACAGGTGCTTGTTGGTTTTCCAGCTTTTTGTCTCTGTATTTTAAGCAAGGATATCTTCTCTTTTATGACAAGGTTTTAGAACAATCCCATGGCTGATCACCACATTGATCTCTGAATTCCAGACATCTGGTTGTGGTCTGCTAAATGCCGAAAAACAATGCGACTAAGACGCCACCTGCGCTTCACTCCACGAGGACGTGATGTCATCACACACCTGTTGCGAATGCGCACGGGACAACTGTCTCGAGGTAGTCCGGCTATTTCTTTATCAGCTATCTCCTGAGGAAATAAACATGAGAGACATGGCCTGTATTATTATCAATATTTTGACATTTAAATTTATTCATTGCAAGTCAAAATAATGACTGTGTAAATGGATTTAAAATCCTGACAATGAAATCCAACCATGTACACAGAAAAGTATATAAAGTGTATATAAACTTCCACCAAATGGAAACTGCAAGACTGTGAATGTACCTGTAACTCTTTTGGCAAAATAGTATTCTTCCTAATGGCATTGATGCGCAGTCTTGTATCTGCATATTCAAATGCCATTTGTCTCCTTTTCACATCCCGTAGCATCCTCCAGTTAACATAGTAGCTCCTGACCTGCTCCACCGCTCCAAGTGAACTTCTGTAGGCCTGAAGAACATCAGATGAGATTTTACATTTGAATACGTGCATATTTGAAATACACCTAGTCAAAACCCAAAACAAATGACAAAAAATAGCAGTTACTAACGTTAGTATATTTGTGTATCCTAGTACAGTGTGTAACGTGATCGCAATCTAAATACAACATCATTCAAACATCCTAACAGACTTTGAATTTACAAATCTGATTTAAAAAAAAGTTAATTTACCTGTCTACAAATCGGCAAGGACGACTGCAGGATCCCCATCCCCGTGCTGAGGAGCTTCCATGCCGCCATGTTGATCCAGCTCTACCTCGCTGGTGGTTTGAAGGTAAGAACTAAATTTAGTATATCGTTACCGCCATCTCCTGGTCATATTAAATGTTCATTCAAGCATTTGGGTTGTCAAAACTCTGAACAAAACACAGTTGTAAACAATTTGCAAAAGTTATGACTTTGTTGTAGCCGACAACTGGCTCTGAATGTCATGGCGAATCATATTTATAGACTTCCACAGAGAATTTTAACTCTAATTTTAAATCTGTTATTACCAGCCATGAAAATAGTATTGCAACACAAAAAAAGTTTCATAAGAAAATAATCAGTAAAAAAAAAATAAAAAAAAAATAAACAAAAACAAATATATATATATATCATAAAGTATGAAGAGCAGTAATAGTTTGTGTGTAATTGCAGCACTGGGCCAGATAGTGGCAGAGTGTTGCTACTAATTCAACAACGACAGAATCGAGACAGAATCTCCTAATAGCCTAGACATCAAAAGATTAAACTAACAAACGTGCTGTTTGACAAAAGCTGTGTGATCAGTATACTTAAAATCTTAAATACCTTAAAGCAGTAGTTCTTAACCCTTTTGACTCCAAGCCAAGACCTCCAATTGCCCATAACAATATTCTATTTTTTTAACCACAATTTCTACTCACCAAAGTATATTTTAAAGCTTGCCATTTTAATTCAATTTTACAGGCCTATGAAAATGCATTGGACAAATGAACAATCGCACCTCGGAGACCTTTGAGACATTGTGAGTTGACCTGCATGCTGCACCTGCATTGTGTTAGTAGCAGTTCAAGACAAGAGAAACAAGCTCTTTTCGAGACAATTGTTTGATTGTAATGCTGACTGGCTGAACAAATAGGATATCTGGGCATGTGTAGACAGCGAATTTGTTGAGCATAGGCCTACAAACTATTAGAATAAACAGGGGACAGACTGAGTAAACCTTCTGTTTTAAAATTCCTCCCTCACAGCTTGATGTCAGACGTAAGTTTAGTCATCTTGTGTCTGTTGACTTTTTTTTGCTTGTTTTTTAAGCCAGCACTTCCATAACATACTAAATGAAGCTTACTTTGCCATTTCTTATGCTCATCTACCATTCTGTCATTACCATAGGATAAATCCCCCCAATAAAACAATGCAACTGAAAAGAAGAAAAAAAGCAGACGACAACAAAATAACAACCAACAAACAGCTTATGTGCTTCTCTGCATGACATTGGTTAGAGTTCAACCCCAAGGCATTCATAAAAACCGTTCTAGTAAATTCCTGTAGAATTTCCCAAGCAACCGGCCTTTGTTAAAAGATACAAGGAGATGTGTTCTGAGAAAAATACTAACATATGTCAAATTGCACAACTTTACAAAGAAGAGCCATTATGTAAATTAAAGTGGAAAACAGATGAGGTCTAGACACCAGGTTATGCTTCTATAAACCAATTGTTATGATATGAGGTTAACGCAAATAAATTAATATGAATAGAAAGCGAACATAACTAATTTTAACTCATGTAAGCAACTAAAGTTGTTGAAGGCTCTACACTGTAAAAAAAATAGTCATGGGTCTTGTAATTTTCATAAAAAAAATTAAAGTGATACTTAAAAATACTGTGTATATTTCATTAAAGAAATTGTGATTCAGTGTTGTATAGAAAATATTGAGGCCTTTTTACTAATAAAACCAAGAGATGTGTTTTCCTCATTTTTTTAAAGGAAACTTCAGCAGTTTTGAGGCTTGAATTGAGGAACTGATTAAACTAAAAAAATTAAGGAAAGAAGGCTATTTATTTTAAGAGAATTAGCTCAATTTTGCAGGTTTATTTTAGAGGTGATTGTTAGTTCCAGCATAGTTTGCATATAGCTGGATGGAGAGTAAATTTGAAAATTAAATGCTATTTTATGTGTTTTTGAGTGAAGGGAAACATCTATTAATGTTTAATGTTCAGTTATGTTTGACATTTGAAAGAGTTTCTGTTACATTGAAGTTTTCATTGCACAGTGCAATAGTTACCATTGTGCAGAAGAGTAGAGTTTATGGTTATGGATACTACACCTCTAAGACATAAAGCCTTGTTCAGTGAGCAGTAGCTTGGCTAGTGCTAGTGCAGTACTTTCCAGTATTTCTCAAGTATTTTCCTACTTGAGCTGTTTGGCTGTATACAGTCTTTAGAGGCCGAATGCAAACAGGCCTCACTCAAAATCACAGAATTTTGAGAATCAACTTAAAATAAATGAGTACATTTCACTAATTATATTAATTGTGTTGTATCGTAGATTAATTAATTTAGGAGATTTTACATGATTTTTTCAGGTAGATTCCATCAAAAAATAAAAACTACTAAAAAATATTAAATGTAATAGTTACCATAATTTTTTAAAGTAAATAGCCCGTTCCATTTTTTACAGTGATACCCATATTTTTCCATTTGTTAATATTTTTTTTGTGTGACATTACTTCAAAAACCACCGCAGTACACGCAGACAATCTTAGGAAGAGCGTTTGACAACTTGCTGGAAAAGATGCCATGTGGCGATGTTTAATTCATGAGCCATATTTTGGATGTTTACTCAGAAGTATCTGGCAACTTTAGTGACCAGTGAGCAAAAATCCTAGAATATTTGCATTAGTTTCTTTGGGAGTGCAGTTTCAAAGGCCCCACCGATTACTAAATTTACCATAATCGTCTTTACACGAAAAATACTCTTTGAAGAACTCCATATATATGAAAAATACTCTTTGAAGAACTCCATATATATGAAAAATACTCTTTGAAGAACTCCATATATATGAAAAATACACTTTGAAGAACTCCACATATATAAAACATTGTGCAAATGATTCTAATTTAGGACATGCTTTGCAAATATCTGTGCATTAATGCTGTTGATCTAGAAAATTATCAGCACAGTTCTGTCTATTTTAAGCTTACCAAGATAAAGCAGAATGCCATTCTGTGTCATGCATGTGCTGCTCTTCTGAAGCTGAATCTAATATCTACAACTCTGATCTTCTGAAGCGTAGGCTTCAAAAATATTTAGTAAATTCCCTGCCGTTCGCAGGCCACTTGAAACCCCACTAGTTGCTTTTAAATGATATCAGTCCTTTTCAAAAACAAAGCAGATTCGGTCTGTGCTTTGTTCTTTAACAAATAAAAAAAATTAAACCTAGTGTTGTGAAGGGCTTCACTTCCAGTGAATTCATATTCAGAAATTCCAGGTTGATTCCCACTGGGGCGTTAAAGTGCAAAACAAAACTGAACCTTGCATGATGTGAAACCAAATGAGTTCGAGGTTGACATTTTGTAAGCTAAAATTGCTCTTTAATGTTTTTAACCTGTTCAGAAAGTATTCTTGTGTGAAGTGCCAAAATAGTTTTTATGCTCTCATATTTAATTTATAGAAAAGAGATTAATGAAGCGTTGCACATGCAAAAGTGTGTATTCTTTAGCATCACCTCTGGTCCATTTAAACAAAATCACAAAGAGCTCAAATCAGTTTCACTTTTACCGTGTCCTGTTTGATTTTCATGAGCTACTTGTGTGGGCTGTTCGTTCTGACGTCACTATATTAAGCCTTGCAAAGTCAGCATTTGAACACACTGCAGAAAAGAAGCTGGCAGTGTAGTATTTGTGGGTACTTCAGTTTTTATATGAGCTCAGAGAAAGTGAAATGGACGAACGTTTGCAAAATGATTTAGTCTGCTTGTGCTAAACATGGTTCAGCATCTATATATTACTACGTCTGTTATTTTGGTCAGTTCTCTTATGCCCTTCATGTAGAGTTGGAAATATTGTAATTACAAGTTACAATCAAATGAATGACTGAGCAAAGTCGTATTTACAAGTGGGAAAGACATGACTTATCGAGTTGGAATAGGGCATGACAATTAAACATTACGGAAACACTTGTAAAAGAGTAGGAAGCATGTCTGTAGTGAATTATAATGTACAATTTAGCAAGTTGTTTTCATTTGATATGCAGAGCCTCAGTCATTTTAAAGCTGTGATGATACAGCTGATAGACAAGTACTCAACTTTCATGGTTTGCTCTGTGTAACACAAACATTTAGTTTTGAAACCATGTATAAATAAGAATATTTATATATGAATATTTTTCAGCATTTTGAATTCAGATGTTGGTATTTGTCAATATTTATGTGTCAAATAAATAATTTGTTTTGTTTAGGCTACTTCTGACTTCAATGCGTGACATGGCTTTATAATGAGTGCCCAACTCGGATTTCCCCAGGTGCACTTGAAGGCAGCATCTTTCAAAAACTTCCCACAGATTTCACTTGAAGAAATTCAAATGTTCCAGACACGTGGAGATGCATGTTCTGAGCTCTTTACCATATGTGGTAACAGGTGATTTTATGGAGCTTATAATATGACAAAACTATTTGAATTTGAATTGTGTTCATTTGAATTATTGACAAGTGTCATTTAACAAAACTGAATATTATGTGGCACTTAACATAGTTCTGAATTTGATTTTTTTTTTACTTGAATAATGAACATTTGAAATTTAACACAATTGATTTTTTTATGGCAGTTTTTTAATAGACATGTATTTTCAAACAGCAGATTTTTTTGTTCTGAATTCTTTGACTGCAAATATCCAGTTTTAAAAAATACAGCTTCAAGTTTTCAAGATGAAGAAGAAATTCGGAACATTAAATTCAATATTTTAAATTCAAAGCGGGCAGAAATTCAGATCTAAAGAAAGTAGGTCAGAAGTCATCCACAGGGAAGAGTAGATTATCTCAGGAAAGTCGAACGAAGCCTTTACTGCGACAGGGAGGGGATGTTAGGCTAGTTTTGTCATGGCCACAACATATTAACTCGTGGGAGTGTGATAATATGTCGTGGCCACGAGATCATTTTGTCGAGGTAATCCTGGAATCGCCACGCGGCTGCCGCTTTCTCTAGTAGTGGAAGTGTTTTGTGGGTCTCAGGGCAGACATGGCCATAGTTCAGGGCTTAAAGTTCTCTGGCACCGTGCCGGATCTCCGGCGTGCCGCTGCTGCGTTTGGCTGCGGGAAAAAAATATAAAAATCCTACATTTAAAAAAAACTTGTTGATATCACTTTCGAGTCCATGAGTTCGCCTACCAATGGTATAAGAACAGCTTTCACTATCAATCAAACTAACATTACAAGCCAATCAGAATTTTTTGCTCTTATAAACACGAGATGCGCATAATAGTATCCAGTAGCTCAGTTGCAGCCCTGATGAATGGAGAAGCTGCGAGGCGCAATGATCAAAGATGTTCATCTAGCGCATATTTACCATAGACCAGTGCTTCTCAAAGTCCGGACTCCGGTCCGGATCCGGACCCGGAGGGAATTCAATCCGGACCCGCTTCTATTTCATATTTCAAGAACACTAATTATATTTCCTACTTTGATAAACGCACGTTAAACTTGTAAATAATTTGTTTATTTATTCTTATTTTTTTATGTCTTTTGGAGAAGGTCCGAAATTGCAGGCGAGATATTGAAACTTTTCCTTCATGACATTTGTTGTCATCATGACATCCAGTGAGCGTATGACGTTTGACATAATCGGGCGACATTTCACCGCTAATATTTTAATTTTTTTGTTTTGTTTTGCTATCACTTATATTATGGAAATTTGTCTTATAGCAGTGCCCAGTGTATACATTTATTTGTGGCGGCTTGTCACAATATCAAAACTGACCGCTACAAATAGATTTTCCAAAAGGCTTATTTCGTTGAATAAACTGAGCACTGCAGTTTCAAAAATAAAATGCTGCGCGGGTGTTTTTATATGAATGTATCTTTTAAAAGAACCGTCCGTTTTCTTCAGAAAAGCTTTGATGTCAATTTTCATTTGGTCTTTCCTGTAATGGCTGATAAAGTAGCGCTTATTTGATTACAGTCGTTACCGGGGAAACAGCTATATATCACGCTCCAACAGCGCCTCCTGCTGGCAGAGAATCAACTTGCATTTGCTAGTCTGCGGGAAACACTGGTGTCTGTCAGCAAACATAAACAAAAAAGCATGCTTCAGAACTGTTTTGAGAAGGTGCTTAAGTTTTGAGCCATGTATTATTACTATGAATTAGGCTACTACTACTACTATTACTATCTTGTGCCCTGCAATAACCATTTACGCAAACTCTCTTTTGATATAAAGAGAAAATCGGCCCAAAAAAATCAGCATCATATATCGGCCATAGGCTGCCCTGATTTCTAAATATCGGCATTGGCCAGAGAAAAAACATTATAGGTCGACTTCTACTGCTGACACTTAAATTAATTGTTTTGCCACTTTTGCACTTGTTATTAAAGTATTTTGAATGCAAAGGGAACCTTTTTTTTTTAAATGAGTGTTTATTTGTTATATGTTATGTATGTTATTAAAAACACGTTTTGTAATAACCAATTGTTCCGGACCTTTGACACTGATGAAAATTCAGATTTGGACCTTTAAATATAATTAGTGTTCTTGAAATATGAAATAGAAGCGGGTCCGGATTGAATTCCCTCCGGGTCCGGATCCGGACCGGAGTCCGGACTTTGAGAAGCACTGCTGTATAAATAAAACTGAATTGAATTAATCATAAATGCAGATCTGCTTGATTGTGATTTTATTTTTTATTGATTGTCAACAAAATGGGGCCATTCAAAACCTTTATAAAGTCCTCTTTCCTCTGTAAACTATCTTCTAATGGCTGACACAACACATGCACCATAGGCCCAGCGGACAACTTGTCTGTATGCTGTCATTATTGATCGTGTTATACCAACGGCATAAAAAAGTGTTACTTATAGGTTGTCATGACCTAAATAGAGTTAACTTGTAATTGAGAATCAAAATTATTCAGACTGTTTTAATATTAAAATCTTTAACTATGTATTTATACATGTATACAAGTATTTAGCTTACAGTAATAAATGATTTCTGCCCTAAAACATGTGTCTGCTGGCCTGGAGAGGTCTATGCTTTCCTCGCATTTCCCACACAAGCACCTATGAATCAAAAACGTGTTTATCTATCTCTCCTGCGGTGATCACGTAACGTTAGTGTCGGATATTAACGAGTGTGACATCAACGCTTATTAGTTTCTATTACTGGTAGTATCAATGCTAGCATTGCTATTGCCTGATTACATTAGCTAATGTGTATATCTGTAAGCTAACAATGATCTCTCACCAAACCATGGTTGCTAGGGTAGCGGTTTTCCCGCACAATTGGGCTATTTTAGAAAAGGAGTTGCGGGAAAAAATACGGAGTTGCGGGTTGCGGTTTTTTGGGCTACATTTATAATGTACCGCGGCCGCAAAAAAATAAATAAAATAAAATAATTGCGGACAAAGATAAAAGGGAACCTTTTATTAGTGGGTGTTGATCCCCGGGAATGAATACTTGGCAACAAACGCTGCTGCTCGCGAGACGCGAGTAGGCGCGCGCGCCACATGTGCTTTTGACATCACAAATCAAGCATCATCATCACGTCACTCCATGAGAGCGTTGTAGTCAGAAGCGTCGGTTCGGTTGTCTGTGGATGAACAAGCAGCATTCTAAAATGTCAGGTAAATGGGGAAAGTATGGAAAGAAGTATCGCAAAGAATGGGAGACAGAGAAAGGATTAAAGGAGTGGATTCGAAGTGTTCCAAATGATGATAGAAAAGCGTCCTGCAAATATTGCAAATGTGAAGTAAGAGCTCTCCACCACGGTGATCTGGTAGCTCATGCTGCGACTGAAAAACATAAAAAAAATGCGGCTCCTTTCTCAAATGCCAGAACATTATTTGACACAGGCAGTTCCTTTCTAAGAAATAATGCACCTGTGAAAGAGGCAGAGTTGAAGCTGGCTGCCCATGTTGCTTGTCACTCAAGCACTTACACTGTTGACCACTTAGGAAGTGTTGTGGAAGAAATTTCGAAAAAAGGCATTAGTTTACATCGAACGAAATGCACAGCACTAATTAATTCAGAATCCAGCCGTTGTCTAATCTGATTGGACACTGAAAATTTGGGCTAGTTTTCATTCCATTTGGGCGGATGTTGAGTTGTCATTGGGCTGGAAATATTTCTGGGACCTGGCAACCCTGCACCAAACACCTGCCCTGTTCTCCTCACATCAACTCAATTTGTCTTCTCTGACCGTTGTTCTGTCTAATCCTGGCCTGTCCTGCTCTCTTGGTTGCATAGCAGGCTCATCATTTTATCTGTGGTCCGTCATACGAGTGTAAATACACATTTCAAATTTCCTCAGCGTCCGAACTGTCATTGCGATCCATTGTTTTCCTGTGGTTTAAATGGACAGCTCTCCCTTTTGATGCATCACGTCCGGTTTTGGCACGTTTCAGATGCGGAAGTAAAATTCTCTCACAAAAACGACTCCAGAAGCCTTAATAGCGTATTTTAAAGTATATTTTTAAAGAAAATCTAGTTCCTACAGTATTTTTCTATACATCGACACACTGGAGTCTCTAACCTGCAATATGCCCTTTAAGGCCTGAACTATGGCCATGTCTGCCCCGAGACCGCACAAAACACTTCCACTACGAGAGAAAGCGATTCCAGGATTACCTCGACAAAATCATCTCGTGGCCACGACATATTATCACACTCCCACGAGTTAATATGTTGTGGCCATGACAAAACTAGCCTAAGTGAATATAATATATCCCCCTCCCGGGATTTATCCTCGTTTGAGAAATGGTCCAGTAAATGCTTCGTTCGACTTTCCTGAGATCATCTACTCTTCCCTGTGGATGACTTCTGACCTACTTTCTTTAGATCTGAATTTCTGCCCGCTTTGAATTTAAAATATTGAATTTAATGTTCCGAATTTCTTCTTCATCTTGAAAACTTGAAGCTGTGTTTTTTAAAACTGGATATTTGCAGTCAAAGAATTCAGAACAAAAAATCTGCTGTTTGAAAATACATGTCTATTAAAAAACTGCCATAAAAAAATCAATTGTGTTAAATTTCAAATGTTCATTATTCAAGTTTAAAAAAAATCAAATTCAGAACTATGTTAAGTGCCACATAATATTCAGTTTTGTTAAATGACACTTGTCAATAATTCAAATTAACACAATTCAAATTCAAATAGTTTTGTCATATTATAAGCTCCATATAATTTGCATACGTAACCTCAAGATTGTTTGCTTTCCACAATCTAGCGTTCTGGGGCAGTGGCTCTAATTGTTTATTTTAAATTTTTAAAAGTTTTCAAACAGCATATCATTTAGAACCGCTCCGCTGTTCTATTATGCAAAATATTGGTTAAAAAGTGGGAAACCATTAACATTAGGCAAACAAAAGTTTTGAAAAGTCAGTGCAGTTTCTCTAACATTTCCATTGTGCTTATTACTGTTTCAGGCAGCCTTCCAGCTATGAGGCAAAGTCCTTTTTGGACTTGAGGTCAAGGCCTTCTTGAATTTTGGAATGTTCTGCATTGCTCCCTCAGGACCGTGTCAATCAAATAGCTGGGGACCGATGACTACCCTCACCGAACGAGTCTATATTTTGTCGGAAGCCCCTGTTCTTCCTCTGTCTCTCCATGGGTCAGTACATGTTTTTATCTTCATTTTACACTCCAGTCCTTCTGTTCAACAGATGCTGAAGCTGATGTATAAAAAAAGAGAGAACATCCATCCTGAAGTCCTATTTAAGATGATCGACAATTTCAGTAAACAAACAAGGGCTCATAAAACGACTCCCAGCAGTGTGATTTTTATTAAATGTTCTGAAACCTCTAATTTCAGCACAGAAGTGCGACAAGTATTTTATTAATGTTTTGTCCCCCGACGCGTGTCTGGTTTTGACATTAGATTAAGAAATAGAGACATCAGAGGGAATGAACCTCGCATGGCCAACCATCACAATCAGAGCGATCATCCTTTCCAAACTTAACTGTTAATCCCATCAAACACAGCATAAGGACGTTTATGACGAATTGGATTCAAAATAAAATATGAAATAACTGGGATATTAGGCCTCTTCAGAGTTTTTTGCATGACCATCTGTGAATACATTCAAAGAGACCACCAAGGTTAACAGGAAGTGTGCTCTCAGGGCACCCACTACCCTTTTCCACTCAGTGGAGTGGAGTAACCCAACAAAATACGGTAGAGCAGAGTCTGTAAACTTCTTTTATTGAGTCAGGTAATTGAGAATGGCCTGCAGAGAGAAAAAGCCTCACATGCGCAAGTCAGCATGTGTTTCTGACCTGTTTTAACCATTTAACTAAGATGGTAAATTTAATCTGTAGACGTTTGGGGAGGGCTGCCATTAGAGGCGAGATTGCTTGACTGATTTCCTCATGCCATGGTGCATTATTTTCAACAGTACATCTAAACTATGTGGATGTGTAGTGTTCTGGACAGCTGAAGTGTTGTATTTCTGCACCCACCTGAGTGGGTGGGTAGGGGATATCTAATTTAGCATGGAGAATGTGGCTGGAGAAATACTTTAGTTCATTTGATTAGACTTCTGGAAACATTTCACACATGATCTTGTATGATATCAGTCCTCTGGCAACAGTGTTTGTCAAAAGAACTTTCAGTTATAGTAAGAGATCATTTATTAATGTAAAAGCAAGAAACTTAAACTTGAACTGTTGATACAGTCTGCTTATCACTATTTTTTTTGTCTTTTTGTTTAGATTTATGTTTTGAAAATAAGTCAATGGTGTATAGTGTGCTGACATTACATAGGGCTCATAGGCTTGACAATATAGGTTTGGCAATACCTCTTTGAGCTTATAAACTTGACCTACTCATATCAACAATTTTGACAGGCAGTGACAAACAAGAATCCCTTAGTGTCTTAGAGAGGTTTATTTAAAGAACATTTATGACAGAGGTAAACTGGAGGAGGCCGTGTAGACATTTAGTTGTGTTGCTCGCTTCTAAATTAAATTTATAGGGAGGGCCTGCGATCTGAAGCTGATAATGCTGTCATAATTGTCTGTTAGGTAAGCAGATAAAAGGCCAGGTTAGATAGTTACAGGATAAATAAATGTCAGTGGAAATGGTAGGTCATGTGATGTGGTGCACTGTAATTATTATAACTAAATTCAGATCTCAGTGTTTTGATCTTGAGATGCGATAGGACAGCTCTTCATCATATCACACTCTTCCCTGTTTCCAAATGAACTAGCCTACCTATTAGCAAAAAAAACGTTTTCATTAGCACCATTTGATATTTCCTGCACAATAACCAACTTATGTTTCTTATTTGTATCTTTGACCAATAGCTGAGAAAACCCCCCTGATGTTAAATAATTGACATTTTAGACACAATATTCCCAGTTACATTGTTTATTTTTGCTCCGCCAACAAATATAATCCCAGATGAAATCAAAGCATAATCATTCTCTCCTTGCAACACACACAGTAACAAACGTTAATGGCATTTCATTCCTGGATCAATCAGTGTTTTCTAACGAATCGTTTGAGTAAACGATTCAATGACTCATTCATTTGTTTGCTTTCTGAATGAATCAGTCCCTGCGTCCCAATGTGCATACTATCCACCCTATCTGCCCTAAGTAGTATTGAAAATTACTACGTATCACATAGAATTTAGGATGGATAGTATGCACATTGGGATGCAGGCAGTGTACAGATCGATTCACTGAATGATTCAATAATTCATTCAAAAACTTGTAACCTGTTTCCACCTACTGACGTAACTGTGCAACCTGCAGAAAGGTTCAAATGTCTGTCTGGAACGCATAAAATAAAGAAAAACCGAGCGATTCACAAACATTGTCAGCTTCCAACGCCATATGGGACATTTCTTCCAGAGCTTCGACCTCTGCTATATATCTATAAAGAAAGAATGTATTTTTTTTGGGCCATGCAGTGCGGGTTGAAACAGCATGCTTCAAGTCAAGTGTCTAGATCACATATCTGAGGAGGAAAGAACCTCGGTGGCCAATGAGAAACAGGTGAGAAAAGACATGCTTTGCTCTCTGGGAGGGAGGTGAGCTCTTTTTGTGCCTGTGGGATACTGTAGAATGATGTTTTGGTGGCCTTTGGTAATAAGTTGGTGTTTTGTTTTCTATAAACAAAACAAAGTATTGAAAATGATGTGATTCTTGGTGAAATTGTCTAGAAATAGATGTAATGAAAGTCCAAGACTGAAAAACAGACTTCTCTACAAAACTTAGTTCACCCAAAAAATACAAATTCTGTCATCATTTACTCACCCTCATACCTTTATAAATATCTTTTGAATATGTTGCTTTAAATGCGAGTGAGCTGGTGCTCCCGGAGAAGAGAGCGGAGCTCAGCATTAGCAGTGCTAGCCTTTACAAATAAACATTCCCGTATTAGTACAAGCATGCTATCTTTACAGAAAACTACTCCGTTTCAAAGTCAGTCTTCTGATTATACTGTGCATAATACATTTGCATTTATGAATTACACAGATGGGAGCACTGCGGGATAAAAATAACAACATAGCTGGTCTCATGCTATCACAAACTTTATAAGTTCCACTTTTGATTATGAGCTCGACAACTTCAAGCGATCGACTCACACTGCTTTCATATGCTAATTCTAACTAAGTTACCACATTCCTATTCACCATCATTCTAGCAGCATGTGAAGGCAGCATCAGTGAAAACACACAAGAGACAATTTATAGCTTTAGCAATTAGCCTTTCAGAGTGCCAAGAAGCTCTTTCAGAAAGACAATTTGGAAAACAAATGCGTGATACTTTTGTCTGGAGCTGATCTTCATGCACGAAGCATTGGTATTGATTCCTAAACATTTAGGGGACTTTACCAATTTTTTTCTGGGATATTGCCTTGAAAATGAAATTTAACCACAGTGTCCTGGGCTCAGATGAGGGGAGATTATGGATACTCTTATGTTCATTATGGCATCCCAAAACACAACACTCGTAAAGCCTCTTTGGTGCTGACAGTGTATATATCTCCAGTAATGGCAGCTTCTCACTCAGGGCATTGCTTATGCTAATAGGGCAGAGAGTGTCACAAATGGGCGGGACTTTTCCCCCTCAGTGACGTGCACAGAGGGAGAAACAGCTGGTTTGGAGAGACTGTTCATGATATTGGTTTTATTAAAAAATGAGTTGGTGGATTTTTAACATTATAGGCTGGTTGTTTTCACACACTGCGGCCACACAACTGTTCAAACACCTTATAAAAGTGATTTTTGCATAATAGGTCCCCTTTAAAAAATCTTGTGACTTGAAGCTCTTTCATATTTTTCAGGTTAGGAACATGTTGTCCCAAAGAGTCCTGCCATGGGTTTAAAATACGTCAGCATCACAGAGGTCTGATTCAGTCAGATGGCACGAATGTGAAGAATGTCTTTTGTGCTGAACTTAAAGGTCACCTGCATGCTGATATGTTTATTGCCATACATATTCCTGCTTTGAGTTACAACAACAATCTTACTTAAGTCTGTTTGTGCTATTAAGACCATCAGTCAGCTTTATGAAGACCAAATCGTTATTAGTAGGATCACATTTTCTCCCATCATTAATGTTAACTGTGTCTCAGTTCAGTGAACAGAGAATTGCGCGACAAAATTGCAACACATCCCAATCGGTTCCTCTTAGCTTCCTACCGCTGCTATGAGAAGCCTTCATTCCTTACGGTTTATTATGATCCCTGCTTTGGAAACAGACAGAAAGATGAATGTATAACATAACCCTAAGTCTACTGTTGACAGTGTGATATAGAATATTGGATCTGTGTCTCACACGTATGTGAGTTGATGGAAGGTTTATTTGCAGAGTTGAGACCTTATGGCTTTGATTTAAAGGTATTTTTTCCCTCTTAGTTTTCTTATGGTGGGGTGACCTTTAAAACCAGCCTAATAAAACCCAGAGGCATTCCTTCTAAATATGTTTAAGTATAGAGATTTAATTTTCTTTATAGATTTCCTTGTGGCTTTGTCTTTGTAGCCTCAAGTCTCTGTGCTTCTATAGTAGACTTTAAATCAAACATACTGTAATAAGTTTAACTCTCAACAGAAGAGAGATGGGTTGTAAAAACATTTTACACCTCTGAGTTTGTCTAATGTGTAGTCTGCTTATAAATTTTATTTATGTTTTTATACTTACAGGTTATTGCTAAGTAATTGTAATCATCATAAACCTCCAGCATAGAAATCAACATTTTTCCTTCTCCCTTTTCCCCCCTATTTTTTATTCAGTGGACCACTCACGTAGTCTTTATTGAAATATGCCCCCATTTCCTTAATGCACAAACTCTTGCTGAGCCTCTGCCTCATAAAAAGCATGGTGAAAGCCATAAGTCTGCTTCACGCCATGCCACATTTCTGCTGCATTCTTGTACACAACACCGGTGGCCAAACACATTTATCAGTGTAAACAGATCCTCTTTTCAAATAAACGGAGAGAGAGGGCCGTTGGTGAAAAATGAGTGATGGATGAAAGCTGCGTTTCCTTTGCGGGTATCATCTCAATACTAGTGTTGAAAAACTGGAAAATAATTCAATAATTCCAAAGGAAACTGGTTTGATATATTTGAGGATGTGTCAGGAGGGACCTCAAACATGTGTATCGCTCAAAGGGTAAATGATTTAGAGCTCTCTGGAAAATGTAAAACATGCGGTCGCCAGATTTGGACTTCAAACGTACAGTATATATTATTCTAATGCATAGTTGATTGGTAAACAAGTGGTAAATAAACATGGCCACTTAAAAATGTTCTTTTTAGTAGTGTCATACATTGGGAATTATACCAAGTTTGTTTAGTAAGAATACATAAATTGACCAAAAGTGACAGTAAAGACTTTTAATTTGTTGCAAAAAAGTATGTTTTTTACATAAGTCACAACTGTTTTCAACATAATAAGAAATCTTTTTTAGGCATCAAACCAGAATGATTTCTAATGGATCTTACGACACTGAAGGCTGAATATTCAGTGCTGCTGTCACAGAAATAAATTACATTTTAAAATATATTACAATAGAAAATAGTTATTTTGCTTTGTAATAATATTTTAAAATTGTTACTGTATTTCTGATCAAATAAATGAAGCCTTGGTGAGCATAAGAGACTTCTTTCAAAGCCTTACATAATCTACAATGTACATCATTAGGCAGCACATAAATAACTAATATTAACGAGAACTGAAATAATAAATAAACAATGATAGTTGCTTATTTAAAGTTATAGTAGTTTTATAAAAAAAAAAAATTAAACGTGAACATTTACTTTATATTCAACTTCAACTTCAACTTCAACTTTATTTATAAAGCACTTTCAAGACCACAATGTGGAGACCAAAGTGCTGTACAGGAAGATTAAATAAAAATATAAGAATAAAAACAAGCATAAAACATCATAAACATATACCATAACAACAACAACAACAACAGAACAAATTACAAAACATTTTCAAATGCTAATGTAAACAAATGAGTTTTAAGCGCACTCTGAAATACAGGAAGTGTAGGAGAAGATTTTACAGACAGAGGAAGATCATTCCAAAGCCTAGGAGCAGATATTTACATCCCTTTATCCGCATACCCTGTCTTTTAAAATCTGTTAAAATTTGTTAAAGTCTTTTAAAATCTATAAACTTTCTTTCTTCTGTTATTTATAGCGGAAGCTGCAAGGCAACATGTGTGCAAGGCTCTTTTCAATACAGTGAAAGTGAACGGTGACCATTCCCTAAAATTCCCTCCTTGATGTTCTTTACACAGCTATCATATGGTTTCAGAAGACTTGGAACATAGCAAATATGCTTTTATGATGATTTTTGTGTGCCTTCACTATTCACTGTCATTACATAGAAAAAATCAGCACAAATTCTGTTTAACTTCTTTTGTGTTCCACACAAAAGAAAGTCATACAGTTTAGAATACATTGGGGTGAATTAATGATGACAGAAAATATTTTTTTTGGTGAACTATCCCTTTAAATCTTATAAATGCATATGAAATATTAAAATGTAAATGCGTGAAATATTCTGTATTAGTATCATTCTATATTACTAAGTACTTAAATCTTACCTTACCTTAAGTCTGCCATTTTCCCAGTATTCAAGTATAGCAGTCACTAAATCATTCACCAAAAAGCAAAATGACATGCAATTTAAAGCGGTAGTACCGGTGTTTACTGTGTTTTTCAGCAGTAATTAAAGACATAGACAAGCACACAATCACTTACTCACTGCTGAGTGAACGGTACTGTAAACTAGCATGACTTTTTTTCATTATACAGCCGGACATTTCCTGACTACAGAACAATTTCTCCCTGTTCTTATTCCCTACATATTCCAACCACATGTGAAAGTATCCAAATATTTATGGAGACAATCAGGTGTGCCAAAGATTTTTTAATAGTGCACAGGCTCTACTTTTAGCCGTTAACAAATTAAACATTGAGTTCGTCATAGACTGAGGGGAAGGTTTTAGGGTCTGTAATAGTGATTTTTTTCAGTGACGCCATCTTTTGAAAGTGTTCCAAGAGGAAACTACTGCCGTTACTATCTGTCTGAGGAAGAATATACAACTACATTATGTATAAAGCTGGACCCCTGCTTCTCTTTAAAAAACATTACACCTGGCCTGCTCTCCAGTTTCAGCCCAACTATTTCACCTCTCTGTAACACAACACCCAGAGATCAACAGATGCCTGGGAAATTATAGCCAAATAACCTTAGTGATGACTTCTGATAATTGCTCCTCCGTTCCACTTAAAATCTTGATTATAGGCTGACAGAAAAATATGTGTGGAACACTCAAAACAAATTAATAAAGATGTTTCAAAGTTAGTTTATTATAACACTAAAAAGGACACAGAAACAGTTTTTATGCAGAACCTGCTAATTTCAATATTAAGAATTAGCAAGTAACACATTTGAATTAAATGTGAAATTTTGAAGTAGAGTGAAGAAGGCTGAAATAGTATTTTCTAGTAAAACATGCTTCACGGTTTTATTTACAATATCACAATTATGACAGAATATGTTTTTTTTTGGTGAATCTAGCCATTGTTTAGGTAGAGATGTGCTTTAAGCAATAAAAAAAGTAAAAGATTACATTTGTAATGAAAGATTAAAATTTAAATGTGTGAAATATTGAAACATAATACATTTTATATTAGTATCATTTTGAAATAGTATTTTGTTGTATAACATGCCTCAACAGTTCATATCAAATATCATATCAAATATATATCAATTTCAATTCTTTTGAGTGCAGCAGGAGGAAAAAAATGAAGATGCATCTTAAAGTTTTAGCTATGGAACATACATTTGTGTACATTTTTCAGAATGTTTCACTGCAGTTTTTCTGAACATGTTTCATAGACAGCACAGAACCAAAATTAATTAGATTAGGAATCAGTTTCCATTTGTAAAGTTATTCCAGTTTTTGAATCAAGAGGAAAATGTGTGGAAAGGATACATAAAAATAATGCTCCTGTAACCATGTAGTTTGCTGCTGTATTCAAGCTCAGGACTGTGTTGACTTTGGCTCCACACGCCTGTCAGTAGCTATATATCACAATTCCTGGAAAACAGATTGATTAGTGCTGCTACTGTAAGAAAATCCTTGAAATAAAAAACGTATTCATTAAACTCTACCTGCGAGAGCTGGCGGTATGTGTGGACCACTCTTGTTAAGTTTGTGTTGAATGGAATAAGTAATGAAATAAGTTCCAGACAATGTACAACAGAGAAGTGTCTCATTACCTCCCTCAGTTCTGTCCTCTATGGTTGAGTTTTGGAGGTAGCCACACCCAGGCTGGCCATTGGCTCAGGGCTGCAATGAGGACATTTAAATTGTTTGAAGGCAGAGAGTTGGAGGACTCGGGACATTGCTGGTCAGGAGGGCCCTGAATGCCCAGTCTGAGCTTGTAAACAGGTGCTTGCAGTAATAGGCGTCCGTCAGTGAGCAGGGATATTACTGTGGCAGGGAATATTCTGGGGTAAGGTATCTACAGCTTCATTATTGCCTCTGCATGAACTTCTCACTTTTTTGCAGTTTAAAAATCTGCTGTTTAATTGACATTATGATGTTTGTGAGGGTAGATAGCATGCAGTGATTTCTAAAAAAACAAAAAGCAAATTTTTTTTTTAAAACTACGATTTAAAAACTACATTTTAATTAATTGCTTGGTACCGGTAATTGTTTTTCATATTTGCTAATTCTTTCTTATTATGAATATTCAAATCCACACTGTAGACATGTTTTGACAGCTAATCTAAAAATATACTAACATCTAAGTGAAAAGTATTATTTAACATGTCTGAATTAAATTAAGTAATTTATACTTTAAGGTTCAGAACAAGTAGAAATATTCACTAATATAGGGCAACTAAACTTTTAGATATTTATTTTGTTTTTATATTTTTACCACTGTTAAACGTTCATGCATAATACTAAGAATCATTGCTAAATTTATTATTTTAGACATTGAAACTATCGACAGTTATTCAGATTTGTCATTTAGGATTATAATTTCTGGTTTGAAAGGACAAACAGCTTCAAATTTCAATTGATAGTGCTCAATGAACACCTTAAAATGCCCATAAATCTTGGGAAGCTACGGGTGTCCTTGTCAGTCTTGAGAAGATAGCATATGTGTCTCAATGGACAATGCATAGTGGAAAAATGTGTTTGCAGCTTGATTATTAAATCAAAGTTTGTTTTAGTATTAAATAATCCAGTTTTATTATTATTTTATATTTATTTTAAAATTATTCTGTTACTTTGCTTTGTGTATTGATATGATGTTTGTCAGTTTTCTTCTGAGCCCTTTCCTACCTGCTAAGAGAAAAAAATATGGTTGTCATCTGTGGCTGTCAACTCTCGCTATTTCTTGCTCGTTCCTTCTCTTTGCTTTTTTTTCTTCTTCAAGGCATACGTTTAGTGCTTAACCTCTCCGGACCCCACTTTTACACAAGATCTAAGATACATCCTCCTCGTCTGACAGATTAAGAGGAAACGCTACTGTGTTGGCTTCAGGTATTATCAGAATCCCAGATCAGATGAACAGCAGATGTTGCATGCATGCAGTCTGCTGGAGGTTTACTATATGCTGCCTGCACACTACACATTACAGGCTAACAGAGTCAGTTTTGGGTACCTGAAAGATCCTGTAAGGCTGCTGTGGTTTCATTCCCCAGTGGTGCATACTGAGGAGAGGAAATGAGTCTGAATCTAGATTTAAGCTTAATTGCTTTCAGCTCTCATCAGCTGAAGAGCAAAGGGGAAAATCACTGGTGCTGCATGTTTGCGGCTTGCAGTCTGCACTCCTCACCTCTCTACCTCTTCTCTTTCTGCATTGGTAAGCCCTGAATCTCTTTCCTAATGGTGCAACTGGGGCTCTGCTTCTGATGCAGAGGAACAGACTGTCTTTGTCTTCTTCCTAATGTGTCTCAGGAGAGGAGAGGGCATGGCACGGCACAGTCTGGCTCTCTGTTTTCCCGCCCTCTACCTCTCTCAATTTATTCCCCTCTCAGAATGTGATTTATGCTGTTCACAGTCTGTTTGTATTCCGTATTGCTTGTAGGTCTTTGCCCTTGTAGTTCCTAAAAGGCATGAATGAATCCCAGTCACAGCGTTGAAAGTTTATATTTTGACTTGGTGTTGAGATCCAACAGAAAACGGCCAGCGGCCACTTAGCAGCCTGCATCTCTTCTGTCTTGAACCAGACTCTGTTAAACATCTTGTTGCAGAGGTTTCATTGGCACGGCTTACTAAAATGGTCCCTGGGTATGAAATTTTCACTGTGTGCAAATTGGCTAAAACTCGTAAAACTCAAGGTGATAATAAAAATTAAACAAAAACAAAAAAAAACATTTCTTCTTCTTCTATTCTTTTTTTAGCAATATTATTTAAGATGAAAACAGTTAACTTATTAATATTAATATTAACTATTCTTAATATAGTATACTAATTTTGCTAAAAGGAATGCATTTTTTTTCTGGGAACAGTATTTTTAAAAATGTTATTATATATTTTATGAATTATATATACAAAATATTTATTTATTTTTTTACAATGTAGTCCATTGGTTAAGAGTCATGAGATTTTTTTCATAATAATTTTAATGAATTTCTTTTCGAACAAATTATTTTAGATTTATTTTAAAATAGTTTAGTAAGGTATTTTCTTTTGATACCTTCCATAAGAGAAAATAAACAACAACAACAACAACAACAACAACAACAACAACAATAATAATAATAATTATTATTATTATTATTATTATTATTATTGTTGTATTCTTTTCTAGTTTTGTTATCAATATTTAATATGAAAACTGTTATTAATATGAACTATTCTTAATATATTATACTAATTTTGCAAAAAATAAAAAATATTTTTTTAAAATATTAAAAATTAAAGGTTATTTTTCTGGGAACAACATTAAAAATAAATTATTTTATATTTTATGAATTATATTGACAAAATATGCATATTTATAATTATTATTATTTTCTCTGTTTTACAGTGTAGTTCATTGGTTGAGAATCGTGAAAGTGATAGTTAAATCGTTTTTTCATTATAGTTTTAATTAATTCATTTTTTCAAACAAATTATTATTTTATCTACCTATCTCTCTGTCTGTCCGTCTGTGTAAATTTACAGTGTAGTCCACTGGGTGAGATAAAAAATATTAAAAAGTGAAACATCTTGCATGAGCAATTCATGGACTATGCAGAGCAATTTTGGTGTCATACATTGGCCAGTCATATGCATAATGTGGGCAGTAAGTATTTTGTGGTTGTTGCATGGCAATTTGTATTGTCTGTTCAATTACTGTGGTAGAAGCAGCATCTTTTTTGTGTGTTTATGTATATGCATGCAGACTCAAACATCCCCTCAGTAGCGGTGGAAGAAGAGAGCTGGCAAGGCTTTTCCAGAGTCCTTTCCAAGATAAATAAAAGAGCAAAAGGAAACGGCGCACATGAAATAAAAGCCTCTGACAGAAAGCAATAAACGAGACCCTCAAAGGGCCTTGCAGCTCTAGCATGTGTGTGGTGTCTGGGCCTGTGATGTGGGCTACGGCAGGACGGTCATGCACCTCACCACTCTGTGCCTTAATACTGCACCATCCAATCTAATTAGCATCAGGGAGTCCATGAGGTCATGGAGAGACTCTCCTGCCTGTTTGAGTTCAGTGTTTAAATGTTACCCAGTGAGTTAAATATCCTGATTTAGATGCATCAATTAGAGGAGATAATGCAGAGGGAAATATTTTGTTACAGTGCACAGTCCCTTTTGAGCCACAGATGTGAATTGCTTTGACTTGACATAGAAACACATGTTAGACCAACAATATTTCCTCAAATAGTCACAAGTTTCTTAACCGACTTGAATAAACTATTTCATATGAACTGTGTTCCTGATTTGTTATGCAGTTACTATTATAGGATTATTGTTTTGCTTTGTATGGGGATTTTGTTTGTGTTGTTGCTGTTGTTCTTGTTGTAAGTTTTGAGGTTGAATATTGCACATTTATTGATATGTATATGAGTCGCATTGGCTGGATGGTACATATTGGATTTAGTGGAAGATTTCGTCTTGTTTATTGGTTTATTTCAAGTTATTATTTGGTGATTTATGAGCACAGAATGGCTGTTAGCATTACGTCTCCTCAGATTAATGCAATGGAATAGGTCTCCACATCTGCAAAAGAGAATCTGTCAAAAACAACAGCCGCCAGCAATGTTTTCTGCTCAGTTGGTTGATCCGTGTGGCATAAACTCCAGATTTTTCTGTGCCTCTGTTCACATTTCTACCTTGGTCCTGAGGGAGTGCTCTGTCTTCTCATTTCAGCTTTTCTGCCATTCCACATCTGCTTCTGGACTTTGATGTGTGTTGTTCCATGTTTATATTTAAGCGCCACATTTACAAAGATTTCCTTAATATTCAAAACAAAGCATGGAATGAATAAATGTTGAAAAAGATGACAGATTCAATTACACCGAGTACTGTGGTGCAAGCATTTGCTGAAATGTTAAGCCATTTACTGTAATTGTCTGGTTGTCAGTATCACAATATCACAATGTTGTGGTCTGTTATCAGAGCTTGTGACTGATGAAGAAATAAATTCCATAAAGGTAAAGTGGCTTTGAGACATTAGTGCTTTGTTTTCATAGGTTATGCAATGTCAGTGAAACTATTTGGCTTTAAAGGCAGAGTAGATGAATGTCAATTTAGGTCCTGTAGGCTCACAAGGGCTCTCGCATTTGCATTGCATAATGGATAGATACAGTATGTGTGTCTCATCTTCATGTGTTCAGGATTTTTTAAAGGAAGTTCTATGTGCTGTCTATCTATGACAATCTGATGTTAGATATATGTTTTTAAATAAAATGTTTATTTATATTTAATGTTTTTTTATTTTATATTAATAAAATTATTAACTTATTCTAGATCCTTATGCTGTACAATTGGATGCGTGCATTAAACATAGACATTTAAACAGTTATTTAAATTACTGAACTATTATTTAATATTTAATTTAATATGAATACAATTCAGTATTTGTTATTTTATAAGTAATAATAAAAATGTTATATTTTTTAGAATAAAGTTGTTTTAAAATTTATTAGAGAGGAACAATTATTTATAAAGACTTATAGTATTAATTTACCCATTATAATTAACTTTAGTATTGTATAAATTATATGATGAGAAAACTCTTTTTCCACATCAAGATTCCCAGATCACACAAGATCATATGCTTACTGCTAAAGAATTACATTGTCTCTGGAGAAAAAAGTTATTTTAATTCACATCTTAGTTTTAAAGCAAACAAACCCCAGGTGGCTCTTTCTAAGCATGCATTTTCTCTTTTATAAAACATCCTACTTTTAAATAGAGATGTATTAAAAGCTTTGAATGACATCATTGTCATGGGGATTACATCATTTAGTTAGAAGAGTTTTCTGCTCCCAGAAGCCCTTGTGGTTGTGGATGTGCAATTAATGGTTTGGATGGAATGTGCTTGGCAAACATACGGTCTGCCCAGTTCCTACTGTAGGATCAGACATCTATAACACTGGCCTTGTAAAACAGATTGTGCCCCATTAAACATAATGTGATGTCTTGCACATTGATTTTCATGTGTAGCATGCAAATCAAGCTCCTTACTGGAAGGTGAGACCGCAAACCATAAGGAAAGTTTGATATTTTAAGAAAGAAATGCTTGTAAATTTAACCACGCTATCATCATAAGATTTCCCAAGGGTTCACTTCTTTCTGCTTTCTTTCAGAAACCATGATTGTAAGATTGAACCGGCTGAAGAGAGGTCTCCTCCTTCTAGGGATGCTCTTTACAGTGTCCCGTCTTGTGCTCTCTGAGGAGGTGGGTCCTGCAGAGAAAGAAGTCACGTTTAGCCATGTCTACAGGATTGACTCTGGTTGCAAGCAGGGTTCTCAAGTGGCTCAGCTTTCCCAGGACCAGGCCTCAGAAGGACAGTTAGTCACAGTGGATGGAGAGAATGACATTGTCTTCAAGCACAACATACGTCTGCAGTCGGCTGGTTGTGGATGTGCAGATTCTGAGGACTTCAAAGCCCTGTTGTACCGTGTAAATGGCCTGGAGGAAGAAGTCACCTACCTAAAGAGCCAATGTGCTCAGGGCTGCTGCAAAGGAGGGTCAGGTATTAGTACTAACCTGAAGATTATTCCCTGATTTTGTAAAACTAAAAATAAAGCTACCTGATTTGGTACGGTGAACCATATATACCTGAATACACCTCAGATATAACAGTTGAATCAATTCAGGCTAAAAAGTTCTAGTAAAAATGCAGGGTTTTTTTTTTTTTTTTTAATTAGTGCAGTTTAACATTTTAGTGCATAATGAAAAAGTGTGAAATGCAGTTGCTTTTTTTTTTTTTTTAATCTTATGTAATTTATATTGGACTTTGACACCAGACTTAATAAGTACATGCATCTGTAATATAGACTGTATGTGACACCTTCGATTAAAAAAAGTTAAAATATTAGCAGAGTTATATGTCATTTGAATTTAGAATGCTTTTTAAAAAATTCTAGTTCATTTTGTGAGGTATCAAGGTATCTAGCAGGAACTAGAATTGAAATTCAAATTTGAATTTAGAATTTTTGAAAGGAATTTACTAGTCAACATTTGAAGTGGATCAAAACCTTTTATCAAAGTTGTCCTTAAACCTAAACCAAAATGCGTTCTTGTCTTAGGACAACTTAATTTCCCAGAATGCAATTGCCTGTAAAATTTCTTTGAATTGCAATTCAGTAAATTCCACTTCCTGTATAGAACCATTCTAATTCATATTCAGTCTCACACAAAAACCTGTAATGTTCTCATATATGTTACTCTCCACTCTCTGCTTCTGATATAAATCCACTGATACTAAGACCGCTTGTGTCATATCTTGTCTTAATCACCAGAATTTTAGTCCTCAACCTCAAAAATCACATTTTATGTGATCTCTTAAGAGCAGGTGCAATACGTTAAGACTGTTCTCCTTTGCTAGGTGTGGACACTAGCTGCAGTGGGCATGGCACATACCAGCATGACTCTTGCAGTTGTAAATGTAACCCAGGTTGGGAGGGTCCAGACTGCTCAATATCTTCCTGCCCTGATGAATGCAACGATAATGGCCGGTGTGTTGACGGACGCTGCGTCTGCTATGAAGGCTACACCGGCCATGACTGCAGCCAGCTCATGTGCCCCAACGACTGCAAAGACAAAGGCCACTGTGTGGATGGCAAATGTGTGTGCTTTAGTGGATTCTCAGGAGAAGACTGCAGTATCGCCACCTGTCCGAACGACTGCATAGGAAATGGACGCTGCGTGGATGGACAGTGCATCTGCGATGAGGGATTCTTTGGAATCGACTGCTCCATGGGTAAGTTGGTTTATAGGAAATTCTGACAGGAAATTTACAATTTAAAAAAAAAAAATTACAGTATACTTAAATTCAAGTATAATTAAATGTATGCTTGATTTTAGAGGCCTCTGTAAGCAAACGAAGAGGAAACTTTTCTAGATAAAGCTTCAACATTGTTCAAACTTTACAGAGTAAACTTACTGCTACTTCTATACTTTTCCAATAAACACTTATATGAGAACTAATTGGACACTTTGAGTTAATTTGCTCATATTAACTCTCTTGTTTTTCAGTCTCCTTCTAGAAGAAATCAGTAAAAGATAGGCCTCATTAGCACAAGGGAATTGTTTTTCATCAATCCTTTTCTGTTCCACACATTTCGCCCTCAGATCTTCAGACAGAAATGGAGTGCCTCAGAGTTGGAATGCATGGATAGATGAGCTGAGCTTCAAAAAATATTAGCCATGGCCAGAGCCTTAGGGTGTGACATATCATCTGTGTTAACACTTCTGAAATGGTTTCTTAGGGGAGTTAGGGCACAGTGTAATTTACTCCAAGAATGATAATAGTAGGGAGGTAAGAGCAAGAACTGCAAACTAGTCAAACAAATCAATTTGGGTGTTACATTCTCGTGATCTTGACACTAATTGGCTTCGGAATATTACTTGAGGGTTTCAGCTGTCCATTACTTGTCTGAAAGATTTTCCATATCTATCGCTATAAGGAACTGCCATCGTTATTAAACCACACTCGTTCTTGCATATATGGGGATATCTGACTTGTAAAATCTTACGAGGATTTTAGGAAGATGCTTTAAAAGTTATACCATGAACACCAGAAGCAATAAAAAAAAAATTGGGGTTATTATAATATGAGGTATTTATTAGGGTTTGAATGCTCCAATACTTTTAATAACCAAAACAATGGCCAAAATTATTTGCCATTAATATATTATGCGTCTGGCAGAATGTAGTAAAAATTTACATAAATGTCGGAATATAAAACAGTGCAAAAATATTCCTTTTAAAACTATTTTATATACATTAATATTTTTATTGTTTTTAAAATATTTTTTATATTCTTACTAAGACTGCATTTATTATTAGTAGTATCAAAAATACATTCAAAAATATTGTGACATATTATTACAATTTATAGTAATTGTTTTCTATTTTGGTATATTTTAAAAAGCTGAATTTTTAGCAGCCATTACTTCAGTCTTCAATGTCACATGATCCTTCAGAAATGTCTTTCAAAACAACAACAGCAACAAAAATCTTACTGACCCCAAACTTTTGTTTACTACTGTATAAATAGTAGCCTAGACTTGACTGGGTTATGTGGAAGCGATTACAAACCCACACAGATTAGACCTGTATGAAAAACAGAGAAAACACCATGAAACGATTCTGTTAATTGTAAATGTGTTCGATCATCAAAAGATCAACGTGGCAACTTTGTTCTGACCACAATGAGTCTAGTGGATTTTGGTGGATGTCTTAATGGCAGATCAACGAAGTGCAGATGTTGAAGATTAGATTTACTGTACTTATTGCTGCTGCCACAGGCTTAGACACTGCATAAAAAGTCACCACAGTTTTGTTGTACAAAAAAGGTGATGACATTGTAAGAAATGTATATTTAGTCGTGATCACAATGGATTATCAATGAAATGTGATTAAAAGTGCATTTATGGTCATTTAAAGTTGCTTTAAGCATCAGGCTAATGTTTCTCTGGCTTGAGGAACCACCACTGCTGATTTATGCAAGTTTGTCCAAGTCCAAACAGAACTGTGTTGTAATTGTAATTTAATTGCTTTGGTTAGCCCTTACAATCAATCAGTGGGAACACGCATTTCTGGCACTTATGCTTTCTTTCCAGCTGGCTGATGATAGTTCAGCAGGCCTTTTTGGGATATTATTTACAGGTGAAATTGTTACTGGCAAACCCAGGAGAGAACAGCAAGAATGGCCGTATTAACTGCCACTGGATGGAAAGCCTCCTGCAAAATTGAAGGAAAACATTTGACTTCCTGCCCCCATGCCATGTGGAACAATGTCCAAACCTGCTGTTCATTCTTTCCTGGGTAATGCGGTCTCCACAGCACCCGTTTCTCCTTCTCATGGATTTCCCAGATTTTTTTTTTTCTCTTGCAGTTTCCTTAAATCCACCACCTCCCTTATGTTTTCCCCTGTAAGCCGTTGGGTAATGTGTTAATGGAAACTTCGCTCCCTGGGCTGCTGACTGTCTGTCTGTGGCTCCTGGTTTGTTCCTGGGGCCTCCCTTCTTTTCTTCCTACTCTGATGTGCAGTTTTGTTAAAATCCCTACTTATTGATGGAGGCTCAAAATCACAGAGTAAGCAGAATGAAAATGTGTAATCTCCATAAAATATCCAACTCAGATGTTCTGTAAACCTTAAGATCACCTGGTATTTCACAAGCTTTATAAATAATGAACAAACTTTAGAAATGAAAGAAGAGAACTGGGAAGTAGAATATTTTAAAGGAATAGTTCACCCCAAAATAGAAGTTCTTTCATTATTTTCTCAACTTCAAAGTTGTGTTTTTTCTTTGGGACACAAAAGGAGAATTTCTGAAGAATATTTTGGCCACTCTTTTTAATAAAATTAAGGTAAATGGTAGGGACTGTCAAGCTGTAAAATTATAAAAAGCACCATCAATTTATTATAAAAGTGGCCCATATTACTAATTTTTTGTTTGAACAAATCAAATTGTTATAATTATTCATTGAAAATCTCTCCTTGGTTTACTCATGAGAGTTCATGAGAAGAGTAGCAATGTTTTATTTGTGAATCAGTTGTTCTTTTGAGTCAGGTCTTTAAAGAGGTCATCGGATGCACCATTCACTTTACAAGTTGTACATAAATTGTGTTTTTTTTTTTAAAAATACCTTTTTCAAAATACCCTTTCTCAAATCGGGCTGTTCTAAGATTCCTGCCAGAATGACGTAGTTCTGTACAGGCCGCTCCCACTATTATTGATGGACAAGGCCGTCTTACCTTAAACCCGCCCTGAATGAGCTGAGAGCTGTCCTCCATTGTGTCGACTGTGTTTTGTTGTTGGATGTAATAATGAACATAGCAGTCGTCATTAACTCCTGACATCTGAGCCACTGAAGACAGAGGATTAACGTTATTTTCGTTTTGAAGGGAATGCACCCCTGATCTGCCTAAATGCGTCTATGATTTTGTATGCTAATCATTCGTGATCCAGCCTTACCTACAGAAGAAGTGAGTATAAGGTTTTTTTAATGAATCTTTGCAATTCACCTTTCCTAATAACTTGCTACTTAGCCAGTTTCGCGGCTAAAGTAAACAGTACTGCTCATCAACCCACGGAAGAGAGGGGCGGGGTCAGCAGAGTCATTAGCATTTAAAGCAACATTGTCTAGAATGGCTTGCTAAAAACAGAGCTGATTTTGGCATGGGGAAAAAAACACTGCCATTGAGAAATTTTAACCAAAGTATGCTATAGACTTTTCATTAAGACCCTAAAGAACCATATCAACTTGTGGAAAATGGGCATCCGATGACCCCTTTAAATGAATCAGTTGATCCAATAAAAAATGGTCTGAATGATTCATTCATGAATCTGAATGATCTGAATGTACGGACACTGACTATGAAGATTGCCGATGAATATCGACTTACATTTTGGTCTGTTTGTCATTGTTGGTTAGATGAACAAATCAATAAATAATAATTAATAATAAACAGGACCCCAATGTATGGGACAACTAGAATGTCATCTGATGTAAATGAATGCTCATTGACAACTTTTCTTTCTACTTCAGTTCTAGGGCCAAAAGGCCTCCGTCTGATCAAAGTCACAGATGTATCTCTGCTGGTGGAGTGGGAGTCTGTGAGAGGAGCTGAGTACTACATCCTGTCCTACTATCCAAAGGGAGACAAGGGAGCCATTAAAGAGGTCCAGGTGGAAAACACGAAAAACTCCTACCTGATCACAGGCCTCAGACCCGGAGTCACATACATAGTGCAGGTGTACGCTGTCATCAGAGGCATTAACAGTGAATCCGATGAGATAGTGGCTACGACTGGTAAGAATAATTGTTTAAATACTACAAATATATTTGTAATGTACATGGAAAGCTTTGTAAAGTCAATTCACTTGTACAATGGGTTTGTCAAAGCAGCAAACAAGCAGTGCTATTTGTGTTAACACTAAGGCCAGATGTAACTAAGCTATTAGAATTCAATGAAAATCCAAAAACACATTTTCATGGAAATGAATGTTTACAGCTTTGCAACAATAGGGTGAGCACTACAGCTTTTTTATGTGGTCAGTCTTTCATTCCTCACAGCACATTAGACTCTCATGAGAAAGTGCTGATCATCTGGATGTGATGACAAAGATGAATGACCAGCATGGGATGCTGTCAGCCAACACTTAACAAAGAATTTGAATGTCTAAAAGCATTTCCTTCTCACATGAGAAGTATAGCTCTGTCTGAAGTGGTAGAATGCTTGGCTGCAGCTCATTTCTGTCATCCGGTGGCAGAATGTTGAGTGCGGATGCTTATAAGAGGAGTACCAGAGACATCTGATCAAAAATATGAAAGAAATCACAAAGGATTTGCATTCATTTGTGTTACTTGTACCCTGAAAAGTGTGTATGCAGAAGCACTGTAGAATTAAGAAAAACGTTTTTTGGGGTTTGTTTTTGCTTGTTTGTTTTTCAGCACCACTGTTGAATTAATGCTAATTTAGTGTAAAATTATCACAAATATCAATATTTTTTTTATTTAAACATGACATTATTGTGGCAGATGAGTAGGTTAGAATAGGTATTACAAATGTGGCTTTAGAATTCAGTAAGAAGTTTTTTTTTAAGAAATTAATATTTATGTTCAGCAAGTGCTGTTCCTTTGAATTTTCTATTTATCAAACAAGTCTGAAAAAAAAAGTTTAAAAAAAGCACAAAATCAGCATTTTAGAATATTGATTTCTGAAGGATCACATGGCACTGAAGACTGGCGTAATGGCTGCTGAAAATTCATTCTTGTCATCAAAGGAATACATTAGATTTTAAGTTATATTAAAATTGAAAACAGTTATTTTGAATTGCAAAAATATTTCACAATATTTTCCCAATCTGATTTTCTCTTCAGAGGTCTCTGGTATTGAAGGAATCAAGGTGCTGGGCCAGACAGAGGACTCCATCCAGGTGGACTGGAAGAACCCTGCAATTGCTGTGGACTTCTTCAAATTGACCCATGCCAGCCCTGATGGTCAGGGAGGACAGGAGAACGTGGTAATGAGCCAAGAGGCCAGAACCAAACACACCATTGTAGGTCAGTCCACTGTTAAGCATCCATCTGCAGTCACAGGCCCCTGAGTTTCAGAGTGTGTTGACTTCAGTGGCTGTGTAGTGAGTACAACATGAATGTGTGTTTTTTAGGCCTCAACCCAGGAACAGAATATCAGATAGGCGTGCAAGCAATCAAAGGTGAAAGCGAAGGCAAGCTGTCATATGCCACAGGGGTCACAGGTCAGTAATATGCCTCGATAGCAATGCATAAAATGGAAAATAAAATTTCCAGACATCACTTTTGATTTTCTTTTAAAGTGGAGACATTGACTTGTATAGTGTTTATTATAATGAGGTAATGATATTTTCTATTCTGTAAACCCAAGGCAGAAACCTTTTTGCATTTTTAGATTTTCTGCAAGACTTTAGGTTATTATTATTTTTTTTACTATAAAGCATTAATATTTAATATGTTTCTTAAGCCACTTCGTTGTGCCACACTGTTGGTGATTTCACATTTTATTACTCTTGCAGGGACATTTGGTGCTTAAAATGTAGGAGAAACCTGACCTATATCTTTATAGAGATTACAACTTTAAAATATGCTGAAATAAAAGAGACAAATAGATGCAGAAATTAGATTATTGTTCTAATGTTGATGCTAGAGATAGAATCTTTATCACAACAATCTTTAATGGAGGGAGTCCTTTCATGCTCTCATGCTTTACTTTCAGAAAATATTTTCTTCTGAAAGGGTTCACTGTCCAATGGTAGTTAAAATCTTTTACAACCCAGTGCGTAAGACATATATTTTCCTTGTCACCATAAATCAATTAAATTGCTTCCTTAACTGAAAAAAATCAACAAATCTGTTTTATTATTTTACCCAGGGCTATTGAAATGTAGCAGTTCTAACATTACTTTTTCTGAAAAAATACACATGTCCAAAACCAACAAATATTCATGAAGAACTCTAGAGGCATCGGATTCTGTATTATTATAGGTATCTTAGTGTTTGGAGCTGCAGATATTTAAAAGTACTGCTCCCGTGTGCTTTAGAACTGATAGTCTGCCAACAATGAGATCTTTATACTAACTAAACCTGTCAAATAATGTGGAAATAAATTAGTAGTGGCCTGTAAATCTCCCTTAGAAGTTCCCAACGATGTCTAATGAAAAGAACTCTTTTAAATATGTGATTTGTGTATGTCTGTGCCTTTCGGAAATGTTGCAGAATAATTCTGATGGACTGGATATTTAATATCCCCCCCTATTAAAATGTCAATTAGCTATGGCCCTTAAATCATTAAAAGGCATCTGTCATGTTTTAGCCTTAAATTTCATAGCCTAAAAGCTTGGACTAATATTTATGTCTATTTAACAGCTATAATGTTCCCTGTTTTATATTTATGCATCAGTGCTTTTGGTCCAATAATAAGATCATCTCTTAAGAATTATGGTTGAAGATGCAAAATTATGGTTGCAAAAGAAAACTTATCATACGTAACCACAGTTATGTTCATATGGCGGTTTTAATATATCAAGCACAGGGCAGGGAACTGCTAGATTTTGTATTCAACATCTGCGTCTTTGATTTATTGCTGTAAGCATAAATATAGTTTACTTTGTCAGGCTATTTACCTATGGGAATTAAGCTCTTAGCCAAAGGTGCTTTAGATAGATAAATTAGCTGTACTCTGACTCTTCCGATTGCTTTGTCTGAGAAGGCAAGTGATGTCTCAGAGAGAAAACAATCATCTGTATAGCAATAAAACTAAATATGAAATCAAATAGCGGTCAAATGTGATTCTAACAGAAATACATTGGCAAATACATAAGATGAAAGTGTTTAAGCTTAAAAAGGTGTTGTTTTAATTAAGATTCTTTTGTTCCTAGAGCCCTAAAGCTTCCTTAAAGGGATAGTTCACCAAAAATAAAAAATTATGTCACCATTTACTCACCATCATGTTGTTTCAAACTTGTATGACAATGAAATTTAATGAAAGTCCATGGTATCCAGTGTTGTTTTGGACCCCACTGACTTTCATAGTATGTAAAGCTGAACGTTCTTCTTTCACAGATGAAACAAAGTATTAAATGTTTGGAATGATATGAGCATGAGTAGATAGAATGTATTCTGATTTTTTATTTGATCCTTGTCAGGTAGCTAACATCTGACCTCATATTATCCCAACAGTGCTAATCTCTTCCAAGAAAAGAGATTTTTACTTTACACAGTCAGGGTGTTGCCAAAAAAGTGGTTGGACACTTTAGCTCTGTATTGGATCTTCTGAGTATTGGCTCAAAATGATAGTATATTTGTCTTAGGGGGCTTCTAGAAGAAATAGTGTGGGTGTTATTGCACTTTTTATATAAAGAGCCATCTGATTTCTGTAGTTGCGCACACGTCATGTAAACCGCAGAGATTCTCAATTTCAGAAAGTGCTCGGGTTAGTGAGAATTTAATACTTGATTCTGCTTAAATTTAAGGTAGTACTACATCCTTTGCGTCTGTTCCTGACAGCTACAGCAGCCATTAGTGGGCCTCTGGTTGACAGTAGTTTCCCTCCGCTCAGCAACTTATGAATTACAACACCAGTCTCACCAAACCGTAGGAGCAGGAAATGGTTTTTCAATGCTTCCTCATGGACATGGCATATTTTGCACGTGTGCATCACAGAGAAGCCAGAGTGTATATTGTTCTTCTTGTTATCCAGTGCAATGTAGGGTGACCATATAGTTTAATGTAGGATTCCTTATGTTTTACGACTGAATAACTGAAGCATTCACACTGACCTGAAGACGAAGAGTGAAATTTATAGATGTGATTGAAGGCCCCCCAACCTGATTTCTTTTACCATCAATGACTTGAACAGCACCATTGATTGTTTTCAAGTTTTTGGGAACCATGAACACAACTTTAAATTAATTGAAAAGACTGCCTCTATAAAAAGAACAAAATGGCTCAACAGGGGACGTTTCTTTTGCAATTGAACACATTCAATTTGCCACAGACTTTGATAATTTTGTTCTACCCTGAATTCAATGTGTAGTTCTTCCTCCAGAAGGGAGTTTAATGCATCATTTGTTCAGTGGAAAGAATCATTGGATTGGACTGTTTCAAAGAACTTAATGTCCTGAAAGTGGGTAAGCAAGACCTCACATCTTGATCAGCTTTACTTTCCAAGAAGGGATCAGGTGTTTGTTTTTCTCTTGAGCAAGGCTTATATTAACTTCAGAGAAGTCTCTCTACTTAAAGGCCGTTTTGAATACCAAACAACTTTTCTTAGTTTACCAACAGTATGTTGTTACACAGTTTATCCATTCATTGCAGTTATATTTTGATTATTCCAATCCTAAATGTTAAACGCACCTGCAAAAATGTAATTTGTCGTTTATTTTCTACCCAAAGCCAACTCTGTATGGCCATATTCTACATCATTTAATCATACCCAATACCTAAACTTAAGAACTACCTTACTAACTATTAGTTTGTATAATAATTCAGTAATCTTGAGATTATGGAGGCAAAAGTTGTAGTTAATAGTAAGTTAGTTAGTGAGAATTGGTCCCCAAACTAAAGTAGACCCAATATATTTAAATAGTTGAAATATTAATTTATATTTGAAAAATTTGATAAAAAAGATATATTCTCTGAAATTCCTGAAGACCTTTTTATTGTATGCAACTGTGAGAATATATGTACATTCTTCTTATAAATATTTTATTTATTACAAAACATTTATTTAAATAAGTAATAATATTTTACTGTAAAAAACAGATAAATATATTTTGTCTGAATTTATTATCATTTTATTTTATGCAGTTTTGTGGAAGAGTATTACATTATATATATATATTTTTTCTCACTAAAAAAAAAACAGATTTAGAAAATGTTTTCTTTTTTCATTTTGCAATATATCAGAGTTGTACGTGTTTATTTGAATAGCTTATTTTCTTGTATTAAAACTTATGAAGTGCTAATTGCAATGCAGATGACATGAATGCACTCACAATTAATTGAAAAAATTACACCATATTCTGTGCATCATTTTGCATTGCATTGTTTCTTCACAGCAAATCTACAGTGTACATTTTATGAAGCAGATAATGCTATAATTCTGCCCTGATTTTCATCATGGATAAACACTTTTCCATGATTCAAAAGAGCTTCCAGCTTTTATCTCCCCTGCTGTACTTTGGCTTGGAATCTTGAAATGTGTCCAGAGAAATTTGGGAGAAATATTTCTAATCTGACCAATCTGGCTGTCGTCTCAATCTCTCATGCTGTTTGATAAAGCACATATTATTTGAATAAGCAATAACAAAGAAAAGAGCTGTTTGGCACATATCTTGTTATTATGACGTGGTTGTTTGTGCTGTGATATTGACTAGGTAATTGCAAGAATCATGAAGTTTTCAGTGTCTCATAAATGCATTTAGCGTTGGCGTTGTATGCTTTCCAGTGTGAGCTGTTGCTTTGTATTCTGGCCCATGTTTCAAACTCAGAGTCAAAAATGATAAGCCCACATTGGCAATCAGAGAGCATAAAATGAGAGCTGTGGATTCTAGCAATCTTGGAAGGCATCGGGAATCAGTTTCCATGATGGGGATAGCATGGTGACATTCGGCTAACCTTGCTGCAGTCACAGAGCGGTAGCCTAAATGATGATTGCTTTTCCTTGTCTCTTCACTTCCTCTATTGCATTGCATGGGCACTTTCTTAGTTCCAGTGGAACTGCTCACAAATGCATATTACACTGCCTATATGACCCTGCGCACATCCTCAGATCTTCAGGTCCTGATAATTGCAAATCCATAAGCCTGATGAAATATGAAACCCTCAACAGCATCTTGTTCTTGCAGTTACTTTCACTTGCACACAAAATACAGCAAGTTCATTCACTAAACAAAGTTTTGTCAGGTAACCTAAACAATATGTTTTAAGCATAAATATCACTAATT
The DNA here is from genome assembly GCF_936440315.1 of Barbus barbus. NCBI lineage: Eukaryota > Metazoa > Chordata > Actinopteri > Cypriniformes > Cyprinidae > Barbus > Barbus barbus. The sequence goes on from NC_136754.1 coordinate 10,991,182, forward strand.
GTTGTTAGCTTTATGCTGAAACAGGAAAGGTCTTTTTTTAATAATATTTGTATGGAATTTTGTGTAACTAAAAAGTAAATTTAGCACTGATCAATATTTATATATCAAATATTTTTATTGATTTAAACAACATTTATTTAGATAATTTAGTTTAAATATGAAATTATATTCAAAACATTTTATAATAAAATAATATTTATATGACAAAAAAGACAAAAAGATATATTCTCTGAAATCTCTGAAGTCCTTGTATTATATGCAATTGTGAGTAAATAATACTTATAAGTAAATAAGTGAGTAAATACTTATAAATCTTTGTTTAAATATTATGGATGCCATGCTTTAAACACATTTCACTAAATGCTAAAAAATTATTTGGGAATAAAAGTATTTATGGGAAAAAAGTATTTGCACAATAATTTTTTTTATCTGATTAAATTTTGTGTAAATAGAGTAAATGCCTCATGTTTTATAACTTAAATTTATATATCTAATATCTAAAATTTAATATCTAATATTTTATTCACTCAAACAATATTTCAGTAGTTTAATTATTCAATTCTATTTAAAATATTTAAAATAAACTATATTCAACAAAAAAAATCAACTTTTACTTTTACTAATATCTTTTTATGAATATGAATAAATATATAATGCGAATAAGATATTCTATGAAATCTCTGAAGTCTTTTTATGATATAGAATTGTGAGTAAATAGTATCTCAAAGATTCAAATATTATGGATTTTGTTTATAAATATCTTTAAAAATAATTCATTTAAATTATTTAAATATTTTTCTAGAAAAAAGGCAAAAGCACTGATTTAGAAAATGTTCTTTTTTGTGCAGTATACCATTGTTGCATTTTTTACCTGAATGTCTTGAATTATTTTTTCCAACAGACATTGATGCCCCAACCAATCTGGCAACCAGGGAGGTGACGGAGGACTCTGCAACTGTGACGTGGGATGGTGTTCGTGCTGAGATCGATGGCTACATGCTGACTTACAGCTCTGCAGAGAGCACCAGCCGAGAAATTAAAGTGACCGCCGATGCTACTTCTTACCAGCTGACCTCTCTGAAACCAGGAGTCCTGTACACAGTTTTCCTCTGGGCCTACAAGGGCTCTCGTTCCAGTAGGAAGAGCATGACCGAAGCAGAGACGGGTAAGCTGTTCACCTTCTGGGTGAGGATGTGGGGCTTTACCCTCACTGTTTTTATTTCCTCGTCTCAAGCGTTCCCTCAAGGGATCTTGCCACTATGCTTTGATCTCTTGAGCTTCGGAGTGAACTGAAGAGTGGCATTCTCATATGTTCATTGTTTTCTTGTGCACCTAAGCAGTCATTTCCGTACTTGATTTTATTTCTTTTGCCAGAGATTTTGTCTCTCCAACAAGGCTTTTGCATGCATTCCTTGCAAAAAACATCTACATTTGTGCATTTGTCCGATGCATGGTACGCATTTTGTGTTATCTGAGAATCAGACCATGACCATGGTGTTGCAAGCACCAGCAACCTACCAGTTGTCAACAGTGTACTATGGAGCCATAATCTTCCAGTATTTTCCATTCTCCATAAGATGAACCATAATTAACAAATCTCTTTTAAGCTCTTTTAAACTGCCAAACTTGTAATAAGAAGACTCCTTCATAGCAATTCAAGTTTAAGAAAAGAGAGGTATTTCTGCAGTGGGTGCTGCTGTAGACAGTAAAGCAGATGGTCTAAGTGCATTACCAGCTGACAGTCAGAGTCAGGAAACACAACCCAAACAGAAGCACTTGGATGTATAACAAATGTACCCATGCGTATTCTCTGTTGGGTTTCCATAACTATTTATCACTGTCCACATTACAGCGTCTAAAGAGCATTAGAAGAAATCTGTGCACTGCAGTGTGAGCCACATTGTGTATTTCTGTTTACATTGTTACTGATGCAGCGTTTAACAAACTGCATGAATGATTGGAATAGCTACCTTTGAGGTTTTGCTTACTGGAACCAGGGAACTGAACGTTTAAATTAGCCTTTAAACAAATGTATGTTTTTTGTAAGAAACCTAATTATGTTGCTTACAGTAGCTGGTGCCTAAACTTACAAATAACAGTGCTGCATAATATTTGCTACAAGCTTAATTATCCTCAGGCATGTTAATATGTAATGCAGATTTACGTCAATATTTTATATTAGGGAATTAGCATCTCTGCTCAATAATTCACCCATCACTCATGTTTGCTCTAATATCTGTGCAAATATTAATCTGCACCGTTTTAGCAAAAAACCCTACTTTATCATGTTTTGTGTTTGTATTACCAATTCGTTCAATGTGTAAATCTTTAGTTTAAATGGAAAGTGTCAATCATATGAACTTCTGTCATCCCAGGTAACGCATTTAGGTTATAAAAATGTTGTGGGAACATTATTTTGAAATGTTTCTAAAACATCGAAATGACCAGTTTTCTTTATGCAGTATAGCATAGATATATAACATGATTTAAAGGTTGAAATGTTTCTTACAACTTTCTACTAACTTTAATTTTATTTCACATTATTTGAACATTTATTTTTAATATTCTAAAAATGTTACAATGTCAAGTTTTCTTGTCGTGATTGAGGTCATTTAAATGTTACAAAAATGTTTCTTACAACATTCTACTAACTTTATTTTCAACTAAAATAAAACATTATATGAACATTTATATAACTTTTTAAAAATGTTTGTGAAAGATGTCAGAACATTCCGTATTACCATCTATTGATTTTGGTCAGGGTGGCCTTTTTCAGACCCCTGCAATCATCAAGAATATCAGGAACATCAGGAACAAGATGAGTTCACATGTAAACAATGTGGATAGGAAGTTAGTGAAATTGCAACAAAACAATAAAACCACAGAAGTGGGAAATATTAGAAATACATATTGATTCAAATGCTGCTACATTTCATAACCAGCACTGATTGAACTGTTATTAATTTTGCTCATGAAAAAACACAGGCAATGACACAAAATCAGTGCTTTTTCTTAACAGTTTTGATACTTTCTATATTTAAAAAAAATCTGTAAGTATTAATTTAAGACTGGTATTTAAGAATACTGTTCTACAGCATGTTGTGCTGTGTCCTTCTCTGTCTCTTCGGTGTTGTGATGAATTGCAATATTTATAACAGAACCTGCTGGCTGCATTAATCAAGCTGAAGACTAATTTGAGAAAATTGCACTTTTCATAAGCATAGAACATTTCCAAATTTACATTTAATTAAAGTCATTAATTTTCACTCAACTTTTTGAAGAAGCAAACAACATCAGATAAGATTAAAGACTTTATTGATCCAGGAGGGAAATGAAGTCAAACTGTGATGGGAAATAATAGGATTTACTATCTGCACTCTGGATTTATAGCTAATTGTATCAGCATGAAAAACTGGCTACTTTCATGCTTCAGTGATGCATTCCTTTACATGGACATGCATCTTCTTATATCTCCTCTGCTGCACTTTCTATACCTGCGTGGCTGAAATACAGCAATATTGTGCATTAACTTGTTGTACAAATGGCTTTTTAGATATAGATGCTCCTACTAACCTCATGACCAGGGAGGTGACAGAGGACTCGGCGTTGGTGACGTGGGACAAGGTGCAGGCTGACATTGATGGCTACATGCTGAGCTACAGCTCTATAGATGGCTCCAGTCAGGAGGTTCGAGTAGGAGCTGACAGCACATCCTACAGGTTCACTGCTCTGAAGCCTGGAGTTCTCTACACAGTCTATGTGTGGGCCATCAAGGGCTCTCGCTCTAGCAAAAAGAGCTCGACAGAAGCAGAAACAGGTTTTTGAATTGTCTTCCCAGCAAACTAACACAAAGTTCTCTGATTTGAACAGTTTATCTGTTTGCAGAAATAAGACTTTATGGCATGAAGCCTTAGGTTTCTTTCTACAGATAAACTGTCCATCTGTGCATGGCTTTAATGGAGAAATGTGCATTAAAAGTGAAGCGTGTCATTTTTTTAATGTTAAAATACTTTCTCGTATGCCATGATTGTCCACCATTGATTGATTGATTGGTCTTAATTCTTCTTTCTGTCATTCCAGTTAAACGTCAGTGTAGGTTATGTGCAACAAACTTACGTATTTTGTAAAACAGGCTGCATCATTGCCATTTGCTTTGTTAAATATAGAGTTTTACTCAAGATGTCTTTAAAGGAGCTACCAAAGTTGAACATAACCAATGTTTAGATTGATATCTAAAGGTTTTTCTTCTCAGATATTAAAATTGAATAGCAGCAATAAAACTAACTAGGTAGGTTAGCTGATTACTGTCAGTTTATACTGCTATTAACGCTTTCTCCAGCAAGCGGGTAAGATTTGTTTATGGGATGTTCAAATTCTAAGACTACCAGTTTGGCCAACAAGGAAAGTAGGGCTGTCACTAACAATTATTTTGGTAATCGAGTAATCGGACGAATATTCTGATGATTAATTGAGTAATCAGATTTTTTTGTAGTAATAAAATAGATCTAAATGAACAATAGCCTTTAAAATGACTTATAATACATATATAATAGCAATGAGGCAGTAAGAATTAGTTAAAATAAGGTATCAAAAGCAAGTAATCATATGGGTTTACTGAACAAAACTGTTAAAATACATTATGTATTATAAACAGTAGAGCTAATGTACATTATGCATTATAACAAATGACTGCATAGGGCGCCGACGGCCTGATGATTGTTTTTACACTTTACTGTGTGATAGTAATGCTAGTTACTTGACACAGGTAAAATACAATCAAAGTATTTTTTTTTTTAAATCGAGTACTTAAATTAAATCAATGAATCGTGACTACCTTAAAGAGTAGTGTTTGGGAAACCTGCTTGAAAACAGTAATTATTTTTGCTATTTTCTTTAGTGCCACTAGTGGTAAAGAAATGACGTGCTTCACCTTTAATCAAAAGTGTCAAGTGTTAAATTAGAGATATTCCTACTAAACTCTTGACCAAAGAAGTGAGAGACATCAATGGTTATGGTTGTGTTGTTGGCTCTGGGCATTTGAGAAGAAATCAACAGCGCCCCCTACAGGTTCACTAGCTTAAGTCCTCTAGTTATTGGCAGTTAAAAACATGCCTCTTGAAAAGCTTTCTTTTCTTCTTAAGTACTTCACACAACAAAACCTATTTATGTCTCATTTCTGCAACTTCACTGGTTGACTCTTTATGTTGTGTTAAACCTCAGAAAATGAAAAAAAAAAAATACTGAAGCAGACCAACTGACGTACTTCACTGATGCTTTCTAGATATAGATGCTCCTACTAACCTCTTAACTCAAGAGGTGACAGAGGACTCGGCGTTGGTGACGTGGAACAAGGTGCAGGCTGACATTGATGGCTACATGCTGAGCTACAGCTCTATAGATGGCTCCACTCAGGAGGTTCGAGTAGGAGCTGACAGCACCTCCTACAGATTCACTGCTCTGAAGCCTGGAGTTCTCTACACAGTCTATGTGTGGGCCATCAAGGGCCCTCGCTCAAGCAGAAAAGCCACAACTGAGGCTGAAACAGGTTATCTGATTTAAGCAGGCTGCGTGGCTCTGCGCCCGTGCTTTCTTCTTAAAATGTCGAAGGTCTTTGCTAAGGTCTTGTCTCAGTGATAAGTGATAAGTGAATTAATTCTGAACATAAAGGTTAAATAGAAAGAATCCATCAGTTTTCGACAGTAACTGGAATGCTAATGCTCATAGTTCTAAGGAGAGACATTTCTCATCTGTTAAGAACTCATTAAGAATGAGTTGTATTCTCGTGATCTTTTCCAGACACACAGTTCAGCCACATATGATCATTTAACCGAGTGCTATTTGTTGATCCGCAGAGATTGATGCACCAAAGAATCTCAAAGCCATTGATGTCCAGACTCAAACCTCCACTATAACATGGAAAGCTCCTCAGGCTAATATTGATGGCTACATCCTGACCTACAGGGCTGAGGATGGCAGCATGCAGGTTTGCTCTACAGCTTTTGAAACCTGTTAATTTCAATACTATGTCCATTTACTGGTAACGCTTTACAAGGTGTTTTATGTTAAGATTAGATCATACAATAGCTAACATGAACTAAGGATAAACAATACTTTTTCCGGCATTTATTAATGTTGCTTAATACATTTTAACATTTCAATTAGAATAAATTAACATGTATTATGAACAAACATGAGCAAGATTGTATGTAAATCATATATGATTTTTTAAAATGTAGTCTCTTATACTCACTAATTTAATAAAAAAATACAGTAAAAACAGTAATGCTGAAATATTATTACAATTTACAATAACTGTTTCTATTTTAATACATTTTAAAATGTAATTTATTCCTTTGATGGCATAGCTGATTTTTTTTAACAGCCATTAGATAAATCATTCTAATATGCTAATTTGGTGCTCAAGAAAAAGTTTCTTATTATCAAAGTTAAAATATTTTTGTGGAAAACATGATATGTGTTGATAAATATTTCAGGATTATTTGATGAAAAGAAAGTTCAAAAGAACAGCATTTATTTTTGTAACATTATAAATGCCTGTTTTGTCACTTTTAATCAATTTAATGTATCCCTGCTGAATAAATAAAAACCTACACTCAAACTTTTGAACTTTTGGAAATGTGTTTTATTTTAGAAAACACAAATTAAAAATGCTGCATTTTTCATTGTTAGATATGGCATTTATACAGTGAATGTATTTTATTTGAATAATAATAAAAAAAGAATGTCGTAATGCATGCAAAAAAATGCTGCAAAATGATAATATGCTGTAATATGATAGCCAATGCATTAGCTAATGAACTTTATCATAAAGTTTTCCCTGTTTAATTTGCATCTGTTATATTTGTTACTATCTGACAGACACTTCTCAGTTTGTTTTCCTTTGTTTCACTGATTTTCTGCTTTATTTTTTAGAATGTGGAAAAAATGTTGACTGCACAGGAGAATAGATTTGCGCTTTCTGACTTGGCAATGGGGAAAAAGTACATCGTCACCCTTATTGCCTACAGGGGTACGAAGAGGAGTAGGGTAGTGGAGACAAGCTTTAGCACAGGTAATATATTCAATACTATATTTCTTCATTTACACATTTATGAGACTCCTAGTGTATAAACACATCTCCAAGACTTATTTTCACCAAATATTAGATATATAAAAACCCTCATATTTATTGCACTTCCATTATATTTTAGTGGGCCAGGCCTACCCGTTCCCAATGGACTGCACTCAGATTATGAGAAATGGAAACATGGAGAGTGGCGTCTACACAATTTACATCAACAACAACCGTAGCAGAACCATGCAGGTGTATTGTGACATGACAACTGATGGCGGCGGCTGGATTGTGAGTATGCTGTTATTATTACTATTTTTTCTTATAGATTATTGAATACTGAGATGACTTCATAAAATACAAGGCTTCATATTCTTCCTGTTTTTATCTAATTAATTCCTTTTGTGTCTACAACATACAGTACGAGTGTTATGTCTAACAACTTATCCTATGTTTCAATCACAGGTGTTCCAGAGACGAAACACAGGCAAATTAGATTTCATGAGGCGCTGGAGAGAATATATGAAAGGCTTTGGAGAACTGACAGATGAATTTTGGCTCGGTATATCTAATAAAGATTTCCCATTATACACATATTGAAACCTTTCACTTACCCATGTCTTTGCTTCATACCGAACTAGATATTGATTTTGAGCTTTTTTGTTGTTGACCAGGCTTGGAGAAGATCCATGAACTGACTAATACTCCTACACAATATGAAGTGCGTTTTGATCTGGGCTTGGGATCAGAGCGGACATATGCCATCTACGATAACTTCAAAGTAGCACCATCCAAACAGAAGTTTAAACTCACCATTGGCAACTACAAAGGAAATGCTGGTGAGTTGAATTATGTAACCCGATTATGCCAGCTAATTTGTATGATCTTATTAATAACACATTGTGCACAGGTGATGCTATGACCTACCACCAGGGAGGGTCTTTCTCCACGGTGGATTCAGACAATGACATTGCTCTTGGTCACTGTGCTCTGACTCACCAAGGTGCCTGGTGGTACAAGAACTGCCACCTGGCCAATCTGAATGGCAGATTTGGGGACAGCAGACACAGTATGGTGAGTTAAGAGGATTTTGTTATGAAGCAGATGAAGTTTTGAAAAAGTGGGGGATGTGTTTTAGTGCATTATTTGCCATAGATTCTGCAGTATTGAGATGTAATAACCAGCAGAGGGAGCTCTCAATTTACAACACTGAAGGAGGATTGAAAGCCAAACCACTTAAAAGAAATAGCCCAATAATTCAAAAGAAAAGCAGTGTCCTAGATCTATCAGATATCATAAGTTCACAAATAAGACGATACTTTCAAGTTGGTTGGAAATTTATGTTCCCATTAGAGCCTTTATATCTGTGAGGCTAACAGGTATACTGAATGTTTTTCATGGAGGAAGGAAAATAACATTTTAGGCAACAAACAATAGTAAAGGTTTTTATTTTTTTTTATTTTTTTTTCTAAACATCAGACTGAACTTGGGTGTTAGGGGCTACCAACTTTAAAAACGTATTTACTTATTTATTAAAAATTGTCCATGCTTTATTTCAGTGTTAATTTTGGCATTTTAGTTTGATTTGTAAAAAATATATAATTACAAATGACCCAAACATGCACTACTATTCAGCAATATGTAAATCGATACTTTTATACTGTACTAATAAATTTTTTAATTCAGCAAGGATGCATTAAATTGTTCAAAAGTGACAGTACATACATTTGTAATGCTACCAAAGATTTCTATTTTAAACAAATGTTGTTCTTTTAAACTTTCTATTCATCTATTTCTATTCATGAAAAAAGTAGCATGGTTTCCACACTGTTTTCAACATTGATTATAATAAGAAATGTTTCTTAAGCATCAAAACATCATATTAGAATCATTTCTAAAGGGTATTGTAACACTGAACACTGGAGTTTGGTGCATATCTCTTTACATGCTAATGAGCTCTGCTCACCCCGCCCCTCTCTTCCGTGGAAGAGCAAAGGCGATTCGGAAATAATCATAAAAAATAAAAAGTGTGAGACTTACTTCTTCTGGAGGTGCAGCTGGATCATGAACTATGGGTACTAATTCATCCTTGAATTTTAACTTTTTAACAAAACCTGCCTTGAATTGTCCCTCATTCAGAAAGCAGTCAGGAGTAAATTAATTCGGAGGCGTATTACCATCAAAATCAAAAACAAATCCACCGCGTCCTCAGTGGCTCTGATGTCTGGAGAAAATTAGGAATCTTATATTCTTCTACATCCAACTACAAAACACCTGCATTGCTTACAAGATATTGTTGTCGCACAGCTGCTTGAGCGCGGAGAAAATGACAGACTTCTTACAGCTGGCTGAGTGCGTAAATATGCTAATACGGGACAGTACGTCAGAGGTTGTGGGTGGGGCCTGATCAGCATGATGTCATACTGCTCAGAAAATCAAAATGGCTTGAAATATGAGACTGTTTAGGTTTTTGGGGGAATAAAAAATAAAAGGAGTGAATTTTTATCATTGTAGGGTGGTTGTGTCCACACACTGCTAAGACACATTTATATGCAAATGAAGATATTTTGCATCCAATGTCTCCTTTAAAATTAAATTATTATAATCTTAATTCAACTGATTAAGGATTTCGAACTGACTGACTGTAATCAGTGTTGAGTAATACTGTAAGGTTAACCCTGCCTGGTTTACATGTTTGAAAATGATTAACAGTTGAAAACATTAGAAATTTAGAAAAGTAATCAAATGTAATCAGTTACATTACTTTAAGTAAATGAATAGTTACACTACTTATTACATTTTAAGTAGGGTAACTTGTAATCTGTAACCTATTACATTTCCAAAGTAACTTTCCCAACACTGTGAATGAGTACCTGAATATTAGTAAAATAATCTTAATATTTTTCTGATTGTGTTTCAGGGAGTAAACTGGGAGCCATGGAAGGGGCACCTCCAGTCTCTTGACTTTGCAGAAATTAAGATCCGGCCAGTGGGAGCAGTGGGAAGACAGAAGAGGTCATTGAAAAGGAGAGTAGCTGTGTATTAATGATCACTTGACAAAACTACAAAATGTTATATTAAAATCCAAAACATATGGGAATTGGATCAAACCAAGTTGGAATAGTTCTTCATATCAGGAAAGCCACTCTATGCTGTAGATTGTATGCTGTGTAACTGTATTTTGTATCATTTTACAAAAGGCAGATTTTTAATAGAATATGCTATACTTTTTCAATTTAGTATATATACACCCTGTATATGAAAGAAATCCAAACCAAAATTTGTAGCATGACTGACATCACAGTGCCATTCCTAACCCAAAGGGTGTTTTTCATACATTTAAGTGAAGGTGTATTACATTATAATCTTAAAAAAAAAACTCCTTTTCATTTTATTACAGTGTTTTGCACCAAAGGACTTTGTACAGTATGATAAAGTTTTGAATGGTTATTCAGGATTTTTCCCCATCATAATACCTGACAATCATGATTTAATTCAAATGTCATGTATAAAAAGATGTTTTATAACAGATATTAAGCTATAATGTCTTCCATCTGGTTGTGTACCAAATCAAGTGTCACATATTTTCACAGAAATAAAATTTGTTGAAATAAAAAAGCGGTTGGAATATTTCACTCACACATTTGAAGATCAGAGTTGACTGGCTGTACTGCCAGAAATTATGGGAAATTAGGAAAATTGCACCGCATACTGCAGCATTTCAACATAATCGTCACTGCAGTGGGATGGTTGCTCGAAAATCTTCACATCACCCCCTCAGAGTAACCGGAAATGTAAGTTTAGATCATACCCGGAAAATAACTGTTCTTATAGAGGAACTGACATCAGAAGGAGACATATCAGCCTCAGCAGGAGCTGGACTGTATTGGCTCATCTTCAGGTCTCCAGACATCTGCCAAACTGGCATATACTGGGCAAATAGCAGGCTAAAGAAATGTGGTTTTTATTTTTATTTATTTTCTTTCTATAGGCATGTTTTGTTCAAAATCCCCATGGATTCTGGTACCGAAATGTACCATAAAGAGTCCCGGACCCCTTTCGCACCGCTCAACAAAAGTGGCATGTGTTCAGCCTGCAGCTTAGCGTGCTTCATTTTTCTCTCATCAGTCCATGGCTGAATCACTGTTTTGAATGGGGTTTGCTATATTTCCTCTCTCCGCCTTCTTCTCCTGCATTAGTGTGAGCTGGAGCATGAGACAAAACAAGGTCTGTTTGGGTGGAGGGATCTGGACTGTGGGTGTGTTTAACTAGGGGCGAATTTCCCTTTCAGACCTCTGCCCTGCCTCCTGACGCTCACAACTGTTATGTGATGGAAAGTAGCAGCAATAGGGTGTGTCTGTGGCTGAAAATGTTCACTAAGTGCTTTTTTTCCATATAAACATGCAGACGATTTATCACACCTTGCTTTTACCATATTCTAGGGCTATCGATTAAATTTGAATGAACCATCTGAAGTGTAGGCGTATGAAACCTTCAACTGCATATGTGTGTGTATGTATGTGTATATATATATATATATATATATATATATATATATATATACAGTGTGTGTGTATATATATATATATATATATATATATATATATACACGTGTATATATATATATATATATATATATATATATATATTCAAATGCATATCTGTACATAAACACACACATATGTGTAATTAAATTACAGTTACTTATGGAAAATATATACTACAAAGGGGGTTACATTTGAATATTTCTTGTATTAATATTTATTATTTCTTGTTATGATTTTAAAACTGTAATTAACCTCAGAACAATTGTGAAAGCAAAAAGAGGTGCTAAGTCTGATTTTGTGGTGGCTGTGCTTCTAATTACTATAATCTTAATTCAAGTGATGAAGGATTTTGAAAGTCTGACAGCAATCATTAGTGTTGAGTACTACTATAAGGTTAACCCTGCCTGCATGCTTTAAATGTTTGAAAATGATTAACATGAAAACATTCATTTGAAATTTAGAAAAGCAATCAAACAGTAATCAGTTACATTACTTTAATAAAGTAATTGAAATAGTTACTTATTACATTTTAAATAGGGTAACTTGCAATTTGTAACCTGGTGGCCAAAATTGTTAGAACTCGGCATATTTAAGAGGTCTTTGTTTAATTGGCCATTACAATACCCATAATCTTTTTGAAACTTTTACTTATAAAATTGCCAGAACCACCTGCGATGGAAGGAATTGGCTGGAACGGCCCCCTCAAAGTCCAGACCTCAACGCCATCGAGCAAATTTGGGGTGAGTTGGAAAATAAACTAGACAGATCTATTGTCCATTCAAAGCAAAGCCTTTGGCTTGAGTTGCAGAAGGCATGGGATAACATTAGTGTTGAAGTTCTCAGGAAATATACTGACACTAGTTGAAAGATGTTTCGGTCCCATTTTATATTAGGTGGCCTTAACTACTGTACTTACGTACTTATGTACTTACATTTAAATTAATCATTTGTTACAATGCACTTATTGTGTACATACATGTTTTTACATTGTACTTTTATTTTTTAAAAGACCTATATGTAATTACATCTGCAATTAATTACACTGTTGACCCATCCCTTACACCTTGACCCACCCTTACACCTACCCATACCACAAAACCTGTCCCTAACCTTACCTGTATCCCACCTCTATAGCAGCAATAGTGTTTTGCAATACAGTATGAACTCAATAAGTGCATTGTACTTATATTTTAATGTAAGTACAGTTAAGGCCACCTAATATAAAGTGTGACCGAAGTTTCTTATGTTCACCAAGGCTGCATTTACTGTATTAAATATATTGCATTTACTGAAATAATATGTGTGTGTGTGTGTGTGTGTGTGTAATGGTTTCATAGTTGTTTAACATGATTAAACAAATTATTGTGTTAACTTATTACATTTAAATACATTTTTTATTGACTTTGACAGGTCTAAAAGTACAAAATACAGCACACAATAAATATAAAAATAATTTTATTTAATTTTGCAATAATTAAAAAAAAGACAAGTCTGAAATAATCTGCATGCATCAACCTGCATTGCAACAGAGTAAGAAAATGCTGCTTTAGCATATTCATACAAACTGACACTCATTTTCTTGCAGAACTGGGCTGATCAAAGCTTTGCTATCACATATGTTGAACAAAAGTGCAAGAAACAGAACTTGACAGCTTTGTTGTTCAAACAAATGAAACGTTCTCCTTTGATCCAGCTGTACCAGAAACCAAAAATCAATGAAGGACAAGTATGATCCAACCTCACTGATTACATAATGAATAATTCAGTGGTTCCCCTACCTGAAATGCATGGTAGTGAAACACAGCAGTTAAGTGAAAAAAAGAACATGATGAATGTTAATGCATGACTTTCTGACATGCCTAATCAGAATGTGTTGAAGTACCACAAAACATCTAATTATGGCACTGCAAACATCCCAGCATCTGAAAAGTGCAAGAAGATCAAAGTTTGTTTATCAGCAAGCTCAATTACACTCAACTGTGATGATAAAGTTGTATCTATCAGTCTGAGGTTTGAACAGAGTATAATCATGTTTTCACTGCATTGTGAATGAAGGTGTTTAGGAGGAAATTATGAGATCAGTGTCATGGTGTTGTCGAACTGCCCTCTAGTAAATCCATCCATATGCATCACAGATCCAACACAGAGCCCACCAGACCCCCCCCCCCCCCCCCCCCCCCCCACACACACACATTTAAATAATGGTTTCTCAGGCAAAATAATGGTTTTCTCAGGCGAATCATCACAGACAGAAAGGCAGGTTATATTTATAGAGACATTGTTTTGTGAGGAAACTATCAATTTCTGAAGCCATTTAAGGCAACTCATTTCAAGTGAAGGACAAGTGGTTGCGACCCACTAAGTGCGTCACTACAAGTTTTTGACATCTGTATATTACAGCATCTTTGGAAAATTATTTTATTCAAGATTTGGTTTAAGTGCAGCTTTTAGAAGCATTTGAAATTGTGGTAAACTCTTTGGAAATCTGACATATTTCTGACATTTGATCCTTTTAGAAATGTTAAACAAGCAATATCACACAAGTGTTGTTCCAAATATTGCAGGAAATCACATGGTTGCACGTGATATATATTTTATACAGCAGTTAAAAAAATTAGAATTTCATATTGAGTAACTTACATTTTAGACACAATATTGTATTTTCACCCCGCCAACTAACAAATTCCAAAAGTAGCCAAAACAGAATCAACTGGTGCGTCTCTTAACAGTGCTATGTTTCATTCCAGAATGAATTTAGGATGAATTGGTTATGTAAATGATTCAATGACTCATTTATATAGATGGTAACTGTAGTTTCATTCCTGAATGAATCTTTGTATTTGAACAAATCATTTGAATAAATAAATCAAAGATACACTCATAACTCAGTTGTTGCACACATTCAGAAAAACAGAGTACTAATAATACTGATACAGTTACACTATTTGTTAGGCCACATTTACAAGACTACATAGTTCAAGTGACCCAATTCAGATTTTTTCCTCCCATGTAGCACAGATCAGATATGATCCACCAACATGGAAACATGGAAAAAGCACACAGATTCAGAGCAGTTTCAGGCCTCATTCATATGTGGAAATAAATCTGGTATAAATTGGATACGCAAGTGAATAGATCAGATATTCCTGTCAATGCGACTCGTATGCTCAATCCAGTGGAGTCGTGCTGAAATCCCATAGTTTTCAAAAGCTTTTCATCTGCCTCCATTGTAAATCATGCCATCTTTACTCCCTTTTCCGCTTAAGTTTTTCCAGGTCAGTACGTCTACCTTGGGCTGTTTTGCCAAGTGTATAGTGTAAATGCAGACATCAGTTATGGGTCATCAAAAAAATTGGATATAGTCAACAAACTGGTTATTGGGCATCAAGACCTGCAGTGTAAATGCAGCCTTAGTGGCCATTTAGACTGAATGCTTTTTGCGGTGTAAAAATGTTTATTAATTTATTTCTTCTAACATTGGTTATTGGAAAGCCTTTCAGGAAAACACACCATACAGCATTTTCTTGCACATTCATTCACTCCTAAACGTCAATACAAAAATTCTTTTGAAATTCTCTTTTGAATTTTTTACATTCAGGCACATTTTAGTAAACACTAAAGACACTTTTGTACCTTTACATGTACCATGAAGATAAATAAATATAAAATTATTCACACCATAGTCAGTGCAAGTCTTTCATTACTCAAAGGATCTGTTTTGACGGAGATCCACAAGTCTTCATTATTCTGGCTGCCGTTTTTCTTTTTCTTCTTTTCGGTTTTCATATTTGTGACCGAGGTCTCCTCTTTACGACAACAACACCGGCATCCGTCAGCATTACGACAGCAGCAACAATGACAGCACACCAGCAGAGATGTGAAGAGGACAACCAGCGGTAAAGTCAGAAGCACTACCAGGCACACCGTGTTGTAGACACTCTGGTCGTGCTTGGATGAAGCGAGGTTCCATATATAATTGAAAAACTGCAGGATTTCCTCCTTCATGGTTCAGCGAGAGTTCTTCAAAATCCCTTTGGAGTTCCTATAGAGATCAAACCCAATGAGATCTGAGATGTAAAGCCACCGTAGAGCCGATTAAACCAGTAATTAGCATGGGATTTCTATCTAGAGATCAATAAATTGTCCATTTGATCCAGATCCAAAACCTGCTAAATGTTCTTATGTCATAGCAAGTCCCATCCTGAGGAAATATCACACAAGCCAATTGTAATAAATGGTGGATGGACCACTTCAAAATCCTCGATGCACAGAGTTATTGCTTTAATCCCAAACTAGACCGTTTATCTCATAAAACGCTTTGCCTTTGGGGTCTAAGAACAAAGCATCGCTTATGAGATGTTTCTCTTTGACTTTGCACGATTCATATCTTGTGGATCTGAGAATTGGAGAGATCGTGGGTTGTGTTTATACTGGGTGGATTCCTCTCAGCATCAGTCCCTCTGGAGACTCCAACTCTATTTTAGTCTCTTCTGCCTTGACTCTCACAGATGTGATGGAATGAGGGCATTTCTGGAGAGAGAGAGAAAGATGGAGAGCAAGAGAATAAAGAAATATCAAGAAAAAGAGAGAGAGCAGAAGTTAAGTCAGCTGTGGATCCTCAAGTGACTCCATGTCTCTCATGTATTCTGACTCACATCAATGTTGCAGGCCTGAGTCATGAGTGCACAGCTACATGAGTCAAATCAGGTCTAAAAACAAATCTGTATACGCAGCTGAGTGGGTCATGCTATTTACTTATTTTATTTACTTATTTTATACTTTTTATTAACATTTTTTGTCAAATATGAACTATGTAAATAAAAATATAAATATAAAAATAAACATATTTATTATTTGATTATTATAGATGGCAAAATCAGACTTTGGATAGTTAATTATTTCAGTGATGCTATTATGTTCACTTGTTTTGTTTTATTGTTTCAATGTAATCCAGAAAAATGGACAAATATATTATAAAAGCAAAGAAAGAATACATTATACATCCTTACATAAGGAAGGATGAGGAAACAATGAATATACTCAACTAGAAACACTCTGACGTGAATTCATATACCACAATGATGGTGACAAAAAGATATGCTCAGGAAAACCACCATATGACAGATAACTGACGTTTAGAAGAAATACCACAGCAACATAATGCTATCAATGTAATAATGCAGCAAATTTGTACTGTAAGTTTAACTAAAGTTTAATGATTACATGTAAACTTAGTTTGAGTTGCTATTCGTCCCAAGATTTAGACCACAATGTAGGTCACTGTAGGTACAGTATGTCTCCATTAAACAATACTGCATGTTTTACCTAAAATATTAACTCACTTTCATGCCACATGATTTTTCATACATAGATACACCACATCAACACAAATTCATAATGTTTAGTAACTATAGTAAAAACAAGAAACATTTTGAAGCACTTGGCAAATTCCCGCATCCCCAATCAGGTTTTTTTTTCAAATTCACTTAAAATTTTTAAACTAGCAATTGTGAGTATTCGTATATACATTTACTCTTTGACATAAAAAATCAGTTTATGTTGATACACCCTCCCCACCCTGTTACTGATACTTGCCATTTAAAGTCTTAACCATATGCCCTAAATTACGTGGCTTCTTAGAAGTGACATCATTTCTTTGGAAGGAAAGAACAAAGTATTTGACAAACTTTATTTCATTACTCAAACATGAGTTTTTATCATTTTTCAGAAGACTTACTGTATAGCCTAAAAATTAAAATGTCCACCCTGTTGTGTCAGTATATACATGATAAATTAATAGACTGTATAACTGTATATTAAAATTATTTCTAAATCATCTCCTAGAATGTTGTTTTTTCATAACTAGTAATGGGCTTCATTAGCTTAAACGTCCACCCTGTTACACACTGCACTGAAAAAATGTCATGTAACAGGGTGGACAATAATTGGTCATGATTATTTTGTTCTACTAGGCTGAGCTTGCCCAGTGTTTTTTTCTGAAAGACAGACCTTTTCTCCCTCAGGCTAAAAAAATAATAAAATGTTTAATTTTTTCCCCAATCCTGCTCAAAATCCACCAAACTGTAGGAATGATCCTGGTGTGGATTCATGAAGTTTGCTTACTGACTGATGCCTTTTTTTTTACCCTGAATTTATTTGTTTATCTTTTGTTTCTTTATATATATATATATATATATATATATATATATATATATATATATATGTGTATGTATATATATAAATATATATATATATATATATATATATACATAATGAGCATATAATGCACATTTTCAGATTCAAATTCAACAAATTTACTTTATGAAATTTATTTGATTTTTAGAAATCACAGTACATAAAGTTGTTTTCTAAAATTTTATATTTAAATATGCCAGTGAGTCATTATAAAATTACATATGCACAAATTTGCATATATTTCTAGAACAGAAATAGGAAAATTTAATGAAGGCAGGTTCAAAGTTCCCGTTTCATTTTGTCAAGATATATAAAGTTTTCACAAAGGAGTTTTTAAATATCTCTTTTAATTACTCTATAAATCAGAAAATACTATCAACAACCAGAGAAGAGATATGTGATGATATGTAAACACACCTTTCTGTAAAAACTTTCAGAATATATACAGGAATAAAATTATAAAGTCTGGTGTATGCAAGCACCCCTAAAGTGGAGATTTCTAGCAAAAAAACAACAACTAATTTCGCGAAAATGTATCGTATTGTATGCAGATTGAAATCTACAGATAAAGTGTGATAAAATAAAGACTTCAATATATATTTTGGATGTTTTCTTTGCACTAGTCTGATAAGAGTTTATAGAAGTTATGGGATTGCATATTTTCATATCTCCCCTATTACTAAAC
The DNA here is from genome assembly GCF_936440315.1 of Barbus barbus. NCBI lineage: Eukaryota > Metazoa > Chordata > Actinopteri > Cypriniformes > Cyprinidae > Barbus > Barbus barbus. The sequence continues at coordinate 11,009,681 of NC_136754.1, forward strand.
AAAAAAATCCTCTGTTTCCCAAATGTTGTGTTGCACAAACTTTCTGAAGCCTCAGCATCTTGTTTTGGCTGTGCACGGTTCATGCGGGCAATGTGTTCGCCCTGCTTCCTGCAGACAGTTTCACAACAGGAAGTCTGTTAGTGCAGCATAATTTTTTAGATGTGATAAACACCTATGCAATAAAAGGCAACTCTCTTCTCAAATACAGACAAATTGAAGACTCCAAGAAGCTTAGCACTAAAAGGCATCATATCATGTTTCCCATTTTGAAGTTTCAGCCGTAGAGTTGTTTAAGACTTCAAGAGCATTCAGCTCTGCGTTCTCATACTCATCCTTCACCTCCTCAGCACGACCCTTCTGAAGAAGAACAATCACTTTAAGTAATTCTCAGATCGGCAGAGGAATGGTAAACAGGAAGACTCTCACAGCTTCACACAAAGCCAGGATGGAGCTCAGAATTTCACTGACAACATCAGTTACATGCAAAGACATGCTGTTGTGCAAGTCAAATTCCTCCAAAATTTGTGAAGAGATTATTAGATTAAACCAGGTAGACAAGTAATTTTTTCAGAGGCTCACAAGCAATTTAACACATTTCGAAAAGACAAATACAGGGACATGATGAACCTCACACAAGAGAGGACACGGTCTAAATAAAGCACAGGCCCTTAGGGGTCCAAAATGTGTCTTCAGAAAGAGGGCAAACAGAAAGCGCTGCGCAATTGCTTAGTTTCATCAGTTGAAAGCTCTATATCAAACAAAACCTAAAGAGTCTGTCTTATATTCAAACTCTTGCTTGCTTCTAGACCTGTTATGGAAATATTTACAAAACCAGAGGATCTGTATAAACCTCCACCTGTCCTGACGATGCCCAGTTTATATTCATGAATGATATTTATCTCCTGCCTTCCTATGGTGATGTCAAATAGCAATATTTTTCAGACTTGAAAGCAAAGTGCACAATCCCAGGCCTCAATATAAACAAATTGTTTTAGCACATCTTTTCCAAGACTAATCTGGAAAAAGGTCAACAGTTATTTAAGGAACATCAGCCAGACAGCAGTTAAGCAAGTCATATCGCAGAATGCACATGTGGTATATATCAAAATTAGAAAAACATATTTCTCAGCAAACATATTTCTAACCCACAAGCTTCTCCATTACACAGAATGTCAGTTACGACGCAGGAGGAGCTCAGAAGTTAAAGGGGCATATGGCCAGAATTGAGTTCTCAGCTTTGCCACATGTGACAAACAGATGCTCATCAGGCTGGCAATCCATCATTTCTCAGCCCATAAGCATTAAACCTTACCGGCTCTGATCAGGGGTCAGTCCAGAAGTCTCTGCAGGCATCACATAACCCTCGTTTCAGCAACACAATCTGCTGCTCTGAATGGACGGCACGTACGGCACATATCCACTGCTGTACCTGAAGCCTGTGTATGAGAGGAGGAGTCGAGTCACTGTTTCTCAGTCTTCCTGGGCCGTACAGTATAAGAAAGAGCCCTCTGTCTGCTCGCAAATCTTTTGCCTGACACACTGCATTCTTGTGGTTACTTTATAAACTCAACTTGCCTGTGATGTCACAGAACGAAGGGAGGGGAAAATGTGTCACCGTGTTTACATAGTGCCCACAATCAGTGTTTAGCATGTAATGAAATCATTTTGAAAGTTCACTGATGAACTAGAGTTAAGATGAGTGAGACAATAGTCTCAAATCCTTTCTTGCATTTTAAGAAATTTTTGTGCTTTTAGACTGAAGTGCAGTAAAACTGAAAATGTTCTTTCACATTGAATGAGGACAAAAGTAATAGTGCATTCTTGTAGCATATTTGATTTATATGGCTTGCAACATTTAGAAAATGAACAGTGAATAGGGTTTAGTTACACTTATGAATATGCCACTGTACCAAAACAAGGGATTATATAGATTCGAATAACAGAATTATCCTTGACTTAACAAAATGGGTCAGGTTAGCCCCATTTCCCTTTATTATTTTCTAACTCATAACATTCCCTACAATTTTTTTTTAATGTAAAAATTATAGTAGTGAATATTACACTACCATTCAAATGTTTTTGGGAAGCACTATTTTTAAGTTTTTATATATATATATATATTTTAAGTATCTGATTCTCACCAAGGCTGTATTCATTTGATCAAAAACATAGTAAAAACAATAATATTGTGAAGTATTATTACAATATCTGTCTCAGAATATATTATTATATTGTGTCTCATATTATTATTATAATAACTGAAATAAGATTAATTTTTAGCAGCCATTAATCCAGTCTTCAGTGTCACGATCCTTCAAAAATCATTCTAATATAGTATTATGGTATGGGAAAATTATTTATTATTGTATTAATATTTTTGCTGAAAGAGTGATACATTTTTTTTTTTCCCCAGACTTTTTTTGGCGAATGAAATTGAAGTTAATATCTATTTTTTTATATATCTATTTTTTTATATATATATCTATCTATCTATCTATATATCTATCTATATGCAGTGTTGGGTAGTAACTAATTACTAGTAATTTAGTTACTGTAATAATATTACTTTTTGCAGTAGCTAGTAGTGTGACTAATTACTAATAAGATTTCAGTAATAATAGTAGTTACTATCCATTAAACAGCTTAGTTACTTAGTTACTTTTGATGCCTCAACCCCGCTGATTTATAATCTAACAATCAAATAATTCCTAGATTTATTTTCATAATTTTCACGACTCGCACATGCATGTGATGTCCCCAGTGCAGCAGGCAAGCTTGGAATTAAAAATATTTTTGGAAAATGAAACAGTTTCTTACAAACTTATGTGATTTGAGAAAATACATAACGAAATATAATCTTATATAGGTAACGGAAAAATGACTTCAAGCTGCACATGACAGTTAATGAGATTAATACAACACTTCTGCTTGAATGTCACTATCAATCACTATTGAGTGTTTGTAATAACTTCTGACTGCGATCCAATATGGATTTTGGTCAAATGATGAGGAAGAAATGTGTTATTAGCAACATTCTAGAAGAATTTTATGTGGACGATATATATATATACATACATACAGGGTAACACTTTTATATATATACATACATACATACATATATATATATATATATATATATATATATATATATATATATATATATATATAAACACACACGCACGCACACACACACACATATGCTGTATATACATGGAGTGAAACAACACAAACGTCGGGAGTTTTCCCGGTGGGCCGCTGTACAATGTGGGCCGGCCCTTTGATAAAATATATATAAAAAATGAATTGTAGTAAATGTACGTAGGCTATAGGCTATCCTTCCATCGGCCCAGACGAATCCGCTTGATTAAAACAAATCTAATTAATATAGTGTGCTCCAGCTCAGTGCAGCCGCAGCTCAAAAGCGCTCGTCAATGTCAAAATGTTTTAAATAGCCAATCAAATCGAAGAAGGCGGGATTTACTGTTCACAGACGCTGAGCTGCACGCGACTTGAATGCAAGCTGAGGTAAGCAACTAAACATGAGGAGACAATTCAGCAATATTTGCCAACCGTTTACGATAAAAAAAAAAAAAAAGTTAAATGAAAGACATTAATTTTCAGTAAACTACTACTGGACTTTTCAAATTTCTCAGATTTTAATGCCATTTACGTTAAAAATAGACTCCTGCTAGGCCGCTGCGTGCGGTGTGAATGCTCTAATCCAGGGATCCTCAAATCTGGCTCGCGAGATCCACTTTCCTGCAGAGTTTCACTCTAACCCTAATCAAAATAAAAGATTAGGAAATAAAAGCCAGAAATGGATGAGGAGAGTTTCATCCTCGAAGTTGAATATGACACCAAAAATCCTTTTTTACAAAGACAATTTAAAAAATGGAGTTTAATTGCAGGAGTTGTATGAGTAGTAAACAAAATTTAACCGGACAAAATATAAACATTAAGCCAACCATTTTAGAAAAGAAAATCGCGAATCCTGCCGCTTCGCTTCTGAAACGCTTCTGGTGTAATAAGTTGGAACAAAACCTCTTCAGAGCCGTAACGTGCCGCAGATCGTTCAGGGGTCAAATCAGGGGTTACGCTCTGTTTGCGCGTTCAGTGTGAAACGGCGTTTAAAGATTATGTGCTTTAATCTGTTAAGCATGGAAAAACTGAGAAATGCAGAACTGAGCATTTATTTTGGGCACATTCAATACTTGAACTTCTCTTAGTCAACCAAGCGAAACAGGAAGGTTTCCAACCCTGCCGATGCTCATTTCCAACCAACACTACTTTCACAATTTTGACTGTCCTGGCTGCTTTGTTAAACTTAAACAGAAGCAAGAGAAGCATTGTCTGGATTTTATATGTATTCATACATGTAAAATGTGTAAAACCTTCTACCAGACTTAGGTTGTTGTGTCCTTGATGGTGTAAACCTGGACTCATGACTTTTGATGTCTCACAGGGTTGAGGTTATTGTGGTTATTCACACCCAACTGTATAGATCCAGGGAAGGCAGACTCAAAAATGATCTCTCTCTACCAGCCTCTTCAATCATCTTTCTGTCTGACGTTCTGTCCTCTGATTGGATCCCTCAGAAGCAGTAAACTGCACATCCCAAAGGCACAGGGTGTGCTTTGGAAACATTAGGGTGTCGGATTTTTGAGTAGTCCCTCTGATGAAAAATAAAGCAGGCTGCCTCTGAATCCAAATATAGCCCAGACCGTTCATATCCAGTCACAACTGTAGCCCATGAGTCATTCTAATGAAATGTATTAGAACGGTGCTATGAAAACAAGAGGAGGGACCAGTGAATGCTCTGTGCTCTGCCATAAATGGACCTGCTCCCTCCTAACTCGCAATACTGCTGGGACTGAAGAAGTCATTTTTCCAATTCTTTTTTGTATACTGTTCCATTTCAAACCAAGAGTGAGGTAATGTTTGCATGTAAAATTTGTAAATTTCCTTACTAGACTTCTGGAGGGACACATTTCTTAAAACAGGGAACTACCCAATTTAGAAAAGACGGAAGGCTACACGAATTTGTGTTGAACCTTGAAATTGAGCTTCCTGTTTCACACGCACCCCACCTATCCCTCTCACTGTCACACTTAAATAAAGATCAGTGTGCTGTGAGAGGTGGAAAGTAATGTTAAAATATGTGGTTTTGTAAATTGAATTCTAAAAGATATTTAAAAATGTAATTGAATTAGCCATTTTTAAAATTAAAATAACCTGCACCTCACCATAATTTCATACAAACAGCCTATATAGATAGGCTAATAAACTACGCTACTTCATGGAGAAATTGTTTCATAATTTTCTAAGATTAACTGAATATTTATGTCAATCACTGGGTTTTTTGCTTCATTTCCTGTTGAGCTGATTACCAATTGAATCGCAGCATGTGTGCTTTTTGCTTTAGTCTATACTTTCATTCAACATAATTTGTGCTTAAAGACCCATGGAAGAAAACTGGACAATCATCATAAAAGAAACATATGAAACATTAAGTATAATTTCTTAAATAACCACTTAATTCTGACTAATATTTCAATAGTTTTAATAACACTAATCTCCTTTTTTTGAGACATTGGTAGTGAGCACTACAATTTGTGCAGGGCATATTATTTTAACAGTGTAATATTAAGATAATGTTTAAGGAATAGTCATCTTCTGTGGAACATAAAATAAAATATTTTGAAGGATGTTAGCAAACTAAACTCTTTCGTTTTCCCCATAGACCAACATTACAACAGAAGTTCACACTTTTTATCAGCATTCTTCGAGATTTTTTTTTTGTGTTCAGCAGGTTTTGTTATGACTTGAGGGTGAATAATTGATGATAGAATTTTCATTTTTGAGTGAACTATCCCTCTAACATTATCTAATGCATGTCAGATTTTTATTTGGATTTTATTTAGAGTCTTGTTGACACATGTACATCATGTTGTTATGTAGTCTAAACATATGACCATATGTTAGTATTGTTCACAGACACTGTTCAGAATATCAGCCTAAATTACTCAAAATAGAAAAACAAACAAGTAGCTTGAGAAAGAAAGAGGTGATAACAGAGATCATGGCTGAACGTGTGAATGTTTACTTCTGCTTTTGGTGAACATGAAAAGAAAAAAAAAAAAACCTTACGTCATTTTTTTTAAAGGAAGATATGAAGGTCAGTATAATTTCTGTCAAAAGATAAAGTTCTTTTAAAGTATTGAATCTTCTTCAGCTGAAAACAGAAAGCTTTAACTAGAACGATTCATTTGAAATGAAGTAACACAAGGCTTAGGTTCAGCCTGGACCATATTGAGGCAAGAAGACAAAACAGTTGCAAAATAATGCCTCCCATAAAAGGCCTCAGGCCTGTACTTATTATTGGGTTTCCAGCCCTAAAGGGCACTTCTGTGGTTTTTGCACCGTATGTTGATACATCTTGATAAAAGGACAAAAGCTTGGGCATGCTCACTACAAGAAGGTTGATGTTGCCTGAGAGCATAAATTCCAACATGGCTGAGGAACTCAGAAAAGCCTGCTTTTGTACTAAAAGCTTCTTTTCTGGAAAGCTATATTTCATACATCAAGCTGAAGTGTGCCCTAGAAATCCAAGCAATATCTTTTCAACAGTTGTCACGCATGCCACAAAATTAGGTGCAATATAAACTTATTGTCTTTCTGTTTGAATGACAACATGCGCCTCCGGATTGACACTTTTCTACAAGCAAACCATCAAAACAATGACTAATTCATCACACACAGATGAAGAAAGCTCATATTTATCAGTTAGTTTACCATTTATATTGCAGCCTAAATGAGCCGTGAAGTCAGGATGGATGAAAATGATCTTATGCTGAAATAAATCTTTAAAGACAGGTAGTATTATAATATTGAAAACAAGCTTCAATGCTTTGCCTGACTGATTAACCAACATAAAACATTTTATACTTTACAGGCTAATTAAGGAAGTGTAAATGATAGCATGCTTAAAAAGCATATAATCTCATTTGTTTCATTTCTCAGTTCCACTGACCTGTCAAGATCAGGAAAAGAAACTACAAATAAAGACATATCACTTCTTTTAGCAAACTATTCATTCTTCTGCATAGAAATCACCTGCAGTTGTATGCATGTTGCTTACCTTCAGATGCACATCGATTGCCGGCGTTTCCACAACATGTGCATGTGACACCGAACGTACCTCCACTGATTATGTTGAAGCTGTTCCAGAGATTTGAACTTGGTTTCTGATTTAACCCTCATGTGTGTGTGTTGCCATTAGAGAGTCCTCCCACAGGCAGTCGCCCAGCCTCTTATTCTAGTGTCAGAAGTGATTAGTTTGCAGCGTTCAGTGACTTGTGAAGATTTGGGGGGTGGTGTATCTGCCTACTTACATCAGACTCACCCTGGGCACGGTGCATGCAGGGACCTACAGCTCTGATAGTAGAGCAAAGAGGTTCTGAGGCCAGGGAGTTCAACCATTTCGAGAGCCCTTTTGATTGGTCATCAGGCCATAGAGTGCATTATCGGGCTACTCTAAGTGTGCTCTGTAAATACCTGCGGCGTGGCTCTCATCTCTACCTCATAACACCTAGAAAGCATTGAAAAGGCAAGCATTAATGTTACTTTAATACGAGCCCTAGCAAGTCAGTTTAAGACTGCTGTCCACCCACCTCCAGTAGATAAAGGGTTATTACAGCTGTAATGGTGAATAGAATCACGTACAAAGAGGATTTCTTATGTATTTTTAGATTATAAATTAACACCTAGCAAGAGTGCGTCTATGGCTGTGAAATGTGTGACGCACAAATGGGAGAGTAGCACAAATAAATGGCATATCAAATTTTGTCACCAAGCAACCACCACTGACTCCTTTTCCTTTTTGTACTTGTCTGAACATTTCCTACAGGAGCGCATGCATCCCTTAACATTTTTTATTGAGAGGTCATGCATATTTAGACCAACAGCTTGATAGTGTGTTATTTACATAAAACAGTTCAATAGTGATATTACTTTCAACACCAAAGTTTGTAAAAAAAAAAAAAGAAGAGACATTTCACACCTAAGCAGTATTCACCTTATTTTTCGATGCGGAATTAGCCTGTTTTCTTTGAATGTGCGAGAGTTCTGATTCATTAGTCACTCTAGGTAAATAACTAAAATAATAACAAGTTAAAATAATATGATAACAAATATGCATAATAATGGACTCTTTTTGCACTGGTGAAATAACTGGAAGCAAATGACACCAGAGGCCTTACACATTCATGTTACAAATGGCTGCTCCTGCTCTTACAATAAAAATTGTATTATTTATGTACCCCAACATAAATTGCTTTATTTAATTCAGATTCAGCTAGACAAAATAGGAACAAATATTTAACACTAGAAAATATATGGCAAACTGTACAAATATAAACATAACAGTAAAAATAACAATATACATACCTGTATATTCTATAACCCTACGTATCACTCGAAACTTTCTGCAGTTTTACATTTTCATTCATTCTGTACGATTTATAAGCTTGTTTCATCATGGGGACCTAAAAAATATTCCCATAAGGTTAGAATTTACTGGTATTATTATACTTGTGGGGACATTTGGTCCCCATAAAAACACAGCCTCTGTATGCATTCTAATCTAAGATTGGACTGTTACTGTATACAGTACATAGCAACCTATAAAGGGTGTCTCAACTGTACCCACTTTACCACCTTGTATATCTCTTAAAATGCTATGTAATCCTTTTAACATTCATGTTAGAAAATATGTCCATTAAGTTGAAATATTACAAAAATATTTTTTTTAACAGAATTTGCATAGCATATGTGTAAATGTAACTTTCATCCTATTATAATTCATAACAATGTACAACTAAACGGCATGTGACGCAATAGGACACCAATCCAAGTACAGTTGATACACTGTCTCAACCATACCCCACTGACATGCTCGCAGGTTTGTCTAGATTATGAAAAGACCTTGCATGGCACAATGTCATAAAATATGTCTATTTTTAGAGCACAGAGTAACATTTGCAATGATATATGTAAAGTTCAACAATCATAAAAGAATAATAAGCTATTCATTGTGGAAGGGACATGGTGAAATCATTTCAAATGAAAATCTCACCTTGGAAAGAAATGCTGATATCTTCGGAGTGGAAAGACAGTAATAAATAATTTATAGGCCTTTATTTGGTTACACAGCCTGCAACGGTGTGTAAAAAATAAATAAATAAAATCACTTCACAGTCAAACTCAGATTTTGTTTATTTTGAATATTTTATTAATGTGTAGAAAATGTATTAAAAAGGAACTATACAGCACATTTTAAGTTAAACTAGAGCTAATTTGATGTTACAATAATATCCAAGGTTATCCGACAGTGTGGTTAGCGAGTTAGGGACAAATGTCTCAAAGACCGTTCTTTTGCACACATCACCTGCTTCATTAGTGTTCATGCTAAACACATTTTCCAAGAGACATAGAGGTAAAGGACAAGCAGTCGAACATTTTTGCTGCTCCATAACATCCTCTTTGGGCAAAATGTAGGGAATTTTTACAATATCAAAATGAAATTAAATAAACATATATGAGAGTGGTAAAATGACCTAGTTGCCTTTATAACACAGAGTTAGAGTTCCAGGTGTTGTTTGTAACATGTTTTTAAGTGTGTTCCCATGGTGGATAAGGAACCATAAGTGGTTTGGTGGATGGGAGGCATGAATGAACGAAGGGGACTTGAAGTGCCCCCACCATATACTGAGTCAATGAATAATGAAGGAAAATCTGCTGTCCCTCTCTGTTGAGAAGCTCTCAATCAGTCAACACAACACTAAAATCTCTATTCCTCTTTCAGAAACCACTACAGAAGGGCTGCTTCACTGTGAACCCACAAACAATTAGTATTCTGACAGAAACGGTTAGAAAACAGAAGAAGGAACACATATTTCCACCCATGTTTTCTACAGAACAGTAACTGGAGAAAATGATGCCTTCTGGTGCAAGCAAAATGTAAGTATTTTTCAGTGTTAAATGCAATTAGCTTGAGCTTATTAAGAATTTACTTGGTTTCTAGTTCCCATCCCAGCTGTTGCTACACTCTCTAATCTTACCCCTCAAAAAGGAAAGAAAAAAATAGAAGCAAAGGAAAAGCATAGAAACTCTTTGAAGACATCATAGTGCCGTCTCTCAGAAGAGGCTCATTAGGAGATTTGCCACTATGCGAAACAGGTGTTGTGAGAAGCAGAACTCCGGAGAACTGAAGAATATTTGTCTACAGCCTTACAGAAATGGGTAAAGCATACAGATATATTAAAGAAGAAAAATCTGAATTATTATCTTGCTGAGGTAAAAGTTACATTGCATGAGGAAGGTTTAGAAAAATATGACATGGTCGCACTCGTTCACGAATCTTTCAATCACTGTACAAAATACACTGAGGCCATGTTAAACTACAGATTGAAATAATATACTCTTGTCAGGTACAAAAAGGTAAAAGAAGAAAGGCTATGTTCTAAGTTGCACTAGCAGTTGCATTGTTTTTTTGACCTATTGTGTGTACGTCAGGTCTTGAAAGCTCAGGCCTGACTGCTTGTCAGCAGGTGTCTGTCCAACTCCATTTTACAATGAATATGCATGAAAGTAACAGAAGATCTATGAAAAGAACCCTTCAGATGGTCTTCACTCTGCATGTACCACTGCTGTACAAAGCACTACAATTCTCCTGCACTCACTTATGAGTTGCTATTAATCTAGAGGATTTACCAAGACACAGATGGACAGCATTATTCTTTCAAGTCTACAGGAACAAAACACTCAAAAGCATGGAGTATGAGACAACTATGTAAAAATTCTCCATATGAGTTTTTCATATGTACATATCAGTGCTCTCAGGACAGTCTATAACTAAAAAAAAAAAAAAACCTGTAAAATTGTTACTTATTAGCCTTGCACAAAATTGTAAAATTAAAAATTAAATCAATGGGGCAAATTATATGACTGAAAATCATGTGACCGTTCTTTTTTTTCCATTTCAATCTGTTTTGACCCAGATACTGAATAATTCTTTGGTTTCTGAGGTTTCAATAATTATAATAATAATAATAATAACATTTTGTGTTCTGTATCATCTTTTCCAGAAAATCCAACATTTGGAACTTCATCGACTGCAACGCTTCAACAGTACAATGGCCAATTGTTAATGTTTAAGTTTAAATATGAGAAATATGAAAATACAGTTACAATAAAACAAATATTGTTGGCTTCAGGGTACAGTAAATGCAAAATGTAACACTGTAATGGGTCACATGAACATGAATCAAAACTGACCAAAAATCATTCAGTTACTTTTTTAAAGGTATTTCTCATGAGTTATAAAAATAGAAGCATCTCATTTTAACGGGCATTCATTTTCTTCTAAAATCTTTTATCTCAAAGGGAGAAATGATCTTGTCTTCACTTAATAATGAGGTTCTTTCCACAAGCCTCATACTGTAAACGTGCTAAAAATACCAAACCCTACCTAGTTTTCAGTCTCCCAGAATCGAACAAATAGCATTAAACATATAGAAAGTCACCGAACCTCAAGGTTTACAATTTACATCAGACATTCGTCAAAGGGATTTTGTCATTCGAAGATTTAAATAAGTTACGTCGCTCCTTCTGTCCTCCTCGCCCTATTTAAAAATAGAAACAGCTAGTAGGACGGTAGATTAATGGGTGGACCTCCTCCGCTTGCCACTGATGCTGCGGTAGTTGAAAGGTCTCATCTTCATCTCCACAAAAGGGATGGAAAACTCATGGCCTTTCCAGTGATACCAGTTTATACCCTGCCGAAGTCAAACGCATAATGTCAATACACAAACAGTTATTTATCTATGATTTCATTAGCATTTGTACAGTAGGTATTCATACATGAAGTGTGGTTCTAGCACAGATACATTGTCATATGTGACCCTGGACCACAAAACAAGTCATAATGGTCATTTGTTTTTTTAAATTGAGATTTATATCAACTGAATAAATAAAAAAAGCTGAATAAATAAGTTTCCCATTGATATATGGTTTGTATAGGAAAATATTTGGCCAAGATACAACTATTTGAAAATCTGGAATCTGAGGGTGCAAAAAAATCTAAATATTGAGAAAATTGCCTTTAAAATTGTCCAAATTAAGACCTTAGCAATGCCTATTACTAATCAAAAATGAAGTTTTGATATATTTACGGTAGGAAATGTACAAAATATCTTCATGGAACATGATCTTTGCTTAATATCTTAATGATTTTTGGCATTAAAGAAAAATCTATAATTTTGACCCATACAATTTATTGTTGACTATTGCTACAAATATACCTGTGCTACTTATGATTGGTTTTGTGGTCCAGGGTCACATATGTATAGATAGACACAGAGACATACAATATCAAAATATGAATTTGTTTTAGCATCTTAAATGTAAAACCTTTACATTCGTACAACTTAAGAAGCACATAAATATTTACAAATTCTATGTGGTTCAAAGAATATTGAATTTGAGGGATAGACAGATATTAAAATCCTAGCCAGTACTGATAAGCCAATAATTATTTGCATTTTATAGCCGATAACTCATAAAAATTCAACACTAAAAATAAACAAATAAATAAATAAATCACTTGTTTTAAACAATGTATTAATAATTTTGAGATTTAACAATGTTATTAAATTCTAAGTGTTTTTAAAGATTAACTTTAAGTGACAGTTGATGAAAGCAAAGGTAATCTAAATGTAAAAATATTGAAATATATAAAATCCAGCAACTGATATACAGAATTGTACAACCTTAATGAATCCATATGTAAAATTTTATGGAATTTCTAATAAATTAAATCATGGTAGGCTACAATGAAACAGTTTTGTCAATTTCGGTTTTGTCAGAAAAGTTTGAAAGGGGTCATGACATGAGAAATCAAATTTGCCTTGATCTTTTGGCATATAATAGGTCTTTGTACCATTAAAACATCCTGCAAAGTTTCATAGCTTAAACATCCTCTTGATTATAAGCAAATCATTTATTTAATCAAGCTCCAAAAGTGGTTTTGGATCTTGCGGGTGCCACCCAGGAGCAGTTGTTTGCAAAAACACTGCCTTTAGAGCAAGACATCGATGGATAGTCATTTTCTCACCATAGGCCCCGCCAACTGGCGTTCAGTCGCTTAACGGCGTGACACTTGATTACGCTGAATGCGAGTGTTTTCGTGTCGAAAGCAAATAGAAATTACAATCACTGCCGCTATCTTGTCTACAATGAATACAGTATACAGATGCGCGTTCAATTTCTGACACAGTCCACACACTTGAGTCTGTTGTCAATAGGACAATGATTGATCAGAGCATTTTGTTTTGGAAATGAGGCACAGTGTCATGGAGATTTCACAAAGAAACATTTGTTGAAAGATGAAGCTGTACTAGATCTGACTGCAGCTGCATCACAAACTGTAAGTACATGATTTCATAATGCTTTATCTGGAAACTACTGTTTTATTTTGATCATGTTGTCAAAACACTCACATGCAATAGTGAGGGGGCGGGGCATTGATACCATTTCCTCTGCAATGACATTAGCCAATCATAGCAGTGGCCAATTACTGGCAAGCCATAAAGCACATGCCCCTTAAAAACAGGCCATTTTAGACAGAGATTCAGAATGAGGGTTACAAATAATAATTTCTCCTCATATTTGTTTTTTTTGCAAAATGTTTTTTATTTACATCATAAGTAAACCTCAAGGAACATATTAAAATAATAAAACAATCTATTTCATGACCTCTTTAAAGATTTGTACAATTTCTAGATAAGCTATGCATAAGTAAAATATTTGTAGATGCTGTCAGTATGTTGATAATTTCAGTATCTATCAAAATGCATAAAAGCATATGTGTAATATTTATGTAGAAAATTGCTCAGCAATTCAGTGTTATTGCCACTGAAATACTGCACAAAGAACACCTCTCAAAAGAATATTTTTCTTGTAAAAACCTTTATTAGTTTTCAGAGGGTTAACCTCCGCTTCTATGAAAAAATACCACTGATACCAATGGGAAATATGACCTTATCGGTTATAATAAGCTACACCAACCCCCTAAAGCTTGTGAGAAAGCTGAAATGAAAGCAGACAGTGAGAAAACAGGACATGACACAATGCAACTGAGCAAGGATGGATCTAGAATATTTTTACCATTGGCCTGTGACTCTCACATATTTAGCTTTATTTGCTTTCAGTTAACTTCAAAATGCTTCTGCATGTTTCCTGTCTTTTTAACGCCTGCCCTTGCAAACAAAACCACAAACAATGAGTCACAAAGCACAAAGGCCCTGTAAGTGTAAGATCAATTCACTGACTTAAGATAGTAATCAAGGTAATAAGTTCCTATGAGATTTTTCTTGTGTAGGCAGGTTTTGCCTGTATACTGTACAGGCGGTGGAAACAACCCTTGTTTTGAGGTGTTAAGGCCACATTAGCAAAATTTCAGGGGCAAAAAAAGGTCAATTGTCTGTCATCAAGAGTTTAGTGATCTTTGAACCACAGCTCACACAGAAGCCACTTTCAAACCAAGCAGCTTTGTGTTTGTCAAACAATGGCAAATCTTGAACTTGTTGTTAAAAAAGCATGGGAAACTTTTTCCCTCACTTGATATTCCCAATCGCTAAGATTCCAATTGAAACAACTGGATTTCACTCGGCACAGTTTGCAGAACATCGATAAATGTGACCGAACCAGACATTTCAGTCCAGTGTTTAAGACTACCTGGCTTACCTGACTATGTCTGGACTCTCCGTATTTGCCGTTAAGGTTGGCCCGGTGACAGTTTTTGTACCACCAGGCTCCTTTGTAGGACAGTGCACAGTTGGTGACAGCGATATCATTGTCCTTGTCCTTGGTAGAGAAAGGTCTGCTCTGGTGGTAGCTTAGAGAGTCACCTGAAGTAAAAAGAGAATATAATTACAACTAATAGGCTTAAATATCCAAGGCCACTCTGAAGAGATCATCTCTGGGGTGTTTTAAATGATTGAATGAATCAAAAACAAGTTATTTCCTTTCAGTATATGTAAAATGAATGCCCAAATGTCCTCCGGCCGCACCTGCGGTGCCATTATACTCTCCTATCCGCAGTTTGTAGAGGCTCTTGGAATCTCCAATGGAAAACCTGTCATAGTTGGCATATACAGACTCCTGGCCGTCTTTCATGTCAATGCGGAGCTCATAACGACCTTGAGCTGCAATCTTCTGAATGTTGTCCAAGCCTGCATGGAAAAATGGAAAAAAAACATGTTCCAAACTATCTCATCCCTGTATTCCACTCTTAACATGTGAAAATGTTGCCTTCAAATACTGTATGGCTCTCACTGATAAGAGCCTATAATTTAATATAAAAGCAGTCCTCCTGTTTGGTGGTCCATCTCACTTTCTCTGACTCTTATATGTTGTGAAGATAAGGAGCAAAAGACTGCAGATAAACAGTCTGTTTATTGAAGATAATCAAATTTTCTGACTGTGCAGTGGAGAAACATCCTGTCTGGCTAAAGACACAATCACTTTTTGATAGCGTAGATGTCTCTTGATAATAGAACTCCATCTGTTTCGTGAGTATCTACAAGCATGTGCCGTAACTCTGAACTGTAACTAAGCCCTTAAACTCACCTCAGGATTTAATGCCACAGAATGAACCAAGGAAGCAGAAAGGTGATGAACTGTAACGGTTAGGGGAAGAGATCTGAATTACCAGACATGTGCAAAGAGCATCTTTAAAGGCAGCCATCGTTGTAATGAGATTAGTTTAAAAAAACAAAACAAAACAAAAAACTCATTAAATAGCAGCATGCACACCATTTTTTTTACTGACCCAATCAGTACAATCTCAGCAAGAGACTGTGTTTTTACTTGATTAAAATCAGCCAGGCATTACACTGCATGATATCCAAAATATTACAGAATCATATCACTTTCATCAACATTTTGGGCTAAGTACGTCACATTTTTATTATCCCACTAGCATTGTTTTAAGCATTAACCTAACCTAACCTAAAATTTCATTAGATTTATGCTTAAAACAGGAATAAACTAATTTCCAAAGGAGTAATAATAAAAAATAAAGTAAAAATTAAAAAGTCATTGTATATGATGGATAAAAAAAAAGAATGAGCAAAACCAAAACATCACGTCAAAAAAATAAAATAAAATAAAATAATTCATTCATTAAAAATAAAAATAACAAACAAGCATATTAAGGTATTCAAGGTATTCTCTGAAAATTATTTTCTTTTTCTTACACAACTTTGCTTCTCAGGTAAATGTGCTGCATCAGTGCATTTTTTTTTTTTTTGACTGTAAAACAAGACAAAGCTAATGAGTTTTTTTTTTTTTTTTTTCTCGGTGCAATGGGGAACAAAATGAACATTTTAAACCATTTTATCACACTGGTTAATGAAGAACAGGCTGTATGCTTCTTATTATAGCATAATTTTGGAGCAGAAACTGAAAATATACATAAAATTAGTTCTGTGTCCTCTGAGGAAAAACACAAATTTTCAAATGCGTTGCAAAGAAAATACTATATATTTTTTTAATCAGCTGCACTGCACTGAAATCTCCTGGAATAGACTACTGGAGTCTATTACTTTTCGCCGAATGACTTTGCGCCTTCTTCCATAACATCATATCTCTATAGCACTGTCCCATCTACATGGTTGATCTTCGGCTCCATTACCAAAATATACCATTGAGGAGCAACTGAGTGTCATGACCAGGTGAGGAATTATAAGGAAACCCGCAGGGACCATGCAGAAGTGAGAAGCACCATAGGAAAGCAGACATGCTCTCTACTTTGAATGCTTGAATGGAGCAGGGCAGCAAAGTTTGTGTCTGCCGGGTTGTGTGATTGATGAACAGAGAGTGTTTGTAGGGGATGTAGGTCAGTAAACGTTTTGCAGATAAATAAGAAATGTGTGCAGTACATGCTACTGCTATGTAAAAAAAAGAAAAAGATTCTCAGTAATTCAATACACGAGGGGCGAATTTTGAAAGTTCAGGGGCCACAATGACTGATTTCTTTAGGGTTGTGAATAACATTTCTTTTTGTAATTCATGTATAGTAACAATTTACGTACACTATGTGTGATATGTGGTATATAAGCATCAAGGTATTTATATTTAAATCTGGTATTACTGTACACTGCCATTCAAAAGTTTGGGGTCAGAAAGGTTTTTTAATGTTTTTGAAGGAAGTCTCTTATCCTCACCGAGACTGAATTTGATCAGCATTTAGTATCTTACATGAACCTTCAGAAATCATTCTAAAATGCCGATTTGGTGCTCAAGAAACACTTATTATTATTGTCAATGGTGAAAATGGCTGTGCTGCTTAATATTTTTGTGTAAGCCATTTTTATTTTTTATTTGATTAACAGAAAGTTCAAAATCAATGTTTAAGTATAAATCTTTTATTACATTATAAATGTCTTCACTGTCACTTTTGATCAATTAAATTCACCCCTGCTGAATAAAAGTATTAATTTCTTTTAAATAAGTAAAAAAAATAAAAATAAAATATATATATATATATATATATATTTATAATAACCCCAAATATTAAATAGTATATCAAAATATAGTTATATTTTTCAGGAAATTCAACCCACAAATAGCAGAAAAATAAAATAGCCTATTTTAATTTTATATGAAACTTGATGGGCACAAATGCAATAAAGATTTTTTTCCAGAAATGAACGATAAGACTGGCACTATTACAAAACAGCTTCACATTACAAAACATGTTGAAAAGCCAAAGACACAACAATAAGTTGTGATACCATAAAGGCCAGAAAACACCTGCAGTTATATCATGTTTCCACCAAACACAAGCGGAGCGTCACACTGTGGTAAAACTAAAAATATAACAAGCTCTCATCTGTGATGCAGTCTATGCAGAATAGATTATTTTCAGCTCTGGTTTTTTTAAATAACACTGTGGTATAACTGTGAAATTTCTACTGACCATACAACCCTGCTAATTATTACTAAGGTAAGAAGGCATACTAGTGATTGTTGTAGGTGTGTTTACCACAACCTCTACTCCAACATAATAGCCATTAAGTGATTTCATTTTTGTAGTTATGTACAGTATGAGTATATAGTATGTGAAGAAGACGCTCTTCAATGCAGAACTGCCACAGAGAGTATTTACTTTCGGCTCATGAGCTGAAATTTTTCAAATGAACTCCTTCCACACTAAATATAGTTATACTTATTATCCAGGCATAAATGTCTGCAGAGGCATCATTTGTAGTGTTTACTTTTTATCTGTAATTGACACAGTGCTTTGAAATCCATGGCGAGAACAAATGCTATTTTTCCCTGATTTTTAATGAATATAATTATAGCTTTCTAATAAGATTTATGCATCAGGGATAAAAAGGAAAAGGGGCTCTATTGTTTTATATCAAATTAGATTTTGATGAAAATAATTACTGGATCATTTAAATAGAATCTGAAAGCTTAGAGTCACCATAACAGACTGAGGGGTCCGGGAAGCACAGAGCCCATACAAACACAAGACACCATATGCGGGAGGGCACACAGAGAATTTCAAAGGATGGTGATTTGATGCAGCCTCTCACAGCGCTAGAAGACTTTGTGCCATCTTCATATTTATTCAGAGCAGCACCATGCTGTCTCTCATTTGAAAGTGTGATCTGTATAATGCAAGTTAATAGGCGAGTTAAACAGTGTCCCTGAAGCAAGTTAGGGTTAAGTACTCGTCTAAAGCTATAGTGGTTTTTCAAAATGAATATCTAATATTTAAATGAAAAGAAAAAACCTTCTCATTGCTAGTCAAGAGCACTCATCACTGAGTTACATTTCCAGGACTGAAGCTTAAATAAAACTCAGACATTTGCGACAAAGTGCTGACCAAATTTAGATCAGCCTGAAGAGATTAATGGGGCCTTAACTGACTATATTTTTAATGGGTCATCACGTAGCAGCTTTTTTTCCAGACAGCTCTAACTGCTTTGTCTATAATTCAAGCGTATTTCATGTCTTCTCACCGAGCCAGAATTCATCCTCCAGGTTGCCAAAGCCGATCTTGTAGTCACTCCACTTCCTGGAGAAATCAGTCAAACCGTTCTGACGTCGCTGGAACACCTGAAACACAATCAGCAGAGGAACAGCTGCCCCAAAAACTCTATGTCAATTAAATATAATGCATTTAGGGCAATATGGAACACATGAATGGCAATTGATCCCAACAGTATCATTTTACTTTGGGATGATGACATCTGCAATAGAGGCAGCTGTGTCGATGGCCATGACCAGTAAAAAGCTTGTTTAAAAGACCAGAATGGGCAATCGCCAGAATATGGTGTGCTTCAAATACTGGTCTCTGGTGTGGGATGCAGGCAGGGTCCAAAATTTACACTTGTTACGATTATAGTTTTTTTGCCAATTTGCCACTAACTTTATTAGGAAAAGCAAACTTATGAAAACTTATGGTTTAAGTTGAATAGTAAAATCGATAGTCTGACTTTTGCTGATGCAAGTAGCGTATGTCTACTGAAGAAAGAAAGTTTTTTGCTCAGTGGAAACATTTATTATGAAAAAGTTTTTTTTCCCCCCCAGACCTCCATGTGGTTTCAAAGAGTGCCAGAGACTGGCTCATCTTGTTTGTAAAAAAATGTTTAAATAAAAAATAATAAGAAATGCGTAAATAAATAATGTAAAAAAATGTAGTGATAATAAAAATAATTATTTATAAAAATGGCTAAATAATCATTGTCATAGCTATAATGATATATTTTTCAATATAATTAATAACTTTAATAACTAATAATTATATTAATATAATTAATTTCAGTTTTTATATTTTACATTACTACAGTTTTTTGGACAGTAAGATATTTTTATGGCTGGTAAATTTTGAACAGGTTATGCCAGCACTGAAAAAGAACAGCTTGTCTTTTCAACAGGAGCCAGTCCTATAATGTGGCATTGTGGGATTTTGTGTAAATCATACATTGTGCCAGACATTCAGTACAATACAGACAGACTCAGATGTCAGATCTCTCACTCACTATCCAGCCGCCTCCATCGGTGGTCATGTCGCAGTAAACCTGCACACCTTGGCTGAGGTCTCTGTTGATGTAGATGGTGTATATTCCACTCAGCGTCTCTCCGTTCAGGAGGTGTTGTGCACAGTTCTGTGGCGTGGGAAACAATCGGTTTCCTGAGGAGGAAAAGGGTTGAGAAACATCCAAAACAACAGAGCAAAAGAAAGCGAGGGGCCACTGGGAGGTTAATGAGTGGTGATTTGCATCGCTGCCATGACAATGGAGTGCGAATTTGTTGATGTTATGAAACACTATCTTTGGAAGTAGGGTCCTTGAAAACACAAGGTAGTAAATGAGGGATGCACACAGATGCCTTGAAGGTGTCGCTACTGATTTGTACTTGATGATGTTGATGGGCCGATAGTGTGAATTTGCACCTAATGAGGTGCGTGAACCCGATCTGAAGTCTACAGGAGATGTGGAAGATTTGCACCTGTTGTGAAAGATGTAGAAACAATGGCGCTGGTCTCTAATCCTCTGGCGGCTTGCAGTCTCACAGTATATTCGGTGGTCTCCGCCAGCCCCTCGAGACGGATCCATGTGTCTTCGGCATCTAAAATCAGCTCCTAAAACGCAATCAAACACAGTCTACTGATCTGCAGGCACGCAGAGGCATTAGTACATTACCTCTGTTCAAACACCGTAGACCAAATCTAAACAAAGAACTGCTCAGTGGCAGAGCGGGTTTGTGGAAAACATACCAAGAGATAGTACAAAGAACAGAAGCTCTTTGCATTGTGGGTAGGAAATATATTCCTCAAACACAAACAGAAAACAGATCACAATTACTTTAAGAACTGACAAATTGCTGTGATCCCAAGATGCTTACTGTTGGGTACTACATACAATACTGCTTTTCCTCCTTGCATTTTTCAACAATATGATTGACAGCTCTAAAGCCCAGGATGGGGGAGGAAGAGTCTTATCAGGCCCTGGTGCTGCTGAGGAGAGACGGCATTTCTATTTTGGTCTTCGGCTCATGACAGTTCACTTCCCCGCTTTTGTTTTTAAAAAAAATCACTTTTATCAAACTAATCTGCCATGTGCCTTTTCAGACTTTTTACCCCGAGGATTCACTAGGGACCCGAATGGATGTTGCCACACGTGACCCAGCCTTGAGGTGTATGCAATATGAAACGTTTGATTCAATATTCATCCTTTTCCAGGAAAAGTTACACATTTTAAGTAATGTGTATGTGAATTATGCAGCACAGCAGTGTTTTAATGAAGTCGCATCAGGGTTGCTCAGTATGCACAGGATATTGAACAGGTAATTGTTATTGGGAAGCTGCTGTCTGTAGCAGAGTGGGACTCATTTTTATGTTCTCCTCTTGATTCTTTCACAATCCTGAATCTGAAATATGGGTTGAGGCAACTTATAGTGGATGCAGACACTGTATTATTTTCAGCATTCCAAGTCTTCGAAAAAATCCCAAATTGTCTGTTGTCAAAACTCTCAGCATTAGATGCCAAGCTGGCTCTAATGGAAAGAGAAAGCTTTTATGTCGCATCAGCAGGGTTTATATCATCTGTGCACCACTGACACCCACTGGACGGATACAAACAGTGGGCTACTAGGTCAAAGCATTCAGTGTTGCATTGATTGTGCGTGTCTGTTTGTAACAACATAAATCTAAAGAATACAATCCATAACCAATTGAGTTTTCCCATCAGGCTGGTTAAATAAAGATGTACAAAACCGATTATAGGACAGTGATCATGCATTAGAAGTAATTCAATTATTTAAAACGGATACTGTATCTACTGTATCATTTCAGAGAAATTATTTCAGGGAAGTCTTTAATAGACATATTGTGTCTGGAATGACTTTGTTAAATGATTTCATTCATATTAATGAGCAACATTAAAGCATTTAATTCAATTGAGCTATTCCGATAGGAAGATCTAACAGCTTCCTTAGATGGTTGATCTCTGTGAGATGTAGAGATTGCAAAGTTATTATAAGATCAGGCAGTACATCAAGTACAGTTTAATGCTGAATTGTAAGTAGCATAGAAATGTGAACAGTTGTTAAGTTTAAACCACCAAACAAACTTCCAGCTGTATTCATTGCTCAAGGGAAAATCCATATTATGCTTGCCTTTCGACTGCCGTCTGCTGCTTTGTAGGTCAGCATGTAGTTATCGATGTCTGCGATGGGCGGCTGCCAGGATATGAGGGCGCTTCGATGGTTAATCTCACTAGCTGTCAGGTTCTGGGGCGCATCCATGGCTGTTTAAACAAAGATCAAAGACACTAAAGTCCCATTACCAGGTTTTCAAGCAACATTACTCTACAGAGTTAACTTTCAAATGACTGTAAATACATAGCTTCAAAAACCCTATAAACAAACCATTTACACTAAATGTTAAAATGAGTTTTTTGGTCAGATAATATAACTTGTTTACATTTGTTTATTAAGTATATATATATATATATATTTTATTTTTTTTTGGTGGCTGACAATGTATATAATAAATGACATGTCTGTTTAAAACATGAATTTTCTATGTTGAATTTATGTACAATGTTCAAGCTTACTTGCAAATGTTTCTGCCACATATGTGTACACATTATGCTCACCAAAAATGCATTTATTTGATCAAAACAGTAAAAAGAGTAATACTGTAAATGTACAATTTAAAATAACTTTTCTGTTTTATTAATTTAAAATGTAATTCCTTTGAAGTCGCATTTTCAGCAGTTATTAGTCCAGTCCTCAGTGTCACATGATCTTTCAGAAATCATTCCAATATGCTGATTTTGTGCTAAAGAAACATTTCTTTAAGAAACATTAATTTCGAGGAAACTATGACATGCTTTTTCAGGAACCTTTGATGAATAGAAGATTTCTGTGCTCGATTTCTGTTATACTTTATTTGTTGATTGTTTTAGTATGTTGTCACATGGAATTTATGGCTGAGGCTCAAGGGTTATGGCAGGGTTTCACAGGGGTCTTATTCCTAGAAAATGCTACTAAAATGAAAGGGAATGCTAACAGATTATAGCTATTTCTAATCTACAAGTATTTCAGACCTGCTGGGTTTAAATGGACAAACTACACTAATAGAGCATGTTTAAACTGACCATCCCCCACCTGACATTCAGCTGTTTTTTCTTTATCAGATTGTTGTCTGTGTATAGTGTGTGTGTTTGGAGCTGTGTCAGCACACCCGCTGGAGGCATGTTAACTGGTCGCTAGCCTGAGGACAAAATAAATCACATGGTTGCGTGTAGTTTATGTTTCAGGAACAGTGACAGATCCATTTCAGAGGGAAGACAATTAGAGTGTGTTCACCGGCGTCCTGTCTCTCTATGTGATCTCTTATCAGTCAACGTGCCACTCTCCCTCCAGCAGAGCGTCGGCACATAACCTCAACACACACACACACACACACACACACACACACACACACACACACACACACACACACACACACACTTTCCTTTCATACTACAAATGCTGATGCTTCTTTTCCATGTCTTCAAAAGCCATCATCCGCTGTCTATGTGCAGAAAACTAGATGTATTATTGTTTTTTTTTCCTTCAGCTCTTTTTCTCAGATCCTATCTCTCATTCTCTGGAACTGAAAGTATGAAATGTCTTAGATATTAAATGTTTTGTTGCACAGGCAGGCGAGACAAAATTTTAATAAGAAACATGCAAAACTCTCACAGTGTTATGTGTAGAAAGTCACATCAGAACATATTATGCATATGAAAAGTCATTCTGGTTTTACACAGAAACATACATATGCAGTTAGACCTAGTATATTGTCTATATTCTATATTGACTATGTATCTTTTTATTTTGTGTGTGAATTTTTCTTAGTGGCTATGTATATAATATCAAACATCAGTTTTGCATGTTTTTGAATTTGTATTGTATAGTAAAGACATTTATAATGTTACAAAAAATGTTGCAAAATATTCTATTTCAAATAAATCCTTTCTATAATTTTATAATCACCAAAATTCAGAGAAAAATGTATTAAGCAGCACAAATGTTTTCAGCACTGTTGATAAGAAATGTTTCTTGAACATTAACCTGTTTAATCCCAAATTTTTCCCAGACATGAAAATATCCAAATGATGTGTCATTAGTAACCCTTTGAAATAATCAATTTCTTTTTTTTTTTTTTAAGTGTGTGAAAAATTGTGTTTTGGGATAATGTCTATACTGAATTAACATATTGTTGTTGTTATATATCTCAGCCCAGCTATTATAAACAGCTTGTTCAAATTCTAGGGTTACTATTATGCATAATAAACCCTTATTCAACATTGATAGAATGATGTTACTGAGCTAAAAGACAAAAAATACAACGGCCGGCCACTCCTGGGAAGGTTCACCACTGTTCCATGTTTTCGCCATTTGTGGAGAATGGCTCTCACTGTGGTTCGCTGGAGTCCCAAAACTTTAGAAATGGCTTTATAACCTTTTCCAGACTGATAGATCTCAATTACATTCTTTCTTATTTGTTCCTGAATTTCTTTGGATCTCAACATGATGTGTAGCTTTTGAGGATCTTTTGGTCTACTTCACTTTGTCAGGCAGGTCCTATTTAATGATTTCTTGATTGCGAACAGGTGTGGCAGTAATCAGGCCTGGGTGTGGCTAGAGAAACTGAACTCCGGTGTGATAGACCACAGTTATGTTTTAACAGGGGGGAGGGGCAAACACTTTTTCACACAGGGCCATGCGGGTTTGTATTTTGTTTTCCCTTCACACAAAAACCCTTCATTCATGTTGTGTTTACTTGTGTTATCTTGGATTAATATTTAAATTTGTTTGATGATCTGAAACATTAAAGTGTGACACATGCAAAAAAATAAAAAATCAGCAAATCACCAACACTTTTTCACACCACTGTATATATATATATAAGTTCAAAATGTTTTAACAGACCAGGCTAAACATTCTGCCCTTGATTTCCCATTACTTTAAACTGAATTAGCAGGCAAACTAACAAAGTGCACCTATCGAGAATGAAATCCAACCGTGGAGAAATGGAGAGAGATTCTCCTGTGCATATCTGAGGAACACATTCATATTCCTGTCCTCACCTTAATCTCTTTAACGATGAAGTTAGAACTGGAATCTAAATCAAAATGACAGACAGCACTAATCCTGAAATAGGCATGAAATTTGTTAGTTGTTGTCATCTTAATTATCCCCTTAAGCTTCCATAAGCCTCCTCATAAATGCCAAAATGATGCATCTATGACACTTCACCTCCCTCAGGATGGGAGCTGGCAGATTCTTAAACACCGCAGGATGGTAATTTCAGGCATTGCAGGCAATGAAACATTTTTATCAGAGCATGGCAGGATCTAAATCCACTGTTATTAGAGCAGAACTGTTTCCGAATTAAATTGTCATTAAGTATCCGAAAAAAAAAAAAGTTTGAAAGCAAATGAACACAACAAACCTCATCAAGCGATTATGTGTCAAGATTCTGCACGTCACTGAGCTGGCACTGTGGCTGCAAAGCCAATGGCCTGTGACACTTTTATGTGCAAATTAATTTCCTCTAAACAATCCAAACTAATGAAGTATTCTGGGAGGGCCGTTTGATTAAAATTGAGGTCTAATTAATCTGAAAGCGGTCCGCCGCTCCACCTCCCCTTTAATAGATGAGCTGAAAGTTTCAATGTAGAATAAAGCAGCTTGAAATGAAACCGCTGCTTGTTCTAGTTCAGTCTTCTGTGTGGAAAAGACAGTTCGCCTCTATCTGCGGACAGCCTCTCTGGGAGGAAAGATGGGTAGTGATGCTGATCTCCTCTTTGTTCTCACATGGGAATCGGAGCTTTGCTGACTTCAGGATTTTTTTACACAAACTACAAAAATAAAGGCACGGCCTTGTTTCTGCTTTGCATGAATCTCATCTCTGCTAAACTAGAAGAGTATGATGGTATAATTAGAGAAGTGCTTAATCTTGCAGCTGTCTATTGGATATATAAGGATATATAAGTGCTGTTTTACTGAATATCTTCACAGCTGCAGGTAATGCGTAACCATATAGGTTAAATATCAGCACTCTTAGGAAGCTGCTTGTCCAATCAAATTTAAATACTGGAACTGTGTATAACAAGTTGTAGATAATGAAATCTGCAACTTTAACTTCTGCTAAACCAGTGTTTCACAATCCTGCTCATCTCAGCACATTTTGGATGTCTGATTCAACTCATCATCTCATTAGTACAGAGCTCCATGACCTGGAGACATTGTGAGGGTGCATCAGGTTAGTGAAACACCTTAAATGAAGGCCATCAGCAGCAGGACTGAGATACATGGCACTAAAATGGAAAATACTATGATTTGATAGTTATAAAAACTTGTCACTCCTTCCCAGTATTCAAAATAGATCTAAGCTTCTGGGGTCATTCACTGATGTACAGAAGCCTAAATAAATATCCCACTATATTAGTGATACAGTTAATATGTTCCTTGAACGGTTTTGGTTACTAAACTACTAAACTAGTTACCTCTCCCAGTCTGTGCATAGCTCTTTCATCTTACCTTAAGATATTTTAAAATGTTTTTGCATGTTTTTCTGTTATGCTCACCATAGCGGCATTTTTTTTTTAAAATTAAAAAATCTTTTATTTTCTATTTTAATATGCATTAGTCAACATTTGAAGTGAATCAAAACCAAAAATGTCTTGATGGCAAAGCTGCATTTTCAGCAGCCATTACTCCAGTCTTCATTGTCACAGTATCCTATCATTCTTATAGAATATGCTGATTTGGTTCTCAACAGGCTTTCCTTATTATTATCAATGTTGAAAACAGTACTGCATGATATCTTTGTAGAAACAATGCTAAATTTGTTCTGGATTCTTTGATGATGAACAGCATTTATTTAAAAAATCTAAATCATTTATGACATTATAAATGCATTTACTGTTACTTTTGATAAATTTTAATGTGTCCTAGCTGAATAAAACTATGACTTTCAGAAAAAAATTTACACGAAAAAAACAAAAACAAAGAAAGTACAACAAAACGGCACCCCTCAACACAGAACCTCTTGTATTATATTTAACCATGCAGTATCTAATGTGTCAGTTTGAATGTCTCAAGTTTGGTTTAGTCTTATAAATAATGCAGTGATCTTTTGTTTGGACTCTGCTCTTGGATTCTCCTCTGCTTCTTTCCCTGAGCTCTACCTTTCTCAGCAACTGGGATAAAGGCCATTAGGCCTGTTCTGAGATAACGAGGGGAGTATAACTGGAACTAGGGGGTCTTGACCTCCTCAATCCCCCCTGTAATTAGAACATAAGGAACAGTGATGGAACACTTACGTGTGACAAAGTTGGCAATGACTGTGCCACTGGTGAGAGGACCTTTAGTGGCATAAAGAGCCACTGAGTAGGTGGTGCTGGGGATGAGCTGACTCAGCTGGTACTCCTGCTTGTTACCCTCCACTAAGAAGGTGTCTGCCGTAACTGGAAAGATAACATTCATTAGTGCAGAAGCAAGTGAAGAACTGGAATGTTTGCAAATATTCTTGGAGACCTATTTATTTTAAATTAGGGAAAAAAAAAACATTATAATTGAAATTCAAATATTACCTACATTGGAATTTAAATAATAACAAACATTGCACATAGGTAGCGACATAACAGTTTAAATGTGCAAAAATATTTAAATGTCCCTACTGTGAACTGGATTGGACCACAAAATGAAACAACTATTAGTTGGTTTCTAAAGGCATAAAGATGACAAGTATAATGATAACTGTATCTATAAAGTTTTAATAATCATTCTAATTATGTGAGATTGAGGAAATACACTCTGTAATGATAACAACACTTTCAGGTCATTTTTTTCCAGGTGATGAAAAACAAATACATTGTTTAAAGAGTCTGTGCATTTAAAGCGGCAGATGAAATCACTACACATATGCTCATAATAAACAGAACATTATCGTCTGTTGGTGTGGATGCTAATAGTTATTGTTATAGTCATTTTTATAGTTATCATTCTTTGTGCAAACAACCCTCTTTTGTTTGTTTATTTATTTATTTTTCCCTTGCATAGATTTGCTAATGATATGTGAGGATGCCAAGAAACTGGTCCATGTTTGCATCTACCTAATTTGCCTAGCATCTACCAAGTTACAGATGCATTAACTGCAAAAGTTCAACTGGATGTGCATCTTTGATGTAAAAAAAAAAACTAATTACATGAGAAGCATTCTCTTCACCCTTTTAAAAAGTTGATAAGCCAATTCATTTTGCTATCCCAACTATGCATGATAATATGGTCAATTGCATTTTATTATTGCCATTTAGCAAGACCCATTTGCATATCTGCATTGCTTTTTCCCTGCTGCACAAAGACCTGAAATAGCAAAACAGCATATATCTTTGTCCAGTGAGAAAATAAGTCACATTTCATTTTAAATTTATGGTTGTGACTTTTGGAATGAGATTTAAAGAGCAAATAATGCGGATAAATGATGGACAGAGACGTTGTTTCCACATACCTTGGTTTCGGGTGAGGGTGAGCACGTAGTTATCAACACTGGAAACAGGGGGGTTCCAACGCAGCAGAGCCCCCTGAGGTGTAACATTCAGCGCAGTGAGCTCCATAGGCATGTCCATAGCTATGTGGAACAGAGGATTACGTGCAGGTTACAGACAGACAGTCGGAGATAAGCTCAGCCAAGGTAATTGGCAGCAGTCTCATCTTCACCTTTTTTTTTTCTTCCTGTGCAAACGATATTCACCGGCAATTTAAAAATAGAGCACCTCAGCAGCTTGGAACTAATTTGTTGTGATTATCTGGCTGGAGAAGATCACAATTTCCTTAATTAGCTGACATCGAGGGGGAAATTAGACAGTCAAATGTGTGCAGAGCTCATTCTCAACAGCATTTCTATGCAAGTGAGTAATGAGAAATGTTGTTCTCCGTAATCCTCTATCCATGCTGTGACTTTCACAGATGGTCTTTCTTTTTTTCAGACAGGAAAAATCTCACTGTCCTCTTTGCACTATGGCGTATGTCCTCTTAGATGAGGTCAGTGGACTGTAATCGCACATTACCATCTTTCCATCCTGTCCCACGTGCATGTTTTTTCTGCCAACCTCTCTGGCAATAGCCATATCACTTCTACAGCTGTAGAGAGCTGACCCTCCCATTAGGCACCATTGACTTTGTTCCAAGAAATTCTAGGCCTCTCACAACCTTCCAGAGAAGCTGATCTCTGCTGCCTGACAGCAGTGCAGCGGCAAAATCCCCCAATTCCCCATCGCACCTTCCCCTCTCTTTGCTTTACCAAGTCTTGACATGCCCTACGCTGACAGACAGGGAGGAGAATATCAGTTTTCGCTTATGCAGTGAACGTGAACTTGATGATCCTCAGCAGGTCATTAGGCAGAGCTGTGAACCAGAACATAGCTCTGAACCAGATCCATCACGTCTCATCAACTCCTCTTGTCACCCTTTACATAACAGCTGAAATAAGCCACAATGTTTTCTATATCCTATTAATAATAAGGTGTTTCCAAAAGATGCAGTTTTAAAAAGTCGCTTGTCACTTTGCATTGTTACAGCATTGGCAAGATTCCTGTCAACACGGGCAGCTTGAGATTGTTTGCTTGTCATAATTTTATTAGCTTTGAACAAAACTGTCAGGCTTTAAGCTGCGATGGGGAGTGTAGCTGTGTTTGATGTATAGGCAAACACTTCCTACCTAGTTATTAGCTAGTCAGCAGTGTTTAAGCAAGGGCCAGCATCTGTTTGTTCTATTGTACTGCATCAAATGATATGACTAATTAGTTAACTTCCTAGGCTCGAGACATACACTAATTAATTCATGTCAGTGATATAATGCACAGGTGGAACAAAGACTTGTTCCATTTGTCTATTGAGACGCAAAGTTAAATATCCCTATATGAAATCTAAAGCACTATTATATTCTGAAGATAAGCTTTTAACATAAAAGCTATACAATGAGAACAGGTTCACTTGGCTTTAGTAATACTCACTAACTGCATATGTGCTCATTTGTGTGATTTTTTAAATATTAGATATTGCTTTATATTTATCATCATGTTTTATGTATAATAATAATATAAATTTTATTTATTTTTAATTCATAAAAAATAAAATACATTGATAAGTATTTTTATTTGTGCAGGGCAACGATAACCGTGATGAATCACATCCAAAAAAAAAGTTTTAGTTGATATAATATATATGTGTTTACTATGTATATTTATTATGTTTATATATAAAGACTCACACATAAAGTATATATTTTGAAAATATTTACATGTATTTATATTCATATAATTTAAATTATATATAAATATATTTAATATATAAACATATTTTTTCTAAATTTTATTTAACTAATTATATATGTAGATATATAACATTATATTGATAATTATAATTATATATATACTAAAATATATCTTATAGATACACAAATAAATTTTAATAATGATAAAAAACATTCTACATATTATTCACAAAACAATACACTACAATACATTAAACAATACATTTGAATAATAAACGGCAGGATAGAGACTCTATGCACAACATTTTTTGCATCTGATGGAAATTTTCTGTCAGTATCTTGTCTGTGCAACACACAGACACTTATCCACAATTAGTGAATGAGACACAACCTATAGTACTAGCTGCCTGTCGCCACCGTGCGGTGCTGTTCAAGTAAGATGGCAGGTGAGCATCTCTGCTGATCACTGATTCCATTAGTAAAATTTCATTTCACTTCTGCGAGATGGCTGGCAGCCTCCCAGAGGACGGGCGGAATGCACAGGGTGAGAGATGGTACTCATCACATGGTAAATGATGTGCATCATTCCTCAGACTGTCATCCATATTTCTATCAAATCAAAGTTCTGTGACGAACGAGGCTATATGAGAGCACATCCTTCACAAAATACCAAAAGACATTTCCTAGGGTAAATTAGAATACCAGTCTGCAGGATGTGCAGTAGTATATGCTTAGTAACAGAAGAGAACAGAAATACCTGTAAAGACAGTAGTGGTGATGACCTTGCTCTCTTGGCTTCCTCTCACTGCGTTCAGCTTGATCTCGTACTCCGTTGCTGGATGGAGGCTGGTTAGGGTGTAGTTTGTGACATCATTGTCAATCACCACATTGTCCATCCTACCTGTGATGACAAATAGTAATGCTGACTTATTTGTCTAATCTGTTCCAATTAGACATGCTTTAAATATAAGGCAGAGAAAGTACCTTTTGGTGATTGGTAAGACATTTTATAGTAATCAAAGGGCGCGAGTGGTTGAATCCATGATATGGTTACAGATTCCTCTGTGACGTACAGCACACTCATATCTCTGGGAGGGTCCATTCCTGCATTATGAAAAAAATGTATCTCAGTTTTAACCAAATATTAAGCAGCACAGATTGTTTCTTGAGCACCAAATCAGCATATTTGAATGATTTTTAAAGGATCACATGACGCTGAACACTGGAATAATGGCTGCTGAAAATTCAGCTTTTCCATCACAGGAATAAATTACACTTTATAATACATAAAATAGAAAACTGTTATTTATAATTGCAACAATTTTTGATCAAACAAATGCAGCCTTGGTAAGCTACAGAGACTACTGTAAAAACATGAATAATCTTACCAACTTTTGAACAGTAGTGTAATTTATATCAATAATATTGCATTGACTGTTGTACTATTCACATTTAGACATGATTAACTTATTCCTAAAGTAGAAATGTCCAATAACAGGGGGCTACTGATATAACAATAGTATTCAGTTGGTCATGAGATGCCAATATGTCTTCCCCAATAAGGTCACCCAAATATATTATATTATTGATAAAAAAAAATTGGCAATGCTTTAGTATAGGGACCAGTTCTTGCTATTAGCTTATTAGCATGCATATTACTAGCATATTGGCTGTTTATTACTACTTATAGTCTCCATTGCATTGTTATTTATTTCAGTGGAACAGTCATTGTAATTCTTTTCTATTCTCATGTAATTTATTTCCTATTTCTGTTTGTCAACAGCCCCAGAGTGGAGGAGTATGAGTATGCTGGATACATGACACTCTTCACAAGGACATTTGCATTGTTATTGTCCACTGCTGTCCAGCAGGGACTCTTTCATGATTTGTTTATCTGTCCCAATAGCACTTAGCATTGCTAAAGTAAAGGTTACACTGCCACTGAAAACAGTTTAACAGACTAACAGTGGTTCTGGAGCATTTTGACAATTGAGAGGGAAATAAACTGATTTACTCTTGCCATTATTGAAGTGGCCAGTCCTTAAAACGAGTGAAAAGCCATTCACACCTCCCATATTCATTAGACTAATGCATTCAATTCATAAACTACAGATGGCAATTCATAAACAGGTTGTCAACCTCATTTAAATGCTTTCAGGGTAAAATATTCCTCAGTAAATGAGTTGTGATTATTCATGTATGCATATCTTAATTTATTTTCTACTCAGCAGAGGAGTCAATAAATTTATATTCAGACTTTGTATAAAGGGTACCAAGAACAAGTTTTTTCAGCCCATTCCATCTGCATTTATTCCGTTTCTTATTGTTGAGCATATGGTGACCTTTTTTCCACTTATGTTAATGTAAAGGAGTGTTAATATGTGAAAATATGGTTTCTAACTAAAGCGAGAACATGCTGAAAATGTACTAAACACATTTCTAAGCTAACAGGCTTTATAAAACACTAGATGACAACAGGTGCGACTGCTTAAATTGCTCATGTACAAGTCACGTCATTACGATGATAATAATAATAATATGAAGCAATGTAAAAGTTGAAACTTTTTTTAACTAATCAAGCTGCTGTGCAGGTGGCCTGCTGCAGAGTTAATTTCCATGTTTAGAAATAGCTCAGAGACTATATCTCCTTTGGCAACGGCAAATATCAGTTCACTGACAGAACAGCTGAATAATTCTTGACAACTCCACATCGAGAGAGAGGTAATTAGGGGAGGATTACACACTGTTGAATTAATTAAGACACAAAAGGGTGAAAAATCTGCTGTGCAGCTGTGTGAGGAATCATAATGAGAAAATCCAACAGGTATAGATGAGATCCTGTTCTGTGCAAGCTCACAATTAACTGTTAAATGACTAACACAAATGCAAAAACCTTTAAGGGACAGTTTACCCAAAAATGAAAATTCTGTCATCATTTACTCAACCTCCACTTCTGTAAACAGTAGCCATAATGTTTGGCTACCAACATTCTTCAAAATATCTTCTTTTCATACAGGTTTGTAACAACTTGAGGGTAAGTAAACGATTTTCATTTTTGGGCTAACTATTCCTTAAAAGAGCACCCTAGGAAAAATGCATGATAACTTGTTTTGTGATTTCTCAAAAGAATGAACAATCACTCAAAAA
Organism: Barbus barbus; assembly: GCF_936440315.1. NCBI lineage: Eukaryota > Metazoa > Chordata > Actinopteri > Cypriniformes > Cyprinidae > Barbus > Barbus barbus. Next base: position 11,043,237 of record NC_136754.1, read on the forward strand.
GACTCTTAATTTAGTAAAATGGTTCCTTTTCAGTACTATTTGCACTATTTTCAGTACTGCACTTCAGTGTGAAGTATCATTTTTATTTTTTATTTTCAACAAAGATCATTGTTCCTCTTGAAATTTGCATATTCATTGAGCCTCTCATTTCTGTTAAGCTAGAGAATTTCATTCACATTAAATAATATGTTTTCTCAAGTGGTGGACTTAAGGAAAGAACAGTATGAATGCTGAATCCATGACTGGCACAAATGTAGTTCAATATCTCTGCAGGTCTATTGTATTGCTTGGAGAAAAGTTACTTTGTCATAAGGCTGCGTTTGAACACTTTTCATATCTTGAAAGAGATGAACTCAACAACTGGATTCAGAAATGGAGAATAGATGGCAGATGGCGAATGGCGAATAGATAGGCCACCATCACAAAACAGGTTTTCACAGATGACTCTATATAAATAGCAAAGTCATGATAGTTGTGTGAACAATTTCATAAATTGCACTTCCTGTGCTGTGTGCATTACAAACGCAGCAGGTATCAATTTGACAGCATGCCATGAATATAGCTTTACTTCAGTTTCTCCATGTTAACTGTTTTTGAAATCAAACGGAAATGATTCATGAAAATGATACATGCAATTTGCATGAGGTCCAGAAAAATATACAGTCTGTTTAGAAAAAGTGTTAATTGTTTTGAGTGCACTGGTGTAAAATCAGCTGAGAAAACCCTGTTTTTAAACATTAAATAAGCACACTTAACCTCAGACATAATATCCATGAACATCACATTCATTATTATTAATACCTGTTGCAACTGAGCCTATAACTGGCTTTGAGGTCACATTGCCGTGCATGGTAACCAGGGTAACAGTGTACCACCTGGAGGGCAGGAGACCAGTGAGTGTGATTCTGGTTTTGGACCCGTCTAGAGCAATCTCAGAATCATCACTGGAGTCCTGAGCATTGTAGTTCAAGATGAATGCGTCAGCAGGCGGTGCAGGTGCACTCCATGCCACAGTCAATGAATCAGAAGTGACATCGGAGAAGAAGAGCTGTGTGATAGGGCGGAACCCTGAAATTGAATGACAACAACTATATTACGAAATGCTGGCTCCTGTGATTAAAGATCTCTCAGTTGATTGGCACATCCTCAGAGGAAGGAGGAAGGAAGAGTACAAGAATGAAGAACAATGAGGTGATCAGATGAAGTTTGCGGAAGAGATGCAGCCAGTTAGTAGATTTCAAGCGAATGATGGAAACTGGATGAAGAAAAGTGGAAAAGGGTGATGGAATATGATAAAATCTTGATAGTGTAGATATAAATGTGTTGATGCGGGATGCCAAAGTAAGTGCGTGATAACGACAAAGACAAAATGCATAAGGAAGATAAAGTCAGAAGAGTTATTACTTTGATAGAGTTAGAAAAAAGAATGAAGTGAAGCAGAGTCTGAGGCATTCTCAAACCCCCAGGGGCTCATAGCTGCAGGGGGTTCTAGAAAGTTTGTGAATGAAATATTAAATTAAATTCAATAAAATTAGCGCTGTTAATTTAATGTGTTAATTTAATGCATTAACTAAAAATAATGAAATAAAAAAACCCTGAATTAATCACGCCCTGACCATTATGCAAATCCCATAAAAAGGGATTTTTTTTTTTCACTAATGGAGCAATTCAAGTAATGAAGAACCATTTTCATACCACCACTAGCACCAACACGCCTCACACTACTGAGAGCAGACAGAGCTATTCTCACAGGATGCACACTTGGATTCCAAAACAGTTGGAGAGAGTGCAGAATGAAACCACAAAGAGAATGATATAGAAAACAGAGGTCACACAACTCATTTTTCAAAGTTGCACTTGACACCCCATCATAAAAACCAATTACAAACTGGATTGCACACTGTGGCTTATGTTCAATCATATTAAAATAAAAATGTATGTTTTGGATATTCATAAATTTACTCTGCCACAATAATGTTGTTTGAACTTTTATCTTTATTTTCTCAGGAAATATTGTTTCATTATATGCAATCTATTGTGTTAATAAAAAACAAAAAAACAAACAAACAAACAAACAAAAAAAAACTGATTGACAGCACTACAAAGATGTTCTATTTGATATTATTATATTTTTAATTTCATACATTTTTAGGACTATAAATCAATTACATGATCTTACCACTAGTTATCAAACAAATTATGGAAATTGAAAAAGTGGATAATGGTGATGAAATATGATTAAATATTGATGCTGTAGATATAAATGTGTTGATGTGCCGTACAAAAGCAACTGAGCGATAAAGACAAAATGTTGTAGGAATGCATAAGGAAGAAGAGCAAATTGATTAAATACATCTATTTTGCTGATAAAAAAGGGTTGGGAACCCCTGGAGTAAAGGACAGAATGTTAATGAAAGATGATTAGAAGCAACTACAAATGAACCTGCTTGAAAAAAGCTACAGGAGCCATTTTATCTTCTTTGACCATGGCTTACAATAAATTAAAGATCTTACATCCACACCCTCATGCAATTATCCAAGAGATTAGCGACATTTCTAGCCAAAACTGACATGACATGTCACGAGGCGGGGATGAGGCAATGCTTTAGCTACTCAACAGTGATTCCTGTACTCCATTTCCCAAAAGATCAAATTACCTGTGAAGGCATCAATAGTAGCTGCAGAGCTCTGTTGCCTGCCTCTCTGTGCTGCAACTGTAATGGTGTACTCAGTGCCCGGCTCTAGATCTGTCAGTGTGGTGGTGTTGACGTCCTTGGGCGCCGTCAGCTCAGTTGTGACTCCAGTGGAGGAAGTGTAGGTCACCCTATAGTGATCAATAGGCCCCTGCACTGTGCCCCACAACAGGGTGATGGTGTTGTCTGTGGAGGCTGTGACTGTCAAATCCAAGGGGACATCCAGACCTAACAATCAGAGTACACTGTGGCTGTTTCAGGGTTTGCAATGGGAATATTAAGCTGTGTGCTTCAGTAAACCTTATCACAAACATTTTATATCAGTTCCACCGGCAAAAACAGGTTTGTACAGAGTCGGCAGCAGGAATACAAACTCCATGCAATTGAAAATAAAATTATTTCACTGTGATCTGGCAACGGAAGGCCTATAATCTTATCCCTTACTTGTTCTGGCATTCATCGTTGCTGGGGTGCTTTGGTTGGCACCAAGAACGGCTGAAATCCCTATGCCATACTCTGTGCCAGGCAGTAAATCTATAGAGGAGAGGAAGTAAAATAGTAAAAGATGGACAGTGATTTAAATAAAAAGAGCAATACATTATGCACATAAGCAATATATTTTGCTGTCAGTTTTTGGTAAATATAGATTTGAGGGCGCTCACAATTAGTTCTCATTATGTATGTGTTTGAAACATCTTGATGCGACTTGCACGTAGAGGTAAGACACAAAGAATTTATTTTCAATACTTATTATAAGAAATGTTGCTTACTTGCACAAAAGCTGTTAAAAAAGCAAAAAAAGTCTGTATAGCAAATTTGAAAGACTGATGCACTTAAAATACACCTAAACTCATTATAATGACAAAGCAATATACATAAATTATATATTGTTATATTTAAAATGTTAGGATTAATGCGAATGTGTGATGGCATGCTGTTTGATTATAAATAAAATAATTTAAAAGTTTTTTCATTATAACTTTCAGTTTTGAAGCAACAATTGTATTTAAAGCATTTTCAAGCATTTTTTTATATTTGAAATTTGAATTTTTTTATTGAAAAGGTTACAAATTACAAATGGAATTTACAAGAAACAATGGTCACACTTTATTTTAAGGTCCATTTCTTGCTATTAACAAACCATTAACTATGACTTTTGCCTCAATAAACTCCCAATTTACTGCTTATTGATTTACTATTATTGATAGTAAGGTAGTTGTTAAATTTAAGTATTGGGTAGGATTAAGGATGTAGAATATGGTCATGCAGAATATGTGTTTTATAGCTACTAATAAACAGCCAATATGTTAACAATAGGCATGATAATAAGCAACTAGTTAATAGCTAGATTTGGTCCCTATTCTAAAGTATTACTAAAGTATTCCTATACTAAAATATTACAATTTTATTATAAATAAAACTATTTCACCAATTACTGGTTTCATATCCTACAGTATATAATATCTGAACGCTGGTTATGTCAGACACAATAATATATTATTTAAAAACTGTATAGAATATTTCAGTACAATAAAACAAAATGTTGGGTTTGAGTTTACCAGCGAGAGTAGTTTTGGTGGTGGCGCCATCGTTGCGTGGGACAATGACTTTGTCATACTGATCACCAGCCAGTGTGCTGTAAACCACCCTGTAGCCTTCTACATCTGCCTCACTATTGTCCCATTCCAGCTCCAGGCTAGTGGAAGTTTTCGACAGCACTCTCAGGTTCTTTGGTGCATCAATTTCTAAAAAAAACAAAAAGACACAATCGATAATGTACAAGTCACTTAGCTGGATAACAGAAGTTGGATTATCAAGTTGCATTTCTGGAATCAAATATAAATGTTTACTTCTGTGAATCAGACCTACTCCACACTTAAAGATGTCAGTATAGCTAAAATAAATAATGTGAAAACTAAAATCAAAAGTGAATGGTGAATGATAATTTACACAGTCATATCTGCTTTACTTCACCTGTGGTAAACTCTGTAGAAATGGCTCCACTCTCAGTGCCATTCCAGACTCCACTGACTGCTACTTCATATGTTGATCCAGGCCTCAGGACTTGGAGGGAGTACTGGCTCAGAGTAGGCTGGAGGCGAAAGGTGGTCTTTGGTCCGTCCACCCCTACCAGCCCATATCGTAATATAATCTGGTCCACTTTAGCCTTGGGTGGGCTCCATTCCACAAAGGCAACCGTGTCTGAGATATCTCGTACAATAAGCTGTGTTGGCCCATCGATCACTGATGGAAAAACATAAGACAACATCATGAATATGAGAAAATTCAGAGCTTCTCAATATGCTAGAAGGGTTTTCAACCATGAGTCTGAGGACCCTGGGTGCCCATACAAACACTCCAGGTGGTCCATGGAGAAGATATAGAAAACATTCAAAATTTTATATAAAATATAAATGCAGTTACTAAAAGTGATACTGAAAAAAATTTGCAAAGGGAGAAGGTCCTTGGCTCTGTAAAGGTTTAATACCCTTAATATAGAATTAATAGAAGTTTCTCTAACACGGTAACAGCGGCATAAGAAATTCTGTTTTGAGTAATTTGTGCTTAAGTGTGTATATTTGATGATTTGAGTTTCATATCTGAAAAAAAGGACAGTCTGGATGAATAAATCCTGTGATTACTGATGGACATAAAAACATCCCTTTTTGTACCATTAAATACAAATGAAGATAAAACACAAATGAAATAAAATATGTGAATTTGCTTGAAGCGTATTTGTCCACAGAAAAACATAGCCCTGAGCTATAGACCTAACAGGTCTTAGTGCATTCAGAGTGAAAAGTACCCACAAAAATTATTTAGTTTGCTATATTTTATCTACTGTATCATTAGAATTTCACCAAGGTAATGGTGCAGGGTCAAAAAGTGTTGGCAAATATATTTAAAAAAAGAAAGTGCAATGTTGTGGGAATGTGTGGAACCTGATAACGCTGAATTTGCAAGTTAAGCTTGAACTTTAAATATAGTGAACTGTGACTGTGTCTGATTTAAAAGGTGAGGTGTGTAATTTATGTGGCACAAGAAGTACCAGAGGAAATTGCAAAAATAACTCCCCCTCCCAAAACAGGAACTCATTGTAATGCCTGCCTCCATCTACTATTATGGCTGCTCAGTTCAGCTTGGCTACCTACTGAAATTTTGATAACATACATTGTTTCTTGAAAAAAAGCTACTTTGTCAGAAAATTGGTAACATCAGAATGCATAGAATGGCTGTCAGTTGAGCAAGATGTTTTTATGGTTTTGTTACAGCTCATGCTAGGCAGCCAAACACTAAATCTAGGGACAAATTCACCTTTTTAAGCCAGAAGTTGAATTACTCGAAACAAACAATGTTTGAAAACTTAGAGCCACAGTGCTTACCTCAAGTCTTATTAACTGGAAATATATATTAATATTGAAAATGACACACTTCACCTTTAAGTTATCCCTGGTTTCAAGTACAGTACATGAGAAGGTGTCAATAATATTCGCCAGCAGGCAGTCCCACTGCAAACCCACACTCAAGCGACTGAATCAAGAGGCCATGCTGAGCCTCCAACAGGCTCTTTTAATAAGACGCTAACTGACTGTGTGAATAATTAACCTGCTTCTTTATATAGGGCAACATGACCATCTGCCTCAGAAACGGGTATTGTGAAGGAAGATGAATATCTCTGGTATTTCTGACCTCAAGAGTTCAGCTCATCTCCAACCTCGACCTCATTCTGCTGTGATATGCAAAATGCTACTAATTGGACCAGGTGAGACTGCGCTGAATCCCATGTATACCTTTCTTAAAATGTGCCTACAGCATATACTGCACATGATGCCATTGTGACTCCCTAAAGAGTATTACAACTACATAATGTGACCCGTTAATCAAACACGAGGGTTTCGAAGGAACCCCAAGTAAATGAGGAAATTATGTCACCTCAGGTTCATGGGAATATTTACTTTAAATTCTCTGAACAGCTTATTCAGTCCACAAGGGTGATTTCTTGGTTTTATTCAAGGCACACCAGCACAGACTAATTTTTAAGTCTAGGCACACCAGAGACCAGGCAGTAGATTACTGTTTATTTTTCCCCGAAAATGTTGTATTTTAGCGCTTAAGCATAATTACTGTGAAGCAAACTCATGAGGCGCCAAGCGCACGCTTAGCGAAAGCTCGTCTTCCCGGGCTTTCTCCGGGGATAGATAAATCTTTGCACACATAAATAATTAAGTGACATCAAATTTGTCTTTCTTTATCCAATAAGTTATCTGCAGTGGACGCGTGAAATATTAATGAGCTTGCATGCATAATTAATGCCTCTTTAATTATGCTCGACAGTGAAGCCCGTAGAAATTAATGGCGTTTTCACAACAGACATGCAATTTCAATTGTCCAGGAAAAGTTCAATTGAATCTAATCCTCCTGTCTGTAAGTGACAGAAGAAGAATTCTTGGGTGAAGTTTACATTAAGTGCATAATTGCTGGCAGACTCACCCATTCATCATAGTGACATTTTCCATTAGCTGAAGCAATGTGATACCTCCTTGCAGTTTATGCCTTCCCAGCCCAGCTCGGCCCCTCTCACATGCCATTTGAAAGCTCTGTTTACACACCTTCCTTCGTGAGTGCACTGTATCACTGGCTGTGTGTTTTTCTGCATGTCTTGTCAGACACATTTGCAATAGCGTTTCGTTCTGACAACACACTGTCAGCAGACTAACAGTAAAATGACTGTATTCGTAGTATAGTTTGAAGGTGAGCCCTCTGTTCAGCCTCACTGCTGCACTACTAATTTCAGCACCAAGGACAGGGGAAAAACAACAGGACATGGCAGATGGGTGGAGGAAATCACTGCTCAAGCCACTTCCAACTTGTCAGCTCCATCTACAAAAGAGACACTAGTGACTCAGCTGGCTGAGTAACCTGAAGGGAAAAACACTTCACATTGTTCGCTCTTTCATCTTCTCAGCACACACAAAGCAACTGTAAACTAGATCTCCCTGCACTGTGCATCCGCCCGAGGAGCATTTGTTTGCTTTGCAAACTTTTATGTCTCCATCAATGATGAAACATTCTGTTCTGCCATTCCACACTAAGAGTATCTATACTGTCTATCACAAAACTTGCTTGCTTAGTGAGCATAGTGGAGCACTTTTGCTGAACACAAAGAAAGATATTCTGAGGAATGTGGGAAACAGCAGTTCTGGGGCACCATTGACTTCCATAGTATTTTTTTTTTCCTACTATGGAAGTCAATGGTGCCCCAAAACAGTCTGGTTACAAACTTCCTTCAAAATATCTTCCTTTGTGTTCAGCAGAACAAAGACATTCATACAGCTTTGGAACCACTTGAGGGTGAGTAAATGATGACAGAATTTTCATTTTTGGGTGAACTATCCCTTTAAGACTGGTTTTGTGGTCCAGGGTCACATATAATATAAAACATATAATAATAACACACTGAGTGTCATTTGGATATTGTTTCAGTTTGCAAAAGTTGAATATAATGTAATATAAAATGATATAATATACATAGAAACATTTGCAAATAAGTAAAAAAACATATTGGGAAATTGTATCAGTAATGTATCAGTATTGTGGACAAGAGGTGTCTAGTATTGCTTTTTCAATATCATATTGGAACACAATGGTAAATTTGTAGACAGATGACAGACCTTGTTCCTAGATAATTAATTACCATACAAATGCATTAGTTTTGTCACTGTGAAGCCATGCAAATGGTCTTCAAGTTCCTCAGAAACAATTACTGAACAAAAGGCTTAAGTTGCACAATAGAAACTTACACAGAACTTATTGACTAAAGGTGCAATATACTGACATTGTAGGGGTAATGAGAAAATGCATGTATTGGGACGCACAAACCACTCTAGGTAGGTCATTATAAATCAAAGACATATACAGCAAGTTCAAGGAAACACGATTGAGTTATCGGAGAATGAAACAGCGAGGCATGGGTGTTGCTATAGATCTGCTGGTACAGCATGGTGCTAACAATGCCAAGGTCATGAATTTGATTCCCATTCCCACACATACACAAAGCGTAATACTTGAATGCACTGCAAAATGCTTGGAATAAAAGTCTGTCAAATGCATAAATGTAATGTAAATGAGTGAGAGGCGTACGTGTGATAACGGTTGCAGTAACAGGCTGGCTCCTTCCTTGGTCTTTCAAGGCCACCAGGTTGACAGTGTATTCTTCCCCAGGCCGCAGCCCTGTCTGGTGGAATGACGTGATGGTACTGGGTAGTTGTGCTGTCATCCCTCCATCATTGTCCTTTGACATGCACAAGACACAAACACATACGAAAATATCACATTTCACAATTCTGGCATCAGAGTGCAGGCAGGCATGCAGGAACAAACAGTACACCGCTCGAATCAACAGAGATTGTTTTCAGGAGGCAGTCGGCTGTGTAAAAAAAGAAGCTGCTGGAATTTCAGCATAGATGCATTTCGCCAGATGTTTGATGTATTGAATCAAGCCTTGTTTTTTCCACAACTCGCTTAGCAGAGCACTTTGTGAGTTTGATGCATCGCACCCCACAAGACATCAACTAACCTCCCCTGGAACGCTTATGAAATCAAGCAATATCAAAGTGCGAGAGGGTTTCTGAAGATGTGACTTCTAAAAAGCCTCTTTCCTTTTGTTCTTTGCCATTGACTCGGTGAACGCACACTTGTCCCTGCCCTCACATCCATTATGATATTGTGGACAATCAGTATGGCTCTTACGCTTTGCAGGATTAAATGCGCAGAGGATAGGACTTCCACTTCTAATATGATTTCCCCAGTGGCTTACTAGAGTTGGCTCTCATGCACAGTACTCTTAGCAGACCCTCTTACCGATGGAAGATGGAAGTACACCATGATCCCCCGCCCTCAACCGTCAGCTTCTTTGTATTCACTTCCTATTCTCCCGAAAGAGGCTTTTTACTTTGTTTCCAATGTATTTTCTTCTTTTAGTCCAAAAATGAAGGATTTATGAAACTCACTTTAATAAATTATACATAAATTTGGTGAGAGCTAAAAGAGTGGGATGAGACCCAGACTTCCCAGCATAGGACAGAAACTGCACTCTTCAAGGGGTCCTAAAATGTGTGGCTTTTACCCAGCTAAGCTCTCAAAACTGTCTGCAAATAGATTTGCCATCTCCTGGCTGAAGGAAATCCTTTGTGTGAACCATTTAAGCAAACCATAATCCTCACTTTACCAGTTTCCATTACACACAAGCACACCTCTGATATGTCTTTTGTTGGAGGGTATGAGTGTGTTTACAGATTCAATGGCTGGGTCTTAATAGTAACGCTACAACCAAACGAAATAAACAACGCCTCAGGGGCTCTGATGGGTATTTGTTATTATACATAGGGAGAGATGTTTCACCTCGATGGGAAATGACAGGTATGTTGCACAGGAGACATGCTGTTTTGCATACAGTGATGTCTCCCACAGCTATTTCATAATGAGGCACTGAGCACAAGCTCCACATTTTGCTGGCATGCAGGTGCTGGACGTTTTTCTTCTTCCTGTGAGGGTGCAGAATGCACATGCTGAAAATGTTTTGTCCTTTCTCCAGATGGAACATTTGAAAGGGGATTAGTGAGAACATCTCTGCCTGGATGTATTGTGTTTCTGCCATGATGCAGAATAATTCTCTTTCAAACAAGGGCAGATTGACATTTATCATGCGAGAGGCACCTGTCAGAATCCGAATCATCTTTGGCTTCAAAAAGCATTCATTTATCAGCTGTGCACAGATGTCTCTGAAAACCTTACATTGCAGTTTTCTTGTTTATTGTTGCGGAAATACAATGTGGCGGATGTTGAAGTCCACAACTGCTACCAGATTCCAGAACCTTAGTGTTGTTATGCCAGAAGCTACGGCAGGGGCAGAATCAAATGAAGTGTGACCTTCTAAGGAAAGCCTTACCTTGGGAATGAAGCTTATTTCCCAACCATCAAACATGTAGTCTAAGGGTTGCCACTGAACCTCCACGGATGTCTCCATGATGGATTTGAAGAGTAAACCGTCTGGATTTGAGAGATCTAAAAGGTACAGATTGATGCATTATTGGCCTCCGTCCTGTGTGTGTTCAATAAATCAACATTTTTCTCAGCCAAGGTGGATCTTTACTCTCTGCTTTTAGCTCTGTAAAAATAGAGCGGTGGATAAAGAGAGGTTCACTTTGCGGACATATGCAGGATTATTTTAGCTTTCCCAGATATTTTAAACATGCAATGCATCTTAAATCAGCTTACATGTATTGTATAAAGGATGCAGTCGGGAAACCCAAAGAATAGAAGTCAGGAAATAGCATTACAGTCATTTCACAGTGCACACAAGTGAACCTCCAACCTTTTCAGTGTCAACAATAGTAAGAGCCTCCAGAGGACTTGAAAATAATATAATGGAAACAATATAATAAAACACTATCTCTGCTGGAAGTGTTCTGCTGCGTCTATGTATATGATGACATAGAAAGGTTTGTAAGGAAGTGATAATGTACCATCATACAATAAATAGTACTAAATTAATTCTGACAGTAGTCTCTGTCCCTCTCCTTCTCACTAACCTACCTACACTACTGTTCGAATATATAATACTGTTTCTAAAAAATATTAAGCAGCATAACCTTTTTCAACATTGATAACAATAAGCAGCATTTTAGAGTAATTTCCAAAGGATCATGTGACACTGAAGACCAGAGTACTGCCATCACAGGAATACATTACTTTATATAATGTAGAAAAATAGAACAGAGTTATTGTAAATTGTTTTCACAAAGATTTCACAATATTACTGTTTTTACTGTATCTGTCTTTTTTCTCTTTATTTACTTCCTTGCTTTCTCTCGCTCTATTTATTCCTTCCTTGCGAAATATTTTCCCATTGATAACTGGACAGGATTTTGGCTATTGCAAGCATATCCTTCAATTGCAGAAAATTGGCAATAATGTTCAACATTAGTCTTATCTTTGTTACATTACAGAAATGATGGCTCCACTAGTTGAATATCTTAGAAGTCTAAGCAAATCCTCGATGCCTGCCAGATGCCACATGCAAATAGCAATTTCTTTCAAATTCATTAAGTTCCAATTATCTTTATTATCTCTGAATTACCTGCAAAAATGTAAGAGACAGAAGGCCAGTCAGTATTGCTTTATGATTGTCTGTAGAATGCCCAACTGGCTTTTCACAAATAATGGAATGTTTGTTATGATGTGTTCTATTCTAGGCTGAGGCATTTTGCTCAAGGCTGACAGGCAGTGACTGTATACGAAAGGCCCTCTAGCATTTTGCCAATCTGGCACTGCTACTCACCAGGTGGTGGGTGTCTAATCATATACTGTTGGCAAAGACAGCCAGTTGTTCCTCTGAAGAACTAACATGAGGTATGTGTGTGTGTGCAAATGGGACTGTGAATCAGTGTGTAATCTCTCATCCAGGTCTATTAAACCTGGGTCATGCTTGGGTAACAATGATGCACTTACAATGAAAATGTCATATTTAAGATCTTTGCAAAACACCTCAGACGTTTCAATTGAAAAATAGCCTTATCTGACCAAAACACAATGCTATTTGAATAAATGAGCTCTCAGGAGAAAAGTGTACTCACAGGTGGAGACTAAGGTGTTCATTGGGGCACTTATGATGCTGTTGATCACAGCGTACACATTGATGTTGTACTCCAGACCCGGCTCCAACCCTTTGATGGTGGTGTTGGTAACATTTCCTGGGACTCTGATCTCTAGTTGGACTCCACCAGGGGTTGTGGGGGCGTAAGTGATGAGATAGTCTGTCAGGATCACAGGCCCCTCCCATTCCAGATCAATGGTGTTCTCTGACACCCCCCAAACTTGCAGATTCATAGGCGGTGACACTGTGTATAAAAAGGCAGATGATATCACATGAATATGAATTATTCTGATCAAAAAGCAATCATTCTGAGGAGATGGTATGGAACATTTCTGATGTGATCTAACGCAAATCACGCGGCGAGCATTTTACAACTTTTCTTCACAGATTTTTAATAGACAGACAGAGAGACAGACAGACAGAGAGACAGACAGAACGGACGACAGAACGGACGACAGACAGACAGACAGACAGACAGACAGACAGACAGACAGACAGACAGACAGACAGACAGACAGACAGACAGACAGACAGATAGATAGATAGATAGATAGATAGATAGATAGATAGATAGATAGATAGATAGATAGATAGATAGATAGATAGATAGATAGATAGATAGATAGATAGATAGATAGATAGATAGATAGATAGATAGATAGATAGATAGACTGTGTTTGGTATTTCGCCTTCGGCCCAGTGTTTAATTTTGTTCGGTTTTGATTTCAGCCAAGAATTTTAATATACGGATAGGCAGACAGACAGTCCGTTCTGATTAACTCCTGTATTTAAATTCATATGTCTGTGAGCATGCATGTGTGTGTGTGTGTGTGTGTGTTTGTGTGCGTGTGTATGTGTTTGTGTGTGTGTCATTGTGTCTAGGGTTGGGGAAGGAAGCATACAACTGCAATAGTATCATAATAGATTGACAACAGATATAAGTAGAGTAAAATAAATAATAAATTATAAAAATCAATTAATAAAGACAAATAATAATAATAATATTAATAATAGAGACAACAAATGTTATTAGCAACAATAACCATAATAATATTAATCATAATGATAATAATAATAATAATAATGATGATGATTTCATCAAAACTGGGATGGATGGATGGATGGATGGATGGATAGATGGATAGATAGATAGATATATGGTTGTTCCAAGCCACATCTAGTATTATCTGACAATGATGTTCTGGTATGTAGTGAACTTGAAAAAGTTAGAAAATGTAGCTACTTATAAAACGAGTTCAGAGAATCCCATTTGGGCTACCAAAGAGACTAAAAACAACCCTGGTCTCCGGAACACATGAGACTTCTTCCTGATACTGGGCTCATAGGAGTAGCTATAAGTGTCCCACAGGGAATTGCTAAGGACTTGAGAAAGCAATTCAGCTCCTTCCACACGAACAGGACAGACTGGCGTTCCTTCTGGTCCCCCTCTACAACAGACCCCTCAAAATATAGAAAAAAGTGCAGAGTGCATACTAAACAAAATTTATCACTCTAGCATCTGTGTTTTTCACCCATATCTAGCTGCCAAGCTCCCCTTTTTATTTTCAAGGAGGAACAAGAGTCCAGGAAGCGGAGCAGATACAGTCTTAGACAAAAAGGGAGCAAAGGTCTTTCAGATGCATCGGGTGCTTCTCAGTTTCCACGTCTCACAAGAAAGTCTTATCACTTACAAACTTGTAAGCTGACATCAGTTATTTGAAAAGTCTTTCTACTGCAAATATATATATATATAATATATATATATATATATCAAATTTTGTGAATATTTTTTAAAATTTCATTCAGCAAAGCAGCACAAATTCTAACAGCAATTTCTCAGTCCATTCAAACTGGATTCATTCTCAGATTTGTACGTGCATTAGTATTGGCAGCCCTGCTTGTCTAGATTATCGATTGCCATGTACTAAAGCAACAATATGTCAGCTAACAGTCTTTCAGAATAGCTTAAAGATTATGTTTTGGCAAAGTGTGTAGAGTATAATTTGCTATTACTTATTTCATGATTACTTTTGTTGAATTATAGTAGAAAGACTTGTTAAAAGCAAGTCTTTGCCCCCATCGCTACCTGTTTACAAAATACCTTTTGCTTACATTTTTATCGGCCTAATTAAACAAGAAAATTGGATAGAGTAACCGAAAGAAAAGCTATATCCTAATTCATTCCCTTGATAATATGACGACCTAAGAGAGCAGAGAATCTTCAGAAGCTGTGTGGAGAGTAATAATTGAGCAGACACTCGCTGTATTCCACCACCTTTCGCATACAACACCCCACTATTTTCTCCTAATTGCAATGAAATAAGCAATTTTGCCTCCATTCAGTCTTGCAGAAAATGAGAGGGAGAGAACTGGGCTGGTAATATGATTTGCCCTTCCCTCTCCCACTCGTGAGATGACAGCTGTCTTCAGCGATGTGGGGTTTCGCCAGCCTTTTCCACGAACTAGCTGTGAACCGGAGTAAGCGTGATGGATAAATTGCTTCGGCCTGGTTAATTTGACACATCTTCCCCAGTGAATGTGACTTTTGACAAATGAATGGTGTTACACTGTGAGTTGTCACCAATTTTACAGCCATGACTGCAGGAGCGTAATGTGGGGTTTAGCATCTGTCGTGTGTGGCAGTAACTGGGGAATCGGTTACTCTTCTTCCCAGAGAGGATTTATATTGGAAAGAAAACATACCAGTTGCACATCACTTAATAAAGTGGCTTGTTTATCTGCAATTGGCTTAAACACTTCGAGAGAGAATATGCTATGAAAATTATGTTCATATTTTCTCAAACAAGCTTTTGTTATAGCTTAATTTCTTCTTTGATGGATTTTAAATGCTAAAAGAACACCAAGCGAGTCAGACATTAAATATTCACTTGCAATATATAAAGCAAAATGTGTGAATTATCTAGCACAAACTCATTTTCTTGGGTAATGGTTAAGTGCATCTACTGTGCCAAAATAGCAAGCTGTAATAATGATAAAACAATGAAAAAATGGTACTGTAAATGCTAACTGTCTTTAACTCCATGTAATGTATATACTGTAAATAGATTTAAAATATATTAAAATATTTTAGATTTAACAGAACAATACGTAATTTAGCTGCAAATTGTAATGAATATATACTAAAAATGTTTAAAATATGTATATAAATGTAAAAAATATAATAAAATTCCTTTCTTGCATCCTAAGTATGTTACAAATACATTTATATATTTATGAACCTAATAAAAATACCTTGCAATTGTACTTTTAGTATACTGAACTGGTATACTTAAAGTCTGCTAAATTAGAACAACTTATTTTGTGCACTTTAATTGTGGGGAAGTAGTGATGAAGTCCAACTAAATATAGAATTAAGTATATTTGATTGTGCTAAAGTGGAAATTGCAATTATACTTCAGGTACACTTTAAATATCTTGCATTAAAGACAGATATTATTCAAAGATCATACTCATCAATAGTGACATTAAAACATATTTTAGGCTTGATATTAAGAAATGTGCACTGTGCACAAGTGGTAGTCCAAATAAAGTTTAATTATAATTTTTATATCAAGTCTCAAGCAATTTGTCAGTAGTTATGTTAATAGATTTGAATTATACTTAGTATGAATAAATGTATTTCAAATATATAACTTTTTTACTAGAGTATTCAATGCATTTCTCATTTAACATAATAATTACTTTATCTTTTGGGGGGTAATTTCTCAGCCAAAATTGATGTGCGATTAATATGCCATTATTTAGATTAATTTGCACATCATGTAATTGATTAGATTAAAAAAAGCAATAACTTGACAGCCCTAGAAACAACTCTAAAATATACAGGGAATAAATGTCTGAAACTTTTGTCTACAAATTTTCTGGCAACAAGAACTACAAGAGTGTTTTTAGACATTGAACACTGACCTGAAGCGCAGTCATCTCCTGTATATCCCTCTTGACAGGCACAGAAACCATCCTTACACACCCCTTTCTGGCTGCAGTTATTAGCACAGAAGATGAGAGAGCAGTCTTCCCCCAGGAAGCCGGGTCGGCACTGGCAGGTTCCGTTCACACAGGTTCCTTGATCTGAGCAGTCGTTCAGACATCTGCCCAGCGAGCAGTCCTCTCCAGCAAAGGCTTCCTCACAAACACACTCGCCATCAATGCACAACCCCCTGTCAGAGCAATCACCTGGACATCGAGGCTCAGAGCAATTCTCACCGCCAAAGTTACGGTCGCATACACACTCGCCTTCGATGCAAATGCCCTGGCTGGAGCAGTCATCTGGGCAGTGGGGTTCAGAGCAGTTCTTGCCAATCCATCCTTCTTCACAAACACACCCACAAATCTCCATGCTGAACGTGCCATGGCCACACTGAGGGACGAAGTCCAAGCGACCTAAGATTGAACAAATATGTTGAAGTTAATTAAAGAAATGAACATGTCTGTCATCATTTATTTGATAACCCACATTGTTCAAACTATCTTCTTTCGTGTTCAGCAGAAGAAAGAAATTCATACAGGTTTGGAACAACTTGAGGGTGAGTAAATGACAAAATTTTCATTTTTGGGTTAACTATCCCTTTAAGTATATAACACTTAAATTATTGACTGTTTTTCACACAAGGCTATCATTGTGTTCTGAAATAATTCATACCACTTTTATCATAATTTTATAGTGCTTTTTTTTGGTCATCTTGGTCCTTACTCAGTATCCTGGACACTCTTTTAGACATATCTTTAAAAATGACTGCATTTCCCTCAGAGGAAACCAAGTCAAACAGAATTGGAACAAAAGGTTGGTAAGTAAATAATGACAGAATTCACACTGGGTGAGATATTCACTAAGCATGCATAAACATTGTTTTCTCAAATACACAATCATATACATACATTCTGCTCACATATTATTGTAGCCAAGTTTGTGCTGATTACAGTGTTATTAAACTTTAGCCACTAATATGTTTATATGCAACTGAAAAAAAGCACAAATGTCAGGGCATGTCAAAACTTCTTCAGGGCCCCAAAACACCCTCGGACCCCAGAGGGTTCATTTCTATCAGGTTGGGCTAAAATTAACCTTACGTAAAAAATAGAAAATAAATAAATAATAATTCTGAGGCAATATCTTGCAATCTTATTAGCTCCAGCACATGTAGCCTGGTTTGATTCAGCAAACAGAGGACTTATCAAAGGCTTGAGGGGAAGACCTCTCCAGCAGCAGTGCTGTAATTAATCTAGTTCACAATCTAACCTCATTTGTATAGCTTAATATGACTTTCCCTTTACTACTGCAGTGTTTCAGCTGTTTTTAGCTGCCCTGGAGGGGCTCCACAGCCAAGGTTTGCAGGTGTGAATCCACTCGAGTGCCCCTTTGAGACGTTAAACAAGCACAACACTACCACCGTCCACAGTTCTGTTGTCCCTATGGGTCAATGCACAATATAGTCTCTACTTCACTTAGCACCGCAGTCACATCATAACCGACAGAAGGACCAGGATGCACTTTTGTTTCATCCATTGGGTACAATGAGCCAAAAGCCACTTGAAATGGATTCAAGATTAAAAAAGATGAGTTTGATTAATCCATTATAAAACATCAAGGGGCGGTAGATACACAGTCTGCATATAATACATCCATGCTATTTGATTATGAATATTTATCTACAGCAGGACATATTAACTCTTTCATACAAGATGAAAAAGGATCCATGGGTGAGACAACTATCACAGGATAACACAGTATAATACAAAGAAAAAGTAGAAACTGTTTTCTGAGTTCCAGTGAATGGTTCTTAGATAATACTTCACTAATTCAGTGCTATTTGAGTCTGACTAAGAAGCAAGTTTTTTAATTAAAATTAGTCAGTTAAAAATTTTTAAGCTTAACTTATTGTTAACAGTTTTAGATTAAAGAGAAGAGAAAGAGAAAGTGATTTTCTCTTTTTATTGTCAATCTTGCTGATTAATATCCTCTATTTACCCATTTTGTACGTATATGTAATCCAAAGGCATATGATAAATGAAATTAATTCACAACTATTCAAAGATTTGGGGTTGGTTGTTTTTGTTTTTGAAAGACTATGCTCATCAAGGCTGCATTTATTTGATCAAAATACAGAAAAAATAAATGTTTTCTTATTTTAATATATTATAATATGAAATGTATTCCCGTGATGGAAAAACTGCAATTTCTGTAGTCATTATTCCAGTCTTCAATGTCAATTTTCAATTATTTTTAGTAAAGCATACAAATAGCTTTAGCAAAGCATGTGTTGTACATACACATAGGTACAATAAGGAGCAACAACTAAATAAATAAAAAATTAAGTAAAATACATTGACAAAATCATTCATGGTTTTGTCTGATCTCACCCTAAAGTAATATATTTAAAATACATTTATTTCATACTAAGTATAATTCAAATCTACCATATACTGACATATCGCTCAAGAGTTATACTGCATACAAGTTATAATAAAACTTTATTTGGATACTACTTGTGCACAATGCACATTTCTTATTATATTAAGCCTAAAATGGGTTTTAATGTCACTACTGATGAGGATAGTATTATCTTTGAATACTATCTGTCTTTAAATGCAAGATATTTAAAGTTTACCTGAAGTGTACTTACAATAGTTTCTTTTTAGGACAATCAAATATACTTCAGTATATCTTTAGTTGAACTTCAGCACTAATTCCGCACAATTAAAGTGCATTACGTAGTACGTACAAAATTAGTCCAGTTCCAGACTTTAAGTGTACCAGTTTAGTATACTAAAAGTACAAATGAGGGGTATTTTTATTAAGTACATAAATATGTAAATGTATTTGTAGTATACTTAGTATGAAATAAATGTATTTCAAATAAAGTTTAGTATATTTATTTTTCACTAGGGCATCCTTGGCTGAAATGAGTTTGAAATACTTGGTTTAAACTGCTTGAACATTTTTAACTAATCTTGTTTTTTGGATCATTGTCTGTTATATAATGAAAATACCATAACAGTAAACATGCTTGCATGAACAAATCCAGTCAGATCTCAGAAACATCACTTTTTTTATATATAATACTGCAGGATATGCAAGCAATGTGTATCCACCTCAAAATTTAAAACTTACCTATAACAGAGCTCTCTCCGCAGCAGCTGGAGCTACACTGCGCTCGAAGCAAGGACACCTCCCTCTCCAGCATCTCTATGCGGTTAGCCAGCTGTTCCATGGCTGCAGCCGCAGGACAAGCACAGGCCTGCTTTGGGATATTGATGCGATGGGTGAAGGTCACCTGGCTGTCCGAGTCCACTGTCTCTTCTGTGTACTCTGTCGGCATCTTGTCACTCCCAGCTGTACCTTTGTTTGTCCCTGGCCCTGGTACCGTGTCTAGGTCCACTGAACAGAGTGACTCTAGTGGTACATTGATGTTGTATACATGATTGAAGATCATGGCCTGGGTCTGGTTGCTAGAGGGACCCCCTCCTTCAGGAACCTGTCGCCTCACTCTTGTGGTCCTCACTAGTTTGTTGGTGGGGTTAGGAACAGCTTGAATCCCAAAGAACAGTAAAGCCAGGCTCATCATTGAACCTTGTATTGCCATGGTGCACCCCCACATCACAACTCGGGCACTAGGGCGAGATCATTAACTCCACAAATAGACCTTTGATTGGCACTGTGAACAAAAAGAGACTATTTTTAGCACTAGAAAACAGGAAAGAAAATAGCAGATCTTAACAATAGCAATATTTTTACTGGCCTCAACCTCAATATATACATATTATAAATAGGCAAGCAGTTTTGTGCTAGAGTTTATAACATTACAATTAGTCTATTTAATAGCCTTTAGTAACTTTTTATTAAAAATATCTGACCACTGATTGACCAATCGGGTATTCCAGAGTCATGTAATTCATCCTACATACAATTGCAAGCATGAGAGGCGGGTGTCAATCGCACTGACAGGTTAGTCAGCCAATCACAGAAATTAAGAGAACGTGATAGGCGGGCATTATACAACTGACAGGTCATTGAGCCAATCATGACACTGCCTTCTCTCATGTGACTTTTCACCTGTATCTGGCCTGCCAGAAGTAAATGGAGACCAAAAGAGGTGCTGTCAAAACACTGACATTGTTGTAAGACAGTTATTTTTTTACAAAAAAGTTTTAAGTATTAAGTAATGCTAAAATTAGTTCAAAATACAATATAAACATTAGATTAAAGTTCCCCTATTATGGGTAATGAAAGGTTTATATTTTGGTTTTGGGAGTCCCCAATAACAGGTTGACATGCATGCAAGGTCAAAACAAAACTTTCATAGTCTTATAATATGCATTTAACCTATTTTTACCTTACTTGCTCAAGGACTCCCAATTTCCAAACAATTCGCTCAACGATTCATTTTTCCTAACCCTGCCTTTGCGTGACGCTAATCTGCGGTGATTGGTCCGATTGCTCTTATTTCCATTTCATCTTGCCTGTAATGTCTGATAAAGCAGTGTTTGTGAGTGCAGTGCTGCTTTGTGTACAGCCGTTAGCGGGGAAACCGCTATTGTACTGCTCCAAAAGTGGCACCTAGTGGCAAAGAATGAATTTGAAAAAATGTTTGAAAAATGGTTCCTTGCCAACTAACTGAAATAAAAGAAGTTTAGGTTTCAGTTGAAGCACTAAAATGACTAAAACTGTCATTTCAAAAAATGACAAAAGCACAAAATGTAATAAAACTAAAAATAAAAAAACTGGAAATATAAGAATAAAAGCTAGTAATAAATATAACAATAGTATATACATAATTCTAAAATAAAACTGTTAGACACTGTTTCATACAGTTTTGCCTGTCTGATTTTTATCCCTCAGAGAAAATGCCCTGCTGCAAAATATTATCATTTTTAGCTAGTGCTTTCAGGACTATTAAGTAATTCTTCCAATTTCATCAAATCTAGACAATGTTTTTTGGTGACATATAAATCAGCATAATTCACAAGAACAGTCTTGAGAAATCCAAATGTTTTTGGGAAGTGCAGCTCATCCAAACTGTCTCACACTGGCCACGTTTCATCAGGCCCTTTTTACTATTGAGCCCTGAACCTAATAAAGCAGAACTGTTATTGATTCCATATTTTGTGCTGAAATTATTTTCTTATAATTGTATAGACATTTAACCTATAAGCTTACCCTACAGCATGAGAAACATTTGAGTAGTTCGACTGGGAATTTTGTTGATATGGTTCATTGATTCAGTAGAGACCTATGTATGGCATTTTCTTTAAATCATCCTTAATCCCTTATCAGCTACAGAACTCAGGACAAGAGCAAACTGTAAAATGAATCACTGAGTCAGACTGACACCTGGGCTTTTGGGCTATGGACAGAGTGATAATCTCCTCTGACATTTTCTACTTTTAATGGACTGGCAGACATAGTCTTCCCTACCGAAGAAACTCTTTTTGTTGCTGCTCAATCACCTGGATAACAGTAGGAGACTTTAAAGTAAATGTATAGTGCGCTATAATTTCTTATAGGAGAAGAATTCATACGTAGAGAACAAAGCATCCATCCATCACTTCAGTCCTAATCACTCCACTTTAAACTAGCAATCTAAATGTACTTTCAGATTAATTACTAAAGTCTACTGAATATGTGTCACAAAAGAATGAATAGTTAACTATAGGCTTGTGCAGTCATATATTCCACACACTGTGACATCTTATTTCTATCTGTCGGAGCCTGGGGTGTGTCTATGCGGGTTGCTCTCGTTTTATTTGTGGCACTGGACCCTGGAGCAGGTGGCTCGTTAATTCCTAGTGGCAAACTGCACAGAAGTGGTCTGACATTACGCAGCCAATTTCACCCTCACACCTTCTATAGAAATATAGTCTGATGAAACAAAAATTCACAAATATTAGCCAAAACAATGCCAGTTGTGAAAACACAAATGCCAAATTTTTCTCACCCTTTGGTCATTCAAAATGTAAATGAGCTTGGTTCTCATCTGACCATATTTAAAGAAAGTAGCATTAGATAACTTGCTCACCAATGGATCCTCTGCAGTGAATGGGTGCCGTCAGAATGAGAGTCCAAACTGCTGATAAAAGCATAATCCACAAGTAATGCACACAACTCACAAGTCATGTAATGCTAAATTTCTCTAAATCTGTTTTGATGAACAAATAAACTGATCTACATTCTGGATGGCCTGAGGGTGAGTACATTTTTTAGCAAATTTTCATTTTGGATGAACAACTCCTTTAGCAGCCAAAAATGTCCTTTTCCCTGAAGTGTTAAGTGTTGAGAAATGTCTTTCCTGTAGTCTAGTGTCACTCTCTTTCTCTGTCTCTCTTTCTCTCATAAAGTATTGTTACATTTTTATACATGCCGCCTTCAAAGGAGAAGTCAGACCAGGTCACGCAGACAACTCTGTGTTTCTCCTGTTATAATGGGCGGATGGGAAACTTTTCTCTGACTGGAGATCTTGGCAATGCCAAGCAGCCCATAGCCTTTGAAGAGAATGAGTGCCATCACGCTGAATGACGAAGAGGCTCAATTAGGAGAGCTCTCAATTAAATACGACAGGGAAGACCATGGGGCCCTTTGACTGTGCACTTTCCCCAATATCCTAATTTATTTTTGAACAGCACATGTTTCTTGCTGGGATTTTTCTTTCAGTCACTTAATGGTTGTCCACATGGTAGAACCGCAATCAGAACTAACAGTGCAGTGAATGAAAGGAGTGAAAGGAGCGCAACAGTAAATTCTGCATCACAGGAATAAATTACACTTTAAAATATATGAAAATAGAAAACAGTTATTTTGAATATAGAAATGGGAGCAGAAGAGACATGTTTTAAAAACATTAAAAAAGTCTTACCAATCTGAGTCATTGGTAATGAAAATAAGAAAATAATTTCTTGAGTTGAAAATTTATTTAATCAATGCCAACCCTTTTGGATCCCAAAAATATAACTTCAATTCAATAAATATCACTTCAATAACTGTCTGATTCAGCTCAGCTACCAAATCTGACCTCAGAAGACTACGGAGGGTAGTCCGGACTGCTGAGCGAATCATTGTACAACCCTCCCCACTCTCCAAGAAGTGTACTCATCCAGAGTGAGCAAAAGGGCTGGTAAAATCACTCTGGACCCCTCACATCCAGCACACTCCCTATTTGAACTGTTACCGTCTGGTCGGCGCTACAGAGCTCTGAGAACCAGAACGACCAGACACAGAAACAGTTTCTTCCCTCAGGCAATCCATCTCATGAACACTTGACAATAAAACACGGAACACACAACTCTATTATTTATTCACCACTTGCTTACTTTTTTATTTATCTAATTTTTTCATTTCAAATTTGCACATATCAGACCTGTACATACATAATTGTCTATATTATATACTGTGTTTTTGCTGTTTTGTACATTGCCTATTTGGATATTTGTATATTATTCTTTATTATCTGTGTCCTGTCCTGTTGCTGTCTCTCTGTTGCATTGTGGAGCTTCTGCCACTAAAACAAATTCCTTGTATGTGTAAACATACTTGGCCAATAAAGCTCATTCTGATTCTGATAATTATAATGTATGTATTAACAAGTTAACAAAAAATAGAAAGAAATAATAATACATTGATTACTGTTGTTATTGTTAATTAAAACCATTAAAAATAATTGATGAAAAACATAACATAACATAAAGAACTTAAAAACTTAAAATAGTTAAACAAGTTGAAATACTAAAATGACTAATACTGAAATAAAAATAAAAAGGCTAAATAGAATAAAAGCCAATTCAAAATATAAACAAATACTATAATAGTATATAATTAATTGTAATGTAATACTGAAATCGACTGAAATCCTTATAGTTAAAATGTATACATTTTCCCTGGAAACGAACTACAAATCTAATATTACAGAGCCAAGCAAATAAATTCAAGATTTTTTTTTTGATCAAAGATTGGTCTGCAAATGTTCTGTTTCTAATGAATGCACGTGATGCTGTAATTATGTGAAAGAAGAATACATAGTGGAAAGAGATGTTATAACTAAGAAAAGAACAATTGCATCATTATTGCCTAAATTACACATTAAAAGCGCTGATGTAACATCCTGTAATGTATCACCCCTGTTCCTTGGCATTTAAACAGCATTATCTGCTTTGTGGTGAAGGCTCTGGAGCTGTTGTTATACTGATGATAAGCATTAACCTCCTTTAGAACTATGTTAAGCAATACAGAGAGTTGTGGCTGCCAAATATAATGGCTTTATTATTATAATTTTTGAAGAGACATAAAATTGACAAATTTAAAGAAAGATATTAAGAATGCAAAACAATTCTCATCGCTGAAAAGAGCTTCACCTTCTTTTGGTAAAATGGCTTATTCTTGTTTTTTTAAAATAAAACCACCTGCACCACCATTGAGATGATGACAAAATAATTTTAGTATTTCAAATCTCTTTCTTCCTCTTCATCGAGAGTTACATTTGACTCATAAAATTGAGACATAACAACTAAAAATATGAATTTTACCAAATACAATGTTTAGTAGCTAATGAACAACCAACCAACAATCTAACCTAAGTAACTACCAGCTGGTCTAACCAGCTTCTGGTGTTTAGATTGTTTTTTTGAACATGCTGGCCAGTCAACCAGCCAATGACCAAATTGGACGAAACAAATCCCACAAATACCAGCTTAAGCTGTATTTTCCATCAGTGCACATGCCTGAATCGAATGAAACCTTGTGATGAGATCATTTTCACCTGCAAGACACATCATTGTGACACATCACATCATTCATTCTTCAAAGAACACAAACACACCACTGATTTTAATGTCAGGGCTGACATGAATTACATGATGAGTATTACATGATATCAGATAATTATGTCTCTTATAGATGTTCTGGTGATATGACTCCAGAAATGACCGTATTTGTAATTTTCATGCAGTAAGCTGATGGATGCCCACATGTCTTCAAGGAGTGCTGGTAATTCTCCGGTGTCCTGCATGACAGTTCTCCTATGGTAAATGCTTGTTGTGTTCTTAAGCCATGATTTGTTTAGAGAGGAAGCAGAGGAATTTTAAAAAAACTGAGCGTGCACAGCAGAGCTGTGATAAAGACATGTAGCCCGCATGATGTTAGGGCATCAGGAGGTCAACAAAAGCTTTAACCTCTCGCCAAGATAACAGATGGGAATGTTTGTTGGCTTCGAATTGCATTTGGAAAAGACTTGTTGATAATGGAAAGATAGCAAGGAACATTACTGTGCACTGTTGCTTTAAGAGCTACAGTACAGTGGCAACATGATGTAAACGGTCTTTAACTGGTCTTAAAGAGTGAAAAAGCCACAATAGATGCAACTGGATAAGATAACTTTGAAACAGCTACAATGTCTGCCTGACACAGTTTTAGTCGAGAGTGAAGACTGCTGATTTTCTGAGCAAAATAACAGACACAAGGCTTCAATGAAACCCTTTTGCTTTTTTCTCAGCTTTTCAAAATTCCAAGTCTGTTTTCACATTAAAATGAGAACAAGATTTCATGATGTAAACACAAGTGTCTCTGCATCAAAGCAGAGTCAGTTTTTTTTTATCATTCATCATTTTAAGTGTATTCAGTGGCGGATCCTGGCAGACAGTTTTCAGATCAACATTCACATCTCTATCACTCACCAAATTTCTCTCTGTTCTGCTTGCGGCTTAAATTAACTGTGTACAGGCGGGTGTCTTTTTATCGGTTGCTGTCTGTTGGCACACACTGAAGTAGTCTGCGCATTAAAAAAGTGTCTTTATTTGATAAAAGTCAGTAAAAATCAAGTTAATTAAATAAAATGTGCCATTGATACATTTTATGCAGTTGCAGTTTTCCTTAGTTTATTAAAATGTATATTCCTCCAAGATTTGAACCCAAGACCTTTATCACACATATAGCAGCTCTCACTGTTGTACCAATGAGCTGTGCAATGTCACTAAGACATTTTTTAAAATAGATTAATTGTATTATTTAACTGTACATGATTAAAATGCATGCTTTCAACTGCATTGTTCATTGTTTAACTACTTTTAAGCTATTCTTATGAAGTGGTAACACTTCATGTCTGTTGGGAGACCACCAACGTGTTAGCAGATATTAACCATGCAGTCTACTAATACTCTAATGACTGGTAGCTGACATGTATTTACTTATAGTTAGTAAAATGTCAAAAGTAGACTATCAAAATAGTGTTATCACTGCTTCATAAGAGTGGCTGAACAGTAGTTGAACTTCTTTTAATCATGACTAACTTCGAATTTTACAAGCGACAGTTTCAGTGCAGTTTTCTGGTCTTAAATCTACCTTTTCCCTCATTTGACATGGTGTTTCCAGCTGACCAAAGTGTATCTGGCAGCAGGTTAGTAGAGTTCTTCCTTTATTTCAAGTTCGTCTAATCTAGTATCGCTTTGTCACGTCTGAGAGAACATGAGGAGCAGTTCCCCTAAGAGACAGCTATGCCTCATCCATCTCTTTATCCCTCTCTAGAGAGACATCTTTCTCTCTGTCTCTCTTACTTCGACATATTTTTCGCACATTGCTTCCTGTGGTTTCTTCTGCTTGCACCGGCTAGATTGACATGAAGAGATGTCTGTGTTGCCTGTACTAGGAGCTGTCCTATGACTGTGCAGGGTGAGTGTTAGCCTCAGTGAGACACAAACACAGGCGGATGGGTGGGGGTTTTGTAACCCCTATTTATGCAGGTTAATGTGCAAACACCTCGACGTGGAGACTGCTGCGCATGCTGGCCTCGGCCTGGCTCGCAAATGCCCCTGCAACAGAGCTCAGCCCCGCAACATTAGCATTCTATTCTCATTATTTCGACAGTGCCTGCCAAATTGCCTTGTCTTTCAGGATCATTGGACACTGTTCATTTCCAGCACCTGCGACCCAGCGGGTGTTACTTCACAGCCTCCTTCTCACTCGCACTCCCAGAGTTCCCAAGGCAACGTGGATTTAAGCATGTTGGGACACAATGAAAACGTGTTTAAAGAAAGTATAATGTGAAGGCCACACTCCTTTTCACCAAAAGAGCTGTCAGACGTCTACTACTTTTTATTTTCCAAGAAATAAGCATTTATTCCATTATTCAAATAAATAAGCATTTGTTATTCTATTATTAGAAATAAGCAATTGTTATTCCATGTAATTACTGAACAATCTCATGCATGACTTATTGAAACTTTAAAGAATTTTTTTTTTATTTTACTTCAAAATAAGAATATATTTATTAATAATCTTCTCTATTTTAATTGTCCCTTATTTTTTCTGTCCATTGGCTATGTTGAATTTATATTGTCATAAATAAATTATTAGTTATAGATAGGCTATTAACTAAAGATAAGGGTCAAAGGTCAAGCATGTGATGTTTGCATGCAAAATCACATGTTTAAAAATGCCTTTGAAAGATCTGTCCATCTTAATTAAAACACATAATTCAATATGTAAATTGAAACCCCCCCCCCATATTAACTATTATTTTTTTACTGAAGAACTTATCGTTTTTTGAAACTTTTGGAATCACAAAATGAGTAATTTATTTAATATATTGATATATTAATACTCCCAGTTCTGTTAATAAAAATGTTTGAAAATTTGAAAAAAAAGTATATATATTTATGATTGAAGGCCAGCATCACATCAATACTACTGATGTCTCTATTAAATTGTTTTCTCCCCTTAATATTTAACAATTGACTGTAGCCATTCAGCATTTCAGTATAACTGAGAGCTATCAATTTGAACAGTTATTAGATTTAACTTCTAATTTAAGTGAACTGAAAACAATCTTCACATGAACCCATTGTAATAAATGGCATATTTAGCTACTTGTGCCCTTCAGCAGAAATATACAGAACATGACCAAACACTAAATTCTAAATTAAATATAGGAAGAGGAACCCCTTAAAGCTATAAAAGTTATTGATTTCCTTTTTTTTCTTTTGTTCTTGGATTAATAGACATCACAGCAGCTGGTTTTTATCTTATTTGCTTGCTATTGCTTTAAAAGCTGCTGCTGCTGAACGTGACGCGGATCTGACATGCATCTTATTTTCTCACAAATCTCTGTACCTTTTCTGACCCACTTCAGGTCTTAAAGTCTCTACTAATGAGCGGACGAGTTGAATGGTGTTTTAGATGGGAGACGGTGCTGGGGTGCCTCAGGACAGTTTTTAAAACCATTTCAGAGACATGTTCTTAAATGTGACGCATATACTGTATTTGGTTACAAACAAGCAAGATTTCTGGCTCTCACAGACCTGTAACTTCTTTAAGAGGCTCCTCTGTCCTCCACTCATTACCTGTATTAATGGCACCTGTTTGAACTCGTTATCAGTATAAAAGACACCTGTCCACAACCTCAAACAGTCACACTCCAAACTCCACTATGGCCAAGACCAAAGAGCTGTCGAAGGACACCAGAAACAAAATTGTAGACCTGCACCAGGCTGGGAAGACTGAATCTGCAATAGACAAGCAGCTTGGTGTGAAGAAATCAACTGTGGGAGCAATTATTAGAAAATGGAAGACATACAAGACCACTGATAATCTCCCTCGATCTGGGGCTCCATGCAAGATCTCACCACATGGGGTCAAAATTATCACAAGAATGGTGAGCAATAATCCCAGAACCACACGGGGGGACCTAGTGAATGACCTGCAGAGAGCTGGGACCAAAGTAACATAGGCTACCATCAGTAACACAGTACGCCGCCAGAGACTCCAATCCTGTAGTGCCAGACGTGTCCCCCTGCTTAAGCCAGTACATGTCCGGGCCCGTCTGAAGTTTGCTAGAGAGCATTTGGATGATCCAGAAGAGGATTGGGAGAATGCCATATGGTCAGATGAAACCAAAATAGAACTTTTTGGTAAAAACTCAACTCGTCGTGTTTGGAGGAGAAAGAATGCTGAGTTGTATCCAAAGAACACCATACCTACTGTGAAGCATGGGGGTGGAAACATCATGCTTTGGGGCTGTTTTTCTGCAAAGGGACCAGGACGACTGATCTGTGTAGAGGAAAGAATGAATGGGGCCATGTATCGTGAGATTTTGAGTGAAAACCTCCTTCCATCAGCAAGGGCATTGAAGATGAAACGTGGCTGGGTCTTTCAGCATGACAATGATCCCAAACACACCGCCCGGGCAACGAAGGAGTGGCTTCGTAAGAAGCATTTCAAGGTCCTGGAGTGGCCTAGCCAGTCTCCAGAACTCAACCCCATAGAAAATCTTTGGAGGGAGTTGAAAGTCCGTGTTTCCCAGCGACAGCCCCAAAACATCACTGCTCTAGAGGAGATCTGCATGGAGGAATGGGCCAAAATACCAGCAACAGTGTGTGAAAACCTTGTGAAGACTTACAGAAAACGTTTGACCTCTGTCATTGCCAACAAAGGGTATATAGCAAAGTATTGAGATGAACATTTGTTATTGACCAAATACTTATTTTCCACCATAATTTGCAAATAAATTCTTAAAAAAATCAGACAATGTGATTTCCTGGATTCTTTACCCGCATTCTGTTTCTCATAGTTGAAGTGTACCTATGATGAAAATTACAGGCCTCTCTCATCTTTTTAAGTGGGAGAACTTGCACAATTGGTGGCTGACTAAATACTTTTTTGTCCAACTGTAGATAAAGGTTTATCTTTGTCTCATCAGTCCATAAACACAGTTCCAAAACTCTTCTGGCTCACCTTTGTGCTTTTTTGCAAACTCTAATCTTGCCTTTCTATTTTTGGTGCTGGTCAGAGGTTTGCATCTTGCTGTGTAGCATCTGTAATTCTGTGTCAAAGTCTCCTGAGGACAGTAAATTGTCAGAGCGTCACCCCAGCTTTCTGGAAGTTGTTGGTGATTTTACAGACATGTCTTTTAGGATTCATTTTCACAACTTTTATGATTTGTCTGTCATCAACTACTGTTGTTTTCTCAGCCGATCAGGTCGTTGTTGGTTGCTGGTGGTTTCCAAACTCTTGATTTCTCCATACCCTTTGTTTTTGCTAGAGCTCTAACTGACTTCCTCTTTTCTTTTAGCATCCAAATTGTTTGCTTTTCTCTCAAAGTCAGCCCCCTCGTCTTCATCTTGTTTTGTGTGTGTGTCATCATCGAATGCAAGACTCAGAATGCAGGAGTAATGGATATAACTGATGTGACACATTCCCTGCTTTTAATATCTGAAGAATTAATGCAACAGGACCCAACTGATCACTTAGAAAGAGCTGTGAGGCAACTGTTCCAATACTTATGCTCACATCAGATAGGGGGATGAAACTCTAAAAGTGCTGAAATTCTTAGCTGGTAAAACATTTGTGTTAAATCACCCAATAATAAAATGTGACATTCTGTAGTTTTGTCTCATATTCATCTTTTAATCATATTTGTAAATGTCTTGACTCCACAGCCAACAGAGCAATTTTGTCTTTACTGTTACAATACTTTTGGAGGGCACTGTATATACAGTATATCATATATCATATCATATCATGTCCATATTGTTCTAAAGCATGAACAATATATGGACTTTGAAGAAACAGCTGTGCTTTTGTTTATGGAAGAAGTGTTTTTGTTTATTTTTTTCAGCTGTCCATTTGTCCTTGCTCGGTTTGCGCCTGCCAATTTCTTGCTTGAGTGAATTGTGAATAGAGAAATGTGTTTGACTTAATTTTATGCTTGAGTTTTCATTTTCATTTCAGAACAAAGTGGGAAACTGTTGAGTTTAGACCTGGCTTGGGTTTAGAGTGATTCATAATAGAAAAAAAAAATATTCAAAATGTGTGTACTGTCATGCTGGTACAATTCTGAATGTAAAAGGGAAGACTAAAGGTTTTTTTCAGCCACTATTATAAGAAACCGGCAGGTAAAAATGCATGCCATCAGACCAAATCCTTCAAGTAAAGGGAGAGAGAGAGAGAGAGATGTTCAAAGACTTCATTTACATTCTAGAAGCTCCCTGTGCACAAAAATGTCAATCCAGTCCCTCAATCCACTCAGGCCTCAGAATAATTGCTCATAAAGTGCTCCACTATTCTCAGCATGCAGTGCTGCCAGTTCAAGAAAACCGCCATTCAGACTCAGACAAAATTCCAAATGGAAGAACTGGCTTGCTTTCAATTCATGAGCTGAAAATGGAATGGAATTCAGAAGAGTTCACTAATTTGAGTTTACAATTTTTCTTAACTAATTAAATGAACTAATACATGCTGTCAGAACAGCACCACAAATTATCTATTTTGAGTACATTTTAGAAAAGTGTTGTTCTACCATAGTCTACAAAAATGAAAGTTTAATATAATGAAATACATTGATTATTAAAATCATATATCGGAATGATAACATATTTATCAGTAAGTCATACTGAAAAGTTAGTAATGTGCATACACAAAATAAATGTACATTTACAACAGTCCTTAAATTCAAATTTGATGCTTTCATTCAAAAATATTTTCATTTCACCATATTGCTTCCTCGATTCAAATTCAAGAACTGGATTGGAGCATTTAAGACACTCTCAATTGATTTCTGGATGGCACACAACCCTGCTGTTACCATTTCAGGCTGGTTTTTCTCTTGGTTGTCTTGAAAATGATGCACAGGTGTTTTTGTTTCATTTTTATACCAAAGGCTGGGTTAGAGTCAAACTCATCATTATGATTTTTTGGCAGTCCTGGTACAATTGCACAACCATTATGACCACAAAACGATAGCTATTCACAAATAAAAAGTAAAATAAAATTTCTTCACAGGAGTTTTCTGCTTTTTTCTGGGTTACACCTTGAATTATTGCATCACTGAGTGCAATGAAATTCTTGCTATGTATGTAGTAATTGTGCAGAGCGAGTTTGGCAAGATATGAATTAATAAATCTTTCACAACTTTTCTGATACATCCGAAGCTTCTACTACCTCTCAGGCAGAGTGTTTATGGTACTATCATTGCCTTTGCTCTCCCTATTATGATTCTCTCTCCTATATATCAGTGAATCAAATAATTTATCAGGGGCTACGTTTGACAGGAAGTATGATACCCTCTTCCCTTTAAGTGCAACCCCCTCTGAAAGAGCTATTCTCTGCCATCCCTCTCTGAAGAATGTTTACCTTTCATCTTTTTCTCTCACAACCCTCTATTTATTTTACTCCCCAAACTGACAGTTATTGTTTGGCTTTCATAAAAGACAGAAATGTCTCTGTTCTAAGATAGACAACAAAACACAAGATAATTTCAGGGAGTATCAGAAAAAGAATGAATTACCTAGAGGTCAAAGTAAACTTGAGTATTTTGATTATTTATTTCCACTGTCAGTACACCCTGTCACATCTAATAAGTACAGTATATATTCTGTGCATGTAGCAGCACTACTTTGTTGTGTTTACATTATTTGAAGTGTAGTTTTGTTGTTCGTCCTTGTTCAGGGGTGATTTTTCCCCTATTTTATGATGTTTATCTCAGATTTCAACCAGTATGGTATATTTACAGCCCTGCTACATAAGATCTGATAGGATAAACTTTCTATAATTTCACTGGAGAAACCATATTTGGCAGAATTTATCTGATTTCTGATATACTGTATATCATAGTTGAGGTTTTTAAGTAAACATGCGGTGGACTGAGATATCCACATTTAAATGGAAAGAACTTCACATTTTAGAGTAAGAAATAACTCTGAGACTAAAGAAGGTATTTTATGAAATTATATATTATATATTATATTATATATATATATATATATATATATATATATTTAAAAAATTGTTATGACAAATAAATGCACATTACTGTAACTGTGTCATCCTAAGAAACAGACATATATTTATATAAAATATAGATTTTTATTTTTTACATTGCAGTAATATTTCACAATATTTCTGTTTATTACATTTTTGGACAAATAAAAATAGGCTTGGTGAGCACATGAGATATATATTAGACATTGGTGTAAGGTAGATCTTTGATAAAGTGAGATTGTGGATGCCAGAGAAGCACATTTGGGATATACACATCCTTCAAAAAATTGAATGCCTCAGTGATGGTCCAAATATTCACAAACCTTTTGTTTTCAGCACTGTCAAACAAAGTTAAGTCTTTGATCTCTCTAACATAACAGTCTTTGTATATAGCTGTGGTTGTGTAAGCTGTCAGAAGAGATACGGCTGTAGATATAACATGAAGCATAAGGAAAAAGACACGACTGTCCCAGATGGTGTACCTGATACTGACAGATATCGAGACGCTGATGGATTAGAGGATAAAATCGGACATGCATTTCAGATGATATGACTCCCACACATTCATTATTGAGTAGCTTGGGTTCAGATTGATCAGGGATCTCGCTGCTGTCTTTCTCAGGTCGCTGGATTTCGATCTTCCCCTGAACTCGAAACATGCCTGTCTGAATAACATTACAAAACTCTCGAGCCTCCACTGTCAGTTTTTACTTTCTAAGACATCAATATGAAAATGGATAGATTATATCACGTTTATATAATCAGAGAAAGACATGGTAAACATATGAAAATATCTCCTCCAGGACCTATAACATAACATAATATACAATAACATAAAGGTAAAGTTAGGATGGCGGTGAGATGCCCTTTTGCAAGTGGCACACTTGATGTGGATGGCATTGGTCTTGCTAGATTCTATTTTGGGGGCTTTAGCTGTCTTGTCTTTCATGTGAGCTCCTACAAAAGCTGCCAGGAAAAAAAGCTATAAAAATCAGCTTTTTGATCTTTCTTCATGTTTGCCAAAAAAAATTAAAATAAATAAATAACACTTCAGCCACAAAAAAGGTATGGTAAATAGTTAGTGTAGCAGGCTTGTGCTTTAGAATTCAGTGAGACACTTGTTTTATTATGGAATAAATGAGCATTTTTAAGCAAATTGAAATTATTCAAAACATTGTATCTCTTGCATAAGAAATATAGCATATTCAAGCCTGAAATCCTAGAATATTGTTTTATTGTATTTGCTTATGAGTAACACAGCTACCAAAAATATGTTTTAAGAACATACATTTTGCTAATGTTCCCATTAAGTTATGAACATTCAAAACGTCCAGTTTATTTTTAAACATTTCCCCCAAACATTATGGGAATGTTACTTTTGACTGAATATTCAAAAAGAAAAACAAAAAAATTCAAAGGGCTGAGGGCATCATCTGAGAGGTGCGATGGAAGTTGACTATATATATCTTTGTGTTCCTATCAGCTTAATTAAATCAACATACGCCTGCCATCCTTCATTTTGCTTTTCTTATAGATTAAAGAAGCCATTCTTAGACAACTCAAACTGACTAACTGATTGACAACCATAGGCAGCATGAGCCAGTTATCAGTGTCACCCTAAAGTGCGCTCTTATCCACAGAGATCTGTGAACTGGTATCTCTCTTAATTCAAGCCATGCAAATGGCTCATTAATATGAGAGTCATGGGGCTGTCAAAGACATGGCGCAGCACAGAGCTAAAGGACACTAATCCCCATTGATTAGAGTTCTCAGATCAAAGGCTTCCAGCGCTGTCACTTCACCTCTATTCTCCCCTACCCACTCGTGCCGCAATTAGGAGCCCTCTCAGCGTTTCATTAAGATGTTAAAAATACCAAGTCGTCTACCCCTCAAGGGACCTAGTCACTGAGACACATACCGAAATCCTCATCTACCACTATGAGAAACAAACCGTGGCATCTCCCTGAACATTTCAATCAGGTGGCAAGCCCCACTCATGCCTGCAGTACACAAAAGCAAATGCTGAGTCCTCAGTAACCCTGGACTCTACTGCGCATGCAATATGTGATAATGAGCTCATCGTCCACCAGGGATGAAAAAAGTACATTTAATTTGCAAGCGAAAGGCTGTTTTTTTTCCTCTTTTTTTTTTCTTGAGACAAAAAAAAAAAGAACTTAAGTGAGCTCAACAGCAATAATTACAGACTTTAAGTAAGAGTGCAAATTCACAGGGCATCCCTTGATGTGTAAGTGAAAACTGTCAAAGGACATTTTTAAAAATAAACCTTTGACACAGATAAGAAAGAAGACAGGACATTATAGGTAATTATGTTTAAATTGGCATGTTAAATACATTGCTTTCTTGTTTATTTTCTGTCACTTTTTATAAATATCAGTGAAAGGATATTATCATATGTGTGTGTGTCCATGGTGTTCCCATACGCTATGGGCAGAGCTGGATGGATTACTTAGAGGTTTTAGTCCGTTACTGATCCCAAATTACATGACAAAAATTGTAGTTAGTAACGCAATCAATTGCATTACACATTTCAGGTAATGCAATCAGACTACTTTTGATTACTTTTAGATTACTTTTGACTTAAGTTGTTTATCACATTGATTTAAATAGGATAATCTTGTACCATATTGATGAATGAATGAGGCATATATATATAGCGCTTTTATTGTGTATTGCTATACACCCAAAGCGCTTTACAATCATGTGGAGTCTCTCCACCACTAGTGTGCAGCATCCACTTGGCCACAGCACAACGGCGCGAGTGCGCTCACCACACACCAGCTACAGGTGGTGTATTTTTGAATATTGATACAAAAATACAAAGAGTAAGAAAAATATATTCCATTCATTGTAATTAACAACATGAAATGCATTAATCATTAACCAACAGAGAACCGTGAACATGCAAATGAGATACTTAATTATTAAAATATTTATTTTAAAATCTCAGGGGTACTTCAAGTAAATAATATATTAGGCGAAAGATGTTCAGCTGACAAAAATGTTTGGAAATGCTTGCATTACATGTAAATAAGAAATAATATGAATTTGTGAATACAGTTTATACAGTATAAAAATCGCTACATCTATGGAATGTCCCCATAAAACATGGAAACCCAACATGTGTGTGTGTGTGTGTGTATGTATGAAGCTGGAAGAGTAGAGATATATTAGAACTGTTCCCAAATACTGAGCCTTATCTTACCTTAAGTGCCAGTGCTGATGTTATTCTTGTCTCGCCACACAGAAGGATAATCTACACCTGGAAGAAAGAGGAAACATCGCTGAATTGAGCCATACATATGCATTCATGCACACTCCCAGCAGGTATTCGTAAATTTACTTGTGCATATAAAACACATCCACCCAACAATCATGTACTAAGGCAACATTTGTTTTCCTGTTGGGAATAAATACACGGATTCATTTAGGAATGAAACAAGCAGCTGTATTTTTGAGCAAGTCATTGAATCATTCACTCAACCAAAATACTGCTTCTTTCAGGAATGAAACACCACAAGTGTGCAGGGCCTAACCACCGATGACATTGATGTCTCTCTCTCTCTCTCTCTCTTTTTTTTCCTCGTCAAAAACCTTCAAAATCTGCCTCAGCAGTCCAACAGCACTCGCCAATGTCAAAAGGATTGAGGTGGCCAGTCAAATCAAGGCATTCTTAACTGTTTAGAGAAGCCGGACATGAAAACCAGCACAACTCTTCAGATTTAATGAGATAAGTTGTAAGTAGATAAATATTTCAAATTCAACAACTGTGTTATGATAGAAATGACCAACAGTAATATGCAGCAATGCAAACAATTTTTGTTCAGATTTCTGTGAATTGAAAATAACCATCATTACCAGTGATATGTGTAATTTGTAATTGAATTTGACAAGAAACATTAACAGAGCCATTTTTGACATTCAATTTCAAAGAAATGTAATTTGAAGATAGTTAAAATGGACTGCTTTTACTGTTTGTCTTTCTTCTTTTTATTCCCTGCTTATTACATACTATATTCCTTAATCTACACAAAGTATCGGTTAATATTATGTCTAAAATATAACTTACTCACTACTAACCTCTTGTTTTTTGAACTGTTGTATAGGCTATGAGCATTTCTGTTTTGATCAGAAGCTATTTTCTCATCAGTGTGGCCATAATCTTTGTATTTCTTCCTTAAGGAGAGATGTTGTTCACCAAAATAAAGCCAATTTATTTCTAGCTTCGCTTGTCAGCAGTGAGGTTGAACAAATGTGAAAGATTATGGCATTTAATTTTCTTTCTGACCGTAGCACGATGCCATTACAGGGATGGCTTTAGGGTAGACTGGGGCTTAATGCTGTTCTGGAGAGATGTAAATTAAGTGCATACTTCCTATAACACAATTCTACCAATATGCATATGGATATTGATCGACACTTCTGAATAAGTAGACCCCAGAGCACATTTCCCCTGAGGACACATGCCATGTCTGAACTAATTTGAATATTTAGTCCTCTATGCAAACAATTCAGAATTTGTGTAATGTAAATAAAAATAAATAAATAATGAAAAAATATATAAATAAAAAAATATGTACAAATACTCTGTGTCGCCTCCCTCAGAGGCAAAACTACTGAGGCATTTGGGAAGAGCAAGTAAGCAAACTTTATAAATGTAAATAATTTCCCAGAGAGCAGAGGATGCAGGAGGCAGGCCGAACAAAAACAGTGCTGCGTAGGCACAAAAAATGGATCCACAAAATGAATACATGAATAAAATCGAGCATGCTCGAAAAAAATATGCTCTATCCATTCAACGGTACGCCAAAAAATCTATGTGAACCAACAGCGTTCCTGCTCCAACAGATGTCAGTGCTCATTTTCTGGCTCACCTTCCATCACTACTCTCAACCTGTGAAGTGCTACAATCAACAGTGTGGCCAGTTCGCTTGCAGTAGCTTTTCAATTCTTGTTCTCCTAAAAAGAAATGTAAAACATTCACGAAGGACCAATATGAAACTTCTGAAGCTTCTGTTTTTCCCACCCACACTTTTCCTTCACTGTTTGAACAGGACAAACATTGTACAATTTCTGTAGTTTTTCCATATGATTCATGGGCCTCACTGTTTGCTGCAGCCTAAACATGACAGAAGTCCAGTGCCTAACATCCAGTCCCT
Source organism: Barbus barbus (assembly GCF_936440315.1). Classification (NCBI taxonomy): domain Eukaryota; kingdom Metazoa; phylum Chordata; class Actinopteri; order Cypriniformes; family Cyprinidae; genus Barbus; species Barbus barbus. Next base: position 11,081,514 of record NC_136754.1, read on the forward strand.
GTGCTGGAAGTTATGTCAGTGAAGCATCAGAGAGAAGGATCACCATGGCACCAGTTCTCTGTGAATCACAGCAGACTCGCTGTAATTTGTTATCTTTCAGAGATCCCATTTCCGATGTGTTGATGTAGCAGATAGATTCCCATACCGTAACCATTTATCACCTGTCACTGGAAACTGTTGTCACACTTTTTTTTTTTTAGCTTTCTGCGGGAAAATAAAATCAGCTTTGAGAAATGCTCTTTGTAGAAGCCAAGAGTCATAAACTCTGACAACATACAGTATGAAAATACAAACAACATACAAAATACACGGTTTACATGTATTCATGTCAAAATAAACGTAACACTGTAGTACTACTGTATATTATGTTTGCAACACAATGCCTGTGTTGGTTTGAGCTCAGCTAGTCATGCTAAATGAACACAGATAATTAGTCATCTTAAAAGTATAATACACTTCCTGGTAACTTTTTAACAGATTATAAAATGAGTAATCCCAGGAGTGTCCTCATGTCAGAGTATTTTAAGTTAAATTAGTAACTTTATTTTTATCATCCTGCAGAATTTGAGAGGTGCAGAAAATTACTTTATTTTGCTGTTGTTTGTTATGAGAATTACAAAATGTTTTTTTTTTAATGTTCTCCTTTTATTGTCATGTCTGTACATATCTTCACAATGAATAAATAAGGTCACTTGCAAGAGAATGTGACAATTTTATGGGAATACAAGGTTTCTTTATACAATTAGGTTCAATAAATTGGTGCACATTAAATTAAGTCAGCCAAAAAAAAAAAAAGATAATTAAGACATTTGTTAGGTTTTACAGTGATTAATTGAGTATTGACTCTTACTTAAGTGTCATTGCTTAAATACTGCACAGTAAAAATATAGTAATGAAAATGGCACATGTTGTTCATATGGCTGTAATTGTGTTTCCAGAAGTGAAAAATGATTCGCATATGGTGATGTTCAATTAAATCTGATTAAGATTAATCGCTTGTCTTGGAATTAAAAGTGAAAATGCTGTTTTGCTCAACGAGTTAGCAGAAAGGGTGAAGTCTCAGAGCCCCATTGCTCAATGATTTATGAATCCTTCTGTATTTAAATGTTAGATTAGAATGTTAGAAGTCATCTTTTAGTAAAGTTGCACCATGGTTCTTTTCTATTTGTAAATGACTTGTCATTTAATTGTGCCCTTAGCCTAACTCTGTTTGGACAGCAAACTTACTTTACTTTGGTAAGTATGTCTAATGGTTAGAAATGATTAATGGAACTGTCCTTTTGTGCCTTCATATAAATGATTAAACAATATTGAAGTTATGAGAATGAAATTGAATTATCAGAGCAGCAAATTCAACAGGTCGAACAATGTCTTTTGTTGCCACACCCTCCCATTTAGAAAGGTCTACAAAAATGCCCGAATCAGCATTCTGTCTGCAACCATTGCTACACCTCAGAGCTTTGATATAAAACCTGTCAAATTTTAATTAATATTAGTTTCATGGCTTGGGTTTTTATGATCGACACTTCTGATAATGAATTTCATTCACCAGTTACAGACTGTGAATAAGGAATATGTTTCCTGTGCAAGACAGTGGGTAATATTCATCTTCTTCACTCTCTTTAGTCCTACACAACGAATCACATGATTTTCATTTCTCATGAATTGGCAATTCCTTGTTAAAATGGTGATGTGTATTGAATGAGAAAGAATTTGTTACCCCACATCCATGGCTAAATTCCCACATTCCACCTAATCCCCCTTACAGAAAAAACACATGTGGTCACATATACATGTGATTCTGCACATGTGAAATTTCATGTGTGAAAACATGTGAAAACCACATGTGAAACAAAGCATTGCACATGGGAAATGTCTGGTTGCATGTGAATCCCGTGAAACCCATGAGATCACATGTGAAACACATGTATATTGCCTTGTGAAACCCATGACACTTTCCTATGTGAAACCCACGTGAAACTCATGGGATCACGTGTGGATAACATGTGAAATACATGTAAATACCCATGTGAAACCTATGGTATATTCCCACGTGGAAAACATGTGAAATTCATGTGGTTTTTCTGTAAGGGCCAAAATCAATGCTTAGTACTAATAAAATAAAAAAAACATTTCCTTCTCTTTCTGTCAAAGACTTTTTATGTGGTGAGTAAATGTGCACATAGTAAATATACATGTGCAATGGAATTTCAATTGCTATCTTTAGCCTGGAAGAAAAGTAGACAATGTTGAAAAGAGCTTTCATCCTGAAAGTTGGATTACTTTTTTCACTTTTGCTGAGGCCTCAGGATCTTTTCGGAGTGCTTTTATCTTTAACGTTTTTTCTGAATTGTGAGACCGGGTTGAAGTACTGCCCTTCACTAGGCAAAGTGTCAGCCTTCACCTGGTGAAGCTATAACATCAAAGAAAGCGAAAATGGTTTTAAACTTAAAACCTGAAAAGCAAAACGTTTTGACCTCCTCTTTGCATTCTGATGAGAGTGCACTATTCAGTGTAATGTATAATAACAGAGTAAGCCTCATGAGTACACAGGCTTATTCTGTTCTTCCGTTGCATTCATCGGAAAGGCTTCCATCAAAAGAGTATAAAATGGCCTGGGAGTCTGAAAATAATGTGCAGGGGGTTTGCAGTATCTTATTAAAAGCACTTTTATGCCTCGTGGCTTAACCGACATCGGCTTTAGTGTCTAAGGAGGTCAGAAACCCTCTTCCATCATGCATCACAGGATCTGAATACAGAAAAGCAGGAGAGCAGTTTTATCTCTCAGAACTCAGCAGACACCAAATCTGATACTCATTCCTTTATGCTAATGAAGATAATAATGTAATAGTTTAAATCCGTAGAGTCTATCAGGCACTCAGGATTTGTTATTATGCAGACAATTAATAATCTAGAGCAGTGCTATGTAAAATGGTACAAGACTCTACTCTGGATGTTCAAAATACTATACTTTATAAAATTTATAATATATATATATATATACAAACATCTTGTCTTATTTTGCAATTGTAGAGAAACATTTAATCTGGAAAGGCTTCGCTTATTACTAGGCTGATTATTTTTTAGTATAGTACAATGGGTTATTTGTTTCTTAGCAGAAGTTTTAGGATAACATACAGGTATAATTATAAAAAATCATTTTAAATCAATAGTTTACATCAACACAATTATTTCCTTGGTGAGTAAACACCTGCTGACCACTAACACAGCTAATAGGGAATGTTCTCTGGCTAATGTTCTGGCAAGGCTCTCTCAAAGTTATGAACAAAAGTTCTTCCATTAACATTAACAGAATGTTTATTCAAAGTAATCTTGACTTTAATAATGTTCTCAAAATATTAGCACAAAAGCGTTTTTTTATTTTTTATTATTGATTTATTATATATTATTTAGTATATTCAATTTAATTGTGGATTGTAGAAACAACTTTAGACAGTAAATCCAACACTTTATTTGATTCGGTGGGACATGGATGTGATACGTGTAGGTTGTTATTAATCTGTTTTGTATGGTCATAAAATAATTTTAAAAACGGACCGTTTAGACATTATTCAGTTTGCTCTAAACATCTAGATGCTGTATTTCAAGGCAAGTTCTAAAGAGTGGCCTTCTTTTGACTCAGTATTGATAATGTAACCAATCTGAGAAGCTCCAAGCTCTTCTAGACAAATGGGAGAAGTTTTAAGATTAAATTACAAAATATAAATATGCTTGAATCACACTACAATCATTTTTATAGGATAATTTCGCAGATTGATGGCCTGCAGCTGAATAATTTATTTTATCTACAGAAATATAGATATTAATCAGAAGATGTCATTACATCGCTCACACAGTACTTGAGTTTCTGTTTAAAGAAATGTCAGTGATGCTTGACCTGAAATGTTTGACCAACAGAATATGCAAGGAGAGCTACTTGTAAGATCCCCACAGAAACTTACAGAGAAAGGAAAATGTGAGCAAAAAAAACAGACAGATTTCCATCAGGCCGGCACAAAGCAAGAGAAACCGTGAGAAAACCGAAACCTATAATCTTCAGTCAATCTCTATTGAGCTGTTATTGTATTTGGATGGTCTTTAGAGAGGTGAACTATAACTTCAGTTTAACATTCTGGGATTAAGAAGTCAAGTATAAACAGGATTTTGGCCGCTGTAATGTGAGATGATTTATTTTATGCTGAAAAAGAGCTGAGAATCACGTGCATTTTTGAGAGGTTCTACTGCATATATTCTGCTCATTACATTTACGCATTTAGCAGACGCTTAAAAGCGACTTACATTGCATTCAAGTTACAGTTTTTACATTTTTTTATCAGCTCTTGCTTTCCCTGGGAATTGAACCCATGATCTTAGCATTGCTAGCGCCATGCTCTACTATTTGAGCTACAGGAAAGCTAATATAATATAATATAATATAATATAGACAGGCTGTTAAACAAAAACCAGAGCAACAAACATGGCCTGAGGAAACCATCGGTGCACACAGATACTATCAATGTGGGCAGCAAAGAGGAAAAGCAAGCACAAATAATCTTGTTTACCATGATAGTTGCGTAAATCCCAAGTCCTGCCCTGCCTCAGAACATTGGATGTACATGGCCTCAGGACTACCAGGCACTTTGGTGAATGCTAATTAAAAACTATGAAACGATCAATTGAACTGCTCTGTGCTCTTGTAAAGTGCATAGCGAAGCAATGGGAGCAACCTCTCCTCTCTCTGTCTTTCTGCCCTCCTCGCACTCTTCTCTTTCTCTTGCTCGCTTATCCACAACATCTGCCTTTCACTGCTCTCCTTTCTGTCTTCATGTCTTTCTCTTTTCAGTCTCCCTTCACTTTTTTTTTTTTTTTATAGGGTTTTGTGATGGAGCCTTTGGAAAGCAACTCACCAGAGCTCTCTGGGGTCTGACTGCATGACAACAGTTTTTAGAGTTGGGCTTTATAAGAGCCCGGAAAATGAGGGATAGCAACCCAGAGTTCTTTGGTTGGACTGTAAGGTTCTGGTATTAGGTCTGTAAGTCCCCTGCAGTTCCATTTCAAAGAGTCATACATGAGGATAAGAGCGTCTCTCTTCTAAGAGTAAGGACAAGCTCTATAGTTAAACAGTGTGCTCTCCCCAGAACTGAGGAGTTACTAACTAAAGATACTGTAGTGACTCTTTACATTTTTCAGTACTGTGACAGTAGTTAAAAAAATAATGTCTGCCTGTAGTGACACGCCACTTTTTCCAGTAGTACAGTAAGGTATTCAGATTCTGTATTGCTAATTGAATTGATTGAGACATTATGTTTACTAGCCACACTATTTGTCAGGGACGTGCAGAGAGTTCCTCCGGGGCAGGGGCTCAAATGTAAAATAGGGGCAATTTATATATATATAAATAAACAGTAAAAAAAAATCACAGCATTTATTTAAAATATAACTTTTGTAACAATATATGTGACATGAATCAGACCTCTGTGGCTCTCTCCGATGGCCTCTCACCTGAGTATTGACTTTCTCGGACTCCATTTCCCACGCACCCTGTACTGAGACTAATCACCTGCACAGGTGCTTCCCATCTACTGCTCTACTTAAGCAGCATTTACATTCACCCTCATTGCAAAGTCTTGTTTTGCCCCGGCTGACATTTCTAAGTTTTCCCCTGTATTTCTGTGATCTTTCTGTGTATGACCCTGGACTGTTTGACTACTGTTGATTCTCTGCCACCTGCCCTTGTGATCTTGCTCTCTGGAACTCTGATTGTTTTGCTGCTTGCCCTGGCTCCTGCCCGGTATCGTTTCTGTCTCTGCTTTGCTTCTGATATACCTGCCTCTGTTGTTTGATCACTGCCTGTTTGACCCTGATCAAGATTATTAAAGTATCTGCAAATGGATCCACACACTTCTGATCCTTCATTACAGAAGACTTCGCCACTCAGAGATCCAGCAGCCATTTATCAACTCACCTCTGAGGTTTCAGCTCAGGCTGCCATGTTAACGTCACACCAACAATAACTGCAATGCCTCACGTCTATCACGGAGGAGTTAGGGAAGACACTGCAATCGCTTCATCTAACCACACCACCGGCGCACCCACCTGTACCTGAGCCTCAGCCCATCATTTCAAACATGAATCTCTCCACAGCAAACCCTCGACTATCCTTCCCGGAGAAATTTGACGGCTCCCCGGACAAGTGTAAGGGATTCCTGTTACAATGCTCTCCATTTATGGATCAGCAACCACTGTTATACCCCACTGACAACAGTCGCGTATAATTTATCTGTTCCCTGTTAACTGGTCGAGCTTTAGACTGGGATACTGCAGTATGGGAAGGAGGAAGCATGGCATTTCCCTCATACACGACTTTCTTTTGAGAGGTGGTCGAGCATACTGCTGGTAGCAAAGAGGCAGGCGAACAACTGCTTGCACTCCGTCAAGGGAAAGACATGGAAGCTGACTACTCTCTCACTTTCCGCACACTCGCAGCCCAGACTGGTTGGGGTAACAGTCCCCTGAAACTGCTATATCGCAAGGGCTTATCGACTAAACTTCAAACTGAACTGGCCTGTTGCGATGAATGAAGGACACAGGAACAGTTTATGGATATCGACACCTCGACAATCTACTGCGCTCACAACGTCCTTCACGACACTCTCCCATTCAAATGGCCACCTTCGCTATTGCCCCTGAACCCATGCATGTAGGAGTCACTCGTCACTCACTTTTGTCATCAGAGGAGAGGGAACGCAGAGTGCGAAACCATCTCTGCCTGTACTGCGGGTTATCAGGTCACCTGCGAGCCAACTGTCCCACTTCCAACTGTCCCACTTCCAAAGATACTACGACGGTGAGTGTTTCTCCCAATATTTTAAATGTACCCATTTCTCTAACTAATACGAATGTTACGGTTGAGATGATGGCTTTAATTGACACTGGGGAAGCGGGAAGTTTCATTGACATAAATTTAGCTAATTCTCACAAACTTCCTCTTCCATGTGAATCCCAGTTGGCAGTGGCAGCGCTAGACGGACGCCCATTGGGCACAGGACTGGTCAAATTTACAAGCCAAGACCTCACTCTAAAAGTCGGCTCTTTCCACACCGAACTCCTACGTCTCTTCGCCATTAATTCACAGCAGAACTCGGTGATTCTTGGCTTAACCTGGCTGGAGAGACACAACCCTCATATTTCCTGGACTACTAAACAGATTCGACAATGGTCAGAACCTGTCAAAAAGAATGCCTTTGAGTTTCAGCTTCATGTCACAACCTCCGAATCTCCTTTGTCTTCAGAAACCCCAGTCATATCAGACCTTCCAGAAGAATACCAAGATCTTTCTGAGGCGTTCAGCAAGTCGAAGGCCTCTCAACTTCCACCACATCGATCCAGTGATTGCACCATCGATCTGCTTCCTGGAGCTATGCCGACGAGAGGCAGAGTATTTCCCCATCACAACCTGAGTCCGAGGCTATGAAAGCATACATTGAGGAGGAACTGGCTTTATTAGATCATCCATTTGTCAAGAAGGACGGGGGTCTGCGACCATGCATTGATTACCGAAGTCTCAATGATATCCCAGTTAAATTCCGTTACCCACTGCCTCTGGTCCCAGCCGCCCTAGAGCAACTTCGTACTGCCAAGAACTTTACCAAGCTCGACCTCCGCAGCGCCTATAATCTAATCCGCATCCGGGAAGGAGATGGGTGGAAGACAGCTTTCTCAACGACCACTGGGCACTATGAATACCTCGTTATGCCGTTCGGCCTCTCCAATAGTCCGTCTGTCTTCCAAGCCTACATCAATGATGTGTTCTGGGACATGCTCAATCGTTGGGTTTTAATCTACATCGATGACATACTAATTTACTCAGACTCTCTGGAAATGCACGTCCAACACGTCCAGGCAGTTCTAACTCATCTAATTGAACATCAGCTGTATGCTAAGAAAAAAAAGTGTGAGTTCCATCAAACACTATTGTCCTTCCTGGGTTATATCATCAGCGCCGACGGGGTCGCTATGGACAATAACAAGGTACAATCAGTGCTGACCTGGCCTCAACCAACGACCATGAAAGAGCTGCAACGGTTTCTGGGCTTTGCCAATTTCTACAGGTGATTCATACTTAACTTCAGCACCATAACGGCTCCGCTAACTTCGCTGCTCAAGGGAACGCTTAAACTGGTCACCATCAGCTCAGAACGCTTTCCAACAGCTCAAGAATCGCTTCACCACTGCATCCATCCTTCATCACCCAGACCCAGGTCTAGAATTCATAGTCGAAGATGACGCTTCCAACACTGACATTGGAGCCATCCTATCTCAACATCAGGGCAGTCATCCCGAGCTATTCCAATGTGCTTATTCACGCAAATTGAATTCCGCCGAGAGAAACTATGACGTTGGAGACCGTGAGTTGCTGGCGATGAAGGCAGCCTTCGAAGAATGGCGACATTGGCTAGAGGGTACTAAAGTTCCTTTTCACTGTTCTCACAGATCACCAAAATCTAGAGTATATCCGATCAGCCAAACGACTCGATCCCCGGCAGGCCAGATGGTCATTGTTCTTCTCACGCTTCGATTTTAAAGTCACCTATAGACCCGGGTCCAAGAACTGTAAAGCCGATGCACTGTCAAGACTACATGACTCTTCACCTTCTCTGAGAAGCATCAACGAAACCGTCATCCCGTCAACACTAATCGTAGCTCCCGTCCAATGAGATATTCTCACTGAGATCAACGAGGCTCAAACCAATGATCCCACTCCACCAAGTTGCCCCAACGATCGAACTTATGTTCCTCATGACCTTCGCCAACGAGTCTTACATCTGGTGCATGACTCACCCAGCTCTGGTCACCCCGGGATTACAGCATCACTACAGCTGGTGTCCGAACGCTTCTGGTGGACATCGCTACAGGCTGACACGATCACATTCGTCTGACAATGTCCAACCTGCAATATGTCCAAATCATCTCACCAAAGCCCCACTGGGTTATTACAGCCTCTGCCCGTTCCTCAGCACCCATGGTCTCATATTGCCATTGATTTTGTTACTGACCTCCCCAATTCCAGGAATTATACAACCATTCTGACGGTGATCGACCGATTCTCCAAGGCTTGCCGACTCATAACCTTACCTAAACAGCCTTCGAGACCGCAGAGGTTCTCTTAGAACAGGTCTTTCGCTTCTATAGACTCCCCAAAGACATAGTTTCAGACTATGCTCAGTCCGCAATTCATGTCTTGAGTTTGGAAATCCTTCTGTCAACAACTCAACATCAACGTCAGTCTCCCCTCTGGTTGCCACCCACAATCCAACGGCCAGGTGGAGAGACTGAACCAAGAGATAACCCGATTTCTAAGATCCTACTGCCATCAAAACCAGAACGTATCGTTTCTGTCTCTGCTTTGCCTCTGATATACCTGCCGCTGTTGTTTGATCACTGCCTGTTTGACCCTGATCAAGATTAAAGTATCTGCAAATGGATCCACACGCTTCTGATCCTTCATTACAATATGTTGAAAAGCTTGAGGTCTTTTTTTTTTTTTTTTTCATTCAGCAAAGATTTGCCAAATTGATAGAAACAGTGATAGTAAAGATTGATATTGTTAGAAAACATCTCTATTTTGAATAAATACCGTTCTTTTTATTTTTTTATCAATGAACCCCAAAAAAGTATTACAGGTTCCAAAAATAATAATAATGAATGAATTAATAAAAATAAGCAGCACAACTGTTTCCAATATTGATAATAAATCAGCATTAGAATGATTTCTGAAGGATCATGCACTGAAGACTGAAGTAATGATGAATTAAAAATGAATTATGATGAATGAAAATCAGATTGATTCATTAAACAGTTCACTCTTCTGTTAAGTCTGAACAAACTAATGAATTGGTTAGCTGTAATTGGTTCATTTTATTCTCTCATATGCGCTGTATTAGTCAGTTAACGTTAAACAATTCTTCCTGGTTTACTGTTGTGAATAGTTCACACTAAAAAGTCCTTTCTTTCATATGCAGCATTTGGAAATCTTATTTGTATGATTATTTATTCAAAAGCATATTTTCCTCGTAAGTAGCTCAAATTTAGTCAGCTTCAATTGTTAACTTACAGTGTTACCACATTTTCAAAAAGGTTGCTAGCAGAAGATTTGGTAACATTATGGTAACATTATGTAACTTTTTTTGCTATTTCAAATGTTGATATTATAATACTGATAGTTAATGCATTTCTAATCACTGTTGCGTTTACAAGTCTCCTGAAATATGTGATAAATGATAACAAATGTGAATGTGAAATCTGTGTTAATTCATGCTTTCTCAGCATGTAACTGTGGTAGTAGCTGTCCTGAGAAAACTAATAAGAATAAATTTTTCTGACAGCAGTCATCACTTTAACAAGCAAACACACACACACACACACACACACACACACACACACACACTCATCTAGTTACTCAATGGGCTTGAAAAGCTGTCACAGCTGTCACAAGCTGTCTTCAGACTTAGTTCTTATACAAGGTTGTCTCCTTGGAGAAAGACGGAGAGATAGGCATAGCTGAATTGATTTTTACACATAAAGTCAAAGTGACAGACAAAATTTACCCAAAAAACAACCCTGGGTCATGGTCAGAGAGTGCATTAATGCCTATACCAAATACTACATCATGTAAGACTGAATGTTGCACAAGTTGATTAATAATGTTATCAGCTCCTTCATTTTCTGTTGTCCTCTTTGATAAATTATAGATATTGCCATATGTGGGATGAACAAATATAGCCTAGCTAAAGCGAGGCTGAGCCAATCACACCAATTACCATCTCATCCTAAATGAGAAAATCATCAAAAGTGTGGCATCCTGGTTTGAAGTGTCCATCATGGATGAGCATTTATAGCCAGTTCTCAATATTTCACTTGACTGTAGTTGGTCAGCAGGGAGTTGGGCTGGTTTGAGAAAATCAGACAGGCAGAGTCGCTGCTGGCCTCAGGACATTGACACTCTGGTTTGTGAAGGGGGATCTATTGGCCCATTTTTGTGTTGGAAAGTGGATCATAAGAGGTCGCTCATAAGGGGAAGCTGCCCAGTTCAACTGGACAGAGACCAATCTGTTCCTGCTCCCCACATGAGCGACTTAACAGTACAAAAAGTTTTTGCTCTAGTAGTGGAGATTTTTTATTCAGTGACACAGGTTACAGTCAAGCCAGCAGGAGGCGAGAAGTGACTGTTTTTATGAATGAAACAATGAATCATTCATTCAGTGGATTCGTTCTGATTCATTCAGGAATGAAATAAGCAGCTATATTTATAAATGAGTTTTTGAATCGTTCATTCAACCAATTCGCTCAAAAACACTCATTGGAAACAAAAAAAGTGGGCGCTGTTGTGAGAGAGTTTTTGAATCATTCCCTCTAGCGATTTGATGAAAAAACAGCATCTTTCTGCAACAAAACACTGTGTGCTGCTCGAATGTACATAAGGTAGGCTAAATGGCAGTATTGTGTTTAAAATGTAAGTAACAACATTAACTTTCCATTAATTGAATTATAATTAATGGAAAGTTCCATTAATTGAATTGTTGTATAAAAGCAATATCGACACCTGTTTACCAAAGGTTACAGTTTTTGTTGGCAGTAACTTAAATGATCACAGCATATAATTAGTTATGCTAGTGGGTTAAACTCAATTTGTTGTCGGTTCTCTGACGTTTTCCAATGGTTCTTGAAACCAAACGTTTCTTTGTAGTTCAGATTTACATAGCTTTATCAATTGGTGACCAATGCATCTTATGTCGCTACCATCTACAAATTGACAGAACAATTTTGTGCATCAAAACACTGCAACTGATGAGTGCATGTATTTCGATTCTAACAAAAAGATAGGGAAAGCATTTTCAATTTCCATCGATTAAACATTTATTAAATAGTTATGTCTTTGTTGCATTTTATTATTTGCATTCAGCAATGCTAATAATAAAACTGCTGCTCGCATATCAGAACCAAGCAAGCTCTTTTGTTGCAACCCACTAGCAAGACTATCGATCATACATTTCCTAAACATAGATCACGAGTTCAAAAATCTGATTATTTTTTTTCGTCTTCCTCTTTCTTTGTTTTTTCACCATCTACACTATCTTTTAGAAAGCATCAGAAAACGTGCAAGGTCACCTATCTCTGCATGCAATAATTTCTTAGGGGCGTTTTTAATTGCCAGACCACCATCTGATATTGAAACACTAGAGAGTAGCTCAGTGAGATAACATTGTCTGTCTTCCTACAGGGGAGGGTCACATAAATATGCTCTCCTCTCCCATCAGCTCTTTATTAAAGACTGAATAATGTCGAACTGCTGATGAGACTTTATTTGCATCTCCACATTAATTCTAGTCAGCTCCTTTGTTCCTGCCAGAACAAGAGGGTGCAACAGCTTAGTAGCAGTAACAAAGCCAGACCCCAAAAAAATGACAAGACCCCTGCGTTTGTGTGTGCATTGCACACAGTGATTGCTGGTATCACAGCCTGCTACTTTGGTATATCATCCATCATGCTTGGTTTGGCGTGAAAGTATGAGGAGCACATTAATCTATTTTTAGAAATTTAAATGAGGAGGATACTTTGTCATGCCCAACTAAATCCGTGGGCACAGTTGATGTTTAAAGCAATGGATTACTCCAGCTGGAAGTCATTTGCAGCTAAGGTCAAAAGTAATCGAAAGTCATTTTTACTGGGGGCTGTTTTCCATGTGTGAAATACTGCATGCTCAACTCGGGATGGGGGTTGGCCACTCACCCAAATCCCCATGAAAACGCCACCCACAAAACTCACCAAAATATAGGATCATCATAGCAATGAAAAATGCAAATAAAGATCACCCAACAACTGATCTTAATGCACATTTCAGGAAGATTATCACCTGCCATAAATACACGCATAAAGAGGTTGAGATTTGCAGTAGGAGTTGAAATTATGAGAGAAAGTTTAACAATGGTTGTCTGCTATAATAATTTCATAGAAAATCCCTTATTAGTCACAGAAACACTTTTCATTATTCAGAATCTTTAAGCTGAAGTGCCTGGCAGAGAAAGAAAACTTTTCTTAGTTCCCTTGCAGTGAATTTCGATCATTTCACAAGGACATTTTGAGTTTGTCCTGTTCCTTTTCTGCAGGTTTGTGGCTGGAACATAATGGCGACCATTTTAGCGCGATGCCTGAGTGATTGAATCCTTTCCAATGTAATTGGACCATAATAGCTTGGTCATTGGCCTTCTCAGCAACAGCGATCTTCAAGAATCCAAACAGGAAATTCACACTGGACAAAGGAAAGGCAAATGACTCCATTTACCTCCTGTGGTGTATGTGTTTTAATATGTATGCTTAGAGACCAGACCTGGATTTTTGTTGAGCTACTAGTAAAACAGGCTCTCCTGAAATAATAGAAAAATGAACAAATACAGTGGGGGATTGTACGGATCTTGGCTTCTAAATAAATATTCAAGGACATTTACTCCGCATTTTAAGCACATTCTCATTCTCTTGAATGTGTAAATATGGTGCCAACAACTGACTTCCGAATGTTTCATTTTCTTCTAGCTAATTAATAGGGTAGTTAAGGCAATGGAAACAAGACTGTTTAGAACATTTCCTAGCACTCAGTTATTTCTTGGAGTAGCAGTTCAAATATTACAAAATTTGTCAGTGCCACCGTGGTAATGGCAAGTTTTGCAATGCGAGATCCCAAATCTACCGTAGAAAATAGATAATCGGAGTTCTTGCAGATACCTGTGCATTTCGGAAATTTGCAGAGCACAATGTATTTGGAAATTGTCACCCTTTCTCCTCAGTTGAGCTCATGTGTTAAACCAAATAAAATGACTCAAGAGAAATACAAATTGTCAATTTTCAGCGTAACTGAACGATCAGAGGTAAAGAGATGATGCATATCGCCGCTTAACGCTTATGCTTTCTAAACATCCCCACAAAATGCCATTGCATAAAAGATCTCAAGGATAAGTCCTTTTCCCATCTACACTAACGGCGTTAGCTCAACCCGATTTAAAGTGAACCCGAGTCAGATTTTCCATTGCCGCCTATGCATCATGCTCACTGAGGGTTGAAAACATAATGGCCATTTAGTTGACAGATCTCAATGAGATTATGAGGAAAAAGTGGAGGAAGTGTGAGCAGACTCAAGGCTTTTCCCGAACAGGCACATACCAGCTTAGGCTCCGTAATAAGATCTGAAAGCGCTGATGCACATTAAATGCTCAACATCAGTCACAGGTAGGCAGGGCAGCGCTGGGTTTACACTCACCTGTCAATGCCTATCAAGCTTTATCAAGGACATGGATATAAATCAGTGCCTTGAGCCACAGAATGTGCCGCCGAATGCTAAAAGCAGGTACCTATTCAATCTGTTATCGTAAGGCTACTTGGCAGACCTGAGACAAATATGTAAGCATGCTCTGCTGTAAAGGTCCATTACTTGTGGCACTGGGAAGCCATTCGTAAGATTGAACTGCTATAATGTTGCACTCTCTCAATGAATAGTAACGAGCCAACTAAGACTGATAGTGTATTACCGTGAACCTTTCGGTTTTTGCCAGATTTGATACCTTTCCTGTAAAGCCATTATTTAATTCATGATTACTGAGCCAGCTTTAAAGTTATTATCCCATTTGCTATATTAAAAGCTGATATGCAGAAAGGCAGAAGTGTATGTTGTTGGGCCACAACAAATTAGTCATATTTATTTAGGCAGCAGCTATTTTCTCTAAAAGAGGGCAGATGCTTTTTGCACTAAGTGTTATAGAAGTAATGTACCAGAGGAAGGGAGAAAATAGCCTTGCCATCAAGATTGGCTATTTGCATTTGTAAACAGACACTAGCTGTTCAGTGTAGAAGAGGAGTAGAATTTATTTTGGTATGTAGCTTGTTTTTATATTAGCTTATTAAAAGGCAACTAAGTGGCATCTTCTTGCTGGGCTTTTTTAAGCAAAAAAAAAAAAAAAAAAAAAGCGCTGGGATAGATGATTTTCTATGTCATCAAGTATGTTATTACCGCTAAGACTCCTTAGGCAAAAAATTGGTCCAAAACAATTGAAAATGACAGCTGAGAAACTGCAGTATTTTTTTTTATGTGTTCATTATTAATGAAGTCAGTGATGAAAGACTGGCTTGAAATTCTTTTTCTTTTTTTTTTTTTTTAAGGAAGTGCACCAGAAGGACAGTGATAAGAGTTAATTAGCATTGTTTTTTATGTCTTTTGTGAGTTTTAATGACTTTGCTAATAAGGAGCAGCAAATGCCCCAGTGGCTGGTCAGAGAGTGTTTTGTCATGAAATATTCATGTTCACCTAATGCTATTCCAACACTTTGGCCCGCTTTCCAGAATACACATTTTTAAGATAAATAGCAAAACATGCCATCATATTCAGTGTTTATAATCCATTTATAAACCAGTCATAAGGGTCAATTTTTCGAAAAAAAATTTTCTCTGAAAGCTGAATAAATAAGCTTTCCATTGATGTATGGATAGGTGGATGGAGATGTATTTGTTAGGATAGGACAATATTTGGTTGAGATACAACCATTTGAAAATCTGTAATCTGAGAGTGCAAAAAAAAAAAAAAAAATCTAAATACTGAGAAAATCATCTTTAAAGTTGTCCAAATGAAGTTCTTAGCAATGCATATTACTAATCAAAAATTAAGTTTTGATATATATTTACAGTAGGGAATTTACAAAATTAATATCCTAATGATTTTTGGCATAAAAGAAAAATCTATAATTTTGACCCATGCAAATGTATTTTTGGCTATTGCTACAAATATACCCCAGCGACTTAAGACAGGTTTTGTGCTAAAAGGTCACATATAAATTAAATATAGCAATTGCACAGCATACAGCATTTTTTTCTAAATTTAAATGTAAATAGAACTACTCCACTGATTCTTTCCAAGTCTTTCATCGCAGAGTTCACAGAATCTAATGCCAAACTTAATGCATCAACAAAAGCAGGAGAACGAACAAAGAAAATGTGTTGTCCACCTCAAAATACAGTGTTGATTTGGTCCATGTGGGAATGCTGTGACTCCCTGTGCTGTGTCAGTGAGATTGAGTTCTTTTTGAACTGATAGCACTTTTCTAGTATACATCAGTATCAGCAGTTCTCTGTTGCTGGCAAACACTGCAATGACAATAATAGATACCTTGTGTTTGCTGTTGTGCTTTGGCACTCAGGTCAAGAGTAGAGGAGATGGTTTATTCAGACAGCTTACGTCCCTCCCACCTCCTTTTGAATGATGCTTTTCGACAGTATCTCTGGTAAGATATATGCATGCAGTCATTTTTCATTATGGATGTTTGTGTGCTATCTGACGGAAAGTCGATCAGTTCAATCCCATTTGAGATTTGTCTATAATGCAAAAAAGTGCTTTGTGTGTGTGTTTGCGGCCCAATTTAGAGAATTAAAGGGATAGTTCACCCAGTAATAAAAGTTCTGTCATCATTGACTCACTCTCATGTTGTATGATTTTCATTTCTTTTTCCATGGTACATCAAAAAAATATCAGACAGAATCTTCATACTGTTCTTTCATAGTTACAAACTGACAAATGCACTACTTTGTAAGATATTTTTAAGAAATTAATGCTTTTGTTCAGAAAAGAGACAATAAATGTATCAAAAGTGAAGACACTTATGATGTAACAAAATAATTATATTTCAAATAAATGCTGCTCTATTAAACTTCCTATGAAATAATCCTGTCAAATGACTGTTTTCAACGATGATAAGAAATGTTACTTGTGCACCAAACTAGCATATTAGAATGATTTATAAAGGATCATGTGACACTAAAGACTGGAGTATAATGGCTGCTGATAATTCAGGAATAAATACATATTAAAATGTAATAATCTCTCTCTCTCTCTCTCTCTCTCTCTCTCTATATAGACTATATTGCCAAAAGTATTGGGTCACCCCCTTCTAATGAACATGTTTGACTACTTTAGTAATTTCTATGAGTACAATCTTAATGTTTAAGCATATAATGATATTCTAGGGAATTGTGTGCTTCTAATTTTATAGCAACAGTTTGGACAGGACCCTTTTCTATTCTAACATGACAGTGCCTCTGTGTTTGAGGCACGGTTCAAAAAGTCATGATTGATTCAGTCAGTGTGGAAGAACTTGACTGGTCTGCAGAAAGCCAAGTCCTGATCCCAGCTGAACACCTTTGGTGTGACTTTATATGCAGACCTTGAGCCAAAAACTCATCACCAATATTGCTGTTTTTAATGTATTATTGATCAGATGCAGCCTTGATGAACATACTGTAAGAGTTTGAAAAACATAAAAAATCTTCACGACCCCAAACTTTTGAATGTTAGTGTATAAGAAATGCATACACACTCTAAAAAATGCTGGGTTAAATATAACCCAGCGCTGGGTAAAATATGGACGAACCCAGTGATTGGGTTATTTTCACCCAGCGGTTGGGTTACTGCCCAGAAGGTTGGGTTAAACATTTATCCCAACTGTTGGTTGAAAACAACCCAGCATGTGTTCTGTCCAATATTAATAGTGCTATCCAATAGCACTGGGCTGTATTTAGCCCAGCATTTTTTAGAGCGTAGTTTTCAAGCAAATGATGAGTGAATGATGACAGAAGTCATTTTGGGGTCAATTTTCCCTTTCAGAAAACCACCAGAAAAATGTTTAATATTTTTAATTTATCCTATCCCAGGCCTGCGTCATCCTGGTAAACCCCTAATATCAAAGTTAGTTATTAGCAGTTGTGTGAGCTCCAACGAGAGACTGATGAAGAGCATGTGGACTGATGGTAAGTTTGACCTGCCTGTTGGCCTCACCAGCTCTTCCTTAGCCCTGCATCACTGCCTTAACGCCTCCTTACACTGCTGTAGAGCCTACGACCATCAGCAGAATCTATCATGTGGACAGAATTGCTGACTAGCTATTACTTCTCTGCAGTTGCCATAAAACCAGGCAATTAAATGCTATTGGCCTATTCTGTTCTGTCTTAAACCAGTGAGTTCTGGTAGGAGGCAGCCAGTGGAAATAGGAAATTAAATACTGTGACAGTTACTGTGAAATTGCACCTGATGAGGTGGGCTTGGAAAAGAGCTATGGAAATACTTTGTCGTCTTCATTGAAATTCAGCAGTCTAGACGGATTACTTGTTTGATAATCATAGAATGAAGAGTGCTAGTGTTTATAAAGTTAGTCTCGATCATGTTATAAGATGAATATATTAAACAATCATAAAACTCCTACATAATATATTTTCAAAGTTTACCTTCAGACTTGTTGTGGTGTAGCCTATATGTTAAAAAACCAAGGCTGGTGACTAGTAATTAAAAAAGTTCTAGGTTTGTACTCTGCAAAAGGTTTATGCTAAAACTTTGACCATTTTGCACTTTTATTACTGTAATATTTAATAACATAGAGATTTAAATTCTGGCCCATGAGCTGAAAAATATTTTCATGCTATTTATAATAAATGGCCGGTATTAAAATTTTATCATATAATGTCTAAGTAAATAAACAAAAATCCAACAATGCTTCAAAAAAGACGATACATAAATTTTAGCATCAGAACATTATAATATAAAATATGAAAAACCAATGTTCATTTTCAATACTTTTATATTGTTACAAAAAAGAATCCTGAAAAACTAAATTATCACATTTTCTACAAAAATATACAGTTTCTTGAGTGCCAGATTTCTGAGGATCATGTGACACTGAAGACTGAAGTAATGGCTGCTGAATAACACAATTCAGCTTTGTTATTATAGGAATAAATTGCATTTAAAAATATATCAAAATAGAAAACAGGCATTTTAAATTGTAATAATATTTCACATTATCACTGGTTTTTGCTCAAATAAATGCAACCTTGGTGAGCATAAGAGTATTCTTTCAAAAATATTCTTACAGACTCAAAAAGTGTGAACAGTAGTGTAATCTGAGTGTATAAGCACTATAAGTAATATAGGATAATGATTATTTAAAACATTACCAATATGTGACCCTGGACCACAAAACCATTCTTAAGTCGCTGGGGTGTATTTGTAGCAATAGCCAAAAATACATTGTATAGGTCAAAATTATTGATTTTTCTTTTATGCCAAAAATCATTAGGACATTAAGTAAAGATCATGTTCCATGAAGATATTTTGTAAATTTCCTACCATAAATATACCAAAACTTAATTTTTGATTAGTAATATGCATTGCTAAGAACTTCCTTTGGACAATTTTAAAGGCGATTTTTTCAATATTTAGATTTTTTTGCACCCTCAGAATCCAGATTTTCAAATAGTTGTATCTCGGCCAAATATTTTGAAATTTTGAAAAACTGACACTTATGTCTGGTTTTGTGATCCATGGTCACATATGGTACTGATATGTTCTGGATTCCTACTCAGATAAGTCTGAATTCTCAGTCCTAGCTATAGGACCTTTGGAGGGAATGTAAAATGTTAGACTGTCTTCTTACATTTTATGGTACCTCGGGGGTCCTAGTGGTCGGCTCACACTGTATTCACCATATTAGAGTTGTGGGTTTGTACATTGTGTGCTCAGGGTCCTCGTTTTCAGCTTTGGCAATCTCAGACCACATGGCTACAGGTTTTGGAGGCCTGTGGCAGTCTATAATTTGGCCTGCACAAGCTGTACTGTAATTCACTTAATAATTTCACAGTTCAACATGGTGCAGTTAAGAGCAAATGCCAAAAAAATAGAGTGCCAAAATCATTTTGTCAAACACCTGTTGAGTAAAAATTAACTTAAAAACTTTGCGGTTTTCAATTAGTGCACTAGACATTACTTCTATTTGAGAGATGTCATAACAAGAGATGTCATCCTCCACCTGAGCATGGTTTTACTGGTATAGGATGTGGGCATATAACTGTCAATCTGCTCATGGATATTTACATCACCAACCATGAACCATATTTCTATTTTATCCATCACTGAATTTTATGATCTTTTTATGATCATTATATCAGCACAGGCTCCAATACCTTTCTGTGACATCTAATTTACTGCATGTCAACATTTTTGTCTGAAGTTTTTACTGAATAGTTCGACTGATAGACTCAGAATGCTGTTTGGGCACCTGTCACAGGATGAATGAAGACAGACAGATTTTTATTCTTAGATCATCTCTTCATTATATATAGAATATATATATTAAACAGTCTATTGGGTTGATTCCAGTTTATTATTTATATGCTGGGCAGTACTGATGTCCCCAAGGACAAAGGAATGTCTATGAGAGATTGCTGCCAACTCTGCAGCTGTTTTCTCCTCTGTCACATAAGAAAAAGGTTCATTCATTCTGCCTCCACAGTCTCCATACACTAAAAATAAATTGCAATCAAGCGGTATGCAGGTACGCAATGCACCAAAGCATTACATGCACCCGACTCCAGTGAAAGGATCCAAATAGCTTCATGTCTCATTAGTGGAGCGAATGATTTAACTTTCATTTAAATCCTGATTCCACCCACTT
This sequence comes from Barbus barbus, assembly GCF_936440315.1. Taxonomy (NCBI): domain Eukaryota; kingdom Metazoa; phylum Chordata; class Actinopteri; order Cypriniformes; family Cyprinidae; genus Barbus; species Barbus barbus. The sequence continues at coordinate 11,102,051 of NC_136754.1, forward strand.
ATCCATCTTGTGTCTAATGCTTGTCACTGCCTGAAATTGGATGGATTTGAATGTAAAGCAGCCATTTGACATTTTAAGCACATCAAAGTGAGATCTGGTATCAGTTTCTGCCATGATAGTAATTGTGGTAGTGGTAACTGTTTTTGAGAGTGTTTTGGGCATAAAAAATGCATCCATACTGTTTATTGTTAGTAATTGTCATAATACATTTTCCTCCAGTCAATATCTGTTTAAACAAGTTAGTATGAGAACGTCTTAAGCAGAGAAAGTGTTACAGCTTAATATTGAGCTGAGGAAATAGAAGCATAATTTAATATTGCATTTGACATTTAAACAGAAAAGTTCATCCAAAAATGAAATTACTCACCTAAAACTATAGAGACATAGGCTATTAAAAAAATAAAATAAATAAAACTAATAAAAGTCAAAACTTTAATATTTAATTAAAAATGGAAAATATAAACTATATACTAAACTATAATAGTACTGTATGTCAATGAAACTAAAATAATACTGCTGTTATTTTAAACCTGAATAACATACCAAGGAACACAAGAGGACTTCTTTTTTAAATATAGCAGAATGTCCAAGCTGCTTTTTCCATTTAATAAAAAGTGAATGGTGACAACTGTCCAGAAATAATTTTAGTTATCATATATCTGCAGATGATTTGGATCATATGGACTACTGTGGTGCTTATATTGTCCTTTGTGTAGCTTTTGTAGCATCCACTGGTCACCATCCACTTCTTCAAAACTTTTGTGTTCTAAAAAAGAAAGTAAGTCATACAGAAAACATGAGAGCAAGTAAATGATGACAAAATATATTTTGGGTGAACTATCCCTGGAAAATAAGCTGTAAAAGAAAATGATAGAAAACTAAATCTCAAAGTACTGAGTTTGCTTGTTAAATTTGTTGAACATCTCAGCCAGGTATTCCGAACTCGTATATTGATTTCCGTGTGTTATCATTCCACATCTCTATCTCTGGCTCTTTTTGTTCTTTCAGTTCATTGATACTTAGTAACTCTTGAGTAGTGCCCCTCAGCCTTTCTGTTTGCCATGGTTTAAATCCACCTCGATTGCAATGGGACTGATCCTGTATTACATCATGCCATCATTGCTTTGCACATCACCTTCTTCTCCCTAGGCAACAAGAGCTAGAACTGGCAGTGAATACTTATTGCATTGTTAACAGTGGATTGTCATTGTACTTGTTCTGTCTTGAAAGTCAGAGCTCAAAGTACAGTGTTAGTAAAGTTCAATCCAGGGCAAAAAAATAGAGCTGTCATTTTGATGTATTAATTTAGTTCTGTTAAATGTAAAGAACATTTAAAAAAATATATATAAAAAATTTTAAGGGATAGTGAACCCAGAAATGAAAATTGTTTTGAAGAATGTTGGTAACCAAACCGTTTCCGTTCACATTGACTTCTATTCCAGTCATAGGGAACCAAAGCTCTTCAGTTCTTCAACATATATTATTTTATGTTCCACAGAAGGAAGTAAGTAACATAGACATTTTTGGTGAACTATCGCTTTAAGCAATAAATCATGCAAATGTTATATTATGGGATTTTTAATTAGCAACATTTTTTAACTAATTTGAATTTAAAAATGAAATGGATTGACAGTTCAAAAAGAAACAAAGGCTTTGAATATTGAAGTCTCACACTTAAACCAGTAAGTCAAACAACTCTACCTGCTGGTCTTTAGTCACCTCTCTCTTTAAGGTGGAAGTTCCTGTGATTGCACCAGATAAAAACAAACACTTAGCCAATATTGGCTGCCATCTAGATGTGCACGTACGCACATTGTTTTCCTGGCAATCGATGACTCCCTATCTTTGCTTTAGAGGGTGAGAGTGCGTAGCAGGGGGTGTCCGCTTCAGCCTCTGAGGCATTCGGAGGGGGACTCTAGACACATGCCTTTTTAAAATCCAACCAATCAATGCCCGCTCACAGAATCGATAGGGGCCTCCTATTAGGAGTAATTAGAAAGCCAAACTTAGTTCTGCCAAGCACATCTACCTATGGTCTAGTGCCTAGGCCATGTAATAAAGTTCTAGGTGATTTAAAGGGGATTGCGTTAATACTAACGGCTCCTTAAGAGTTTCTTATTTTTCAACTTAGGTTAAGTCTCACTGAGGAATGATTCAGAAAATGTGGACTGACTGAATCTAATAAACTAGTGAAGGGAAATGCACTGCAGTGCTGCACACATTTGAACATTTTGTTCTGTTTACCGTTTTTTATTATCATTGTTTTGAGAACAACGTAGTAATAAAGAAACTTTGCCTTGGGATAATGTGTACTTATTGTGGTATTTCTCTTTGTTTGGAACACACACAAGGTGGTTTCATTAATAGTTTGTGCTCCTGTGCTATAGAGATAAAATAATCTATTTACGTAAGGACAGGTATAGCCAATGGCCCAGTTCTGAGAATGAATGAATTTTGATCATACTCCGCCAACACCAATCGCCCCCTTTTAAAATCAGTATTCACCTCACACCACTGAGAATTGTGCCACAACCTCTATGCAAACACCAAAGGAGTAGCCATATGCGGTCGTTATTTACGGGCGGCGTTAACATCACAATTTTCATCACAGAAATGATACGGCGCACAGCTCATTCTCAGATCCCTTTTCACCCTTCCTGCACTTTTTATCAAATTACAGGCTTGTCTTCCAAAGAGCAATTCTAGAACTTCAACTGCTTCCCTCTGGCTTAGCTGGCTCTCTGATTCGGAACAGGAGGTTTAGCATGATTGATGTAATGTACCCTGCACCCAAGCTCTGCTTCTTTTTCAGACACAACATGCAGTGCTCGCCCAATATACTGTCTGTAAGGAACAGCCAATTCTTCTTTAAAGTCATCCTTCGGGTAATGTGGTATATAAATGCATAGTTATGTAATAAATGGAGGTTCTGTTAAACGTATTGGATGCTTCCTCTCCATCTAGTGAGGTAGTGAATCTAAAATAAAAGGAATGTGCAATGAACTCAATGCTGGATAGGTGAAACTTCATCTTCTCGTGGGTGGAAATAGGATTTCCGCATCAGTGCAATAGTGCTGCATAAATTTATATATTTTAGTATTGTAGCACAAGGGAAACGGTCATTAGTAGATTTCTATGCACCGACTGGAACTTTCTTATCAAAGTCAACCAATGTTTTCGATATGCTATCTACCCAGGGTGTAAGATATGAAATATTAATTAGGTAACTAAACATTTGCCCAGTAGACATAAATGACTTGCTGAAGGCGAGAAAGTATGCTAGTCATATTAGGGTTACCAGCTGGCAAAGGCTTTTGCAAAAGTCCTTGTTTTACATGGTCGCCTGCATTTTTTGTGTGTGTGTGTGTGTGTGTGTGAGAGAGATTACCTTTTAAAATTGTTATCTAGCAGTTATGATTGCTATCACCCTATTTTCTAAACAGTGTTCATACATATTGTCGTGATGTTAAATTAATAATGCAGTTGCCAGATAGTTGGGACGGAATTTAACGATTCTGGTTTTGTTTATTCTTAATGATTCAAGTCTTCCATTAAGGTACCATCATTTTAAAGATGGCAGTTCTATTTGACTCATAGGGTCAAATGATTTGGAACCAGACTACACTGGTGGTGGTGTATGTTTTTAATTCTCTATAAAGAACCACCTCAAAAGTGTCAGGCATTCAGGAATCATAATACACCGTTTAGCCAGTATGTTTATTCACTAAATGATTCATAAGATTAATTTGTTCTGTAATCAGACTACACTGCTCACATGGTCTGAGTCTTTCGTTTGGGAAATGGATTACACTGCATCCACTGTCAGCAGAACTGTTGAACAATTATTGCTGTAAAATCGGAAAAATTTCAATATTCCTTATACTTTTGGGGAAGGTTGCATGTGCTAGAACAGTTAACAAAAATTAACATCATTCAGTTTTGGTATTTAAAAAAAAAGTATTGTCAGTTCCCAACCGTTTTTGAGAGTGTGGTTTATGTCTAAAACAAGTACAATTTCAAAGCAAAACCCCTCATTCTTCACTCGCTGCACTGTCAATGATAAGTTACCACTTTCAAATTAGCCAGAATGCTTTTATTTTGTGCTCATTTAGAAAGGAAAGAATCGGGATATTATATTAGCACAGCAATACGAGATAGAATTAATGTGCACGTATGGCAGCATGAACAAGCAGATGGAGCCTGAATTTCACTCTCTTTCCATCTCAGAGTCTACCAATTAATTTCCAGGTGGGTGGGAATATAATGTGGAGGATGTGAGAGTTCTTTGCTGAAGAGGAATGTGTTAAAAATTTCTTCTTCATTTATCTTCAAAGAGGCTAAAGCAAGCTGGAATGATAGAAGCTTTCTGTACTGTAATGAAGACAGAAAGCAGAACTACTACACGGTGTTAGCTTCAAAGCAGAGTTACGTACATGTAATACTGTACATGTGATTAAAATAAACACATCAGTCTATAATACAAGACATATCAATAAGGAGTCAACTAGTTTGGGAAATTTAGCAAGAGAGGAGTAAACTGTTGTTTTCTGGTGAGGTTGAGAAAAATGGTCTGTATGATCATTGTAGAGAGCATTTTTTTTTTACTTATCAAATAATTAGGCACATCCCAATCTATTGCATTTATGCACCTCACTATCTATTCTAATGAAACCACAAAATAAAATAATAATGCTGCAGAACTGCAATTTTTATTTATTAAAATAAAATGTTAGATTAGGGCACATTAGAGCCCAGAACCCAGTGTACTCAAATCAAAAATGCTACTTAACATTCAGACTGATCCATTTATCCACTGAGCTACAAAATCCTGGGACCAACAGTGGCAGACGAATGAAGATTTTAGCATTTGATTTGATCAGCAAGAAAAATTACTCCCCCAAATCCCTGAGAAATGGAAACTTTGTGGTACGTTGAAAAATAGCAACTCAATTGTCTATTGATTTGGACATTTTTTGACTTGGAAATGAGCAAATACTGTGCTGCGGACTTTGGTTAATACATCATATATTTATCAAAATATTTCACATTTTTGGTGCCTAACCTAATTAATATTTTAAAGCTAAGACTTTTCCACTGTGATGATGCATCCAGCACATCTGTGCACCCCCTCTGTCTCTATCACTTTTTGTTAAACAAACTGATGCTTTCGCTGTATCCTTTGACCTCCTTCTGTTTAAATATTTAGGTCTATTTTCCCTCCCAATGTCTGTTTCTCGGTGAGCATGACGGCGTGTTGAACAGAATGCATTACATTCAACCAGGTCGCATTCAGTGTTCGGAAAGTGTGATGATGGATATTTGTGCTGGCTCTTCTACAAGGTCACTCCTTTGCTTGAATAAAAAATGTATTTATTTGTAAACGAGGCCAACTAAACCTCAATATGCTCTATTCATTCCTTTGGAGAATGTGCTACAACAAAGCAAAAGTGAAGCAATGTGTTTAAGCCCCTCAACCAAGGTGACTCAGCATATCAGAGTCCAGCTCTATAGGAAGGAATGTACTTTATTATATTCATTAAAAGATCCAAGGAAGAGCATCCTGCTATTTTTGCTGTGGACTTAGAGGAGCTTAATATACCATGAATGCAGTGTTTGTGCAGAGGCACTAATAAGAAATCATTGAGACTCACCTCATTTAAAATGCATGAGGCAATGGATCTCAGATCTAATCCTGGCAATTAGTAATTAACAAAAGAGACTCACAAGCACGCTTGAATTGGAGAGTTGTTTAGATAACGCTTTGCTAGACCTATTTGTCGTTAATATCCATGCACTTCCGTGACAGGCTGAAAAATAACCAATAGTGATTTAGCCGGACAAACTTTATGCAGTATTTTATGTGGACCTGTCTGTGCCGCTGCCCTGTGGTTTTTCGCGGGGGTAAAGGCTTTCATTATTGCTTGACCCTGTCGCAATTAAACTGACCCCAGCTGTCCACGCTGCGCGGAGTGGCGGAAGCTCCCATCACTCTCGGGGTGAATAACTTCAACATCCGCTGTTGTGCATGCCTGAGCACTAATAAACATGCAGGGTAGAGTGTGTTAACTATGGCTGTAAAGATGTATGCTGTATGAATACATCACCGCAGTCACAGTCCACAGTTCTCAAGGGTTTTTGCCATGTTTTATTTGTTGCTTTGACTTTTCTATTGTTGTTCTGTTGTTTTTTTTTGTAAAACTTTCATCTACTAAATTTGACTATATACTGGTTAAATATTTTGGGGTTGGCAAGATGTTTTTTTGAAAGCCGTCTTCTTACCGAGGCTGCATTTATTTAATAAAAAAATACAGTAAAAGCAGTAATATTGCAAAATATTATTTAAGTGTTTATAAGATGTCTCATATGCTCACCAAATTTGATCAGAAAATACAGTAAAAACAGTAATATTGCTAATATTATATTGTGAAATATTATTATTATTACTACTAAATTTTAAAATATATTTCAAATGTTCTTTATTCCTGTGGCAAAGCTGAATTTTCAGCAGCAATTATTCCAGTCTTCAGAGTTACTTGATCCTTCAGAAATCATTTTAATATGCTGATTTGGTACTCATTTCTTATTATTATGAGGGTTGAAAACAGCTGTGCTGCTCAATATTTGGAATTCTAACTAAATTTAGAATTTAAATAGTAAATTTTAAATTTAAATTGTAAATTATTTAAAATATTGAACAAATTCAGATTGGAACTTATAATATTTTGTCATATACACGTTTTGCACACAAATACATGTACACATGAGTATTAAATGAGACACAGTGGGTCTCATTCACTAAACATGCGTACACACATTTCACGCAAAAATTTGTGCATACGCAATGTGCGTACGGACGTTTTCATGAATAAATCATGATTCATCAAAAACTTTTGTACTAAAATTTATTCTAAATGTACGAAAAAATTCGAGAACAATTTATACCACACGTACGCAATAATCATGTACGCCCGGGGCCTTATAAGCGTGTATAAAGAACCCTACATATAATTAGATATGTTATTTACAGGGTGGGTGAAATGTAACTAGACATTAAAATTGATTATAAAGTATAATTAGAGGTCCAATTATATATATATATAGGTCCAAACAACAAATGACCTGATCTATCCTTATATAAACGGTGATTATTGTGTCTCACCTTGTGTTTGGAGGCATGGCACACTTGGTACTGCTTGAAGACATTGCGGCGCGTGCTCTAAGGAGAGAGCACATCTTTAGAGACTGCGAGAGCGCGTCTTTACCTGTGCCCGTTACGCCAGTGGATACACTTTTAAATAGCCCATTTTTTCTGGCTTCCACTTCCGACACCAAAACCTCACGATCATTATCGTTAAAGTTCTTTTTCTTTGTCTCTTGTTTCGGTGCCATAATTGTATCTCTCTGGATGAGTGCCACTTTGGGTAAAGCCCTTATATGGAGCTGGTTTGGGTGTGTATTATGCTAATTACTAACCTCGTGCACGCGGGTGCTCATTTAGAAGACTCCAAATTCACCAACAGAAGAACGAGTTTAAGAACAAGCTCATGTGCGTACGCACGTGTTGTGAATTAGGTGGAAAGTTTTTGTGAGAAGTTCAAATGTGCCTATAAATATGAAAAACGTACGTAATTATTAGTGAATGAGACCGCTATCTTTTGTTACAATTTTCTACAACCATTTGACAATGGTGTTAATATAAGATGGCATATGTTAGGTTAAAGAAAATATAGTCCAGAAAATCCTAAAAAAAAAATACATGATTCATAATACATAATTCATAATGCTGAGGCTGAATGTGTAAATGTGAAGTGCTTACCATTGTTGACCTAGTAACCCACTGCCCACCTCTATTCACAAATACAGCAATGTTTTTCCATCTCTCCCTTTGCTTTCTCCCAATACTCACTCATGTGGAGACAGTATCGATGCTCCAAATGGTTACATGAACAGTTTTCGAATGGCCTCCTCTCAAATGTGCCGTGGGGATGCATAAAACATGAGCTTCCAGGAGCTAATTAAAACTTCCAATGCTGACAGACAACACCACGCCAGAGATGCAATCGCCTTGTCTCTCCATGGGGGAGAGGAATAATATGATTATCTTTTCACAGAATCAATTCAGCTTCGTTTCATGGGAAAGAGGGACTCTCAGCAGAATGAGCTGTTTGAGGTGGAGAAACAAAGGGAGTGTAATGTTTTTGAAGGTCCTGCTTTCATGTCTCCAGCATCTGGTGCCTGGAGTCTTTGCAGACCCTTTGCACAAATAAATGCTTCAAACATTTGCCTTTCTTACTCAAAACTGGCTGCCTAAGTATAGAACCGAAGCTTCTGAGACCATTACCAATAGCTGAGCGCTATGAGAGCTAGTCTTTGACTCTTAACTCTACTAAGGTCAAAGTGGTAATATCAACAAAGCAAGCTCTTATTTTTCCTTGGTACTCTTTCTCTGTAAACATGCAAAGATGTGAGCTTAAGGGAACCAGTCCAAGTGTTTTGGATTCTTTGTGCACAGCACATAATTTTTCTTGGCTGAAAGCATACTAACTAAGGATGTGCAATTGGAAGATCAAGGTTATAATTAAGGGATTTAGGCTGTCTCTTTATTATAACAGAGCTACAGATCCTACAGCCACAAAAGTAATGATCTGATTCTGTACTAGATGAAGACTTTTAAATGTTTTATTGAATTTGAAATAGTATATCTTGGAACTGTAATTCTAACACACTGGCACTGTGTACTGTGGAATCTAAAATTTTAGATTTTAGTATCTAAAATATGGCTAATCATTGACTTGCCATTCCTATAGCATCTATATTAGGGCTGTCAGTTTAAAGTGTTAATATGTTAGTATCAAACATGAAGCATATTATAGGGCTTTTGCAAAAGACTCTTATTTCTTAAAAGTGACTCTCTTTATTGGAGAGTCATTTGAATTATTTATTCGACCAATTCATTCAAAAATGTAGATTCATTCAGAAACTAAACAACTGACTTTTTACGAGTGATTCATTGAATCATTCATTCAACCAATATGCTTAAAAACAATGACTCATAGAAAAGAAACAAGTGACTGTCTTAATATGTGAGTCATTACATTATTTGCAATGACAAATGATTCATTCAGAAATGCTGAATCTTTCAGCCAATTTTTAAATTGTCTACTTCAGTAATCCAATGTTTTAAATTCTTCTTTTCATGACCTGGAGGATTTTTATCAGCAAATATTAATATACTTAATGCCAGTGTTATTTAGAATCATTTATATTTTATTTATTTTCATATTTTTCATTTTCCTTTTAATTTTATTGTTAATAATTTTGTTTGGCTTTTATCAGTTGTATCACTAGTTTTTAAATATTTTTTATTCATCTTTCATTTATTTTATTTAGTTTTAGAAATGTTTGTAATTTAGCCTCAAATTATTTATTTCAGTTAGTTTCCAAGGAAACACACACACACACAGACATATTTCAATTTCAACTGAAAATGATCTTTAATAGTTTTAGTTAACAATATAAGCACATATATATATACAAGTAATTTGATTCATTAATCAGCATGTCCTGTAGTTAATTTTCTCATTGATTGTCACCCATAGTCTTATAAAATAACTGCTTTAAACTAGTGTCAAACTAATTAAGCAACCTAGTAAAAATCTGGGATCTTTTTTTTTTTCTTTCAGGATCTACTATCTTTTGTCTTCTAATCCCAGGTAAAAAAAAGTCACAAGGCAGGAGTTGGGCCCATGTTGAGGCAGAGTAACTGATTGTTTGACCCGACTGCACCATTTGTTTTTTAAGGGTATGAATCTAATGTCATTTCTCCTCATTACAGTTCAGCCTTCCAATGCCTGTGCTAATTCCTCCACCAATTCCTTAGAGAAATCTCTCCGCTGCCCTGGCTAGCATAAATCATTTTTATCGCTGGTACTTCGGCCTCGATCTGCACAGACGGGTGATGTTTTAAACCCTATGTGGATAGTAAATCTGCCAACTTTAATTAAAATGGCATCTTTCCCCTTTTGTCCTGGTGACATTATGGCCTCCAAACTTCCTACAAAGGATCTCTCAGGACTGACCTCAAGGAAAAAAATTATATATATATATATATATATATATATATAAACAAAGGGACTACCTCATGCATTCTCCAGCAGATGACCTAGTTTAAAAGTTCGAGGTAAAGTAAGTTTTAGAGATGCTATTAATTAATAAATAAAATAATCTGCAACACATAATACCAGTAAATGACAATAAACAACTGTTGTTTAACAGGCAAATTCCACATAAAAGAAAAGGCATGAAACACAAGGTACTCCACAGCTGTCAAGGATAATAAAATGTTTCACTTTCATTTAATGCAGTCATTTATCAAGTTTAAACTACGAAACAGAAAGGTTAAGTGAGATCACATGAGATATATGTTTTAACGGCAACGCTTTCCGCCACAAAGAGCCAAGTCATCCATGGCCTCTTGTCTGTCTTCATTGCTGTTAATAACAGTGTGAAACTCAATCAATGAAAGCAATTCATTTCATTTTGCATGCTAATCATTCAGCATTGCTAAACACATAAGCCCTTATTTGAGAAGCGCATGAATTGTGGCAACAGTTTCCTCTCGCTCCAGCTGTAGTGCTTAAATTAAAAACTCATTGAGAAAAGTCAACACTGATTGCGCTGTACTGCATTAAAACACAAATATTTATGCTGTGACATTTTCCACAAATCAATAACTTAATCCACTTTCTGCCAAATGCTTTTGAAAAAGGCCATGCTGTACTATAATGGTCTGGTCTTTTAACTACAAAAGCCTTTCTGGGAATTGAACTCCGGACCCTGAATCCATCCATTCTCATCTTGGAGGGAGAAGATCTGTGTGTGGCCATATTCACACCAAAGCAGAATACAGTGTCTGTCCTTAGTGCAAAAAATGCAGTTTACATAAACTTTATTATGAAAATGAAGTCACATCCCATTCTTTTTCAAGCGATTTTTACGCATTTAACTAGACAAATTATTGTTAAGTCTGAACACTAAGGTTTATTTTTTGCCAATAAGTTTTATTTAGTAAGAAAGAATTAACAATTTTCTTCAGCAAGGACAGATTAAAATTTACCAAAAGTGGCAGTACTGTTTTATACAGTTAAACATTTGAAATAAATGCTGTTCTTTTGAACTTTCTATTAATCAAAGAATCATAAACACTTTTAGAATCGCCTGATATAAACAAAGAATTCTGACTTTCTCGAAATTCCTCAGAATTCTCAGTTTATATCTCACAATTAGTTTTTTTTGGTTTGGGCCACAGAATAAAAAAGGTAAATTACTTTTTATCTCACACTTTTGAATTTTGTTCTTGCATTTGTAGGTTTATATCTCACAATTCACAATTTTATATTCTGAAATTGTATTATAAAATTTTAATATTTATATTTGTATATATATATATATTTTTTTTATCGTGTGGCGGAAACAAGCTTCCATACATAAGAGACTTTAAAAAATCTTTCACACAGTAGTGTGTGAACCTAGTCTATGTGAAATAACCAACCTTTCTAATTTGTCTTTGTGGACAGCCACTAATTTTCCATTTCATTTTTCATCTGGGCCCTGCTCTTTAACAGCAGAGATATAACAGTCATCGGTGTCCCGGAGACACTATCAAAACCTGACAAAGCGCCCCAGTGTGGGCCTAATAAAGATCCTTTATGAGGCTGAGTGCATTAGCAGGACTTAGAAAAAGCATTGGACTCCATTGATTTCATGCACAGTGCGGTTTATTTACACTTCGTCTCTATCTGTTATCAGACACAGGCTGCTATTGTTTTCTCTAGCGTGGGCCACTTATGACGCTTATTTTGCAAGAGGTGTGACTGGCATGAGGAGTGGCCAGACTATGGTGTATTTTTATTTCCCCGGTTGTCTTTTTGTACATCTCTCATATACAGAGGTATTTCAAAAGATTTTTAGGAAGGAGGGTTGGTGAGCTTTGCAATTGAGCGATGTCTTTGCATTGATTTAGCTCCTGGGTAGGTACTTAGAGACCACGATTTTCCCTGTGTGAAGCAAAATCAGCAATTAAATGGACTGAAATGCTGTTTTGTTACACTGTATGCTGCCATTTGCATGCAACATTGTTTTTGTTTGAGGACTAAACAAAAACAGTACTTTACAATGAAGGTTTGACAGTGGTTAAGATTTTTCCCTGCTGACCTTTTAACACAAGGCAGTGTGATGTTTTTGTTAGACTGACAAGAAAGTGCTGCCCACTGCATTGAACCTTCAACTTCTCTTTTTCCTCCTCCATCAACTTGGATTTGATTTTTATCAATACTTTCTTTAGAAATGCAGTAGGAAAAACACAGTTGTAAAATGTCAGGCATCTGGTTTTGTATTTAGTTATTTGATACTTTTATAGGCAAATCATATTGGATTGGATGGATGGATAAAATTTTTTGCATTAATAAAAAAAAATCAATCTATCACACTTACCCTCTGATGTACTGCAAAGTCACCAGTGGTCTTCTGAAAAAAAGAGAAATAAAAATAGCACAATTATTTTCAAAAAGCCACCAATGTAATGATTTAACCTTTTTTCAAATTCTCAAAGGTGGAAACATAGCCTTTTAAAAGCAAGTTACATAATAATTCAGTCTTTTTCATAATTCATAGCAAGCACAGCATGAACTGTACTGTAACAAATATCTGAATGGTGGGAGATAAACGTTAAGCTCTATACCAGATGCCCCCAAACCACCATTTGATGCTCTGTGTCGTTTGCTTTAAAGAGGCTGGTCCTTTGGTTAAAAGGGTCATAAAAGCATAATAAGCAATGCTTGCACGTTGGTTATATAAAATGTGGGCAAGTTAAAAACAGAAATGAATAGAATAGAACAGCATTACATCTAGTCACAAATCCCTTCTGTGCTTGCAGTCTTAGGAAATGCTTTCATAGTTAGACAAAGTCTTTGTAGTTTGCTGAAGAACACATAATTAGGCACTATTTTTGTTCTGCTTATAAATGCTTCTTTTGAGGAAGAAATTACCAGACGTTGTTCTGTACCTACTAAGCAATGTCTTTCATTTCATTTGCAGAGTGCAAAACCATCCTTCATTTAACAGCTGCTCAAAAAGGCTTCTATTTTCTACAAAATATATTATTGGTAAACACCATGCATTTGTGCAGTAAGGTGAAAGTAAAGATTACAAAAGTATATGGCCCCATTAGTTTGTTTGGTGGTGGTTTACAGCTAAGAAGAACCTTAGCAGCTGTCATATGAATGTGCTGCTGATGATTTATAGGAAATGCTTATTCTACAATAAATCACTCTATGACATGTGTAATCTGCTCATTAGCCAAAGATAGTAATTTCTTATGTATTGATTAACTGACAGTATGAATAATTAATTTTTCATACAGATAAAGATGTTATTTTTATTAATAATCCGCAATCCATTAGTGATGGGGATTTCAATGACTTGTTCTGTAGTTTACATATTACACCAGTAGGTGGCTTAACTCTTTATGAGTGAATCACTCGAGTCATTCCTTCAGCTAATTCATTCAAACAAGCTGATTTATTCAGGAACGATACAAGTGTGTCTTTATGAAGGAGTCATTGAATCATTCATTCAACCAGTTCATTCAAAACATCACTGCTCTGTGTGGCTGTACTTTTTGGAACTAGTTGTAGAAAACAAACAAACAAACAAACAAAAAAACAGATAAAGTAGAAACTAGTAGAAAAACAGATAAACCTAAATATAAGTGATTCAGTATTAACCCGTTGTTTAATAAAACTGGATCGACAATATCACACTCGCAGTTGTGCTGTTTTTATTATCAAGGCTTGTGATTATTGCTTATGTTTCTCAGGTGATAGACTGGTATTGTTTCCATTTAATCATGAGTCTTTTTTATTACATTTTATTGTATTTGAATAATTTGTCACCTTAAAAAGAAAATGCAGACTGAGACAGAATGTCACATATTCACAGATCTTTGGTGTGAAAAGAGAGAAATCAATGACACTTTTTAAGGTGAAGGGTGACCCTCGAGGCAGGACAGATCTATAGACAGCACATTAGCCCTCTGTGATGACAGACGTGAGTTTGAATGATTAATAGTGCATGTGCTTGAAATAAAGACTTATTGATGTGACCTTTGAATGCAGGAATTTGGTGCAAGTGGAATGACATAAATCCGCAGAACTTATCCTTCCTGATATTTCCATACCATCATCGTCCTTGCCAGGAGAATAGAATACTGTAGAATTGTGGCACAACTGTTCGATGCATAATATAAAACAGATTGTTATGTGACGTTTTTGTATGTTGTCAGCTGACAACATTTTGTCACACTTTATATTAGGTGGCCTTAAGTACTATGTACTTACATCAAAAAATAAGTACAATGTACTTATTGTGTTCATACTGTATTTCAAAACACTATTGCTGCTATTGAGGTGGGATACGGGTAAGGTTAGTGACAGGTTTGGTGGTATGGGTAACTTTAAGGGTGGGTTAAGGTGTAAGGGATGGGTCAAAAGTGTAATTATAAATGTAATTACAGAAATTAATTACAGATGTAATTACATATAAATATTTTTAAAAATATAAGTACAATGTAAAAACATGTATGTACACAATAAGTGCATTGCACCAAATGATTAATTTAAATGTAAGAACATAGTAGTTAAAGCCACCTAATATAAAGTGGGACCCTCTAAAAAATGCAGGGTTAAATATAACCCAGCGCTGGGTAAAATATGGACAAACTCAGCAACTGGGTTGTTTTGACCCAGCGGTTGGGTTACTGCCCAGAAGGTTGGCTTTAACCTTTAACCCAATTATTGGTTGAAAACAAGCCAGCATGTGTTCTGTACAATATTTACCCAACACTGGGTTGTATTTAACCCAGCATTTTTAGTGTAGAAATTAAATAAATTAATTACATATATAAACTAATTTATAAATTAAATATAAAATTTTGTGACTAGTAACTTTTTGTTTACTTGAGTGTATATTTATTATTTTTGACACAAACTATAAAAAAGCTTTTTTTAATTTCAACCATTATTGCTCAGGGGGGGAAATTAGAAGTGACAATTGTACAAAGAAAATTTATTTGAGTCACATTGACCTTTTGTCACACTGTATAGGCTAAGTTGTTTGTCATGGGCTGTTTTTTGGATTTTTTTTCTATACAAAATCAGAATTGGCAAATAAATACTGCAAATTATAAATTGTAAGAAAATTGTGAGTATTTTTAACTACAGTATAATACAAAACTATAGATCATGTTAAGAACGTTTTGACTCCTTCCAGTTTCTAAAATACAGTCCTTGTGAACGTTATTCTGTGACAATTAGCTCCAATCTCCTTAAATATATCTCACATAAATGTCTTATTACAACACTGTGCACTCCAAGGAATGAATAATATACTGCACACAGTCTAGACTCTTTGATCATTTTATTAACTAAGCCTTTTAACATAATTTCAAGGTTTCTGTTTATTTCCATAAGTATGCATAGGTTCAATCTATGTACTTAATCTAAGTGATGAATCTTACAAAGACTGCAAATTAGTTTATAAAAAAACCTCCATACACTGCTTACTAGCAGCAAAGAGCAAACAGCTATTCTAGGAAAATGAATACTGTTATTTTGGCTGATGGGATTTTAATGAGTAACAATATCTACTTTTTGCCTCGTAAGAGGAAATGCTCACACTGACAGCAGACGTTGTCTTACCACAGATTTAATGTGTCATTGAGGCACAGGCTTATAGCATGTTGTAAGACTCTCAGGAGAAGCTCATTCAAACAAACACAGATGCTTCCATCTGTTAAGCTCATATTTACCACTCTGTCCCAATTCTTCTCTCTCTCTTCCGTGTGGGCAGTCCAGGTTTAGTATTGATTTGGGTGCTCCTACCCCATTCATCTAACTTTCTGCCTCTGTCCGCCCCGCTACAGCTCAAGGACCCAAAAGCTTGGGGGTCCTGGGATTTTGAATCGCTCTACTTGGCTTTTTTTCTTGGTGACATACTGAAGATCCACTTAGGTGGTAATGTAAACAAAATATGCTCTTTGTCTCTCTCTATATATGTTTTTCTATGAGGACTATTTAACTTAAATGGAAAGCAGGAAATGTCAGTTGTTTAAAGGTCATGCAAGCAGTGTCTGAAATGGCACTTAGACTTAATTTAATCATTTATCTAGTGTCTTTGTCCTCTAGATCTCCTTCTGCCCATTGTGCTTGATGTATAATAAGCCAGGAAGATTCAGAAAAACCCTTTATGATAATCTAATGGGCCTTTTCTGTTTCTCTCAAATATCCATATAATTGATGCTAAGCTCAACAGCACTGCTGTATATGGAGATAGGCTAAAGTTTTCACAAAACAGTTAAATGAACATTCAACCCAGCTAGAAATAGTGTTTTACAACCTTTTATCTTTTGTTTTCAGTAAAGCTCAAGTATGCCTTCATAGGCAAAAAGTGTTTCTCCATATTCATATTGACCTGTGTATCATTTAGCATTATAATTTATATTATTATAATAACCATTATTAAAGCACTGAACTGAAGCTTCGGATTTTTAAATATTCTAAAATAGAAAGGTTACTATAAATGACAAGTTTTATAACAATATTACTTTTTTACTATATATATATATATATATATATATATATATATATATATATATATATATTATTTTTTTAATGTTTATTAAATAAACACAGCCTTAATAACCATGAGATATAGTATTTCTTCAAAAAAACAAACATAAAATATGCCCTACACTCTAAAGCCGTATATATCTTAAAATATCACTTAAAACATTTTCTTTTTAAAGAAACGGAATACATAAGTTCTTCAACAAAGGATGAACAACAAGTTGGCAAACCATCTCTCTCAGTTATTACTGTCTGTTGCTTAACTTTCGCTTTTGTTTGTTCCTGATCCTCTGCAATTCCAAACATACTTTCTGTATAGTTGCATCCGTCTCAGGAAGGTTTAGTTACATGCAGCTTCGAAACACAATTACAGTCATATCAGTAATAGCGACATGGCTGAATTCCCAAGCCATAATTAGACAGTAACACATATTTAATAAGTAAAACCACTCTTCCACAAATAATTAATGAGAAAATCCGCATCCTTCATTAATCTCAGTCAATTTGAAAAAACAAAGCCTTGGTCTTTGATCCATATTAATGTTATGAGTTTTCTGCTGAACTAATCTTTAGAAATTAAATCCCCACTTCACCAAAGTAAGCTTCGAAGTTTTATTTATTTATCATTTTTGTTTTGGAAGCAGAAGGTTGTTGTTTTGTTTTGCTTCAGAAGAGCTGTGATTTATTGCAAAGCTGAAAACTGGGCTAGATAAGAAGAAGAGGGTTTAATACAAATGTGTTTGCGGACACATTGACCCACAGTCCCTCGAATCCTCATAGTGTGTGTTGCTGATTAGTGATGGCTGAGCAGTAGGAGTGTGCTTTCATACATCCTGCTTCTCAGAAGACCAAACAGGGAATTTGTACACTGAGTTTTATTAACTCTGCTCAAAGAGGATATGGCAAAAATGACAAATTCATGTTTGATAGGATAATCCCAAGGTACTTCATCATGGGTGAGACATGCATCAGTTCTCCTTTGAAAGTCAGAAGGAAGGCGTCTGCTACACTCCTCAGACAGCGTGAATCCCATGAGTACCTCAAAAAGACCGAGTTACACTCTTTTTCAGATGAAAGCCTTTTGCTCAACAAAGTAAAATTCATCTTAAAACTTTTTGAAAGATTTTTTATACAAAAACAAGGGGGAAAAAACCCTAGTGTCAGCTGTTATCACAGTCAACAAATTGGTCAACAAAACTCTGGTATTCTGGTATCAAAATTCTGGTAGAGCTACACTTTTCAAGACAAACTTTGAATGTTGGCTTGAGAAAGCCATGTTTGAAAATGTGGTAACACTTTAGTATAGGAACCAATTATCACTATTAACTAGTTGCTTATTAGCATGACTATTATTAACATATTGGCTGTTTATTAGTACTTATAAAGCACATATTCTGCATGACCATATATACATCCTTAATACTACCCAATACCTAAACTTAACAACTACCGTACTAACCATTAATAAGCAGAAAATTAGGAGTTCATTGAGGCAAAAGGCATAGTTAATGGTTTGTTAATGGCGAGAATTGGAATATATTGGAAAATACCAAAAGGGTTCAAACAAAACTAAAATGTCTTTGAAATTTGATAGACAGTTTAGCTAATGGTATTGGAAAAGTAGTATAATGGGATTATAATCTATCTATCTATCTATCTATCTATCTATCTATCTATCTATCTATCTATCTATCTATCTATCTATCTATCTATCTATCTATCTATCTATCTATCTATCTATCTATCTATCTATCTATCTATCTATCTATCTATCTATCTATCGTATGAAACTGAAAGAAGCTGCCAACTACAAACACAGTAGAAATGCTATCCAATTTTGTTTTGGCAAAGTTTAATTTTATTTGGGCTCGTAGCACACGCTCTTCAATTGCACGAATGGCAACGACGTGATATAGCCTATATATGTATTTTCATATTAAAGTGCAAAACTATGAGCATGCAATGTTGTAGTTATATTCATCAGTTAAGTCATGACGTTACCAAAAAGGCGATTAAATCTGCCTTAAAACTGTGCATGCTTATAGTATTTGTTAGATACGAGTCACATTTAAGAACATGTCTCTGAAATGCAGTGGTTTTCAAAACTGTCCTGGAGCACCCCAGCACTGTCTCCCTCATCTAACACACCCGATTCAACTCGTCAGCTCATTAGTAGGCTTCAAGTCCTGAAATGGGTCAGAAAAGGTAAAGAGTTGTGAAAAAATTTGATGTGTGTCAGATCTGCATCATGTTTACCAGCGGCAGCTCTTAAATCAGCCAAAATAACATAATAATCCAGCTGATGTAATGTCTATTAATCAAAGAACAAAAGAAAACAAAAGGAAATCAGTAACTTTTCTAGCTTCAAGGATTTATTTATATAATTTAGAATTTAGTGTCTGATAACTTTATTCAGTTTCTGTATATTTCCTACTTGCTGAAGGGCACAGGTAAATATGACATTTATTATAATGGGTTTATGTGAAGAATATTTTAAGTTCACTTTAATTATAAGTTGTTTTTTAAAGTGATTGATAACTCAATTAAACTGTAATGTCAAATGGCTATAGTCAATGGAAAAATATGAGAAAACAATTTCATAGAGACAGTAGTATCGGTATCAGTGATACTCGCCTTCAATCATTAAACAATTTTTATTTTATTTTTAAATACTATCTTTATGTTGTTTCTACATTAATTTGAAGATTGAATGTGAAATTATTGCAATATAAAAATACATTTAAACATTTTAATGTTAGGTGGAATTAATTGTGGTTACATAGTAGGGTGTAACCAATACAGTTCACATTCCAACTACTGAATTGTAAGCGAGCCAGTTCTGCAGTGGTGAATTTTGCACAAGCCTCTTCCCTGGTAAAGGATTCTAGCAGTGAGAGCCTTGGTTTGAATTCAGATTTGGGCTAGGACATTCACTCAGGGAAGGAACAATGGGTCCTGCTACAATAATGTGATATAGTGATGGCTGGACTGTGTATGTTTATTTCCCAGGCCTCTTTGTCATCGCCAGATGCTGCTGACCTTGTGTACGACACGGTATCAGTGAGCAGTCTTTATTCCCAAGCTTGAGAGAAAAGTGTGCTCACTGGTCACCTTTGTAACCTTGCTCCAAATGAACATGTCCTTTCCTGGACACAGTTTTCATTGAACTCTTTCAAACTTTAAAATGAGAGTATCTGGGTCATGTGTACTGTAGTTAAAACACTGTTCAAAAAATAATATAGTGATAGTGACACGTAATAACTCACCAGACAAATCTGTTGATGAACTGTGCTAGCTAAGTCAGCATGGAATCTCGAGGTTATATTTGATGACCAGCTCAGTTTCACACAACACATCTCAGCAAAATATTGACAGACCAGTAGCTGCAAACACACAGAAAATCCAAGCCCACCTAGCAAGCGCTGACTGGCAGTACATATGGCAGAGACTAAAGCAGTGTTAGACCCTCCAGGAAAGCAGATTTTGGATGTCTCTCTTATCTAACACACCGGATTTAACACATCAGCTCATTAGCAATGTTTTTCATAACCTGAATTGGGTGCGTCAGATTAGTGAGACATCTAAAATGTGAAAAAAATAGTTGGCCCATGTAAAATGAGCGCTATAAAACTGAGTATGCGTCATCTGTCAACTGAATGAAAGTGCAGTCGGTATGTGATTATTTTAATATGGCTGTCACCAATTACCTGCTATGTTACCTAATTAATATTCATAAGCCAGGCTGACAAGCAATGAAATGTGTCCTCTACTTTTCAATCATTCCTATGATCTTTGACAGCTATGAACCCTCCAGGGTTGCACACCATTCGGAATTTTCAAGATTTTGAATGATGGATGGATGGATGGAATGCATTACCTGTGTTGCATTTATTTGAACTGTATTCAGTAAACTCGTCTTCCTGTCATTCCAATTCAGGTTCCCCTGGGGTTTGGCCATTTCAAATCCCAATTCGCAAACTGAAAGGGAGCCACATCTTCAGTTCTGAATTTTGCACTTCCCTAACCTGATGTAAAACCAACTTCTCTGCCAACAGTATTGGAGCCAAGAATACAACTTCTCCAAATGATGATCAGGTGCTGTCTGTGGCTGAGATTAGCAGACATTGCAAAAAGTCACCCTATGAAAATGTATTGGCCCAGATGGAATCCCTGGCAGGGTGCTGAGAGAATACCTTAGTAAGCTGTTTGATGTCCTCTCAGATATCTTCAACATCCCGCAAACACTGGCTGCTGTGCTTACATTTCAAAACCATGATCATCTTTCTGCCAGAGAAGTCAATGTTAACATTCCTTAATGATGACTGTTGCCTTGAACTCACACTCGTCATAATGAAGTGTTTTAAACTACTGGTCGTGACCCACATTAAGGCCTCCATCCCACGCACACTAGTTTGCTTACAGCCAGAACCGTTCTGCTGTGCATGCCATAACATCTGCCTCCCACTTGGTTATTTCCCAACTGCACAATGCAAACACTCATGTTAGAACACTCATTGACATCAGTTCAGTGTTCAACACTATCATACCGCTGACACTAATTGGCAAACTCTCTGTACGACGAAAAAGCACCAACCATGAGAGTTTACATGTGGATGAATAGAAAAATAGACAAAACAGATGAGCTTTAACTTGAGATGGAGATGAGAGCAATGAAATTATTGTTTTGATATTCATATATGTACATACATAAATGAAAAACTCCACATTCTAATATTCCACAATGTGCATAAAAGGTTTAAAATCTCTTTACACTATAAAGCACACTCAAATAACAGGCTAATCAAATTATTTTCTTATGAGTGCTGAGTTTTGAGTTATGCTTATGAGTGTTGCCACTGATATTGCAGATTGCGCCATTGTGTTCCTATATACTAGAGTGACGAAAACCTAATGTGACAAATGGAGTTTACAGAGTTAAAGTTTATTATTACCTATTAAAAGGAGTATTCAGATGGCATACTACAGTGCTTTTCAGCAAATGTGCAGAGAGATCACATAATCATACATTTTTAAAGGGGCTGACAGCTTAATAGCAGATTTTAGGGCAGATGAGATGACAGAAGCCTGTCTAAATAGGGTCTAGCAAATGCCTTGTCCTTACAATGGCAAAGACATGGCAAAGGCCCAGAATAGTAGAAATGAGCACCCAGATCTATGGGTTCGTGGCAAAAGTCATCTTGACCTGCAGTATCATTGCTGTGACGCTCCTATATCAACTGATAACCTCTAGTTTCTTCAAACACACACACACACACACACACACACTGTACATATTTACCTCTCAGGAGTTCTATTTCCAGAATAACCTCCTAGGCTATAAATCCTTCCATAAGATGATTGAACAATGCTGCCGTTTCTCAATTTGCATATATTTTTCTGCACTAATTATTACGGCTGTCATTCCATTAAAAATGTTAAACAGATTAAGTACATGATATGCCATTTAAAACATTAATTTAATCACACACACACACACACACACACACACACACACACACACACACACACACACACACAGTTCAAAGAAAAGAAAGCTTTTGCAATGTATTGTATAAGCATATGTTGTAGTGCTCTATGGCATTGCATGTTTTAAGATGTTGCTTTAACCCTGTTAAAGTATGATTAATTGTGCCCAGGTTCATTTGACTGCTCTATTATATATTTAATTGAAATTATGACATTCTACAAAGTCTTATGTTCTCTTGAGAGAATGTAGAACACAAATCACCAAAACAACTTTGACTTTTTATATACACCAGTTGTACTGAGCCTTTGAAGCAGAAGTAACACGACATGATCAGAATGTGACAGCAGATTACACTGTTGAATTACGAGAGCAGCTTTGAGAGATTTGGACTTGTTTAACCCCACTTTGTTCTTAAACTTGTGCATCTGAGTGTGAATTTCTATAGTTTAACCTCAATCTGATTGACATGATTATAGGCTCTGTTTAATAACAGCAGAAGTTTCTGTTCCCTCTGTTTGATTTGGACAAACTGACTGGCATTCAGTACACTAGAGAAAGAAGCCGACTCTCTCTCACTGTACTGTACAGACCCATGCAGTTAAATATGCATGAAAGAAAAGCCTCCAGAAAGATCAGGTGAAGTTATACAGGGAAAATATGAATGGGAAGGAATCTTTAACTGCTTTATAATAGAGTGGGCATTAAAGGCTTGAGCGCATTACATTAATTGGGCAGTTCTCAGAGACCACAAACGCAGACTGTGAAAAATGAAAAACTGAAGGAAAGCCAATAAAATAGCAAACACACCAGCAACTGTTGCCTTTTAGTTTATGGAGGCCTTGTAATTAATCAGTGTTCACGAGGGTGAGGATAATATTTATGCAGCCAAAATGTCACAGTTACTTTGAGGCACTGAATTTAATACAGCTGAGATTCAGCCAGGGAGCTTACGCAGTATAAATACAAATCTAGCCCTGGGCGACTTCAAAATTATGTTAATAAGATGTGAAATATGGCTGTGATATTTCCTCCCAGTTTTGACAAGGAGGTATTTTTCTTTGGCAAAGACTGGCTTTATGGGGTTTATGGAGTGAATTCTAAAACTCCATCATAACTCAGCGCTCATTACTTCGCTAATGAACACAAGCGTTTTGAACTGTTGTATGTGTATAGGAATGTAAGAGAAATGTCAGCATTTCTTAGGGCTCCAGACTAAAAAAATGACAACGGAGCTATATGCCTCATGAAATGAAACATTTTGGAGCCAAAAGACTTTCTAAGTTGCTAAATTACATAATCAATAAAGATCAGATTTTAGAAAAGCTTGAGATCATGAAGTGCATAGTTGTCTAATTTAGCTTCTAACAGTTATTGACGAAGTAAAATTTTAGTATAGAATGTGATGCTTTACGTATATATCTATAAATATTTGACAAATATTTTAATGATTTTTAGAAATTATTACCAACATACATCTTCACTTTTACATTTAGTCATTTAGCAGACGCTTTTATCCAAAACGACTTTCAAAGAAGGACGATGGAAGCAATCAAAATCAACAAAAGAGCAATGAGATGCAAGTGATATAACAAGTCTCAGTTAGCTTAACGCAGTACACTTAGCAAGGTTTTTTTTTTCATTATATAATAAATAAAAAGAAAACAGATAGGATAGAATAGATAAAGAATAGAGCAAGCTAATGTTAGAGGCCTTTTTTTGCTTTTGTTAATTGTATAATAAATAAAAAGAAAATAAATAGATAAAATACAAAAAGATTAGAAAAGCTAGTGTTATTTTTTTTAAAAAAGAAAACAAGCAGTAAATAAATAGAATGCAAGTCTAAAAGGGACAAGTTTTTTTAAAGAATAGAATTAGAATAGAGAATGCTTGATGTTTTAATGTAGTCATATGAATGATTAGTCTTACACAATGTATGTACACATTACAATAACGGGAAATTTACTCAGTTGTGAACTCAATCATGGCCCTGAATCATTCACTGACTGACTATGATTCCAACTGTTATCTCATGAGTGACTTCAGTTGTGCTTTGCAAATCTTTTTGACTGACTCATTACAAAGAACTGGTTCAGAAGAATCAATCATTTGTGAATCAGACAACACTATGTGGTAGGTTTGGTGCTCATTTTAAAATTGTCCTAACTGAAAAATGACTCAGGGTTCAGTGAGGGAGTCAGTTATGAACTCATTTATAGCTCTGAATGATTCACTGCCTGAGTGAATCTTATTCAAACCAGTTTCTAATGAGCAACTTCAATGGGGTTTCACTAGTCTTTTTCACTGACTTGTTATGCTCACTTGACCGGTTCATAAGAGTCATCCATTCGCCAGTTTGACAGCACGGCTTGTATTGTGTTTGGTGAACATTTCAAAATAGACTCAATTGAAAAGTGACTCAGAGTTCAGTGAGGAAATCAACTGTGAACTCATTAACGTCTCCAAATAATTCACTGACTGTGCGAGTCTGATTCCAACCACTATATTGTAAGTGATTTCGGTGGTACTTCACAAATCTTTTTCACTCATTATAAAGAACCAGATTGCAAGAGCCATTCGCTAATTGGATAGCATGGCTTGCGGTGTGTTTGGTGAACATTTCAAAATGGACCCAATCGAAAAAAAGACTCAGGGTTCAGTGAGGGAGTCAGTTGTGAACTCATTAATGGCTCTGAATGATTCACTGACTATATGAGTCTGATTCAAACCAATCTCATGAGCGATTTCAATGGAGCTAAACAAATCTTTTTCACTCATTATAAAGAAGCGGATTGCAAGAGTCATCCAATCGCCAATCGGACAGCACGGCTCGCAAAGTGTTTGGTGAACATTTCAAAATGGACCCAATCGAAAAAAGAATCACGGTTCAGTGAGGGAGTCAGTTGTGAACTCATTAATGTCTCTGAATAATTCACAAACCCTATGAGTCTGATTCTCGTGAGCGATTTCAGTGGTGCTTGACAAATCTTTTTGACTTTTTATAGTTGCAAAAATCATCCATTCACCAATCGGACAACATGGCTGGTGGTGTATTTGGTGCTGCTTGCAGAAAACCCAAGCGGTCATTGTTGCAACCTAACTAGATCGTATCTGACAAATCCTTATATGAATAGACTCAAAGTTATCCTCACGGTGTAGATTTTCAATTATTGTCACAAATGTTTCATTTTTGTTGCATTTGGAAGCATTTTAATTGCAGTCTGGAGCCCTGTTTTTTTCACCCTTTTGCTGCTTCATCTGCTTTAAAGCTTGTATTCAAGTATCTGTTTTTACATCTATGCACTCTCGCACAAAAGGTGATATTCAAGCTGTACAGTCAGTAAGCAATATCATTCATCAGACAGCACAGTAAATGAGCTCCCACCTCCATCCAAACTGCATTTACACACAGATACAATGCTATATTTTTTTCTGAGGAGCTCTATTCAGGACAGGCTATAAATGGCTGTATAAGGACACCTATTTGTTTCATGTCAAAGACTGAAGTACTGTGAACTGAAGAGGTACGCTAAGGCATCTTTTCCTAGCCATAACTCTACCTCGAGAGAACTTCTATGCATACATAAGAGAGTGCAGGAATTTATGAGCATTGCTTTGCAACAATTGCCTTTGATGAATTGTGTACCTATACAAATTGTTGGTGCTCTTCATATGCTCTCTGTCTTGATAAATATGCTTTATGATGCACATGTTGAGTTATTCTTTTTCCAGAAAATATGCTGAAATTACAAGTAGCTTATTCCTAATTGTTTTTCATGAGTACACTGAGTACGCTTTCAGAATGTAGATTTATATGGACAGCTGCAAAACTGTAAAGCAAAGCAGTCGGGTAGAAGCTGTTTTTGAAGGAGAAAATCTATGCGTGTTATTCCTTCAGCCTCCCACACAATTAACAAAGTGATTTTCACAGCTCTCTGTACAATTAATCATTCACCACAGTCCCTTGAACACAAACGCTCCACCAACCCCCACAGAGCCAAGCCGCAGAGAGTTGGATCCGAGGCCAGTTTGAGGCCTGTTTCACGCGGCGCATAGAAACATTGCGCAAGCCATGCAACAGCATACAGGCTAATGTTGTGATTTAACACTGAGAGCATTTGTGATGTGTTACTGATATAACAATGGACATAAATTAAAAATGGTTGTGAGAAGACAATGTAAAAATTTGCAAGTTAAGTTACCAGTTAATCTACATAGAATGGAACCCAAACACCGAAATGTAGCTATATACTGCCTAAACCTATTTCTTTCATGACCACTCTCGGAAGATTTTACCGTGGTAATGGATATGACAGCGATAATGTATTTGGTCTTGGTGGAATAGATCTGCTACGCTGCTGCTGAATTGCTGCTACTATTGGTTATTGCTGTTGTTGTAGAATATTGCTGCTGCAAGCAAGTACAGGAACTGCTATATTAGATCTATACAGGTGGAGCTGGAGAAGGTGGAGGGTTTCATAGGAACTCTGAAAGTGCGCTGTGAAATGCTCTAGTGAATGCTAGCTAGCCATTTAAATGTAAAGCAGCAAGCTCATTGGCTGTGTACGCAACATGAACCAATCAGTTTGTGTATGTAAATATAATCAGTTTGCGTTAACAACACATTTGGTCCAGTTTCATGACAGAACTTGGCATTATTATTATTATCATCATTTATTGTTTAATTTTTTTTATCTTAAATCTATTCCATGTATTGAGACTGTAGGCAATATTCTATAAAAAAAAAATCTGCATAATGATTTAACCTGCGAAAATGTTCCATTTCAGTGTGTGTCTTTTTCTATTATAAATATTTTTATTGTGTGAAATTTATTTATTTTATTAATTTTAGACAATGTTTAATTTATTTCACTTTTCATGGTGTATATTGATGCTTTGCCAATATTCAACATAAAACAATCATGCCAATAAAGTTCTCTGAAATTGAAATTGCTTAAATGATTCAACTTGAGTTAGATTCACTGAATATAAATTGTTGAATGTGACAGTATATGGTGTTCTTGTTGCTCAGTTGGTAGAGCACGCTGCTAGAAACACCAAGGTTTGATTTGCAGAAAACACATGCTTTGGATAAAAGCTTCTACCAAAAATGTACAAATGAAATCTTGTATTTTATTTTGCTTCCCAAAAGCCTATATTGCAAATATATATTTTGAAATAGGTTTATACTGCATTTTTACTACATTTTCTTCAGAGTTCTCCATGCTTTATGTAACAAAAATAGGATTGGTGCCAACACTACTCGCACCTACGCTTATGCCGTGCTCCTAGTATGCAGCACTTTTTTGGTTAGGTGAACAGTGTCAATACTATTCCATGTTAATATGAGATCTGAAATAAGCTTGATAGCATGTTATTTTAGTTGTGCAGCTGCCACAATGCATCTTCGCTTCAACTTCACACATGGCAAATCTGTGACAAGAGGTCAGCGTGATGTCACAGCGTATATGGTATTTTATCAGTATGTATGAACAGCACACAGCAACCCAGTTATGAGTTAATAAAAGGTAGGTGAGATGAAAGTGACACCCAGCACCTGTGAGTCAGAAGAGCAGAAGTGAGACAGACAGTAAAGTCAGACAAAATGGGCAAGAGTGTCTCAGAGGAGACGTTTGCATCCCAGAAGGATGGCAGGTTCAAACGCAGGTAAAGAAGCAGTGCTGCTAGCCCTAACGTGCCCTTCAGAGCTTTCCAAGCTTACAGAGATGAGGATAGAACTCTCTGGCCAAGACCCACATCCCAAGCTGACTATCTACCGACCATGTGGGGAGCTTAGGAAGATAGATGGATTTGGAAGGAGTTCAGAGGGATTTGATGGTTGTCGCTGAGGTGGCTGTGCCACTTGGCCTGTAATACTGTTGACATCTCCATGATGGTGCAGAAGTTTCAGCTGCTTGGCAGGTGCAGGACGCCAGCAAGAAAGGAGATGTGGTGGAAAGAGAGAGGTATTGAGATTCGGCTTCCTCTGCCAATAGCGCCTAGCACTTTTCCTCTGGGATCTAGTGTTTTATTACCCCCTAAATGGCTACTGACTGCTCTGTATTTGAAGCGTGACAAGAGTGTTTGCTTAAAACCTGTGACTGGAGAAGCAATTGGCCTATGCCTGTCGATACCAAAAAGAGTTTTGAATAATTAGTAACGCTGAGATCCAGAGAAATAAAAGGATGATTAGAGAACCCAGCATGAAAAGCGGAGCATAAACAATATTGCCTGTTGTTCTGCTGAGTTCTGTTGGTACAGAATTACTGCAACCCTATGATCATCGTGAAAAGAATAGAAAGGAAAAGAAAGAAGAGAAGAACAGAAAAGAGAAGGAAGGAAAAACAAGAGGATGAAAAAGAACAGTGCAGTACAGAAAAGAAAAGAAAGGAATAAGAGTGAACTTAAAAAAGGTAAAGGAAAGGGAAAACCCCAGCTGAAAAAAGGACCCTGCTTAAACCACTTTCTTAAACCAGCAAACAGACCAGACTGACAAGGCTGGGGGACCAGATAAGTCTAGCAAACCAGCTTAGACTAGTTTAAGATTTCAACTAAGAAGAAAAGTAAATACAAGGTAAGGTAATGTAAGCTAAGGTAAGGTAAGGTAAGGTAAGGGAAAGGAAAAGAAAGGAAAGGAAAGGAAAGGAGAGGAGAGGAGAGGAGAGGAGAGGAGAGGAAAGGAAAGGAAAGGAAAGGAAAGGAAAGGAAAGGAAAGGAAAGGAAAGGAAAGGAAAGGAAAGGAAAGGAAAAAAAGAGAAGAAAAAGAAAGGAACTGTACAAAAATCAGCAGAAAATAAAGGACATGAAAACCCAATACCAATAAAACCAGCAAAATGGCCAGCATTACAAGGCTATGAGGAATTCAAAGAAAAAAAATTAAAAAAATGAAAGACAAGTTAAAGAAAGGAGAAAGAATGAGCAAAAAAGAAAGTAAATAAAAGCTGCTTAAACCAGTCTCCTACAGTGCTGGTCTTTAGCTGGTTTAAGCTAGTCTCCCAGCCTGACCAGTTGAAAAATATCCAGAACCCCCAAAGAGCAGGAAACAGACAAGGCCAGAGAATCAGCTTAGGTTGGTTTGAAAAGAAAAGAAAAGAAATAAGAAAAGAAAAGAAAAGAAAAGAAAAGAAAAGAAAAGAAAAGAAAAGAAAAGAAAAGAAAAACATGAATGAAAAATAAAAGTGAGAAGGATTTAAAAGACAAAAGGTAAATGATAAACTAAGGTAAATGGAAAAATGGAAGAGAGGAAAGGAAATGAAAAAGAAAATAAAAAGCCAAATACAAAGGAAAGGGAAATGGTGAAGAAAAAAGCAAACAAAAGTGACTAGATGTATCGTTTAATTTCAGCAAATGACAGAGCTGAAAGAATCCAGTAAACAAATAGGTTGAAGACAATTAAGACGAGTCAAGCAGACAGATTGACTTCTATAATTTACAATTAAATTAAACTGTAATTTGTTTTCACAGAATCAAATCGGCTATCCAGCGACAATAAACCAGCGCAGAAACATTAAAGGAAGAAGATGGCAGAGCGTCACAACATGGCCGTCTACACCCATGCTAATGTACTGATGGCCTCTATCACTCTCAGTGTCAAGCCAAAGAGTCAATGAGCAGTACTTAACGCAATTCCTTCTCCACATACATGTTGGCTAAAACCCACAGCTGAAGCCATTTAAGTGAAAGTGGGAACCTTTTGTTGCCCCGGTGAAGCAACATTTGCCCTGTTCCTACCGTCAGCTTTGATGAAATGCCACAGACCTGGGCTCATGTGCGCAGGTGGGCTGCTTTTGCCAGTGGGTACACAGAGTCTAAACACTGTTCCTCAGTCAGCAGGGAGTGGGATTGGGCACTAATTTACAGAAGTTGCCCGGGAGCCCTGGGATATCGCCAGCTGAACTTTTGGCAGTTTATTGAGTGGTTACATGATCTGGAGACTCAGTGGACTGATTCACAGTCCGCTTCTGTCACCGCTGAATTCATAAAACGGCTCCTCGGGGGCAAAGAAAACCCTGTTTTTTTGGGCAAAACAGCAAACAAACTCATAATGTATGTCCTTATCTTTAGCGCAATGCCGGTGCAGACCACACCTAATGGGAAATAGAACAGAGGATGCAGCAGACCTGAGAGCCCCTGTCTATTTCCAACACCCTTCATGGCCTGACACCCGTTTCCTTGGCAACCGCATCGACGGTACAGGGGCTGTGGGGGTCGTGAAGTTCTGAGACATCTGAGACAGAAGAAATGGGAACTACTTATGCAGGTCCTGACACTACTGGCTGGCTTTGTCTAAAAATACTGCTCCTCACATCACCCCAATATTCTCCCTCACTTCCCTGCCTAATTGAAAACGAAATTTATGCAAACCAGTTTTATTTCATTTTAATGCCTAGCACCGTTCTCTTGTTACTTTTTATATGAGTTAAAAAAACTATATAAAGAAATTACATTTCCTTTAATAGGAAAGCTTACATTTAAAACCACTCATTTAGAATATAACTACTTTGCACATACAATGAGGCAAGGGCAGCTTTTCTACAGCTTCACACAAAGTCACAGATTTCAAATTTCCTTTTTCCTTTTGTTCTATGAAGGTCACCTTTTATTTTTTAGTGCTTTTCGAATTTGTGCGGTTTTATTATTTTACCCTTGTTCCAGACCCAGCCTTTCACTGAACGCGAACGTCTCACCCTCCCTGCAATCACTGTCTAAAGCCACGCCCCATGCATGCATATAGATGCTCACAGACGAGAATATCAGAGACGACATTACTACAATAGGCTACATCAGCGGTCACCTTTTATTTTTAGTGCTTTTCAAATGTGTGCAGTTTTATTATTTTACCTTTGTTCCAGACCCAGCAAGTCTGGATTTGAACACGGCACGCCCAAAGCGAAACGGCGCTACATGACGACACACTGCCCACGAGGCTATCGACGCCGACAATGAAACTGTATTTAAATTTAAGATACAAATTGACTGTCCCTTGTTTTATGGAGTCTCTTATGATCACCAAGACTGCACTTATTTAATCAAAATACAGTAAAACATTGTGAAATTGAAATTTGAAAACAACTATTAACTATAATAAACTATAATATCAACTATAATACATTTTTAAAATATAATTATTATTATTATTACCGCTTAATATTTTTGTGGAAACTGTTGGGGAATCTTCCCAGAATTCTTTGATAGATAGATGGATAGAAAGTTAAGTATACATACATAATATTTATTATATTTCCGGACCAAAACTATTAATGTAATTTTCACAGATTTCACATGCATTCTTGTCATTTTATGTAGTTTAAAATTTGTAAAAATAAATGTGCCACTTCCTGAATATTAAGTGTTAAGTAGCAAACTGCTATTAAATATTGCTTGTCAAGATGAACAACACAGCGGCAGAATAGATACAGTCTAGAACGCCCTTCATTTCTTTCTTTGAAGAATAATGTATGATGTTGTTTTCATGTGTAGCTCTCTGTGTCCCACAATCCCTGTCCTGGGATTATATTGAACATACACCATCCTACGCAACATTGAATGAATGATATATGCATTTTTGGATTTGATATGTTCACCTCTAAGTCTGTGGATAGCCTGCTCCTTTTCTGAAAAGCTTAATCCACTGGTGGGCCAAAATGTCCAATGTGATTAAAAGAGCAAACATTCTGACCTTGCAATCGATAACTGTCATGCTAAATTCAGAACAGAACAGTTGAAAAGCCTAAAGATGTTTATTGATTCTTCCTGCATTACTCCATATATTGAGTCCTGTCTCTGTAGAACCATAAGTATGAGGGTATTGCTGAATAATTTTGGCTCACCAATTTGTCTCCTGGCACCCACAGTGCACTGCAACTGACAGATATGGCACAATGAACAAGGACTTGTTGTTATTATTGTTGTTTAATAGCATGGCGGGCTTAGATTATTTTGAAGCAGTGTTCCGAAAAGAAAATGAGGTAAATGGAAACTGGAGAACTGTAGCTGCTCAGGCTTGTTTAAACTGGATCACGATGCACAAAAAGACAACTTTAGAAATATGCTAAAACCTTGTCCAGAAGGAATGTCTATAATGACGTCTCTGCGAATAAGGCTGCAGCTTCTTCATGGAGCATTATCATTCTTTATTTCAGCAGTCTGGATACTTTGAGCTGTACAGTGAAGACAGATATAGAGCTTAAGTCTTTAAAAGTGCAGCTGCACCACATGAAAAGACAGGTATGTTGGTTTAGATGACAGCAAATGGTATTCATGTAGTTCCCTGTATTCATCTGCATTTTTTAAA
The DNA here is from genome assembly GCF_936440315.1 of Barbus barbus. Lineage (NCBI taxonomy): Eukaryota > Metazoa > Chordata > Actinopteri > Cypriniformes > Cyprinidae > Barbus > Barbus barbus. The sequence goes on from NC_136754.1 coordinate 11,134,512, forward strand.
GCTATTTTTTTTTATCTCTGCCTTTATTGCAGAAGTGTGTCATTTATGTGCCATTAGTGCCACCAAAGGCAAAAAAGCAAGGAAATTGTGAAAATTATCAACTCAAATAGCTTTTTTCTTTTTGTCTTCCTTTTGTTGGACAAGCAGATAGAACTTTTCCAAACTCACAGGATTTGATGAGCCAGAGTTGCTGTTTCAGGTTGGATGGTATACTCAAACAATAACAACAACAAAAAATAATTAAAATAATAATAATAATGTTATTAAATAAAATATAAATACATATTTTAATAAATACATTTGTGTCTAATTCAAGTTATGTAATTATTATTATTATTATCCCAAAGTAAAAAAATATGTATTTTGAGAAAATAAATAAATAACATGTATAAATATATATATTATATATATATATATATATATTGTCCTATTCAAGACTTAAACATATTGTAAAGTGTTATATTTATTTTATTTATTTATTTTACACACACACACACATGCTGGTTTTTGTGGTTTATGGAGACTCTCCATAGGCGTAATGGTTTTTATACTGAACAAACTGTGTGTGCTATTGCCCTACACCAACCCTACACCTAAACTTAGCCCTCACAGGAGACTTTGTGCATTTTTACATTTTCAATAAAACACCATTTAGTGTGTTTTTTAAGCCTTTTGAATTACGTGGACATAGGCAGTGTCCTCATAAACCACCTTCATATTGTAATACCTCTGTCATACCCATGTCATTATACAAATTTGTGTCCTTATAAACCACATAAACATGCACACACACACACACACATTTATATACTTTATTTGATTACACATTACATTGAATGATCCAACAGATTAAAACAAATCAGCACATTGTTATGGATTAACAGTTCTAAGGGTACACAAAACATTGACTTTTCCAAATAAACATGCTTCCTATAATTGCTGAGATTGAACAATACTTTGCCAACTGTTTGGCCCTTGTTTTAGATAGCCCCCCAATGCAAAGTCCACGGATCGCCGGCCTGTGTACATGACCCAGACTACCAAACACTAGCACAATAAGCTGGCATTTGTATCCAAGGTTCTTGATGATAGATGTCAATGACTGATATTTTAAAATCTTAGAGCAATAAGAATCCTCCAAAAACAAGTCAAATGCACATGACACCTCAAATAGTGTAACTGTTTTGCCATTCTGAGAGATGTTAAACAATATCTGGTGTATTAGCAATTCCTAGAAAAGTGTTTACAGATGAGTTAAACCATTCAGACTGTACAGTAGTATGTTTAAAGATCTGCTCATCAGCCACGCAGGGAATCTGAGCACCAATGAGGTCCACAAGTCTGTCATGCCTGACAGTATATAATCCTTTAAATGATGAACAACTGTTCATGATGTGGGCTATTGACTCCAGGTGTTGAGGGGGGTCATGCAGCAGACACACACACACACATATATATATATATATATATTAATAATAATAATCAAACATCAACTCGTATCAAACATATGATATAATGCAAATTTGCTAATTTTATTTAAAGTTGTGTTGTGTGGAGGCTTGGATCTAAACCAACACTGCAATGACGTTCACCAGGATAAAAAAAATCATTTTCTCTCAAGAACACCCCCCCCCCCCCCCCCACTGAGATTGCATTCTTCCTCTTCAAAAGGATTTTAATTATATAAATGTGACCTCTTTTTTATCCTCCACTTTACCATTTCTTTTGCAACATAATTGATTCTTCAGTCCAAAGGTCTCTCTACCATAAAGGTGTGCACTGAAAATTACGGTCAGATTTGAAAAGCAGTGACCTTTGAAGTGCCTCGCGATAGTCGGCTCTTCATGATTCTAGCCCATGAGTAGCTCCTTCATTCTGGTGATATAAGAATGACTAGAGGACATAGGAGGGAGGGCGATCACTAGAGGCTGACAATAAGTGTGGTATGTGATCCAACATGTCTGCCTGAATATGTGATTTCACTCAATTTCAAGCTTGACTGCCCCTGCACGACTCGCACTTTTCTTTAAAATATTCCCGGAAAACATTTATCTAATCCCTTTCAGGGCTTTTTGGCTCTGTAGGCTGGATAGTGCACGACTGGGAAAGGACAGTGTCAACTTTGCACATGCAAGCGTTGTATTTGTACTGCTAATGCTGTCAGTTAAAAAAAAAAACCTAATTAAAATAAAAGCCTTTTTTGGAGGGGATTGGGCTTTCCTTCCCTTCAATCTTTTTTTTTTTGTTTTTGAGTTTCCAGTTCACTTTTCTCACATTTAGCTCTGCCAGCTTTAAATTGAATAATCAAACTTCAAAGGTTTCTTGCTTTTTAAACCACCGTGTGCCTGTGCACTGAATGGCTGCCATTCTGCTCTGAAATGGTTTGTGCCTTATCTCAATAGATAGATGTCTTCTCATCTTCAGTATGGTGATTTCAACATCTTGTGGGTCTCACAATTTGACTGGCTCAGTGACCAGCAACAAGCTGGAGGTTGTAAAGTTTGGGGAAAAATGTATTTCTAAACTGGTTTAACTTGAGAAAATAGGGCTACTACAAAAAAATCTGTTCTGCTACAGATAATTAATTAAACAATTCATAAAGCAGGAACTAAATGTTGGTGGGCTTCCTGTCATGAAAGCAGGATTAACAAATGGTATTTGGGCACGTGTCCGGGGGCACCGTGTCTAGAAGGGGGAAGCACCACACCCAGGGGGGCACCATGGCAAATAGCAAGAAAAGCAGCACAATGGAAATAGTACACTAATCCAATTCATGAGAATGCTAATTTCATAGGCAAATTATGATGAGAAAAAAAAAAAACACTATATTTTGGAAAATGGAGAACATTTACAAATAATAATAAAAAAAAAACCAACAACTTTTTGTCTACTATGTGACACTTAAATGTCAGGAAAATATCAGAAATGTTAACAGTAAAATGGACAGAAAAATAGGCAACACTTAATAAAACATTGTTGGTGGGTTTAAACATCTACCATTTGACACATTTAAATGTTTTAAATATCAGCAATCTTGCCAGCAACATGGAGAGATAAAGAGGCAACATTTAAAAACAATAAGACAATTCTTGGGGCATTTAAACATCTACTAAATGTCTTAAGTATTAGCAATATCACTGGCAAAATGGGGAGAAAAAAGCCAACACTTTTAAACAATAAAACTTTTTGGGGGGACTTTAAGATCCGATAATAACACTTGATTTCTTTTGAAACTAAAACACTTTTTTTCTAAAAGAACAATATTCTGTTATTCTCCAAGCCTGCTGATGAATAACACAAAGTGTGTGAAAACTGGATTTGATGCAGTAAAAAAAAGGATTTCATAATGAATAGATGAATAAACAAATAGAACACATGAATAACTTCTTATTTCAACTCAGAGGCAAAGCTGAATGTTCACAGAATACAAAAAGTGTTCAAAGACTTTGCTGTCTCCTCTGAGGATTTGACTGTGAAAACAATAAAGCTGATTTCTTTTTTCAAGGACAATTTTCGTTATTTTAAATACTGTATTTATACAATATGCACTTTTTTCAAAATACATTATGCACGCTTTTGTGTTCTTAGATATAGAGTTCAATCGTTTTGTTCCAGATCTGGACATGGACAGTAAAAGGTCAAAGAATTTTTTGTGCATTTTGTTTGGTCAGTTCTGTCTCGCTCCAGTGCACAAATTCAATACACATTGAGGTCAAGTGAATATCGAGCGTAACACATGGAAATGTCATTTTGTTTCTGTCCTTCGGATTTCAGCATATAAATAATTTGCGCAAAACAAATATACCACCAGAGCAAACTGATGTCCTATAGAGAGAACTTCACCTCACAACAAGATATGTCAGAGGGTTAGATTTAAATTTTGTGAAGAAGATTGTGATGCCTCTCACAAAATGGCTTTGATATTGCACCTGTACTGAGTGAAGATTCATAGGCTGCATCTGGTACATGGATTCACCTGCAAGTCATTCTTTTGAAACTAGATAAGTATAGACTGGATTAGAAACACTTGAAACAAGCCTTTAAAGATATACTAGCCCCTTTTCAATGCATTGCTAAACATATTACAGTGTAATTGAGGAACAGACATTTGTTTGCTAAATTAATCACAATATAATCCCAAATCAGATTTATTCACAAAAGAAAAGAAAAAATATGACTATTTTTTCAAAATAGTCCAAATGACTAAATGTAAATATTAATAAAAAAGGTTTTCAGTGAATATTCTTAAAAAGAAACTCTAGAACAAATTCATACAGTTTTGGAACAATGTAAGGGTGAATAATAATTTATTTCAATTGCTATCAGATGCAGTTTTTTTTAAGAGTCATCACCAGAGGTGGGTAGTAACGAGTTACATTTACTTCGTTACATTTACTTGAGTAATTTTTTTGAGTAACTAATACTTTTAGAGTATATTTAAAATTGGGTACTTTTACTCTTACTCAAGTACATTTTTAGTGAAAAAAAGGTACTTTTGCTTAGTTACTGTGGGCGACGCTCCTCTCGTTACTTTATCTTAATGCAGTAGGCTACGTAATAATAAAGATTAAAATGCTTCAATTTATTCCAAACGCGCCGTCTACCTTTCTCTGGGCAACGAGCGATGTCCGTTCGCGAATGATTCATTCTTTTGAGTCAATTCTGTTCGAAGGCTCGATCAAACCAGTTGGCAAACCAGTGAATCGGTTCATGAATCATTTTGAATGATTCATTCAGTTCCCTGCCGCACGCTGAAGCGGTTCTCACTCAGAAAACAGAAAGTTTATGAACGTTAAGAGCGTTGAAGACGTGGCTTTGGATCTACAGTCAGGTGAAAGCAAATCTGCAAAGGCTATGGTTTGCTAGCTATGAAGATCTTCATTAGATGAACACCGCGTGTGCTGTCGGTTCCACAGGTATAGATTCGTTTACAGTACACGAACCACTATGACATTACCAGTTTTTTGTAAATGTAGGCTACCTTATACATTAAATACATTAAATACATTAAATAAGCTGTCACAGAGTATGAAATGAACACCCGCCAAACCCGCGTTAGTTCCAGGAGGAATGCCTTTGCTTAGACACAATTAATGTTGATATTTTCACAATATTTACGCTTGCAGAAATAAAAGCTACATTTGTTTACATTTTGCGGAACAGACGGAAATATGCATTTATTTCGTTATGTTCCGATGTTCTGTAGCGGTCTTGTGAGGAGATTTCTCTCTTCTCCATGTCAGAGGTTATATAAAGACAAAATACATAATTAATAATTAATATACTTTAACCTGTTAACCCGCATCGGCCCGCGGGCGGGCCGGAAGGGCGTGGTCGGGCGTGGTCGGACTTTTTATTACCTTTGTTTTAGAACAATATTCAATCAATTATCATTAACTATATATCATTTGAAAGCTAAAACACTCAAGATTAACGATGTGAGCTTGTTTTTGAAATCAATACACCAGAGAGGAAAGGGTTAACAGAAATGCTGAAAGACCGGCCATTTAAAATGAACAAAGCGAACCGCAGTACTCACGTTTGATCGCCAATAGCGCTGGTCAGCTCAGACTATTCCAAGACACACCAGCATACATTTCAAGAGAAGGGTCCACTCTTCAAAATGCATCCACTTTTTAATCCAAAACAACGAAAAAATAGGGGAAAACACGATAGATCCTCCTTTGTTTACATAAGCGATTCGAGTTATAGTTATCGATAGCGTCCATTTTCCAATAAATATCGATTATAATTCGTATTCCAGCTTTGAAACGCCATCTATTTCCAGCAGAATCGTCTCTTCCGAGTAAGAATAGCCCTCCCTCGTCTCTCTCCTTCAATCGCAGGAGCTGTTATAACCCGGGACAGTAAGCGCGTCCGTGAATGGGTCAGCGAGGTGTCAATCCGGACACATCACAATAGGGGTGTTTGAACCCAGCCAATGCCTCGCCAGCACAGTTTTGATGGATGGAAGTGTTAGCCAACCACAAGGACGTTTAAAGTGATTGACAGTTTGAATAGTTTACGTAAGATTGTTTAGAGAATAGCTCGGCGTATTGTCCGTGTGTTTTCGTGCGCTCTCGGGTTACGCATGAAGCGTACACATAATGGCGTCGCAGCGCTACACAGACTGGCTATCAGCGAACAGATGTTGCCCAAAGCTCACATCTGAATCTCTCCATCGTGGATCTTCGACTTGAGAAGTGTTTCTGTGGCGTTTGGTGGTGTTTTGGAGGACGTGGGGAGAAAAATGGCTAATTTAGTAGCCGAATACGCGCTGAGATCGCTGGGAAGCGTGGATAGCATTAGCACGTAAGTGTCTCCACCCTCCTCTTGAATGTTTATGTGTCTTTATCATGTATTTGCAGCTTTTGTTTCATGTTAGCTGTTTTAGATTCTAAAAATGACAACGGAGAGGGATAATATGAGGGGATTACATGAGTTTTGTTCGTGTGGGTGGGTGTGTTTGTTTGTGGGTAACGTTATGTCCCGGTTATTGTGTGTGTGTGCGTGCGCGCGTGTGTGTGTGTGTGTACAAAATGTAAACAGTGTTGCAAGTTTGATTTGTTTTGCTTACACACTTTCTCACTCTTTTTCTCTCACTCTTCCCTGTCTTTTCAGAGGTCTGGTGAATCCAGATGGTCAGAAAAAAAACCATTTTAGTGGCTGCTAGAGCGTCTTCCTCCACTGTAAATACTGTAAATAGTTTTTTTTATTATTATTTAGTAATATTAGTAATAGTAATCTATTACTATATTAGTAAAATAGTAATATTCATAATATTCACCATATAAAATAAATAAAAAATACAAATGTTGTAAAAACAATGTATTTTGCATGTTTTGTGTTTTCACTAGTTCAAAAATGATCAAATCTGTTTTGGTTCACTGTTTTCATTATTGGAATTGTTCAGAATAAAGACTGTTTAGTTATGTTCAAATTCTGAAATAGTTTTGTGTTTTTTTGTGGTTTCATTGGTAGAGCAGTTCTGAATTGATATACATATGTAGTATGCAGTGTCTTATGGAGTCTCTAAATAGCATTTTTGAAAGGATTCCTAGACTTTTCTTGAAATAAAATATCCAAATGACTTTTCCAAAGCTTTTCTTGAAATGAAATACCATAAAGATGTACTTTCTGTAAGTCTTTACCTATAAAAAAATTATTATTTCATATTTTATTTCAGGAAATATTTAGGCGTTTTTTTTCAAAAATGCCATTTGTAGACTAACCAAATGACTAAATGAGTCAGCACTACAAATGCTGTTCAGAAATAGTTTTTTATTGTGTGTTTTGGTGGGCAGAGCAGTTCTGAATTGATATACATATATGTATTATGTAGTTTTGACTCATTTGGACATTTGTTTACAAAGTGTCTATTTGGGGTCTCCAAATGGCTTTTTTGAAAGGACGCCTAGATTTTTTTTAAATAAAAGCTTACAGAAACTACATTTTTGGGAGTATCATCCTCAAATTTGAATCAAAACATGGTCAGATGTTCAGCTTTATCTTTATGGTGTTTTCAGGCCTTTGGCATGAAAGTCTCATCCATTTTTCCCTTAGTGAGCTTCATTAAAACATATCGCGAGTCAATTTCATGTATATTTTACCTTGTTTTACTCTATTGCTATACTAATTTTGAGTTATTATGACTCTAGAGTAACAAAGGATCAAGTGTCTAGTTTCAAACAACACCAGATTTTTAAATATAGACCTTAGGGTTCAAGAGCTACAGACATTTTTATTTGGTTATATCGTTTTTTACAAAATGCTCAAAAATAGGGGCGCAGGGTAACAGGTTAAAATATAATTTAATTCAGTGATGCAAATCTGAATTTTTATCAGCTGTTACTCCAGTTTTCAGAGTCATATGATCATTCTAATATGTTGATTTATTATCAGTGTTGTTGAAAAAAACAGCATAGTTTGGTATGTTTTGAAGCTGTGATGCTGGTTTATGCTGGTCCTTAGCTGGTCAGACCATTTTAGGACCAGCTTAAACCAGCCCAAACCAGCACCCCATGCATCAAAACATACCTATACCAGCATATGCTGGTTTTTTTTCAACAGGGTTTTGATGCCGTTTTTGGAACCTGTGACATTTTGTTCACAATTCTTTTATGAATAGAAAGCTGAAAAAACAGCATTGATAATAAATCAAGATATTGGAATGATTTCTGAAGGATTATGTCACACTGAAGACTGGCTTAAAGGCTGATAAAAATTCATTTGCATCACTGAAATAAATTAAATTTAAAAAAGAAACCTTTTTGAACGGCAGTTTTGTGTGTGTGTGTGTGTGTGTGTGTGTATATATATAAAATTTATCTAAATATCTATACATCTAAATAAAAATAGACTATATTCAGTATATGATCCAAAGTAACGAGTAACTAACTACTTGAGTAGTTTTTTTATCTGATACTTTTTTACTCTTACTCAAGTAAATATTCAGACGATTACTTTTACTTTTACTTGAGTAAATATTTCTACAAGTACTTTTACTTTTACTTGAGTACAGTTTTTGGGTACTCTACCCACCGGTTATCACAGTAATACTGCAAAACTGAATCACATAATAATCCTAGTTTCCCAGAAAAGTTTAGCTCACTGAAGAATAAGAAGAATCAGTTACTCGTTTTCAATCATGTTTGCAAGTTTCTTCTTAACACAAAAAGAGATTTAAAATATATATATATTTTCATTAATGCAGTCATAATAAATAGGGACAGCTGAGGTTACAAATAAATGCATGAATTAATTATTAAAAATATCATAAAAGCAGTCCATACCTTATAAAGCAATACATTCATGATTCAGCTTTATGTGATGAAAACAGATGAACAATTTTGTCATTATTTACTGAGCTATTAACCAGATAATTGAGTTAATGACTACATTTATTCATTCATGAACAAATCATCCAGATCAGCTTTGCAAACCAGATTCTACTTTATAACTGATGCATTCAAAAGATCAGACTCAAAAGACTGATTCATTCATTTATGACTCGGGAGAATCAGGATAATTATTTCCTGAACTATCACAAAATTGCTAAGTGCATGAAAAAGGGGATATTCTTCACAAATGCACCTTGTACTGTATGTTCCACGGCAACGCGGTTTTGGAACAGCGCATAGGGTGAGTAAATACTGACAAAATTGTTTGTTTTTGGGTGAACTCTCCCTTGAAATGAAAACGAAAGAGCCTATTCAAGACAGCCTGATGAGAACAAAGACCTGTTGCCAATTCTAGTGTCCTTTCCTTCATAACAGCTCTTCCACTGTACCACACACACACTGCCGGCCCAGAAAAGCCTCATTGTACTCTCTTGCTGGGCTGGTGGGTTAATGTAATGTGAAATATGAAGTCAGACTGTGCAGACCGTGGCTAGATTTTATAAACACTAATCAGTCTGGAGATGTTTTCTCCAAGGATGTGTTCCATAGGCCAGCACACATTAACACCACTTAAAAACATGCACAACCCATTTCAGCTTCATGGTATTTGGGAGAAGGAGACGTGTCTTGCTTGTTTATGAGATAAAAACCTGAAAGAAAAAAAACTGTGAATGGTAGGATGACACTTGTGATGTGCAAAGGGGAAAATAAAAATCACATTATACTTTTAGATATTGGAAGCACTGAATTAATAACCCACTGTATGTTGGTTGAATTCTTGAGCAATTTTACTAGAAATTCAGCATAGTACTATTTAGTTTTTATTTTAGATAATTACGTTTTCCCCAGAATAAACCAGTATGATTTTCCTTCTTCTGTGGATGAAAGAATGTTTTATGCAGCTCTTTTCCGTACAGTAAAAAGTGAATGGTGACCAATTCAAAAAAAAAAAAAAAAAAAAATGTAGTCATGACTTTTTGTTTTTTTGCTATATTGTATAATACTATCTTTGTGTATGTAAAATATTGAAACTTTACATTTGTCACAAGTTTGTTGTCAATGATGCAAAATGTAGTTGGTTAACCAATCACAATGTGCTATTTTTTTTTCTTAATTTCATTGATTACCATTCACTTTTATTGTATGGAAAAAGCAGCAGCAGAAATATCCAACTTTTTTTGTAAGTCAAACAACACGAGGGTGAGTAAATGATGACAGAATATTCATATTTGGCTGCACTACCCCTTTAATGATTTTAAAGACTGTCCTAAAAGTCTCTTTGAAATGCCGAGAGTCATCTTCAAACAGCTCTTTCTACACCGAACACAATGTTGACCGAAGGAATTTACATCAAATGACAACATAGCCCTGTTGTGGTGTATTTGAATGTAAATCTCTGAGTCTACTCGCAGTTCTTCCCTGACTCGGCAGGCAGCATCTATTTAAATAGAACACTCGTCAGCAATTGTGTGGGCTTTTGTTTAAAGATCAAGTCTCCCAGACGATCACTTGAATGCACTTGTCCATTCAAATAAGACACAGGCTGATATCATTCCGCATGCATTCAGCTGAAAAATCAAGACTTTATTAGTTATCCTGAAATGTCCATGAAAGAGGCAATGAAAGGATAGCTGGACCGCTTAGTGAAGATACAAAGGATCCAAAAATGCTTCAGTTTTCTCTTTTAACTACAAAGCAGGAAGGTTGGCAATTGGCAAAGAAAACTTTATGTGGGAGTGTTCATCCATCTGCCCGCACAGATGGGGACAACTAGCGAGTGAAAGACCAACATGAGCCAGCCACACAACTACAAACAATAGGTCAGAGCAAATATCCACAGAACATATCTGCTGTTTCCTGCTACAACATAAGGGCTGTCTGCGATATATATACATTTTTCAACAAACCACCTCTATTCAATCTTTATCTATTGACAAAGGGGCAGGAAAGACCGTTGCACAGAATATCTCTGCGTCTGACTTTTATTGCACTTCTCAAACCGCAGTCATTTGATTGGCCTATTGCTTCAGGGTGAACAGGAAGCAGGAGCGGATGGCTGATGGGTGTTTGGGCTGGGCTGTCTCTCTGTGGGAAATCAATGATATTTGTTTAATTATTGGATGAACTTTATCAGTTCCACTGCTGTAATTACTGGCACTGCCTAGAAGTCATTATAAAATCATTTGTTTTATGCCATCTTGGGCTGAAATAATGAATACAAGCAATTTTGCCGAGGAATGTTTCTGAATAAAAGAAGATAAATATTTATTTACGATTTTTTTTCATGGCTAGCTTTAGTTTGCATGGTTGCTGTTCCCCGTGTCCTTTAGCAATATAGATTTGACACTTTGTCGATGATTTCTTTTGACAGCAGTCATTGACTGTGTGCCTTCCAGAATCCAGCTGAAGTGTCAAAATACTAGGAATAATTGAGAATGACTTTGTATCAGAAAGATTCATTTTACATGTAGGTTCACATCTGTATCTCTGAGGGTGTGCGTTTTGAGAGCTACAAATGAAATGTCAGCACGAGCGGGAACATTTCTATTCCTAACATTTAGCAGAGGAAATTTGTGAGCAGATAACATATTAAGTTAATGATACAATTCTAACTAATTGAAGACAGATGGAATCTTCACTGGAGCAAATAATTGTTTTACTCCTTAATCACATGTCAATTAACAAGCGCAAGATCCGCAGCAAACCTGATTGGCTGAAATAAATGTGACCTCACCCACACTGGAAATCAAAAACTGATCTGACTAAAGAGGTAATGCATTAAAAAAACAAACAAAAAAACATGTGAACTGGGTGTTTAGCAAAAAGACAAATTTATTCATACTTTTGCCAGTTTTGGCAGATGGCAGTTTGTGCAAGACGTTATAGCGTTCTGTTTATCAGTATCTTTAGGGCGAGATAAACAGACAGGCAATTTAAAAATGAGAAAACATGATTTTTATTTTTTATTTTTCTTGAACTCATGTGTCTGCCACAGATCAGATCAAAGCGTGAACTTTTAATCACAGTGCAGAAACCACATGGATCATGGTCTTTAAACAAGCAATTGTTAACTCTTTAAGAGATCAGTATCTGGACAGATATGAATGTTCTAATATAAAATCTACCAACCAGTTTAGCCATCAAAACTAATGTAAGAGACTAAGAAAATAACTAATCAATTTTAATCATGATACATGAATTATGATAATCATAATTACATGATCTTCAAATGTATTAATGGCAAATAATCACATAAACAGGGAACCGTGTGCAATAAATGCTTTGCATAAAGATACAGTTTCAAAGGAGGAAACTGAAAAATGGTGTGTGTTGACATCTTTCCTCGGCTGAAACAAGATACCTTCTGATACCCATTCGTGTTTATTTACACGACAACACGATAAAGAGCTACAAAATGTATGAATTTCTTAAAACAATGACAAAATTTGAAAGCTGAGACTTGTGCTAATGTAAACTCATAATAATGAATTACAATTCAGCTTAATCAGCAAAACACATGACAAACTAAACATGTCTTATTTGTCTTTCTCACTTGGTATTGATGAACACAACTGGCTGTTGACTACCTGCTGTCTTCTCACTTCCTGTCCTCTTTTAGATGCTTCTCCTTTAAGAATACAAACACACTGTAGATCACCGCACTTGACCGCTCCTGATAGGACCTAAGAAATACCTGGCTCTTATCTGTGTGTTTGTAAATCACTCCTAATTTATTCATTTCTTCCATTTCCTCCAGAGCTTTACAGAGCAATCAATCGCCCTGTTAGCTGGCCCTGATCGAATGAGAGCTGATAAGTCAAATGTTCTTTGTCACTGAGCACTATATAACAGTGTTTTTTTAGCCCTTTATTGATTGCTGATTTTCTTTGGCTCAGCAAAGCCTTTCAATATCCCACTAGTTAATCTAAAATTGTCAGGCTACGTGTCAGGTATACCTGATATAAGGCCAATAAGAACACACAAAACCTAAAGTGCTGACTTGTTGCATTTTCACTATTAAAGGTGCTGCAAGCAATTTTCTTTTTTTTTCTTGAGCATTTTTTTTTTCTTGAATACCAAGTATGAAATGTTCCAACTATGTACGTGACCGATATCACTGAAATAGGTGTCCTGAGAAATCACACCTGTTTTGAAAAAAATTATAATAATAATGCACAGCACACTCTGTTTTAGCCAATCAGAAATGCTCTCTGCATGTAAATCCTTTTGCGCTTTTGGCTTGCTAACATGTCTGTGGTTGACTGGGATTTTTTTATGAGAGTATGCAGTCTAATTCATTAGCTAATATAGCATATTCTTTTACAGCACATTTAAAAGGAAAATGCAATTTCACAGCACTAAACAGAAGTGCAATATGTTGGTTTGAGCACCCAGACTAAGACAGACATGTCATTTTCTTATTCAGTAACGTAAATTTAGGGTGTAGGTACATGTTTTCTGAACAATGGCGGACAAAGTGAGTGCTAAAAAAAACATATTTGAATACATTTATAATTTTGAAATCCTGTTTGGTGTCTCTAGTAGTGAGGAAATGGCACACTGCACCTTGAATGATGAATCGTTTTTTTTACTCCCAGGATTTCTTGCCCACTCTGAATCAGTTCAATCCGATTAACTCGCTAATCAGAATAGCCAAATAAACATTAATCCCATTAATTTAGAGCATCACACTGCAGTTCAGTCATTGTTTGATGTGTTCAAACGATCATCACGCCATAAGCCCATTTTCAAATCAAAGCAAGAGCTCATTGGCTCCCCCTACTGACTGCACTGAAGTCTGGGAGTCATATGCAGAAGGATTAGGACACATTTGTAGGCAGAAAAAGGTGGCAGGAGAGGTAAAAACCAGGTGCATGAGCAGCAGGCAAGGGTTCAAGTAATTTTCCTTCTCCATCACTTGCTCTCTTTGTATCCTAGTATTATTTAAAGCTAGCGTGGCTTTCAGAAGGTGAACACCAAAACAGCTCAGTGCCGGCGAAGCATTTATCAAACAGATTGAACCCATGACAGAACGGACCACGGCTTCATGTCTGAGGGGGTGAACAAGAAATGCCTCCTTTGTATGGTATAATTTTCTTCAGCAACAACAGTTTTTGTAAGCTAACATGTCCTTGGGTTATGCTGAACATTGAGGGTTGGTAATTAAATTGAGAACAATAGTGCTCAAAAGGGTCATTTCAACAGCAGGAGCACATTAAAAACGCACACAAACTGCAATAACATAGCGTTATGGTAAGCGGATCCATCAGCTAAGCTGTATTTAAGTCAATGACAAAAAAAGAATAGTCAATTGAAAGCCATTTATGGGCAGTTGAACAGGGAGTGCAGAGAGAGCAGAAGCCTCAACCTGCATTAATTTTGGACAATGATCCTCCGGTGGTCCAATATATGCAGCCCCGTTTCTTTTTAAACGCTCGTGTTCTTCCGCAGAGTGCATGCAAATAGGGCCTTGGCTTAATTACCATTTAGCAGTCTAATAGCAAGAGTAGAGGAAACTTCTGCAACACAGTCACTGATGGGCATTGTGCAGAGGCAAATCCCCTGGACTGAAATATTATGTAAATTATTCATTTCCTCATAGACTAACACAGTTGTGCTATTTGATTACCCACAGGCGTGCCGCTACATGTTAATTAATCTCACTGAGAGGGGAAAGTATCAGAAAAATCGAATTGTATTATGCAATCATGATTAACATGATATTGCTGCTCAGGTGTGTTTATATTATATTAAATTATGAGGTGACTCATATTTTTTTTACTTACAAAAACAATTTTACTGTAAAAGTACACTGCATGTGTACTGCATGTTTTACCATACTGAAATGTTACTTCAGATAATAACGTAATGTAATATTTTTGCTTTGTTCTGAAATGTAGATCAACAGGGTATTTTCTGTTGGTTAATTTGGCTTTCAGAAGGCAACATTTCAAAATGACCAAAAATGTGTTAATAAAAGTCACGTCAAACAAATTGTCCCCTCATTGGTCAGAATATTCGACACATGGCAATAAATTTTAAGGTGGCTAAACATCATCTCTGCAGACCAATAATAAGCACCGAAAGAAAGCCATGATTTGTCATTACATTGTTGTGTTATATAATCTTAAAAGTATGGTTCACGCAAAAATTTCAATTGGGTGATTTGGAACACAAAAGAAAATATTTTGAGGAATGTTTCAATTGATTTTGCCCATATAATGAAAGTCATTACGCTCAAAATGACATCGGATCACACTGACTTCCATTTTATGGGGGAAAAACAAGACATTTTTCAAAACGTTCTTCTTGTGTGGAAGCGTCATTTGAATTGGCATGTTATTCTCAGCACCTTTGTCCTGGCAGTGAGTGTGCCGTTTGCCATTTTAGCATTTTAAAGTTGAATGTTTGTTTCTCCACATTATTGATTTACATTTCCATAAATTTGGTTGAGAAAGCCTTCTGATGGCTGCATGTTTAATAGATAGGCCTGCGTGCTAGTGGGAGCAGAGCGCGTTATCTGAATTCTCAGACTCAGGGAAAGCTTTGAAATCATGCCTAAGACTAATGAAAGAGGAGCAGGAGGAAGGAAGGAATGAGCCGCGGAGAGGTGTGATCTACCTGCGGAGAGATTACCATGTACCCCTGGGCTCTCATCTTACACTGTGTGGGGAGGCGTGCGGTATCGTTCGTTCACATGGCAGCGCAGTGAAGAAAAGGTCTCGTAGCCGAGGTGTTAAGATTTATACTCCAGCTATAAATCTGCAGAAAGGATCCCCCACACCAGATTTTTAATATACCACACTCTCTGCCCATGGACAATATGTTCAACTGACTTTGACAAATCAAACACTTAAGAAATACGACAATATCCCTCACAGAGCAGCTCTGCAGGGAGGAGGAATGGATGCACAACAGCAAGTGTGAGAATATTTCTCTGTAAAAGGTGGCACAGGATGTAGGGGAAGAAATAAACAGCCAGTTTATCCACAGGATGGATGGTGACATCATTATCTGCCCATAACAGCATCCCCAACTATTTGGATGGAAACTTTACCCACAGCACAGAATAATTGCTCACTCTGGGGTACAGTGAGGCTGCATGGCTTTCAGAAAACATCTATGTAAAAAACTGCACAGAGCAATCAGATCATTCTTGATCGATTCTTAAAACAAACTACATCTGGATTTGAAGGAAATTGCTGCTATATGTCAAAGTTTGAAGTAATAGAGTTGCCCCAAAATCTATTGAATATATAATTATAATATATTATCCTTGGATTTATATTTCTAAACAGCACAAAAGTAACTATATGTACAATGTACTTTTTTTTTATATTATTTCCAAATGTTTTTATATTTTGTCTATATTATGGTATACACTTACTTCTGTATATATGTTGACATTTTTCTGATATTCAAATTTCAGCGACATTGTTGTGATGTATTATTCTAAAAAATGTGTACATTTACACATTGAGTGTAGTGAACAGTAATATAACTGATGGTATATAATATATACAAATAGTACGATAAAAAATCTAAATAATTTATTTAATAATTTATATAATTTATTTCAATTTCAAAAAACTTTATCGGCATGATTTATGTAGAATATTGCCACATTATACACCATAAAAAGTGACAAAAATCTAAAATTAATAAAACAATAAACAATTTAATTATGATATTCAAAAGAAAAAAGTAACCAATGTAACATAAGATATATTGAATATATATAAGATTTATACTACAGCTGTGTTGTAACAAATTATTAATATTCAGATATCAGTAACAATGTTATGGCATAATTTTTTTTCTGTACAGTGAATTTAGTTCCATATAATTTTCTAAAGCGTCATATAGAACATTTTATTTATATATACATATAATCTCTACAATTTTAAGTATTATACTCCATAACCATATTCTATATTATTATCGAAATGTCAAATATTACTGAAAGTAAAGTTCTGCAATCATAACACAGTATTAAAAGAGCATATGAAACCAACCTCTTTAAAACCATCCATGCAATGTTTTTACTCACTGTACTTGCACTTGTGAATCATCCAAAACAACATGAATGCATAAAACTGATCCTACTTATGGAGTACTGCTTAAATGAAATCTACTCAATGCATATTCAAATGCATGTAAATGATGTAATCGAAGAAGAATACAGCTTTGGTTACTCAGCTTAGCTCAGAAGGATAATGTTTTGATTGATGCACAACCCACAAACCAATTCATTACCTGAGCCCCCTCCCATACCCCAGTCAGACCCCTCAAGTACAGCACAGCCGCCATGAGAAGAGAACACTTATTAAACACCAGATGCTCAACTTACCTAGGTTTGGAACCTGGTGCTGTAATTGCCTTTAGATCTTCACCTTATCTACTCTTCCCTGGTCCTTGAGCAGCTTTCTCCCTCTCACAATGTTCCTGGCAAAGGTCTATTGATCGGTCAAGCTGTGTTTTCAGTAGTCTATTGTTGCCACTGGTTAGTTTGGAGCTCCTCTCTGGTTGCCTGTCGCGGCTGCAATGAGGAGGCTGAGCAACGTGTGCACCTTGCTCTAGCTCTAACTCGGTCTCTCTCTGTCTATCGCACCCTCCTCTCTCTCTCTCTCCCTCTCACACACGCACGCCATCTCTGTCTCCCTCCCTCACCCAGCGACACCCCCCGTTCTCTTTCCTTCTCCTACCCTCCCTATGCCTCTCTACCCACTGTCTTGTTCTCTCTCTCTCCCATTGTATTGATCTGCCAGCGCTGGCGTTCTCCTCCTGCAGCCTCTAGAGGGTGTTCCAATAGCCGACAGTAGCCGGTCCAGAACTAATCCCACTAGCTTCAGTTCGGCTTCGCTCTGAAAGAGAAAGCTGGAGAGAAAGGGGAATGGAGAGAAAGAGAGAGACAAAAGGATAAGATGTGGATTCTCTCTCACACTAAAAAGACTGTTACATTTACAGTAAAATGTGGCAGCTTTTGTTGGCACAAGTTCACTGTGAAAATACAGTGACAACATTTCAGGCATTACAGGAGAAATTTTGGTGCATATTTCACAGTCCATTACACTATATATTTTTAACTGATGGGATGATAATATACCAGCCTGTTTATGCAAATGTAATAAACTTTGTATTTTTAAATATAGTGGAATATGATAACAGTGATAACAGTTTTAACTCCATGATAACAGTTTTGAATTTACTGAGACACTGTATATGTGACCCTGGACCACAAAACCAGTCTTAAGTCACTGGGGTATATTTGTAGCAATAGCCAAAAATACATTGCATGAGTCAAATCAAAACAATCAAAACCAACCTCCCCAACACACTCGACCCGCTCCAGTTTGCATACCGTCCAAACCGCTCTACGGACAATGCAATTTCCTACACCCTCCATCTGGCTCTTACCCACCTAGAAAATAAAGACTCCTATGTTAGAATGCTGTTCATTGACTTCAATTCGGCATTCAACACAATAATCCCACAACAGCTCATAAATAAACTAAACCTGCTGGGCCTTAACAATTCCCTTTGTAATTGGATCCTGGACTTTCTAACCGGAAGACCTCAGTCAGTCCGTGTCAGCCACAACACCTCGAGCACTACCACACTGAGCACAGGTGCCCCACAAGGCTGTGTGCTCAGCCCGCTGCTCTTCACACTGCTGACCCACGACTGCACTGCCAAGTTCAGCTTTCACCCCCCACTGACCATCGACAGCTCGACTGTGGAGAGAGTCAGCCACACTAAATTCCTGGGGGTGCACATCACAGAGGATCTCACCTGGACCACCAACACCATGTCACTCTCCAAAAAGGCACAACAGCGCCTACACTTTCTCCGCCGGCTGAAAAGAGCAAGTCTCCCTCCACCCATCCTCACCACATTCTACAGGGGCACCATTGAGAGTGTGCTGACCAGCTGCATCACTGTCTGGTACGGGAACTGCAGTGCTGCTGACCGCAGGACCCTCCAGCGGACAGTGAACACAGCTGCAAAGATCATCGGTGCCCCTCTCCCCTCCATCCTGGACATTTTCCTTACCGGATGCTCCAGCAAAACCAACAGCATCCTGAAGGACTCCACCCATCCCTCCCACAGTCTCTTCCAGCTCCTAACATCAGGAAGACGGTACCGGAGCATCAGAGCCCGCTCCGCCAGACTGCTCAACAGCTTTTTCCCCCAGGCTGTGAAAGCCCTGGACTCAAACCACCCCACCCCCCTCTGAAATCCCATGCAAACCCCTACCTCCTGAAACATGGACCACCCCCCACCCCAAACCTTACCACACCAAAGAAAAAAAACTGTATGGAACTTTTTTTGTGCAATTCGAAGTGTGCTACACACAGGTGAATGGGCCTGTACAAACCACCTGTAGTAACACACTCTCCTCTATGTGCACTAGACACTTTACACACACTGCTGCGTGTACACAATCCCACAAAGGCTCAGCAATATATGTATGTTTACATGCTCATGCACTACAAATCACCCTGCACTGTTCCCCAACCAGCTGCTTGACTCAAAATGTTTCTCTTTGCACATGTACAGTATTTATGTGAAGCATTCGTATAGTTTGTATTTTTTATCTTTTATTTTTTTTTAGATTGTATAGGGTAAATATTTATATATAGTATACTTATAGTTAAAATCTGTCAGTAGGTTAGTTGTGTATAGGTTTATAGTGTATAGGTTTATAGTGTTTTTTTTACTTCATTGTTGTATGTCTGTATTTATGTAGCACCGTGGTCCTGAAAGGCACGACATTTTGTTCCACTCAAAATTATTGATTTTTCTTTTATGCCAAAAATCATTAGGATATGAAATAAAGATTATGTTCCAGATATTTAGTAAATCTCTTACCATAAATATACAAAAACTTCATTTTTGCTTAATACTATGCATTGCTAAGAACTTCATTTGGACAACTTTATAGGTGATTTTCTCAATATTTTTTATTTTATTGTACCCTCAGATTCCAGATTTTTAAATAGTTGTATCTCGGCCAAATATTGACTTATCCTAACACACCATACATCAATGGAAAGCTTATTTATTCAAATTATTTACATTTTTAAAAATGAACACTTAAGACTGGTTTTGTGGTCCAGGGTCACATATATTAAAAAATATATATAAAAAAATGCACTGGTAATTTCCATTAACCCTAAAACACAATGCAACGAAGTGCAAAATTTAGAATACAGGTAAAATGCCAGCAATGTTTTTTTTTTTTTTTGTTTTTGTGTACCATATTCATATTTCATGATGAGTTTAGAATGTACATGATGATGATACATAAAGGGGGAGGGGGGGCGTAATTTAGCTATTTAAGAAAAAATAAAAGTGGTCATTTGCTCAATTAGCAAAATGTATTATTATTTGGGTAACAAATATCCTCATCTGTCATCTGTTTTTTTCCCCGAATATATAAAAATACATCTTATGTCATTTTCAATGATTTATTTATTAGTTTTGTTGTCATAAATGTGATTAATAGATTATTTGACAGATCAATCCATCCCAAAAAAAAGAGAAAGGGCCTTTAGTCACCCAAAGTGTCTCTCTTTAACTTTTCACTTCTACATAAAATATTAATGAAAATAATAATAAAAAAGTAATAAAAATATTTTACCCTACAAATCTAAATAAATTACTATGTCCACAAATCCCCCACCCCCAGATTAATAAAGTTCAAATTAATTATAGTTAATTTGCATGTAATGTCCCTTTAACATTTTTTTTTTTCTCTATTATTTTAAAATTACAAATATTTTTCGCTCTTTCACTCTTACTGTCTCTCTTCTCTCAGGCAAAGTGCAATCTGTGCTGTCAGCTGGGCAGCGGGACCCCTGCCTCAGTGAGAAACAGTGAAACCGAGACAGGCATTAATGTTTCAGCAGGCAGTCTGAAGCAAATGAATACAAACAGAGAAGGTGAAGTCATATCCCTGCTGCGCTGGTCTTTACAATCAAAATTGGAAAAGAACCTTTATAGCACCTCCCAGGAGGATGTCAGACTATTATAAGTTGATACATTTCATCATATTGTCATAGTGACAGTGTTCAACTTGCCTTTCAGGATTTTTTTTTTTTTTTTACGCAATCAGCATTAGTGCTCAAAGCTGAGAGGCTGTGATGTAACAATCTGTCAATAAATCTACATGCCTGTGGCGTGACACGCAAGGTAAATTACACAGATTAAATGCAGCGGTTTTCGTCTGAGCCACGGTTTTCCCACAACACAGAAAAAGAAACCTCATGCTCATATTGTCATTATTATTAGTTGGGAAATTCCTTTAATTGAACTGCTAGCTGGATCTTTTTCCACAAGTGGCTTTTATTTTTCAGTTACACTGGGAAAAAAAATGGTGTAGGATGTGAAACTGTTTTCACTGAAAAATTGCTAGTAAATTTCCAATGCTATCTCACGACCAATTCGCACAAATTCGTACGACCTTACTCATACAATTTAGTAGAATTTGTCTAAATCCCAGTGACGGGTAGGTTTAGGGGCGGGGTTAGGTGTAGGTCATTTGTACAAATTCATACGAATTGGCAACTTGTAATATACGTACAATTTAGCAAAAATCTTATGAATTTGTACGAGTGAGGTCATATGAATTTGTACAAATTATGTATAAATTGCCGTGAGATCGGGCTGTAAATTTCACAAATAATTACAAAGAAATGGCAATTAACACATTATATTAAACATGAAATTCTGAAAAACCGAAATAGTATTTTCTTGTAAAATGTAGGCTACTCCCAAAAAAAAAAAAAGTAGCTTCATTCTTGTATTGTGCACTATATAAATGTTATTTCATCATTGACTCACCCTCGTGTTGTTTCAAGCCATTTCTTTCAACTGTGAAACACAAAAGATATTTTGGAAAAAAAAGAAGTGTTTTTTGTCCATAAAAGTCTTTTTCTGTAAGGAACAATGAGTAAATGATGAGAGTTTTCATTTTAGTGTGAACTATCACTTTAAGCTGTGAGAAAGCCTTCGCCGTGCTAAAGAGTGGGCTGTAACAATAACAGGCGTCTGGAAAAACGTGCACTACCATGATGAATAATTGAGAGCGTTCATAGTTTTTTTGGAATTCCCAGAGCCTGTGGTTCCTGTACAGTAGACCACCAGCTACATTACGAGTGTTAAATGGCTGTCAGCACAAATAGAGGGCAAAGCTTAAAGACAGCAATGGAATAGTGATTGTGCTTTATGTATTGGTTGTTGTTCTACTTGAGTCAGAGGTTAGGAGAGTCGACAGCTTTCACAGCACCGACTCAGAGCTCCTTAGAACAACTTGAAGAGTTTAGTAAAAAAGGAGCGTTATATTTTAGAGGCAAGTCTTAAGTGTGGTACAATACACCATTTTTGTCTTAAAAAAATACAAAACTGCCCACCTCCTTTTGATACAGTAGTTCACAACAAAATCATAATTTACTGAACCTTATGTTAGTCTAAACCAGTTTGACTTTCTTCTGTGGAACAAAAAAAATAATAAAATGTCCATACAGTAAAAGTCAGATATTGTTTTGGACCCCACTGAGTTTAATTTTATGCCCGAAACAGTACTTCATAATATCTTTTGTGTTCCAAAAAGGCTTGTAGCGTTACTTAGTCAATGATTGTGGATTATTTTCACAGAAATAATAATTATGTTCTTGTATTATTTCTTATTCCGGAGAGTATCAATCAGAAATCACGACACAGTGTTGAATATAATTATTATAATTAAGGTTGAATGAATCATTATTCAATGAATCATACACTAAATAATGATTATTCAGCCTTGAACATGAAGTACTGTTCAAGACGAGGGTGTGCCGAGTTTGATCTGGAAAAACAAGCACTGAATTTCTTATATAAAGCTAAATCATTAAAGTCTTCTTCAGTTCATCTGTTGTGCTTCTGTTGTATTCTGTTGTTGCTGATCTCAAATGTGTTCTGTTTTCCATCATCCATCTATTCATTAATACAGTAATGAAAAGAGCAAGGCATTATATGTCCTCAAAATCATCTTTTGATGTATGTAGTTTCCTGATTACCTGGCATTGTTCGTGCATGCCTTATATAAAGATATGATTAGCTGGTTTTGTCATATACCTCATTCATACTCTTCATGTAATGAATGGGCAGGGTCTTCAACTATCCTGCTGAATACCCAAGTCAGGAAATTGCGGTGATTACAAAAATAAAACCTGTAATTTCAGGCACCTAAACACTGAAATTCATAAGGTGAAATCATAGACTAATCAGGACCCTTCTGTGGGTCAGCTCAAACTCATTTGCAGTTACAAGTGCAAGTGTGTACAAGTTGGCAATCAAAGTAACCAAGGTAACTTTATGATTGAACACTTGGTTAATAAAACTGTTCAAATTGTGTTATGCCACTGATCTATTGCTGGCTACAGTGTTCCCCCTATAGCATTCATATGTAACAGATTTATTCGCTCAGAAATGTCCAGTCTCAATATTTCCTTACATTGTTGCCTTACAACATCTCTTGAATTACAATTTGCAACTAGACGGATGTATTATTACTTCCTCTATAGTCAAAAATCTGGGTGTTATATATTAGACAGCAAATTGTCCTTTGAAAATCATATTTCCCATGTTACAAAAACAGCATTCTTCCATCCTAGAAACATTGCCAATCTTCGAAAAGTTACCTGTTTCTGATGCAGAAAAGCTAGTTTATGCATTCACGAACTTAGATTAACGAGTTTGTTTGCCCATATAATCAATAGGAAATATTATCAATATCAATATAATATCAATAGTAAACTTTATTTGGCTTGCTGTCCACTGATGAGGAGCTCGATGAAGCAGCTTCAACTGGAGCTCTGATATAGCACCCAGGGACTTGATATAAGGTGATTACAAAGGGCAAGGTACCTAAGAAGAAGGTGGAGATTGGGGAGGTGGAGGGATGCTGGAACAGCTGATACTGGAGAGAGGTAAGCAGCTGCTTATATACTCTGGCTGTTGATTGAAAGATTAGATGGGCTCGCTCCTCCCTAACTTACATTTAGGAACTTAATTTATTGTAATGCACTGCTAGGTGTTTGTCCTGCATCTTCAATAAACAAGCTACAGGTAGTCCAAAATGCAGCAGCTAGAGTCCTTACCAGGTCAAGAAAATATGATCATGTTACCCCAATTTTACAGTCTCTGCACTGGCTACGTTCCGTATCAGTTACAAAATATTATTACTTACCTATAAGGCCCTTACTAGTTTAGCTCCTGCGTACCTAACTAGTCTTCTATCACGCTACAATCCATCCCACTCCCTAAGGTCGCAAAACTTTTGGTAGTACCTAGGATAGCTAAGTCCACTAAAGTATGTAGAGCTTTTTTACATTTGGCTCTCAAACTCTGGAACAGCCTTCCTGATAATGTTCGAAGTTCAGGCACACTCACTCTAAATCTAGATTAAAGACACATCTCTTTAGCCAAGCATTCATTTAATGCATCTCATAATCTTGTACTGCAATTATATCTGATCAAATGCACATTATTATTCTTTAGCTTGGGTTGAACAAATCCTTTTGCTTGGTTGGAACAGCAGCTACGCTAATTATGTCTCTATTTGTTTCTCAATTTCTGCCACGGGATTGACATCCCATGGTAACTAGGAATTACACAGTCTTCAGTCTGAATCCAACCCTTTAAAAGATCTGAGATGACTGAACACCTGAGAAGAGATGATGCCAACCCATCAGAGGACCTCAGATGATGCCAACCCTAAAACAACACATAGAACTTCCAAATTTTGCTATAAATTTGATTGCAACCTATAATCATTGCTGTTAATAATGTTCACCGCCTGTTTGATTACATCATTAACTGATTTTTACCATACATGTTTGCCATATGTACATCAACTTGACATATTCACCACTGATAAGCTACTACTAAATATATGGTAGAAACTTAATTTCCTGTAAAGCTGCTTTGTAACGATTTGTATCACTATACAAATAAGCTTGAATTAAATTGAATTGTTAGCAATGTGTTATTGCAGAATACTGACTGTGTGTTGCTCAAAAGTAACAGTGGACTTTTACATGTCAAAATGTATTCACATTTCAAAATAAATGCTTTTCTGTTTATCAAAAAAGTTTGAGTTTCCACAAAATTATTGAGTAGCCTAGTGTTTTCAACATTAATAGTAATAAGAAATGTTTCTTGAGATCCAAATCAGCATATTAGAATGGGTTTTGAAGAATCGTGTGAAACTTGAGACTGGAAAAATGGCTGCTGAAAATTCAGCTTTGTAATCACAGATATAAATTACATTGTAGAATATATTTAAGAAGAAGACAGTTATTTTAAATTGTAATAATATTTCAGAATATTTCTGTTAGTATTGTATTTTTTAAACAAATCCAACCTTGGTGAGCATAGGACTTTCAGAAACATTTAAAAATGTTACTGGCACCAAACTTTTAAACAGTAATGTATAATAACATATAGTATAGTAATTGTTGCATAAATCTATATATAGTAGACAGAAATAAAAGATTTTAAAAAGAATAAAAGTTTAGAATAATCACAAGACAATTCAGAAGTTATTTAAGTGCATTAAAAATACAATATTTAGCAAATCCAGACCTGCTCTTTAAAATAAATAATTTTATTTCAGCCAGACAAAGAAAATTAAGTGGTTGCTGTACAGCAGTCTACTCTGTATGTTTGTTTATAATTATATTAATGCATGATATAAAATAATTCACAGTAAGAATGCAGATCTAATTCATAGTTCAAAAAAATGTCAAATGCTATGTAGAGTTTGTTTGGACACATAGTGATCAGAACACACCTGTTATCCATTTTTGGATTGTGACCCAACAGTTTAGAGCCACTGCAGCAGGTCTTGTCAGTGATGCTATTTTGCTTTCAAATACATCTATAAACAAGGCAAAGTCATTATTTATTCATTCAGTCTCACTGTTTTTAGCTGAAAGCAGTATTTCCCCGAAGCTTAGTCTGCTTACCATTTGTACGATTTACAGTGGCACAGTAGGCGCTCGCACAGTCACCATAGAGATATATCTGGTATCATAGCAATTCTGTAGCAGCCATCTTTGATCTACCACTCCAAATTGCCATGGTACAGTGACCTGATCTTCTCATTCTAATTCTATGCACTTCTCTTTGAAACTGCAGTGTTTAGTCAAGCACTTACTGAATATATTGCGAAACATATGAAGTGAAACGCATCACTTGCATTCCTGAGAACTTTCTTTTAATCTAATCATAATTAGCTATTTTTATTGACAGAATATTAATACCCTGAGAGAACAGCAGATGTTCAAATGCTACATATAAACAGCCTTCATCTGTAGTGCTGCTAAAATAAATGTAAGTGCTTTTCTTTAGGATAAAGATCCCTTGGGCTGCTCTAAGCGTGTCAAGGGTTAGCAAGAGTACTGTGTAAACGCAATTAATCATGTATAAGCGTTAAGGACACAATCACTCCCACTCACGTAACATGTAGCTAAGTTCTTCACACTGCAAAGATGCTTAAAAAACTGTTGGCTTGATGCTGGAAACAGCCTTGCCATTGTGTGATTTAATATTAATGAGTTTAAGTCTAAATAAATAAATAGCTACAATGCTACAAGAGGAAAACTGTTACTGTGACTGTATCTCAAATGATTTTTTTATGACAAAGTAAACCAGTAATCTTAATGGTTTTCATAAACAAGTGCTCATAAAAACCGTCCTCAAGAGAGTTTTTTGTTTTGTAAGCTGTGTATTGGCTACTTGTCATATGCACAGGGCAAAACAACAAAGCTTTCTATATTCCCACATGGTGAATGGATTTAAAGTCCCAAATATTCCATGCATTTTAATGGCATGAAATTAAATTTCTGAAAATTTTGGAAGCTCCCTCCACTTTGCAAAGCCTAAACTATAGAAGTAACTGTCATCTCTACCAGGATAAAGTCAAGTTCCGAATAGTCTTTCACGTAATTGTCCAATCTATGCTCATTGGAAAACATACCTCTACCTACATTTTTACAAAACAGTTGCAGTTTTCAGCTTAAATGAAAACTAGTGGCAATAAAATACTTTATAAAATAAAAAAAACTTGTATTCCTTTTCGAGCAAATTATGATTACGGGGCAGATTATCCGTTAATAAAAATATAGACTTATTTTCATGCAGTTCCTTGCACAATGATCACATAATTTCTGGTGTAGTAAACTTGCTTGGTAGCTTACCTGGTACATTGCTGCTCTCTGTTGTGCAGAGCGCTCTGGTACGAATTCTGTTATACATGATTCAGCTCAAAGACTTGTAGAAGCATGCTTACTTCAGCAAGTCCAGTTTTATCTCACACTTGCTTTAGTTAAGTCTATTGGTTAAGTTTAGTGTAGGGTTTAGTGCAATGTATACAAATGCAATAAAGCATTAACCTTTTACCTGCACTTACTGGACATTTTATTTTTGAACTGCTGCGGTATGTACAACAATCAACATAATAAAATTTACATTGCTTTGTTTAGGGCTACTCACTGGACATTTTACTTTGAAAATGCAAAACATTCAAAAAGCAATGTAATTTAATGTTGCTGAAATGTCACCACAGATACGTTTTTCCAGAGAGACTGGGTTGCATATGCGAAACATACTGTCAGTGATTCAAACATATTGTCAGTGATTCATATAATAGTAGTGCTTTACTATAATTTTTTCACATCACAGGCAAGAGAATTTAAGTGAAAACTGTTTAATAAAATTGCTTTGACTAATAACACCAATTTTCTATTGGCCTGAGAGGACACTAAATAAAAGGAAAACCTTCCTCTAACTACAAACTGTTGGCAAAAAGCCTTTGTAATCTCTCCTGTGTGTCCTCTTCTTTCTTTCCACAATGTTCCTTTTTAGTGTTGACACTCATTTCCAAGCAACCCACAGTCATTGAGAGCATTGGCAGCAGGTGGGGATGGGTGGTTGTCCTTGCTGAAGTCCTTATGTGGCCTTTGCTTAGAGACAGTAAACTCTGAGTAAGCACCCTTCACCAGCAAGTCACCTGCCCTCTACGTAACCTAAATCACCTTATACAATAAGAATGAGGGCGATTAATATTAAGTGTTTTGTTGTTGTTTTTTTAGTACCAACTCAGCATGAATGAAATTATTTGTTACTATCCTGCTAGCTGGCTATCCAATTTGTTGTGCAGTGCCACTCATGCACACAACAATGATGTATTCCTTGGTTTTGTTGCTTTTTGCTCTCCATAGTGATTAACAAGAAAAACCGCACACAGTGTTACAAAGAGTGCTGAATCTGACCTAAATAGTAGCATTAGGTCAAGAGAAGATTGTTGACACTGCTTTGAAAAATGTTTTTTCCCCACCTTTCGTATTTTTGTTATGTAGCTACATGGATACTATAGCATTGCACTTCTCCAGCAGAATATGTGCAGTTATACTGTGCTCAGGGTCAATGATAATGATTTTATTACGCAATAAAGTAATCCTTTATGGAAATTCCATGGCACAACCTATACACTGAATGACTGCCAGTGCATGTTGGGGATTCTTATTAAAATTCCATATTAAAGCTGTCACCAAATGAATTGCAAAATAATGACTGTTTTCAAATAGGTTTCCTAAAGATTCTGCCATTGAATAGACAGTTAGTCCCTCCCCCTAACTCATATCATTGGTTGAGCCAGTGTAAAAACTGGAATAAACTACTTTGAAAATCTGAATGCATAAAAAGTGACATATGAAGAAAAGGATTTCACTGCGACTTTAAAGAATTGAATCATAGTCTGAAGCTATGTGAGTTTTCTCTGACTGCTCAAAACTTGCAGACGGTCTTTGTCTTTTGACAACTAGCGTCATCAACTCATCCAGACTGCAAACAGTGACAAAAACCTGGGTAAATTGTGTAGTGAATTCCAATCTTTATTCAAACAAACCAAACGACAGAGCCACAGTGTTTACATTTTTGTGGAAATCAGCCTGTGAATGGCCTTCTTGTAGTTGTCTTTGCAAGTCTGTTAAATATTTTTAAATCATAAAATATAAGTTTTATAAATCATGACGATATTCAGATTCACAAACTGAGCTTTAAAAAAAACAGTCCAGTGAGCTTAAAACACCCTGAAGACTCACACAGCAGTACAAAAAAAAAAATCAAACACATCAAGATGTTTAAATAAAACACACTTTAACCTTTAAGCTTGCCGAACTAGATACTGAATCTAATCTGTGAATCCTGAGGTAATTCTTGGGAAAATGCATGATCTCAACAAGCCCCGTTTCAGAGAAGAGTTTTAAATTAGCCAATGTCATGCTGACTGAAGGTACAGGCAGACCATGATCAATACACTTTTCTCATTGTTTCACATGCGGTTCTGCCAATGCCAATAATCCAATTACAGGCTGCAGTCACAGATACACTTTGACAAAGGAAAATAGCCAGAGAGAAACTGAGCGGGAGAGAGTGTCGCACTAACTTAACTCGCATATGGGCTTTGACAGAGTCCGATTAATTAACACCTCGGTTTCATCACAGGTCTGGTAATGTAGAATCAATAT
The DNA here is from genome assembly GCF_936440315.1 of Barbus barbus. Lineage (NCBI taxonomy): Eukaryota > Metazoa > Chordata > Actinopteri > Cypriniformes > Cyprinidae > Barbus > Barbus barbus. The sequence goes on from NC_136754.1 coordinate 11,163,988, forward strand.
GTCCTTCCGAACTTAAACTCAAAATGTCTTTAAAGATACAACAATGGCTGAATGACCGTTTTTTTAAATAAAGAAAACAGGCAAAATGCCTATGCAGCATCTTTAAAGTCCCAGAGAAATCTGTGTATTGACAAGGCAAGAATTCTAATCCTTCGTAAGTCAACAGAGTTGATAAAAATCTGTGATTCAGTGTTTTGTGAGAGAGTGCTGAATAAAGGCCAGCGACAATCATCTACTCCAATGTGAAAGCAGCTTGAGCAAAAATGCTATTACATTCAAAAGAGACAAAGGAGTATAAGATCTTTAAAAACACTAATAAAAAGTCAATTACTCACTCAGTCTATGCAAGGTTGGGACAGATCTCCCTCAAGGAGTTCTATAATACATGGAGGATGCAATCAATTAACATTTCCATTCATCTCAATGGAAAAGCTGTTATTCAGCTGTGATAGTAAAGGCAGACAGGAAAGAAAACTATTCAACACATCCAAAAAAACTGAGCATTGGTAAAACATACCATCTAATATTGTAAATGGCCGTCAATGGAGAAAGATGTCCTTGCTCATGATTGACACATTACAGCAATTTATTAGTAAAAAACATAAATTACTGCCATCTGATGTGCAATAGCACTGCATTGAGGTTTTGCAATGGATGACAAAACCTTACAATTGAGTTCACAGATATATGGAGTTTGGCTATAATTTGGCTATACACTGTAAGAATGGCAGTTGCTTATATTGCACATGCATGCAGTTATATTATCCAGAGTCCCTAACTTTTATTTGTATGATAGAGCCATTCTTTTTTTTTTTTTTTTGATGAAAATCCAGACATAAGCAGTGTTAAAATATAAGAGTCAAACCAATCACTCAGATTAATGCTTTTGAGAGTTATGGCATCATAATGTATATATACACATAAAAAAAACATGTATAATATATTTGTCACGGAACACTGGAAAGATGAGGTCTGGGTCCAAATGCAGGTAAGGATCTCTTTAATACGAAACAAAAAGGCCAACAAGGCAAAACAAAACAGGTTAAAAAACGGGATACATAAAACGGCAACACAGTGCATGTATCCCCAGAGTTCAACAAACACTACAACAATACAATAAATTACAACTAATTCACCCAGACAGAGCAGCGGGAGTGTGGTGTATAAATAGTCCATGACAATGGTGAACAGCTGAGAGTGCAATTTGTGACAGGTGTGTGTGATATGCGACAGGTGTGTGGAGTTAGGTGGAGAAAGGAAGAACTGCAGAGCCCGGACTCATGACAATATTGAAATGAGTAATGCGTTAAACGATCAGGAGATATCAGGGAGGGTCTGTGCTGGAGCCTTTCCAGATGCCACATGCTTTGCACTGTTGATCATGTGACTTTTATTTATGGTAAACCGGTCAGGAACAACATTGAAGGTTCTGTTCTAAATCCATTTCAGATGTTCCCTCAAATTTATCCTGGGTTTTAGAGGTCTCTTGAGATAAGGAGATTTAGGGCAGGAAATCGGCCAGCCAGTCAAATGCAGATGCTGGGAGTGGAAGTCTTAACTCCTGCTGGAGTTAAGACTTCCAAGGAATATGCTGCCTTGAAATTATTTTGTGTGTGTGTCCTGTTCTACTAGGCACTACAATGCTCCATGTGATTTAATCTCATGAGAGTCAAACAGTCTGTGAAGTCCACGTCGCAGGGCACTATCAGACAGTTGGAACACACACACATATATAATATGTCAAAGTACAGTTGTGCACTCACACTCCTGGGAATCTATCTTCCTGCAGATTTTAGTATCAACCCTGCACTACACACCTGCCTGTAATTTTCCTGTGAACCCACAGGCTTTGATTAGCAGCTTCAGGTGTATTTGATTAGAGCTGAAATTAAACTCTGCAGGATGGTTGAGCTCCAGCAGCAGGATTTTGGCATGTCTGGTATAGTTGGACACATTAAAGCATTACCGTTAACACAATGTTCTTCACAGAACATGTAAAGAGTTTCTTCACCAATTAATGTAAAGGTGATTGTAATGCAGCTCAGATGTTACAGTCTCTCAATTAAATCATGACAGCAAATAGGTGGTAATTTTTTTTTAAGGTCGACAGAGGACCCAGCGCTATATGCTGGGGGACTATAAATTTGCCATCCAGACCTTTGACATTTTCTTCTGCCCTGAATGTCAGTAGTAAAACTGTTTTTTTTTTTTTAATTAGTTCTGTCAGTCAATTCATATTTGACTTTTATTCTAAGTGTTTAATAAAATATTTAATACAATTAATGAAAAATACTCAAATGAAGCCAGTTATTTGTTAATTACATTTATATAATATATTACATAGTGTTCAAAAGTTTGGGGTCAATAAAAAAAAAAAAAAAAAAAAAACCATATATATATATATATATATATATATATATATATAAGTATCTCACAGAAGGGAGTACACCCCTCACATTTTTGTAAATATTTTATTATAGCTTTTCATGTGACAACACTGAAGAAATGACACTTTGCTACAATATAAATTAGTGAGTGTACAGCTTGTATAACAGTGTAAATTTGCTGTCCCCTCAAAATAACTCAACACAACTCAACTCTGCTTGACTGTAAGCAAGACATACTTGTCTTTGTACTCCTCACCTGGTTGCTGCCACACACGCTTGACACCATCTGAACCAAATAAGTTTATCTTGGTCTCATCAGACCACAGGTTCTAGTAATCCATGTCCTTAGTCTGCTTGTCTTCAGCAAACTGTTTGCGGGCTTTCTTGTGCATCATCTTTAGAAGAGGCTTCCTTCTGGGATGACAGCCATGCAGACCAGTTTGATGCAGTGTGCGGCGTATGGTCTGAGCACTGACAGGCTGATTCCCCACCCCTTCAACCTCTGGAGCAATGCTGGCAGCACTTATACGTCTATTTTCCAAACACAACCTCTGGATACGACGCGGAGCACGTGCACTCAACTTCTTTGGTCAACCATGGCGAGGCCTGTTCTGAGTGGAACCTGTCCTGTTAAACCGCTGTATGGTCTTGGCCACAGTGCCGCAGCACAGTTTCAGGGTCTCGGCATTTTTCTTATAGCCTACGCCATTTTTATGTAGGGCAACAATTATTTTTTTTAGATCCTCAGAGAGTTCTTTGCCATGAGGTGCCATGTTGAACTTCCAGTGACCAGAATGAGAGAGTAAGAGCGATAACACCAAATTTAACACACCTTAATTCACACCTGAGACCTTGTAAAACTAACGAGTCACATGACACTGGGGAGAGAAAATGGCTAATTGGGCCCAATTTGGACATTTTCACTTAGGGGTGTACTCAGTTTTGTGGCCAGCGGTTTAGACAATAATAGCTGTGTGTTGAGTTATTTTGAGGGGACAGCAAATTTACACTGTTATACAAGCTGTACACTTACTTCTTTACATTGTAGCAAAGTGTCATTTCTTCAGTGTTGTCACATGAAAAGCTATAATAAAATATTTACAAAAATGTGAGGGGTGTACTCACTTCTGTGAGATGCTGTGTGTATATATATATATATATATATATATATATATATATATATATCACACACACACACTATATTGCCAAAAATATTGGGTCACCCCCTTCTAATGAACCGGTTTGACTACTTTAGTAATTTCTATGAGTTTAATGTTTAAGCATATAATGATATTCTAGGGAATTGCGTGCTTCTAATTTTATAGCAACAGTTTGGACAGGACCCTTTTCTATTCTAACATGACAATGCCTCTGTGTATAAGGCAAGGTTCAAAAAGAAATGATTGATTGAGTCAGTGTGGAACAATTTGACTGGTCTGCATAAAGCCAAGTCCTAATCCCAGCTGAACTTCTCTGGTGTGACTTTAAATGCAGACCTTGAGCCAAAAACTCATCACCAAACACCAATGACTTGTACATATGGGTACTGTAATTTTAGACACTTTCAAAACTGTTTCAACAGAGATCAAAATACAATTTTTAAATACATGAACTATGTTTTCATCTTTGTTGCCAGTTTTGGAAGTGCCTTTTTCTGTTCTAAAGAAAGGGGTGTCACAATATTTTTGCCCATATAGTGTATGTACAAGTCATTGGTGTTTGGTGACGAGTTTATGGCTCAAGGTCTGCATTTAAAGTCACACCAAAATTTTGCTAAAATTCAACATTGCTGTTTATACCTACAAAGTATTTGATCGGCAGGCAGTTTTTATTTCTATTTTTTGGCCATTACACATTTTCAAAGTATAATTAGGGGACTATTTCTTCAGGTTTGCCTTGCTCTAACACTGTGGTCAACAGCATTCCTAGAAAAAAAAAAAAATCTTGCTGAGTAGGAGAGTTCTGCACAAAGAGGCGATCAGGTAAATGAGCTACAGTCTGGCAGTGTGGGTGTCACTACTCAACAGACGGAACGTTTGATTGAGAGGCTGCAATTATTCAAAGAGAATGCAATGTGCACAGCCCAGGTAATATTATGAGCCGTTCCATAAAACCACCCATATTGCTGTACAAAAGTGTCCTCAAGCTGATGAAATCACACTGTTGTTGTTATACATTTTGCTATCTGTTGTCTTCCAGAGGACATTTGTGAATGATGCATGGGTCTTACGTCACCTAGTGCCATTCAGACTTCAAGGCTCTTTTATTCTGCACCAAATTACTGTCAACGCTGCACTTCTTTCCAGGAACGCTCACTTGAAGCAAATTAAAATAAGAAAGGGTGGGTCTTTTGGTCAAAGCACACGCTTCATGTAGAGTCTACACGTAAAGACATGTATAGATTGCAGCTGGCTCATTGTCCTTTATGCTAGATATTTCATATGAATCTTATACTTGGAAATATTACACCACACAAAGTGTACAATTAACCTAAGACGACAATATTCAGGAACTTGCTGTGGTGTTCTTGTTGCAGTCAATCTCTCTGACCTACAACTCAAAATTACTACTCACTGCCCAGTTATAATTACCCACATATAGGTATGCAAATGCATCTCCCACAATGTGCAAGTGGATTGTAAATGTAGCAAAATACCAGTGCTGATTCACTTGCTTTTGTATAGTACAATACTCTCTTGAAATGGAAAATGCATTTAGGTATACTTTATAAAAATCGGTTAGGGAAAGCATGGAAAGTAACACTTTGATTGTTCAGCCTACTGGTAATTTTATGACACAAAAATTTCAATTCGAAACATGCAGAGGTTTTGATGTGCAGGCCTTATTCATATTATCAGCCTATGGTGCAAGTTGATAAACTACATATTTTAATCATTTTTAAGCCCCAAAGAGATGCTTTTGAAATGTAAAATACATCAGTAATTTAAAATCATGCCTAAGCTACACTGTATCATTACCAGGTTGGCAAAAAAAAAAAAAAAAAGACTTAGAGAGACCTAGACATAGTTATTCATGAAGACACAAAACTATTGATACCAAATCAGGCCAAAAATAAAATAAAAAATACATTTATTATTTAATTTATTCTAAACCAAAAATGAATTAGGGAAAAAATACACAAGGAAGTAATACACATTTACTGTACCTTCACATGTCTGATAAGACTATAGTGAGTGCATCATGCATTGAGTTATTACCATGCATTACAATTATCCCTGCACTCAACTGTTCTGAGGATAGCCATTGTTAATTTGCCAGTTAATTTATTTGAGTGTTTCCTCACTGCAATCTACTAAAAGCATTTTTCTTATTAAGTTACTGTATAAACTATGCCTCAACAATATGACTCTCTGTTTTGCTGAACACAGAAATAATGGACATAATAACAGAATGCACTTTTCACCTGAATTATGAACAAATACTCTTTTTGTATCTCCACTGTTACTTGCCATTTACAGAAAAAGCAAAACCTTTGCCTGATGTAACATCTTCCCTCAGGCTGTCCAGATGCCAAGCATTTCTCTGCACTGGATGTTCATCATAATCTTTTTGACGATCACTGTTTTTCACATATATATATAGTCATGGGACATGGTTGTCGTCAGGATAAGGGCCAGGGAGAACGAAGTAGCATCAACACACGTATTTCTTTAGTATTATTTTGTATTTTTCTTTAATATTTATATATATATATATATATATATATATATATATATATATATATATAGGAAATATTTCTGTTATAAAGGCGAGCCAATGGATATCACACATCACAAATGCCAGTGAACTTCTTAACCAGTCAATTCACTAAACAGAAAGTGAAAGTAAAAACTGACAGCGCTTTCAGCATCTGACGCTGCATTACAAATACGCATTTATCCAAAGCGACTTACATTGCATTCAAGTTACAGCTTTTACATTTTATCAGCTCTTGCTTTCCCTGGGAATCGAACCCATGACCTTGGCGTTGCTAGCGCCATGCTCTACTATTTGAGCTACAGGAAAGCTGTATTAGTGGCACATAATCTCTCAGAGAAGACGATAAACAAATCTACTTCAACATATGCTGATAATGGTAAATAACTGCCTTAATTTATTCCCTTAATATAATCTTGTGGCCTGTACATTCTGAAAACAATTAGAAGAAACGTATTTCACGTTAAACAGGTTGTTTTTGAAAGTTGGTGATAAAGCATTTTCAATGATGACTGCAGTGTTTATATTTTTTATTAACTGTATAAATTAGACCCGTTTTAAAAAACCTTTTTTCTTAAAAACATTTTGAATGAGAAGTAAGCTAATTGCCTAATCTTTTATCATTTCCACAGTGCGTCAGTTATCCGGTGATGCGTTACGAAATTATTGTTGGGCAATAATAAAATTAGGCCTAATAATAAGAAGAATGTAACAGGCCTACATTAATTCGAAATGCCAAATCCTCTTAATATTGACAATATTTGATGCTTTTGACCATATCTCTGGCCATAATCATCGACACATGATACGATGCACCCCAGCACGAGGAGGTTATCGCAGGACCCCCCAAACATGCCCAATTTTATGATCTTTAACGGCTGTCTGAAAATGTACATTACTTTTCATTCTGTACATGTCACTGATCGCTATTTTTTTTCTTGCGAAAAATACCCAATTCCTGACACAAATTACTCTTAAGAGACGTAACTGGTTTTGGTTATTATGCCAGTTTATGCCACAGAATAATAAAATTTTTATAAAAATAAAAAAGGTAATTGTGACTTTTTATCTCATAATTCTGAATTTTTTCACATTTCTGAGAATTATGAGAAATAAAATTCTGAATTCTGAGAAAAACAAGACAGAATTGTGAGATTTTTATTGTGAGATTTTAACTTGTAAGATTTGAAAGATTTAAATCTCATAAATTTGTATGAACAGAATTTAATTCCTATTGAAATATGCAAATGAATCAGAGCCCAATTGGAAAATCTATATTGATACCCAGCCCTATTTACCAGTAGATTAACAGTGAATGGGTAAAGTCCTAAGTCCTAGTTATTGATTGTATTTCCACTGGTCATTCAGTAACAGCAAATATACTGTGGGCACTTTGTGGTCATTTTAAAATGGTTGGTGGTTAAATAAACATTATTGCAATTTTATGTCTGGTAATTGCATTCAATTACATTAGGAGAATGTGATCCTTGTGTGATGCAATATAAGCACACAAATCGCTCAAGAACTTGAGGCCATCAGGACCACTAATATTAAAGATTGGGTTGTCAGAAGACCTTTGAAGTCAGTTTGTTCTAGCTAACATGCCCAAAGGCTTACTTGAACATTCTTCAAACATTCCCCAGCGTCAGTACAAAAACCTGACAGCAACTTTCTGTTGGCCTCTGGGTTATATGGGGAAAAGAGCCGTTCTTTATTTTGATTAAGACTTTCATAAGAGAATTCCCTATAGAAAGGAGTTTGTTTTTCCATTCTGTTCTTGGCAACAGTCTTGTGTGCGCCTCTTTGTAGATGGTATGTTTTGAAGTCATTTAACAACTGTTGTGCTAAAAGAAAAGAAAAAAGAAAGAAACACTTGTAGTGCAATAACTCAACATGGATGAAGTCTGTGGACTTGAACTGTTAATAATTATAATTACCAGCTCATCTCATGGACTTCCAGCTTACCAAAATCATCATTTGCATACTTTATCAAACAGATTTAAATGCAAATTCGTGGATAAAGGCACCAGCAACCAAAGTATATTTTTAAAAAATATGTTTCGACAGTCAGCTTAAAAATCAAAAGTGCCTAAAACATGCTTTTAATGTGAATTGCAGGGTTCATTCTGCTGGCCCTAGGGCATTGTGCATGCAAGCAAAGTGCCAAAAAGTTCAATATCAACAGCATGAATAATCATGAAATGACATTTCTTGAAGAAACAACCAAACACTTATCACACCTCACCACATTATATGACAACAAAACACTGCATTTAAAGTTGCTAACAACAAAAGTGCTCTGGACTACTGGGAGTTGAATGTGAGAAATGATTTATGCTTTTGCTGTGTTAATGTTTTGTTTGCTTCATGCCATTGCATCAAGGTTAAATACGTGACTCCGAATACAGTGAAAATAATAACACATGCTTTCTGCCTTGATGTAAATTGCTTAGGCTTTCCTATTCATATAGCTAGCAACACTGCAAGCTATTAACACAAAATTGCTTACTACATTGAAGGTCCTTGAAGAGCAAATGCCTTTACTGTCATCAAATTACAAATGCTGTCCTTTATCTACAGCTAATGCATTTAAAAATACAATTAAGGCAACTGCATCAAACTTGTGAATATGCGTCGCTGCTTGCAGAGGGTATTTACCACAAGTTATCACTGTTGAAAAGACCAACTTTGTTGGTAACCAGCATAGATTTTCTTTTGGATGGCAGTCGTGGGATGGTGATATGACTACCAGGCTTGGTCTACCAGATAAAATCAGAACCAGTTAAAACAAGCCTAAAAAGCCTGCATTGAAATTCATTCTGGTCTAAGATGGTCTTTTCAACAGGGATGCCACTGGGTAGAAATTACCACCTGCTGTTAAAATACCCGCCATCTCTTGCCAGGCTGCTGGCTGAACAAATTAAACTGTCACAAATTTCACTTTTCGCAAAATCATTTTACACTTATTTTATTATAATCCCACCAGACACCAGGACATAAATGAACCCTTTTGAGTTGAATGGCACCCCTGATTAATGTTCCATGCCACAGTCACCATAGTCCAGCTGGCTCTGCTGCAGAAAACCTCACTTAAACTCCCCGTGATGCCTGGCAGCATTAAGTTCATTTTCTCTTCAGCCCTCTATAACTGGCACTGTCCCAGCGGACATCTGAGAAGCTTCCTCCTGCCTCTCTGCATGCTCACTAAATAGCTAGCCATGTTATAGTCACGTTGACTGGATGCCCCAAAAGAGGTGGATCGATACTATGCACCTTTGTCCCACTAAATGTCCTTCGATCAATACAAACCGTTTCATTACAAATGTTTCTGGGCTTGAAGAGATCCGCGGCTCAGGGGAAGTGGTTACGGCGTAATGTGTAGCAGCTCTGTTGGATTAATCTCAATGTCACTCAGCATCATTATACCGTGCTATTGAAATGTATTTCTCGTATAATTGAGTCATGCAGGCATTTGTGATGTGATAAAAGAGACACGGATAAACACGCCGAAGGAGTTGCATTTTAAAAATGTGTTTCATATTGTTATAATTTGCAGTTAAATGCTTTTTTTTTCAAATAGAAGGCTACATGTTTGAATCCCAGTGGCAATACAGCGTTTTGTACACAGATACACAGTTTTGTCTTTATTCAACATATGTTGGAATATTTAGATACTGCAATGTTATTGGGATAGTATTTAAGAGTGATCGATATATAATTTAATGAACAAATGAACAAACAAACAAACAAACAAAAAAAAAACAACAACTGTTTTTCATATAGCTCTGTATCTTTTAAATATTTAAATAATTTATTTGGAATCTAACTGTAGTACCTCAAGTCCAAAAAAAAAAATATATATATATAGAAGTTATATATATTAAATATATATAAATATATATTTTTGTGTATGTGTGATATATACACACTACCACTCAGAAGTTGGGAGTCTGTAATGTCTCTCTCTCTCTCTCTCTCTCTCTCTCTCTCTCTCTCTCTCTCTCTCTCTCTCTCTCTCATTCTTACCTAGACTGCATTTATTTGAACCAAAATGATGTAAAAAGAGTAATATTGTGAAATATTATTACAATTTAAAATAACTGCTTTCAATTTTGAAATGTGATTTATTTCAGTGACTTATGATCCTTCAGAAATCATTCTGATATGATGATTTTGTGGTCAGGAAACATTGCTTATTAATATCAATGCTCAACGCAGTTGTTTAATGTTTGTGTGAAAATAATACATTTTAGGTCAAAAAACATTTATTTGAAATAGAAACATTTGGTAATTATGTCTGTCAATTTTGATAATTTTAGTGTTTTTTTCTGAATAAAAGTATTCCATACAGAAAAAAATCTGTGTATCTATAAAAATAATGTATCTATACTGTACATTTAAAACATACAGTGCTGTGAAAAAGCTTGCAGGATTTTTCCTGTGGAAAACAAAAGGAAATATTAAGCCAAAGCTTTTCTATTCTTCATGAAAATGTATGTTTATCTCTAGATATCAAGTTCAGGTCCACTTTTGATAGGGTTTAATTCAAAATTTCTTAGATGTGAATCAAGTCTCAAATGAGCTAAAGGAGAAAAAGGTTCTAGGCAAACACATCTTATACATTCAGTATATGGAGAACCATTAAATTGACAATAGCCTTTCTTCCCCATATGGTCATGTCTTATCTCAACTAAATCAGCAAGTGAGCCACGAACAGCACTTCTGGTTCACAGGTTCATGACTCCCCTCTCTATAACCTTGTACTTCTCTTTCTTACCCATGAGGAAAAAAGCCATATAATTTCAGAGCAGAAGGAGCTCATTAGCTTAAAGGAAAAAAGGTAAACTAATTGGAAATTGTTTTGGCGTAAGAATAAGGGATGAATCATCTCAGTGTGGATGCATTGGTGCTCTCAGCCTCCTGTGGGGAATTCTATTGAGGCTATACATATAAAAAACAAAAGGATGGAGCGGTTCTGGCTCTCAGATAGTTTTTCATGGTCGCCAGAGAGAATCACATGGCACATAAACACACACAGAGATGAAAGCAACTAAAAGCTGTCATGAAAATATAATGTTTTTGTGGTTCACTTAACCATGTAAGCCTACCTCAGGCTGCATTGTCAGCATGTACATAATGCTGAGGTTTCTATGGGGTCTATGGGTATATGCTGTGATGAATCAAGTTGGTCAAAAGGTCAAGCTGAAATCCTGCTGTTTATGCACATGGACATTCTTAATCATAGCTTCTCTCAACCCACACGAGCTACAAAACTTCTCATTGGCAGCTCCGTGGAGATATACAATGTTTATATTTGAGTCGTTTAGCTTTTGAATAATAAATGGATTTAAATATTCCCCCTGGATCTAAACAGTACAGCATTGCTCATCCACCTAATGGTTTGTAAGAGGATGCAATAGTCGCTTAGGGAAATGTTTAACTCATCGATGTCCTGATATCATCATTTTATTCTGATGTATTTAGATCATTTGCATATAGATCATATTCCTTTTATTTGTCTTTTGACAGTAGTTTGTACAGAGGTGCCGCTTCTCTTTATTTGTTCACATCTTCTCTTCAACGGTTTCTTTTGTTTTTACGTATCTTTTGTTTGATCACGTCCCCTATCAGGGAATTCCAATGCTTCAGATGACTGTGTATGTTATGTCAAAAGACAAATCTTTACTTGTCAGATGTGCTGGAATACAGCAGTACTGTGTACTGTGGGAAGTCGTGGCCTAATGGTTAGAGAGACGGACTCGTAATCCAAAGGTTGCGGGTTCGAGTCTCTGGCCGGCAGGGATTGTAGGTGGGGGGAGTGAATGTCCAGCACTCTCTCCACCCTCAATACCACGACTTAGGTGCTCTTGAGCAAGGCACCGAACCCCCAACTGCTCCCTGGGCGCCGCAGCATAAATGGCTGCACTGCTCCAGGTGTGTGTTCACGGTGTGTGTGTGTGTGTGTGTGTGTTCACTGCTGTGTGTTTGCACGTTGGACGGGTGAAATGCAGAGCACGAATTCTGAGTATGGGTCACCATACTTGGCAGTATGTCACTTCACTACTTGTTGATAATGTTGCTGCTGACAATGAATTTCAACAAGCTTAACCCCATATTTAAAATAAATTAGATAAAATTATATACACTACAAGTCAAAATTTTTTGAACAGTAAGATTTGTAATGTTTTTTTTTTTAAGAATTCTCTTCTGCTCAACAAGCCTGCATTTATTTGTTCCAAAATACAGTAAAATCAAGAATATTGAGAAATATTCTTACTATTTAAAATAACTGCTTTCTGTTTGAATATATTTTAAAATGTAATTTATTCCTGTGATCAAAGCCAGATTTTTAGCATCATTACTCCAGTCACATGATCTAATATTCTGATTTGCTGCTCAAAATCATTTATTATTATTATTATTATTATTATTACTAGATTTTATTTCAGAAATCTATCTAATAGAAAGTTCAGAAGAACAGCATTTATCTGAAATAGAAATGTTTTGTAACATTGTCTTTATCGTCAGTTTTAATTCATATAATTGCTTGCTAAATAAAAAAATATATATGTATATATATATGTATATGTGTGTATATATATATATATATATATATGCATATATGTATATATATGTATATATATATATATATATATATATGTATATATGTATGTATATGTATATATATATTTATATATATGTATGATGAATACACTCAAAGTTGAATATCTAAAAGTTGTTCCTGAAGTAAGAATAATATAACCATATGAAGGTTTTTTTTTTTTTGGATCTGGTCTGCATCAGGATTCAGGAGCAATGAAAGCTGAACAGATCTAGTCTCAGATGTGGTTATTATTGATGTATGTGGCAGAGATGTCTGGTTAATAGAGCTTAAGTGGAATTAGCTGCCTGCCTGTGGTGAGAAAACATCATCCTTGCCCAGACAGAGAATACATTAGTATATGGGTTTCTTAGTTTAGTCTCATGACATGCAAAACCTGCCTCCGAGATCTGCTTAAAAGTCAGATTTAATTTTTGTTTGGAAGTTGAAATGATTCTGCAGAAATGTCTGAAAAAGGAATACTGCACATTACCACAGCTATAGACACCAGAGTCCAAACCTTTGAATTCTTAGTCATTCTCCTCACATCAAGGGTTCAAGACAGTCATAGTACACTGACAATGATTTGTTCATTATCCCAACTGTGATGTGAAATTGTTTCCACCCCAATAAAATGTAATTCAGATCATCTTTAACTAACCAATATAGGATGAAAACATTTATTTCAGTGAGATTGCTTCACCATTTCCCTCGCTGCCTGTTCCTGAAAAGCTCTGATGCTGAATCAGAACACTAGCTGAACATCTTTTCCTCAAGACAACACAAAAGTTACTCAATTGTTACTGCATATTTAAAGTGGAATGGCTAATGATGTAATTTTAAACATCCAAATCAGGTCTACAATGGCTATACTTTGAAAATGTTTAAAGAATGAAGCTTGCATAATTATATGTATAACACGTTTAAGCGTAATTGTCATTTAATTTGTAATGCCACATCAGCTGTGAATGCGTAATTATTCAGAGCCCGTTTCAGGGACAGATTAAACCCATTCTCCACTAAATTGCAGCAGTAAGTCTCCATTGAAAATCCTTTTTAGGACTAAATTTGAACTAAATTTGAACTTGTATACCCACACACACACATATATATAAAAGCACAGTTGGATCTTGCCATGCCTACTTGTGAAACTATGAAAAATTGACAAATAATTAGATTGCAAAATGTTCATAATTTTCACAGTAGTTTCACTTCAATTGCACCCTTGAAAATAGCAGCAGTCTAACAGAAAATGGGCTGATAAAGTTGGTGTTCTGAGATGATGACAACATTAATCACAGTCTATAACAGATAAAGGCTCAAAGTGAAAGAGATGGTGAGGTGGGTTATGTAAGGGCAGAGTAAGAGAGGCCACATGGTCGCTCATCTCATTTGAATCACATGGATGGTAATTAATGTGGCCACTGGGACGTTGTGATGGTGTCAGTGTGCTGTTCTGGGTTTTTGCCCTTGAGGAACATTGCCACCATGACACACCCTGCTGGGAGACAGCAGTGCCATGATTGCTGTGATCCTTAAGTAAGGTCATCATTCATTCTCTATAGGGTGGGTGACAAGTGCAGGCTATCCTAACCTCTTTGTTAAAAGGTGTTTTTGAAGGAAAAATAAGGAAAACATATGTTACGCAAGCCACACAAGCAACATTAAACAAACACCACAAAGAAAGTGAATGGTTTAGCAAACAGTGATGCATTTTTACTGTTCAGAGGAACTCATGTCTCCAATGTTGAGTGGAATGAGGCTTGAGGCTTTTTTCCCCTCCATTATATTACTTTGGTCTTACCACTCTCACCACACTCACAGTGATCTATCATCTGGCCTCCAGTGATCAAAGTGGATGAGACAGTGTTTTTTTTTATGCTGGTTTGATGGATCTAGTGCCACTAGGTTCATCAGCAAATGAAAGGCTTACCGATTCCCAACACACCTGGCCAGCAAGCATGCAGGCCCATGACTTTGATTTGTACCGAAGACTTTTATTTTTTCCCCTTTTTTGTCCACTTAGGAATCTTAGGATGTTCTTAATGGTACCGAAAACAAAGGCTGTATGACTTGATGGAAAATAATTGAGCTTTTCAAAGCAAAATTCAAAGTTATTACAAAAAAGGATTTAAAAAAATTAGTAAAACTTTGTACATGTCATATCTCAACATCTATCTATCTATCTATCTATCTATCTATCTATCTATCTATCTATCTATCTATCTATCTATCTATCTATCTATCTATCTATCTATCTATCTATCTATCTATCTATCTATCTATCTATCTATCTATCTATCTATCTATCTATCCAGGGCTCGCAAAATCGCTATTGTGTTTTCCAGTCGGGCTACCAAAATGTATCATTGCCCTGCCCGACGGGCTACCTTAAATACAGGGCTCCCACACAATGTTCCCTCTAAGCTGAGCACATGCGCGACCACGCTCTTCTTCCACCGCGGCCGCGCAGAAGAAATAATGTGCCTCGCGCACACAAAAATTAGTTGGGAAGCCATTTGCTTGAATGCAGCGAGTAAAAGGGAAAGGATAGCAATGCTCGGGCAAACCGCTATAGAGCTGATGTCACAACAGAGTTAGAACCGGTGAATTCGGTTTACAGGTTTCATAGAAAGAGAACGATGTGCACCAAATGAGTCGCTGTAGAAACTGAATACTTCAATGGTTGCGGTGCGCTCAACACGAGAGACGACGCAAACGCAATGCCATGTGAAATAAAACGTCCTCATGTATTAAAGAAGAGTGGCTTGATTAAGTGCTGGAAATAGCGGAGGATGGGCAAAGAACGGTAACAAAACTCTGAAACATGTTCAGTCACACACAAGAGTATTGGACAAACTGTACTTCATAACCATGTTTAGACAGCTATAGAAGAATTCATATGTTCACGGTTTTTATATTTAAATTACAGATCGCAGCTTAAGTTTAGCTTCAGTTTGTATTCTATTCTATTCTATTCTATTCTATTCTATTCTATTCTATTCTATTCTATTCTATCAGTTTAAATAGTTTGTTTTGATAATATATTATGTTAGGGCTATATTATAAACCTGATAAATAATTGACCTTGTTTTTGAGTCTTTGACTTTGAGTCTCTTGCTCATCAAGGCTGTATTCATTTCAAAAATACAGAAAAAACTGTTATATACTGAAATATTATTGCAATTTCTAATATTGGTTTCCTATTTTAATACATATACTTTAAAATAGCATTTATTTCTGTGCTCAAAAAAATTCTGACCCCAAACTTTTGAATAGTTTATATTGTAACACAAAATCTCTATTTTGACTAAACACTGTTCTTTTTAACTTTTTATTTTTAAAAATATCACAGGTCCCAAAAAATACAGTATATAAAAAAATAAATAAATAAATAAAATAAAAAAAGCAGTACAACGGTTTCCAACACTGATTAAAAATCAGCATATTAAAATGATTTCTAAAAGGATCATGTGACTCTGAAAATACTGCTTTGCTTCACAGGAATTGATTAAATTTTTAAAGTATATTAAAATAGAAAGTTTATTTTAAATTGCAATAATATTTCACAATATTATTTTGTGAAATAATGTTCAGTATTTTTTATCAAACAGATACAGCCTTGATGAGCATAAGAAACTTCTTTAAAAAAAATGTATTGATCCAAACTTTTGAACTGCAGTGTATTGTACAGTAAAAATGTGTTCTCAGGTAACCTAAAATGTACATCATTTAGTTACATCAAGGGTCAAATCAAATATAAATAGCACATTAAAGTTAAAAGTTAAACACTTTTTTGTGTGCATGCTGTACAGGTCTGGTATAAAGAATGCTTTTGCTCAGGTGACTGAAATGTCCACCCAATAGAGAAAAGTTTTGCTCAGCAAGAAAAAAAATTAGAGGGAACATTGCTCCCACGGGTCCTTAAATTTGATACAGCTAAACTGAAGAGTTTTTAAGGCCTTAGACAGTTTTAAATACATTAAATGGTATAAGAAATAATTTTTCAAATTGCCTTAAATGGATTTTTAAGAATTCTGAAAATACCTTGTAAATAGTAAAATAAAACTCTTTCCTTGATATTCGTTGATATTTGTGTATTGAAAATGTTTTTGATTGACATTTATGGTCTTTATTTCATTTGGGCTAGTTAAATTAATTTTCGGGCTACCAAAATCTTAAGAGTACATGCCCGAAGGGCTACCATGGATTTAGAAATTTTGCAAGCCCTGCTGTCTATCTGTTTTATATTTAATGCAACTAGATCTATTACATAAATTAACAAATAAAATTAAATTTTTACAATTCTAAAGCTATTTCTGTAACAACTTAAAGCTTTTATGTATAATGCATTATAAAAGTATAGTTGTAATGCATTAATTATGCCTTGTAATGCACCTTATAATGCATTGAACAATCTCCTGAATAATTTATAATCACAGTTATTACATTATAACAATGATCAATTCATTGTTACACTATGCATTTTAAATTCAGTTATAATTACACTGTAAATAATGTCAGACCTCCCAACTCAAAAGTTTCTTTTTGGCTCAACATATTATTTCTCATTGAGCCAATGTTAACAGACTGTTGCCACAATTGATAGCAGAAATTGCAATTGGGCCATTGAAAAAATTTAGATGTAATCGGTCACTAGACATTTTTGAGTTGGGAGGTCTGTCAATTTTTTACAGTGTAAGTATAAGAAGAAGATATAGAATACACATTATGAATAATTACAATGCAATATACCCTTTGATAACCCTTTATTATGCATTAAACAAAGTGTTTGTTTTATGTTTTAGATGCTGACAGTATGTTTTATGATTAAGCGTACAGTATATCCAAACATACAAAAATGTTCTTGTAAACATTATGTAAGATACATATATTTAATATACTGGCTCAATAAATCATTTCCGTTGAAGAATTAAATGAGAAAGCCACTGTAGTGTACCTTTGACATTATTTGTACACTGCATCATTAAGTCTACATCATATTTAATACAATTCAGCAGGTCTGGAGCTAATGGTCTTTGAAAACAACTTCACCTATGTCACAAAGTGGGCGGGGCAGCTTTAGTTTTCAGTTTCTGCCCTGTAAAGCTATTCATACACACATTTCTAAGGTCATTCCACTAGTCTGAGCTACCGCAATGACCAACAATAAGGGACGAGCACGTCGGTACCAGCCTTTCCCCTTATCTAACTCTTTAAAATAAAAGGCCAGACACTCGCAAGGCCAGTGGTTGTTCTACTTAAATGGGGGCAGAGGGTTAGAGTGTGCTTTCGTGATATGTGCTTTGACAACTGAAAATCTAATTATGTGTGTATACAGCAGAATAGTGAAAGTAGGCCTGCCTGTAGGCATGGCTGAGTACTTGTCAATGTGCTGCCCTTGACTGGGGCCCTCAAGGTCAGGCAATAATGGCTTCATTACTCTGTGAGGCAGAGAGCTCATGAAAAATGAGTCTAATCTTCAAACAATGATCTTCTCTTAAAAGTGTGATCTCTTCTGTAGATTCTTATTTTTTAATACTTTCGTCAGATTTCAAGCAGGCACTTCTAGATTTTTGGCTGAACTGTTAGGTGAGACACAAATGGAGACCATCAGTAATCTTATATAGAGCTTTGTGAAAGGAATCCCAACAATGTACTTTCATAAGTACTAGAACGCAATTACTATTTGAAAACAATATGATAAAATGTAGCAGCTAAAAGAGATTCTATAGACCTTCAGACACATATCATGGTTATTATTGTTAAATCATTACTTGAAAGAAAAATAATATTAACTGAAAATAACTAATATTTCAGCTGCCTATATATATATATATATATATATATATATATATATATATATAACAGGGCTGTGGGGGAATTGATATGCTTTCATTCTTCTATATTTCGTTATTAAACGGTTAAAAGTCCAATGGGAAATAAATAAGTAAATAAAAAAATTTTACAAGCCCTGGTATCTTGAGAGGCATTCATCTTTTGCTTTGTTGTGACCAACATTTCATTCAGTTATCTGTTTCTGTCTTTGATCTTTTTCACAATTTGTTGAGGGCTTTCTGTGCACTCTGGCATTACACTGAGCCTCACACAGATGAAAACCTGTAACCTGTTCAGAACAGATTTAGTCGTTCTTCTTGCTGCCTATCATTTTGATAGACAGAGTGAGTGCCACTGACAGCTTGTTTCAAGGGATTTCGTTTTGGACTGAAGAAATAAATGGCAAAAGCCCATTGTAGGGCAGGTAACCAGAGAGGAGGCGGTACTATGAAAGCCGATTGTTAAAGAGATCTTGTAAGGAAAGTCTTTGACTCTCCTTGAAGCTGCTTTATTGAACCCCTTGAGAGGAAAGGTCCTGGTACCTTCCAACAGCGCTGCTCACCAGTGACCCTGAGAATACGTCACAGCTAGTGTGCTATAGATAGAGATGACTTCGCTTGCCTGCCACCTGGGATTAACTCACCATTATATTTTTACTTTTGTAAATTAATTGAAAAAAGTAGCTAAAAGTCACTCAATGCATAACAACAAACTATAATGTTGGAAATAAACCTGTGGAGGACTGCGAAAAGCAAACTAACAAGGATAAAACATATAATTTTTTTTTCTGTGTTTGACTGAGAACTATGTTAAAAAACTCAACAAATATTGATGTAGAATAGAGTAGGAAGGGGCAATTATAACAGTTTTACGTTTGTCCTCCTTAACGTACAAACCACTATGAATCTAGATACATCTCTAGATACATTTCTGCAAAACTGAAAAAAAACATACTTATATGTACACTATATTGCCAAAAGTATTGGGCCACCCCCTTCTAATGAACATATAGCTATAGCCTACGCACTTTCATGAGATTGTGTTAGACATCAATTAGCTATTTTATGGGAATAGGCTACAATGAATTCATAACAATGTTTTACATTCAAGCTACATTCAAGCTTAAAAACCCTTAAAATGTATAGTGAAAACTTCTTTAAAAGCATCTGGAATGTAATAAAGTCATTTTAAAGCGGTTTTTAAAGCATTTGCTGCATGGATTAAAAAGATAGGCCAATAAATAATTCACATAGTCCTATCAGTCAGACAAAATTGCGTCGTAGCAAATCCTTTAAATTTCAAGGACAAATATTACATACTTTTTTTTATTATTAAATACAATTATAAAATAAAATGCCAATTATAATCGGGCCTGTTTTAGGCTTTCCCTTATTTTTATATTTTAGATGGTGACGGGGAAAAAATGACTCGCAGAGAGAAATATAAGCATCTTAACGAATTACATAGGCTAATGAAGAGTTTTTGCTTTGCTTTTCATTATTTCGTTTTAAAGTAGTAATTTAAAGCTTTCTATAGATATATCATATCTGTGAGCCAGTTTCGAGTTGCTGAGTTTAGGTTCATCATTGAAGCGCTCTTGTTCAAGACCGGCAGAAAGCGCATTCTCTGTTTTCCTATTTTATAAAAGCACAGTGTTGATATTGTGAATGCACACAAATAAAAGTAGACCCTTTACAGTTCCAAATGATATATTACTCTTACCTTTATGAGTAAAAATCACACAGCGTATTTTAAGTGGTTTTACTGTAAGAAAAAAAATACAAGTGACCACGCTGGAGCCTCCGTGTCCTAAAGCTCGCTTCAGCTTCCACTCTCCACACAAACTCAAAGATGAGTTTACAGTTTACAGTTGCCCACAGAAAAAAACAGGGGGTGCTGCACCCCTGTTCCCGCGCCCCTGGGAAGAACTTGACTGGTCTGCAGAAAGCCAAGTCCTAATCCCAGCTGAACACCTCTGGTGTGACTTTAAATGCAGACCTTGAGCCAAAAACTCATCACCAATGACTTGTATAGACACTATAAGGACAAATGTGTTGGGACACCCCCTTCTTTAGTACAGAAGAAGGCACTAACAAAACTGTGGCAACAAAGATGGAAACATAATTCATGGATTTAAAAATTGTATTTCCATCTCTGTTGCAAAAGTTTTGGATGTGTCTAAAATGACAGTGCCTTTATGTACAAGTCATTGGTGTTTGATGATGAGAGTGTCACATATCCAGCTTCATATGTATGGGTTTTCATATTCAGTAGGTTTGTTCGGTATAGCTCACGCAGTATGGAGTTGCAATTGAGAGGTGAAGAGCCCCAGCACAAATTCCATGAAACTACAGTTTGACAAAACAGTTCAAACCTGCATATATGGAAGTTCAAATGGCACGGTTGCATCAACAAATGTGTTTTTATATCAGTTTTGCATTACTATGGTAGTAATAAACATGCCAGTGTCACATATTGAACCCATGTTAGCGCCACTCACAGGACATTTCACTTTGAAACTGCAGGGAAACATGCAGTAAGGTACGTAAAAACAATGTTGTAGAAATGAATCTAGAGGCATGTATTTCCATAAGCCTGCGTTGACTCGAGGACCTTTCCCGATCCCACCACCCCATCTCTCTCCCACTTCGCTTCCTGTCATCTCTGATTTATCATAATAAAGGCGAAAATGCCAAAAATAAATCTTTCAAAAAAGAAAATGTCACATTAATACACTTATGATACGATCATAATATGAAATACAGTGAATAATGAGCAATTGGAATACCTGAAAAACAAGTGTATCTTAAATAAGAACATGAGTCTAAGCAACCATATCATTGCATTAATACTAATTATACTGAATAGTTTTAATCTTTATTTGAAATTAATTATTTTAGCTGCTAGGAATATGTGATTAGAACAAAAGCCTACATTATACTGCTAAAGTGGGATGACCATTATAATGATCTAAAATAAGGTAAGTCCATTTAAACATGATTTTGAACTAGATACTTTGATTAAATAATATTAATTACACATTTTAATCAACCAGTGTTACAACTGCTAGTGACCTCACAGTCAGAACAAAATACTCTATTTATTACCATATAGGAATCTGTATTTCACATTAATTTTCAACCGAAATGTTGGTTTAATTCAAAATACAGAAAAGCAGAGAAATGTGCAAGTGCTGAATAAGCGTCATCATTTACTGATCATTTTGAAGAAATCTAAAATGTGACATCTGCCCCTACTTTAAAAGCTGCCAGAAATTTTCATGCATTTCAAGCAACCTTTTTAACATGAACCAGATCGCCAGGAAAGAAAACTATTATTCATTCATGGCACATTAATTTGGAGGAGCCGATTGATTGTAATCAGTGTTTACTGTTACAAAGATAAACAGTCATTTATCAATTTATCCTGAACATTTACTGCACAGAATAGTAATATTTCTAATTCCTTTAATCCTTTTAGGCAGTTTCAAATTGTCAGTCCAATAAAGCCAGCCAATGTGAACTTACTGGCAGTGTGTGGTATGACTAAGAGAATCTAAGCGTGCACATATAGGCGCTCTTTTCTCTCCTCCCTCTCATCAAATCCAATTACTCTTCCTACCCAGCGGGCTCAGGGACAGCAGTCTGAGAGACAGGGTAGCTCCTGCTGATGTGTGCGCACAAGAGCATGTGGTTGGAGCTTCGCTGTTTGCCACATGTTGTCAGTGAACCTCTGTTTCCTAACGCGTCACTACTGTATAACAACATTCAGGAGCAAGAGAAAACAGAGACTAAATGCCATGTATCCTGGTACCAACCCTCTCATTAAAGCCTGTAACAGAAGCACTGTCTTGGAATATCAGGGAGTTGTTTCAAAGCAATGCTGAAATTTTCATGCACACTGTTGTATTGGGTTAGAGATCATCTTGCCTATGAAGCAGGTGCATAAGAATGCAGTCCTCCTGCAATACTTAACTGTCTTTTCTGAAATGTGGGTCCTTTGGCCTTTATGATACCGTCAAGTCAAATTATAATGTTCTGAAATACCCGTTATTGCAGTTGGGAACATTTTTACTCAGAGATTCAACTATAGACAGAAAGCTGAACATTCTTCTCGCAGAAAATTTTCATATTACTATTGTACTGAGGACTAAGAAATCCAGTATGTATAAGATGTCTATAATGTGGCAAGTTGCTACCGAGAAACGAAGGAGAGAGAGAGGGAGTGGGGATACTGAGGTCTTCATGACAGCATGTGGCTAAAGAAAGAGAGAGGGAAAAAAATGAAAAGCACAAAATGAACATGACCAAAAGGAGAGGTAGAATGTCAACACCTAGATCTGTAGATTTTGAAATTTCTATTCTATAAAGACACATATCCAGAGATAGCAGCTTCACCATTAATAAAACATGACATTGATCAGAATATCTTTTTGAATGTAAAATGAGAACTGTGGGTGCCAAATGTACCAAAAAAGAGAGACTTTTTTGGATTGCACTGTACTCACCAAATAAATATAATAGTGCTGTCAAACGATTAATCGCGATTAATCACATCCAAAATAAAAGTTTTTGTTTACATAATATATCTGTGTTTACTGTGTACACAGTAAAATCCCCAGTGTTAAATCAACACTGCTTCAGAGTGTATTTGGTCCCACTCCAAATAGTGTTAAAGTAACACTGAAGCAGTGTTAAAGTTAATGAGATAGTTATGTGATTAATTAAGTGCTGATTGAGCATTAGTGAGGAACAGCTGCTGTTAACAAGCAGAATAACTGAAGAAATGGAGAAACACAAGAACTACAACTGACTTCAGCCATAGCCTTTGATAAAATCAACTGAAATAAAAGACATTAAATCTCTCAAGATCTCAGCAGAGGAGGATTAAACAACTCCACAAACAGAATCACCAGCTTCACTAATGATTGACTTTATTTCTGTCAGATGAATACAGAAGCTCTTATTGAGAATTATCAGAGGTTTAAATGTTGATGCTTTATTGGTTAAAAACAATGCCACCATCATGGAGATCAGTGTTTACTTTGGTTGGGCTCTTGACCCTTGACTTGTGTTAGATGTTTATTTGCAACAGTGCATATGTTGCTGTAAAGCAGAGAAGTCAGTGCTTTACACTGAACACATAGTTGCTTCTATGTGATGAGATAACCATTGTGAAATTGCAAGATTAAATTTTTTTATTGTTATTCTACCACCATTTATATATTTAAGGTTTGCACAACTAACTCTCTGACACTACAGTATAAAAATAAAATGTTGCAGCCAACAGTTATCGTGAATGATTTTAAATCCATGTGCATAATTTTTTTTGAACAACTATATTATACACTCACCTAAAGGATTATTAGGAACACCATACTAATACTGTGTTTGACCCCCTTTCGCCTTCAGAACTGCCTTAATTCTACGTGGCATTGATTCAACAAGGTGCTGAAAGCATTCTTTAGAAATGTTGGCCCATATTGATAGGATAGCATCTTGCAGTTGATGGAGATTTGTGGGATGCACATCCAGGGCACGAAGCTCCCGTTCCACCACATCCCAAAGATGCTCTATTGGGTTGAGATCTGGTGACTGTGGGGGCCATTTTAGTACAGTGAACTCATTGTCATGTTCAAGAAACCAATTTGAAATTATTCGAGCTTTGTGACAACATGGTGCATTATCCTGCTGGAAGTAGCCATCAGAGGATGGGTACATGGTGGTCATAAAGGGATGGACATGGTCAGAAACAATGCTCAGGTAGGCCGTGGCATTTAAACGATGCCCAATTGGCACTAAGGGGCCTAAAGTGTGCCAAGAAAACATCCCCCACACCATTACACCACCACCACCAGCCTGCACAGTGGTAACAAGGCATGATGGATCCATGTTCTCATTCTGTTTACGCCAAATTCTGACTCTACCATCTGAATGTCTCAACAGAAATCGAGACTCCTCAGACCAGGCAACATTTTTCCAGTCTTCAACCGTCCAATTTTGGTGAGCTCGTGCAAATTGTAGCCTGTTTTTCCTATTTGTAGTGGAGATGAGTGGTACCCGGTGGGGTCTTCTGCTGTTGTAGCTCATCCGCCTCAAGGTTGTGCGTGTTGTGACTTTACAAATGCTTTGCTGCATACCTCGGTTGTAACGAGTGGTTATTTCAGTCAAAGTTGCTCTTCTATCAGCTTGAATCAGTCGGCCCATTCTCCTCTGACCTCTAGCATCAACAAGGCATTTTCGCCCACAGGACTGCCGCATACTGGATGTTTTTCCCTTTTCACACCATTCTTTGTAAACCCTAGAAATGGTTGTGCGTGAAAATCCCAGTAACTGAGCAGATTGTGAAATACTCAGACCTGCCCGTCTGGCACCAACAACTATGCCACGCTCAAAATTGCTTAAATCACCTTTCTTTCCCATTCTGACATTCAGTTTGGAGTTCAGGAGATTGTCTTGACCAGGACCACACCCCTAAATGCATTGAAGCAACTGCCATGTGATTGGTTGATTAGATAATTGCATTAATGAGAAATTGAACAGGTGTTCCTAATAATCCTTTAGGTGAGTGTATACACACACAGACATCAAGAATAAGCACATGAATCTCAACAATGGTGACAATCAACAAAACGCTTCACACTGCAATGCATGCTGGGTAACACCATAGTAAAAACTCCCATCATGCTCTGCAGTATGAATATTTATTGTCACCACTGTTGTGGATCATATGATAAGTGTTAATGTCTAAAAGCTTGACTTGAATGTCTTCATTATTGAAGTGTTATGGTGCCATATGTTTAATGTTATTTGGGCTTTTTATTAGTTGATGAATTTTAGCCAATTACCAAAGAGAGAGAGAGAAACCACTTTGTGTTGATTAGGCAAATGCTTTATAAACAGAAAGTGTAATCTGCTACATCAAGCTTCTGATTCAGCTACGTTCAAGTGTTTGCAGTGAAACATAATTGCAACTGCTTAGAAGCTAATTATTTAGTTCTACAAGGGTCAAGAGTCCAACTACAGCAAACACCGACCTCCATGACGGTGGCATCATTTTTTGACCAATAAAACATCAACATCTGATCCTCTGTTAATTCTCAATAAGATCATCTGCAGACGTCTGACAGAAATAAAGTCAATCTGGTTAGTAATGAGTGAAGCTGGTGATGCTGTTTGTGGAGTTGTTTAATCCACCTCTGCTGAGTTCTTGAGAGATGTCTTTTATTTCAGTTGATTTTATCAAAGGCTGTGGCTGAAGTCAGTTGTAGTTCTTGTGCTTCTCCTTTTCTTCAGTTATTCTGCTTGTTAACAGCAGCTGTTCCTCACTAATGCTCAATCACCACTTAATTAATCAATTATCTCATTAACTTTAACTCTGCTTCAGTGTTACTTTAACACTATTTGGAGTGGGACCAAATACACTCTGAAGCAGTGTTGATTTTACACTGGGGATTTTACTGTGTATATATATATTATGTGTATATAAATACACACACATTCATGTATATATTTGAGAAAAATATGTTGTTTATATATTAAATACATTTATATATTATATAAATTATACGAATATAGATATATACATGTAAATATTTTCAAAATATATGCTGTATGTGTGTGTATTTATATATTCCTAATAATACACACACATATATTATGTAAACAAAAACCTTTACTTTGGATGCGATTAATCGCGATTAATCGTTTGACAGCACTAAAATATAAATTAAATATTTATCCAAGTTCAAATCATTTTATAATTCTATATATCTTAAAATTTATAAAAAATAACAGTAGGCCACCACAAAGTGCTAAACTAACAAAGTTCATAAACACTGCAATAACACTAGGAATATTAACACTGAAGGTCATTTTCACAAAAACCGATAACTGAGACACAAGATGGCCCCAGTTGTGTTTGTACAAAATGAGAGAGTGAGACGAGAGACATGAAAGTAGCTTGATTTCTGACACCTGCCATGCAGAGTTGCCAGTAGAGCTTTGCAAATATTAAGAAATGTCTGACTGCTAAATGCCTTGATTGCCAACAAACATTTTCTGATGAACCGTGTAATAAAAACGATAATTAATAGGTGAAAATATAGTGTTTAAATATGAAAAGGGTTGAGGAACTGCCTATTAAAATGTGTAACACAAGAACAAAACATGATTTTTTTTTTAATGCCTCTCACTAATGAAATGAAAACCAAGTAAAAGACAGAAGATAGATGAAACCATGCACAAGAAAACGGAAAAATGAAAGAAAAAGCTGTCTCTGATACAGGCTGACAGTGTAGGATGTTATATTTTGGATGACTCTGATAGTTTTAGCATTACTCAGCTTCTCTCTTATCACTGCCAACATGCAGACCAAATGATGCCAAGCAGTGAGAGCCAGGAAAGAATGGGCAGTGTATGATTTCAGTCAGCTAATTTCATTTTATTAATATTGTGAGATTTAAATACAAGATATACACTAGATCAATGTACGTAATCCGATCTGTATTTGCATCTAAACTAAGTCTATTCAAATTTTTTTTATTTTTTGCATGCCTATGGTGCGATTTGTTTCAGAAGTCAGCAAATATTTTGTCAGTGTTGCAAAATCTGTGTACATTAATCCATAATGCCACACCCTAGCATACATAAAGCTATGAGGGGAGGATGCACCATCTTTTTTAAGTAGATGGATTTATAGCATTTGGAGGACCAAAATAAAAAGTAGATTTTCTGTTGACCCAATTCAGACAAGATGGGTGGAGGAATAAGCTGTGCCAATTTTTGCATCATTTAACCAGGCAAAAAAGTTTAAAGATGGCAATGACAGCTTCCTGCCCCTCTCGATTTTTTTTAGGGCTCTGAGTAAGAACTCAGTCATACCGGAGAGAATTAAAGTGCAAGCTGTTGCCTGAGAGAAATCGGGAACGCTGCCCACATTGCAAAGTGGAAGCCATCGGGTAGACCGTTTGCAAAATATGGTGACAATTTGACTTTCAAAATGTGTATTCATAAATTGAATTCCGTTTTTCCCATAAAAGCTGATGTTATGTATTTTGACATCCGGAAATAATAGCTGAAGGAAAACTTTGCGTACATATATAATTTCACATATAATATATTATAATTTCATATTAATTAAGATCACATGTAAATTAGGGTAAAAGAAAAAGTACACTGAAAGGTACACAATCTTTTCAATATGGTAGGTATCTTATGTTCTCAAAAAAACAAACAAACAAACAAAATCTGAAGTTCCTATTTAACTATTTAATGTTTTCAAAATGCAAGTTTATGCCATCTACATGAACTAAAGAGACATTATTTTTTAATACATTTATGCTTCTTTGCACATGTTAAACAAGCCAAGCAAACAAACAACTTAAAGCATTTTATATGGGGTTCTTTAAATATTTAAATTGTCTCATGAATAAAAATTCAACAATACTTTTACTGTATTTTGAGAATATGAAATTCGTGCAAGATCTATGCAAAGACTTTAAAACCTGGAAGGACAAATCCTAATGCAACTGCATACAGTGACATCCTAGTGTTTCCAACTTTATGGCAACAATTTAGGGAGGGCCTTTTTCTGTTCCAGCATGACAATACCCCTGTGCACCAAGTGCCATAAAGAAATGATTTACTGAGTCTGGTGTGGAAGAGCTCGACTCGCACAAAACCCAGACCTGAACTCCTGTGAACACCTTCGGGATGAATTTGAACGCCGACTGCGAGCCAGACCCAATTGCTTGTGTCTGAATGGGAGCAAATCCCTGCAGCCATGTTCCAATACAGTCTAAATCCATCCAAGAAGAGTGTGTGCTGTTATATCAGCAAAAAGAAGACAAACTCCATATTTTTGCCAATGGTTTTGAACCTAAATGAACACATATAGTTGTGATGTTTCCACAGTTTGTTGTCCAGAGCTTATGAAAATATACACATGCTGTATATGAATATGCAAATAGTATGTAAATTTGAACATACACATACATTTCATGTTTGCATATTTCAATGTAAATATGATGTTAGATGCAAATTGAATCACAAACCCTAGAGCATATAGGAAAGTTATTGAGCTACAGTACTGCACAGCCAAGCAATAATGTTGCTGTGGAAAATCACAGCTCATGCACATGCAGGGGGGCTAATTGAGCTCGCTCTTAGAACAGAGGATTTTCTCCGGATAACTTTCACATCTGCAAGATTTGCTTCCATGCATATCATTTACAGGTCCTTTTCAAAAAATTAGCATATTGTGATAAAGTTCATTATTTTCTGTAATGCACTGATAAATATTAGACTTTCATATATTTTAGATTCATTACAACACAACTGAAGTAGTTCAAGCCTTTTATTGTTTTAATATTGATGATTTTGGCATACAGCTCATGAAAACCCAAAATTCCTATCTCTGATTTATGTTTATTCTGATGCTGATTTAACATTCCTTATTATGATAATGTTGAAAACAGTTGTGCTGCTGCTTAATATGCTTGATACTTTTTTCAGGAATTTTGATGAATAGAAAGTTCAAAAGAGCTGTTTTTACTTGAAATAGAATTATTTTCCCAGCTAACAAAAATATGTTCTAAGAATGTTTTAGTAATATTCTCTTTAAGTTTAAAGTTGAAAAGTTAAAAACTAAAGTTAAAACATTATTTCTGAATGTTTTCTGAATATTCAAACCCTTTTTTCTTGATCATACAAACATTAAGACTGGTTTTGTGGTCCAGGGTCACATTTATTATAACAGCTGGAAAATGTCATTTTTTGGGGTGTCTAAAAAAGAGCTGATTTGGAGTGTATAGCTTTAAATGCAAATGAGCTGCATATTACCACCCCGTCTCCAAAGAGGGCGTTGCTTATATGTCTCTCTGCATTGCATATCTACAGCAATAAACAGCCGGTATATATGAAGGTAAAATGACGTCAAAAAGATTTGCATGCGCAGGGTAAGATTTGTGAAAGTGTACATAAGATAGCAAGCGTAAATTAATTTTGCATGCACAAGAAAAGATTTGTAAAAGTGTAAATCGCATTTCAAGCATATGAAAAAAAATATTTGCAGCCTTTTACTGATTTTTGTAAGTATAATTCATGTATTGTGAAACTGCAACTTCATGCTAAAGCAAAATAAATATGATCTGTATTCTTCTGACTTCCATTTTTCCGCGTTTACACTTTTGGCACTGTTGTTTCGCCCAAATACAGCCAAAAGTATTGCAAGCCTGTGCGCAGCGTTTTGCAAGCGAAAACAACCACATCAAGAGTTGCAATACGGATTGACCGCGTAAAACCAATATGTGTGTGGAGAAAAAAAAACTGTTGCAACTGTCTAAATGTCTTTGCGCTTGCAGTTTTGGCACGATTCTCTCACTGATTTCAGATTTGCAAGGTGAGTGGAAGGCGGGACCTTCTTCTCGCAGCCAATCAATTGAGGCTCCCTGACTCTCGATTCACTCTTATCTGATTGGTTCAATAAACACTCCAGACGTGAGAACACATCTTTATCTTAATTTGACTCAACGTCATTCTTATTGTGGGGTTGGTATTTTTAACACACACTTATAGATTAAAAAATGAATTAATAATACAATAAAATAAAACAAAAAGCATGATCCTTAGAAGCTGTGTACCATTAGGCTGACTACCATGTGCTCATATACTGATTTTCAAACTAGAGTGAACTTTATTGGATTGGTTC
The DNA here is from genome assembly GCF_936440315.1 of Barbus barbus. Classification (NCBI taxonomy): domain Eukaryota; kingdom Metazoa; phylum Chordata; class Actinopteri; order Cypriniformes; family Cyprinidae; genus Barbus; species Barbus barbus. The sequence continues at coordinate 11,194,240 of NC_136754.1, forward strand.
GACATTGAAATTTAAGATTTTAGATAATCTGCCTATACCACTGAAATAATGTTAAACTTTACAATCAAAATGTTTAATAGCGCTTTGTCTCCAGATTTGATTATAATGCAAACACTGACACTTCAAACCAAATCAACATTTAAAAAAAACTACAACTACTTTTTCTACACAACTACTACTACACATTTATGTCCAAACACCATGTAAAAGTGGATTTTGCATAATAGGTGCCCTTTAAAGGAACAGTCCATTTTAGCATTTTGCAAACGTTACTTCTGAATGTTGTCTTAATGTTATGAAACAAGTACTAAAAAAAAAAAAAAAACAGATGGTCCTACGTTTCAGAACTAAAACAATCGTTCCATGATCAATGTAAAATAATGTTTTTGTGTGCGAATATTATTAAAGACCAACTAATGAGATAAAATTGTATTAATGTTACTGGAAGAACATTTTGTTCAAAACTTTGCCAGAATGTTAGCCAAAGTTCTGGGAATTTTCCATGTTAGCTGGGTTACAGTCACTTTTGAGGAATGTTGTAGTTTTCAAAATTCTTTAAATAAAAAAGTACCCCAAACTTTTGAACATACATCATTTCGAACAGCTGCAACTAACCACCTTAAAACAACAGAGAATTGCCTTTGACTTTAACTAGTCTGATAACACCTTATATTGTTTTGTCCACATTCTGCTTGTCAGAGATAAAGGAAGGAGGCATTTTATTGTTGTCCGGATTCTTTGTATTCTTATTGCGATGCTCTCAGGCAGAATGTGATATCATGGTAATGGAATGAGATTCAATCTTATCGCCATTCAGACTGACCGGCATTTTTATGTTTGTAATTTATGAACTGTTGTACGGAGCTTCATGGAACACCGCTCCTAAATTAGACCATTGTTTAGCATTCATAACTATGGTTAGCATGAACATTTGAACAGACCGGCAAGGCTGAATTCCTCATTTGATGGACCTGTAAGATTCATCATTAAAAGTTTCTCCATATCACTTGTATAAAGCAAGGATTAGTGTTTGCTAACTCTTAATATATCAACTAGCAATGCATAGGGAAAAGTTTGAAACAGATAGAACTTTTCCTCCATCAATAATATATCTTGGAGAGGACCAAGCCAAACAGGAGCATTCACGGTCCATATTGATCGCCTGATAGAAATGCTGAGAATAGAACTTCTATACATCCTTAGTGTGCTAGTTAGTTCGATATTATCCAATAATGAGCTTCCCTGTGCTGTGCACTCACTGTAGAATGAAAGGGAACTAACTAGGACATCACAGAAATCTAGAAGTTCTGTTTTTGCTAAATAACATGAAAGTGCTTCAAACAAACAGACTTCAGCGGCCGAATTTACAAAGATTTCTCCATGTCTCAGGAAGCTTCCTGTTCCTATTTCTTTGGCTTCCTCTGAGCTGTGCGCTAATGCGGTGGTCTAACTGTGAGAGTACTGGAGACATCCTCACTAAACCTCCACATCAAAGCAACCTTAAGAGAGCGCTAAGACCACGGGTCCTCACGGGGGACTCCACACAAAAGAAGCTGTTAACTTACAAGAGAACAACACAAGAGCTGAAGTTAAGAGGGAGGGTTTAAAAAGCACCCATGTACCACTCTTATGACTGACTGCAAGTTATATAACTTTCATGCATTTTGCACTATGTTCAAGGTACTGGTCTGCTAGCTGAGGAATAGGCAATGAAGATTAGTACATGCACTAATCTGATCAATATCTTATTAAACTTGACCTTTTACATTCAGTACACTTTCAAAGTATTTGCCACAATTTTTGTGTTTTGTTCCCGGTAAACCACCTATACAGACTTTAGGCCTCAGAGTAAAGAAATACTTGTGATTTCTCAGACTGCATTAATGCCACTGTGACTTTATATCTTAAAAAGCTTTTAGAAAGTGACTTATTGTCACAATGTGGCCTAGCATCACTGAATTTATTTCTCAAAATGAGACTTTATAACCCAGCTTTCTATCGAAAAATGTGATTTTGTATCATAGGATTTGATTTTATTCAATGGCAAGTAACTTTGTCACAATTTGACCTTATATTTCACAATAAGACTTTTTCATGTCAAAATGTGACTTTGTTAAATGTAACTGTCACATTCTCACTGTATTTCTCAAAATGAGATTTTATAAGATGTGACTTTACAATCTCACATTATATCTCACGATTTGAGTTCTGTCAATGTGACAATCTTACATATTTCATGATCTAACTTGATATTTTTTTAAGTTCTCAGTTTGTCAAAGTTTCTTATCTTCCTGAGATTTTAATGCAATTAATTAAATTGTCCCTTGAACTCGAACACATTTATGAATAAAAATACATGATTTTTCCAAGAATCAATTTCTCATTTATAAATTGAATTTCTACTTGTACATTGTCAAGTCAATTATCAACTGTTGAAGCCAGAAGTCTTCTAGGGTATGTTTTAGACTGTGGAATCATGGTACATTCATCAAAGCAAATTTGCTTCAGTTGCCAAATTAGATAGAGAGAGCTGGTACAGAGTAATTTTTAGGTAATACCTATTTTCAGCTGGACTCGAGTCTGGGCTGTGTGCCATTACTGAATACTAACTTCCTTTTCTCATCTTCTTTGTTTTCTCCTTTATGCTTTAGATCAGGGATAGGCAACGTTGGTCCTGGAGTACCGCTCTCCTGCAGGGTTTAGCTCCAACCTTGAATAAAAAACCTCACCTGCCTGTAGCCTTAGTAATCATGAGGACCTCGGTTAGCTGGTTAAGGTGTGCTTGATTGGGGTTCCAGCTAAACTCTACTGGACAGCGGCACTCCAGGACTGACTTTGCCTATCCCTGCTTTAGGTCACTGACTTGAAGACACTGACACGGAGAAAAACAAAATCACTCTGAAATTGTTAGTAAATTTCACAAAGAATCGCAAGTAACACTGAATTAAACATGACATTTTATAATGAAATACTGTATATCTTTGTGTGTGTGCTTAACACATCCTCCCAAGCAGCATGATGCTGCTGCCTATATTCCTATGCCTGACAGTAGGGATGCTGTTATCAGGGTGTCAGGCTAAATTTGTTTACGCCACATAGTGTTTTATCATATGACTAGTTACTTTCCTTCTAGCCACTTCGTCAGAATATAAGAAATAGGTCATTCCTGTTATGCAGCACTTTCTAAATGATTTAACTTCACTTAAAATGAACATTCTTGTTTGGTAATGTAAGGCAGTATTTCTATAAAATGGTATACCAGATGCAAGTTATGGTTCAGGCTCCATAAATAAAACTGAACAGGATGGAAATGAAGAGTGAGTTTGTTTACATTTAAGTGTCACCTAGAAGCTAGATTTGATCTTAACACCTTTTTATTTTTTTTAATTTGGACATAATTGTGCTGATTTGTAATATTTTAAGACATAAAAGGGATATAAATGTACTGAATATACTAAAAAAGCAGAGATCTTCTAATCATGTCACTGTTAAAATTATAGTCAGGACATGATCGTAAAACATGAGACACCTGGCAGTAAAATTACCATGAAAATCTGTGTAGTAGAAATTATATGAACCTTCTTGTATTCTCTAATATTACACTCTAAATGCATTCTGAAGCACAGAATGTAGAATGAGATCAAATTTGAATAAATAACACAAAATATAAATTTACTCCAACATACACTAAGAGAAAGCAGTTTAAAAATGTATTTCATTTAGAATGATAAACCGTATATAACCAAAGAAAAAAATAATCATTTATTCATTCAAATTAATGTGTTAAAATTAGTAAATAAACAGAATTACCAGGATGCAACAGACGACTTACAAATAAAGCTTGAAACCTAGTCTATTATGGGTTCAATGTTCACACAATTTCTATAAATTATTAAAATAAATAACACTTGTACAAGAACTCAAAGATGAAAGAGCAGCAATGTTACGGGTGATGTTAAATAATCCCAATGAAGAATACATAGTGTCATTAAACCTTTGATGAGTTCTAATTTACTCCGTTTTCGAAAAAAAATTGACCACGTGAAAAAGCCCTGGGCAATGGTCAATTAGATCTTGAAAACAGAAAAACTGAGAAGAAACTCATGCAAAGGTTGTCTGATGAGTATAGGACTTCCTGGGATTTACAATAATGAAATCATTTCAAAATGCGGTAAACACCAAATTAAGAGTACATCCTGTATACTTAAAAAATACCCTTGATATAAGCATGTCCACTTAACCAACAGAAAAGCTAAAAAAAGGTCCTGTAATTTGGGGAGACCACCGGAATATGCCAAAGCTTACACATATATTATGGACAAACAGACACACACTGTATCAAAAACAAAACAAAGTATATGGATACAACAGGCTCAAATGAATCAAAGCCAGCTAATTTATCGAACTAAAAGTATTTCATTGTGTTATGGTCTTGTGCTTTGGCCTTAAATGTCTTGTAGCTCTTGTTCTGGCTAGAATTACCTCTAGTAAAGGTTTGAGAAAGTGTCTTCCCCTCTATGTTTAAAGATGTTCAGTTACTCTCCAATAACTTCTTAATACCTTTATTCAACAACTTTATTCAAAAAGAGGCATTTGCGCCCGTTTCCCTGTCAGCACAAACAGGTCCTCATCTCAACATTTCACATACAGCGATAGTATGACGATGCAAAATGATCGAGTCTTTTACAAATGCTGATAAAAACCAGTTCTGCTGGTTGTTTTCTTGGAAATGTCTGCTTCAGTTCCACCCAGCTACAGCACCCTCGTATCGACCAACCAGTGAAGCAACAGTTCTTTAGTAGGTTCTGATGACAGATTGGAGTAGACCTTCAGACCAGCTCAAGTACCTTTAGAAACAAGAAAAACATTTGCAGTGTGATTCAATTTAGAGTTTCGAGAAATTAAGTATTCAGCAGCTGAGCGAATACGACTACACAAGGACAGATCCTCCTGCTTTAAGTAATAAAAAAAACAGCTCTCTGCAATAAATATTGACGTGTGTAGCCAAAGACTATAGAATATCCAAGACGTGTCACTTGTATAGTTTTGAATGGGGAAAAATGCAACGCTTAATATGGCTGCTCGATCGCAGGAAGCCCCGCCTTCTGAATGAAAGAGCCAATCGCTAATCAGTAAAGTCAGCGTGTCACTGCAGCTGCTGTTAGAAGTCCTGGTTGCTATAGAAACAGTCAGCACTCTGAGACCCGCGCTCGGGACTGCCCATGCACACTGGCTGATCTAGCCTGAAAAATACGCTTTTTATAACGCTATTTGAGCAAAAGAAACAACGTTTATGACACAGTTGTTGTCCGATTTCATTGGTGATTTCAAATAAAAATTTAATGAAGTTTAATCGTAAGCTTAGTGAACAGTTTTGGAGAATTTGATGTTTCCCCATACAAAGTGATAAGATAAGAGAGGTGTTTCAAAGATGGCCGCCGAGTGACATGACTTGTCTTAAAGAGACCTTGGTGTAGCCATGTATTGTTTTACAGTACAACTCACCTTGATTGTTCCTTGACTGTTGGCTGCAATCAACACATTTGACTCCTGAGAATCAAAACAGAGAAATGAGGGCATTTCAGAGCATTGACAGAATGTCCAAAACAATATTCGCCTGTCTGGGATGTTTGGCCTAAACTTCTCAGGTCATTCCAGACTCAAAAACTCAGTTTGTATTTCCTTATTGTTATACGTTCACAAAAAGGCCTTGCCATTTTATTTCTGCGTAATTTATGTAAGGATGAGGCAATTAATTAAGACCAAGACACTAAGCAGAAATTCAGCTTGGTCAGCACAATGGTTTTGCACACAATTTTTGTCGATTTTTTTTTTCTGGGAAAATGTCAACTCTAAAAGGTACGTAATACACAAGGGATCTGGAAGAAGAGGTAATGTTTCAATTGGGGTTTAGCTGATAAAGCAGGCAAAACATGAATCCAAGCGTTTCATTTTCTAATATTTCTGAGCCGATTAGGCTTGATCACAATTATTTTTATTACATATTAACTCTCTGGGGAACCATGATTATTGTGCTTTTTAAATTCTGATAGCATACTGGAATTTAAATAAGAAATCTTTAGTGAAAACAGAAGTAAAATTATAAAAAAATATATTTTTAAATAAAGCTTTGATAATAGAAATATATATATATATTAGGGGTGGCACGGTTCGCGGAAAAAAACCGAACCGCACGGTTCTCCACACACGGTTCGGCACGCGTTAGGACCGCGGTTCAACTGAATTCTGACAACGTTGGTTTGTTATAAATAACACGTAAAACAAATAGGGTTCGGCTAATGTATGTTTCTGTTAATGGATGCGCATTCTGGCTTCCCAGTACATTATAACAACAGCGATGAGAAAAAAAAATTAATAAATAAGTGGACAAATCATTCACTCTTGTTCAATGCGAGTGCCGTATGCTGGAATATGAGCATTTATTCCGTCATCACCCGGGTGCTGATAGCGCGCGCACAGGTGAGACCTGAACAGCACACGTTGATATCGGTGTTTAGACTAAAGTCATGTAAGCTTTGCCAGCTCAAATATTCAAGAGCCAGAGGACGCGAGCTCGCGCGCGCTGTGAGAAGATTTGTGCGTGCGCTCATCAGAAGCGCACAAACCTGCGCCTCAGAACGCGCGCAAATATGAAGCTCTCTCTGAAGTATTGTGTTTTAATGGATAAATTCACACAAAATTCTGTCAAAATGCCCGTCTTGGTAAGTATCCTATAGCAGACATAGCCGGCTGGGCGTACAGTATCAGTGCTTTCTCTTAAAGTGACAGTTAATATTAAATAAACAGCAACAACAAAGAAATCACTCACTGCTCTTGATTGAATCGCTTTTGTAACTTTAATAAAGAGTAATCTTTAATTTATACAGTCAAATATGCAATGCTGTTTTACCTTTGATTACTTTAATCGTACTTCAATTTCTGTACCTAAAAACCCCCCTGAAAATCACTGATTATTTTATTTGTATCTTTACTCTATTGTATTTTTATTTGTGCTGTTGCTTGTAGTTAAAGGTCTGCTTTTATTTGTGTACACTCACAATGAAAACAAAACAGATTTTATATATATAACATGTAATAATATTTAGCATTTTCACATCAAAATAAAAGAAACTGAGCAAAGTACATGTCTTTTTTTTCCCTGTTGTACCGAAATTGTATCGAACCGTGACCCCCGAACCGAGGTACGTACCGAACCGTGACATCTGTGTACCGTGCCACCCCTAATATATATATACACATACATATACACACATATACACACACACACACATAGACTGAACAAAATTATAAATGCAACACTTTTGTTTTTGCCCTCATTTTTTATGAGCTGAACTCAAAGATCTAAGACTTTTTCTATGTACACAAAAGGCCTATATCTCAAATATTGTTCACAAATCTGTCTAAATCTGTGTTAGTGAGCACTTCTCCTTTGCCGAGATAATCCAGCCACTTCACAGGTGTGGCATATCAAGATGCTGGTTAGACGGAGCATGGCAAATTAGCCACATGCTGAAAGATGAATTTATATCAATGCCTTTTCCTGCAAACCACACTATTTTAGACAGTGAAACAGAGGAGTGTGGGTTTAATAAGCATGGATTTCTGAAAGCGGATGTACACCAACCTTCTCCCAACCCACTGTCCTTTGCTACCCTGCCATTACTTGTCCTTAATGTACCAAGGAGTTCAGTTCGACTGTCCCCATGTGCCCCCATGGCCGTTCTTGTTCTACTGCTGGTTTTAGAAGAGTGATTTATCACGTCAAATGTGAGTGAGATAAGATTTAATCATACCCCATCAGGTAGAGCTCGCCAGCACACCGCACTGACAAACTCATTGGTGTCGTCCTCTTTCTTGTCCTTGTCCAGGACACTCTTCACAGTGTCAAACTTGAAAGTCAGCAGCGTCTTGGAGAGCCCCTTGTAGTACAAGTACAGTGAGTTGTTTTCACTTCCTGTGGGGTATATGAAGTGAGAGCATTATTGAAGAGTTTTAGTATTTGTTTAACCAGATAAACATTTATTACCTTTCTACTTAATAATATCCCCTTCATTGATTTGAAATGATTAGAGAAGGTTTAATCAAGCAGCATTATTACAGTTCTGATTGTAACCAGATTGAAAGTTTTTGTGCCAAAAGCAAATGTTTTAACCAGTTCTGCATAGTGCCACTCACCACATGCTACATAGTCTCCATTAGATGCCAGACCCACAAAGTTCTTCTCGTTTATGTGGCCTTTAAATGACCGCAAACAATGTGGCTTGTTCACGTTCCAGAGTTTCAGCTGGCTGTCCGTTGATCTGTGAGGATGTTACAATTTAACTCAAGATGTTTGGTTTTCAACTCGAGAGTTGTTTGTAATTGCTGGTGTAATGGTTCAGATTTCTAATGGTGCAGTTTGGATCATGGCTCTGGTTTGAATAGCAATGCAAATGTTAGGAAATTAGAGTACGATTTGATAACCAATATTTTTGTAACACAACAAGCCAATACTGTTCCGGTAGCTGATGTTTTGATTAGGTTAAATGATACAGCAATACACCATTAAAAATTGTACCATACAATGTTTTTTCCAAGAACCGTTTCACCCCTATTATTACACATTAACTTCTTTCCACTGACTCTTACAATCAATACATTTTCCCAATGATATAGGATAAAAAAGCCGAGGAAATTTCAATGTATACATACGCAGACACAATCTCTTCTCCGTTGACAAATTTGGCATAGGACACTGCTTTCCTGTGTCCTTTGAAAACCATGATGGGCTGCTTAGTGTTTCTCAGGTCATAGTAGTGCACACAGTGGTCTGGAAAAGATTTAGAGTGAATTGAAAGGTTCTACGATTTGAACGAAAGGTAAAAATTTTAATAGATTTACTCAAATTAATAATGAACCTGCACATCCGAAGGCAAGGTGATATCGAGAGGATGGACTGAACTTGACACAGCATACATTGGCCTTCGCTTCAATGCTGGCTACTGAATTGTCCAGGTTGGTGGACCACAACTTGACTGGGGAAAAAGAGAATTCATTCTTAAGTATTTATAGAAGAATATCTCTATAAGAATCCCAAATGAAACAACTCAAAAATACCTTTTGCGTCATCTGATCCTGATGCTAATAGCTTGGGATCCATAAGGTTGAAATCGACACTCCAACACCGCTTTTCATGTTCCTGTGGAAATTAAACTTGAAGGTCAGAATCCAACTTAAATTAAGTCTGACGGAATTGCAAATCCCAGATGTATACACAAACACACAGTATTAAATTCAAAACGAACCCAAGTCTCGAACTTATCCAGTTGATAATAAAAAATAGTTTGTTTTTCATATATTTAATTTTTAATTGAATCTGTTTGTCATATTTAATTTATTAAATAAAATTTTAGAAAAGAATGTTGGTCAAGATGTGGAAAAAACATGTTTTCTCAGTATCTACAAAAATACTTTTTATCCCATTAATTGCAGAAATAATCAACAAATTAATCAATCATAAAATCCAACATCATTGTACATTACCGTTCAAATATTTCGGGGCAGTAAAAAAAATAAAATAAAGAAAAATAATAATAATCTTCAAATAAATTAACACTTTTATTGAGCAAGGATGCAATTGATTAAAAGTGACAGTAAAGACATTTAGAATTTTACTAAGGACTTCTATTATATATTTTTCCTATTTTATGTACTATAACAGAAGATGACAAGTGGATCTCTAGTAGGCTGTGAGTTAAGAAGGAATTTTGTAAAAACTGCTCTCCTACGCAAAGGGGTATAAGAGTAATGAATGTCATATGGCACTGCCTGACACATAAGGGTACCTGGTAGACCTTTGACCTCTGTCCCGTGAACCCATCCCAAAGAATGACAGTGCCCTCATAGTCGCTGCTCGCTAACAGATTTTTGTGGTAGCTACTCCAACTGATACAGCTGGAAAGAGATAAGACAGAAGAAAATGTGACATTCAGTTGCGCTACTGCATAATCTACCAAGAACATTGAGGCCAACCCCTGATTTCAGACACTCTTTATACCTAATTTTAGAGTTACATGTCATCTCGTTGACAGGATAATGAATGTCCACAGCATCCTGGATCACAGTGCCGTACTCAAACACTTTAATTTTCTTAGTGACACCGGCAATGGCAAAGTAATCACAGTCGCGGTCAAACTCAATGCTGCAAAAGAGGAAAAAAGGGGAGACAGAACAAGTGTTAGCACAGCGAGTTCTCCTGACTGTGCATGCTCATTATCTGCTCTACTTCCACTCAAACACGAACACTGAAAGAGACAAGAGCTGTAATGCATCCAAAACAGCCTCTCAGACGCTTAGGTGATCAGATATAAGCATGTCTGAAAATGTTGGTGTGATGAAATAAGCACTTTTTATACAAGCAGAGCAAGGTTCTTTGGTTGGTTGAGGATTGGTGTAATATATCTGAACATTACATAAAACACTGAAGTAACGGATGATTTGAGACAATTATTTTATTTGTAAACCCAATATTAGGCTTGGGAATTTAAAACTGAACCAAATGATTTTCATGACACTTGTTCTTTCACTGATGTGGAAGAAACACCATTCTAAAACACTCAAATCATGTTTCCTGCAACGTTGAATCTATAAAAGAAAATTGTTTAAAACTTAGTTGAGAGCTTACAGTCTGAACATAAAGTGATAAAAAAAAAGTGACTTGGCATGCCGTGAAATATACACTACTGTTAACAATTTTGGGGTTGGTAAGATTTTTTAAATGTTTTTGAAAGAAGGCAACATTTAATTGATCAGGAATACAGTAAAAGCAGTAGTACTCTAAAATATTACAATTAAAAAAAAAATGTTTTTGCTTAAATATATGTAAAAATGTAATTTATTTCCTGTAATGGCAATACTGCAATTTCAGCAATCATTAATCCAGTCTTCAGTATCACATGATCTTTTAGAAATGATTAATATGCCGATTTGTTGCTCACAAAACATTTCTTATCAATGTTGAAATCAGGGCTGCTTAAAGAAAAAAAGTTTGAAATATAAATAATTTATAACTCTATAAATGTCTTAACTGTCATTTCTGAATGATGTCAAATATGAATTTAACCCTTGTGTAGTGTTCATATTTTTGTTACTCAGCCAGTGTTCCTGGGTCAGCGGTGGACCCGCTGCAGTTTTGGGTTTTTAATTCAACAATCAAAAATTATTTGTTAAAATAATCAGCTGTTTACTTCATCCCAATTACAAGCAATATAAACAGCATATATGGTCAAAATTTGCCGTTTACCTTTGTTAGATCACATTTATGAATTAAAGTGCAGTTCTCAATAAATGTGCGGGAATGGCAGGGGCAGAAACAACACACACACTCGTACAGACTCTCTCTCTCACACACACACAGGACCTAAAATTTCCCCTCTTTTGTTTGCCCCTGTATGTAATATAAGTGTGTGTAATATAAACGTTTATTTGTTCTGATAAACGTTCTTCACAAAAAATGAGCCAAGGCCAATGAGTGAGTTTGAAATAATAATTAATAGTATCATTTTTCATTTTACCCGAATACCATACAAGGGTTAAAGCTTAACCCTTAATTACGTTCAATTTAATTGCTATATAAAGTATTTATTTCTTTCAACAACAATCAATAAATCAGTAAATATCTTACAGACCCAAAACTTTTGAACACTAGTGTAATGAAAAAAGGGCCTTAATAGATAGGACATATTGTTCTTAAACCTTGCAACAAGCATACAGCAAGACCTGCAGTTCAATTTTTTTAAATATTACTTTGTTTACGGCTGATTTAATGAATAGGTGAAAACGATTTACAAGAAAGCCTGAAGAAATCAGTAAACTGTCTCACTCACACATTCAGATCAGTTTAATTAATATCTGCTTTACCATTAAAACACAAGCCATTACTTTCAACTCTAAATAAACCAAGAATGTTACTTTGTTATGCTTTACTCAAGTTTTATCAGAATGAAATCTGTGTAATTGCTGACTTATTAATGTGAATGCACAATTAAAGATAACATTTGGGCATTTTGTTGAAGCTGATGATCATTTATGGTACAGAGATGAGAATCTTGATCAATTATATATTTTATGTATAAGCTGGCCACAATTTCAGCTTTTGTAAAATAGATGGTACTCAAAATTCACAAGCAATAGCTGTGATGTTGTTCAGTAATGCAATACTACCCTCTGCTGGTTACTTCAAGAATGGAACTGAACAACATGTGGTCTGAACTTCAATTAGAATTTTTGCAAACTTACCTGGACACAATACTGGAGCCATTATAGAGGTCACTAGCATAAGATAGGGTGGCCAGAGGCCTCACAGAGTTGTAACGGGTAAATTTTGATAGACACTCCATGAAATCATCCAGTTGGTTAACAGTTCTGCTGTCATCTATTAATGAGAAAAGTGACTGCGTTGAATATATCAGAATATTAGTTTTTATGAAAAGATACACAGTATGTATTGCTTTGAATCCACCAACCCGTTATTCGAGACATCCTACTGGAGAAATAACACTGCTCCAGATCCTCAAAGTGTGCCGTTAGTCTCTTACGTCGTGACGCCAGAGTGCTGTTGTACCAAGTTTGTCTTTTACCCTAAAAGTAAAACAATTAACAATGTATATCAGCATTACTCAAAGGGATATACACCAGCCATAACAGCAAATGAGAACAATTCATGAAGAAGAAAACTAAAAATTACTTGTGAGCTTCCACCAAAAGGGTGCTGCATGTATTCTGTGGGGTCTATTATGCTACTGCTGGAGACAGAAACAATAAATTATTTATTAAATAGAAGAACACTGCATAATTGTTAATAATTAGACTGTCATCTTATGTATATGATTTTAGACCTTTTTATTATTATTTTGAAACGCTATTAATGGATTTATTTAAAAGACTGCAAACACTTGCATAGTTGGTCTTACCTGGGTGCAGGAGAGGGAGCTTCAAACTGGGGTACAGTACTGTCTAAATTGGGGTCCATTTCACTCACTGTGTACATACCGCTCATTTCCTAACATAAAATATAATCATATCCGTCAGATGTACACTACGTTACAAAAGTTTGGGGTCAGTAGCACTTTTTCAACAGGCATTAAATTGACTGAAAGTGACAATAAAGACATTTATAATGTTATAAAAACATTACAAAACATTATAAAAAGCTATTTTTCTTGAAATAAAAATAATCCAAAAAATATAGCTGCAAGCAGCAATGACGGGGCCAAGCACATCAGCGGCAAAATTAGGATCTAAGCATAGTACGGAGCATCAGAACAACGGCAGAAATGAGTAATTGAATCCATTTCAAGATTTTTATTCGTCACATACACAATTATACAGAGTATAACCAGCAGTGAAATGTAAGTATTGCAGTCCAAATGAGTGAAAAATCATTTAAAACTAGCAGTAATAGGATTTATTGACTTTTAACCAACAGGTGGCACCGTTATCAAATCGATGTGGTGTGTTCTGTGTGAGGTGACAATGGCACACACAAAGTTTGGTGTCAATATGCCAAAGCATTGCATAGATACGGCCTCAAGTGTCGTTTTGGCATCATGCCTCAAATTCGTTGTTGTGGCATGTGAAAACCGTTTTGTCTATCAACACGAAATCCATAACTTTTTGTCAGCATGGTCTGAAGATGATATGATTCGATTTTGGTGAAAATCGGACCAACGTTCTAGGAGGAGTTTGAAAAAGTAGGTTTTTAAAGAAATTTAAAAAGAGCAGAGAGGAAGTTTGGCTGACTATGGCAAAATTGATATCACTACTCTCTGCATGACCCAAGGAATCCATTAATATGAGTCTCATTACAACAGGCAAAATTCACAGAAAGATACAAGCATTTATTTGAAATTTCATTATGGCTTTTGACCACAAGGTGGCACTGTTTCAAAACATTTTGAGCACTTTCAGGTTATGGTCTCCATGGTACATATAAAGTTTCATAATGGTACACCAATGCATTCGTAAAATATAGCATTTTTAATCATTATACCCCATTATAGTCAATGGCAATTTCATGTTTTGTTCAATTATAGCGCCACCAAGAGGCACAATCCCACCTAATTGTTTATGTGTCCTTAGAGTGTGCCCATACATGTGTGTGTTAAATTTGGTGAACATATCTAATTTTGTTTCGGAGTTATAGACATATTTGTGTGTAAGTAGATGAAAAATGACTGACTCTTGACTTTGTTTGCATTTTTGTGCCCCTTACTATCAAAATTTTGGCAATTGGGTATTAATATTTAGCTGGGACGCTATGTTTCCGAACTTCCCACAGTGGTTTCGTGTCGATCGGAGTAACTGTTTGTAAGATATTGGCAAATGTTTTTTAAGCGCTAAAATGCAAATGTAGCACAAGCCATAATGCTAAACCTGGCAAGTCTGGTATCGATGGACTCGGCAACGATTCAGGAGTCTAAAAAGGTGACTCCTGTAAAAATATGTCAACCCCACCCAAAGTTATTAGCATGTTTAAATTGGATTTTACCACTAGGTGGCGCTGCTTCAAAACTTCTCAGGCTCCTTCAGGACATCGTGCGGATTACCCATACCAAGTTTCGTAACGATACGTTAATGCGTTCGTAAAATATAGCATTTAACTACAAAATCCAACATAGCCGACGCCCAAAATGGCTGACATGGGAAAATTAGATATAGTTGGACTCGGCATGATGCACCAAATCTAATTTATATGACTTTTGGCCAATCCATTCACAAGTTATAGGCAAAAATATGCATTTTTCATATCTCCTGACCACTAGGGGGCACAGCGCCGAAACACTGCAGGTCGCCTCAGGTCATGCTTGTTATAACACATGCTTGTCATGCTTGTCATGCTTGTCAATCCGTCAAACCCTTGCGGAGATATAGCCTCAGATCCATTTTTGCGTGCTTTTCTGCGAATTCGTTCGCTCATTATTCGAGAACTGCTAAGCGAATCAACTTGAATTCCATACATTTTTACCACCATGGTCTGTTGATGATCTGAGCCAATTTTGGTGAGAATCGGACGAACCGTCTAGGACGAGTTCGACATAGTAGGTTTTACGAACAATTGAAGATTGAAAAAACTAAACCTTACGATTTTTTAATTTTGGACTTGATTCGACTTGGCTTGAGCCAAGGATTCAGAAGAAAAAATAATTTTCAGTTTGTGGCTTACGGTTCAAAAGTTATTAGCATTTCAAAATTGAATTTTTGGACAAGTGGTGGCGCTAGAGAGTTTGAGTTAGAGACTCCAAATTTGGTGTGGTTACTATTGACAGTATCATCTATCAGTGTGCCACATTTAACAGCTTTCCCGCAATCGGTTCTATGGGCTGCCATTGACTTTCGGCGGAAGAAACGGAAGAAGAAGAATAAGAACGCTAACGATTACAATAGGTTCCTATGCACCTTCGGTGCTTGGCCCCTAATAATAAGCAGCACCGCAACTACTTTCAACATTGATAAATGTTTCTTGAGCACCACATCAGCATATTAGAATGATTTCTGAAGGATCATGTGACACTGAAGACTGGAATAATGATCCTGAAAATTCAGCTTTGCCATCACAGGAATATATTACATTTTAAAATATATTCAAATAGAAAACAGTTATTTAAAATTGTAATTATAATCATTTGTAAATCCATAATTTATAATATAATCCTAATTTTATAATATGTTTCAACAAAAAACATGCGTCTTTCATAAACATTTTTAAAATCTTACCGACCCCAAACTGGACCGTAAAAAAAAAAAAAAAAAAAAATCTGGTTCACCGTATTAAACTGACCTCAACTCGTTTGATATCCTCCTCCAAAAAGTTCAGTTCTTTTTGTAACTGCTCCAGTTGCTGTTGAAGTACAGACAGGGAAACTTTGAGTTAAAGACCTCATTACTGTCAACTGTGCATTACTCAACATTTTAAAAATAGATGTGGAACTCAACCTCTCTTTTATTTCTTCTGGCTTCTTTCAGGAACTCCATTAAGATCTGGCGCTGAGCAGCTTGTGATTCCTGTAGACAGAGATCATTGATGGATCAGCAAAAGAGAGGCACTTGGTCTTTATGGGTCACAGCGGGGGTTTGGTACCCCCTTATAAGAAAAAAATTATCGTGACATCAACAATCAACCACGCTTCCAGGCTCTTTAACAAAGCTTTGAATCTAATGATCTTTTAAGCATTATACAATCTGTTATGCTTGTTAATGTTAATGAAAGTTATAAATTGACACCTATAATTTATAGTGAATATAAAGTTTTTTTTTTTTTTTTTTACAAATCAGAGTTTAGTCAGTATTTCGTATCAGTTAATCAGTCACATATAATAAAAGTCAGAAAAATGTGGCCTTTAATTGTAAAACTACATAGCAGACATGCAGTGTCTTTGCTGCTTACATTTCCATTTCACCACATGGCAAATAATATTTGATACTGTAAAAATTCTGCCAATTACTGATTGCCATTTAAGACATTTTAAAAAGATTATTACTTGCATATTCTTTCACATTCCTGTGCCATGCGAATGTGGTTGGTTGTGGTTTATTTGGCCTTATTTTTGGTCAAATGAAATGATTAGTCACAACTTCAGGGTTTGTGTGATCATATCTTGTGAAATTTGGTTTATTTTAATCCACAGAAAATAAAATAAATCTACAAAATTCGAATCTGCCAATCTTGGGAGTTTCAACAGCCTAGGTGCCACAATGTGAATGAAATGCTAATATAAAGCAGCTGTTCTCAGGGTGCCTGAAGAACCCAGAAGTGTTGGGACAGGCAACAGTAATGTTATCTGAGGATGTGTACCAACCGCCTCCAGTTGTTTCTTTTTTTGCAACAGGTACTCTAATATGTAGTTGACATTGGCTAAATCCATATTCTCTTGATCTGCACCAAGGACATCTTGGAAAACCTGCCATTTGGTTCCATTCTATAAACAGCATATGAAGCATGAACAATAAGACATCGTTTTAATGTGGTTGTTTAAACAGTTTCCACTCGTTATACAAATTAAGAGATGGATGCACTTACAGGGTGATCCCGTTTCAGGCGCTTCTCTTCACATCTTTGTTTTTGTTTTAGAATTAGTTCATTCACTGTAAAATCATTAGAGAATCATGTCAGCTAAGCAATCCATAAAAATGAATAATCAACCAAATGTCTGATACAGACACACATATAGTGTGTGGTAACTAGGGTTGTAACGGTATACCGGTATGGCGGTTTATCACGATATTGACCTGTACGATTATATCGTGCACATTTGCTTATCCGCGGTTTTGAAAAAAAAATGAAACCAGATCTCACCTGCGCTGCAGCGTATATGCAACTTCTTCCCACTTGACTGCTTAGACTCCACCCATACCTGTACAGCGGCGAAAATGTCAAGAGACAGAGGCTGCGAATTCTAATCTCTATCCCCCGCCGAAATTTTTTTTAAATCTGCAGTATGGGAATATTTTGGGTATCCGAAAAACGATCGCGGGGTTGTCCTTGAAGATGGATATCCAGTTTGCAAGAAATGTGGACGAAGAGTGGCTGCAAAAGGAGGAAATACGTTGAACATGTTCTCCCATATTCGCGAACACCGTTCCTCCGTTCCATTTATAACTTAAGGCCGTATTATTTCTGTGATGCAGAGGGAATCCCAGAATCCAGTCATGTAATTGGAGTCAATTACAGTATAATATAGATGCCACGTAAAATGTGCGATTTGATAGATAGATGGATGAATAAATCAAAACATAGCTGTGCAGTAAATCAAATCGCGATGTGCGTGTCTGTGAATATACAGCGCAAAAAGACTGCTATATACTGTAATTCTATATTCTGCGTGTCTCTGTATGAATGAGCAGTGCCGTTTCAACTAGTAGATCTAGTACAAACTGAAGTACGCATGATGCTCATGGTTTTTAAAGCGTCTGCTGTCTCACTCACTATGTGAAGACGTGAACACATGAACATATCCAGAGCTACTCTGAGAGAACACTTAATCATTTTATAATTTTATTTAAAAGAATAATCATCAAATACACTGACTGAAACTCATATGTGTTTAGTACAACCTGTCAAAAAAAAAAAAGTTTGGTTTAGCCTGAAGAAATAATGACTGAAATATATTACTATTGTGTATAGTTTTTTGTCCATGTTTTAATTTAGTAAACCTCTCGTGTAGACAAACACAAATTGTTACATTTCATCTGATTGCATTTGCAATAATATATTTTGTATTGAATTATAGAATCCAGACCAATTATATCAGACAACCCAGAATTTCTGAGGAAATAAAATACATTTCATAAGACTCTATTCTTAAAATAATAATTAATAAATTAAGAATAAAACTAAGTTCAGTTTTTTTTAATACAATTTATTAGACATGTTTTAGAATTTTAACACTTTGAATTAGTTTGACCATCCAAGTTATATCCACATTTCAGTTCCTATTTACATCCATGTTGTTGGTTCATTATTTGGTTATATGCAATTACATGCTAATTTTTTTACATGCTAATCATGTTTATAATTCTGTTAATTCTTTAGGGTCAAACTACCACTGCAAAGACGCTTCCTGATCCAGCTCAACCAACTGTGTCACAGTCACTTGCAAAAGGAATCAAGTTAGATCCTACATCCAAACCAGTGAAAGAATTGAATCATGCTGTAGCTTATTTCATTGCTAAAGACATGATGCCCTTTAGAGTAGTGGAAAAACCTGGCTTTCTCCACCTGATGAAGAAGGCAGTCCCAATGTACAAGGTACCATCAAAAACATACTTTTCCACCAGTGAAATCCCTCGCATGTACAAAGAGGTAAGGGCCAGTGTTGAAGAACAGCTGAAGGAAGCTGTGTGGATTTCAGCCACCACAGACCTGTGGACCAGCAGTAGTGGAGGTGGGGAGCCATTCATAAGTTTTACAGTCCACTACCTCTCCTCAGATTGGCAGCTTAAGTGCCACTGTTTGGAGTCTCATTTTTTTTGTGAAGACCACACCTCAGAAAACATCTCTGAGATGTTTGAAAATATGCTCCAGGAATGGAAGATTTCAAAAGAAAGTCTGTGTGGAATTACCACAGACAATGCAACAAATATGAAGAAGGCCTTTGCAGAGTTCCCTTGTGTTTGGCTCACTTGTTTTGGTCACAATTTAAATCTGGCCATTAGCAAAGCCTTGAAGATCCAAAGGGTTGAATCTGCTGTCAGGGCATGCAGACACTTGATTCAAGGATTTTCTCTGAGTTGGAAAAGGAAGAGAGAATTAAAAAAAACAAAAAAAAAAAACAGGCAGACCTGGAAATCCATGAGCATGCCCTCATCCATGACGTGGTAACAAGGTGGGGATCAACTTATGAGATGATCAGCAGGCTGTCTGTGCAGTCCTGGCTAGTGACAGGAGTACATGGCATTTCATGCCAAAAGATAATGACATTGCCACTCTTGAGAATGTCAATCAGCTCCTTCAACCACTCTATGACCTCACTGATGCCCTGGCATCGGAGAAACGGGTCACACTGTCCTCACTCACACCAGTACTGGAGCACATTGGCAGCGAAATCCTCTCTGGGCAAGCTGAAGACAATCTACTCATCAGACAGATGAAGCAAGTAATGAGAGAAGACTTGCAAGGGAGATACACAGAGCAGGTGGAACGAGTGCTACAAATCTCCAGCTTTGTGGATGCCCGATTTAAGGGAAGCGTCTGTAAAAACCTGGATGACACAGTTGAGGCATGTGTGGAAGAAGCTGTGAATCTTGAAACAGCAGTTCCTTTGGATAGAGAACATCCTCAAGAAGAAAGAAGAGAAAATTGGGCAGAAGCGGGAAGCAGCAGTACTACCACCACTAAAAAGAAAGAAAAAAGTCTATCTGGTTTGCTACAGCGAATCACTTCATCTAGGCAGAACAAGGCAACCTCAGGAAATGAGAATGTCAGTGATAAGGTGCTGTCTGAAATGACGATGTACAAGTCTCTTCCAACCATCAGCGCGGACACTGACCCACTGGCATGGTGGAAAACGCATGCTGACGAAATGCCTCTTCTGGCAAATGTGGCCAGAAAGTATCTTTGTGTCCCTGCCACGAGTGTACCTTCGGAGAGGATGTTTAGTACAAGTGGACACATTCTCTCACCTCAGCGGTCAAGAATGAGCCCTGAAAATCTCAACATGCTTACATTTCTTCATCATAACCTGACCTGAAAAAAAGCAAAGAAATGCATGCTGCTATGATAATCTCAGGAGAATATTAACAAACATGACCCTGCACATTTTGCTCTCCCATATATGCTGTTAAAGAGGAAGGACAGTTTGGTTTATTCTGGTCTAAGAGAAATAACTTATTCCTTATTTTGTTCAAATGGGAGATGTGCAGCTTTATTTTTCTTTTTTTCCCCCCAAAAGGCAGACTCATACTTCCATAAAAAGTTGTTTTATTTTCAAAAAAAAAAAAAAAAAAAAAAAAAAAAAAAAAAAAAAAAGTTACAATAAACCATGTTCAACCAAAAAAACATATCTGCTTTTATTCATTTAAGGGTCATTGTAGCTGATGATTACATTAATAATAATAGTTTAATACTGCGAAACCGTGATATTTTCTGAGACGAATATCATACCGTGAAAATCTCATACCGTTACAACCCTGGTAACAACAATAAAAGTTTACGTTGTCAAATTTGAAAAGTGATGAACATATTATTAGAATATTATTAGCATACACGTACCTAAGAAGTTGGGGTAGAGTTGATCCACGTTATCAATGATATAATTACATTTTGGGCATCTGTTGCTGTCCTCCAAACTCTGCCGTATACATTTATAACTAGATAGAAATGAAGACATGACTGTTTAAGTCTGCAATGGTTTGGAAAATGCAACATGAAAAGGCAAGAATAAACTCTCAGTTTAGAGAACAACAAGTGCTTCTCACCAGAAACTGTGGCCACACTTTGTCATGTGAGCTTCCTCTATCATCTCAAAACATATAGGGCTGTTAAGAACAAAAAGAAAAAAATGACATGCAAAGCTTGCTTCCTTTTTCCAATAAATCAACAAATAGCTGAGACTTGACATATGTTTTGAATTAGTACACAGTGGAGTTTAAAAGTCTGAGACCACCACCACACTTTTAAATAAAAAAATTCTAAATCAATGTGAGTGAAAATGTAAAACTTTAAAAATGACTTACAAATTAAACTTTAATGGTGGCATCACTCAAGCTGAAGTTTGTCAGATGTCAGTATAAAAGTGTCAAATGTCAGATACATCTATATACAATTTCATCTTGTATTATTTTCTTAATTTTGTCGATAAAATGCCTGTCTCTAACATTGTGTCCAATATCTCCTTTCATGGTCCAAATAAAAAAAAGCTCATATAAGTTTGAAACAACATGAGTAAAAGACAGACCTTTCCTTTATGGGAGAACTACCCCTTTAACACCGTTGTTGACAATAATCCATTATCTTTTTCCTAGGAATTACAGGACTAAGTGCGGAGATAATCACAGGATTTGCAAGATAAACCTGCAATTAAGCCCGCATGTGGGGAATTGTTCAAAACAAGCACACTCAAACTTCACTATCCAGTGGCTTTCGCTCTCTGCAACCTAGTGAGGGAAGGTGAATCTACTTACCATACAAAATCATTACTCTTGTCCTCAAACGGATTGATCAGACCGTTGTACAAGGGTCTTTTTCTGCTCGACGAGCCCGGTCGAGCGCTCTGTCCCTCGGCTAACGAGCCCAGAGTCCGCGAGGACACCCCGTTAGCCGAGCTGTTCCCGTTCTGAGCGCCGCTGCTCCCGCTGTTCGCTCCACCGGCGCCGCCGCCGTTACTGCTGCTCATACTTCCAGAGCTCGTCCCGGGGACGGACCCTGCTGCACCGCCGGACTGCTGCTGCTGCCGAGTGCTTGACATGATTGAAGCCGTTCGCGCACGTCGGAAGGCCAGAGCTCAAGATAAAACTGCGGGGCTTCACCGCATCCGGGCGGCTGTGGGAGATACGCTAACTAGCTAAAGCGACACCGATGAGAGAAAAGAGGCAGAAACTTCCACCAAGCGCACTGCTAGCACTGAAAGGCGCTTATTTGAGCACAGCTGAAGCGGTTCTTCTGCATGCAAGAGGTTCGCATTGGGTCTGCTCGAAGCTAATGTGGATATGCAGCTCCGCAGAGATTTGTTGACAACTCTGAGAGCTTTAGAAATTTCAATCCACGGTCTGCAGGATGTTCACGCGAGAACTTCCCCAAATCAAAGGTTCACGTGACTCGGCGACGGCATCTATTGGTTTGGAGGAAAACTGCAGGTGTCAATCAAAACAATTTTTCCAAACAACTGGTTCTGAAATTCTTCATTCTAACTAACCGTCGTAGATATTTTTAACCGTTTTTTTAATGCCTCAGTTTGTAATAATTTGAATATAGGCTATACATTTATATAAAATAGCAAAATTTTATGTAAAATTTACATTTACATCTGCATTTTTCAGTTTCATTCATGGTGATAACATGAAAAATGTGCTATAGTTTAGTGGAAGTTTTCTACAGAAAACTATTTTTATTTATTTTTTTAAATTAAAATAATATGAAATTTCATCTAAGACCACGAGATGGCTGGATCCAATTACTCAAGGCTCATTTGCTGTTTCCACATAGGCAGCCTACACACATTTTCTCAAGTTCTTTATTTAGATTTATGTTCATACATTATAAAGTCATTATTATAACAATAATAATAATAATAAAACTCTTTGTTTGGCATTAAGCATAAAGTTAGGCATTTTTATGCTGAAATATCTTGTGGGGTGTGTGTGATCATGAGCCTTTCACATTGTGAATGTGTTACATCCACAGAGAACTTTTTTATTCTTCTTTTTTTTATCAATAGCACATGAAGGTTAAAATGAACAGAAAAAAAAAAACATTAGATTAAGCATGATTAATTTTTTTAGCAATTATTATTAAAGCAAAAATCTTACCTAAGACACACCATAAACAGTTGCCAAATACGTTGTATTGTGTCACAGTTTTCTAAACAATATGCACAATATATACAGTGTTGGTCCTCTTATATAGGCTATGTACATTAAATGAATGCTAATAAAATAAAATGGTGTTTTAATACTTCTAACACAACTATTTCTTCCATGACTAAACACATTTTAAAAGTTTTAAATATGGTATTTTATTAAATAATTGATTTTATTTTTAGTGTATTAATTGCACATGAAAACTCAAAAATGTGACCTTCAGAGTTTACCATATTTGATGCTGTCTTACAACGTCTGATGCTATATTTAATCTGTCTATACTTTCATTTTGGCTGAACTATACAATATTGTCAGTGTCCACAATACATATTGTTGCATTTTTGTATTGTCATATACTGTGGCACAATACATTGTTACACCCCTAATAGGTAGATCAACCAACATGGTAAAGTTATGTCGGTCTAGGCTGTTCTGTTCAGTAGTCTGTGTGAGCAGTGCAGCAGAGGCTTCAGCTGAACAAGTCCTTTTGCATTCCGCTTTTTATTTATTTTTATTAATTTTCTTTTACAAAAAACCTCTTTACTTTGATTTTTCCCCAAAACATGTCCTCATATCCATCCTGAGGAGTGTAGTCAGGATGTTTCTCTACCTTAAGCTGTGGCTTTAGGAAAATAGAAACAGAGCCCCCCAACCTGTTCCCCCTTCTCCATCTACTTCAAAAACAAAGTGGTCAACATCAGTAGCCCACAGTTCTACAGAACCCACTCTGATCCAGACTCTTTTTGAGACCATGCCAGAGGAGAAGCTGCTCCAGCTTTCTACCACCCACCGTGTAACCACCTGCCCTCACGATCCAAAATATCTTCTCTGATCTTGTACCATACCTTCTCTCTGTCATTGGTACACGTTGACCAGAGGATGTGTCCCATCAGACTTCATAAATGGATATTTCATCCAAAAATAAAAAGATCTGTCATCATTTACTCATGCTCATGTTGTCTGACACGTCAAGCTTCATTAAGCACTATAAAAGTATCATGAAAGTAGCCTATAGAAACTCTACACTATTTTCCAAGTCTTCTGAAGAATCTGAAGGCACACCAAAAAAAAAAAAAAAAAAAAAAGAATGTTAAGACTGTAGGGTTTTTATTATTATTATTTTATTTTTATTTATTTATTTATTTGCTCTGCTAAATACATTAAGATACTATATATATATATATATATATATATATATATATATATATATATATATATATATATATATATATTTCTCAAAGTGATGTTAACCAGGCATTTATTGAAGAGCTTGAGGCCATTAGTGAGATTAACTAGTGTCAGCCTACATGTTCTGTATCTGTATACAATTTGCATTACGATTGCATGGCAGCATAAGAGCTATGATTAATCAGCTTTACCTGCTTGTCTGAAATAATTCCTATAGACACTCATGGCTGAAGTTTCCATTTTACACAGCAGGGGGAGTAATGTATCTTTAGAAGCACTACAGCCAGAGATTCAAATGAGGACACAGGTATCACTATATATCTATTTGACAGTCAAATATTATTTTGAAATTCTCAATTATGCAATAAATTCAAATAAATTAAAGAGACCACTTACCACATAACAGAACTGAAATGTTAACCCTTTTAGAATGCTGTGTATGGGTGAAATCTGGTTTAGGTGTATTAAGAATTAAAGATTATATAAAAACAAATATTTCTAGCAATTGACTTTATTTACATTTATTTAAACAGTTTTTTATTATTTGTTAAAAGTGTTACTGATACATTGTACATTTTTGGAATCAAGTGTTTTATTCAGTTTGCATAATCTGGAAAAATGGTAATTTGTTGCAGATTTACTGGATATCTTGCAGAGCACATGTGAGGACATGTGTAGAAATAATCATATATATATTTGACAGGGAACCATATCAAAGATGAGAATGGCTTATACTATTCTGATTGTACTGCCATATTAAATGTTATTTTGGTGGGAAAAATCTTTTTCTTCACATGCAATAAATTAATTACAGCACTGCTCTCCTTGCCTGACCTCCGTAATGGACCACACTTCAAAGCCCTAACACTTACTTTTGTTGATTCAGATGTTCTTTACTTGTATCTCATTGGAAATTAAGCTCTAATCACTGGAGTTGTTCATGCAGTTAACAAAAGCATTTAAAGCCAACTTAAATTCCAAATGGATAAGCCCTCATCGGAGTGAATCGGGCAAAATGTCTGGATGAGTTGTGGCTGCTCACATTGGCCAGCACTGTCTCAATTACAAATGGGCTAGCTGTGGTTGCCATTTTAAACATTTATATATCTCTTGTGCTTCTGTTATAGCCCTAAAGGGAGAAATAACCCCCTTTTAACTGATAATACACTTCAAATATTGAAGAGACTTAACTGATTTGCCATTGTTGAGTACAGTGTGTCTTTTGGAAGGAAAGTGGTAAATTACACCACTCAAAAAAGAAAAGAAAAAAAGGAAACATTATTTTGCTATTATCATGCTGAATTCATGTTTCTGTTCTTATAAAGCAAAAGAACGATCAATTCTATTGTTAATCTCTGGCTGAAAGGATAGCCTTGATTTATTTTACAAGTTTGTGATTGTCTTTCTTAAAATCGTATAATTTAATTGTTGAGACCCAACAATCATTCGCATGCACTAAGGATCCAATGGTCCAAAAAAACAATAACAAAATTAAATCTTTTAAAACATTAGGCACTTTAATTAGATCAGATGTCTGTCTTTGATATTAATGGGCAGCGCAGGAAAATGAGTAACAAATCCCAGCTGTCCACCTCCTGCCCGCCAACACACACATATGCACACACACTGTCATACGGATACAAGCATACAAAACAGATATATGATGCACTTACAAATATTACAGTGCATTTAATGATTGAGACAGTACTAAAGGAGCCACTTTATAAATTTACCACATATAAATATGCTAACATTATTGAAATATGAAGTGGTTATTTATTTATTTTTATTTTTGAGGATTTATTTATTTCTCTTTTTATTTATTCAGATTATCAAGAAAAGTGGTTAGAAGACCCCATAGTTCTGGCTTGTTGAAGATGAACTGTATCAACTCTCTCTCTGTCTCAAAATCCACTGAGATGTGTTTCTGAGGTATATCTAGAACATAAGGAGGGGAAATACAGAAAAAAAATGCCGTCAGATGCTCACTCCGAATAATCCAGTCTTAAAGCCAAGCCAGCCATGACTAACTAGGAAATGACGTTATAGTTCACACAGTGCACACCTGCTTCCCTCACTGTATCTTTTCAAATATCTATTCTGTGGAATTATTTGCTCTGTCGTGGAAGTTAGTTGTGTCTCCCAAAGAAAGAATTGGTTTTGTCACTGGTTGAAAATGTGGTGAGTATCTGCAATGAATTTATAGTGTCTATTTTTGATTTTCTACCTCTGCTGAAGAGGGAGGAATGGTTGGACTAGGCTCCTTGTTTTTTTGTCCAGCACATCAGGTTGGATTTTCCCATTGCGTTTCTGGTCATTTAGAATTGGTTTGGGGTAGGGCAGCCTCAAATGAAGGATTATCTCTTAGTGGTCCTTTGCAGTGGGGGGTGAGCACCGGGAGCGACCATTCACTTTTTTTTTTTACACAATTGCAGCTGTATCTCAAAGCACTTTGATACAAAAAAAGCTGAATGTTTTGCAGGCAGATCCTTGGGCTGGTTGTAGAATTCTTACCTCCCACTGTTAGGGCCCTTTTAACCCCGAAGGGGCCCCTGCCATAACTGCCAGTTACCCCAAGTCGGGGGCCGTTTGCAAATTGAGCCTGACAAAAACAGTGAGGCGAAAACTAATACGTTTAGGAAATTAAACAGTTGTAAGGTGTTGTGTGTGGTTGCTGAGTTGTTTTGTGGTCACAAATCTACTCATTTGCAAGTCACATCACCGTATATGCACCTGCAGTGCTGAAAGCCATTCAGGGCTATTATTCACTGTACAAAACAGTAAAGAATCTCTGACATATAAAAATGTGGCAGGCGAGCTCTGATATGTTCTTCATTGATGCGCTTGAGCTCTCAGCTGAAAGTGGAAATTCATGTATATTTTTGGAAAGAAATATGGCACACCAGAATTAATGTAATTAGATAAAAGTGTGTGTCCAATGGCACTTCATGATTCTGAGTGTTTAGAAGAGAATTGACACATTAAAACGTAATGTGCAGTTTATTCACAAACATAATCAGAAACATGACTAGTTTTAATCCATTAAACATTTCTGGGTCTTTCAAATTAGATTTTTCAAGAATAACAACACAAATTCCTGAGGGAGAGAAATGAAAGTTTTTACTTAAAGTTATCTTTGGTCTTAATAAGGGGAACCACTACGGCTTTCCCTAACTGCATGTTTTCAATATGACTGGAGCATAGCCCAGCGACTGAAGTACAGTAACTACACAATTCATATCAAATAGTAATAATAATAAATCACATTAGTAATTTAAGTTGGCTTGCTTTATAGGAATTCACTAAAACTAACTGTTAACAGTTAAACTGTTAGAACAAATAACTGTTATTTAGTATGTGAACTCTCATAGAATGCACAGCAAGGAAAAAGCCCCAGAAAGATGCAAACTTCCACACAGGGAAAATTGAGGCAACACACAGATATATTAATAAGCATAAATAGATTTGATTTGTTTTACATTATGTATAGATTAAGCAGTTGTCTCTCTCCAGCCATTTCACAACTAAACACCATTGTAAGGGAATTCTGTGTATTAGTTTCAGTGCTTGTTAGGAACAGGCTGCGTCTTGAGTTGTTGTTGTTTTTTTATAAACACAAATAAATTACAGATGCCTGCCTAATTTACAGATAAATTTTAACAGAGCAGTTTGAGCTAGAGGCTCAATTGTGTTCGGAGACATTTCTGTAGAAAGGAAAAGGGGAAGAGACAGATATGAACTGTACTCACATTGACAAGTCCTTCCAAACATAAATTTCTTATATAACACGATTTTAATGTTTACTAGCGTAACGTGAAAGGAGATTTTACTATTAATGCAATAAGTAGAAGCAGGTCCTTTTTGTCAAATTAGATTGTGCAATAAAATAGCTCCTTTATTTTTATTTGCCAAATTTCCAAAAGTTGACAATGATTTTATTGTAATAGCTAATTTGTTATATAGCTGAAATATTTACAAATTCCAAAGATTTGGCCTTTTAAATGTTTATTTATTTGTTATTTAATATTTTAAAGCCATTGTACATGCATATTTTTTCATATATTTTAAGGGGTCATTGTGTAATTCAATATTTCCAACATACAGGTAGAAACAGTAATAATATTAATTTATTTTGAAACACAACAGTATTAACAGTATTACTTCAATAATTGTTCAGTTTGGGAAAATCAGATCCACCTGACTATGTGCTTTTCATTCCCTCAGCATCTTTTAGTCATTTCTGTTAAGTTCTCCTTAAGAGAGTGTTCTGGAATTGCTCATAGGTCCATCCTTTTTTTTTTCAGTGTTTACACATCTCTCACTTGTCTTTTCCTACATGTGCAGTGTTTCAGCCCTGCTTCACATGTCAGGCAGATGTGCTGTCTCTTGCATTACATTACAGAAGTAGGTGTAGCAGCTAGATGTCAATGGCACTGGGGGAGAAAGTGAGAGGAGATGCATGCATGCAAAGGCTGGGTTGGACCTGGGTGAAGTTTTCTTCCCCTAATGGTTGGGTAAGGGGCTGGGTTTGTGATGTCAGGCTGGAGGAAACAGATAAAACGTTTAGCGCGTTAGTTTGATCTGATGTGGAGATGTGGAGAGCGCGTGCAGAGGGACTGAGCCTGGGAATATAGACACACACGGAGCTCAAGAGGACTCTCCGCACCATCTCAAGGTGATCCAAAGAGCCGTTTTCACTTGGACCAGCATGCCAAAAAGACAAGTCTCCTTTCAGTACCTCCACATTCTTGGATATTGATCCATATTTTGAGAAAATAAACTCTTTTAAGCGGACTTTGACAGATCCCTGATATCTGAAACACTCCATTGTCAGAATAAATCTCGACAGACTTTTTATTTGACCGTTTTGGCGGTTTATTCGCAGAACGAAGCGTGACCTCGAGCATTTGGACGAGACCCATTGCGCGCCGGTGAAAGGTGGCAATATCAAAAAACCTTTATCCAGCGTTGCATCTCTCCAAACAACCTTACACTGTACAGACAGCAAGCTATGTAAGTCTGCAACCAAACGCGGTATTATCGCTTTCATTCAACCACAACGAGGATACATTATTGCGCGTGTAAATGAAGTACAAGTGAATGACATTAGACTTTTACGCAGTCATTGCGCCCAAAGAGGCAGCTTTAAGTAGATACCTGAGACGCGAGATGTTCTGTTTGAACCTACACAGTCAAAAAGCAATGAGGAACGATTTAAAGTAGAACGTTTGCTTTCGGAAAAACAGACTCTCCACCTTAATTCACTGAAAATTTCGACTTCCCTTGTTAAGTAAAATTTTACAATTAAGTAAAATAGAAACTCATTAACACACCTATTGTAAATTAAACACAATTTATGCTATCATTAATGAAGAAAAGGGACCCAAAACAATTTAAGCAAATTAACTACTAGCTCCCATCCCAAGTGCAATTAAAAAACAAAAAACAAACTGATGTCCACGCGTTGAAAGCTACAGCTTCACCTCAATAAAATGATGTTTTTTAGACTACTGGCTATTATTCTTGCAGTATTTCACACATGGCCCCTAAACAGGGCTCAGCCAGATCATATCCAGAAGTATAAGCGGACACTGGCACAGAGAGCGGACCGAGCGCTTGTTGGAGAACAGTGTGGCTCAATCAGCAGCAAGCGGCCGCCGCGCTCCGCGGCGCAGCAGTACCCTCTAGCGGGCGTCGCTGGACGGTACACTCGTTTGATAGACTTGCACTTAAGGAAAAGTAAAACGGTGAGGTCGTGTTCAGGAGAGTGCGGCTCTAGTGGCATAGATGCGGCTGAATTAACTAACTGGGATATTAATGAGAAGGACACATTTGATGAACCCCAAGAAGAAACTTTCATATGGAAGAAAGAAGGCAAACAGTTAGGGGCCACTGATTCTGGCTCTACTAAGTCCATAGCAAAAGGACACCCTTTACAGACAGAACAGGGAAATGACAGAACAGACAGCTTTTCCTCGCTAAGAAGGGTTGCAAGGAGCCTTCCGGAGTTCAACAAAGAAGAGGAAGTCCGAAAAGATACACAGCACATCCATATTCACCACACTGACTTCTCTACAGAAAATGAAGAGTATTCCGGGGAGCAAGTGGAGCTGCAGAGCACTGCTGGGGAGCTGGGGAGGGCAGATGTACGCAATGTGCCTGCAAATTGGATGACAGCCGTATATTTCGGCGGCCAGGCAGAGCAACTAAAGGTGAACCCTGCCTTTGGCATAGAACTGCCCCGCTCCAGGTTCACTTTAGAGCTGTGGGTCAAGCCGGAGGGTGGCCAGAATAATCCTGCCATCATTGCAGGTAGGTGACTGTGCATTCATACATCATTCTCATAGTCCAAAATCATGTTTTCCATGTTGGAAGCAGGGATGCAGCTTTTTCTTAGGTTATTAAAATTGTTTTTCTAGGAATTGGAATTGTCATTGGCTATTACTTAAAGCAGCAGTTATAAATTGAAGGATGCATAATTTTCAATTAGCAACTGTCTAATCAGAATAAATAGTGCTGAAAGGCATACAGTCATACAGACCAAAATGATTATGGAAAGTCAGATTCATACCTCGAACTCGCCTCAGTTCATCAAGTGCATCAAATGGTGTGCGGCGGACTCTGTGTTGTGTCATGGCTTTGACACGTTGTTGTTTCATTTAAGAGGCCTTTGTTTGAGGATATCAGCTGACAAGCAGATGAAAGGAGAATGAGGAAATCAGCTGCTTACGAGGTGCAAACAATGAGTAGTGCTAAGGGAGGAGGAACAAGTGGCCACCACCTGCGCAATGTGTCCTGTCTGCTTTATTTAATCACTTGTGTAATGCATATGGTGCTTTGTGTTTCCAAGGTTTGATTCATAAGCTGCATGTTCTGGACACTGTATTCACACTGACAGCTAGCTGCCATCCAGCACAATTGTTTGATACATTTAAAAGATTTCAAATCAGAAACTAGGAGTGTTTTTTTCAAGATCATCAAACAAATTTTTAATATTACACAAAGATAATGCAAGTAAATACAAAATGCAGTTTTTAAATCATGATTTCATTTATTAAGGGAAAAATATGTCCAAACCTACCTGGCCCTACGTGAAAAATGAATTGCACCCTCCTGGAAAATCATGAAAGAACTGTGATTAACCACATTATTTTAGAAAGCTG
The DNA here is from genome assembly GCF_936440315.1 of Barbus barbus. Taxonomy (NCBI): domain Eukaryota; kingdom Metazoa; phylum Chordata; class Actinopteri; order Cypriniformes; family Cyprinidae; genus Barbus; species Barbus barbus. Next base: position 11,225,664 of record NC_136754.1, read on the forward strand.
AGTTAAATTTCACTAGCCAAACCCAGGCCTGATTACTGCCAGACCTGTTGAACCAAGAAATCACTTAAACAGAACCTGTCTGATAAAGTGAAGCATGCTTACAGAACAACACATCATGCCGCGATCTAAAGAAATTCAAGAACAGATGAGAAACAAAATAGTTGACATGTATCAGTTTGTAAGTGTTTTCAAGCCATTTCTAAGGCTTTGGGACTCCAGTGAACCATGGTCAGAGCCATTATCCACGAATGGCGAAAACTTGGAACAGTGGTGAATCTTCCCAAGAGTGGCCAGCCTACCAAAATTGCTCCAAGGGCGCAACGACGACTCATCCAGGAGGTCATAAAAGAACCCAGAACAACATCTAAAGAACTGCAGGCCTCACTTGCCTCGATTAAGGTCAGTGTTCATGATTCAACAATAAGAAAGAGACTGGGCAAAAACAGCATCCGTGGGAGAGTTCCAAGGCAAAAGCCACTGCTGACAAAAAAGAACACAAAGGCTTGTCTCACATTTGCCAAAAATATCTTGATTATCCCCAAGACTTTGAACTTTTGAAGTTGAACTTTTTGGAAGGTGTGTGTCCCGTTACATCTGATGTAAAACCGACATAGCATTTCATATCACCATCATACCAACAGTTAAATATGGTGGTGTTAGTGAATTGTGCACTCTATCAGAAAATCCTGAAGGAGAATGTCCTGCCACCAGTTTGTGACCTCAAGCTCAAGCCCACTTGGGTTATGCAGCAGGACAATGATCCCAAATACACTAGCAAGTCCAAATCTAAATGGTTCAAGAAAAACAAAAATAAAATTAAGATTCTGGAAAGTTTGGACTTAAATCCGATTGAGATGCTGTGGCATGATCTTAAACAGTCCTTTCATCCTCGAAAACCCTCCAATGTCCAATGAAATCATTATTTCAAAACTGCCTTTTGTATTTACTCGGGTTATCTTTGTGTAATATTAAAAGTTGTTGACCTAAATCATTCAAGTGTGAAAAATATGCAAGAAATCAAATAAGAATAAATAAAAAAAAGGAAGGGGCAAAAACCTTCTCACGGCACTGTATATATATATATATATATATACATAGGACCTTATTTTCCTCCAGCATGTTAGTTAGAGTTATCTTGCTGTATGGCATCTGAGTTTACTTTTTCAAAGCACACATTATGATTACAAAAACAAAAACAAACAAAATAAGATGTGGAACATCACAGAAGGTGCTGGATCCCCAAGGGAGCTTTCATAATCAGGTAAATGTGCATTTTTGTGTGGCTGCTGAGGAGGGTCAATGTGGAAATGATTATATTTGGAAGTGCTTCTGAGACTAGTTCCCAGTAAGGAGAACAAAGCCCAGAGTTCTCTGGTTGTAACCTGCGCAAGGCTTTTCCTCTACCATGGATGCCAAAATACATGCTTTTAGGCAAAAGGGGGTGCAAATATTATTCATCTGTTTCTAACACTGATGAGTCATCTATCAGACCTCAAAGAGAGCATTAGATATTCCATTTTAAAATCATCCACCACTTGGAGAAAATCAGTATTCCCCAATGACGTCAAATCTCACAAACCTCTTAAATAAATGAGGGGTTCTACCATCTTGCTATTGTTAAGATTGTATTATTTCCCTTTGACATATTCGTCATCATCACTAAAATTATGTGAACATTCACTTCAGCTCTTTCTGAGGTCAATGGATTTATTTTAACAATCAGTGGACGAACCTATTGTTATAAAGCCAGTTTTTAAAAAAATCCCTCACGTTGCCAAATGAGGGTTCAAAGGCTTTACTGGAAGTGGTCTTTTCAGTGCTAACTGCTAAGTGATACTGTTTGAAAACATTCACTTTTTCTCTGTCTCTCATAAACACTTATCATATCGAAGCCATCAGTTATACGAGGTTACAAAGATAGTATTTCTTCAGCACACTTTGTCTCCAGCCGTACTCAGCACTCCTGGCCAGTCTGAGGTACTACTATTATGAGTCTTTTATTCAGTGGGAGACAGACACTATAAAAACAGTAATATAAGAACTCAGGCTTTGAACATGTAGTAGCATCCAAGTGGATAGTACTCTGGAAAGGTTTGTCTTCAAATTCATGACTTCAGGGTTGATAAACGCAGAAATTAGCAGATGTTGTCACACGTTGCAGCTCTGCACACACATCGGCAGGCTTTTCCAATGAATGAAATTTCAGTGTGGTCCACATCCCTCAGGATATTTTGTTTAAAGCTGCCCATCTCTCGTTCTCACATTTGCAGGGAATAATGCACCCGAGTGTGTATGTGCTCGCATGTGCGTGTGTTGTTGGGAGGGTGAAGGGGTTCCCTGACCTCTCTCTGTCCTTCGCCAGGAACATCTGCCTGCCAGATGTGACTGCTCCTAAGAAAGGCGGCTGGGAATATCAGTGGATTTGTTGAATGGAAATGACTTTAACTCTTAAACTCTTCAAGATAATTAAACATCAATTACTCTGTGCTTGATGAAGCTCATTGACTCCTTCGTTTGTGCTTTTTTTCTAGGCGTGTTTGATAACTGCTCGTATCCCTTGAGCGAAAAAGGTTGGTCTGTTGGGATTCGAGCAGCAGACCCTACAGGAAGAAAAGATGGCAGGTTTTTCTTCTCCCTTCGCACGGATCGGGTGCTCAAATCCACCACTATCATCACGCACCAGCGTTACCAGCCCAACAGCTGGACTCATGTGGTGGCCAGTTATGATGGCCACAAGATGGCGCTGTACGTAGACAACTCCAAGGTTGGCGAGAGCAGAGAACAGTCGGGTGACCTATACAGTCCCTACATCAAGGCCTGTCGGCTATTTCTGCTTGGTGGGGACCAGTCGGATCACGAGCACAGTTTCCGCGGACATTTGGGCGGTGTCGTGCTTTGGGGTCATGCGCACACTCATGAAGAACTTCTTAAAGGTCACCAATCCCATGCAGAGAAACAAACTCCCATATTGTCCCAGTGGGCAGATTTCTCCAAGGTTGAGAATCAGTGGGCGCCCTACAAAAACCGTCACAACCCAGTCATTGTGGCTCTTCCTGTCCCAGAGCGGCAACTTGTTTCTCCATTTCTTCCACCTCCATGTGGCGTGACCATGTGTGACAATGCCGACTTCGCCCTCAGTTACAACCAGCACTGGCAACTGCGAGCCAAGAAGCGCCTACGCTATCGCATTGTGAACATCTGTAAGGATGATGGCAGTGACCCTACGGTCTCTCTCCAGCAAATCCAGCTCCAACACCAGGCCTTGGAAGATGCCTTCCGTCCTTACAACATCACCCTTGAGCTCAGCATTCACACCATCTACAACTCTTCCCTCCAGCAGCGATTTATCCTCAGCAACTGCCACATTGCCAAAGTGGGGAACCGCCACTGCGATCCCGAGTGCGACCATCCTCTTACGGGCCACGATGGGGGCGACTGCTTACGCATGGGGCCCTGCTACAACTGGAAGCGGAGGGATGGAGTCTGCAACCCCGAGTGCAACAGCATTCACTATGATTATGATGATGGTGATTGCTGTGACCCCGAGGTCACAGATGTCGCAAAGACCTGCTTTGATCCTGAGTCTTCTCAGAGGTGAGCATGTGCTTCAATATGGTTCCACTTTGGCAACTAACTTGAACCCAGGCATACTTTTAGTGGGATGTGCAAGAGGGGTCGTGTTTTGGTCTTAATTCAAGAAATGCAAAATCTTTCTAGCAAAAAAAAAAAAACCCCTCAGGATGACATCTAACTGCCTGCTTGCTTCTACAGAAATTGATGCAGGTACCATAGTCAGCTACCATATCATTACATCAACTATGTACATTAATGTCCTTAGCCGATGCATTCCTACAAAAACTGCTTGCATTAAAGTGCTAGGCCGACAAAATGATCGAAAGCATTCCCTATCCCTCACTCAGGATCACTGTGAACTGGTTATGTGCTTGTTAAATGTTCTCATAGCAGCATCAGGAAAAAGGAAACAAAAGTGTCTTATTGTGAAATAGTGTTCACTTTTTAATTTTTTATTTTTTTTTATTTTCAAGATTGTCAGAACATTCTGTATTACTCAACATGCAAAGCATACAAATCGGCCTTCTGGAATAACTTTAAAAAGCATGCAAAACTTGGATACAGAACTGAGCCAAAGTATACACTTTATGTCGCTAAACAACAAAACCAGAGGTCTCGGCACTATTCACTGTGAAAGTCAGAACAGTTTTGCTCCCATACAAATTGTTTGATGGCTTACTCGCAGTGTCTTTTATTTTTTCTGATGCTACGTATGCTACGTAAGCATGTGTACAGTTCACAAAACCGTAAAATCCTGAAAATGTGATTACACCAAGTCTTTTTATCAGCAGGATTAATTTGATATATGTCAAATTTCCAGATGCAGTCTAGGAAGTGTTGCTCTAGGCTCAGTGTGCAACAAGACCTTGTGTCTCAGCCACCAGCTGTTGATATTTTATGGTTGCTTAAAAACAAGCTTTCTTCAAGAACCGCCTATCTGTTCCTGAAGGTATCCTATAGAGATTAATAGGGCCCCAATAATACCATTGGATGTTGGTCTAAGAAACACTCTTTTGGTTGTTTTGCACTGAGACCCTTTTAAAGAGGACAACAGCATGTTCATAGCCAAAATCCACAGGCAGAACATTTCTTTCTCTCCATAGCTGGTGGATAATAAATCAGCTGAACGCCATCTCAATGCTGTTTGCACCAAGGGGTTAAGGTTTGACTGATTAGCATGACCCTGTCCCCCCTGCTGGAAGATGACGTACTTGCATACTCTGCAGTTCATTTGCCCTCATTTACAATAAATTATATTTTAAAATTCATTAAATATAAAACAGTTCTTTAAAATTGTAATATTGATTCACAATATTACTGTTTTTACTGTATTGTTGATCAGATAAATGCAGTCTTGGTGAATGAGATTTGTTAAAGCATTAAAATCATACCAACCCCAAACTTTTAAGCTGCAGTTTATATATCATCAACATTTCTTTGAATGGCTCTTATAAGTGTGAAATGGATAATTCTCCTTTTCAAAGATCCGGATTGTCACTAAAGAGCTTGGGGCTTGTTCCACTCAGCTTTATCATGATGTAAGTTTCCTGCGTTCCTGTGCCAGCCGAGTAACTGCCATTGAGATGAATGGGAATACTAAAAGATGTAGCCTTTGGGGAATTTCAGACCTCCTTATTTCCACTAAAACTAACAGTTTGTAGTAGTGATGACCTGGAGTAGCATACTGTCCTTGGCACGTCATATTCAAAAAACAATCCAATGGTACTGAATAACCCAAAGGTTAATTTACTGGACTTGTTTTCCTCTAAATATTTTGTGTCAATAAGCATAAATGCTAATAGCCAATAGGACCATATTAACCTTGGGCTCATAGACTAAGTCCTTAGAGAGGTCTTTCCTTACCATACTGGAAGAGTGTATGGCTAAGGCCGAGGTCCAGAGTTTGCAGAGAATTAATGCAGGGATGACATTTTGATGGCAATTGTATAGCGTCCTTTTTATGTGGAAGTCTGGGATTTCAATGTTTTGCTCTGTGAGTTATAACCCAGGTATCTGCTGCTGGGCAGTGAAGCTCGAGTACTTGCCAATGGCTGTCACTACGCAAATTTGTTGTTGAAGCAGAGAGAAACAGCACAAGGGAACCACCAGGTGCTTTTTGGCAAGCTCCAGAAATGGAACGAGAAGAAAGCAAAGACATTTTAGTCCAGACATTTAAGCCAATAGAACTGAACTACCTGATAACTCTTCTCTTTAGTAATTAACTTTGATAGATGCTAAGAAATTTCAGTGATTTATGATGTTTTTATTATTTTATTAATTTTGCTGCGTGATAGTGGATCAGTGTTTTTTAATGGATGACTTCATGGAAGTATGAATACCCAGAAAATGTGCCTTGTTTGAGTTATCTGACATGTCAATGGTGTGAGTTTAGGATAGATGCACCTTTTTGTTTGAAAAAAAAAAAAAAACGAATTCCAGAAATGTTGGCACGTTTTTTTTTTTTAAACTTGAATAAAATGAAAACTAAAAGACTTTCAAATCACATGACCTAATATTTTATTCACAATAGAACATGGATAACATAACAAATGTTTAAACTGAGAAATTTTACAGTTTTATCCACTAAATGAGCTCATTTCAAATTTGATGCCTGCTACAGGTCTCAAAAAAGTTGGCACGGGGGCAACAAAGGGCTGAAAAAGCAAGACATTTTGAAAAGATTCAGCTGGGAGAATATCTAGCAACTAATGAAGTTAATTGACATCAGGTCTGTAACATAAAAGGGATTTCTTAGAGAGGCAGAGTCTCTCAGAAGTAAAGATTCAGATGGCAGAGTCTCTCCAATCTGTGAAAGAGTGCGTAAAAAGATTGTGGAATACTTTGGATGCTGGTGTCCTTCGGGCCCTCTGACGACACTGCATCACTCATCAGCATGATTTTGTCATTAACATTACTAAATGGGCCCAGGAATACTTCCAGAAACCACTGTCAGTAAACACAATACGCCGTGCCATTTGCAGATGCCAACTAAAGCTCTATCGTGCAAAAAGGAAGCCATATGTAAACATGGTCCAGAAGTACCGTCGTGCCCTGTGGGCCAAGGCTCATTTAAAATGGACTGATTCAAAGTGGAAAAGTGTTCTATGGTCAGACGAGTCCAAATTTGACATTCTTTTTGGAAATCACAGACGCCATGTCCTCTGGGCTAAAGAGGAGGAAGACCTTCCAGCGTGTTATCAGCGTTCAGTTCAAAAGCCAGCATCTCTGATAGTATGGGGGTGCATAAGTGCAAATGGTATGGGCAGCTTGCATGTTTTGGAAGGCACTATGAATGCTGAAAGGTATATAAAGATTTTACAGCAACATATGGTCCCCTCCAGACGACGTCTATTTCAGCAGGACAATACAAAACCACATACTGCAGCTACTGCAACAGCATGGCTTTGTAGTAGAAGAGTCCGGGTGCTGAATTGGCCTGCCTGCAGTCCAGACTTTTCACCTATAGAGAACATTTGGCGTATCATTAAACGAAAAATACGTCAAAGATGACCACAAGCTCTTCAGCAGCTGGAAACTTATATCAGGCAAGTATGGGACCAAATTTCAATACCAAAACTCCAGAAACTAATAACATCAATGCCCATATATCTTCAAACTGTTTTGAAAAGAAGAGGAGATGCTACACCATGGTAAACATGCCCCGGTCCCAACTATTTTGAGACCTGTAGCTGGCATCAATTTTGAAATGAGCTCATTTAGTGGATAAAACTGTAAAATTTCTCAGTTTAAACATTTGTTATATTATCTATGTTCTATTGTGAATAAAATATTAGCTCATGTGATTTGAAAGTCTTTTAGTTTTCATTTTATTAAAATAATAATAATAATAATAATAATAATAAAAAAAAAAAAACCGTCTCAACATTTCTGGAATGTCTGGAATTAATGAGTGCAAGTCAAGAGGGGAAATATTCAGATGTTACATGTTTGTGGCAGAACCCACTTCCATCTCAGGATTTAACCCTGTGCCAGTCAATCCCTGGTGTCTACCAACCCGAGTTTCCCCGACATCCGTGATTGCTCTGATTAGAGGACTGTGCTGACAGTTTAACATTTTCATTGGCTGTTGTTTAGACATGTTGTATTTGTTCCCTGAATAAGCATTTTTGTGGCATCAGTTGGTTTGTGGTTAGTATTAGATTTCCTTGTTGGTAGCTTCAGAAACAATGGACAATATGTAATTTTTATTTTTGCTTATTTATTAGCCTATTATTATTACTATTGTTATTTTTTTCATAATTTATTTGATTAATCTGTAAGTATAAATATATGTTCTTCCTCAAACATATTCAAAGATTGGACTGGTAAATACAGTCAGCGCTCTCTGGGTACAATTATTATAGTTGGGCTTGGAGAGAGTATTTATGTGTTTTTTTTTTTGTTTTTTTTTTCGTGACGTATTGTCAAGTAGGGTGACCCATACTCGAAATTGGTGCTCTGCCCAATTTTTTGTTTAACCCATCCAAGTGCACACACACAGCAGTGAGTAGTGAACAAATGCGCACACACACACACACACACACACACACACACACACACACACACACACACACACACACACACACACACACACACACACACACACACACACACACCGTGAACACACACCCGGAGCAGTGGGCAGCCATGCTGCGGCGCCCGGGGAGCAATTGGGGGTTCGGTGCCTTGCTCAAGGGCACCTCAGTCGTGGTATTGAGGGTGGAGAGAGCGCTGTACATTCACTCCCCCCCACCTACAATCCCTGCCGGCCGGGGACTCGAACCCGCAACCTTTCGATTACGAGTCCGACTCTCTAACCATTAGGCCACGACTTCCTTGTATACTGATCACGAAAGCCACTAGAAATGTTAATTGTTTTGGTCTCCTACTCTGTAAAATGTGATTTGTTGCTTAAAAGTACAAAGTTTGTAATCTAGTTGCATTAACTTGATTTAAAATTTTTGGTAATGTTTAAACCACTAAACCAGTTAACCAGCCAATCAGTAAAACCAGTTCACCCAAAAATGAATGAATGACTTTATATATGAATATATAGTATAATATGAATTATATCATCATTTTCTCACCCCCAGGTTGTTCCAAACCTGTATAAATTTCTTCTGTTGAACATAAAAGAAGATATTTTAAAGAATTTAAGGGGGGGGGGGGGGGGGGGGGGGTTTATTCCTTTTCTACACAGTTCACACTCACTTTCTGTAAGGAATGCCAATTCTTTGAATGGATTTGTATGAACATTTTGTCCAATAAGACAGCAGAGGAAGTAGGCAAGATTGATTCGCGACACTCAAATATGTGTCCTTGTGAGTTCACACCTTATATTTGTCATGCCCATTGTACCATGGCTCATGCCTTGTCTTATACTTAGTCTTACACTTCATACAATGGGTCATGCCATATACTGTATTATTTTACCTCTCGTAATCATTTACCACTGTCTACCGTTGTCAATATTTATTATGGATTTGTTTAAATGGCACATTAATCCAATTCATTTTTCAAATTCGATTTTTAAGACTCACTGACCTTGTGGCATTATTGCAGTTGGTGAAATCAGATCTGTTCAGTGTATCTACATCAGTTGGCATTGTGGTGACATAAGAGAATCATTTTGAGAAGAGAGGACAGAGATTTGGAAATTTTGCCCATGCACATGTCCATGGTGTTCAATATTTGGTCTAGCACTCTCACAGTATACTTAATTGACAACAATTCACAATGTAAAAGAAAATAAATGTTCCAAAATATATTTGTATTTTACAGAACAAATCTGGAACAGCACATTGTTTAAGTTATGTGAACGTAAATTGTAAAATCATTTGAATTCTATTGCTCAATTAGCCCTGTAGGAGAGATTTAGGCAACACTCAAGAAGTACTCAAGAAGACTGGCTGAGCCTTTTCTTCTTGAATGAAAAACGACATAAGTACAATACTTGGTTTATTCTCACATGGAACAGGTCCAAGAAACAGTAGGTGGTTCAGCTAATAGGCTTGACCCTTTGGCATGATCCAAAGGGCATTAAGAACCAGACCTTTTCAAACCAACACCTCAATGATATGAGGTGAAAAGGCTTAAGCAGCTATGAAAGCAAAGGAGAAAAATGGCATGTGACATATTCCAAAGTAAAAATAAGTTAACATCACACATCAAAGCGCCTCTATGGCAATTTATCACAGCAGGGAGTAGAATAAAAAAGTCGTTTCATGCGCCATAAGCAGTTCAAACAATTAGAATCCCTAATCATAGTGACATAAAGTGATTTTTATCACTGTTGTTATTAAAACTGCTAATAAAAGTCAAGATGCGAATAAAAAAAAAAATGTATGACATCGTACTGCAGTAATTTTTTATGTTAGTTCTCTTACAAATTCCATTTGCTTACATCTGATGGCGTGAACTAAAACTATTTAAACCGTTGTTGTTTCAAACTCGTAATTCAGTAAAACTTGAAATTGTAATTCACTTCTATATCTTGAATAAACCAAATCATTCAAAGAAAAATATTGTGCATGTTGTTCATTCATGTTTATGGCAGTTTCCTTAATGATAACTTGTTTTCTATGCAAAGTTTCTTGACTTTCTGTCAATATCTCTGATGCAGGGCTTATCTGAGCGTGAAGGAACTGAAGGAGCTGCTCCATCTGAGCAGTTCAGACACTCTCAATGTGTTCTTCGCTAATAATTCGGCACGCGAGGAGCTTGCTGGGGTTGCGACCTGGCCATGGGCAAAAGAAGCTCTTACTCATCAAGGTAAGATGGATTACAAGAGCTCATGAACATTATGAAGTGAACAACCCAAGTCCAGTTTTATTAGAAGTGAGGTTATGTGAAAGTGAAGTGAAAAACCAGCCAAGTGAATTTGAAAACTTAATGATGGCTTATGACATGATTTGACTACACTGTGGTTTGGCTGGTTAGCATGGCTCATTAGCTCCTGATGGTAGATGCTGTAACTACACATCTGGTTTTAAAAAGCATCTTTTGTCCATTGATGGCCTTTCAAAAGACAGGAACACTTTTTTTTTAAAACAGAATTTTAAAACAAAAGACAACACAATATTTCATAATAAAAGACCCAGGACTTTACACAAAGACCATTCTGCTAGATCTGCCTCTTGGCCTCTAAACTCAACTGGGTTCATTCATTCTACCACGGACAATATCAAGTTAAAAAGTTGTTTCCTGTCACTACATTCCCCACAGCACATGTGTTTTTTTGTACCTAATGCCATACATCTTCTTGTTCATGACCGATCGCCTTAAATCTTTTCTTTAAAGAAACACATTCTTGTCTTTTCCTCCTTGTTGTGTGCATTTTGCCTTTACAAGATTAATGGGCCGTAATCTCAAGCATAAAAGAAAACACTTGCAGCACGCATAGATTTCCCTGTAGATTGCCCCTTAATCATTAAGGCTGTCCACTGGGAGAGAAGAAAAGGAACTCGACAACAACCAAACAAAAACAAAAGAAGGGTATTACACTGTTGCCATCTCCATCCAACTGCCAGCTGATTTTATAGTTCTCGTCATTGCTGTGTTTTAGAGCTCATTACAGCGGTCTCAGTTAAGTCCAGCTCCTTTATAAAGGAGATTTCTCTCAAGCAGGAAGGTTTCTTATGTAAGTTCCTCTCCCATTGGTTCAGGATGCATGACCAGACATTGTGGTCTTGGCTTTTTGGGTTATAGCCTTTGTTAATGAGATCATTTTGGCCTCTGCGTAGAATGTGAACTTTTAAACCGATATTAGCATGAGTAACAGTCTGTTTCTAATGTGTGCATGATAACACTTTGCATTCATGTTTAATTTGTTAACATTTAGTGCATTTATTAGGTACAAACAATTTTACAGCATTTATTAATCTAGAGTATTGCTAATTTCTTAATATATAGTTGTTCATTTTTTTTTTCATTCGGATTTGAATTTATACAACTTCTAAATGTTAAAAATGGTTTAGTATGCATATAAATGAACATAAAACTAAGAAAATAAAAAACTAATAAAAAATAAGAAATGCTGTAAAAGTATTGTTTTTTGCTATTTTTTGTTGCATTAATATCAACATTAAAATCATATTGCAAAGTTTTACCATACTTCATATATTAATAAATTTAATTTAATTTTAGATTCATTTTCATTATATTTTTACCCTCTTAAATATATATTTTAAGTCCCCCAAAAGTTATTTATTATGTGCTTATTACCCGACTTATTACCTGTTGTATTCTAGACTGCTAAATTGTACAATTTCACTGTTGTTTTCTTATTACATAAGTAGCCATGTAATAAACAGGATAATGCCATCGGCCTGTCTATAGCTATGTTTCCATCCACCTATTTTTATGCACGTTTTGGAATATCGCATTAAAAAAACGCTCGATAGAAATGCAAAGATGTGCAGAGATTCTAAAAATGCCCATAAAAAATTACACGCACAACTGAGTTGGATAAACTTTTTATCAGATAAGAAAAACTGCACATATACTACAATGGAATCACATTTACCAAATAAATTCCACCATGCGCATCAAAAATGTCATGTGACTTTGCACGATGGGACGAGATAACTTGACTAACCAGCAGACCGATCTCATTGCACAGCATCTGAAATGTTGTTTTGGTCGTTCTGAAATCATATATTATTATATTAAGTGGCTTCTTCTACTCTTCTTAGTGATGTTTAGTTCCAGTTTATCAGGACATGACGACTCGTTAAAGACTCGTTTATTCGCAAATGTTTTATGCGATATTCCAATTTTGTGCATAAGTTAAAATTCAAATCTTTGGATGGAAACATAGCTATTATCACAAAATAAACGCCTTCAGGCAGGAGTGGGTCCTCAGTGTCCTGATCACCCTGCTATGCTTGATTCTGCTCTCAATTGTCCTGTTAATGATCTGAGCAGAGAGTTGGCCTGAGACATGAAAGGTAACATGAAATTCATGAATGACTGGTCGTGGTGCTTTGAATCACCCAAAGATATGGCCCCTTTCTTATTTTCGCAGAGATATGGCACATTCTTATTATGCCTATAATCCACCTCTGCTTTTGATTTACCGTCATGTCATAACAGTCTTTGGTGCAAGACGATTTTTGTCCACAAATGTTTCGCTGGACCTGCATGGACGTTAAAAAGCAAGATTAGGTTCTCATAAATTAGGAGACTCGGTATGGTTTATGGTTTAATTTCACATAAATCACGAGCTTATTTGCAAGAGTACCTTGATGTCTAATACTGAGGAACAAGGTCAAGCTACTGCTCTGAATGCTTTAAGTGAAATCAGACCATAGCGTGGACTGCTGATCTTGTGGTATAACTGTAAACGATCTGTGTCTGTCAGATGTGTCTAGCCAAGCTCTGTCCATTTGTCTGAACTCCCATAAAACATGGATATTTCCTAAATAAAAAGGTTGTTTGCTCAAATCTTATATATCCGCTGTAAATGGCCTGTCTGGTGTGGAGCACAAATCTCCAGAAGAGAAAGATTTTCGCAAATGCCCACATAAACCAACTTCTGTTTTTAATTAGTAAACAAATTCTGTTTTTGCTTTAAAACCAAATAGCTTATATAAAATGCAAGTGCAATATAACCAAAATTATGCAAAATAGTCTCACAATGTAAATTCATATTTGTTCTTAAACAACATCTTCATGGATTTTAAACTGTTATAAATGTCACATTGTTTTAAGCTTTTTATTACATTATTTGGATATAAAACCAGATGCCAATGTGTTACTTTTCAGCAGGTGTGGGATCTTAAATATATTTTAATGTTCTGAATGTGGTGGTAGAACATTAGACAACACTGATAACCAGATGTATTGTTCTAATCCTAGCCACGGTGGTCCAGTTTTACAGGATAGTGCACACTGTTTTATGCAGCAATTTTTCAGAATAAGTCAGTTTCATATACTCACAGACTTCTGGCTTTGAGATTAAAGTTAACTTGAACATTTACACCTCAGTGTTCTGTCAGGTGAAAGCTTGTATTGTTGCATCAACTGCAGAGATGTCAATTTGTGTTATTTTTCAGGCGGAATGATTCTTAACCCCTCCTACTTTGGCACCAAAGGACACAACAACACCATGATCCATGAGATGGGTCATATTTTGGGACTGTACCATGTGTTTAAGGGTGTGAGTGAACGCGAGTCATGTGATGACCCCTGTCAAGAGACCACTGCATCAATGGAGACGGGAGATCTGTGTGCGGATACAGCACCAGCACCAAAGTCTAAAGTTTGTCATGACCCTGATCCAGTCAATGACACGTGTGGCCTTACCCAATACAAAAACACACCTTACAACAACTACATGAGTTATACAGGTAGACATGATCAGTTTATGTCTTCTGTTTGCTCACCAAATGCAATCAGCTTTACTTTTAAAATGATTTTATTGCCACTTATTGCCAGAAGTCACACCTACATGTGTGTCGTGTAATGCACAACCATTCAGAAGTTTGGCATCATCAGTATGATTGTTTTTTATGTTTTTGAAATAATTCTTGTGTTCACCAAGGCTTTGATCAAAAAGACAATGTCACATTGTATAAAAAAATAAAATAAAAGTTTTCTATTTTAATATATCTTATAATGTAATGTATTCCTGTAATAAGAGCATTTATTTAAAACAGAAATCTATTTTTTGATCAATTTAATGCATCCTTACTGAATAAAAGTATATATAACTAGTTATATAAAGACTTTAACCTTTTTTTTCATTACAGATGATGACTGTACAAACCATTTCACACCCAATCAAGTAGCTAGGATGCACTGCTATATTGATTTGGTCTACAAAACCTGGGTCCACAGCAGAAAGCCCACCCCTGTTCCTCTTGCACCAGTGGTGATTGGTCAAGATGCAGATTACGTCACCATTCATTGGCTGATCCCAATCAGTGGGCCACTTGCCCATAGGTAAAGTAAGGAGCATACATATAACAGACAAAGAGGGAATACATGTTTCTCAATGGTTCATTAGTTAACATTAGTTAACAATATTAGTAAACATGAACTAAAAATGAACAGTACTTCTACAGCATTTATTAATCTTAGTTAATGTTAATTTCAGCATTTACTAATGCATTATTAAAATCATAAGTTGTGTTTGTGTAACATTAGTTAATGCACTGTGAACTAACATGAATAAACAATGAACAACTGTGTTTTTATTAACTAACATTAACAAAGATTAATAAATAGTGTAATAAATGCATTGTTCATTGTTTGTTTAATACATTAACTATTGTTAATAAATAACACATTATTGTAAAGTGTCACCATTTATTTTTGTAAAACAGATATGAACCATGCCATGTGAATAAATACTGGAGCTCATTTTCATGATTATGCTAACTAAAGTATGCTGATGTAGTTGTGTTGCAAATGTGCCTCTCTAACATGCAGTTTTGCAGTGCAAAAACCTGCACTTTATTCATTAACAATTGCAATGCAGATTAACCGGGTGTTAAATGTTCTTGAATACCACAGCAGGGTATTTAAATTAAGTTATTTCATTCTATTGTGAACACAAAGAAATGTGATTCCATTGCTATCCAAATCACAGCACAGGATGTGATGTATTTTGAGCTCCCCACTATATCACTTTTATGGTGCTCTTGTTTAAATGCTTTTTTTTGTGGTTTTGTAGGGAAGGTGACATGAACTGTCATCTCTGTGATGAGAATGGAGCGCTCCATCAGTACACCCATGAGGCCACTTCTCCTCACGCCTGTGATTCCACTGGATACTGGACACCAGAGGAAGCAGTCGGTCAGTACTCAGTCATTCTTTATTATAACATTAGTCACACAACTTTACTTCATACTTGTGCATGTGGAATAACACAATCCATAAAAAAGTCTCATTGCTGTTGCGCTGTATATCAGCACTGATGAAATCCTATACGGCCAATCAAATTAGAGGACCAGGACCAACTGCTGTATTATAGTTTTTGTGTCATGATCTTACAAAGATTCCCTTCCAGGAACTCAAGCTGCGTCGAAAATGCTAGGGGAACATCTTTAGCATGAATACATGTGTAATCTGTCCAATGGAAGGGCGAGACGTCCCGGACGGGTGACGTAATCGACCAGGAAGCATAAAAGCACTTGCGTTGGAACCGGCGTCAGCTTTTTGTCATTCAGCAACCGCTACTCTGTGTGTGTGTCTGTCGATCTGTGTTGTGAGTCTTATTTAGTGTTGTTTGTCCCTACACAATCACTTGAAATACGCTCCACAATGTGTGCAAGCACTTGGGCGAGAGCAGATCGCATTACAGGCTGTATGTTCCTCCCTGTAAACGTTACATCACTGCTGGGGATACACACAGTCTGTGTGTGGTCTGCTTGAGAGCAGAGCACGCAGAGTCAGTTCTGGAGGGAACTGACTACCCGCTTTATTGAGCATTTTTCACTGCGTCTGCTTGCTCTCGGAAGGCTCTCTTTGAGGAGTGAGCTTTCACTAGCGTTCCTCCCGGTGCCGGTCCCGCTTCTGCCGAAGAAAAAGAAAAAAAGGGGGAGCGGCGGCTGCGCTCGTGGGAATCGCACATGGATCAGGTGGAGGGAATGAAGATGGGCGAGCCCCTATCTTCTTCCTTTCCCATCAGATCCAGCGCCTGCTCTCTGGGATCGGAAGCCCACCCCGCGGTTCTTCCCCCCAGAGAAAGGGCTCGACGCTCTGCCTGTCTTCCTCAGAGGAGGTGGACGTGAAGGACGTCAATGAGCTTTGTAAAGCTGCAGTGTTTGCACAAGCATATTATGAATGACAACATCATTATATTCGCACCGTCAGCTCTAAGTAATGGGGCTGATTGTGCTTCTCCCCGCCGTACGATCTCGAGGTCCCACCGCTGCTGAAGCACGGCGGCGAGTGAGATCGCGGGGATCGCAACATGGATCTGGCGGACGGGTTGGAGACGGGTTTGCCCTATCTCCCCCTGCATTCCCCAGATCTAGCGCTCTCGCTCGGGGCTGGAAGCTAGCGGTGCGGTTTTTCCCCCTTTGACTGAGAGCTCGCTGTTGTAGCGTGCATTGCCAAGGCGACGCATGCATTACGTCATTCTCATTCATATCAGAAGCAATGCCCCAGTTGGAACAGACGCTCGCGAGCTATCTGTCCCTGGCGCAGAGTCGTCTCTGAAGGCTCCGACCTCGCCCACCAAGACGCTGCGCACAACTTCAGCATTGGTGGGAAAGGGGTACGAGGCTGCAGGTCAGGCTGGTGCATGTCTGCACACCATGGCGGTGTTACAGGCGTACCAAGCCAACATACTTGCTTAAAGAGCTAGATGAGGGATAGAAGCTCAAATCTACTATTTCTGAGCTCCGTAGAATCGCTGGCCTCTGTGGTTTACCCTATTTGACATGGAGACGCCCCGCTTGCGCCTTCTGGCCTGTTCGGCGATACCGTCAATTCTGTCGTTGACAGGTACCAGGAGGCCCGTATACAGGCGGCGGCGTTCCTGCAGTTCCTCCCTCGCCGATCTCTAGCTCTGGGGGTGATGGAGCAGCCCCCGCTGTGTGCCAGCTCCTCATACAGAGAGGCACAAAACAGAGCGTTCCTACTCACGCACCCCTGTGGTGGGGCCGAGGTGACACTCTGGGTCAGGGACCTCTAAGTCTAAGCCGGATCTGCGGACCGTACTTTAATCTAAGAGGTCCTCGGCCAAGAAGCCCTGACGAGCATGGCCCAGGGCTTACTAGGGCAGGCCCCTCTGGGGAAGAGCGGGGTACACCTCATTATACGGTGTCCGTCTCACCCCAGTGCCCTCGGGAGACCAGTCTGCCAACCCTGCCAGAGTTCCAGGGCGCAGCTGGCTCCAGCGAGCGCTTCTCTCAGTTACTTCCGCCCCAAAGTGTAGCGGAGCTGAGAAGCTCGCCACCCCTGCGGGGGTCTCTAGAGCTCCTGGTTCGGCCGTCTCCTGCCAGTCCTCCGCATCAGGGCACTGAGCTAGCAGCTCTGAGTACATCAGATGCCAGTCTCGAGAGACTGGTTCCCTTAGTAGACCATCTGGCAGCGTGGAAACTACTGCCAATGTGACTCAGCGGGTCCTGCGTACTGTAGAGAAAGGCTATCGTATTTAGTTTGGCGCTCTGCCGCTGCCTTTCAATGGGGTGGGCCCCCGAGCAGGCTCTGGTCATGGAACAGGAAATAGACACTCTCTTGAGGAAAGGGGCCATCGAAGTGGTCACTCCTCACGAAAGAGAGTCCGGGTTCTACAGCCGGTACTTCATAGTTCCCAAGAAGGATGGAGGGTTGCGTCCCATTTTACATCTGCATCAGTTGAACCGCTCAGTCAGCAGACTGAAGTTCAAGATGCTCAAAATTCAAACAGGTAAGTATCTCAGATCAAGTCCGAGGACTGGTTTGTCACGATTGATCTAAAGGATGCACACTTCCACGCCTCCATCCTTCCCACTCTCAGGAAATCCTTTTGAGGTTTGCTTTTGGGGGTAAAGCTTACCAGGTTCTTCCCTTTGGCCTTGAAACTCTCACCCCGCACTTTTACATCAACGATTGGTAGCTCAATTAGAGCAGCTGGCGATTCGACATCGAGATGTCGTTCTCGCGCACTTGAAAGAGCTGGGGTTGAGACTGAACGCCTAGAAAAGTGTGCTTTCTCCAGTACAGAGAACCACTTATCTAGGCGTGGTGTGGGATCCGACCACGATGCAGGCACGCATGTCCCCTGCTCGGTTTGAGTCGATCCTCATTTCAGTCAAGAGAGTGAGAGAAGGCCAGTCACTCACTGTCAAGCAGTTTCAAAAATGCTGGGTCTGATTGCAGCTGCGTCCAACATGATATCTATTGGCCTGCTGCACATGAGACCCCTACAGTGGTGGCTCAGAACCAAGGGGTTCTCCCAGAGGGGAAACCCACTTCGCATTCAAGGTCACGTGGCGATGCCTACATGCCTTAGACATGTGGAGACTTTCTTGGTTCTCGTCTCAGGGCCCGGTCCTGGTCGCCGCAATAATGCTAGCGACGGACGCATCCCTCACCGGTTGGGGAACGGTCATGAGTGGCCACCCTGCCCGCGGTCTGTGGAGTGGTCGCCATCTCACATGGCACATCAACTGCCTGGAGATGCTGGCCGTGCTTCGAGCACTCAAACACTTTCTCCCAGACCTAAGAGATCACCATGTGTTGGTTTGCACCGACAACACAACGGTGGTCTCTTACATCAACCACCAGGGAGGTCTGTGTTCACGCCCCTTGTACAAGCTGGCGCACCAGATCCTTGTGTGGTCCCAGGGCAGACTTCGCTCGCTGAGAGCCGTCTATATCCCTGGGTATCTCAATATGGGAGCAGACATCCTGTCGAGGCAGGGGCCGAGGCCTGGGGTCATCCAGCTCCACTGGGACTGGATGCTATGGTACAGACTTGGCCGAGGCTTCATCTGTACGCCTTTCCCCCGATCGCTCTGCTCCCGGGAGTTCTGGCGAGAGTGCGCCAGGACGAGGTTAGTCTACTACTGGTAGCACTGTTCTGGCCGGGCCGAATATGGTTATCGGACCTGATTTCTCTCCTCAACGGCTCTCCATGGGAGATACCTGTCAGGAGAGATCTCCTTTCACGGAGGGGGGGCATTATTGTCCACCCTCGCCCGAGCTCCCTCTACGAGGAAACTTGTCACTTCATGGTGCGGAAACTGCCACCTCGACCCAGTTAACTGCCCGATTGGTACAGTGCTAGAGTTCCTGCAGGCCCGTTTCTCCGCAGGGGTAACCCACTCCACCCTGAAGGTTTACGTGGCGGCTTTTCGGCCTACCGCATCCTTCTCGGTGGCCTCTCAATGGGTAGGCACCCCCTAGTACATGTTTCCACCAGAGGCTGAGACCTCCGGCCAGAGAGCTTATGCTATGTGGTGGATCAGGATGCCATTCCATAGCCTCGAGTCCTCTGCTCTCCCCCTTCTTGGGGATCAAGACTCACTTCTCAGAAGTTGGCCTTTGGGACGCAGGCGCGACCACTTTAGCCACTCGTGGCCCTTTTTCTCTCGCCCTCGCTGTGCTCCTGAGGGATACACACAGGGCAGGTACTTGGAAGTCTGGTGGCGTGGGCGTTTCGTTCCCCTAGCGTTTTCGACGCAGCTCGAGTTCCTGGAAGGGAATATCTCAGGTTACGTATGTAACCCTGGTTCCCTGAAGGGAACGAGACGCTGCGTCTCTAGGCCATACTTCCAGCATCCCTGCCGGCGGTTGCTTCATTCCTAGAAGCTGATGCCGGTTCCACCGCACATGCTTTTATGCTTCCTGGTCGATTATATCACCCGCCCGTGACGTCACACCCTTCCATTGGACAGATTACACATCTATTCAGAGCGTGGTCACGCTGAAGGCGTTCCCCTAGCGTTTTCGACACAGCGTCTCGTTCTCTTCAGGGAACCAGGGTTACATACGTAACCTGAGACGTCTTCCATATTCATATGTCATGAATTGTAAGATGGTGAGCTCATGACTGAATGCCATCTCTGACATAAATATTGTTGGACGTGTGCTTGATGCTCAACACACCACTGAAAATGTCACAAATGATCGTCAATGTAAAAAAACAATGCCTGGTCTTTGATTAATGAGGATAGAGAGAATTTAGCCCTGGCTTCTTTCTCCGAACTTGTGCATTCACATTCAGGTGGATCGCTCAGACTCATGCGGGCCAGGTGCGTGCAAGTCTGGAAATATTTAGGGAATAAATCATTAAATCATAATTGCCTGGATAAAGAACACACTTTTTGCCATCAATGAATAAAAAAGGCCCTTGGCTCAGCTTCAAGTTTATTGCGCCCCATCATAAAAAGCGATGTGTATCCTGTGCAGCTTTTCAACTTTATACCTCACGTAACAGATGTTGTTGATTACTCTAATCAGAAATCTCTTAGCATCTGGTCTGCCCACTCACTGACGTGTCACGGATAAGACTGTGCTTTGAAAAGTCCACCCAAAATGTGGAAATCCTCCCCTGGTATGCAGTCGTCTTCATAAAGCACAGTATCATGAGAGAGGTCAAACATAAAATCATCCAGCTAGGTGGTTGTGGAGAGTGATTTTTGGCCCGGAGTCTTGTTTTGAGAAACAGATTGATGAGAAATGAAGTCTTAAATCTGAAAAAAATAAAAAATAAATATATATATATATCTCTAAGAAAACAATATCTTTGCGATATTAATGATGAATGAGATTTAATACCATCGGTTCAGGTCTGTAATAAGTTACGGTAACCTATTGTTTTTGGTTTATTTTTAAAAACATGATAAAGTGCATGATGACTACCTAATGTGAATTATTTTGTCGGTCAGTTAATCATGCCAGAAAGACTTTAAGAGCAATATGACAACACTGTTTGTGCAGTGTGAAATAATGCTCACGGTAATACCACAATGAATCATTTGATAACTTTATAAACGCAGACCAATTTGATACCAACAAATCATACAGTACCTGGATCTCTTACATGTACCGTAGCCTTGGTATGTGCTATAAGGCAGCTTTTTGAGAAATAAGGCTCGATCCAGGGTTAGCAGAGACCTGGTTAAGGTTGCTGAAAGAAGGAAGGATGACACGCTCACAGATCTTGCCGCATTGCTTCTCCCGGCGGGAGCATTACACCACATCTGATACAGTCATTAATTCTACCCTGCGTGGAGGCCCTCGCTCTGTTTATCTGACCAATTGAGTTTTATGGTTTGCCTTGGCCTGCTCCTGTTTACCCTGTACACATCCACACATGTGAGGCCACGCTGGTTGCAAAGGAGCGCTCTGTGACTCAAGGCTGCTGTATGTCTATCTGTCTCTTTCGACCTGGAGTACAGTTTAATCTATTATTGTAAAACCTTAAAGGCAGAGAGTTCACATGGCTTGATATTAAGACTTGTGCTCTTTACATTAATACACAAGAGGAGGAGTTTATCACTTAAGCATGCATTATTTGGGCATAAAACTGTCTTACAAATTAATCCCCTTCAGTTCAGTTTAACTAGGCTGTATTAATTTCCTTACATGTAAAGGACAATTATTATAGAAAATTTATGATTACAGGGTTATTAAGGGACAAACAGTACTTTTTCCCTGGAATAATTAACAACACACTGCTTTTGGCTGCAGGCTGAGATTTATTTGGTACATAAACAAGCAAATCGGTATAAATAAGTTTATATCCTGACAGGATTATATCCTTTTATATCTAAATATTATACAGTATATACTGGTGATTTTACTAAATTTTTTCATTGTTCATAAAGTCTAACTTTTATTTACCTTTATATAAATGTGTTTATTTATAACAAGCTGATTTACACATCTCTTTAAAAGTTTGGGATCAGATCGATTTTGTTTAAGGGAAAATAAAACTTTTATTCAGCAAGGGTGCATTCAATTGATCAAAAGTGACAGTAAATATATCTATAATGTTACAAAATATTTATATTTCAAATAGATTCTGCTCTTTCAAACTTTCTATTCATTTCACTGTAAAAAAAAAAAAAACATACATACATATATATATATATATATATATATATACATATATATATATCAACTTAAAATAATGTGTTACCCCGCTGCCAATTTTTTTTGTCTAGTAAACTCAAAAAAGTTTAGACAACTTATTTTATTTGACTAAGCAAAAAATAGTAAGGCAACGGGGTAACAAATAATTTTAAGCTAGAACTTTTTTATTTATTTACAGTGAATCCAGAAAAAAAAAAACATTGAAGTTTTCACAAAAATTAAGCAGAACAACTGTTTTCAAACTTTGCCATTACAGGAATGAATTGATTTTTTTTTTTTTAAATTAAACTAAAAAAAGTTATTTTAAATTGTAATAGCATATCACAATATTTCAGTTTTTAATGTATTATTGATCAAATAAATGCTGCTTTATCGACTCTCAAACTTTTGAACTGTAAGTGTCTGGATTGCAGTGGTGGAGCGAAGCTGTACAGTCCTGTGCCAGATTGTAGTAGTCTGCTGCATCTTAACACTGAAATATAAACAACACAGGCGTTGATCATGTGTGCAATTAAATGTTGCTATCAGTGGGGGTAGTTGATTCTTAGTGAAGCCCCCTGATTAGTTAGCGAGAGTGCCACCCCAGGGCTCTCCTGGGATCACCTTTCCCTGTCTCACTCCTGTTCTTCAGGCCACCGCGGGCATTAGCTCTTTGTTAAATAAATTATTTTGTGAGCCCTGTCTGTCCCAATTAAGGCACCAATCTGTCTCCTTTGCCAAGTTGCACCTGGGTCTTATGGTCGATTGAGGTCTGTGGATATGTGCTTCACATCCATTGCCAAGACATGTGTTTTTTTCCCAGACACTCTCTTTTTCTGTTTTCTCTTTCACTTGGTTTCTCCGTCTTTGCCTCCCATCCTGTCTTTTTTCGAAAATTGTCATAACAAGGTTGAAGATTCAAGAGATTAAATGGTTGTTCATAATAAACTCAAAATGCTCAGTTCCAAAATCAAGTGAACTGCCTGCAGAGGCACCATTTTAAAGTGTGCACCCAATGCAAATGCTGTTATAAAAAGCTTTGCAAATTAATTATGCTGCTTTTATTTTAATTCTAATAAGGAATAATTGCATGCATCTTGCACAAAGAAGTTAATCCCAGAATGCATTTTGATGAATGCAATTTACATTTAATACACTTGATTTTTTTTTTTTTGCTTAATTACTTAACTGATTTTTTTGTATATTCTATCTTTGTTAATGCTTATTGGCCTACCTTATTGTTAGCTTAGGAACATGCTAACATCCATAGAGGTAGAATGCTCCCTGAGAAGAAGATAGGCAAAGAGGCAGCTCACAAAGATAGTGAGTGCAGTTATAAGTGCAATGTGCAAAGCAGCCCAATATTTTGTCAAGTTTTTGAATGCATTGCTATGGAAATGCCCGTTTTAGGGCTTATATGGCAATTTTATTGCAATAAATTATCTCATCCTTCCAGGTGTATGTTCCATTTGCCAAAAAGATTCTTAGCCTTTGATTGCGATTTACAGTATTCTCTTTTTGGCTTTGGATGAAGTTTACGTGCATTTTTGCAGGGGCCCCTGATGTGTACCAGCCATGTGAGCCCAGCATGCAAGCCTGGAGTCCTGAAGTTAACCTGTATGAGCCCAACATGACCACGCCGTGCCCCCAGATCGAGGGCTGTGTGTTGGAATTGCACTTCCTTCACCCGGTTATCCCTGACAGTTTGACCATGTGGATCACTTACACCTCAGCCAGTGAGTACTGCCTGAATAAATCAAACACCTGACATTATGGGAATATACACTACTGTTCAGAAGTGAGGGTTCAGTAAGATTTTTCTTTTTTTAGTTTTGTAAAGAAATGAATACTTGTATTAAGCAAGGGCACATTAAATTGATCAAAAGTGAGAAAGACTTTTACATTGTTATTTATGTTTCAGTTAAATGCTGTTCTTTTGAAATTTCTAATCACAGTTTCTACAAAAATATCAAGCACCACAACTGTTTTCAACATTTATTATAGTAATGAATGTTTCATGAGCACCATATAAGCATATTAAAATGATTTCTGAAGGATCATGTGACACTGAAGACTGGAGTAATGGCTTCTGACAATTCAGCTTTGCCATGACAGGAATAAATTGGATTTGAAAATATATTTAAAATAATTTAATTGTGATAATATTTCACAACATTACCATTTTTTTCTGTATTTTTGATCAAATAAATGCAGCCTTAGTAAACATAAAAAACTTCAAACACATTAAAAAATCTTACCAACACCAAACTTGTGAACGATAGTATATGAATATTTATATGAATGAATTCTTGTTTTTTTTTTCCACAGATCAAAAGGCAATTGCTAATATTGTGCTCATAACTGAGAATGGCGAGATGCTCCACACAGGTCCTCAGCATGCTTTCTGTGACATTCCTTTGACCCTCCATTTACATACTAGTAGGAAGGTCAAGGCCGTTAAAATCTCCACCTTTGATAAGAAGCTGGAGATCGATGCTGTTTTGCTGACCTCGCGGCCCCAAAATCCTCTTTGCTCTGGCTGCCATCCCCTTCTCTACAGAGTACTCAGAGAACCACCAATCAGAGAGGACCAGAGTCCCGTCATCGTCAAACAGCCCACATACACTGACAGGTAAGAATATGCGTCTTTGTATGATTAACAATAGCACTTTGTTTTGTACGCAGACACTTTGAAAGACTATATTTTAAAATATTTATTTGAAATTGGCGAGTCATTAGTAATACTGTCAAGCGTTTTCAAATAATAATTTCTCTGTCATATTTTTATTGTGTTTCTAGTTGATTTACAGCATTTCTGGGAGTATTATTTTAAGTGTGGCTTAAGTATAAATGCTGAGCATGTGTTTCTAAAACTGTCATCGAATTGTATCTTCGGCATATCACTATTCAAATATTGTGCAATGGTTTTGTTTAGAATAACAATATCATGGATTTGACGTTGTCATTTCATTAGCCATTAATTTTACAAGTATCAACGCATAGCCAATTTCTAGTTCAGTTCCTGTGACATTTTATTCTGCTTGTTCCAATACTATTCTGCTTGTTCCAATACAAATTCATCAACGGGCACTGGATTGTTGTTCAAGTGCTTGCAATAGGTCAACATGTCCAGAGATTAATAGTGTGGATCAGAGAATGTAACATATCCAGAAAAGTTCCTTCCACAAGTCCTGTAAGCTCAGAAAGATGGAAACTGTACTGGGAATTGAGCTATGTGGATAGGGAAAGGAAAGAAAGACAGATTGGATCTGTGAGAGAGGTAGAAAGAGAGAGAGACCCAGAGAGAGAGAGTGGTACAATGAAACCCTGGAATATAAACCAAATGTGACCGCTTTACCCGTAGAAACAGTAAACACCCGTGGCTGTTTGTAGCTGCTCTGAAATTGTTTCCAATCTCTTGCTGAAGGGAGTAGTGTGCTTGATGTAGTTAGTGTGCAGTAAGTGAGAGACCTGTCATTTGGCATGCACGGAGACAAATGCGTGACAACGAGTAGAGGATGAAAAAGGAGTGGGAATGAAGATGGTTTTGTGGGAAAGTAGGCTACAGTGCCACCGTGAGGTCTGCAGCAAAAACAAAGCACTTTCCATGAAATGGGTAATATAGCAAACAGCTAGTGAAAGGAGGTGCTTAACCTTCAGAAAATGTTGATCGTTAACCTTGGGAGGACCCATACTAAATATTATATGAGCTGTTTTATTTTCTATGCATTTTTTATGAGATTTGTGGATTTTGCCAACATTTAGGGGACAGTAATATTAAATCCCAATTCTGTATGATGTTTGTGTGATTTTGTTGTATTGAAAAAATAAAATAAAAAATAAAAATATATAAAATAAAATGAATAAATATTTATAATAATAATAATTATTATAATAAAGATCAAAATATTGTTTTGAAAGTTTGTGGTCAGTTTTTGAAAAGTCTGTTATGCTTACTAAGACTGCATTTATTTAATAAAAAATACAGTAAAAACAGATATTATTTAAAATTGTAATTCAAAGCAATTTTTTTGTTTATTATATATAATTGATTTCTGATTATTGGAAACTTTAAAAAGAACAACATACATACATAAATTATAATATGGATGGATATATATATAT
Organism: Barbus barbus; assembly: GCF_936440315.1. NCBI lineage: Eukaryota > Metazoa > Chordata > Actinopteri > Cypriniformes > Cyprinidae > Barbus > Barbus barbus. The sequence goes on from NC_136754.1 coordinate 11,251,878, forward strand.
ACATATATATATATATATATATATATATATATATATATATATGTGTGTGTGTGTGTGTGTGTGTGTGTGTATTATAGATAGATAGATAGATAGATAGATAGATAGACAGACAGACAGACAGACAGACAGACAGACAGACAGACAGACAGACAGACAGACAGATAGATAGATAGATAGATAGATAGATAGATAGATAGATAGATAGATAGATAGATAGATAGATAGATAGATAGATAGATAGATGATATGTATATAGATAGATGATATGTATATATACATATGTGTGTGTGTGTGTGTGTGTGTGTGTGTGTATGTGCATATCTATCCATCCATCCATCCATCCGTAGCCTATATAGATATGTATATATATATATATGTGTGTGTGTGTGTGTGTGTGTGTGTGCGTGTGTATATGCACACACACACATTCAGTGGGGTTTAGTTACTTAGGACCCAAATATTGGTTTGTTGTAATTGATAAACTTGAATTTTTTTTATCATTATTTCTAAGAGTAACTTTTGTAAAAGTGCTGAATCATAGAAATGCAATGCTGCATTATTTGTAATTTTGTTGCTGAACATAAGAATGGCTTATTAGATTAATTTACTTATATTTACTTATTATGCTGTAAAAATTGTCTAAATATTACTTTTTTGGATGATGTTTTTCATTGAATGCTTTAAATAGTTAGAGTCAAGAAGGTCAAAACCTCTGAGGTTACACAAGCCCAAATGTGTACAGACATTTGATGCGTTTAAGCTCAAGTGTGTTATGTTCTCCTTAGTCACCTAGATGAAGGTTTCATGGGACTAATGGCCATTCTAGTGTACAGCCGCCACATAAAATATGTTATACCTCACCAGAGGTGGTCTTGTGCTGTAGGTCACTGCCTTTCTCTATAACTGACTGTGCTACGAAGAAAGAAAGAAATATGACTTTATCTTATCACTTGCACAGAATCCTTCATTGGATCTCCCTTTGCGACCTCAGAACAATAGCAAAAGTAGTCTCTCTCCCCTTCCCTGTCCCTGAAAGCAATCCATAATTAATAAGGGCAATTTGTTGAGTAATAAGACCCGCTGGAGAAAGTAGATGATGCTCAGTTAGCTAGGCATCCTCTTACCCCAGCCGGAAAACGACTGAAATCAAACAAGCCTTGGCAATCATGGCTAGACTCTTTTTATAGGGTCATTCAGTCAGATCAGATCGATACCCCCGAGGTACTTTTCAGCGGGACATGCAGTGATACCCTCAACATTAAAAGGTCATTTCCATTTTTAACAAGGTTAGATTTGAGTTCACCCTGAGATATAGCTTAGATCAAGTATTTCTGCAGCATATTTCAGGTTCATATTGTGCATTTGAGCTGTTGTGCTGAATATCATCACATCTGTGATTCCTCGGTATGGTTTATGATCACTTTTAAAGGAATATAGTTCACCCCAAAAGGAAAACTTGCTGAAAATGTACTCATCCTGAGACCATCCAGGACTGCGTTTCCCAAAAGCATCGTAAGCCTAAATTGATCGTAGCTCTATTGGTTTCAATTGGTCTACGATGTACTTATGCTTACAATGCTTTTGGGAAATGCAGCCCAGGAAGATCGGAACAGATTTGAATAAATTTAGCATTACACTACTCACTCACCAATGGATGCACTGCAGTGAATGGGTGCCGTCAGAATGAGAGTCCAAACAGCTGATAAAAACATCACAATAATCTATAACCTACTCTAATCTAGTCCTGTGAAGTGAAAAACTGCATGTTTGTAAAATCCATCAAGACGTTTTTAACTTCAAACTGTTGATTCCTCTATACAAAATATTTCTTTCTCAACTATATTGACACAGTTAAAATAATTGTATACAGTATGCCTGATTACAGTTTGAAAAATATAACTTTATTACTAAATATAGTATAAATTGACTACACTTTATTTGTTTGTCTGTTCATTTACGTACAGTGGTGGCCAAAATAATTAGAACACGAGTATTTTCACCAGTTAAAAAGAGGTTTCAAGTCAGTTATTTCTATCTTTTGCTGTAGTTTGTCAGTGGGAAATATCAGTTTACATTTGCAAACATTCATTTTGCCATTAATTGTAGTAATCTAGTGATATTTTTGTTTGCACAAGGGGTCTCAAACCATTTTTAGCTTGTGAAAATACAAGTGTTCTAATAATTTTAGCCACCACTCTATGTATTTACAGTGGTGTGAAAAAGTGTTGCCCCCCTTCCTGATTTTTTATTTTATTGCATGTTTGTCACACTTTAATGTTTCAGATCATCAAACAAATTTATATATTAATCTAAGATAACACAAGTAAACACAACATGCAGTTTTTAAATGAAGGTTCTAACATCTAAAGAACTGCAGGCCTCACTTGCCTCAGTTAAGGTCAGTGTTCATGACTCCACCATAAGAAAGAGACTGGGCAAAAATGGCCTACATGGCAGAGTTCCAAGACGAAAACCGCTGCTGAGCAAAAAGAACTTAAAGGCTCGTCTCAGTTTTGCCAGAAAACATCTTGATGATCCCCAAGACTTTTGGGAAAATAGTCTGTGGACTGACGAGACAAAAGTTGAACTTTTTGGAAGGTGTGTGTCCCATTACATCTGGCGTAAAAGTAACACAGCATTTCAGAAAAAGAACATCGTACCAAAAGTAAAATATGGTGGTGGTAGTGTGATGGTCTGGGGCTGTTTTGCTGCTTCAGGACCTGTAAGACTTGCTGTGATAAATGGAACCATGAATTCAGCTGTCTACCAAAAAATCCTGAAGGACAATGTCCGGCCATCTGTTCGTGACCTCAAGCTTGAAGCGAACTTGGGTTCTGCAGCAGGACAATGATTCAAAACACACCAGCAAATGTACCTCTGAATGGCTGAAGAAAAACAAAATGAAGACTTTGGAGTGGCCTAGTCAAAGTCCTGACCTGAATCCTATTGAGATGCTGTGGCATGACCTTTAAAAGGCGGTTCATGCTCGAAAACCCTCCAATGTGGCTGAATTACAACAATTCTGCCAAGATGAGCGGGCCAAAATTCCTCCACAGCGCTGTAACAGACTCATTGCAAGTTATCGCAAACGCTTGATTGCAGTTGTTGCTGCTAAGGGTAGCCCAACCAGTTATTAGGTTTAGGGGGCAAGCACTTTTTCACACAGGGCCATGTGGGTTTGGATTTTGTTTTCCCTTCATAATAAAAAACTTCATTCAAAAACTGCATGTTGTGTTTACTTGTGTTATCTTTGATTAATATTTAAATTTGTTTGATGATCTGAAACATTAAAATGTGACAAACATGCAAAAAAATAAAAAATCAGGAAGGGGGCCAACACTTTTTCACACCACTGTATATTGTATGAAATTGTTTTTAAGATTTCAATAAACATGAAGTTTATATTGAGTAACTTTAAATATTACAAATATTTTAGATGCAATATTTCAAGTTACTTTGATTTTAGTGCTTCAACAAAGATAGTTTCAAACAAAGCCACAGCAGAACCATTGCATCACCCAGCCACACACAGTAGTGGTGTTTTGTTCCTGAATGATTAGAGTTTTTGAACAGTGTTTAAACAAATTGTTTGAGGGAATAATCCAGTAACTCACCCATAAAGACGGTCACATTTCACTCCTGGATGAGTCATTGTTTTTGAAGAAAATGGTTGAATGAACGATTCGATTACTAACCTGCAGAAAGAGTCACCAAAAATCCCAACCTCTATTCATTCATTCATTCATTCATTCATTCATTCATTCATTCATCCATTCATATTAAATTCGGAATGCTCTCACTGCTTGCTTTTTGCTCAACTATGTAGATTTGGTCCTAAATGTGTTTGTGTGCTTAGTGATGTGCAGAAGGACGTTCAGTACCTGTACAGGATCCAGGTGGAATCAGACGGTTTGTTCAGTGAACTTTCCCCAGGCCTGGTTTACACTCATGGAGAACATTTCTGTGGTGATGGCACACTACAGGGGTCAGTATAAACTTATAGGGTCTGTCAGAGGCTTTGCATGTTATGTGCTTTAGTAATTTTTAAACAATGTTTCATATTTTTGAGTATTTGTTTGAGTCTTTTGTGTTTTGAAGCATAACCAAAGACCTTCCACATATTTCATAACTGTAACCCTTGGCATCGCTCTCTCTCCCCCACAGGACTGAGGATTGTGATGACGGGAATCTCTTAGATGGAGACGGCTGCTCAAAAAAATGCCAATTTGAACCAGGTTTCAAGTGTCATGGTGAGTCACACTCAAAAAAACAAATACTCTCACTGCCCACTGAGAACTCTAGCCCTCAGACTGTAAACACCACAACAGAAGTGCCAGAAAACTTCCTTACAGGACAATAAACCTTGGTAATAATCATAACCAGCTCTCAAAACAAAACAAAGCAAACCAAAACAATATAATATTGTTGTCTCCTGTAGATTCAGATTCCTCTGCTACTGTTTTTCTCTCATAGTGATATTGACGGGAATGTTGAGGTTGTCTTATTCAAAAATGTTCCAAAAATGCAAAAGCCCCTAATAATTACTGTACCTGAAGTATTCCTTTTGAAACTCAGCATTATGAATAAAATGCAACAGACAGTGACAATTTCCTCAATCCATTCTCATAATACTAGATGATTATAAGAAAATATAAGAATGAATGAACATAATGAATATATAATTTATATTTTCATTATGTTGCAAAATATTAAGTTTATTTCTCTCATTAGTCATTTTTAACATTATTGTGTCTTTTACACTAAATGCTGTTTTACATTTAAATGCAGTTGTTTTTATATTTCCATTCATCAAACAATTGCAACTTTTTCTATCGTTTCCACAAAAATATTAAACAGCACAACTGTTTTCAACATAGATAATAATAATAAATATTTACTTAGCAGAAGATCAGCATATTAGAATGATTTCAGAGGGATCATGTGACATTGAAGAATGGAGTAATGGCTGCTGAAAATTCAGCTTTGCCTTCACAGGAATAAATTATTACATTTTAATATTTGTTAAGAAATCATTTGTAGGTACGTGAGATGAAAGTACAATATAAACTAGAAAAAGTTTATATAAGGTCTGAGGAAGGTCAATTGACCGAAACTTTGCTAATAAAAATATTTATGTGATGATGCAATTTTTAAATATTATGCAAGATTTGTATATATATTTTTTTCATTTCTTAAAATACAAACCGTTTTTATTAAATTAATATTATTGAATTATTATATTACATTCTATTACATTAATATAATTACATATATTATTAAAGTATAATAAGATTTTACAGTATTACCGTTTTTACTGTATTTTTGTAAATACATCTTTGGTGAGCATGAGAGACCCCTTTCAAAAATATTAAAATCTTACAGACCCCAATCTTTTGATCTCAGCATGTAAATAATTATTTTCTGGAGTAACTTACACATTGTTATTTTTTAGTCCTAACTCTGTTAGAATGCAATAAATTCTGCTTACTCTAAAAGTCCAGTATACTGACAGTCAAAATAATAGTGTAATTGTGAGTTGTGGATCACCAGATCTTACTGTTGCTTTTTTTTTTTTTCTAGGCTGACCAGAAAAAAATAAAAATAAAATCCTCATTATGAATAATGAGTAATTTCCTTGACAGCAAAGTCTGTGATATCTGACAATCTGGTCTGAATATTTGCGCAATACATATGCATTCAAAGATTCAATCCAGATTGCAAAGTATCCAGTCCAAACTGTGGATTTCAGGTCATTTACTGTAACACAGCCGGTGGTATTTCATATAATCAAGATCATCTTATTCAATATTGTCAAAGTTTTATGTCATCACACTATTGGAAATGGTCCAAAGTGTTGCACATACAGTGTTTCGTAAGCTTCTTAACAATCGAAACACTCTAACTGTACACCATTATTACATAATGCACCTGAGTGAGAGTAAACGCAGTACAGGAAGAAAAAAAGGAAAATACTTCACCAATTAAGTCAATGCTGTTTTCGTGACTGAAAGCGCTACATTTTCTGTGAGCGTGAAGCATGAGAAGCCTCTAATTCAAACATGACCATAGACGAAGCAGTGACTGACTCACATGCCTCGAACTTCCCAATGTTTTCATAGTAGCTTGTAACCGCATTTTTGTGGATTTAGGGCATTCGGGAATGGCTTTTTTGCGATATTTACTCTAAAGCCACATTAGGAGCTCTCATATATTATCTCCACAAGCGTATTTGGGGAGCAAAGATCAACAAAGCTTAGGAGTAAAGCCTTGGGCATTGGCATGTGGGTTAGGTTAGCTGTTCTGCAGCAGAAACGGCCAATCAAATGCTTTTGTTTTTCATTTGTTGTTAGAACACTTTTGAGCACCTCGCCTTTGATAAGCTGTTCCCGCCGATTACCTTTCAGCATTCTCAGACAAGAGCTCATGCAAGACTCTGATGTCATTCACACGTGTCCCTCTCTAACAAATTCGCTTTAATGGTATGCTAATTCCCCTTTTAGCCCCACGTGCACTTCTGCAATAACTCATTCATACGCCATGACATCATCCACATATTTGCATGATCGTTTATTTAATCGTCCCTGTGGAATCACGCTCCTTTTTATTTTCAATTCACACATAAGTGAAGCTGAGTCTCACTGACTTACTATGAAAACACAATTAGATCTTGACAGTGGAGTCATTATTTGTTACTTCTGATGAGTTTGTGCTCACTCTCTCTTGCTTTTTCCGTCTCTCTCAGGTCGGCCGAGCCTGTGCTATGTTTATGAAGGGGACGGAGTGTGTGAGGAGTTTGAAAGACGTTCCAGCATCCAGGACTGTGGCTTTTTCACTCCTCAGGGCTTCACTGATCAGTGGGCGTCCACCGCCTCGGGCTCGCATCAGGACGAGAGCTGCCCTGCCTCAAAGGTCACCGGGGAGCCTGTGCTCACTCAGGTACACCAACTGTTTAGAATTCATTAGCCATTATGAACCATTTATTTGCCTCTCTAATGAACATGAATGAGCCACTGAAACGCATATTTTAAATATCCTTTTCTTTTTATATCCTCACCAGATGTGCAAGTCGCAGTATTTTGACATTAATGAAGTAGTGGCTCATGATGCCTGGAGCCCCTGTACTGCCCATCTGAACGGTTACTTTACTCAGGATCAGCCTATCTGGCTAAAGGTACACACACACTTGCTTAGTGAACAAACACTGAGTGTAAAGACTTTGAATTTGACAGATTATTCAGTCTATATTGATAGAAGGCCATTTGATAGAAGGATTAGCTTCCCTCTTTGCTGACCGCCTTCTCAATGAATAATGCACATTTTGTGTTTCCAAATATGCTTGAGTAAATTTGAATAATGTTTAGTAAAATAAAGGAAAATTTATAGAATTAAATTTGAGCAGTTTTATGTTCACTACTGTTTAAGTTTGTTTTCAAGTACTGTTTAAATTTTATTTATTTATTTATTAAAGAAATGAATACTTTTATTGAGCAAGGATGCATTAAATGAATGAAAAGTGACAGTAAATTATTTTATGATGTTACAAAAGATTTCTATTTCAAATAATGCTGTTCTTTTGAACTTTCTATTCATCAAAGAAAGTAATTTCCACTTAAAAATTAAGCAGCACCACTGTTTTCAACATAGCTAAAATAAAGAACTGTTTCTTGAGCACCGAATCAGCATATTAGAATGATTTCTGAAGGATAATAAAGACAACATTTTAAATTGTAATATTTCACACGTTTTTGATCAAATAAATGCAGGATTGATGAGCATAACAGACTTCTTTCACAAATCCCCCCCCCCCAAAAAAAATAAAATAAATAAATACATAAATCTGGCCACACTTTATTTTAAGGTCCAATTCTCGCTATTAACAAACTATTAACTACATTTTTGCCTCAATAAGCTTCTAATTTGCTGCTTATTAATAGTTAGCAAGGTAGTTGTTAAGTTTAGTTATTGGGTAGGATTAAGGATGTAAAATGTGCTCATGCAGAATATGTACTTTATAACTACTAATAAACAGCCAGTATGTTAATAATAGGCTTGCTTATAAGTAACTTGTTAATAGAGAGAATTGGTCCCTATAAAGTGTTAACAAAAATTTTACCAACCCCAAATTTTTAACGATAATGTATGTTCAGATTTATTCTATATTTATGGCACATACATGCCATCCATACCCACTCACACGGTTTATAAATTATGTTAGCTAAGGAGCCATATATTAATTACTAATAATACTGATACTTTGTTTTTGCAGGTAGGATTTGAGCGACCTGGTGTAGCAGCCTCTGTTATTATCTACCTTGCCTATGATGGTAGTTGGTCTTGCGAAAATTGCAGGAAAACAGTGACCATTGAACTGTGTGACACTACCGGAAAAAAACACAATATTGGTAACACATAATGTCCTTAATTTGATTGTGAAAGATTGTAAATTTTGTATTTTTATGTGACTTCGTTGTGTGTGCTTGTCCACAGGTTCGTACGAGCTGTCATGTCAGTATAACCCCCTAGTGGTGAATGTGACTCATAACCTGAGTGTGCCCTTCTACCAGACTTCAGCAGTGCAGCTCAACTTCTCCTCTTCTCAAGTGGCGGTGTTGGCAGTTGCATTGCGTACATCTTGTCACTTCAGCGCCTTTGCCCTGACCGGGTGCGCTGAGGGTGGGGTCTCCCACGACTTACAAGCACGCACACACACACACACACACACACACACATATATGTATATATATATATATATATACTGTATAAACACAAGTTAGGGATCTGTGCTATTTTTTAATGTTTTTGAATGGAGTCTCTTATGCTCACCAAAGCTGCATGTGTTTGATCAAAAATACAGTGAAACACATTTTTTTATGTAATTTATTCCTGTGATGGTAAAGCTGAATTTTCAGCATGATTTTGTGCTCAAAAAACATTTGTGCTGCTTAAAAGATTAAGATTCTTTTATAAATAGAAAGTTCAAAAGAGCAATTACTTGAAAAATAAATCTTTTGTAACATTATGAATGCCTTTACTCTCACTTTTAATCAATTGTATGTGTTCTAGCTGAATAAAAATATTATTTCTTTAAAATAAAAATAAAAATTACTCATCCCAAACTTTTGAATGGTATAAAAGATAAATACATCATATACTTACACAGAGTAGCAGATACAAATACAAATAATTCCATCATGTTTGCTGGTGGACATGATGTCTGTCAATGTCAACAAATAATAATTAACTCGATGTGTTTTTCTCACTCAGATGTGTGCGTAGGCTGTGCGGTACTGAGTCATGCAGTCCTCTAAACATCGAACACACGTCAGTCAGCTGTACTCCAGTCTTATTCCCCAAACACTGCTCCGTTTCTTGTCATCGTGGCTATACGCTCACCGTTCTCCATGGCCAGGGCCTTCCTTCTCATCAAGTGCGTAAAAGTATTGTTAACAGCCTGTTTCTCTCTCTCTGCAATAATAATAAGAGAAAAAAAATCACATCTCATTGATATCTAGTTTCTGCTAAAAAGCAGTGAGATTATATGAGAACAAATTACTTTTTATGAAGATTTTTTAGTTTTTCTGAGAAGAGATCTCAACAATGACTGTGTTCAGATTCTGCTAATAATTGAATTAGTCATTTTCCAGTTAGTGCTTCAGCTAAACATGTTTACATGATTAAAAAAATGTGATTAATGCCAGTCGTTTTATTCAGATTTCTAGGAATATTGGCTAAATCCGGTCATGTAAACACCTTATTCAGGAAGTCCAGCGGAACTGGAGGCCCATTTATACAGCATGCGCGCATGCCCAAACAAAGATAATTTAGGGTGATATTAGATATACACAGTGTTTATTCAATAGTTAGACTTTTCGCAACTGTTTTGGAGCAAGAAGCATTTTGCAAACATAAAAAGAAAGGCCTACTTTTGTAAGGCTTGTGACGTTCATTTTCCAAATCACATTCCTGTTTGTTATTGTGAAAGAGTTGATTAAATTATTGTGGAGAATTACTAAAATGCAGTGTAAGGACAAGAGCATCTACAGTAATTCTAGAAGACAAGAACAGGAACCCACATGTCTTAGTTTATTCAGATTTTGCAAAATACCAGCATATTCCAGTAACTGTGGAGAACATAAAAGCTTAAAATCATGTTCGCATGTTCAGTGTCTCAAATTGTGTTCACATTTACCAAAATACAAAAGTCTGTGAATTCAAACATTTCTCAGTAAATTATCTAAGATATCTAATTATCTAAAGATATTCACATTGATTTTATAACTCAATGAAACAGCGTCTTATTTGTGTCAAGTGAAATACTGTCATGATGTCTAATGAGCCTAATGAAACTGACTTTATAAGTGGTTGTCTTTCTGTTTGTTTTGTCCTCTCCTCTCCTCAGACGGAAGCAGAGCTGATTTGTGTGCATGGAGTGTGGGACCGTGTGGTGAGCTGTCAGCCAGTGGACTGTGGCCCACCTCCTCAGTCTCACGTCTACTTTGCCTCCTTCTCGTGCCCCTGGGGCACCACATTCGGCAAGCAGTGCACCTTTTCCTGTAACGCCCCGGCGATCCTGCAAGGTGAGGACGGGAACTGGGCTACCGCGTGAGACCTGAGGGTTTCTGGATTCCTCAGTACATGTGTCTGTTTCTGTGAGACTTTGGGCTTCCTTTCTAAAATAACAAGACTTTAAGTCAATAACTGTATATTTGTGGGTGATATGAATCCTTTTTGTGTGTTTGCCCATGTACTCTGGAAAAAATCCAACAAATAATTGTGCTTTTTGGCATTCCTGAGGTCATTTGATTCAGAACTGCTAGTTGCGCCAGCACTAACAGACATATAAATATTACTGCAAACAAATAATATGTATTATCATAAAATAATTCAATAATTGTACTGCAATTTTATTTAATGATAGTCTAAAACCATAAAAACGATTTTGTTACTTGAAACAAAATAAACTTTAACTGAAATAAAATATACAAAAAAACACTTATTTTATTTTAGCTATTTTTCAAGGCTAGTTATCATTTCTATTTAGTGCGTACATTTTGTAATTTATGCACTAAATAACTAAAACTAAAACTGAAATGAAAATAAAAAATAAAAAAAATTTCCTGTGCAACATATTTACTTTAAAACTTTAACTAATATTAAAAATAAAAACAAATTCACATTATTAATAAAACAATAAAAGTATCTCAATAATACGAAAACAACTGATAATAATGAAATTATTATTATTATTATTAATCAGTTGTTGTTGTTGTTGTTTAAATATGAAATTGATTTAATTTTAAATTATTTTATTATCTTATGTGATGTATTTAGTATGTCATGGACAGTCAGACAAAAAGTCTGGCAAAAAGATAAACACTGCATGGATATCACTATTATATTGCATGATTATATTATATTATATTATAAAACATAAAATACTTTATTGATTTGTTTGCTGTCACCGCTGTTATGGTTTGTGGTGAGGGTTTTCTGCTTTTTGAGGCAAATAGTGATTTAAAGCTGGACATGACACAAACAATGAGAAACCACAATGATAGTCAAAGTGCAGTTGTTTAGAGAACTCCAATCAATCTTTTTTTTTTTTTTTTTACAGTGCTAAGCTACGCATTTGGATTTTTGTATGTATGTGTGCTTACATTCAGTATATAGTCATTTGTGTGTCAGTGTTGTTCTTGCACTCATTCAGGAACTGTGCGTCGGTCTGGCCGTGGTCCCAGTCCTCTTTCCTGGCTGTGTAAATAGAAAAGTAGTCCTCAGCTGCAGGAGAACAGCACACAGGTGGAGATAGGAAACAAGCAAGTAGGCAAAAACAACAGTGCGTTTCATCCCATACTACTGAAGCCCCCAGACAACCCCTCATTTCAGACAGCGTAGAGCAGGCTGGCACTTATCCTTCTTGCCTCTGGATAACTAAGGCAAGGTGGCTCAGGGGTCGAGGGCACTCCTCACTCTCTCGCTATTTGTTTTAAATGCAGGCTTTTGATGGATCGGTCCAAATTTGTTCTTTTGGCAGGGAGCGGTGCAGTCTGTGGTCAGTGGCTTCACTGGAAGGTCCAGGACATTGCATCACTGAGTAGCTATGCTTATTGGTCTAGATGGCAAGGTTCTTGTACTCTAGTGTGTTAAAGTGATGGGCTGTAGTGTTCCTTTGGGAGTTTTTAAAATGTATTCATGACTTGACATTAATTGGAGCACACAAAAATAATACAGTGATTTATGCACTTAGTGAGAGACTTTTTTTTTCCTTTTTTTTTTTTGAAGTGGCGCAAGCTGCTTTTCATGCATGTTGGAAAAATGCAGTTTGCAGCCATTTTTGGTATAGCTAAATTTAAGCACAGCTACAAAGTAGGCAGACACCTTAAAGCTTAAAGGAATCATTATATTTTATTGACCAATAAAATTGCTTTAGAACTTGAACAAAATCTAATTAAATATGTTACTATAATAGTACAACGAGAGAGTCCTATATCACATGGCGCCTCTGCACCATGTGCTCTATTTTATAAAGTGAGATTTTATGAAACCCACTGTAATACTTCTCTTATTAGTTAATAGAAACTGATATATATATAACATTAAATATATATGACTTAATATGACTTTTAAAACATATTATATTACTGTAATTAATGTTTTGCATATTACTGTAAAACATTTATTCCTGTGCAAAGGTATTATTTCCAAACTAGTATATGTTGTGACACATATTTTTTTGTCATATTTATTAATTTATTATAAATTATGATGCTTTTCATTCACAAAATTACTTGAATACTGCTCTTCTTCTTTGAACATGTTTTTAACCTCTGTATTAAAATTAATTTGTAATTAATATTAAAAATGTAATTTTTAATGTAATTAAATTAATGTTTTAATGTAATTAATTTAACATAAAGAGTATCAGGGTAAAATAAAACATCCTTATTGATAATAAAGAATGAATGAATTAATAAATATATAAATAAATAAAAAACTTGAATAAAAGAATGATTGACAATATATATTTTTTTCTTTTTATGTCTAAAAATATTTTATCAAAACTACTTCACTGCTTATTGTTTGAATTCATGCTAAAAGTCATAGATGCGATCAACATGGTAGCTGGTTAAAAAAAAAAAAAAACCTTATCCTTATCTTGAAAAAATATATTTAAATACTTTTCTTCCTGAAAATAATGATTAAGATCACTCAGAAATAGTAGAACTGACTGCCCTCTTGCCTTCTTCTGAATAGCCCTTAAAGGATTAGTTCACTTTTAAAAAAACTTTTGCTGATAATTTACTCACCCCCATGTCATCCAAGATGTCCATGTCTTTCTTTCTTCAGTCGAAAAGAAATTAAGGTTTTTGATGAAAACATTTCTCCATAAAATGGACTTCATTGGGACCCAAACGGTTCAAGGTCCAAATGACAGTTTCAGTGCAGCTTCAAAGGGCTTTAAACGATACCAGACGATGAATAAGGTCACGGTTGAGGTAGGCGGAAGTACCGAGTCAGTAGGCTTTTTAATATTAAAACACCCAGGATACGCACACGAAATGGGCATTTTAAACGATAAACTGACACAAAGACATTTTAATATGTGTATATGGTCCTCCTTCCGCACATTTGTAAACACTGACTCGGTACTTCCGCCTAAGTCAACCGTGACCTTTTCCACGTAATTGCGTATTACGTGACATCACGAACGCGCATCACAGAACAGAGCAAGGCGAGCATTTGTGCTTATAAAACTTAAACTTTTTTATTTATTTTTGAAATGACCGATCGTTTCGCTAGATAAGACCCTTATTCATCGTCTGGTATCGTTTAAAGCCCTTTGAAGCTGCACTGAAACTGTCATTTGGACCTTGAACTGTTTGGGTCCCAATGAAGTCCATTATATTGAGAAATGTTTTCATCAAAAACCTTAATTTCTTTTCGACTGAAGAAAGAAAGACATGGACATCTTGGATGACATGGGGGTGAGTAAATTATCAGCAAAAGTTTTTTTTAAAAGTGAACTAATCCTTTAACTACTTATACTGACAGAATTTTTGTTCCATTTGGATGCAGTTTTCTTATCAGGATCTGTTTTTCAGGTGAAAGTGACACATTGGTTTGTCTTGAGGATGGACTATGGTCATATCCAGAGGCTTACTGCAAGATTGAGTGTCCGGATCCACCTTCTGTACCCAATGCCACGCTGCTAGTTCCTCAGTGTCATGGAGGCGGGCATGATGTGGGCACTGTGTGCCGCTACAAATGCAACCCGGGATATTACGTCACTGGCACGCTCAACAAGAAGCCAAGAAAGTAAGTTGCAGTCTGTATGGTTTGAACTGATTTCTAGGCATAGGTTACTGTGTTGACAAATTTTGAAGGTAAAATATCTGTTTCCAGCATCTAGGTTGCTCACATGGTTCTAATAAGATCAAAATCTTACTCCATGTGTTTCCAAATATCTTTCAGCAATGGAGTCAGCAGTGAACTTTGATGAATGGTTTGATGGTGTGTTGTTTTGGTATTCCATCCAATCAAGCTATAGCATATTTTAGCACATCTGAGGGGACTAGCGTTTGCACCTGCCTCGTCTTTATGAGTTATTAAAATGGCTGGTAAAATACCTCAGTGTCTTTTAACAGCTTTTAATTGGGCATTAATACCAGAAGTGATAGCCAGCGTGTCTCATAAAGCCATTTAAATGATCCTGTTTATTAAGACCATTGGCATGTTTGTTCTAAAAGGCATTTCATAATGAAGGTTCAGCAAATGGTTTATGACGATCTAAAGAAAGGTGTTATGCTATTATCGAGGTAGTTTTAGCCTGTGCTTCCGTATGATCTTTCTCAATGAACACTACACCCCAATTTATTTCCTCAGGATTTATTGGCTATTTGGTCGTACCAGATGGTTTGTGACATGGCTTAGATGTGAATAAATCCCCTGTGGCTGGAGGAGAATGTCATTCAAGAAACATAGTAATTGCTGCATTCATGTTGTTCAAAAATTCAGACCAGGAGCAGATTGAGAACCTACAATTACATTTCAGCACGTGTGTAATGTAACAAAACCTATCGAGACAGCTTTTTTGTACATTTCTCTAATTGTATACAACAAAAGTATGATACCTTGTAAGGCCATTATTGTTTAATTATGTTTTTATTCCATTATTAAAAGCATTAAAACTACAGAGTTCAATATATTTAAAAAGGCATTGTTATCTTAACAACATGCCAGCATCACAAGTAGTTAGGATAGGATGGTCTTTATAGAGACAGACAGCCATGTACACTGTACATGTGAAGTTACTAAGATTTTTTTTATTGATTGATTTTTAATTAATGTTTTAATTCAGCATGGATGCAATAAGTACATTAAAAAAGACAAATACATTTTATGGAAGCTTAAAAGGTAATTGTTTTTCTCAAAATTCCTTAAAATTCTGAGGGAAAAAAAACAGAATTATGAGATTTTTTTTTCTCTCAATCCTGAGTTTACATCTTGCGATTCTGAGTTTGCATTTTACGCTTCAATTTTTTGTTTCTACCACAGAATAAAAAATAAAAATGATAATTGTGAATATTTTGTCTCACATAACTTAATCTTTTTTTCACAATTCCTAGTTTATATCTCGCGAATTTGCCATTTTTTTCTCAGAACTGTGAAAAAAATCTCTTATCCCATAACGGAAGCAAGTTTCCATAGTTCTTTTGAATTTTCTATTTAAAGGGGTCATATGACGTTGCTAAAAAAGTATTTGGGTAATGCAATGTGTTTTTGCAGTTTAAGGTTAAAAAAAACATTATTTTCCACATACTGTACATTATTGTTGCTCCTCTATGCCCCGCCTTTCAGAAATGTGCCGATTTTTACAAAGCTCTTCGTTCTGATAAGCGAGTTATACTCTGATTGGCCGGCTATCCAGTGCATTGTGACTAGGGATGGGTACCAAAACTCAGTATTAAATCGGTCTCGGGGCTAAATTATGAAAGACCGGAGTATCGATAAGCTCTGACGTTATCGGTACTTCTCTCGGTATTGGAGAATTTAAGAAAACACACATGCATTTATTGTTGCTCTCTCTCTCTCTCTCTCTCTCTCTCTCTCTCTCTATATATATATATATATATAATGTCGCCAGCTGTTTTTATGTGCAATAATATTCAAACATTTGTCTATGATGCATTTTTGCTATGCGCAATTCAGAAGCCAGATCGCGCTCGCGCGGAGGAGCTTCAGCACACGCAACATGAAAGTCCTGTTTAATTATGATAGAAGAGAGAACCAACTATTCAAACATCTGCTCACACTTTAGGCCTGTGGCTGTTATATTAAGCTAAGTATTTTTTTTTTTTTCGATTTAGGCTTCCAAGGATTATAGCCGCATTTCTTCTAGCACAACTCCCTTCCCTTCATAGCGGCGCGGATTCGTTCCTCCGAACCAAAACTTAACATCTGAATCAGCTCAATCAGTGATTGTTATAAAATGCTGTCTTTACTGTTGCTACATTGCAGGACATATTTGATAGTAAAACGTTGAAAGTACAATCTGCACAAGTGATACTCTTCCCCAGGCTGAAATGTGTGTGCACGCGTGTGCCTGCGCGGCGGCGTGCTCCAAAACGGACAAGCGAAGTACACTTTGAGCTTCGGGCGCGTCGAAATAACACACTAAAATATGCCAAAAAATGCGTGTCAGTATATTGTCTTAAAGTGTCAGACTGGAGCTTGAGCCATCAATGTTAATCAAAGAACAAAATGCAAAGAGAAAATCACCCACAGCTCTTAATCTGAACAACGTTATAGCTTATCTATCAGTACATACAGTGAAAACTATGCAGTGCTCATTTACATTTGATTACTTTTGTAACTATTACTTACCTGAACATTAATATTAGTAGACCTTCATGGAAAAATGAAAGCACTGTTTATTTCATTTCGTTTGTGTGTTTGTTTTATTGTATTTGTCAGTTTGTTTTACTTTGTTTCTTTGTTCATGTTGTTACTGTATCTTATCTTATGTATATAAAACACTAAAAATACCTGCACACTGGTGCATTTACAAATTGATGAAGTGCAGGCATTTTTAGTGTTTTATATACATAAGATAAGATACTGTAAGAATATGAACAAAGAAACAAAGTAAAACAAAAAGTACCGATAAGAATACCGTTAAAGTACCGGATCGATAAGCAGTATCGGTAAGAGTAGTAATACCGTTAAAACCTTAACAATACCCATCCCTAATTGTGACTGGCCGAATACCTCAAGCGGGACACGGAAATGTTATGCCCCCTTACCATATTGTGATGCCGTGTCCTGGCGCGATGACACAAAAGCAATAAAACACATTATAAACGAGGCATTTGTTGCATCCAGTGGGGATATAATTACTGATTATAATGACTTATTCTGTCTTTTTACCCGTTGCGATGCATCGCCGCACCACGTACACATTACCATGTCTGCAATTGAAATCGGAGAAACGACAAACGACAAGTGCTACTCTACAATGCTCAAAACTCGTGTTTGAATTGTCAGTGGCAAATTCTTTAAATAAGAAAACATACTTACAGGCTGTGAGTCAGAAGCGCTAGACTGTCCTTGCAAAGTTGGAATTGCCCCACTTTATAGAAACAGCCTTTGTGCAAGCCAGCATTGTAGTCTACTCTTCCAGGTTCAGGAAATAGTCCTCTGTAAAATGCGCTGCACACTCTAATATTTGTGTGGAACTGTTCTGGAACAGTGTGGCAAATACAACTTAACCACTGATTTCTAGTTGTGCCCTCTTTTGGAAGCCCAAACAAAGTACTTTCGCTTTCACAAGGAAACAGTGTCTCCAAGACATGGCGCTGGATAATAGTTCCGCCTTCTTTCATTGCGTATACGTTTGGGCGGTGTTTTGGAAATCTTCCCACACCGTGACGTAGACATGTGGGGGCGTGTTTGAATGATTTGTTTATTATCTATCTATCTGTCCGTCCATCTGTCTGTCCGTCTATCCGTCTGTCTATCCTTCTGTCTATCTATACATTGATGTAAATTCTTTCTATATTTTTTCAATTTTTTTTCTAGTTTGTGTTTACTATTTTGACAACATTAAGAAATGTAGTAATGTAGGCCTTAGCGAGTGAACTGACTAGATTTTGAAACACAGCCAAAGTAATGACTTTGTACTAGTGCTGTCAATCGATTAAAAAAAATCGAACTAATTAATCGCACATTTTTCTACAATGAATATTAATCCCACCTAACATTAAAGTTTTTAAATATATATTTTATATTGCAATAATTTCACATTCAATATTCAAATGTACAATGTACAAACAACATAAAGACAGTATATTTTTTCTATTTCTTTAATAGCATCTTTTTTATGATTGAAGGCCAGCATCACTGATATCAACACTACTGATGTCTCTAAAATTGTTTTCCCCCCTGAATATTTAACCATTGACTGTAGCCAATCAGCATTAATTGAGAGCTATCAATTTTAACATTTATTAGACTTAACTTCTAATTTAAGTTAACTTAAAACAATCTTCAAATGAACCCATTATAATAAATGACATATTTACCTGTGCCCTTCAGCAGAAATATACAGAAAATGACCAAACACTAAATTCTAAATTAAATATAGATGAACCCCTTAAAGCTATAAAAGTTATTGATTTCCTCTTTTTTCTTTTGTTCTTGGATAAATAGACATCACAGCAGCTGGTTTTTAGCTTATTTGCTTGCTATTGCTTTAAAAGCTGCTGCTGCTGCTGAACGTGACGCGGATCTGACATGCATCTTATTTTCTCACAAATCTCTTTACCTTTTCTGACCCACTTCAGGTCTTAACGTCTCTACTAATGAGCGGACAAGTTGAATGGTGTTTTAGATGGGAGACAGTGCTGGGGTGCCTCAGGACAGTTTTTAAAACCATTTCAGAGACATGTTCTTAAATGTGACGCATATATAACATATGCATGCATGCACACATTTTTAAGGCAGCTTTAATCGCCTTTTTGGTAACTTCATGCCTTAACTGACGGCATTACTAGGACATTGCATGCACGTAGTTTCTTTCTTTCTTTGATATGAAATGATACAGGCTTACAGCGCGCGCCGTCACCTTTGTGCGTGTATTTGAAAACCCGCGCGCTACGAGCACAGTATCTTTTCCGTGCTCCTTTGACTCGCGCCTGGCACGGAGGCGACGTTTTAGTCTGAAACGCATCTGAAACGTTTCCCGTTTGATGTGGACATAAAGACATTCTACATCTAAATAAACACAATCATTTTTAAGAAAAAAAAGACAGAGGCAGTAGTTGTGAATGGGGTGGCCAACCGTAGCCCCGCCCCTGCGTTAATTGGGCTGAAAAAAAAAATTCTAAATAAAAATAATCGCACGGGTTAACGTGCTAATTTTGACACCACTACTTTGTACAGGTATTATACTATATATGTGTGTAAAAGTGTTTTACCCCTTCTTCATGCTAATGACTTGTTTTTCTCAGGAAGTTTCTGAGGTTGGAGTGTTTGGAGGGTGGGACATGGCAAGAGGGCAGCTGTGCACCTGTCACATGCCCTCCTCTCCCGCAGATGTTTGAGGGCATGTACACCTGCACCAACAATTTGGATTTCCATAGTATCTGCACCCTACAGTGTCCCGATCCAACAGAAAGGGTATTGTAGCACTTTGTAGGCCACCTTTATCTGTGTAAACTCTGCAGTCTTTAACACTCATCTGCATTTGTCCCTGCAGTCCAGCATTCGATGCACCAAGGATGGCAAATGGACTGAAGACTTTACTATGTGTAAGAAGATTGAGGGACCGTGCCAGCCTCCTCTTGATCTTAACCTGGTGGAATACAGCTGTGAGGAGGGATTTGACGTGGGTGAGAATTTAAACTGACAAGACAATTTACTGGTTATGAGATAAAAGTGGCCCATTTCAAATATGGAAATTACTAGTCAGTCGATTTCTAACAAAGCAATGATTATTGTCTCAATCATTGTCTGAACATATATGTGTCACGTGTTGGTTTCCGTTTAGTTCCTGTTTGCCCTTATTTGTTTTTTCCTGTCCTAGTTTAGTTAATCATTGTTTATTCCATTCACCTGTTTTGTATTAATCATCTTGTTTGCTCTTTTGTTCTTGTTCCTTTATAAGTCCTCAGTTCTCCCTTTGTCTTGGCCTGAGTTTAATGTTATTTAACGTTCATTAAAGGAAAGAGTGTGTTGATGCTACTTCGTTCTCGAGATCCTTTGTTTATTTTTACTACAACCACTAAATCCCGTAACAATATGCATTTAACTATTTTGTTTTATTTGGCTGTATATTTATTCCACTGCATTTATTCTTCCTAATAAGAGGTCTAGACATACTATACTGTACCTGGGCCACAAGACCACAGTCAGTAGCATGCAGTAGGATACTTTTGAGTGCCAACCTGCCAAGCTGTTCAACTATGGATGACTAGTCCGGAGCTTGGCTATTCATGTGCTCACATGAATAAATTCAACAGATGCAAATGATGGTTAAAGCAAAGCTTGCTTTGTGTCATGGCAGGTGCAGTCTGTTACCCAACATGTATTGTGGCCTTGAGTGACCCTGTGGTGTTAGCCAATAGCTCCAGCGCTGATACAGTAGAGCACTGGATGCTTCCCAGCAAAGTTCAGGTGAGGTGGTGGAGCCAGTTTGCCACAAATTGTTATTTGATATCATTGGCTGTTCTAGTGCTTTAACCAAACTCCATGTTTGAGAATTTAGGCACTCTCCATTTTTTCAACATTTACAATTAAACTATTAGAAATGCATTGGATATCATGAACTAATAAACAATATTTTACAACATTTATTAATTAGAATGTGTTCATTTACTTCATTTTTTGCTGCGGATCCACTGGTGAGCAAAATGATGTAATGCTAAATTTGTTTTACCCAATGAAGAAAAAAACTTGTCTACGTCTTGGATGACCTGAGGGAGAGTACATTTTTAGCAAATTTTAAATTTTCTTATAAAAAACAAAATTCGGACCCGGAAGTCCGGTAACTCATCCAGGACATGCGCTAGGGCTTTCCTTACCGTAGTATACCTAGAATGCGGATTGCCATAAACTCGTCAATGGTGAGGAAGCGTTGTCTCTTAATTGACGAGACATCACAAGATATCTCGTCAATGGCGGGGAAAGAGTTAATGGTTTGCTAATAGCCATAACTGGGCCTTAAAATAAAGTGTGACAACTAGTATTATCAGACTGAACATTATAAATTGTTACGGTTTTGTTCTTATAAAAAGATCTTACGTAGTCTTTATTGTAATGATGTAAGAGCTGATATTGCATTAAAAGATAAATGTCTTTTTAAGGGAACAAGTTGCTCTTGTCCATTAATTCAACCCACACACAAAAGGTTGCAAGTTGTCTTGTAAAGTAGTCAAGATTGACCCTCAAATATGCCCCTTGAAGTGATTTTTTTAGACCGAAATTAAATGTCTTTTTTCCCTGTTCCACACCATGACATGAGGTGTGTTTGACATCTGTCAAATGTAAAAGTGCTCACTTTTCTGATCTTTGTTTGGGGGGTCCTTATTTGGCTCTAGGTAGAGGAGCTTCCAGACTGAATACTTTGGATGCAAAATTGGAATCGCATTATTGGCACATCAGAGTGATAAGTTGGATTGGGTTTCCTTGATTCTCGCTCCAAGTGTTGATTCTGTCTCTCACTGTCATATCAGCTCATGAGAGTAGTCATTACAGTGTGATGTATTTATAAGAGACGCTTAAAATGCCACACGTCAAGCATGATGTCTCTGAAGGTGTCGGACTCCCATTGTTTATAATGATACATCAGCACCCCTAAGAACAGCTTGCTTTCCAGGAATGTTGTCCAATGTATTGCAGATTGGGTAAGACTGATGAAGGAAAGGTCACAGTAGGAGGGAGATGAATAAGCGATAAGCGAGTTTCTTTCCATAAATTCTGCTTTAGAAGCAGGTCAGCTTTCCAATTCTGAGAAAATGTCAAATCAGTGAAATATTTGTTCAGTTTTAAAGGACAGGAGGGAAAGAGTAACCCTTATTATATGTCATAGTTATTGGATATTAATTTGCAGTATTATTTTTAGGCACCATGTCTCCTTTTTGTCTTTTAAAATTAAGTTAGATATTGTTAGATTTCTGGAAAAGTCTAAATAAAATAGAAATAAATAGAAACACCCTTTTCAGATTTCCTCTCAAGAAGATTTGTTACAGGAACTTAATCAATAGTAACAAGTCAGCTTTTTTGTTTAATGTTGTCATCTTTACAATGCAGTGAATGACTGTCTCCATTTCCCTTCCCTCTTGTGTTCCTCTATTTCCCTTCCTTTGAAAGAGTATTGTCTGTACTGGCATGTTGAAGTGGCATCCGGATCCAGCACAGATCCACTGCATCCAGTCCTGTGAGGTGAGTGCTAAGTATATGACATCTTTCTGATTAGAGATGAAGTACAACATCACACAAGAGTCAAAATAGTCCCTCAAAGCTAATGTGATTTTGTGCAAGATGGAAAATATTCTAGATTTTCTAAATTCTAGATCATTCTGTCACCCTCATGTCATTACAAAACCATATGATTTTCTGATTTTCAGTATTTATTCAGTGTCTTTCAGTTCTAATGGGTGTTCATGCAGCTCTTTTCCATAGCACAATGGTTTATGTTGACCAAAAACGTCAAAAAAGTTTAAAACAGACAAACAATACAAGCACCCTGAAAGTAGTCCAAAAGATTTGATCACTGTATTTCAAGGTTTCCGAAGTCACATGATAAACATTTGAAGCATAGAAGTGAAAATAGTGTTGAAATTAACAGTTGAGTGTTTATTGTATTTCTGTCTGGATTTTAGCTCTGTCAGTGTCAGGAGATGGATATATCTTAAAAATGTGAAAGGGCGGAAAGATGTTTAGTACAGTATGTCATTCAAATTAATGAAGTGTTAGACTTGGATACATTTTTTTTTTTAATTCAAATATTTCTAATATTTCATAGATTAATTATTATTTTTCCTTAAAAACACTACTGACCATTTTGATCATTTTAGTGAATAACAAGTTTTTCTACTTCCCATACAAAGCTATGCTACATCAAAAAAAAAAAAAAATATATATATATATAATAAAAATCTACTTTAGAGTGCCACTGATAAAAAAAAGAAGAAAAGAATATGGGTTTGGAACAATATCACGGTGCATAAAGATTAAAGAATTGTATTTATAATACTGATGTGTACGCCAGCAGTATTTTAGATGTAAAACCAACAGCAAGAGTTCACATCTGCTTCCTGTTTGACAGATAACCACCAGCAAAGCGTTGAGGTGGTCCAGGAGAATCAGGGAGCACCGTAATCAGTGATAAATGATGACGGTGTTGATTTTTTAGTTTTACGTTCCAGTTATTATGTGTCATGGAGCTTCATGCGCAGATGGGGAAACCTGTTTTGCTCTTCACTATCTCTGTAGTCAGAACTCCATGTTCGTCTATTAAGTGGGCCGTTTGACCAAAATGGAACTCGCAAATCAAATCTATGATCCACTGAAACATTTTTTAGAAGCATGTATAAATACATCATAATAGGTTAGGGTAGTTGCACATAATGTCTCAAGAGTGACTTTGAAGCTACAGTTGCATGCGGAAGTTTGGGAAACCCTTGCAGAATCTGTGAAAATGTGAATAATTTTAACAAAATAAGAGAGATCATACAAAATGCATGTTATTTTTTATTTAGTACTGTCCTAAGATATTTTCAATAAAAGATGTTTACATGTAGTCCACAAGACCAAAAAATTGCTGAAATTATTAAAATAACCCCATTCAAAAGTTTGGGAACCCTTGGTTCTTAATACTGTGTGTGGTTACCTGGATGATCTACAATGTTTTGTGATGGTTGTTCATGAGTCCCTTGTTTGTTCTGAACAGTTAAACTGAGCACTGTTCTTCAGAAAAATCCTCCAGGTCCTGCAGAATCTTCAGTTTTCCAACATCTTTTGCATATTTGAACCCTTTCCACCAGTGACTGTATGATTTTGAGATCCACCTTTTCACACTGAGGATGATTGAGGGACTCAAACACAACAATTAAAAAAAGTTCAAACATTCACTGATGCTCCAGAAGGAAACACGATGCATTAAGAGCCGGGGGTGAACACTTTTGAACAGAATGAAGATGTCCAAATTTTTCTTATTTTGTAGAAATATAATTTTTTTTCCATTTAGTACTGCCCTTCGGAAGCAACAGAATCTACTTGCATGTTTCCTGGAAGACAAATTAAGTACAATTTACCTTGATCTTCAAATTCAAAAAGTTTTCACCCCCGGCTCTTAATTTATCGTGTTTTCTTCTGGAGCATCAGTGAATGTTTGAACCTTTTTTAATTGTTGTGTTTGAGTCCCTCAATCATCCTCAGTGTGAAAAGGTGGATCTCAAAATCATACAGTTACTGCTGGAAAGGGTTCAAATATGCAAAAGATGCTGGAAAACTGAAGATTCTGCAGGACCTGGATGATTTTTCTGAAGAACAGTGCTCAGTTTAACTGTTCAGAACAAACAAGGGACTCATGAACAACCATCACAAAACAAAAAAAAACAGTCGTAGATCATCCAGGTAACCACACACAGTATTAAGAACCAAGGGTTCCCAAACTTTTGAATGTGGTTATTTTAATAATTTCAGCTATTTTTTTGTCTTGTGGACTATATGTTAACATCTTTTATTGAAAATATCTTACTCAGGACAGCACTAAATAAAAATAACATGCATTTTGTATGATCTCTCTTATTTTGTTAAAATTATTCACATTTTCACAAATTCTGCAAGGGGTTCCCAAACTTTCGCATGCAACTGTATTTGCGCCCATAGGAAATTAAATCTGGATGAACCCTGTCCAAAGGGTCAAGTAATACAGTCATTCAGTTTTCTATTTTTATTTTGTCTGTATATGGTTTAGACATTCCCAAGTTTACATTTACGTCAGTAATGAGGCATTTTGTTGTCAGGGACTTCCGACACCATCCGCTCTCATATGGAGACATCTTTAACATCTCCAGTGGCCAAGAGAAACATTTAGCGCGATGGTTGATGGACTGCGTGCCACATCTTCCCACAGCATGCTGACAGATTGATTCTCACCGGTTCTCCTTTTATCGCAAAAATAAAACCAAATGGAAATATCTTTGCCACTGTAAAATGTGGTATATACATGATCATAAAACATATTATTCTGGTTTCTGTTCCTCCAGAGTCCTTCCCGCAATTCACAGAATCCTGTTTAAATTCACCCCGAGCACTAACTCATCAGACATTGTCGACAATTGTAGTGCTGAGGTGCCAAAGCAAATGAATGATCTTATCGGTGTGTGCGCAGGTCAGTTAGACAGAGGGAATTTAAAGGACGTTATGTAACTGATGGATGCGTTAAACCAGTTGTAAAATAATCACAAATGATGTGATGAAAGTAACATACCAGGCTTCGCTAAAAGTCAACAGAAGTAAGGCGGCAGAGTCGTGTGAAGTCTGGAATCGAAAATATTGTTGAAATTAACAGTCGAGTGTTTAGGAAAATAATGGATGACTGTTTATTGTAATTCTCTATGGATTTTAGCTCTGCCAGTGATGTCAAAGGCGTATCTTGAAGACGAAAGTGTGGAGCGGTGTTTAGTACAGTGTACCATTCAAATGTGAGACTTGAATAAATTGTTAAAAAAATCAACAAAAAATTTTCTCATATAAAAGGTAAATCAAATGATTTATTGTAATATATTCTGTTCTGATACAATTTTATGTACAAAATACATTTCTAATATCTTTAGAAGAAAATCTTTATTTAAAAAAAAATAACACTAACCCTAAAATTTATATTTTTATATATTTTTTAAAATTACATTTTATCTATTTATTTATCACCAGTTGCATATCCAAGATTTTTTCCCCGTGGATATCCGATTTGACCATTTTTAATCTAATTTCAGAGTGAAGCAGACAGGTTTTATGAACTATTCATTCTGCCTTGGAACTCACCATTCCTTTAGAGGGATGTTTTATGATATTCAAATAATCCTCATATCTGCCAGACCCTCTCATCTCCTCTTGCCCTCATTTGTTACCAAGCAAAACAGTTGCTTTTATATCGGAGACTCAGTATAAATTATACCACAGCACATGTTCCAGTTGCATCCAGAAGGTCTTTCCCATTACAGGCTGATGATAAGTGAAGAGGTCAGCTCAGGTTATGCTTTAGTTTATGTGTCATTATTAATACTTTATTTCAAACCATTAAGGCCAAACATAAGTAGACATTAAGTCTGCTTTTGCAACCCTTGGTTCTGGAGGTTTTCTCCTCCAGATGAATAAGAAAGCCAATGGAAGCTTTCTTCAGGTATTATAGTTGTCCATGTATTGGTCAGACTGTTGAAACTGTTATGAACTTCTGAGCTTTGGACTGTTGGGGCAGTTTGTTTTTTTGTTTTTCCTCTGCCTACCATCAAGTACAATTTACTGGACTGCTTCGAACCAGTTTTTGAATCAACTTTTTCCCCTTTTTGTGTGGCTCAATTTGTGAAAACCTTACAAATGATGCCACAGATTTATGAAGAACCACTGTTCACATTCCTTGCTGCAAATATGGTTAGAAGAATGGTCATCTGATTCCTTTCAGGGCATGCACTGGGTTTCTTCATCTTAACATTATGGAAAGAGTTGACAAGACAAAAACACAAAAAAACCTGGAAACACTTCATTCGGTCTTTCACTGTTGTGATGTGTTACCTAAAATTTGTTTTTCAGCATGTTCAGCTTTCATTTAAAGACAAAAAGGAAAAGTTTACATTAGGAATTAAATGGAGGGGAACATAATTAGTAGTCTTTTGGGAACTCTGGAGAGAGCCAATCAAGAGGCGCATACTTCAGTGAAGTGAGATGCCAGCACTAACATGGGGCCTCAAAACAATGTTGTCCATGAAAACATGTTGTTGCCATGGAGGTTTTGTTTATTCTATCTTTCGCTTAGCATTAGATGTGGTCGGTCAGGCAACCTGTGGAATGTGTCCTCCCTCGCGTTTAGGGATTTCATGTTTAGGGATTTTCATTTCTCCCAACGACATGTAGCCTACTGTATAAGATAAAAGACACCTTCAGATTTCAGTTTGTTGTTCTCCGGTATCTCAGATTGCAAACGCACATTGCAGAAACTGTTGCTAGGGGTTAATTGTGTTTTTAAAAAATACATATTTTTAAAGTCACTCATAGAAGGTTTAGTTTTCAATAAATTCATGTAATCTAAATCAAGCTTTGGATACTGCCCAAAAACATAGCAGGGTTGCCTACTAAAACCCCTCTTTGAGAGGAGGCCAGGAAAATGAATTTTAGAATGGATACCTCAGTGGACAGCCTGAACTGACACTGAGCAGTAGGTAATCTGAAGAGGCATTTATATTTATTATGGGAATACAGTAAGGTCATGGTGTCTTTCCTATTAGGTCTCGAAATATTGAAAACAAGTAATGAATTGCAACTAATTAGTGTGTGTGTGTATGTGGGCATATGTGGTTTATGAGACCAATTTTTCAGGTTTTATATATACGTTTTATATATTCATTTTATTACTTACAACTGAAAAAAATGTAGATCTTGAAATCACATATTGTCTAAATAAATTGAAAATAAATGCAAAAAAAAAAAAATGCTGAAATGAATCATGCTGGTGTCTTTGAATCGAAACATTGATGAAAACACTTAACAAATTTCACTGCAGCTGGAGAAAAAGAGCTGTTATTTTACTAGTTCTGTCAGTTCAGGTCAGATGGAGTTTTAAGGTTCTGCATATGGAAGGCTGTAGTTTGGCTAGTATTAATTCTATTGAAACTATGATTCAGTAGATTTTTTGGATAATTTTTTTGTCTAAATAAATGACAAATAAATACAACAAAAAGCTGAAATTAATTGTTTAAATGCTGGTGTCTTTGAATCAAAAGATGAAAAAACCTAACAAATTTAACGGCAGCTCCTTATACTTAAAATAAATCTATTGAGCAAAAACAGACAAAATTAGCAAGTTTCTGCCAATTTAATGTAATAATTAGTGCTGTCAAGTGATTTATCACAATTAATCACATCCAAAATAAGAGTTTTTGTTTACATAACGTATATGAATGTACTTTTTATATTTATTATGTATATATAAATACACACACATGCATGTATATATTTAAGAAAAGTGTTATGGTTATATATTAAATATATTTATATGTAATATAAATCATATTAATATAAATATATACATGTAAATACATTTAAATATTTTTTACGTTAATAATTTACATTATATTGTCTATTGTTTTGGTCAGATTTTGACTTTTCTTGATTATTGTTTTGTCTTGAGCCAGATATATGTGAGGTCTGGGTCAGATGATTTTGTGTAGTGCTTCACATGGTTGACTACAGCGCTGTTTAACATTCACTGGCAGTTTTCCTCTGCTGGCCGGAGCAGATGCATTCCACACATCCTTCCCATTTACTGTTACACGACTCTTTAGTTTAGGCATTAGGTCATTTTTCTTTTTCCAGCCTTTTCTAAAACAACACTATTAATGCACGTGTTTTAGATTCAGATATTTAACTTGTAGTATGTAACACGTTAATTTAAACACAAAGTGGTAAGATTGGTTTAAAATTGTTATTGCCAATAAATTCGCAATATGCGTAAGGTGATAAAATGGATGGAGAGTGAGAATAAAGAAATAAACAATATATACACAAGCTTGAAACTGAAGAATGAAAAATTATATTGCTTATGACTTGGAGAATGAGAGCACGGCAGGAAAAACATTTTTGGTTGGGTGTAGGTTTAGCAGGGATAAATTCTACAGAGATCTCCTCGCCAGCTGCTCTTGCACAGGGATGTGGAATCAGATAGAAGCTGGACTCTTTGAAAGGAATCCACATGCACAAAAGAGCCAAGAGTATCTTTGGCAGACCACTCTTGTTTTCTTGTTATTGGCATCAGATCCTTTAGGTTAGGTAAAATCCTTTAGAAGGCATTATGACACATTTAAAATGTTTATGCATATTAAATTTGATAATTGTAGTCCACTCATGAAGGTTGGATTTCGCTCCCTTGGGCATTGCAAAACAGGTAGCCATGTTCTCACACAGGTGAAGTAATGGCATCAGAGGAAGTACGAGGAAGTTTGGTCTGGAATAACAGATGCAGCTTTTTTATTAGAAAGGAATAAATGAGAAATGCCACCTACCATAAGGTATAACAGAAATCCCTTTGGCATGATTCATGCATTTTTTTCCTCTGAGATTCAAGGAACATCAGTACGGCCTCATGTTCAGAGAAAACTGTTAATTGTACATAATAAAATTAACTAACTCGTGCTTGAACCTTTGAAGGACTGTAAGGGCACATTTACGTATTAGTTCAGCGAGTTCAGGTTGGTTGGATAATAAACTGTTTCTGCATATGGAGGGCTATAGTTTGCCTCTATAGTATAATATTAATTCTTTTGAAACTATAAATTGTTCTTCGATTACATTTTGTTGTATTTTACATTATTTAAAAAAAAAATTATTTCATTATGTAATTGTTTTTAAATGATTATTTTAATGTTAAATGGTTAGTTCACCCAAAAATGGACATTAGCCCATGTTTTACTCACCCTCAAGGCATCCTAGGTGTATATTACTTTTTTCTTTCAGACAAATCCAATCAGAGTTCAATTAAAAAATGTCCTGGGTCTTCCAAGCTTTATAATGGGATGGGCGGGTGTTTTAATTTTTACGGAGTGTCTATGTACACTTAGTGCAAATAGCCTGCCTTGTTGGCAGAGGCTATTTACACTAACTCCACCCACCAATGTGTGATTGGAATAGTCAACATTATAAAAAAAAAGGTTGTGAATCATCAGCTCTAGTGGTGCAGATGGTAAAATGTGTGCTGTGGTCTTTTTGACATGACCGACCAGGGTTCGAACCCGCCTTTTGCCAAACTTTTTTTTCCTCCCGTTTCAAATCTCATATCACATCGTGAAGGCATTTATTTTCAATAAAAATGAAGGAAATAACCCAAAAGTTAAAGTAAATAAAGTATCGGGTAGGGTTAGGGTAGGTCTAGGGAGGGCTTTATTGTACCAATAAGGTGGCATCCATCTAATAATTTGAATTAAAATTATAATTTAAACTCAATATGTTATTATTGCATACTGTTTTATAATGTAATACAATACTGAAGTGTAGATAATTGCCACTATTTGCAACAAGTAGTATAATAGCAGACAATCTTGCTATTTTAACAGTGTAAATAGAATCCATTGCTATTTTCACTTAGTGTAAATAGCTACTATCGCCGCTGCTTTTTGTTTAACAGTCCAAAGTACTAATAAAGCGCATCTATCCATATTGTTATAACACAAAAACATGCCTCTCACAGCTCTGGGGGGTGAATAAAGGCCTCATGTAGCGAATTGACGTGGATTTGGTAAAAAATAAATAAAAAAAATCCATATTTAAAATGATATAAACAGCTTTGTGTAACTTCCGCTAAATGTTGTACGCGCATTCACGAGAGACTGCCTTTCTGGTGGATGAGGTAGGACGTAGGCGTAGCACATGCGAAAACCAACGTTTGTTTACAGGAGCAAAGGAAGCAAAGGTTCCTTAATTTAGCAAAGGAAAACCAGTCTCCTCTTGGCTTATATCGAAATCCTCTGACATTTTTCTTTACAAATGCTTCTGATTCGTGACCGGCGTTTTGTTTTGTTCTCTCTCCGTCGCGCTTCCGCATTTGTCTCTAATCACGCTACGCCTACAGTTAGCAGAAGTGAGAGAAAGTATGATATTTTTTAGTATGGATATTTTTCTTACAAAAACGATCGATTGCTACAGGAGGCCTTTATTCACCCCCCGGAGCCGTGTGAGGCACGTATATGTGCCTGGAATGCGCATAATAATATGGATGGATGCGCTTTGACTATTTTTGGACTGTTGAACAAAAACACCCACCCATGCCATTATAAAGCTTGGAAGAGCAAGGGAATTTTTTTTATATAACACAGATTGGATTCGAAAGAAGAAAGTCGTATACATCTAGGATGCCTTGAGGGTGAGTAAAACATGGACTAATTTTCATTTTTGGGTGAACTAACCCTTTAAGACTGACTAAAAAAAATAAAAAATCAGTCATTTAAATGCTACAAGTGAATTTAGGCATCATTTGAATGTAATGAAAAATGTATATCCATTCAATTACATTTAATAGTGTCATTAAATAGTGTTAACACTTTAAAATAAGGTCCCATAAATTATTGATTAACATGAATGTATTAACTAATATCAACCAACAATGAGCAATACATTTGTTGCAGTGTATATTCATCTTTGTTAATATTAGTAAATAAAAATACAATTGTTCATTGTTAATTTATCCGATACATCCATCCGATACTAATATATTAATATAATCTGATAATTGATATGGAACCAATATATTGTGCATTTCTAATTTTAAATGTATTACTATGAAACTTTTTGAATAATACAAGCAAAAATGTTCTTTGTACAGTAAATATACATTATTAACACATTACTCTGTTTGCATTACTCAACCAGATGTCTGTTGTTTTTACTTTTAAATGAGTTTTTCAACTCTTTTATTCTGCAGCCATTCGGAGGAGATGGTTGGTGCGACACCATTAACAACCGAGCATTCTGCCAGTATGACGGCGGAGACTGCTGTCCATCCACTCTCTCATCCAAAAAGGTAAATCTCATCCTAAAGGCTGTTCCTCTCATTCTCATTCATCCTACGGTGCTTTCTCGTTCTGCTGTCACAGCGCCAATCTCTGTCTCACATGGTGCCGCTACATTGTCAACCCTTTCCATGAACATCGCCCACATCATTAGGCACTCAGGTGGCGTGTTCTCCCAAAGAGAGCATGAGATTGGTGGGTGGGGGGTGTCTGTCATAAATATATGACTGGATAGAGCAGCTTTTATTAGCAGAGAGCCAGGTGTCAGCGGTCACGGGCAACTGTAAAACAAGCAGGGTCTGAGAAAGTGAAATAAACCGTGAGGAACAGCATCCTGTCACTGTAGGTCCAGCAGAGCTGCCATGCTTCTGTTTACGCAGGCCATGGAAAAGTCCGAGTATGTTGGTGGGGCAGTCTGGTTTAAGAGCGTCTAGGACACGAGCCAGAGAGAACTTTGGACAATAAAACACAAATTCCTCTCATCCCTCATCCCCGGTGGCTCCTGTTCTAGCATCCAAATACCTGCCACATGCACGGGAAACAAAATAATATGCACAGATACAATTGCGGGCGATCCGAAAGCAAACATTTGGATTTTTTTTTATTTATTTTTTTAAAGCATCTATCATGATTATTTAGCATGAAACCAAAGCTGGACTTCCGTCTTCCAAAGAATTGCTACATAAATGAGTGGATGCTCTCGAATGTCCCGCGGTTAGACAATTGCATCCTGTAAACATCAGGTGAAATCAGAGCTTAACGCTGTAGCTTCATATTTACTTTTCCTGCAGTAGGCCGCTTAGCTGGGAATTTGGGTTTATTTTGCAACCTGTGGTGATGGCACGAATCCTGGATGAGAACCTCCTCCTGTTGATTCTTAACATGTGTTCCCCTCCTTTACTCATCTGCTCACAGTCAGGCTCTCTCTCTCTCTCTCTCTGATTCTCTCAGTTCCCTTAAAGCCTGAATGCGACCGTCCTGTCCGAATCGATACTAGCAATCCTTCTAGTGTAAAAAACCCAATCCTTATGACTTTCTGGTTAGGAAAACAAACACCCAAATAGGCCGTTCTCAAAGTTTTTACATATTTCATCATTATATGTGAGTAATTTGGTAAACAGTTGTTATCGATCATACATCTGGAAAAAGGCAATGCTCATTGTTTTGATCAACTGCAATGTCTTAAAGTATTTTGAGCCGAATTATCCAAACCACACTTTGATCTCTCGTTCAAAGACCGCGTGTGGCTCCCACATACCGTATCAGATGTTTGTGGCCCAATGTTTTTTTGGACGTTGTTTGTAAAAGCGTGTCCGATTGATTGACAGGTCATTCAATTCGGGGTGGACTGCGATCACGATGAGTGCACCTGCCGTGACCCCGAAGCTGAGGAGAACAAGGGCACAGCCAAGCAAAAGGAGCCAGGAGCACTGTGAATGATAGCGAGGCGGAGAGTGTGCAGACAGCTCTCACATTGGCTTGAAAAGAAAATGTCAAACAATAACCTGAATGTTTCTCACTCCACATGAGAGCGAGGCTGATCAAAGGCAGTAATTCAAACCATAGAAGTGTATAAAAACAATCCTCGTCAACACTAATCTATGAAATAATACCTAATATATTTTCAAGATCACTAACATAGATATAGATGTAGATATGACCCATATTTTAGCCCACAAGCATTTACGTACACCAGCACACACACACACACACACACAGACACACACACACAAATGTTTCAAGTGTAGCTGATTTTTATGAATATTTTATACAAATAGCTCTTGCTTGTTGTGAGCCACATTCTCAATATTATTTCCACCTGTTTCATTAATACAGGTATATAAATAAGTGCTTATCTCACACTGTCAGTTCAAGATTTCAACATTTTTTTGCTCTCCTTATTCTTATTTTATACCCTTTACATGTACATGCAAAACCTATTAAATGCATGTGTGCTTTGGGAAAAGAGTTCATTTATAGCTATTGTAATGGAAATATATGATACTATTTTTGTATGCTCTTCTGTCTGTTAAAGTGTAGGTTCACTGTCATATCAATAAAGTATAAATACACACAAGTCTGATGGGTTTAAATGAGTTGATGTCTATAATTGTGCTCAGTATAATAAAAAAAATCAAGATTTAAATATCAATGTCAAGATTTAAGATATCTTTTAATATAATTTTTTTTTTAAACATCAAATGATGCAGAGTGAAATTACAATATGGAATCCTATGAATAAGGCTAATATTAATTGTTAAATTATTGTAAAAAAAAAAAACATTGCTGAAGAAATAGAATCATATTATAAAGAAGAAAAAAAAATGATAAATTTTTTGCAACGTCAAAATTCTTAAAATGTCAAAATCGTCCAGTGAAATCACAGACTTCTTTCTGTTGATTTATGCTGGCCAATCATTTAGTCCGTTTAGGTCTCACCCGTTTTTACAATCAACTTTACAATCTGCTTCCAACCAATTAACAACTGGTAGACAGAAACATTTGCTCGCCTTGCATTTTTTCCCCTGATAATTTTTAGTTTTTTTGGGGATTTGGGGATTTGGGGAAGTCGTGGCCTAATGTTTAGAGAGTCGGACTCGTAATCCAAAGGTTGCGGGTTCGAGTCTCGGGCGGGCAGGGATTGTAGGTGGGGGGAGTGAATGTCCAGCGCTCTCTCCACCTTCAATACCACGACTGAGGTGCCCTTGAGCAAGGCACCGAACCCCCAACTGCTCCCCGGGCGCCGCAGCATGGCTGCCCACTGCTCCGGGTGTGTGTTCACGGTGTGTGTGTGTGTTCACTGCTGTGTGTGTGCACGTTGGATGGGTTAAATGCAGAGCACGAATTCCGAGTATGGGTCACCATAATTGGCAGTATGTCACTTCACTTTCACTTTTAATTTGCTTCACTCAGATATATGTAATGATACATTAAGAAAGGATCTGTTGCTATACTTGTTTCATAGCAACTTCAAAAACTGTGCAGTCCTCATTACTTTTGTTCAAATTTAAGTTGCACAATTAATTAATCAATGAATTAATTTGGGCAATTTTATTTGGAATAGGAAATAAAACATAAACAAGACATGTTATTGTACACAACTTTAAAACGGTTATTTTCATAATACTGCTTATACTTTAAAAAACTCCTGTACAGTTTCTTGACCTCTCATACCTTAGTTTGAATACTACATTCAGCACATTAGTAATGTGTTTAATAGTTAATTAACATTTACATTTGTTATAGCTCTTTCCATATCTATAAGCACTACAGAGACAGACATTTTCAGCACATTAAGAAGATACAGTTTTAGTTCTTGTGAAAAAGTCCTACCTATACAAGCTGGTGTATGCACTATTTGACAAATACACCACTAGGTCTAAATGACACTTTAATGCAACTTTCCTTTGACTGTACACTGTACATTTTTTATGTGCAAGCCCAGAGACACACCACTTGAATGCTTCTTGAAAAAATCAGGGCTGCTC
Source organism: Barbus barbus (assembly GCF_936440315.1). Lineage (NCBI taxonomy): Eukaryota > Metazoa > Chordata > Actinopteri > Cypriniformes > Cyprinidae > Barbus > Barbus barbus. Next base: position 11,287,144 of record NC_136754.1, read on the forward strand.
ATGTTCTCACAAAATATTTTCCTCTTCATAATTAAATTACCAATTAATGTTAAAACTGATGGAGCAGATTTTCTAGAGAGAAGCCCTAAAGGGGAGGCCGCGCTGAGGTACGGCCCCTGACTGGTCCTCTTGTTGTCCAAGTGGGTTTAAAGTTCCTTGGGTTCTCCGTAATCATTGTACATAACGGAGAGCATCTGATCTTCACAGGCCTTACGTAAGTCTTGGCCGAGATTCACCCAGCTGAGCCCGACTGCTTTGGTATCTGTATAACGACAAGACAGATACTTCAGGGATGCTCTGCGCAAGCCAATTTTTGGTTCCTGGAGGAGACCCCGGCACCAACCGCTGAGTTCATCCAGCTGAGACAGGATCAATCCTGCTTTCCTGCAGTAGCAAACACAAAGATGATACTTATTGAGTAATGTGTGTTAATGTTTATATATTACAGATTGTCTGGGTTAATGTAACATATTTTAAGCAACTATGCAAAATTATTTTGAAAAAAGAAAGAAAGAAAATTAAATTCAGCATGGATTTAATAAATAGGTAAAAAATGACTAAAAACTTTTAGAATGTTACAAAGTACAGAAAGAATAGAATAATTGTCAAAAAACAAAAAAGCATAAAACAATGTTTCCACAAAAATATATTAATAAGCAAAACTTTTCAACACTTATAATAAATATTTATTGAGCAACACCAATTTTAGAATGATTTCAGAAGGATCATGTGACACTGAAGAGTGGAGTAATTACTGCTGAAAAATACAGTTTTCCAATACAGGAATACAATTTATATATATATATATATATATATATATATATATATATATATATATATATATATGCATCTACTATCAAATTACTTTATTCAACAACAACAGCTTCTCTCTTGCTGTGTAAGTGACTCAAGTTAGTATTTTCTGCTAACATCCATTGTGATATTCCTACTGCACAGTTTTTATTATATTGCTTTCAGTGTTGGGGGTAACGCATTACAAGTAACGCGAGTTACGTAATAATATTACTTTTTTCAAGTAACTAGTAAAGTAACACATTACTTTTTAATTTACAAGAAAATATCTGAGTTACTTTTTCAAAAAAGTAACGCCAGTTACTTTTTGGCAGCGGCTATTTGCACTGTGTAAATAGCGATAGACGCTATTTACACTAAGTGCAAATAGCATATTTTTTTAGTGACAGATGCTATTTACACTAAGTGCAAATAGCGATGGATTCTATTTACACCAAGTGAAAATAGCAATATTTTTTAACGATATGCTATTTACACTAAGTGCAAATAGCTATAGATTCTATTTACACTATGTTAAAATAGCAAGATTTTCTGCTATTTATACTACTTATTGCAAATAGTGGCAATTATCTGCATCTCAGTATTGTAGTACATTATAAAACAGTACGCAATAATAACGTACTGAGTGTAAATTATAATTTTAATTCAAATTTATTAAATGGATGCCACCTTATTGGGACAATAAAGCCCTCCCTACACCTACCCTACCCGATACTTTAGTTTCAACTTTTTGATTATTTCCTTCATTTTTATTGAAAATAAATGCCTTTCTGATGCGATATGATGCAAATATGATATTTGAAAAGGGAGAAAAAAATGTTTGGCAAAAGTTGGTCTCGAACTCAGGTCGATCGCGTCAAAAAGCACACGCCTTACCATCTACGCCACTGAAACTGATGTTGAACTATTTACTTCTTTTATTGTTGACTAACGCAGTCACACGTTAGTGGGCGGAGTTAGTGTAAATAGCCTTTGCCAACAAGATGGGCTATTTGCACAGTGTAAATAGACACTCCGTTACTTTTTCCCCATTTATTGACTGACTGTGCGCTGTGTGAGCATGCTGTTACTATAGATCTAAATGTGAATGTGCATGAATTCATCCCACTCGCAAAAAACAGATTTAGTATTCATCAAAATGAATTAAAACAGTGAAATGCAAACTCAGAATATGACGCAAACTGCAATAATTAAATATGTTAAACAACACAAATGTATCTAATCCCATTTTATTAACCAATGTCTTTGCTGCTGACCTTTGATGATCCAGTTCAACCATACTAATAAGCAAAAATGACTTTAGATAAACTAACAATTGTGCTTCATTGTTTTTTTATTGCCGAAGAGTGTTAAACCTTCTTATCCTGAGTTTTACTTTACAGACGTGAATTTACTTTTCCTTCACAAGATACAGGGCTTTTACATTTGTATTAATGTCATTTCTTGTATTAAAAACAATCAAGCCCTGCTCTTATTTAAAAAGTAACGCAAAAGTAACGTAACGCATTACTTTCCATAAAAAGTAGCTAAGTAACATAATTAGTTACTTTTTTAGGGAGTAACGCAATATTGTAATGCATTACTTTTAAAAGTAACTTTCCCCAACACTGATTGCTTTTACGCAATGCTCTTAACACTGATTTGAACATTTTCTTCCTCCGGTGGTTTTGAGCATTGAGCATTCCATTCCGTTTATCCGTTCTGAGAATGCCCACCTCACAAGCTGCTCTGGAGCATGAGACAGAAAGATTGATGGGAGACTCCAATATAACAAATATAAACTGCAGGCGATGGCCATATTCAGCTAAAACACAGGTCTTCTGTCTGCACCCCTTAAACGACGCTCTTCAAAATCTGGACCGAAGAGTTTGACCATAAATCAAGCCTGTGGTGTTTTTATATCAAACTGTAATGGCAAAGCCTTGAAAAAGAAATGTTCCCATCAAGAAGCTTCTAAGGTAACACAGGACGGATTAGGTGAATGGGAGCTAAGGTTAAGTACCTGTGAATTCTATTAGCGATGGTGACTTTAGAGGGGCATTTATTGAGTATGTGCGAATGCGATGAAGCGCCAATATCCTTCGCAAAGGACAAGAAGCTGAAATGCGATACCAAGAGTATGGAAAGAGTGCCTCATTCCTAAATCATAGCTTCACTTCAAACCCCTGCCAAACCAGAAGCTCAACACTCTACCACATAAATACCAAAAACCAACTCTGTGTGGACCAAGCAGGCTTTTGGGGTAGCTAAGTGCATTTTTAAGTGTGTTACGATTAAAATATGGCTTAAACCGATTAAATTGAACGCAGGATGCCTTGTTTGATTGCCTTTGCTATTTATTGAGGTTTCATGCGACAACGTATAAACTCATTGTTTACTTTGACCTCCAATTAATTTACAAGGTATATTAATTGAATTTTAACGATGTCAGAAATCACTCGCATATTAAATGAAAAATATTCCCATCTGCTGTAGAGATGCTGTCATTTATATCATTCTTTTGAGTGTATTTATGTTTTTAATATCTTGCCACATTTCAGTGGTTGTAGGAATTTGGATGTTTATTTGCTTAAAACAAAACCCTGTGGTTTGTTATCCTTTAATTTTTCAAGAAAGTCCGTTTTGGTCTCCAAATAGCAACGGTTGTCACCATAAATCCCAGCATGTATGGAAGTGGAAAATGGCCCCTTATTTCCAAGGTAGGTTTTCAACCTCTTGGGCTCTGCCAGTGCCTCTCTCTCACTCTCGCTTTCCGAAATCTCTTGCACTAGTCTGGGAGGAAACAATCAGCTGCATTCCACCGACATCCAGAGTAACACACCTACCCACTTCCATAACATCCATTTGGAATGGCCTTATGACTCAATGACTCAATGACTTCTATAGTAACTCTACGGCATTGATGTCCAATGAAAACAGTGAAAGAACTTTGAGCGAACAGACCGGATTCCACCAATTAAAGCGTGCGTCAGTCCAGCCAATAGGTCCACCAATTAAGAATGAGCCAGAAGAAATTCTGTCTTGATATCTCAAAAAGAAAGAAAACACAGGGAATAATCTTTTTTTTTAAATCTATTTTGTTCCAAGTCCGAACCGGTTTATATACTGAGGGGGGCCAGTTTAATTACAATTATCTTGTATTATGACTAGTTCATGAAAATTGCATTTAAATGCTGCAGATCAGGAAACCCCAGTGAACTTTTGTATTAGACAGAAACAAATTCTCTTTGTTTATATTTCCATCATATCCTATGCTGAAAAAATGCTGTATGGACGCAAAGAGATTGGAAATGACGCATACGAGTTGTTTGGAAGACAGATGCTGGGGAGATAATGGCCCATCTCCCAAGACCTCCACTAGAACAGCTTATCTGAAGTCTAAAAACTTGCGCAATATTTCATGGAACTGGGTCGATCATAGGGGCATGATCACACGCACCCTTCATTGTGCAAATATCTGGATGAATTAATTATGAATGGATGTTGTTTTGGGGTTATTTCAATGCATTTGACGGCTTTAGGGTGGACTAATTAACCTGTTATTTCAACTCGGTTCTCAAATCTCTCTGATGGAGAATGACATCACTTGATCAACAAACCTTTTACCCTTTAGCACTCATAAGGTCCTCCTTAAGGAAAGGTTACTAATAAATATTTACTATGTATATATATATATATATATATATATATATATATATATATATATATATATATATAATACATTTAAAATATATTTAAAAAACTGAGCTAGAAAACTTCAAAAGGTATGGAGATATTCGACAGAATAAAATAAAAAAAAATATTCTGAAATTAATTTATTACATACATTATCTTGCAAAAAATTAAATAAAAGGATTAAATGCAAGCAAGCAAGCATAAATAAATAAATGTAAAGATAAAATACATATTAAAATAAAAAATTAAGTGAAATGCCCACCTTGAAAAAAATGTAGCAGACAACATTAAACATCAATATATAATGAAACTGAATATATCAAGAAATGTTGCAATCAATAAATATAAGCATAATAAAAAAGTGAATAGAAATAAATACTGGGTGAAATGTATTAATGTAAAATGAAAAGTGATCCGAAATACATTATACACATTTCATTGCACTTATTTCATTGCACATTGCATTTATTTATTGATTCTGTCATTCTTTTATTGAATGATAGTGAATACAATATTTGCAATAAATGTTGCTTAATAATATTAATAATAATTTCTTCAGGATACAAAGCATAAAGGATAAAGATAAGTTTTACTCATAATACAGTTAAGGCACCCTCTCAGATAGATAGATAGATAGATAGATAGATAGATAGATAGATAGATAGATAGATAGATAGATAGATAGATAGATAGATAGATAGATAGACGCACCACCCAAGTGACAACTTTTGTACGTTTTTTTTTTTTTTTTCAGTGCAGGAGCTAACCAAAACATGCTAACTAGGCAAACCTTGACTCCTCGGGTATGACTGAGAAAATATCTCAGAAAACATAGGCCCGAATCTGATGCAATGCACCTACTTTTAAAGTCCTCACAGCAGTTCCCTCTCATCAGTCATACTGGGTGGGATAGTATTTGATACAAGTGTGTTTTAATACAGCAACTCAGGAGCAAGAAAGGAAAACCTTGCAACATGGAGACAATTAAATACAACCTTTCAATTTGAACTGAGGCCTCAGGTACGGTTGTCCAAATGGCCATAATTAAATTCACCTGCCTCTACTGTGCATCAGCGAGGAAGCGTTCAAGTTTTATATCCAACACATGGCTGTGTTTAGAAGTGTTTCAGTGCAATTCGAAAATCCAGACCTTATTTGTCTTTGGTTTGTTTTGGAGGGTGTATAAAGATTACCACCCTGTTTTGTGGTCAGCGTGATGCTTTAGTGATCCCTTTAAACGTACTGCAATCAGTCTGATTGCATACAATTTAAACCTAATTAGCACAAAAACCCTAATCACATATCTGACATTAAGATCCGTAATAGAATAATCTGTGATTACTCTGTAATTTAGGGAGCAATGAAAAACATAAAGCAGACACATGCTTGTAAAACAAGATATCGGGTTTAACTGCAATCAATAAAAATTTATGTGTCCCCCTAACATTCCCACATGCATTCCACGGCAGCATCCCATAATGTATTCTGCCAAACTCAATGAAAAAATAAATCCAAGATTGTATGTGTCCAAAATGGGTGAATTGTTCTTAATTTGCTTAATTCTAAACTATGTCGTTTATTTAAATGTATCTTGATCATTATACTTAATATCCATATATATGTTTTAAAGTGTTGCAGAATATTACGCTGTTAGCATAGCAGCATGATAACGTCAAACTCTACTGAAAATTTGGAACACTCTACAGAATTTCAGCGTATATAGAACTTTCCAATTTGGTCACTTATGAAGTTCCATTATAGTCTTAAAAGGCAGCTAGGTTTTGTCACAAAGCTTCATCAGAGAATCATCTTACAAACCTGGGCCCCAGTTCATCTTCACAGCGCCAAGTAAACTCTCCAAAGCTCTCGTAGCGCAGGTTGTAGTGGTAAAGAACTCGGTGGAGGGTCGGTGAGCCGAGGTCCATGAGCGTGTTGTAGGCCGTCTGCTGTTCCTTCCCGCTGGTGTAGCCGTTAAACAGATTATAAATCTTGTCTGCTATTTCTGAGGGGACATTCAAACAAATCAGACGACTTATAATCCTATGCATACTTTCCAAACCTAAGAAGTTTATTCTACAATTAGCAAGCAATTCTCTACCTTGAGCCTTGACATCATCTACGGCGGGACAGGGAGTTTTGATTGTCACCTCACTCAGGCTGGAACGCCGACCCATGTTGTCCACCGCCCATAGCCGAAACCTGCCGTTGCAAATGCAAATGTGCAAATTTTTTACCGTAATATGATTGGGATATGTTACAAGTCAAATTTAAACGTCATCTCCAACATAAGCACTACAGCTCAACATATTTAGAGGCTATTCTTTCTTTTCACCAATACTACTACTACTACTACCAATAATAATTATTATTATTAACCAATTTAATCCCAAATTTATCCCAGACATGAAAATATCCAAATGACGTGTCATCAGTAACCCTTTGAAATAATCAATAATTATTTTTTAAATTTTTTTTGGAAAAGTGTGTGAAAAATTGTTTTATGTTCGTGACCGGTGGGATATGGAGAGTACTGAAATCACATATTTCTGCAGTTATAAAGATTGTTATATATCTTAGCTCAGCTATTTTAAACTGTTTGATCACATTTAATATTATGCATAAAAAACCTTATGCAACTGTAACCAGTTCTACTTCACCTCGCTCCGAGCGGGATTCGAACCGCAGTCTCCAGCGTGAGAGGAAGGCACTCTAACAAGGAGGCTAAAGGCCACGGCCTCTAGTGTCAGTCGCTAGAGCGCCTCTTTTTGAGATCAGAAGAGGGAGGTTTACACGCACCAGCACTTACTTGCCTACGTCTGTTACCCTCCTAAACCTCACTCCCATCTGGGTCACGGCACCAAATGTAACTGGTTCTACTTCGCCTCGCTCCGAGTGGGATTCGAACCGCGGTGCGGGAGGTTGGCACTCTAACAAGGAGGCTAAAGGCTACGGTCTCTAGCGTCAGTCACTAGAGTGCCTCTTTTTGAGATCAAGGTAGTGAGGTTTACACGCACCAGCACTTACTTGCCTATGTCTGTTACACTAACTCCCCCTAGTCTCGCGTAGCCAGACCTTCAGACTGACGGCAGAAGGTCTGGAATATATGTCTGCTTTTATTGGCCAAGGCCCGCCCATGAGGCCCTTTGACCGACATGTCAAACAACCAATCATAGTTAGTTTCGTTTAGCGTCACGTTTCGGGGCGTGGAAATGTCGCCACAATAACAAACCAGTGTGTGAAACTCTCGGATGTATTTTAAAGATTCTATGCCCCGAACTTTAAATATTTCACATACTTTTGAAAATCCAGCGTTTGGTTGACCCTGATAAGCGTTCATCGTCACAGTTGGAAACACGACGCCTTTCTTCTTTCGTGAGGGGGTTTGGTATCACGGCATCTTTGTTTCCCGGCGGACCGAAAATAAACGTGACACTAGCGTCTCATATAATTCAACCAATCAGATTACGACTTCAACATTCCTGAAGTGTTTCCAGAAAGGTGTGCCATATGCATCAGACGTTTGGCCAACGGTCCGTGGGCGTGACGTCTGAGGCTGAGACTAAACCCCCCCTAACCTCACTCCCATCCGGGTCACGGCACCAAATGTTCTACTTCGCCTTGCGATGAGCGGGATTCGAACTGCGGTCTCAGGTGCGGGAGGCGGGAACTCTAACAAGCATGCTAAAGGCCATGGCCTCTAGCATCAGTCGATACAGCGCTTCTTTTTGAGATAAGGGGAGAGAGGTTTACACGCACCAGCACTTACTTGCCTACGTCTGTTACACAGCATTGATAGGAACCCTCCGATAAAAAAAAAATTAAACCATCACTGCATTTCAAAATTGTTACTTTTTTCTAAAATATAACATCCAATTTTTATATCAATGCTACGAGTATTACAACATAATTATTGTACAATTTTAACAGTTGAATTTTAAATTTAGTGCAATATTTTGTCATTGCAACATTTTATTGTCATTTTCATTTGCAACTGCCATTGGATTATATTGTAAAATAAAGTTCATCACTGTCCCACCGGTCACTATTGTGACCATCAACATGTTTACTCACTCTATGACCACACTCAACAAAACTGAATATATGCAAATGCATATATTAATACTAGACACCCTAAAGATAATGTGTACCAAAAATCTTTGTCATATCTTTATATTAACATACTGTACCAGCCTTTCGTTTTGGTGCCTTGATGCATTCATCATCTGCTCAAGGTGCAAACAGAAATTAATCTGCTCTGGTCATGTGACAATTTCCACTAATCATATGAAACTGCATATATTTAATTGAGACCCTTTATCTGTTCCATATTTGCACTAAGTGCACTAAAATATCAGTTGGTACGTTTTGTAGAGCTTTATAAATGAAAAACTTTTTTACGGTCACTATTGTGACCGGTAGGATTAAATGGGTTAATATTTTAAGATGCATTTGAATGAATAAATGTGTGTATTTGGGTTTATTCTTATTTATTTATTAATAATAACAACAACAACAATAACTATTATTATTATTATTAGTAGTAGTAGTAGTAGTAGTAATAGTATTTACTAAATAACAACAACAACAACAATAATAATAATAATAATTCCTTTTTTATTATTATTTCATGAATTATATATTTTGTAGTCATTTAAGATGCACTCAAACAATAACATTTATCAAAATAAAGGTCAGGGTTAAGGTTAAATGAATAAAGAAGTGTATTTGGATTTATTCCTTTATTCAGTTGGAAATAACACTTTCAAATGGATCTCGGAAATTATGAACCATTACCTTTTTTGGAGCCCTTTGAAGTTCAGAGTGAACAAATTGTTTCAGTGTGTGAATTATGTAATCATATAACAGCATATGCCACCATTAAAATCAAAATGCATGACTGCACCACTCCCATTACATAAGCATGAGTTTACCTTCAGCTCATGGCTTTGATTTGAGGATACCTTAAGTGCAGACAACTGAACTGAACAATAGCAAGCAGCTGTGGCGGTGTACCCACTCACTCCTAAAACATTGCTGCAATTACTTTATCACTGATGATATATGCTGCGGGCTATGAGGCACAGGTTGTAAAGATTAAGTTGAGCGATATCCCCATCTAGTGGAAGATATTATAAACAGCTACCACCTGCAGTATAGCAGCAGTGAGATCCTCCAAGCGGAGAGTGCATGTGAGGTGGGGAAACATGAGCCGCTCTTATATGTGTGATTTATGGATGAAGAGGGGTTCATGCAGTCTAAACTGCTCTTCAAGGGTTGCATATATTCTTTTCTCTTAAAATAATAATAATAATAACTTAGTTACTAATATTAACTATGTTTAGATTCCATGCACATGTTTGGTGATAGCTGTGAAAATAAAGTCTAATATAATTAATAAATTAATAAATAGGAAATTCAATTCAATATTTTTGTTGATGTCATTTTACATTTTAAAAAATGTTAAAATAAAAAAACCAAAAATGATGCTAAACAGAATAATTTTCACTAGCGGTCTCAGACTTTTGGACCCCACTGTATTTTTCTTTAACCCTAAAACTCTGAAATGAAGCTGACAATAACACTGAACAGGTCCATAACTAATATAAAGACAATCCGTGCTTCTTTGAACAACGGCCAAATATCAAAAACATTTGGAAAGAGGTATAGTAAGGAGGACCCAATCCTCCCTGTGGGTTGGTGTGTTCACAATGCATGTGTGCGCTAACTGCCTGCATATGTGCAGGACATGTAGCACAGGAAATCAGGAGGAAAGGTAGCCGGGCGTTTAAATTCAAGCACCTACATGATCGAATACCCACGTGAAAGCTGCAATGTGTTTAACAGAGACAACAGAGCCAAAGACAGATGTTTGCAGACTTCAGGGGTTAGAGTACAAATACAAATGTAAATCTTTTTTTATATGCAATAACAAATGCTTTTATGGTGTGTTTAAACATTTTTAACATATGTATTTATGATGGTGATTATAATTATTATTATTAGTAGTAGAAGTGTTTTTATGTTTATATAATATAATACAATTCATAGAATTTAATATTAATTCACTATACAAATATATTATTTTTCTTATCATTAAACAGATTGCCCATTTTAGAGTCACAACCCTCCAGTGAGAACCATTGATTTATTTATGATGGTGATTATTATTATTATTAGTAGTAGTAGTGTCCATTTTTGTATGTTAATATAATATGATCATTTACTATTATGCTATTGTATACTATTATTTTTTCATTACTATTAGACATTTGAAGGGCCACTAATTTATATCATAATTTACTTTTTTATTAAGTTTCCTTTGAGCATTGTTATTCATCGTATATTGTGGTTCCTGTTTTTCATATACTCTCACAATATGCTACTAATGTCAAATGTTTACTTGAAACTTTTCTAGTTATATGCATCTCCCTTTAACGCATCAATCTTTCTATTGCTGGTTCTGCAATTACCACGAAGTGCACCCTTTGACTCACTTTCAAACCATTCCAGAGTATGAAATGTTTTCCCAGCTGTATCTCAAGCATGTAAAACTAGCCCAATTTGAATCGGTCTTACTGGGCGCGCAGACCATGTTCTTCCCAGTGGCATAAAAATGAACGTTCCTGAAAAAAGGATGTAGTACGTCACGAAACAACTATCCAAGAGAGTCGAAACAGACAGGGGCCCCCAACGCAATTACCACATCCAATAGAAGACGTTGGGCTGATGTCACCAGCTTTTATACAAAAGTGATGATTGGACTAAATTACATTTTCCAAGAATGTTCCTTACCTGCTACAGACACTGCCAAGCCATTTACTGAAAAGCACATTCTAAATCAACTACTGATATTGGAAAATTGACATAGGTAAGAAGTGCTCCAGACATATTTTACACGAATCGTTATCAGATTTTCACAGCCTTAGTTGGATGTAATTGCTTAGACTCACGCAGATATTAAAATCCCTCATCTGACTGAAGACATGCAACTCAACGTCAGTTCAAAGTTCAAGTCCAATCATCCAGCCAAAAGTGGGGCCTTTATGTTTTGTTTCTTACTGAACTCCAAGTGACTGTTTCTCTGCCACGTGAGGAAAAGTCAAGGAAACAGGTGTTCCATGCTGAAAAAACCTGGCATAATATTTACAATAAGAAATGCTGTGAACATGAGGCCTGAGTGACTAACTATATTACAAAAATTTATACCACTACTACTACTACTAGTGCTGTCGATCAATCAATTAAATAGATAAATAAAATGGATAAATAAAATGGAAACTAATTATTCAAAAATCATACAATGTGATTTTCTGGATTGTTTTTTTTTTTTAATATTCTGTCTCTCACAGTTGAGGCGTACCTACGATGAAAATTACAGATCTCTCCATTCTTTGTAAGTGGAAAAACTTTAAAAATCGGCAGTGTATCAAATACTTATTTGCCCCACTGTATATATATATCCATACACACATATGTGAATATTTATATATGATTTATATACATATATTATGTAAACAAACTTTTATTTTGGATGTGATTAATCACGATTAATCGATTTGACAGTACTAATAATAATATATAATATTTATTATTATTATTATTATTATCATACAATATTCTGATATGCATGTTGAAAATGATAATAATAAACTGATAAAATAATAATAATAATAATAATACACCCAATGCCTTTTGATATAGATTGTATTATTATTATTATTATTACAACATGCATAACAAACTGAATTTATATCAATATAACGTTATGATAGGACAGGTGGTTTTAAGGGTAGTGGGTGACAATTTAATATAATTTTGATAAAATCAAGAGAAAATCAAATTAAATGACACATTTGTGTTAAAAACATTATCATAATTAATTCTCTGATTCATTTCAAAGTGCAAATGCTGCTATTTTGAAAAAAAAAATGGGGCAAATAAAGTCATTCGTTTTTTTAGTCCCGTTATATAGCAGCAGGAACTCACATATATGTAATGTCTGGCTCCAGACAGCGTACGATCAAGGAGATAGAGGAGAGGGGATCAGGGATGTCGCCGAGCATCACACACGGAGATTTGGCCCCTGACATGATGTCATCCACGAAACTCAACATGGTCTCTGTGAAAAGGAGAAGACTTTGTTTAGCGCACACACACACACATCTGGTCAGCTATCCTTGTAGGGACTCTCCATAGGCGTAATGGTTCTTATACTGTACAAATATTTTCTATCACCCTACACCTAAACCTACCCATTACAGTAAACTTTGTGCATTTTTACTTTCTCAAAAAAAAAACTCATTCTGTATGATGTATAAGCTTTTGTACCCATGGGGACCTCAATTTAGGTCCCCGCCGTGACACGAGTTCCCATGAGTCTGTGTGTATTCAGGTGTAAGTCCCCACTAGGATATATAAACCTACACACACACACGCACATAAACACAAGTTTACAGGACCTAATAACCCGTTTTGATCTCCCATGTTTTTAGGCCACCAAACCATTTAAAACAAACTGTTTGTTTGTTTAGTTTTAAGTGTCTCTAATCAAGTATGATTAATGATATGTTATTAGGAGACAACCATGCATGTGCAGGGAAAACAAACATCAGCAAAACAGCCCCATCTTCTCAGGAAAGCCTCTGCAATGGGAACACAGGACGCTGTTTTGCATGAGGATTTCCCTCACCCTGAAAACCCCTGCCTGACCCAATGCTATGAAAACAAGTGTTTCCCTACTTCCCCTGGTCAGTGGAACACCTTGAACCTTCCAGAGATGGAGACCCTGTGGTTTGGACATTTTGACCGGAGAAGATGTCAGTGGTTTGATTTCACACCAGACGCGTGACCCAGATCGAGCTATGAGTGTCTGCCATCTAAAACCAAATAAAGAACCCATACACAAGTCACCTGTGGAGCTGATGTGCTTTGCCTTTCTTATTAAGAAGTGGACAGGAAGACTGTTTACCCAGGTGGCCTGCATGCGTCACAGGACATGAGCACAGGCGCCTCGTGTGCTATGAAAGGTTCCCCCTCCCGTCTGTGGATGGGGAACCTTTTAAAAGTGGTGGTCACCCTGCTTGTCTTCCTGGAGGCCTCCTTTTCAAAAATACCAGGCTTCTGAGAACACGATGCCAGGATAAACACGGAGGGGATAAGAGTGTGTGTGATTATGTGCTTGCTGTCACCAGTAAGTATTTACAGTGCTTGTGGAGTAGAGAGTCGAGGAACACATGCGCTGACGTTAATGAAAAGTGACATTGTGAGGAACTGCAACAGTTCAGGTCATGTTTATCCAGTCAAAGACAGTTCCACCGACAACAAGCTCTAACATCTCTGTTTTGTGTTGAAAAAAAGGTGAAATTTTGTAAAAAGGCAATAAAACTTTGATGAGTGTGGAAAATTTCACAAGTGTGTTTTTATGAGATGTAAATTGTGTACCATTTATGATTTTTTAAGATTATTTATGGGACTTTTTTGTGGGAATACTGAATGGGAACAGTGGAGTACGAAGTGATTTGGCTGCTCACTGTTTTTTTTTAACATGTTAAAATAATTTATATTACATTTATCTGGAAGCCCGTTTCCACCACAGTATAAAATAATTAAAAAGGTAATTGTGACTTTTTATCTTACAATTTTGAGTTTACATCTCAGAAGATTGCACTTTGCCATTCTGTTTTTAGTTTCCGACATCAAAAAAAAATAAATTGTGTGACTTCTCATAATTGCGACTTCTGACTTTGTATCTCACAATTTTATTTCTCACCGGTCTGAGTTTATTTCTCACAATTTTATTTCTAATAGTTTATTTCTAATAGTCTGAACTATTAGATAAAAAGTCACAATTACCTCTTTTATTGGGCTTCCAATAATTTAATTCAATTAAACTAATTTAATAAATAAATAATGTTTTAAACATAAATTATTCTTATGATCTAAAAAATATATATTTAAAAAAAAAGTACATCAGAAACTCACTGTGACCTTGGCAAACACTGACAAGCCCCCTGGCAAACCTGTTGGTGTAGTTCTCAGAAAACAACACAGAAGGGAGAAATTTAGGACTTGAAATTTATGACTTTTCTAAGGAAGATGATAAAGACGTTTTCTTTATAAAGGATGGTAAATCATGCAATAAACGAATAGCATTATGGTGACTAAACGAATATTGCCAGTATAATTTAAGTTCAGTATCCATACCTTGTTTCTTAAGCTTAACACTTTAATCATTTTTTTTTTTCGATTCATACTCATTTTCTCCATTTTAAGTGTCGTCATGCACTGGCATGGAAACTTCCAGTCCAGTTCCCTACAGCAACAGGTCTGCAGGAAAAAGGTTTCCAATAAACTGTCCACATAACTAAAGTCATCAGTATCAACTGTGTGCAGTGTTTCCATAAGACACTGAAACAAATGTGGTCCTTGACACTTTAACTCTCTTTGACAAATGGTGATATCAAAATAATAATAAGCTAAATAAAAAATAAAAAAATACCTATCAAGATATCCCCACCTCTTTATCAATCTAAAGTTTGTCTGACAATGGTTACAAATACAGGTGTCTGGCAAATACAGCTGAATTTATACTCTTTCATCATGTTCCATTCTCATGCCTCAGTCCCATTTTTTAACGGGAAAGGCCTGGGTTGACATGACCACACTATGATGCCTGGCTGCCCTCTGTTAAACTTTCATGGGCTTTAACCAAAAACCATCTCTGATTCTCATTACCTTGTTAAAACATCAAGGTCCAGCCAGGTAAAGGATCCCAACCTATCCAAGAGAATTTGCAAGACATTTTTGAGGAGAATCACGCTCAACGTTGAAGAAATGATACACGCAAGTCCAAATCAAATAAAAAACTTCTATATGCAACATTTCATTAAAAAAGAAAACACAAACAAAAACATCTATTTGCTGAAGGGAAGAGGTCTGCCAACTGAATCAAAACTTGAAAATATCAGAACATGACTTCATACAGCACAATGGAAAGCATTGAAGATGACACCTGGCTTGCTCCATCTATCCTTTGGCAGAAAGAAACTTTTCAAATGTATAAACAGTTCAAACATGTGAAAGCACTTTGACATGGTCTTATACAGAGAATAATACATGTGGTAGGTGAACATTTATTTGGGAATACCCTGTCCTAGAATGACCTCATTTAGGGATTGAAAAACATGCCAATTAATGTTCCTCTGATTTATCCAGAATTACAAATAAATAAATGGCATGGTTAAATTTACAGAAAAACACTCAACTAAAGCATTTAGTGTTTTAAGCAGATGTTGTTAGTGAAAGAAGAAAATGAATTTTCATAAAAGATCTGGCATCATATATGTAAAAACCAGCCAACCAACGGGAGGACTAAAAGATGTTGTCTTAGAGTGCATAATATTTTCAGTAGGTCAAGGCAAGACCCTTCTCTCAATATCTGAGCCAAAGACAACATTTCTCAAATGACTCCTACAGCACATTTAGCCTCAGAAACATCAATACCTTGATGTAAGTATCAGATTTGTGCATTACTGAAACAAGATAAATCAACTGTGGATAAAAAGAGAACATAAACCTTGATTGAAATACACGTGTGTATGGTAAACACTGAGCCATGGTGCACAAAAATATTTGTTTTGCCTATGAAATACAGAGGATTCCATTAAAAACATTCAGAGGCAACAGCTGTGAACTGGACTCATGTGAGCTGCTAGTGTTTTGAGCCTAAAGCTTTTCCACAATGTTTGCCATATGTCTCCTCTAAACTGATTTGTTGTTAGCCACATACACATTACGGTTTCTCCCCTGCAGTGAACCAGGAAGCTGAATGTGTATAACTTAAACCATACTGTAGCAGAGGACACAGAGCAAGCACAAAGAGACACAGAGACAGACAGGCGAAGAAATTAGGAAATGAAGGAAGGAAGGAAGGAAGGAAGGAAGGAAGGTCTAATTTTATGAGACCCTTGGCCACACATATAGAGGAAGAATTCTATTAGAGAATATGATAGAAGGAAGGACTGAAGAAAGCCAAGAAGAAAAATAAAAGATTTATATTAGAGAACTGGGGGAGTGATGTAAAGAAAGAAAGAAAGAAAGAAAGAAAGAAAGAAAGAAAGAAAGAAAGAAAGAAAGAAAGAGAACCTGCCCTTTGCCACACATACAGGGAGAACTTTCTTTCTAAACTACAACTAAAATCAAAAAAGAAAGCAAGAAAGAGAAGAAAGCTTCTATTAGACTCTGGGAACAGCCTGAGCCTGACCACACATATAGATGATCTTTTGTTTCTGTTGAACAGGTAAACATATCAATTACACAACTCCAAATCCATCACAGGAGCAGCTCCGTATCCAAAGAGCTGGAAGTTTTACCAGTTCGATTAAACAGCAACGCTCTGGTACCAAACACACGTGGCAGCCCAGCAAAGTACTCTACAAACAACATCTGGCCTTCGTTGTCTACTTTGATGAACAGAGAGCGAGCGATGGATAACAATGGTTTGTAATGTATCAATTCTTGGCATTTCCTCCGCAAAAATGATTAACAGACTCGATCTCCCACGTGGAACATATTGTCTTCTTAGACAAAAAGAGGATATAAAAGGTTAATTGTAGCAAGAGGAAAGGTGGGTCTTAGCGTTATACAGAGTTTACTTGGATGGGAGTAAAAAACTAAAACTCTTTAATCTGCTTTCATTTTCGTGCAAAGAGCTTTTGATATAGATGTTACACTTGCCATCTACGTCATAGCACTGCTAAGAGCTCAGCTGCCGCTCAGCTTCGATTAAATTGTGATACATACTCTTTCCTACAATTTGATATACTCCCACACTTGACAGCAACCAGCAGGTGATAACACTTAGCCTTCATGTGCTGTAAAGGTAAGAAAAATGCCTGGAAGACATGTTTATATACTAAATGTGACTAAACACCAAACACACCAAAGAAAGTCCCCCAAAAGAGTGCATAATGAGAAAATACAAAGAACACATTTGAAAAAAAGAATTGGTCCAAAACGAGATACAGCAATCGGTCATCTTAAACAGATTATAAAACATATAACAATCATAACTTCTACTCATAAAAACTGTAAACATCTGAGGTAATCATAAAATCACAACACATAAAGACGTGACCAATTGTTCAAAATTGTAGGGGAACCAAGTATAAATTTGATTCTGACTAAATGACCACAAACAAATTAATAATAAAGAATAGACCTTATTTGAATACTATTTTATATCACTGATTGCTGCGATTGACCAATCAGAGTCAAGTACTGATAACCAAAATTACTTATTTTTAACTAATAACCAAAATTATAAACACAACACTTTTTTTTTGCCCCCATTTTTCATGAGCTGAACTCAAAGATCTAAGACTTTTTCTATGTGCACAAAAGGCCTATTTCTCTCAAATATTGTTCACAAATCTGTCTAAATCAGTGTTAGTGAACACTTCTCCTTTGCCGAGATAATCCATCCACCTAACAGGTGTGGCATATCAAGATGCTGGTTAGACGGCATGATTATTGCACAGATGTGCCTTAGGCTGGCCACAATAAAAGGCCACTCTAAAATGTGCAGTTTTACTGTATTGGAGGATCCGAAAACCTGTCAGTATCTGGTGTGACAACCATTTGCCTCACGCAGTGCAACACATCTTCTTCGCATAGAGTTGATCAGGTTGTTGATTGTGGCCTGTGAAATGTTGGTTCACTCCTCTTCAATGGCTGTGCGAAGTTGCTGGATATTGGCAGGAACTGGAACATGCTGTCGTATATGCTGATCCAGAGCATCCCAAACATGCTCAATTGGTGACATGTCCGGTGAGTATGCTGGCCATGCAAGGCCATGTTTTCAGCTTCCAGGAATTGTGTACAGATCCTTACAACATGGGGCTGTGCGTTATCATGCTGCAACATGAGATGATGGTTGTGGATGAATGGCACAACAACGGGCCTCAGGATCTCATCACGGTATCTCTGTGCATTCAAAATCCCATCAATAAAATGCACCTGTGTTTGTTGTCCATAACATACGCCTGCTCATACCATAACCCCACCGCCACCATGGGCCACTCGATCCAAAACGTTGACATCAGCAAACCGCTCACCCACACGACGCCATACACACTGTCTGCCATCTGCCCTGTACAGTGAACACAGGGATTCATCCGTGAAGAGAACACCTCTCCAAAGTGCCAGACGCCATCGAATGTGAGCATTTGCCCACTCAAGTCGGTTACGATGACGAACTGTAGTCAGGTCGAGACCCTGATGAGGACGAAGAGCATGCAGATGAGCTTCTCTGTTTCTGACAGTTTGTGCAGAAATTCTTTGGTTATGCAAACCGATTGTTGCATTGTGGCTGGTCTCAGACAATCTTGGAGGTGAAGATGCTGGATGTGGAGGTCCTGGGCTGGTGTGGTTACACATGGTCTGTGGTTGTGAGGCCGGTTGGATGTACTACCAAATTCTCTGAAACGCCTTTGGAGATGGCTTATGGTAGAGAATTTAACATTCTATTCACGGGCAACAGCTCTGGTGGACATTCCAGCAGTCAGCATGCCAATTGCATGCTCCCTCAAAACTTGCGACATCTGTGGCATGTGATAAAACTGCACATTTTAGAATGGCCTTTTATTGTGGCCAGCCTAAGGCACACCTGTGCAATAATCATGCTCTCTAATCAGCATCTTGATATGCCAGACCTGTGAGGTGGATTATCTCGGCAAAGGAGAAGTGCTCACTAACACAGATTTGTGAACAATATTTGAGAGAAATAGGCCTTTTGTGTACTTAGAAAAAGTCTTAGATCTTTGAGTTCAGCTCATGAAAAATGGGGCAAAAACAAAAGTGTTGCGTTTATAATTTTGGTCAGTGTATATAGTCAAAAAGTTGTCTAATATTAAACATTACACTGCAATAAATCATTAGACTAGAAAGCATAGGCATACAATTCATTCAACCTGAGGCCATGTAGATGAGTTTGTTTCTCCATCGGAACAGATTTGGAAAAATGTAGCATTACATCATTCACTCACCAATGGATACTCTGCAGTGAATGGGTGCCGTCAAAATGAGGACCCAAACAGCTCATAAATACAGTCCAGTCCATCAATCAACATCTTGCAAAACAAAAAGCTGTGTTTGTAATAAATAAATCCATCATTGTTTTTAACTTCAAACCAATGCTTCTAGTTGAATAAAAACCCAAAATGTAGTTTTTTGTTATTATATTGAACTGAAAGCCAGTTTATGCACAGTGTTGCACACATTACATTTCATGCAAATCATCCATGCTAACACACACGTTTTCTATTTGGAATTTCAGAGACCTAAAGAGCATCCTGTTTGCTTTAAAGCGCAACGTTTCGTTGTTATTCTGAATGCACACAAATAAACGTAGAGTCTTTACAGATAAAAGGCTACTTTTATCCGTATGACCAAAAATTATACAGAGATTTTAAGAGCAAATGAGCTCACCGGCACCTGTCCTGCAGCGAGCGCGCTATTCAGCTTCCACTCTCCACACAAACACTTCAATAGCACACATTTCTCTAGGTTAACATCATAATGAGCGGCCATGTAAAGTTGCTACTACATCTTTCAGATGAAAAGCCATATTTGAGGCCGACGAATGATAGGTGAGCGTTTGGATATTACCACATAGACCAGCCGTTAACAATCTGTCTGTCACGCACTGCGTCGTTCACTTAACCAGCCACACCAAAGCAAACAGGAGGAGAGCATAAAGAGACAGGGCAACTAGAATTGAGTTCAGAATTAAAATATACAGTTTGTAGTTTATTTATATAAATGGTATATTTGTGTATAAAGTTGGGTATATAATTACTATTCCCAGTCCCGCCCGGTTTCTCTCCCGTCCCAATCACGTGATTCGTAGCGATTTTGTTTCCCAACCCGCGGGATTCCCGAAAAAATGTCAGCCTCTATTGGCCAGAAGCAACTGTTTTTTTTAAAGCTTATTTCAAATATGAAGCCTTTCTCTTCAGACATTGATTAATGGACTGGAGAAAAACAAATTACTTTTGGATTACTGTGATGTTTTTAATCAGCTGTTTGTACTTTCATTCTGATGGCATCCATTCATTGCAGTGGATCCACTGGGGAGCAAGTGACGTAATGCTAAATTTCTCCAAATCTGTTCAGATTAAGAAATAAACTCATCAACATCTTTGATGGCCTGAGGGTAAGTATATTTTAAGCAAAATATAATTTTTAGGTTAACTGTTCCTTTAAAGATGTAAGAATGTGTAATTTCATATTAATTATAAACAGAGGCCATGTGGTTGTTGCCCGGCAGCACGTTAATGGCTCCAGACCAAATAAGCATTTCAAATACGTGGAGGTGGGCTTTTATAGCACAGCTCAAACCATCTTCATTTCTGTTAAACCTGTAGATCAGATACTGTACATCATAAAATCATCTGCCTGGATAGAAACCTTAAGGCCCTCGAGTTCCAATAACAGGAGGAGACAACATGTTTTTATTATTTTGGACTATTGTGATCCTAAGATGCAAAATGATCACACACAGTGGAGTCACAAGGTAAATCTGAGATTCAAAATCTAATTAAAACTTGGAAATAAATAGATTGTTTTACAAGGTTTGGGGTCAGTAAGATAAAAAAAATAAAGAAAAAAGTAATTAATGATTTTATTTTGCAAGGATGCATTAAATTGATCAACAGCGACAGAAAAGATATTTCTAATTTTACAAAGAATTTCTATTTCAAATAAATGCTATTCTGTTGGAAATTTGGTTCAATGAGAATAATAAGACATCTTGAGCACCAAATCAGCATATTAGAATGATTTTAGAAGAATCATGTGACACTGAAGACTGGAGTAATGGAATAAACATTCTCAGACATACACACACACACACACACACACATACATACATACAGTACATGTGCAAATGTAAAAGCACCCACCCAAACGAAAACAGCTCATAACACAGAGTTAAATACCTGTCCAAAAGTATGTGCACGCACAGACACCCAGATTTGTGGGAGTATGAGTGAATCAGTGTGATCAGTGCCAGCTTCCGCAGTGCACCTGCTCAGGCTCCAGAACCTGACCCTGCTCACAGACACGGAGTGAGATCATCCTCCAGGAGCCATGCAACGGAAACATTCCTCAGGAGTGAAACTGTGTCTTCCACCTATTCGGGAAAAACATTGCCTTTATTTTTTATTTTTTCAGAAGCTCTTGTCTTGCCCGCTGCTTGGAGGCAAGGTCCCTCTGCTTTACTAGGGGAAGTGTGGCACCCGGTTCTTTATGCCACCTGTGGGAGAGAGCGTGTGTGTTTATGGGTAGGATGTTATGTCCCTATGACCCTCGAGTAAACCCGGCTGTTATTGTGCGATCAAAGTCCTGACATCAGTCTGGCGGGGAAAGCTGTTTGTTTTCACAGCGTGTCTGGTTGGGGTGAGATGACTGAAGGCAGACTTCCCATTTACTCGGTTCCCACACCATGAGAGAAAAGAGCACATGCTATGATGTCACGTTGTGTGCCTGATTCCAATTAAGTGCTCTATTAGCATGCAAAACTGGCAAAGACTCACGGTGTGTGCTATTGCTATATTATTAATGGGTTCACTCTCACTAACACACTCAGATTATTTAAACTCCAAACATGTCTGGTAAACATTTGAAAATCCAAATCAAGTCAGTTTTTACAGGAATAGTTCACTCACAATGAAAATTCTGTTATTATTTGCTTGACCTCAGACAAAAGTAAAATCAGCCACATCTAGTTTCCAGGCAACCATACACAAAATAAAGCACTGGACATCATTTTCAGGAAGAGACATTGTATATGTGGTGAAGGAAATCGTATGGCAAATGTGGCTCATGTCATTCATGTGCAAAAATGTGATTTTTCCCTTTCCAAGTGAATTCTGTGCATGTCCACAGTTACAATGATTTACAGAAAACTGACGTAGGAGCATTTTTAGACACTTATGAGTTTAGTTTTCGCTCTCTACTAAAAGTTAAACAGTTAGGAAATTTTAAAAAAAGCATCATAAGACAAAGCCAAAATTACCGTATTCCTTCTGTAGTCATATGAGAAACAGATGACAATTCAAGCCATTGTACACTGATAATCTTGCTCTACAGTCAAGGACCAAAAAAGTGAGTTGAACCTGAGAACCAGGTCAATCAGATCCATTAACAAATCATTCTTTTGAACCAATTCTTTTAAGTGAGCTGATTGATTCAGTTCACAAATCAAACTGCAAGGGAAGATTATCAGTGAATAACGATAAATACTTGACAGGGAAGATTGTGAACTGGCTTTGGAAAAGTCCTAAAGATGTTTCAGAATTGTGTTCCTTGTTTCCTTGTGTGTTCCACAGGAAACAAATAACATTTTAAAACAACATTTAAAATCTGTCATCATTCACTCACCTTCATGTCATTCCAAACCTGCATTTCTTTCCTTCTTCTATGGAACACAAAAGAGGATATTTTGAAGAATGTTGGTAACCCAACATTCACTGGGACATTTCTCAAAATATCTTCTTTTAAGTTTCACTGAAAAAAAAGTATGTCATACAGGTTTGGAATGACAATAGGGTGAGTAAATGATCACAGAATTTTCATTTCTGGGTTAACTATTCCTTTGAGTCAGGTGAATGAAATGGTAATTTGTTAACAAGAACATCTGTGCTTTGTGAGCTATTAGTGCAAGACATGTCAAACAAATCCTGGTAAAACATAAACAGGGGATTGTAATGACTTGCAGCGTGGGTAGCAAGTTACAGCCTCTGTTTTTGTGCAGCAAATGAAGGACATTCTTGTACAAGCTAAGACAATCCCTCATATGTTTCCTGAAAATCGGATAAGGTTTTATAATCAGTTTTCAGACAGCCTGTGGAGTACATTCTGAACTTTCCAGAAAAGGCTGAAAAGTTGATGGTTCTGGCCACATTTAAATCTGAGGCTTGTAAAGAACAAAACGTTACTTCTGCGGATAAAGAGAAAGAAACACCCATACGTATCTGTCTTGGAGTAAGACCTCTACTATAATCTCCTCATCAATCTCATTTTCACAATTCCACATTTGGACTTGATATAACATGATGTTCTTTTCTACTTTAACAGCCACGACGTGTCTGAAGTCTAACTTGGACAGGAAAACAACAGAGGTGGAGGAGGACAGGCAATGGGCATGCCTTTAAAGTGAAAGGGGAATGATGAAGATAGAGGAACATATAACAGGGAAGCCAAAGGCTGTCACGGTGCAAACACAGTTTGGGACTCCGCACTATATTTGGTAAAAGTACCGCTAAAGTGGGAGGACATGTGCTCTGCATCAGTCTCTTTTATAGCGCTAATGATACAGGTGTAAGCCTGAAATCATTTACATATAAACAAGGGCGTAGCAACCATTATAACAGGGGGGAAATGATCATTATACTTCAGGAG
This sequence comes from Barbus barbus, assembly GCF_936440315.1. Taxonomy (NCBI): domain Eukaryota; kingdom Metazoa; phylum Chordata; class Actinopteri; order Cypriniformes; family Cyprinidae; genus Barbus; species Barbus barbus. The sequence goes on from NC_136754.1 coordinate 11,311,093, forward strand.
TTTCATTTTGCTTGGCTGCAGTTCCAGAGTAGCCTGCCACATAAAACGACTTCAAGACCCAACAGAAGCATTAAAGACTACATTGTCAAAGCACACGCAGCCGAGGGTTCAATTCTCTCTCTCTTTAACTTTCTCTATCTCTCTCCCCCACTAATATACATGTATAATACAATATTTAAAATTTAAGACAGTGTGATTTTTTTATGTTTTTAAGAGACTTTAAAAAATAAAATAAAATAAATAAAAACTTTTTGTAAGCTCACCAAGGATTTATTTGATTAAAATATACAGTAAAAAAATAAAATAAAATAATAATAATAATGTGAAATATGAATTTAGTTTAAAATAACAGTTTTTATATGTATATATTTTAGAATTGATTTATTCCTCTAATGGCAAATCAGAATTTTAAGCAGCCATTATTCCAGTCTGTAGTGTCACATTATCTTTCAAAAAAAATATTATTATAATCAATACTGAAAGTAGTGGGGCACAATATTATTTTGGACACTTTGGATACTTTTTTCAGTAGTTTATGAGAGACCGAAGGTTTTTTTATATATACAAAAAATTGTAACACTTTGTAACACTGTAAACATAACATTGAAATTTTTTTATCAATTTAATTTATAAAATTCATGTATTTCATTCAAAAAGAACAGAAAAAAATCTTACTAACCCCAATCCTTTGAACAACAGTATATGTGCTTTTTGTACTACATACATGTACATAGGGATAGTTCATTTCTTTCTTTATTTAAATAAAAAAAAAAGAAGAAGAAGAAAAAGAAAAAGGTTTTTCCCCCCTTCCATTTTTTTTATTTTTAACTCAAGCAAATTCGACAGACACAGGAAATTGGGGTCGAATAGGCTCATGGTTCCCACAAAACAAACCCAAAGCCAAATGCCATTTTTATGGCATTAGTGTATATTTATTTACACTTTTAGTCTTGCACTGCCAGTATTCAGCCCCTGGCAGAGGTTCACTATAGGAAAGGAAATTGGTAGCAAAAGGAACGTGTCCTAGATTTAAAGTTTCTGATATTCATCCAAAGTTATTTAACATATGACCATTTTTGCTTCATCCTGAAAGGCTTAAATCCTAATCATTACCAGAATCAACTCTTGCTCTGCCCTTCACAGCTTCAAGGTGGTCTTTCTCATTGTATTTACAGCACTTCACAGTTTAAGCTGTGAGCAGATGAAACAATCATCGGATATGTCTGACACATACAAAACAGTGAGCCACATGTGTGTCTTAAGTCCTTATGGAGCACGGCAAGTCCAGTATCAAGAACTGCTTTCAAGGCCTTCTGAAGAAACATTGATCATCTATGTTAAAAATCGATTTCAACTCTCGCCTAAAGTGGAATAAAATCTCTGGCGCTGGAATAGAGCACGGTAAGTACCTAAGTACAAAGACCAAGGGGACTTGAGAGGTGAAAAGCACAACTTTAGAGTTGAAGGCCCTGGGCAGAAAGCATATGTGTGTCTGAGGTAGGCTCCTATTTGGAATGCCAGGGCCTTTCAAGTTAGGATATATTCATTTTACTGAATGAATTGGCAGAACAATAACATGGACTTCTTCCAAGATCACCATGTCTGATAAATGAGGCTTAGAATGAACATATATTCACCCTGATTGAGGTGAGAGTTTTTGATGTTCATGGAGAAATCCCATGTGATGTCCATTATGCCCAGAACTGAGATGTGAGACACATATTGACTTAATATTCACCTCAAACTGTTTCATTCTTTTAAAATTACACAAATACATCACTGTCTAGAATCTAAAACAAGGTGAAAGCACAACATGGAGGGTATTTCAGATCATGCTGCAGGGTATTTCAGATTATTAAATATTTAGAGGCCAAATGGGATTCTTAATCGAGAACTTTAAAAGCAGAAAATACAGACAATATGTCAAAATTATCACAGGCCAGAATGACTGAACTATGAACGAATGAACTAATGATCAACTGTCGAGAGTAAGAGGTGGGCAGTTCACACTGAATTCAGACTAAAACGCTTCATTTTGGTCTCATTTGACTGCAATAATCTGATCCCATGACACAGATGAGCTGTTATTATGTTGTTTGGCAAACTCTAGATGTGCTTTCGCTTGTTATTTTTAGTAATGGTTTCTTGCGTGCTTCCCTCCCACATGGTCCGGCTGAATAGTTCACTTTTATCTGCTTTCTGCTACCGAACTATGAAGCTAAATCAAAGTGATCATTGGCTTCTCTCATGGTTTCGTCTTGAATGATCACCCTGTCTAGGGAGTTTCTTTGCCTTCTGATATGGCTTACAGCCCCCGATAATAGGAACAATGGTGTCAACATCCAAACACTTGGGTAATCCTCTAAATTTATGCATTTGTTTTACTTTATCTCAGGAATGGTCTTTAATCTTTATTTTAACAGCCGTCCCTCAGATTTACAACCCTTAACTGCAGGGTTCTTCTCAATAAATTGTGATAGTTATTTTAATTCCCAGGTAGAGGTAAATTTTAAGGCAACTATGTGGGGGATTTCATTGCACAATCAAAGCCTCTGCATCAGAGGAACGGAATATTGGAATAAAATATTAATGAATTTTTTATTGCATTGTTTCATTGTTTCAACATAACATACAGCCACATTATTTCATTTTGTGGTTCCGACTTAGTGCTGGCAAATCCAATTAAAATTCATTTAGATTTCATATATTTATGAGCAGTCAGTTGCCATTATCACAAAATAAACCCTGACAGGATGATCAGGACCCCAGCGTGAGGCAGAGGGATCTTGTATCGCCCTGAAGGACTTTAATTTGCGATAATGACTGTCTGAATGTACATTATCCTGCTTATTACACAGCTACTTCCCAAATAAATGGGCATTAGATATTGATTCCCTTTTTTAGCCTTTTTTGTAGAAGACATCAAAGGCAGGCAGTTAGATGTGGATATTATACATCTCAAATGTTTTGTATAAGCTCATATCATAATTTACCTACCTGTCTCAACTTTGGAGTGATCAGTCCGCTCTGTCACCTTCTCTTGACTGATGAGATAATCAACAATTCTCACTCCGATTGGTGGCTCTGCATGATTCCATTCTATGATGACCAATGAACTGCTAGGTTCGTACGAATGGGACAGCTTGAGCCTGACAAGAGTATAAAATCAACAAAGACCATTTATGACTTAAAGATCTGAACCTCTACTTTAAAACCTCACTTCAGAAATTGTAAATTCCCTAAACTCACATTGGTTGAGGCAGAGGAGCACAGGTCGGGAGTCCATCAGTGCCAAAGGCATTGGAGTCACATCGACACCAGTCATCAATAACATCACCTTTAGCAGAACACCACAGTACACTCATCATGGCCTCTTGCAGAGCCTACATGAAAAGACAAAGATGCAGAGCATGTCATATTAATTCTAATATTAATTATATACACTTATTCTAATATTTTTTACACTCAGTGAAGTTTACTGTAGAAGTGGGGAAATGTCCTCTACCACCACTAGAGTGCAGCATCTACCTGGATTATGCATATTTTTACAGACCAAAAATTAGGATTGCTAATTTATTAAAATGAATGAATGGATGAATGAATGAATGAATGAATGAATAAATAAATAAATAAATAAATAAATGTTAATTTCTATATGCTTTAATTTATTTTGGTGGAAAGGGCCAACAAAATTAGCAAGTATTTATATTTCCATTCAAATAAATACATACATGTGTTTTTGATTGATCTTTAGGCTTACATTTCTGGTAAATAGCACCTGGATATGTTTAATTGATAAATAGACTTTTTCTTTTCTTTTTTTTACATTTTGCTATTTTTAATGTTCCCATCTCTGTACTGGTGCAATTGGTCCCACACAGACCACCTGTCGACTCCACTAACACATTGTCCATCCGCAACCTTTGTTTTCCCAAGGAGGTGTCCCAGCCTGGCTCATTGCTGCTTAACTTCAGTGGGTAACCTGGCAAGGGCTGCAGGGTGAGAGTATAACATTATGAGTCACAGATACCTGGTAGGTCTCGTTGCTGTTGACCAGCTCGTAGATTGGCGTGGCTTTAGTGATGTTGAGCAGCACAGGCTCTGCAGGACGTGCAGGCCCAGGGCTCATGTGGCAGAGGTGGCAGGACAGAGGGCACTGGCCCTGGCTGCTGCAGTCCATGCGCACCCCCGCCGCCATACGCTTGGCACCCGAGTCCAGCAGGCTGGCAATGTATGCAGGGTAAGTAAGCGTGCGTGGCTCTTTGTCTCGCTCCTCTGACTCGTCTGACGGAGAGTTTCCTGAAAAAACAGAATTCAACATGATTTAGTTTTGAAAATGAGTCCTTAGAATAGGGCTGTTTAATTGATTACATTTCAATTATGAATCGTGGTTGACAAATATAATTGTAACAACAAATATGAAAATATGATATATTATAAAATATTACAAAAAATTATTGTGTAACTATTAAGTATGAATATTATTATATGAATATAAGTAATACATATTTATTAATAGATGGTATTATTATTAATAATACATTTATTAATAATAACATTATAAAAGTGACAAATTAGGAAGCTTTGCTTCTATTTTAAGATCATCTGAAAATAAATATAATACTATAACTAACACTATAAATGTTTTAAATTGTTATTTAAAAAAAATTAAAACTTAAAATAAATGTTTATTAATTAATAAAATCAAATTGCATGTCAATATTTGTTCCATCTGCTCTATCATCATTTGAGCCTAAAATGGAAAGTGTTTTGAGTACAGCTTTGCTACTATTTTAAGCCCATCCCAAAAGTATATGAACTCACAGTTGCTTACTCTGCAGACCTCCCCACATACAAAAGCAATCAGCAAGCTCAACAGCCAATTAGGGAATACCCTTTCACTGCAGCACACTTTAATAAAAGGCACACACTTGAGATTTTAAAGACACACACACACACACCACACTGAGATTTTATGAGCCAACAGTGTGAGAAGAAAATGCAATGTGAGAACCCATTATTCCTTCAGCCTTTCACAATATCAGATGGGCCAAGTTTAGCCAAATATTTTGCATAAGAGACACACAAGGAAATGAAAATGCAGCACCCCATAGTACACTTAATATTAAAGCAACAAAAGCCCTGCTGCAAAATATGTAACATATATATTACAAAATATAATGCTTTCTTAATTACTCATAGGATTCTAAATCATCTAAATTGTATCTTCCATTGTATTCCTTTGAAGAAAAGCACTGTAGCTGTGCCAAGAAAGCACAAAGCTCTTTAAAAAAGGTCTGTTATTAAAAGGCCTGTAAATTGCACATTTTGGATGCCAATCAGAAAAGCTTGAGCTCCTCAGAAAATACTAATGTGTTAAAAGTGTTTCATCAAATTCGATGCCAGCTGTAGATTAAGAAGGCATTACCAATAAAATGCTTAGCCGGTGCTTTAATTAGACAAGAGTGAGAGAATGAAAAAGCAAGAAGAAATAGGGAAGAAGAAATAAGGAGGGCTGGAAGAGAGAGAGACACAGTGGGAGAGCTGCACACTCTACAGTGTGCCAATTTGCTTTGACATATTTTCTCTACAGCTCTGGGTTTTGACAGTTATGGCATGATGCATTGCAGGCCAAATTAAAACATGAGAGTGAAGGAAAACATCTCATTAGATAACTTTCATTTTAGTCAGTTGATTTGCATGAAAAAGCACAGAAAATCTTGTCATCTCTAGTGTCTCTTTAAGCTCAGAGCTCTTCTCGGTGAAGCAAAAGCCTTTGATATTCTCAGTGGTTTGAAGGATTGCCATTTATGACTGCATGCAAATTGTCAGCTGTGACAAAGGTGAGCATTCGGAAATTCCTTCGCACAAGCATATTTTTATCACCACCAACTATAGAAATTCCCTAAAATAAACCCTGTGCCTAACAAACCAAACACTAGATGGCATTAGAGCTCTAGGAGGGGATGGCAACCGCTCATGAAAGCAGAAAGGGAGGGGGTGACGTAACAAATTGCATTATCATGTCTGCACGGATCTGAAAACACAATCTGCACGATAAAGTACGAAGATAATGAACATTGCTTCCCCCTCTCTAATGGGTTTGACAAGTATGGAAAAGGATGAAACATCAAAATGGAAAGTCATGAATTTCTCTGCGTGTATCCAAAATCCAAGGAGCTTTCAGTCAATAATCAGGACATTTAAGCACCCCAGTCAAGCAATTTAAACGTGTTGCAATGCATCTAGGCTCAGGATGTATTTGAACACTTTAGCAAAGCTTGATAAGCTAATCTCACAAGAAAGATGGTGCATGATGATTATCACACAGTCCTTATTCAAGCACCTGCTTTGTTCACAGTGCATGTGGATTGAGTTTTAAACATCCAATCACAGGGAGCTCAATGCTAGTCCACAATAACATGTAAATACTCTTCCAGCCAGTCTCTTTCTATCTCACTTCTCTCGCCTCTCCTGACCAGCCTTTCAATCTTTCTTGTGTTCGTTTTATTCGACCGGTTTACGCATGCAGCTGCTGGTCTTAACTAACATGCCCCTCTATCTCTTAATAAAAGCTGCCAGTGTGGTACAGGTGAGAGTGACTGGGTTTATTTAGCCGTGATTGGGCCTGCCTGCAGACACAAAGAGCAGTGACATCTTGTTTGTGAAGCACGAGGGCTAAACTTATTCATCTGTTGGCCAGCACGGCGTAGCTGGTAACGCTCCCCAGGACCTCGCTCTGCAATCCGGGGCTTGAATCTGAAGCAATTTGCAACGGATTCTAACATGCCTTGCGCAGAACCGGCTGAGGGCTTTATTTTTTATTCTCAAGAACGACGAGGCTTATATCTAAGCCATATTCCACGGTAATTGTCACAATGTGCAGTACAGGACACTGTTTTGAGCTGTAATTGCATGCAACTAGGAGGAGAGACTGACATGCAACAATTTAGGGATTTTCTTGGAGAGATAACCAGGTAAGAATGACTCACAATCACATCAAAGCAGGCGGTGATTGTACAAACATTGTTAATGGGAACTAAGTACCAGGAATGTAATTTGTACTGTGCAGTACACATAAACATATTTTTGCAGTTTAGATGTATAGTTGTGTATATTTATAAAATGTGACCCTGGACCACAAAAGCTGTCATAAGGGTCCATTTTTGAAATTGAGATTTATACATAATCTGAAAGTTGAATTAATATACTAAGGATAGGACAATATTTGGCCGGGATACTGAGGGTGTAAAAAAATCTAAATATTGAGAAAATCGCCTTTAGAGTTGTCCAAATGAAGTTCTTAGCAATGCATATTAATAATCAAAAATGAAGTTTTGATATATTTATGGTAGGAAATTTACAAAATATCTTCATGGAACATGTTTTACTTAATATCCTACGAATTTTTGGCATAATATAAAAATCGATAATTTTGCTATTGCTACAAATATACCCGTGCTGCTTTTATATATATATATATATATATATATATATATATATATAAAATACACATGCATTTATTTTTTCATAAAATTTTTAATTATAATAATAAAATGGTAGTTTGAGTCAGTAAGTCATTTTAGCTGACATCTAATTTTAGTTGACAAAAATAATATTTTGTTTGATGAGAAAGAGCAAAATTATTTTATATATGATTTTTTTACATGCAATAGATATTTTACAAAACATTGTCCTTAATGTGACCATAATATTCTTTCTAGATTTTTCTTCTCCAGAAAAGTGCATTGTTAAAATTTTTCATCAACAGTAATTTATTTAAAATATAAACTACTACTAATAATAATGCACATTTTTCATCTTCAATAACATTAAAGCAATTATAAAAAAAACAAACAAAAAAAACTTTTTGCCAGTAATTTCATTAATGAGATTAACACTCCATTTCGATTTCTAGTTCGGCGGACCACTGGAACCCCTACAGCAACAGTGCCATAATCAAATATTTGCAGTCTGCTGTAAGTATCCCTTGGAGTTAGAGGACGATCTCAGCAACAGGGATTCTGTGCCAGCCAGGTGCCATTTCCAGGGCCTTATCTGTCTGTGCACGGCAAGCAGCTGGCATGCTTTTCACGAGCGGATTACACGCTAACGGTGCTGTTCGCTCGTGCTATCATTTCCGCTTTTCGGGGGACATGCCGACCTTCAAGCGCAGCTCAAAACTTTCACTCCTTTTAATTGATGGATGATTTAGAGGGTGTGTGAAAGACTTTTGAAAGACAATGAAGAAACAAGATCAAATGCGAAATGACGGCTGCATTAATCTGAGATTAGAGTAGAGTTATTAGCCTGAGGAGCATTAGATTGTATAGTAAGTAAAACTCAGAGATGGGCTCCGCCATTTTCTTATTTTGCTTCTCTGTCCAAGGCTAAACTATTTTGAGTCTTTTTACAAAAAAAGAAAGAGGAAAAAATGCTAAGAGTGCTGAAATATGCATTATACCTCTTATACTGGCAGTGTAGGATGATCCAACATATCTGTGGTAAAGAAAAGGTGCAGAAATATTTTGAATGTGGAAGAAAAACTAATTTCACAGAAAGATTGAATTTTGCAGTTCGGATAAGAAACAGAATGGTTTTAGCTAAGAATGGTTTCCTTCCCTTAATAATGTAGTTATTGTTTACTGACCATCAAGTCTATGGGGTCCAAAAAACCTTTGAAAGGAAGTCATAAATCAACAGTTTTCTCCAAAAACAAAATGATGTCATCATTGACTCGAATGTTGGATGATTGGAGGAGAAAATGCAGGATTTTAACCCTACCCTGCCTTTTTGAACCAAAGTACACAGATGAAGAATTAACCATGTGTGACTTTTCCAACGAGAAGATACAAATGTGCATCTCATAGCTAGTGCAAGCTGAGCATTTGTGGTTAAAAAGTACATACTTTTTTTTTTTTAAGATAACGACCAATCATTTTGCTAGATAAGACCCTTATTCCTCGGCTGGGATTGTGTAAAGCCTGAAACTGCAATTTGGACCTTCAAACCATTGGCCACCACTGAAGGCTATTATATAGAGAAAATTCCTGGAATGTTTTCCTCAAAACACTTAATTTATTTGAAAATTAAGAAAGAAAGACATGAACATCTTGAATGACATGGTGAGTAAATTCAAGAAATTTTCATTTTGGAAGTGAACTACTCCTTTAACACACAAAAGAACAGCACCACAATGAGGGAACTACCAACAAGTCATCTGCCCTGGTTAGAGACATCAACTGAAGAACGTCTACTAGAAACCAACAGCACAGAGAATACAGCAACCTCCAGAAATGCTGTCAGAGGAAACAGGTCATAGCTTTGTTTGTGTTTATCACTTTTTCTGTCAGCTAGACTCATGAATTGCTAAATATCCCAAATATTTTCCTCAATACATTTTAAATTCCCCCGGTGCTTCTATCAAAATTGAAGCATGCACTAACCGAGCACACACTGCGCAGCAGAGGCCAGTATTATTCAAGCGTGTCTGTGTTGCCGGTGTGAGAAGACGGTTCCACAGTGACCGGTCGAAAGATTAATTAAGAAGAGAAGTCACTGGGGTCCGGTTTGTCCAGACCTCTAAAATGAGTAACCAAGGCCAGGAGATGACTGCTCCATCAGGTTTCTGTCTCAAGCCCTCATTCTGTCACACAAACACATTTACGCACAGGTCACCCCGTGTTGACATGGCAGCAGGCCTACTCATTTTTAATCTTTTCTCTCCATTGTACTGGCTACATTCAGCTCTCTTGGCTTCACCTGCAAGAGGCTCAGAGACCCTCTACAGTGAATGTTGTACATGAAGTCTGAACTCAATAAAAACTTTTGCATGATTAAAAACCTACACAATTAGAACAAAATACATCAATAATAGAAATAACCTTGGGCTTTGCAAAAAAAAAGGGTTAGTTAAGAAAGGAAGAAATCCAGACGTTTTGCTGAACCCAACATAGTGGAATGACACTGATGACCTGGACCCATGCATAATACAGAGCAATCCTTTGCTGATAGAGTATATACTGCATGCAGCATGTAGGTAGGCAGGTCTTTTCAAGGTGGAGCATGTCAGTAATATGAACAACATGTCTGTTTACTCTGTTAATACGCAATTATTATGGTCATATTGAGACCATTTCATCATCAATGCATCATATAAAAGTAAAATGAGTTTTAAATAAGACTTTAACTGCTGTCCAGCAAACGCTTTGTTAAGCTGTGAAGGAGAACACAACAGCAATGACAGATTAATGTGTATCAGCAGAAAGTGAGGGCTTGCTAAATGAAGTGGCACCGTTAGTGTGAAGCTGGAATGATACATCCATCATGGACTCCACCAATGAAGCCTGCATATGGTTCGAGTTCTACACCAGTGGTCTTTGAGCGGGAGAACAAGACAAATGGGTTGTATTATCAGGTTTTAATTGTCATTACTGCACAAAGATTAACCTAGTTGTCATGCATCCAGCCAGGTATAATTAAGAAATTATTCACCTGTAATATAAACATGATTATCAATGATTATCCATTGTATTATTATGCATGCTACTCTAACTATAAAGTTTGATTTGACAGGACCATGTCAGTGATTATATGCACATTTTAACAAATAAATAATTTCCGTACGCATCTTGATTGGATCAAAGTAACAAAGCCAAGGACATGGGTTTAATTATCATGGTGCAAAATTGCTAATAAAATAGGGCTTTTCACACTGCACATACTGCTGGATAAAGCAAAGTTTCACACATGTACTTTTGTGGCGCCAACTCACAAACTGCAGTGCTAAAGGTATACAGTGAGAAATAATGCAGTGCTAGAACGTCCAGCAAGTTGTTTAGCAACAGACAACCAATCATAAAATGCCTTGGTGCTTCCTTCATTAAGTATTCATGAGCTTTGTACAGCAGAAACTGTAAAACAAGGGTCGTGTTTTACTATGTGAGAGAAGACTGAAAATAACAATGCTACCTGTGGGTTTACAAAACTACAGTGTTAAATCAGGGTAAAATGAACAGTGTGAAACATGAAACAGGAATTTAGAATGGAGAAAAGTCCAAATGTACATTTTGGATGCTGTCATTATATATATATATATATATATATACACACACACACACATATATTTTACATAGTAGCAGGCAGTATGCAAATAAGACTCCTAACATGGAGATAATTTGAAAACATTTTAGAATCATAACTGAGATGTTTCTAACTCTCCCTAAACAACCACCCATTTGTGCTAAGAATTAATGATGCTGGTGTACTTTCATTATTCACCATGCACACCCACCATAAATCAGTCTCTCTGCAGCATCTGTAAGTACGTACAACTAATCAAGCTGAAAAATACCACTGTCATGCTACATTTTCAAAAAAAAAAATGCTTTGTATCTGTTAAGGGATGTTGTATTTCAATTTTCATTACATGGCTCCATTTAGTAACAATGTTTTTCCCAAATTACATAGTTGTTTGGTGATAATGTTAAAGTGCACCTTTACAGTATGCATTCCAGCAAAAGCATTAGTCGTCGCTAAAGTCGTCGTGACGTATTGTCAAGTATGGTGACCCATACTCGAAATTGGTGCTCTGCGTTTAACCCATCCAAGTGCACACACACACAGCAGTGAGTAGTGAACAAATGCACACACACACACACACACACCGTGAACACACACCCGGAGCAGTGGGCAGCCATGCTGCAGCGCCCGGGGAGCAATTGGGGGTTCGGTGCCTTGCTCAAGGGCACCTCAGTCGTGGTATTGAGGGTGGAGAGAGCGCTGGACATTCACTCCCCCCACCTACAATCCCTGCCGGTATTGTCAAGTATGGTGACCCATACTCGAAATTGGACTCGAACCCGCAACCTTTCGATTATGAGTCCGACTCTCTAACCATTAGGCCACGACTTCCCCATTATATATAAACTCTTAATGAGAGACTGATAACGTCATGTCAAAAACTTCACAAGAATCCACAAGGAAAGCCGGTCAAAGTCATTCCGCCATCCGATAGGTTCAACTGTATTAAACAGTAAAATTACAGACAAATCTGGTGCATCAGGTATAGGTGGTTTTGTGCAAATTGTCATTTTGCCATAATTTTATTTTGTGGCACCATGATTGACCAGTTTTCTTAGCAATAACTATAATAAATAATTACAATAAAATATAATAACTATTAAAAAAAAATAATAATGAAACAACAATTAATAATGTATAAAAAATGAGTAATAATCATTAATAATATTTAAAAGTAATAAAAAAAGTATGCTTTTTGATCTGACACTAGCAATGGTCATAGGTTTGATCTCTGTTGTATACCTTGAATTCATTATATACAACTTTGGATAAACCATCTGACAAATAAATACATGTAAATGTACTTATTCATTAAAAAAGAGCACTAGGACAAGTCAAAGTCCACAGCTGTCATGAGAGAGCTCAGCATCTGTTCAGTAGTCTTGTTAGGAGCAGCATGATTATTTTCCCATTTAATTTCTAGTCCTACGGGAGGCGAACTTAAAAAAAAAAAAAAAAAAAAAAAAAAAATTGTATTTATTTATTAATACAAATAAATAAATACTGCAGCTTCCTGATAAGTCAGACAACAGCACCTATTATGTTACATGAGTTTAAGAGCAAATCGATCATTACGAAATAGCACCCTGAACAGTTCAAAAACAGATGTCTTGAACCTAAAACACTTATTCTGGATTCCTCCTGGAGCCTCCCGCAGTGAGAGTTGGATCATGCCGGTTGCTGTCTGATTTCTATGATCAGTCTCTGCTCTCATCTCCCACACATCAGATCACTGCCTATTGTGTGTCTGTCCTTCACGAGGATGCCTTTGCATTTTGAAGGTTTGCATCATATTATGTAAGCCCTTTTATAAATACAAGAATTCATGTAGTGTAGCTGTAGGGAACACATGACGTGATAAAACATATTCACTGAATGCAATATATAAATCACTATGGATAAATGCATAAATATAAAACTGCTTGACCAATGGTGTCTTCCTTATTGTCGAGCTCATAAACGTCTTTATGCATAGATATGCAAGCAGCCATGATTCTAGAGACCAGAACAGAGACTCAATAAAGTATTCTCTCAATAAAGTGTCCTAGCAGCAGTTAAGTTTCAAGATGTGTCATTATGTGGAGTTATAATGGAGGGTTCTGTTTAATGAGATATTTAATGTCTTCACTGACCTGCTGCATTCCTCCTAATTTAAGTTTCAGTCTTTATTACACCTCTGCATGATGATATTGAAAGAAATATGCAGTTGCAAGTGATATGAAAAAAAAGTCACGGTAAAAAATCCAATTTACAAGCAGTACCTTTAAAAATACAGCAATATATTTCACCATATCTGTGGAAACCATGATACTTTTTTTTTTCAGGATGAATAGAAAGTTCAAAAATGTTTAATTAAAAATCTTCTGTAGCATTATAAATGTTTTTACTGTCACTTTTAATCAATTCAATGCATGCTGAGTAAAGTATTCATTTAATTTAATAAAAAAAATTTAATCTTACCTAACCCAAACTTTTGAATGGTCGTGTATCATAAATTCAGCTTTGACATCACAGGAGTAAATATATTCAAATAGACATCAGCTATTTTAAATTGTAATAATATTTCACAAAAATTCTATTTTTTTACTGTATTTTTTGATAAATTAAATGCAGCCTTGGTGAATATAAGATACTTTCAAAAACATGCGATTAATCTTACAGACACCAAACATCGGAATGGTAGCGCGCACATAAATAAACTTCATTACTTTATGATTGTCCCTAGGAAACTACAGCTAATAGAGCTAGAAACTGGTGAAAATAACAGCCCTCTGTATTTCTCCTGAACCAGAGAAGCTCTCAGCATAACATCTGAGCACGATGTGTGCAGGCTTTCCACTCATGTCTGGAGTTGATGTGCGGTGCAGTGTTGTGCCGTGTTGTTGTTGCAGTCAAAGTTCCCTCAGTTGATGTGAGAGGAATGTGTTGGTGGTCATGCAGAAAAGCAGCCCAGAGGGTTCAGTCATGGGTCTGTGCAATCCTGAGACATCCAGGACTCTGGCCTTGCTTGATACCAGCCAGGTCTTGATGTCAGATAAAATACATTGGCTTTCCTTAGCCCTTTCCCTATTTCCTGCAACAGTGGCAGTGACCCCATCTTCATGGAAATCCCTCTCAAATTATGCATGCATGTGCTGAAACTCCCTTTAGCAACACAGCCCAACAGTCTGAGACCACAGGAAATATCGGGGATTTAAAAAAAAAAAAATGTCAACCTAGAAATAAACAGAAATGCTCCAGATTTTGAATTATTTAAAGCTATACATACCCTATATATTTCCCATATATAAATATAAGATATATATAAGATATATATATATATATCTTTTCATTTCTCATTAATTTCTCATATATATTATTAAATTAAGAATATTGTTGGCTCTTCAACAAACTCCTTTTTGTTAAAAAAAAAATATGTGGTTTTTAGACATTTGGATGCTGTATGTGAATAAAAGATAACTGGTACCCGTTGAAGGGCATCAATTTGTATCATCTGAAACTCTTAGCCAGAATAAAAAAAATACAAAAATTAGTTAAAATACATAACTCCCTGATTCTGAAATCAGCATCTCTAATCTTTCATTCCCTCTAACTTTAAAGTGAAGACCACTTGGCCGATGATGCATAACACCACACACCTACACGTCTCTTCTCCTTCCTTTTAAATGATAGACAATAAACTCCCAGCACTTCTGCTGCCACTATAAAGAAGTCGAGAGTGTTTACAGATTACTAGTCCATTCAAGTGCTGTGATAAATCAGAGAGGAGAGTGTTTGTCGTGATGAGCCTGATAAGTGAGTATGTGTGTCCTCAAAAGTGGGGCAAAGGAATGAGGAATCACAGCATGGAGGATGGCTGGAGGATATATGAGCGGCACAGAGGGGGAGCTTGTTACTGCAGAGACTCACACCGTCTGCACCGAAAGCAGACTAGTGTGCCAGTTTAGCAACCATATAACCCCCCCTCCTCCATTAAACCCACACTGGCACACACTGCCCTCAGCGTTTGCGAGCCTCTTTCCTCCACCCGCTCCTCCCAGGAGATGTAATTAACAAAGAAATTACAGTGAAACACACTGCTGACAGGTCTCTCTGTCTCCAGCAAGGCTAAAATGCGTTAATCACTTTTGCCCATTATGAGCGACAGAGAAAACCAGGGACAGTGCCAGAATGTGACATTTCCCCCCTAAAATGAAGCGACAATTAGATGCGAATTAATTGTATTGTAAGAGAAAGACTGCAGCGTGCTCAGGTAGTTCCTTGTTCCCTCACAACACCAACCCTCTGAAGTCGTCATTAGTCTTTATTAAAATGCATTTCTAATTTAGCAAAACCTATTTCACTAATGCATTTCAATGACAAGGATCATTTTGAAAGATGACAGCATGGGATACTGGCACTCGCTTGTCTGCTTCAACCCTTGGACAAAACTAATATGTGAAAAACATTGCGATATACAGGGATATCATCAAAACTTATTATTTTTATGCTCAACAAAGGCTGTATTTATTTGATAGAAATACAGAAAAAAGAGTAGTATTGTGAATTTATCTATCTATCTATCTATCTGGGGTGTAACGGTACACAAACCTGACGGTTCGGTACATACCTCAGTTTTGACGTCACAGTTCGTTATGATTTCGGTACAGCAGGGGGAAAAA
This sequence comes from Barbus barbus, assembly GCF_936440315.1. Classification (NCBI taxonomy): domain Eukaryota; kingdom Metazoa; phylum Chordata; class Actinopteri; order Cypriniformes; family Cyprinidae; genus Barbus; species Barbus barbus. The sequence continues at coordinate 11,326,836 of NC_136754.1, forward strand.
ACCTAAACATTTTATATTTATTTTATTAAACAGTGCTATACTGAACAAACTGCTCTTTCTTTAAATTAATTAAATTATAATAACACATTTTCTTAGGGATGAAAATCTACCTCAGTTTATGCTCTGAACTATAGGGAGCCCTTTTACATTAATATAAATTTACAATTAAGAACAGAGGCCAAATTTAAATTTAATTACTTTTTATTTTTAAATATATTCATCAAAACTCAACTTAAAAAAAATATGTAAATTGCACATAATGCCATTTTTAAATTAACTTCTAAATTATAAAATTTCTATTTGTTGTTGAAATGTAGGCATTTACACAGTGGCTGCCATAACTTGTTTCATAACAAATGTATTTAAACATAAATTAAATAATTAAGATATTACTAACAGGTAAAGTTAAATATAATGATAATATAGTGTAATAGGCCTATTCCACGAAATGCTCTTCTTTAGACTTAATTTCTCTAGCAAATAAATGAGATGTGGACACTGATGACTTGCCTGAGGTAAATTAAATGCTATGTGACATTTTGTGTACAAGTTGTTTTACTGATGTCTTTCCGCAATTGAAACACTGATTGAGTGATTACACTAGGCATGAGAAGTCCATTCATGTTTATTTTACCTTAAAACTAGTAGTAAAGATGAAGGGATGATCGTGTTCACTCGGGCTCTGTGCTGCCTTCAGAACTGAAGCGTTTATACAGAGATCAGTCACACCACATCAAAGAATGTTAAAACGGCATTTATTGTTTAAATTTGCTGGAAATTTTTTTTTTACAGAATTTGAAACAATATTTTGTCACTAAACTTTGTAAGTAAAGATGCAAAACATTATTTTATATTTATTGCATTTAAAAGCCAATTAGTCTCGCGTAGCCAGACCTTCAGACTGACGGCTGAAGGTCTGGAATATATGTCCGCTTTCATTGGCCAAGGCCCGCCCATGAGGCCGTTTGACCGACATGTCAAACAACCAATCATAGTTCGTTTCGTTTAGTGTCACGTTTCAGGGCGTGGAAATGTCTCCACAATAACAAACCGGTGTGTGAAACTCGGATGTATTTTAAAGATTCAATGCCGCGAACTTTAAATATTTCACATAATTTTGAAAATCCAGCGTTTAGTTGACTCTGATAAGCATTTGTCATCACAATTTTCAACACAACAGCTTTCTTCTTTCATGAGGGGGTTTGGCGCCATGGCATCTTTGTTTCCCGGCGGACCGAAAATAAACGCGACACTCGCATCTCCTGGAAATCCGGTTTAATTCAACCAGTCAGATGATGACTTCGACATTCCTGAAGTTTTTCCAGAAAAGTGTGCCATATGCATCAGATGTTTAGTCAACGGTCCGTGGGCGTGATGTCTGAGGCTGAGACTAAAAGCCAATAGGCTACAGTTGCCAACCATCTAATATAATACTGAATTTAATCTATGCAAAACACCATTCCTCGATCTAAATGATGAAATATAAAGACAGTTATTGCACTTTCAGTAAGTGTTGATTAAATGTTTTAAAATACAAAGCACTTAAAATATTTATTTACAGTCTCTTTTCTAGTGTTATAATTTGGTAGAAACTAAATTGATATGTGTGTAATGGTGTGTGACACTTCAGCTTGATATTAAAATTAATTTATTTTTAGAACAGATGGCATGAAGCCATACGTCAGTAAGAAGTGATCACATCTCAAATGCATTTTAGCACTTAAGTCAGTCAAGCAACGACATTTTTATACATATGCTTCAGCCATACACTGTGACTGTGTAGCGCTTTTTTTTGCAGTCAATTGTTATCTGCACCAATGGTTTACTGAAATCTCAAAAGACTTATGTTGTATTAAGAAATGGAGAGTGCCCCTTATTTTCCTTAAGTTCGCAACCACACACCGTTCTTCCAGACGACACATGAGGCGGTGGGATGGATATCTCACATCCCTTCCTAGGTTTTCTTTTATCAGAGCATAGTTTAAATCCACATCTCTCCAGCATAAAGATGTGCTGCTGGCAGATGGTTGCTGGGAGCTCCGTGATAGGATGTACACCGAGGCAATAGAGTTTGACTGAACACCTGGGGGACCAAAGGCAGGGTAGAAATCTCCCCCTGCATACAATGAGATTTGGTTTCCTACCCAGGACGAACTAACCTTGCCCTCTGGTAAGTGCCTGTCCTTGACCGTGCCGGCATTGGACAGCGTGAGTATAAAAACCGTAAGCCAAGCCTGAGAGGACTGAATGATGTTTACTAAGTAGCTCTGCTTTCCTCAAACTCCTCTCTCCATTTCACTGTGTTCAGACTGTCTCTTTAGTGCCAATTCCTCATTCAACATCAATTCATCTCCACTTCTAGATGCTAATTTGGATTGACTTTTCGTTACAAAGAATCGGCGACATCAATTATGGCCGGGGTGAATTTTCTAATTAATATGCGTCGCCTAACAAACTGTAGGGTACAAAAATATCAAATGACAAACAGTTAAAGCAGCCAGAGGGAAAATCTGTTTAATGCCTCTGCTTAGCAGCTGATACCCACTGCACCCGCCACGAGTGCTTTCCGAGGAGATAAGTGATGACATGGAATTAGCGTATAGCATGGTGGTTTAAAAAAAACATTTTAGATGCTGGTATATTCACTCCTGCGACCTACTTCAGGTGTGTCTGCAAGGAAATCTGCTGAGGCTCATGGGAAGTTTATAGCTGGGATATAAAGCTGAACCAAAGTTATGGTCAAAGTTTGACTTTGTACAGCTGGATTTCAAGTCTGTTCATGTGTCAGGCCTAGTCAAGAAGAAAAACAGGAATGGGAAAGATGGAGTCTGGGTATTGAGTAAGAACATAGAGTACTATCACTGTGATCAAACATTAAAGAGCAGTTACCAAACACTCTCGACTGGAGACTTTGTAGAACTATCTGTATAGCAAGAAAGCAAAACACCACACAGATAGAAGAAAAGAAAAAAAATTGTGTGTGAACAACTATAGTTTGAAGTGTAAAAAGACTTGAAGCCTCATGTACAAACAATCTGAATGCACAGATTGAGTGCCGGCATTCCTTTTTTCAAGTTTGATATCTGGAGTATCTGGACCTTGAGACTCCCAGCATAAGAGATGTACCGTTTTCATAAAGCATGTTATCAAACAGAATATGAGGGTTAAAAGAGTAAACTTGCACAAATGTATGCAGTCTGTAAACTCTGGTCCACACTTACACATGCTTTTAGAAAGAAAAAAAAGGCCTCTGATTTTCATTATGAGCCTCTTGCATCATGCTCCAACCACCAGATCTATAACATTCAGTGTAAAAAAAAATGCTTGTACACGACACATACACACAAATAAATAAATCTAATTCATCCTACTGGAAGTATAAAGAGCTCAATATGCTTCCACACAAACACGTCTCCTGCTCTTTTTCATTTATTTCATCTCCACTCTCTGTTTCTTTATTGTCTTGGCTGATCTTCATCAAAGTAGCTAATGAGTTCCATTGGAACTCATTTGAAGTGGTGAGTATATTGCAGTAATAAATTATGTGTGTGCGCAGCAGGATATTATCCTCCAATGGCTGATCTCAGTGTAGCAACTCTACCATGCTCTCAGGATGTCATCTTCATTACCAGGCCTGAATTTCCCTGACTTGATCTGTCTTTGTCTCTCTCTTCTTACTTTTTTCTTTGTCCCTTTTATTTCAAAATGCATTCTCTGCTCTGCCTCCTACCCCAAGCACAGGTGCTTGAGGAAGCTGAAAACACAATTTTGTTTATTTTACTTGTTAAGAAGGTGTAGCAGAACACTTAATAATGTGTATCAATGATTCCCATGCAATTCTTCAATGCCGCAAGGCAATACAGATACGTTATAGAAAATATCTCACAAAAGGGAATTCAATTTGATTTCTTTTAAATTAATACTGTTACACAGTAAGGATGCATTAAATTGATCTAAAGTTACAGTAAAGAAGTTTATAATGTTGGGAAACACTTATATTTCAAATAAATGCTGCTCTTTCAAACTTATAAGTGCTGTCAAATGATTAATCGTGAGTAATCGCATCCAAAATAAAAATGTTTGTTGACATTATAAGTATGTGTATATTTCCTATGTATATATAAATACACACACACATACAATATATATATTGAAAATATTTACATGATACATTATACATATATGCATATTCTTATATTTTATGTTATATATAAATATATTTAATATATAAACAACATGTTTCTTAAAAATATACAAGCATGTGTTATATATACATTATATATATATATACACACACACACACAGTACACACACACACATTATGTAAACAAACTTTTATTTTGGATACAATTAATCATTTGACAGCACTAATATATATGTGTGTGTGTGTGTGTGTCAGTTATATAACATTTCAAAATATGACTGCTTTTATTGTATTTTTCATCAATATTGTATTTTTATATGTGTGTCAGTTACATAATAATATTTCAAAATAATACTGCTTTTATTTTTCATCAATCAATCAATCAATCAATCAATCAATCAATCAATCAATCAATCAATCAATCAATCAATCAAACAAACAAACAAAAAACAAATAATAAAATAAAATAAAATAAGCATTTTAGCTATATTGTAAGCTCCACATTTTACAATCGTTACTACAACACTAAGCTACTATACCCTGAATTATTTTGGAAAAAAATATACGAAACCATCCACTTAAGGAATAGATGTCGCAGTGAGTGTCTCATTATATTACCATTGCAGTCCCTCCGTGCCCATCTCTCATTCCCTAGCATTAGCTCTCTGCTATCATTAAGCTAATCTGATGCCCTTGACAGAAGCAGCTGGGTGGTGTGTGTGCCCCTGCAGTCTGGTGCGGACCGGCACAGTTTGAGTCCATTCGACAGCAAGAAATGGGCTGCTGAGCAGTGGGGCGCATCGTTACATAGCACACTTCCCTCTTCCTGTCCATTACTTTCCCATAATTTCCTCACATGCTGCCCATCCTGCTGAATACTCTATGTGCTCCGTGTAATATCCATTACAAAAGGAAACACTGTTGGATGAGCTATAAGAGCACAGATGACCTTATGTAGAGATGCAACAGTGCTACTAAGCATATGACCTGGATGATAAGCAGAAACCCTGAATTTCCAACTTCCTACTTGGGGAAAAAGCAAGAAAACTTGGAAAATATGTGTGTAGTTCTTTAGGAGGCAAAATGCAGAAGCATTACATGTCTTTGCATGACTCTGAATGAAACACAACATAATTCAGAGACAGTTTCTCCTGAAATGTGAATGCAAATCAGATTTACTGGTTGGGTTGATGCCCCTTGTGTGGTGGAATGGGAGAACGAAGCCATAATTACAGAAGATTGACAGTTTCCTTTAGGTAATTAGACGTAAACTGATGGAAATCCCAGGTGAAAATTAGAGATAGGAGTGGCAACATGTGCTGCTTGTTGAAAACTGATTATCTCATGAAAGCATAAACAGGGAGAAGTGTCTTCTTTACTTTTTTGCGAATCTGTTTGTCTCTGCGTTGCTGCTTGTAATGTGACCTTACAGGCAATTTTGCTCTAACAGGCTTATGTATATGATGCAGTAATTGTTAGGACTGACAATATGCATCCAATTACTGTCGTTATGCCATTAGGAAGTCATGCATTCATCTTGCCAACCTCGATTCATTACCCTGTAGCTCTGTAAGGACATTTATATACATCTAATCACACTTTTCATTGCCTCTAAATGGAGGTCTGTTTTTTTATAATGACAGTCCTTTCCAAAGTCTCTAATGACTCACATATCCTTTATAGACACGATTATAACTTAGATTAGGGTTTCAATGAAGCATCATTAGTTCCTCACATGAATCAAATGCATTTCCTAAATGTATCATTTCAATGCATCATCAACTTTGTGCATGATCATTAAGCTGAAAACATGGAAAAAGAAAACTCAACAAATGGAAAAGTTAGTACTCTTGGAGGGAAAAAAAAATCTGTATTTTTGTCTTTGTTGTTTTCCAGTAAGAAATATGTAAATATCCTTACTATATGGAAGATAATAATGTTAATATTATTATTATTTAAAACAAATAATTAGAAAAAAACCTGGTATAATAAAATTTCAATCATATTGTTTATATTTATTTAAAGTGCCCCATTACGGATTTTTTAAAATTACCTTTCATGCGGTGTGTAACACAGCTCTAAGTGAATGAAAACATCCTGCAAAGTTTTAAATCTGAAAGTGCACGTGTATAAAGTTATTGTCTCTCAAAAGAAAGATTCGACTCGAATCATTTAAAGAGTCGTTTTTAAAACGAATCCCAAGCCGTTCCTTGTCGAGATGACGCTGCGCTCTCCACTATGAGGCTAAATCCGGTTTTGCCTTCAGATTTGAAAATGCAAATTCATTCTTTGCCACTAGGTGCTGCTTTTGGAGCAATAAAAATAGCTGTTTCCCTGGTAACCGCTGTACACAAAGCAGCACTGCACTCACAAATGCTGCTTTATTAGGCATTACAGGCATGATGAAATGGAAATGAAATCGACCAATCGGCAAACGGACCAATCACTGCAGATTAACATAATGCAAAGGGTTTGGAAAAACGAATCGTTGATAAAATCGTTTGGGAGTCATTGAGCAAATAAGGTAAACATAAATGCATATTATAAGAAAATAATAGTGATTTTTGACCTTGTATGCTTTGAACCTTTCATAACCATAATAGGGACACTTTAAACATGCATAACTTTTGCTTAGTGTTGTTTTTGGCGGCTTGTTTAAATTTTTTAAGCCACTGATAGCACAGTTGCAATCGTTGAAATGGCGCATAAAACCTTTGCTGGCCTTTGTTAGCGAATTCACTTTTGGTGTAGGTCTTCCTTTCTCAGTTTTGTCTGCAAAAGAGCGCCTTGAAAAAGACGATTTTAGTAGATCAGCAACAGGATCTGGTGTAGGCGCCGATGACTGCAGCTGTCATTTTAGTGGACATTACACAAATGAAAATGAATAAATAATCAATAAAAACATTTTTCACACAATTTTATTTTTTATAGGTCCAGCAGAGAAGGCCCTGCTTCCCCTGTCGGCCCACCACTGCGCTAGTAGTATAGACGAAACCAAAATTTTCTTTTAGCCAAACCCATTTCAAGCAAGGTTATCTTATTATAATAATAATAATTCATTACATTTATATAGCGCTTTTCTGCTTTTCTAAGCACTCAAAGCACTCTACATTGTGAGGGGTGGTGTCTCCTCGTCCACCACCAGTGTGCAGCATCCACCTGGATGATGTGACGGCAGCCATAGTGCGCCAGAACACCCACCACACACCAGCTTACTGGTGGAGAGGAGACAGAGTGATGAAGCCAATCAGTGTAAGGGGATGATTAGGAGGCCATGATGGTCAGAGACCAATGGGCAAATTTGGCCAGGATGCCGAGGTCACACCTCTACTCTTTTCGAAAGACATCCTGGGATTTTTTTTATTTTTTATGACCACAGAGAGCCTAATGCAGCTCCAGAAGTGACACTTGAAACAGAAATACTGCAAAATAATCATAATAATAATAACGCGACTAAGCGAGTCAAAATAACATTATAACATTTTGTTTCGTCTCGTTTTAGTCAACGAAAATGAAGAGACATTTTAGCATAGTTTTTATTTTGCAAAACATATTTAGTCTCGTTTTTATTCGTCAACAATATTGCATTATATATTTAATTATAGTCATCGTCCCATGACCAGCATTTACGTTGCGTCTCGTCACATTTTCATCACGTGATAAAGGTTCGTTGACGACAATATTTAGTCACAATTTTCGTTGACGAAAGCACTACTTTTTGCTAGGCATAACAACCCCCCCCCCCCCAAAAAAAAAGACCAAAGCAAATGTAGTAATGAATTTGATTTTCTATTTTTTTAAACGACCAAAATAAAAAAAAATAAAAAAAATCATATTTATTCATTCATTTACCCATTCATAATGGAATTGATTGAGAATATATGTTGAATTAAGTTGTTTTATGAATTAAGTTGTTTGTTTTATGACACTAGCATAAAACAATTTCATTTTTAAAAATGAAAATGAAATACAAATTTAATGCTTTAACTTAAAATAAGATACAGTCAACAGAGTAATTAAATTCAATTTTCACAAAATTATATTTTATTTAATTTAATTTCAGTGCAATGGCATTAGGGAATGGATTTTAACCTGACACTTTTATCAGAGGATCCTGAAGTAAACGGCTTGCACATCTTTTGGGATTTCATCGTGCTGAACCTTCTAGTTACCAGCCCACATCTTAAATGACTACTACCCCACCACCTAACTACAGATGTGGAGCATTAAGAATTCAGAGGTGGATATTAATGAGAAGAGTTCCTGATGAGATGCTGGTGTACATTCTTCCACTGTATTGCACACAGGTCATCTAATCAATGTACGGACAGGCCCAGGGGATGAGAAGAGGAAAGAAAAACATCTCAGGGCAAGGTCAGCATGTTCTTGCCCAGTAGAAAGCCTGGTAAAGCACCATGCATGCTGCCCCTGGAGGAGCTGCTGGATATGTTTACGCTGACCCTTCATACTGTTCCCCAAGGGACTGGACCATCCAAAACACAGCACGAACAACCAACTGCTAAATATTAATTTATCTCTCTGCCTGTCTCCTCAGATACCAATCAATTTCTGAAATTGTTCAAGCTATGTATTTCCTCCACTTTTTCACAAACACACACACACACACACACACACACACACACACACACGTTTACTTAGCTATCTAAATGGGGACATTCCATAGGCGTAATGGTTTTTATACTGTACAAACTGTATGTGCTATTGCCCTACACCAACCCTACACCTAAACTTAGCCCTCACAGGAGACTTTCTGCATTTTTACAATTTCAAAAAAACTTTGTTTAGTTTATTTTTAAACCCGTTTTACAAATGAGGACGTCCACAAAGGGAGGTTTTTGGGTACAAATTTGTCCCCAAAATATGGTTAAGTAGGTACACACACACACACACACACACACACACACACACACACACACACACACACACACAAACACAATCTCTCTTGCTCTTTATCCTTTGGTGCAGCTCACACCAGGCTTAGTGTTTGGATTGCTATCCAGAGAATGATCCCTAATGGTTATCTGACAAAAGTAGAGAGCAAAGAAGGCTGAGGAATCCAGAGGAAGATCAATATCTGGGATAGTGAGTTTTCCTATGGCAAAGGCCAAGTCCTTCTCAGGCTCCCAAGGGTCACTATGAGATGTTTACAAGGACAAAACATCATAGGAATCTCCAAAACAAGTATGAGGGAAATAATTATGCTTTGACTGAACCAAATGTACCTTAACACAGTCAAACTCAGACTAACCTCAATGTGTCAAATGCCAAAAAAAGAAGTAGTTATAAAAAGTAAAAAAAAAAAAAAGTTAAATAAATAGCTTGGAGAAAAAAATCGGTATCAGTACATCATTTAAAAAAGTATAAAAAAGTTGCATAATTGTAACAGATTTAAATGAACTTTGCCATCATCTGATATTCATTCTTTAAGTTTAATAATATAATAAATATTATCTTCAGCAATTCAAATAATGTGTGTGTATAATTTTGTGATGCCATCTGTAGTGATTAAAAGCTCTCATTTTAGTTTTTAGTATTTTATTTTTCATTTAGAAAAATAGTATAGAATTTCAATTGGTGCGTTAATTATTTAGGTCAAAAAGTCCAAAGTCCCAAAAAAAAAAGTCTCATTTGGGAGTTGAATTTCTTGCACAAATAACTATTTTATGACATATACCACTGTAATATAATTTTGTTCATAGTGCCAATATTGATACACATCAGACTGAAAACAAGGTTGTTGTGTGTTGTTTGCTATTTGGTTGTATCTATAAATGAGTCCTTTACAATGCTGTGGCCTTGACAATGGCAGGTTTCTCCAATGGCTTTGGCCCTTGTGTGATTTTTATCTTGCATAAAAACCAATTAAAATAACATTTAATGTTTTTTTTTTTGTATTGAATGGAGTTCAATCTTGTGACTGACACAGTGTCAACCCAATAAACAATTCTCGGCTGATACCTTTATAAGACTGAATATGGGACATTGCCTTGGTGTTCACAAATCCTTCTGAGTAAAATCAACAATTACAGAGAACAAGATATACCTATAGCATGCAAATAATAAAACAAAAACTCTCTGAGGTATTAACATAGAAAACAATATGCCAGAAGGTTCATCTTCTTTAACAATGCATTTTAAACAAGCTGCTTCACCAGCTCTGATATTTTCTTTTCTTCTTTTCAAAGATGAAAAGACAGTGCTGTTATCTCATCCGCCAAACACTGACCTTGACACTCAATCCAACACTATGTCTATTTATTTATTTGTGTGTGTGTGTGTGTGTGTGTGTGCATGTCTGTGTTACATTGCTTGCAACTAAGGGTGACTCAATGGGCAAAGTTCTGATACTGATTTCAATGTTTGACAAGTTCTGCAAGTTTCCCGTCTTTGAGACTATCAATCTAATTAGTTTTTTTTTCAGTAATTTTACCTTAACTATTATTTTTTTCTCATAAATGCTTGAGTTTCCCAAAATGTCCCAAAATGTCATAGGCTAATTTTAGCATCAGTACGTAGCTTTAATTGATATGTTTTTTTTTTATTATTGTTATTCTAGAGGACCACCGAATGGGAAGATTTATCAACAACTTTCAAACAAAGGCACTCTCTGCATATTTTTCAGGCTCAAATGTATGGCCCACCGACTGATACAAATTGTTCACAACACTGGAAAGAACTTTCTGGCAAGCTCTAATCTGATTGGATGACTTTATACAACCTTCAGGAGTAAAAGCAAACAATATTTTTAGCTACTCTACTGAAAAGTCATGATTACAAGTTACCAAGTTGATACAGAATTTACCAAAATTTGCTAGACTAGAGACATCAAATATCCAGACTTTTGTTTGAGAAGCTTATTAAGAAGTCAAATACATAGATATTCATAAACATAATTGAATATTCCACTTTGTTTTCTGAGTTGTCTGTGAAATAGATATGCACTTATTATGAGTCTAAGCACATTTCCTGATACTTTTTCCATTATTTAAATTATTTTCAAGTCTGTTTTTGCGATATAATCTATTTCAGATAAATCCACCAAAATGAAAATCTTGATAACTTTCTATGATAACTTTGCTCTGTTCTCTGTGTAAACCTCAAGATTTTGAATTACTTCCAGACAACACTTTCTGTATCTACAACAAATGAGTTGCTATTCTGGGAACCAAACCACGATCTTACGTTTTACCCTATTGACAATTCCATGTAAAGGCAATACAGTCATTTTGCAGGCATGTCTACATTGGTTGGTATAGCAATGACATGTTAGATGCCTGTGCAAACCTTCAAGCAGCATACTTGAAGCATGAAGAGGTGTCAGAAAACTGGAAATTCATCCTGTGGTGCTCAGCTCATGTGGTGCATCAGATGGAGTAGTATGTCCTTTATTTTCACGCTGCGTGCAGTGTAGGGTATAGAATTGGATAAGACTGGCTGTCACATGTAGTTCTCAGAGCATTTGATGACAGCTGTTCTCTTACCAATGTCTATTTATTGCACCATTTCTACCATCTATGGCATGAGATGTGTGTGTCAATGGCAAATGTGTCATGTCTTGAACGACAAAAACAAAACAAAAAAAACCCCAAAAGATTTCAAAACTGACTGAAACACTGCTGGAAATCTGTTATTTGGATTAGATTTCCAAAAAGGAATACGGTTGTAATTTTTGATTTACACTGGAAAAAAATGGCAGCGGCTATTTTTGGCAGTGGCTATAGTGTAAATAGCGATAGATGCTATTTACACAAAGTGCAAATAGCATATTTTTTGCGATTGATGCTATTTACACTCAGTGAAAATAGCAGTATTTTTTAACGATATGTTATTTACACTAAGTGCATATAGCTATAGATTCTAATTACACTATGTTAAAATAGCAAGATTTTCTGCTATTTATACTACTTATTGCAAATAGTGGCAATTATCTGCACCTCAGTATTGTAGTAAACAGTATTCAATAATAAAGTATTGAGTGTAAATTACAGTTTTAATTCAAATTATTAATGGATGCCACCTCCCTACACCTACCCTAACCCTACCCAATATTTTATTTTCAACTTTTTTATTATTTCTTTCATTTTTATTGAAATTCATAAATTTTCATTTTCATAAAAATAAAATAATAAAAGTGCAAACAGAACCATAAACCCTTGTGCACCATACAAAGACATTGGCTGAAAGATCCCGAATATAAACTATAAAAATCAAATATGCCCTCAGAATTGTGGCTATACATATACATATACATATATATATATATATATATATATATATATACATATACATATATATGTTCTAATCCATGTTCACACCATTGAGTGACAGATGATCAGCTTTTCTGTAAAAGTACAATGTATTTGAGGGTGAAATCATAAATGCTATGTTGCTAAATCAGTGATACTCTCAGCTTGCCCTAGAGAGAAAACAGCATGATTTTCACACTTTGACACATCTGAGACGTGCTAACCGAATTCAGAGCCAAATCCCGTGGCTGTTTGAGACAATATAGGCGGTCCGATGGTTACAGCAACACCTGCTGTTCTCTATGCTTACACAGGGAAAACATAGCTATAGCTTGCGGTAAGCGTATAGCAAAATGACTGCCTACTTTATTTAATCATCACCCCGAAGTACTCTGCGGAGTGTAATAATAATAATACGAAAGATGTTATACAGTATATCATGTCACGCCTGCCGGAGACTTTGACTACATGTGTTTTCCATCCCACCCACAGGCTCTGCACTATTGAACACACGGGGTGGATGAAGAGAGTGAGTGTGCATATATACATTATTTAACAGTCCCTTTCCAATAGTCCCTCTGCTATAATAATGCCAAAGTATATCCATGAGTGTCCTTACCTCAGCGGATACCAGACCCCAGCTGAACTGACACCCACTCGTGTATGGGGGGGGGGAAAGAACGCATTAATTATTTATGCTATGAACAGCGATGCACACACAACCCCCCTAGGGGGAAAAAAAACACCTATGGTTCAGGGCCGAAACAAAAAAGATTCCACATCTCAGATGAGACTGCAATATGTTGTATTTGTAGTGCGGTTACCCAGTCACAATATAAATAGGAAAATTGAATGTGACATAAAGAAGCAACAAAATCCTCACTGAATCCAATAACGGAGAGATAAGGTCACATTGTGAGACGTAGTGTGTTATCCTATAAAATTACATAATCCAAAATGGTGATTGTCCTTTGACTCAAGCAGAATGCAATGCTGATTTCCATTAGCTATACTCAAATCGATAAGCAAATGAGGTCAGAATTGATGAGCTAAATTAATACCTTTTATATGTATAACCATTGCAAATGTGGAAAAACGTATTTTTGCTTCAGCACAGCCTATTTGCATGTTTTCTTCATCAGTTTCAGTTATTTTGTGCTACAATTATTGTTCTCTTCCAAAAACTTAACAAACTGCTCACGGAGACAGCATTTTAAGGACCACAGACAGGAAAGCTGTTCCAAAATGTAATTACGCTGCCTCAGATACCTTTTTTTTTTGGCCAATTTCTAAAGAAATATGTATGATTTACAGAGAAGGCAATTACAGAATGCACTGTGATGAGCTTAATGGAGGAAATAAAAAACAACCAATAGGCAGTTCAGTAGGTTTGAGAAAAAATATCTTTAACTTTTCTAGGAAAGAAAAACTAAAAAAAAAACTAAAAATTATGTTCTAGAAGTCAGAATCAGAATGAGCCCAGAATGAGCTTTATTGGCCAAGTATGTTTACACATACAAGGAATTTGTTATAGTGACAGAAGCTCCACAGTGCAACAGAAAGACAGTAACAGGACAGGACACAGGTAATGAAACAAAATAACAGGAAATAGCCAATAACCAATGTACAAAGCAGCAAAAAAAAAAAAAAAAAAAAAAAAAAAAAAATACACAATATATAATATAGGTGACTATGTATGTACAGGTCAAGTATGTGCAAATTAGAAATGAGAAAATAAAAATAAAATAAGTGAGTGTGGTGAATGGATAATGTATTAGTTGTGTGTTCTACGTTTATTTATTGAGTGTTCATGAGATGTATTGACTGAGGGAAGAAACCGTTCCTGTGTCTGGTCGTTCTGGTGCTCAGAGCTCTGTAGCGTCAACCAGATGGTAAAAGTTCAAAGAGGTTGTGTGCTGGATGTGAGGGGTCCAGAGTGATTTTACCAGCCCTTTTGCTCATTCTGGAAAAGTACAGTTCTTGGAGAGTGGGGAGGGTTGTACCAATGATTCGCTCAGCAGTCCGGACTACCCTCCGTAGTCTTCTGAGGTCAGATTTGGTAGCTGAGCTGAACCAGACAGTTATTGAGGTGCAGAGGATTGATTCAATGATGGCAGAGTAGAACTGTTTCAGTAAGTCCTGTGGCAGGTTGAACTTCCTCAGCTGGCGAAGAAAGTACAACCTCTGCTGGGCCTTCCTGACAATGGAGTCAATGTGAATATCCCACTTCATGTCCTGAGAGATGGTGGTGCCCAGGAATCTGAATGTCTCCACTGCAGTCACAGTGCTGTTCATGATGGTGAGTGGGGGGAGAGCAGGGGGGTTTCTCCTGAAGTCCACGATCATCTCCACAGTTTTGAGCGTGTTAAGCTCCAGGTTGTTGAGACTGCACCAGACAGCCAGCTCCTTAACCTCCTGTCTGTAAGCAGACTCGTCACCGTCCTGGATGAGGCCGATCAGTGTGGTGTCGTCTGCGAACTTCAGGAGCTTGACAGAGGGGTCTTTAGAAGTGCAGTCGTTGGTGTAGAGGGAGAAGAGCAGTGGGGAGAGTACGCAGCCCTGAGGAGCTCCAGTGCTGATGGTTCGAGTGCTGGATGTGAATTTGCCAAGCTTTACTAACTGCTGTCTGTCTGTCAGGAAGCTGTTGATCCACTGGCAGACGGAGGTGGGGACGGAGAGCTGAGTTAGTTTATTTTGAAGGGTTTCCGGGATAATGGTGTTAAAAGCAGAGCTGAAGTCCACAAACAGGATCCTCACATAAGTCCCTGGTCTGTCCAGATGCTGCAGGATGAAGTGCAGTCCCATGTTGACTGCATCATCCACAGACCTGTTTGCTCTGTAGGCAAACTGCAGGGGGTCCAGTGATGTCCTTCAGATGAGCCAGAACCAGTCTTTCGAATGATTAGACACATTCATACAAACTACTGTTGAAAATGTTGGGCTTAAATATGATTTAATGTTTTTGAAAGAAGCCTCTCATGCTTCTTATATTTAAAAATGTAATTTATTACTGTGATGCAAAGCTATTTTTTCAGCTCATTACTCCATTCTTCAGTATCACATAATCGTTCAGAAATCATACTAATATGTTGTTTTATTATTATCAGTGTTGAAAGCAACTGTGCTGCTTAATATTTTTGTGGAAACTGCGATTTTTTTCAGGATTCTTTTATAACTAAAGCTCAGAAGAACAGAATTTCAAATAGAAATCTCTTGTAATATAAATGTGCTGTCTCTTTTGATCAACTGGTAATTTGTCTTCAAAGTTTTTGAATCAAAGTTTTATTTATTTATTTGTTTTATTTTTATATATATAAAAAATGAACGGTAGTGTTTACTTATATATGCAACAACAGTTTATTTTACACTCCGGTGACCATTTAGTTCTCTTGAGAATTCTTGTCAATTATGTTTCACAACACTGTGTATGAATTAATCCTCAACACTTCTACTGAAATGTTGTAAAACTGTGCTAAAATTCTAATTCAAGCAGCCATTTAGCTTTATTATAATTGCTGCCTTGCATAGATGAAATTACAGTTTACAAACAGACGCTCAACAGTAACACTCCCAGGTTCTTCTGGCACCTTGGAAGCTAAAACTTAGCAGCGTGTGTGGCTGAAACACCACATTTCAAAAACTCTAAATCTTTTTTCATAGGCAACTCCAATTTACGCTGTTTTCATTTTCAACCACTTTAAATTCTAAAATGCACAGAAAACTGGAGTATGACCATATACAGTATGTATAAGACCACCAACAACTATAAATATCTATTCACTATAAACCAGTTTCACTCTATAATTATGTTCATAAATTTGATTAAACAGATTTCATCTACAAAGGTCTGGCAACAGATAACCCTGTTTAACCCACAATTATGTTGACTTTTATCTGCAAAACTTTTTGAGCCACCACCTTACTTTCAGAAAAAAAGTTTATGACAAGACAACAAAATTCCCAGCATTAGGATTTTGACAAACTGATCAATCAGAGTAAATGGCTTCAGACTCACTTTAATGTTTACTTGTGCCCTTCAAAGTGAAGCCCAACAGACTGACTTTCAGCTAGACACTTTTCAAAATATCATTCACAGAGCACAGCTTAAAATAGACAAAGACTGACTGATCATGATGTCAGAAACAATAAAAAGTCACAACAAGACAACACTCTGAACAGCGCACGTAAAGACAGGAATCATTGCGAAGCTACAGTACTAGACTATTGTGATTTTAGCAATGTAGGATTGGCACAGAGAGCATTTAAAATTCAAAGCCGCAGCATACGTCAAACGTTCCCATCAGTGGATTATGTTGCCTTCTGAATATCAAATTACACTGTAAATAAATAAATTTAAGATAACTAACACTGAAAGTAGTTCAATTGTTCTGTGGGGAGATAAGCATATCTAAGATTTGAAACTGTAAGAGTTTGATTAAACTGCGATATCCATAAATTAAAAGTCACGATAAAAGTCTTTTTTTGTTATAGATACAACAATACAATGCTTTTGAAGGAACAGTTTACTCAAAAATTGAAAATAATGTTATCATCATGTTGTTCCAAATTCTTATGACGTTATTTCTGTCAAACACAAAAGGAGAGGTTTAGCAAAATGCATGTGCTGCTCTTTTCCATAAAGAGTGAACAATGAACGATAGCTATTAAGTAAAAAAAAAAAAAACACAGCTAAAAGAGGTTTTTGGAAGAAACAAAAATTTGATAAAACTTAAATTTCAGTCTGTTTCTCAGATAAAGCTAGTAGCCTATATGCTTTCAGAAGACATGTAAAATGGCCTTATGAATTATTTAGCTTTTTATCATTTTTGAAGCTTCTGGTAACAATCCATCGTCACTGTATGGAAGACAGCAGCATAAACATTCAGCTAAACATCTTTTCTCCTCCAAATATGCAAGTTATACGGGTTTGCAACAACATGACGGTGAATAAATTATGAACTTTTTGATTTCTGTGAACTATCCCTTCAAGCAAACAAAATACACATCACATCCTTCAAATACTAGATTTGCATGAATGCAATTTACATTTTTGCATAACGCATAATTAGGTAATCAGCTGAGTCACAGTGTCATCAAAGACCCCATGTTTGTTTTTTGCAGCTGACAGTTATCTGTCAGAAAGCAGAGATTGGCAGTGAAAGTGATGGGTGCACTCTATCACTAGATCTAATGAAATCAGCTGGCATCACCCTGAGCTGTAAAATATGACACCCACTTTCACCCGGCCATTAACACCAGCTGTGTGTTGGCTGGTACTGAAGCTGATCAACGCTTTGACACATGCGCATCCCACACACACAAATGCTAACACATGTATGCAAATGCAGCCGGTACTGGGACGGAAGCATGAAGTCAGCAGGGTGTTATGGACTAGTGCAACTGCATTTTAGAATGGAATGCCACACTGTTTCAAATTCCAGGTATAATTATTATTCTATCCAAGTGATGATTTAAGCATAGTTAACAGAGGCTCTAAAAAATGGGATGCTGAGACTGGACAGTGTCACCTGAAGCTCAATCGAACTGTACCACCATTAAATGAAGCTGCAGTACCGACAATGAACAGAAGAGGGCAATTTAGCTGCATCCAAGCACAAAATGAAGGTAAGTGAGTGAAGACTAAAAAAAAAAATCTTTCTTGATCTTTCATTTCTTCCACTTTTTCCCTCCTTTTTCCTCAGCGACTACCGCTCACTGCCAGTTACAGTCCTGTTTTTATTGCTCTGTATTAATTAGGACATCCATTAGGTGGCTTAAGTCAGACACAAAGATATAAATCCCCTTGTTAATTTGGAAAGACGAATCAGCGGCGCTCATTATGATTAAATTAGCAGAGATCTGCCGGGTGGCTGGACCTTTCTGACATGATTGTGATCATCAGCTCCAAACATCGGACAGCAGTTTCCCTTTAATCTCTATTAGCATTCTGTACCTAATCTCCAATTTATCACTGGTTTAAGTCGCTTCCCTTGACATAATCATCTATTTAATCATCATAATGATGCTATATAATTTACTCAATCATTTTTTATACAGTATTTCAAATCTTTTGCACTGTGAAAACACCACACGTTATATTAAATCATATTTTGTACAGCTTGAATGTGTTTGACTGCATCCTAGCATTGATTAAACCACTCATGAACTTATATGGGGGCATATTTCTTGGGACCACCAAGACGAGAATGCTGTTTACAGCTTGCACATTGTTCCTTGAGATGGCCTTACGTGAGCATTGCTGTTATACTGAACAGCCATGCAAACCAATTACTGGACCAAAGGACTCCCTTGAGTTAGCTGGCGATACCATTACAGATCCCCCCACCATGTGTAAGAGTTGGTAATTGTGGGCATGTTTTGGCTTCCTCTACACATAAACCAGTCCAGGTGTTGGGAAGCGTGTGAAAGATGACCTATCAGAACATATTACGTTTTCCATTTGGGTGCAGGTTTGAGTCAGGTTATGAGATTTTGCGATCTGGCCTCAGAGTCGAGAAGTTTCTGAATGGCAGCACTGCCATAAATTTTAGATCACAATGTAGTTTTTGTTAAGACAAGGTCACAAAGTTGCTGATTGAATTTAGAGAAATTCTAAGGCTACGGTGACATTTAGCAACTACCTGGTGTAGTGTCCTTCTGTTGAACTCAGGAAGATTCATCCTGTTGCCACATTTTTTTAACTGGAATATCAGATCACAATTTAACACTAATTTATAGGAAGCTGAATAAGAATAGATTTGTATATCATAATACTAATCAGAGTAACCAGAATTATTCATATAGAATACCAAAAAAGGATATGAGTGCTGTTGGAGAAGAGCTTGGACAAATTGATTCACTGATTTGATCACTTTTATCTTCTGAAAACCTGGATACTGCACATAGAATATTTATTGAGGAGCTAAAAAAATGTAAGGAATAAATATACAAAACTAGTTAGAAATAAGTCTAGAAAGAATAATTTACCATGGATTAATGAACAAGTATGGATGCTTATGAAAAAGCATAATACTGCCTTAAAAAAAGCTATAAAATCTGGTTTGCAACAAGATCGACTTATTTTTAATAGTTTAAGAAATAAGGTAGTTAAGACATTATAGCAGGCTAAGGCAAAATATTTGGTTAATATTCTAAATGAGGCTGAAGGAAATAGTAAAAGGGTATGGCAAACTATTAATAAATTGATAAAGAAAGACATTAAATCATGTAATAAATGTTTAGAATTGGATTTTAAAGGAAGCATAATTTATAAACCTGATGAAATTGCTGATGTATTTAATAATTACTTTGTTGACTCAGTTCAAACTTTGAATGATACATTTGGAATAAGACATAAAGAAATTAAATCAGTGAATTTTTAAAAATCTGCATTTCATTTGACAACAGTTACAGAGAGTATAATTCAGAATATTATAAAAGATTTTTTTTAATTCTAATGCCAAAGATATAGATGGTTTAGACTATAATTTAAAAAAAAAAACAATAGTGATATCTTTTTAGCACCAATTACTCATTTTGTGAATTTATCAATTACACAAACTACATTCCCAAGTTGTTGAAAAACGGGGTTAGTTACCCCAGTCTTTAAGACAGGTGATCCAACTAATGTGGTAAATTATAGGCCGATTTCAATTCTATCAGTAGTGTCTAAAATAGTAGAAAAAGTAGTAACTGATCAAATTGTGAATTTCGTAGATATACATAATTTATTGTGTCCTATGCAATTTGGGTTTCGTAAACAGTATTCGACAGAAACTGCTGTGTTATTTTATTGAGCAAATTTGGTCAAAATTAGATAAGGGTGGGGTTGTGGGTGCTGTGTTCCTTGATTTACAAAAGGCATTCGATACACTATCACAATATTTTATTATCTAAATTATCAAATTTAAATTTTTCAGAAGATAGAATAAAATGGATTGAGTCTTATCTTACATCAAGGAAACAGTGTACCCGGATTAATAAATACATATCTTCTTTACGAGATTGTCCCACAGGGGTTCCTCAGGGGTCAACCATAGGGCCATTACTCTTTAGTTTGTATTTGAATGATCTTCCAGATGTTTGTCCTGATGCACATATTCAAATGTGCGCAGATGACACTGTGATTTATGTACATGACAAAACAAAAGAAAAGGTGGCACAAAAATTATCTATTGCAATGACAAAAATTTTAGATTGGTTTACTCAGTGCTGCTTAACATTAAATGCTTGTAAAAGTGCATGTATGTATTTTAAAATTAAAAAGAAGGAGGAGGTCCAACCAGCTATATTAATGGTTTAAAAATTACAAATTGTATCAGATTTTAAGTATCTTGGAGTTATTTTAGATTCTCATTTAACATTTGAAAATCATGTTTGAAAAATAGTTTGTGCAGTGTCACCTCAACTTAAATTCATACGGAGTCAACTTTCAATAGAAGCTTCAAGAGTTTTTTGGAATTCTCTGATCTTTTCTCATTTCTCTTATTTTATTACTTCATGGTCAGAAGCAGGAAAATCTATTTTTAAACCTTTATATACTTTGTATAAATGTGCTCTAAAAGTATTTGATAGGAAACCTTAGGTATCATCATTGTTTGATTATTGTAAATTAAAATTTTGTAAATTTTGTTTTTTTACTTTTGACAATTTTATTGTGTTTTATAATTGTTGTCTAATGTACAAAATTGTTAACAATCTTGCACCTTCACCCTTGAAGGAATTTGTTTTTTCTTGTACTGAAAATAAAAGACAAACTAGAGCTTCGTCTAGATGTGATTGTGCAGTGAATTTTAGAGCTACTGATTTTGGTCGTTCAGCTTTCTCTGTTAGGGCTGTTAATAACTGGAATAATTTACCAATTACTATAAGACAGTGTTCTACCTTAGCACAATTTAAGCTACATTTGAAATCATGGTTAAAAACGAGTCAGGTGTGTGAGCATTGAGTATTTCTGTATTTTGAATGAAACGTTGAGTTGTAAAAATTGTATAATTGTTTGTAGGATGATGCTTTGTAGTATTTATAGGGGATATTTTGTAGAAATTTGGATTGTAGTTTCTATGAGAAATCATATTTTTTATCTGTTAAATTTTGGAGGGAGTTTACTGTAAATGGTATTATACTGAGGGTTTTTTGTCACATAATTTGTTTTGTATTTGCCTGCCCAGGGACAGCAGATGAAATTTAGCTCTGTAGCTAATTCTGGGGCAGTTTTCTATTGTCCCTGTCAAATAATGAATAAAATAAAAAAATAAAATATAAAACAGGTCTTGTTTCCTGATGCAATTTATATGTTTGGCATATGATGTAATTATTTTTGAGACTGTACTTCTTAACTCTTTTGAACTTAAATAGTGCTGCTCATCTCTGTTCTTTAAAGCTGCTGACTACCAATAAAGCCAATGTGACTTGCCTTTGCAGCTGCATTTGCAATATAGTAATAAGTTACTTCAAAGCAATTTTTGTCTGCCCTTTTTTTATTTGCACATTTTTTTTTTTTTTTTTATGGGAAAGGACTTTAGGAAAACCTAAAGTTATACTTTCCCAACATTACAGAAATTCTGCTGCACTGAAAAATGATTTTATGAAACCCATTTCCAGGACACCGTGCATGATGTACATAGTCATATTTGAGATGATTTGTGATGAAATGTGAATATTATGACGCAAGTCATTATTAGTCAAAAAAGTGGAAATTATGCCATAAAAAGTGAAAACTATGACAAAGACATAAAACTGACATAAGACGTTAAAAAAGATGAAATCTTTTGAAATTATGTTTAAAATGATGTCTGAAATTATGACATAGACAAAATTCGAGGAAAAAATATATGAAGAAATTGGACTTTTCATATTTACTTTTTACCCCATGATTATGAAATTATCACAATTTATTTTTTTAATCTCATAAAAATTACTTGTGTCATAATTATGATTTGTCATAATTTTGACTAAATATGTATTTTTTGTCATAATGTATTTTTTTGTCATAATATTTTTTAATCAGAATTGACATTGTTTTCTTTTCTTTTTCTTTTTTTTTTACCAGAATTTATATTTTATGTCAGCATTTCAAATTTATGTGTATTACTTTTTATGTCATAAAAATTTGGTTTGCACATAGTTGACCTGTTACTGCAAAGAAAGTAAAACAATTACCCCTGGTTTCACAAACAAGGCTTAAGCTTAGTCCCAGACTAGTTTGACCAGTAATGTTTTTTCTTCTAAGACATGTTAATAAAAATTACTTAAATGTCCTAATTAAACTATGACGTAATCCTGGCTTAGCCTAAACCCTGTCTGTGAAACAAGGCCTTAGATAAAAATAAAACAATTTAAAATCTCCGCAGAGATATAAACTCCTTGACAGGAAGGAAACGTTTCTGAAATTTAGCAAGACAAAAGAAGAAGAAAAAAAAAGTTAGACATGTCTTTCATCAATTAGCTGAGTAGCAATGGCTTAAATAAATTATTTGTTTTGTGCAGTCTCTGGCTCTTTAATCTTGCCTTTCAATACTGTCTTATTTCACACATTTTAAAGCAACTTTTTGCCTACAGGAGCAGAAGAATGCCAATGGAAATCAATTTTCACAGTGTAACGGTTGAACCGGTGAACTATGGATCATTGTCAGCCAATCACAGCACTGGATTGTGTTGATAAGACACACTTCAAAGTACTAGTGGCCTTGATAAAAAGCCCTGCACACTTTGCTCATCGCTCTTCATTTAGCACAGCAAATCATGCATCCCGACACACACACACACACACACACACACACAAACAGCCTATTCATTTGCAAAGTCCATAATGCATGAGTATCTGTTTGAAAAATGCACACACTCTACACCACACACGGTAGATTTTTCTAGCTCATAAACTGCAGATAATATACTATTTAGAAACTATAAAAAGATTAATTTATTCCTCTTTTGATTCAATATAGAATAAGAATGTTTTTCCACACCACACAGTGTAGATTAATATTATAGCTCAAATTATTTGACATCTAATTAAAATAAGTGCTGCCAGAATAAATAAATAATAATGAATAAATATGCTTTAAATACATTTATACAATTTCTGTATGCAGACAAAGTAAAAACCAAACATGACTTACTGTACAGCCAATTACAATCTAATAAAACAAAAAACAATATGATTGCTGAAATGTCTCCCCAATAAGCATATAATAAAATAAATAAATAAGTCATGCTCAAAACAAGATTATGTATTTCTGAAGATTTTGTATTTGTGATGTTTGCGTCATTAATTCATAATGCTGAGTCATCCTAAAGTTCGGGGAATCTTGTTAAATCTCCATATTTCTTAAAAGTGTCATTTGGAATGAAGCCCATATACCATCTGTGGTCTAACAGTCAAAACAAGACTGAAAATTTGTTCTGTGGCTCATCTGTTCATCTACATTAACTAGACCGAGAGAGAGAGAAAGAGAGAGGAGAAACTGGGTGATCATAAATTCAGCAATACAGGAATTCAAATGCCATGGACAAATCCATACTTTGCACGTTTCGAGAGAGATCCAGAGGGCCACAGAGGGGTGGTTTTGCTCTTCAGTTGAAGGACAATCTGAATTATCTCTGGCTAAAGGTTAAGACCTCTAACTACCTCTTACTCCTTCACCAAACCTGCTCTTCAGGAGCACTAACAAGATCAACGGGGAAATAGGGGATGTCAAAATAAATCCATGGCTTGGAATAAAATTACAAACGTTTTCTTATGGGAACGACCTCTAGGCTTTTAAACTCCTCATTCAGAACTACTCTGATCTTTTCTTGTGGTTTAAATCTTATAAAATGTAATACCATCACTGGTCCATGGATGAAAAAGGGATTTTTCATCAACTTTGTTTCTTAAAAAGGGCCAAAAAGTTGACAAATATCACACCAAACAGACATGAGTGGAGATTTAAGATGTTCAGATTCTTTAAGCCTAAAGCTAGCGATGATCTCATGGCTAAAATGCTTCTCCCCAAGGTCGATTAAGTAATCAGGAACGCGGCAGATTTATATTTAGCTGTAGTTTAGCTCTGTGCGCTCTCATTCCCAGATAAGGGCAATATCAAGATTGATCGTTGACTGACACACAGAAAAAAGACTTAAAATGTGTGTCTTGAAGCCTCAGGAGCTGAAGAACTGAGGAAAATATGCCTCCTTTGTGGTTCTCACAGGGATCCACAGCTACTGACATTTACTGATCCCTTTCTCTCCTCCTTTCATCATTGATCATTTCCTGTCCTTTCTCTATTCTTCTCTCAATAAAAATGCTTTTTCATGACTTAGCTGAAAATGTGAAGCCAAAGTATTATATATAAATGTATCCGCAAACACACCTAAGAATTTATGGGTTCTGTTGGTGGGCAGGAACAGTCAAAAAAAAATTCTGAAAAAAAAATCCATTCTGCTAGCTATTCATGAAACATAAGCAGAACAAATTTCAATGTACACACAAACGGTTTTATGCATGAGGTACACAGGAATTTGTTCCGCTCTGTCTTTACGATGACCCAGCTTGCCTAATACGGTGAGCTTGTTGTTGCAACGCATTGATATCGGGCTTATATTTTTGCATGATAAGCCAAATATCTGAACCCAACTATGATTTCTGAACTGTAATATTCTTTAAGCCCCAATGAAGATATTCAGTGAGTGAGGACATCTGCTTCCCTTTGATTTTAATTGTTTTACAGCAGAGCACCCAGAGCCCATTCATCAAGCTCCTGCACCACTGCAGGCTGTGAGCTCCTGCCCTGCAGAGGTGCAGCTCCAGGGAGCTCTTCTATGGCAGCTCAGGCCAAGAGAGCAGCTCTACACTCTTTCATTCTTTTAATCAGCTTGCCCGATCTCCTTTTCTCTCCCCCTCTGTATTCAGTTCTGCCCATTAATGTACACATTCCTTGAAAAACCTGCAAATGTAAAGTGTATTTTTAATAAAATAAAAATGAAAATAAATAGTTTTTTTTTTAAATGGTAAAAACAATTAAAAATATTTTTTTAGTAGTCTTCCAAAAAAGATGACTTTCTCACTGTGTCTCTCAATTTGAATTTTGAATAGAACTGTATAGTTAGGTAATATAATTTACAATATAAATGTAACTAATATGTAATATGTAACAGAGTAATGGTCAAAAGATCAGAATAATTACGTTTCTCTCTCTCATTTTCAAATCTCATGCTTACCAAGGCTGCTTTTATTAGATCAAAAAATACAGTAATCAATGCAATTTATAAGAAAAAACTGTGAGAAATAAATATAATGTATTCCTAAATTTCCATCAGTCATTTTTTCGGTCTTCAGTGTCACATGATCCATTAGAAATCATTCTAACATGCTGATTTGCTGCTCAGTTATTATTAATTATTTGTAGTGCTCAGTTAATAATAAAGTTTCTTATTAATAATGTTGAACACACTTTTGGTGCTTAATATTTTTGTGTAAACCATGAAACAAGTTGCTGTAAATTATGTGAATATTTCACAGTACTTGATATTTACACAATATTGCAGCATTGGTGAGCATGAGAGACTTCTTTCAAAAACATAAAAAAGGTTACTATTCCTTTTGACCGGTAGTATATTATATAATGCTAAACATTGTTTTCTCTCCCATGCACACATCTTCCCCACCGTGAAACAAATCCTCAGGCAGTGGGTAAGAATCTCTTTCTTACCCAGGTTTCCTGATCCCTTTCTCCCCTCTCTCAATCCTACACCCTCTGGGCCCTCTGGAACTAGTCCCCACTGCAGTGGTGGTTCGTGCTCGGCCGTTACCCTCCCACCTCGCTGTCATAAAGGGCATGTAATGGGAGAAGGATGAGAGTGAGAGAAAGTAAGAGAGAGAGCATGTTGTGTTGCAGATTGGCAAGAAAGAGCATACAGTACGAGTCGTGTAGGAGATGGAGGAGGTGGGAGCGTGGCTGTCAGAAAAAACTATTCTTGTGTCTTTTTGTGCCCTGCGTTGAGCACAGCTTGTCTGTAAAATCTATATTTCATCTCTTCAGAATTCAGAATTTTATGATGTTGAGTTGGTCCTGCTATCAATAATGTATTGATCATCAAGTCATATCTTATACGCTTAGTATTGCTGATCTCCAAAAAGCCATTTTACAGGTAAATCTCAGGGAATCTTACGAGAGTATTAGAGGAGACACTGCAATAAAGTTTAAATACTTATTCGACATAAAAGTTTGGAGAGGTCCAAACTTAGAACAGGTCTTAAAACAGGTCTATTCATTTATACTGTTATCAGCACATGTTGAAGTATATTCGTCTCTTATCTCTTAGAGAATATGCGCTGTTAATGCAGCGTTAGAAAACTCCATCAGTTTTTTTTACTTTCACTTTCTGTATGACTGACGTTTAGACGTTCACTGGCATAACTATTGCGCAAAGTTTGCACGTTGCTTTTGTGATATCCATTGGCTCACCTTCATGGTTTAAAACAGAAATATTTTCAGTATTGTGATGTAACTGCAACCCCCCATGCATATGTATCTTAAACGCAGGGATACATGAAAGAGGAATCAAATCGGTGGTATGCCGCGCTGTCTGAAACACATCTCTATGCTTGTGCGCGCTTCGGGTGTGTGCCAGTACAGCGCGCAAGTAACGAATTGAGTTGTGTTTCGTTTCTTCTTCTGGTGTTTTTAAATAGCTTGAACATGTAAAAACGGTGTGTTTTCCCCAGAACTTTCTCGCGAGCCGGTAGGAATTCTTCCACGGCCCGGTAGTGGGTCGGGACCCGGTGGTGGGGGACCTCTGCTATATACAGGGTTGCAACCTGGTCTCATAAAAATACGTACCTCTGTGCACTTTTTGTGCGACACCGTTATACGTACCTTACTGCACATTTCGCCGCAGTTTCAAAGAGAAATGTCCACTGACTGGCGCTAAAACACAAGTTACATACGTGAACCCTGGCATGTTTTTATTACGTTGATATAGGTACGTATTGCTGTGTTTTTATTATGTTGATACATGTATGTACTGCGGCGGTTCAGAATTCAAATATCCGGGGTCTGTCCCTAAAAGTTAATGCTCTATCGTGTTTGAAATACGCCCTACACCAAACCCACCCCTAAACCTACCAGATAGTGTTAGCAAATGCAAAACTGGTATAAAAACGTATTTGTTGATGCAATCGTGTCATTTCAACTTCCTTTTATGCAGATTTGAATTGTTTTGTCCTGTTACACAGGATTCGAACCGCAGCTCCTTGCCTCCTAAGTATGTCTCCATACTCCGTGAGCTACCGAACAAACTTACCCTCAATGAAAACCCATAGATACGAGGCTGGATATGTGTGATACTAACATTCAAAAGCATCAGTTTTCAAATCTCCCAGCATATTAATATCGTTTTGAAGTCGTAACATGATATTCTTAAAGTAATTGTGCGAAAAATACGCTTTATTAATCCAAACTCTGTAAATTTGTGTGAAAAGGAGTAAAAGGTGTCGGAGTTTTACTGCCGCTAGTGTTTGTTTCTTTAGGAAACTGAAACTGCAGTAATATGTAGTTATTAGTACGTATTTTGTGTCTCGCTAAAAAGTGCACCCAGGTACGTAAATGCCATGAGACTAGGTTGGTATACAGGCAATGCTCATATTAGTCGAGTGCACATTATAACAGAAGAGAGAAAGCTATCTAATTCAAAAGAGAGGGAGTCCTAATCTAAAATACTTACTGTTTATTAAAAATGACATTTAGAACTGGTTAAATGCTCCATTTGCTGGTATGATGCCCAGCTTTCAATTTGCCTTCCTCACAAAAACTTTAACTCACGAACAAAGGGGGAAATAAATGTTTTTTTTTTCAGCTCTCAAAAGTTATATATTTATATATGAAAACATAATAAAATAAAATAATAAAAACTCAAAGAAGTAACACATTTCATGACAGTGACATTCCCATCTGAATTTGTGTGTTTCGTATGTTTTTTTGTGTTTTGCTGAGGCATCATATCAATATTTTCATTTCCTTCAGCCAGTCTGTGAATATTCATAAGCTGTGTGGTCGACGTTTTTCCCCCAAACATTCAAAAATGATTAGGTGGCACACTTCAGCTCTGGAAAGGTTTGTGCTATTTGGGGCAAGGGTACAAATATGGTTTACCAGCCGAGTCTCCAGAGAGCTCATTACCCGTACCCAAAGAGCAGGACCTTTAGCTGAGTCACAGGGGGTATTAAAACCTTGCCCTGCATCTGTTCTCCTCCTCACAGCAGTCCACAAGCACCTGCCTAACATCCAGCATCTGCATTCACCTGCATTCTCAGAACCGCTGACATGGCCTCAGGGGGTCATGATCACAAATCGCCACTAATTTATGGCACCCAAGTGTAAATGCCATTGAATGACAAGAAATGAAAGAAAGAAACACTTCAAAAACCAATTAATATAAAAAAAACCTGATTTCAGTGCTACATTTAGTGCTGTGATAGTGTCCGTGGCCATATCAGAGGCTAGCAAAATGAAGAATAATGGAGTTTTCAGGTAGGCAGGAAAACTGATTTAAAGCCATCCATCAGAAGAGCTAACGTTCTTGTGAACTGCAAGGTGACGTCCTTGGAAAGAAGGCAACATGCCCGTTTCGACCAAGGGAAACCGCGGTGTTGGAGTTATTAGGCCGAAACAGCAGCGAGGGGAGAGCCATTATTTATCTGATTTTACCTACGATACCAAAACTACCAGTGTGGCTTTGAATTGCTGTTTCAACAGAACTGTAAGTATTTAAAAAGTTATTCAATTCTATTTGAATGCTTTGGGCTACTTGGAAATCTAGAAATCTAGAATTCTACACCTAAGGTGGTGTAGAATTGGGTTCTGTGCAGTGTATCTTCATCAGGCACTCATTAACATACACATATTATTTTACCTTTAACCACTCTTCAAAGAAAATACAGAAAAAGTACAAACAACACTGGAGCCCGTTTTTCAAAATATCTTCTTCAGTGAATAATGACAACTTTTATTTTTGGATGAAGCATCCCTTTTAAGGGACTGTATGTATATACAGAGGCTTCCTGTCACTTTTGTATATGCTGCCTCAAAGTTCTGTTATTTGTGTTGGGGCAACACTTTAGTACAGGGAACATTAGTTGCTTATTAGCATGCCTATTATTAATTATTAAAATTAATTATTAAAATAATTAATTAATTCTGCATGACCATATTCTACATCCCCAATCCCAATACTTAGGAGTTTATTGAGGTAAAAGTCATAGTTAATTGTTTGTTAATAATGAGAATTGAACCTCAAAAAAAAGTGTGACCGTACTTTGTGTCCACAAGGACTTTTTATCATACAGATGAGATAACACAGGGATATACTTGATCTTAAACACTTTACCTGAGCGTGGATGACAGAATGAATTATATTTTGAGGTTAAGTTACACTGAGAGCATTGACCGCACCTATAATTACCGGATGGGATAGATGACAGAAAGTGAGTAGATTTGTTCTAAAGATAAATCAGCTCTTACAACAAGGTCATGAACATTAGGAGAGGGTTTAAATATAATTCACTAAAGACATTATGAGGAAGAGATATCGAGTTGAAGATGTGCCAGTGATAAGGGTCAAATTATTTTCAATTTAGGAAAGATATTACATTATATTATATTATATTATATTATATTATATACAGTACATAAATCATAATTTCTTTACTTGTATCAGGATGTTATCTGACCGAAGCACAAAAAAGACACGTCTACATCTATGTAAAAAAACAAAAAAACACTTGAATTTTGCTCGCTTCCAGTGTGTAAAGTTGAAAAACTTATTCTAGTTTGTTATGATGGATGGGATGGATATGTAGAGTATGTGGTCTTTATTGTCAGTTTAACACTTGTAAACATTAAGTGCAGCTAATTGCCACTTGTCTTTTTTTTATGACAGCCCAATTAGTGGTTAGAATGTTTGGATGTTAATATGTATCCCATGAAGATCAAAATGTTGCCAAATAAATGAGAATATCATAAAAGTTTGCTTTTTTTCTACTATACAAATCCCACAATGGGTGATCCCTGAACAATCACCACTGTGGCCTTAAGTAAGGCACTTAACCTCAGGTTGCTCCAGTGTAATAATAACTGTACTGTCCAAAGTTGCTTTGCATAAATTGTCAGCTAAATGATAAATTAGAGCAACGCTAATGCACAACTTATTCTCCCCTGCTGAAAAGACTAGCATATATTTTCATTCTAGGCTGGTCTATGCTTGCTAGTGCTGAGCTGGTGAATCAAGTTAACTAAGTTAGTCTTCCTTGTTAAGATAGTTAGTTAGTTAGAAGCTTAGTGTATACACCAGCAACATCACATACAAAGCACAACCAAGGCAAAAAGTTATATTGTAATTGTCTCTGCATATTACAAGAAATTGTAATGCATTTCTCAAACATTTCTAAAATAAATGAAGTGCTTACAGTGAATTAAAAAATAACAAAATCACAAATTGTTCTGTGATGAATCATGATTAATCACACCTTACATTAAATAGATTTTCACACTGAATCTCCAAATTAATGTAAACATTAAATAACAATGGTATTTTTTAAATATATATATATATATATTAAAGGTATCTTTTAACTATGTACTATGAATGAAGAAAAATATCACCAATACCAGTACTGAGGCTTCTGTTAAATAGATTTTTTTCAAATAAATGTCTGAGGATAAAATGAAGAAATCTATTCATTCAACATTACAATACAATTTGTGGCACCATTCTTTAATAGGCTAACATTTAATAGGCTAACACTGTTACAGAACAGCTAAAACATATTTAAAATAAGTGAACTTAAAACATTCTTCACATAAACCCATTTGTTACAGCTCTCCACAGAAGACAACAACGACGAGGATAATCCACAAAAGACTTTAATGCTGATTCATATGAATAGCTCTGAGTAATAGCAACACTGGTAACATAAATAATCACCAACAAAACTGAACAGAAAAGATTACTTTAAATAGTGCAGCTGACGACGAGCGAACAGGTGATGGGAGTTAACTAATAATAACTAATGAGCAAATGAATCCTAAAGCTAAACTGAACAGGAACAATATCAGGAAAAACAGGAACAGACAGATGAAACAGAAAAAGACAAAACTCAAGTCCAAACTCCTAACACCATTATATATATTTATATATATATATAAAACTTCAGCAGGGGAAAGCACAGATAAATAAATCTCAGAAATAAACACATTCATTTTGACAGCCCTAAAACAAACAAACAAACAAACAAACAAACAATTTAATGAATTGCGCACATCACATCATTTGGTCTTGCAAGAATTTATAAAAAAAAAAAAAAAAAAAATTGTGATCGTTTAACCTGACAAATTTAATCACATATGTTGACCTTTTCAGCAGGGTCACATGGCCATTAACACAAAACGCTTTTAGCAGAACATGGAGTACTCACAGACACCTCAGATTTTTTCAAGATTCAAGATTCAAGATTTTTATTCGTCACATACACAATTATAAAGAGTATAACCAGCAGTGAAAATGTAAGTCAGGTCCGCTCCAAGGACAGTGCAATTGTATAGACAAATATTAAGAAAAATAAAAGTAGAAAAAAAAAAATAAAAAGAATAAAATAAAAGATAAAAATATATATAAAAAATATAAATATAAATGTGCAGGTCAGTATGTTGTTGACATAAATAGTAATATAACAGGAATGTGCAAAAGAATGTGCAAAAAAGTTGTACAGGGTATTTAAATAGCAGCATATGAGGTAGAAAAAATTATGAATAGCTTATTGAAATAGTGATGTTAACATGGAGTCAAGTGATGTTATGACACAGAGTTAGAGTTTAGGAGCCTGATGGCCTGAAGGAAGAAACTCCTCCTAAGTCTCTCAGTTTTTGCCATCAGGCTACGAAAGCGCTTACCAGATGGAAGCAAAGTGAATAGCGGTTACCAGGGTGATTTGAGTCCTTGATCATTTTGACAGCTCTACTTTTGCAGTGTTTGAGGTAGATGTCCTGCAGAGAGGGGAAAGCAGATTCTGAGATGCGCTCAGCTAAGCGCACAACTCTCTGTAGTGCTTTGCAGTCCTGATTTGAGCTGTTTCCATACCACACTGAGATGCACTGAGTCAATACACGTTCTATGGTCACTGAATAGAAAGTTTTCAGGATTGCTGGTGAGAGCCTGAATTTCCTCAGCTGTCGCAGATGGTACAGTCTTTGCCTGGCTTTCTTGACCTGTGTTTGGATGTGTGTAGTCCAAGTCAGGTTCTCAGAGATGTTTACACCGAGGTACTTGAAGCTACTCACCCTCTCCACAGGGGTCCTACTGATCATAAGAGGAGTGTAGGGCTGCTGCTGTCTCTTCCTAAAGTCCATGACCAGCTCTTTAGTTTTGCTCACATTCAGAGAGAGACAGTTGTCCTGGCACCATGATGTGAGTCTCTCTACCTCATCCAAGTATGCGGTCTCATCGTTGTTGGAGATGAGGCCCAGAACCACAGTATCATCAGCGAATTTGATAATAGATGTGGAGCTGTGAGAGGACACGCAGTCATGCGTGCAGAGAGAGTAGAGCAGGGGACTCAGGACACAGCCCTGTGGGGCTCCTACGTTCAGGGTGATGGAGTTTGAGGTGAACTGGCCAACTTTCACCACTTGAGGTCTGCCGGTGAGGAAGTCTTGAATCCAGTCACAGAGTGAGGAGTTTAGGCCGAGGTCTGTGAGTTTAGAAGCCAGCTTGATGGGGACTATAGTGTTGAAAGCTGAGCTATAGTCAATGAATAGCAGCCTTACATAATTCCCATTGTTGCTGTCCAAGTGTGTGAGGGAAGAGTGGAGGACGTGAGAGATGGCATCGTCCGTAGATCTGTTTGGGCGATAGCAAACTGAAGAGGGTCCAAAGTATCAGGGATGGAGGAGCAGGCTCTTTACAAGTCTCTCAAAAACCTTCATGACTATAGATGTGAGGGCAACTGGGCGATAGTTATTCAGGCAAGAGGGTTTATTGTTCTTAGGCACAGGGATTATTACGGATTTTTTTAAATGAGGTGGGAACCACGGAGGTAGCAAGGGACTCATTAAAGATAGACGTGAACAAACCAGCGAGCTGATCAGCGCAGGACCTCAGAACACGGCCAGTTATCCCATCAGGTCCGGCTGCGTTCCTGACGTTCACTTTCTTTAGCGCCCTCCGAACCTCATCTTCTGACACGGTGATTACAGGATCATCGCTGCTCTGCCTGCTGCTTCCTGACGCGTTGGACGGCAGAGACGCGCTGCCGCCATTGCAATTGAAGCGGCCGAAGAAGGTGTTTAACTCGTCGGCCAGCAACGGATCTGCTCTCACCTTCGCGGAGGATTTGTTTCCGAAGGCACAGATGGTCCTCAGTCCCTGCCACATCCCTCGAGAGTCATTGAGCTGGAAATGAGACTCAATTCTCTCTCTGTATCTGTGTTTAGCAGCTCTTACTGTGCGTCGGAGAGCATAGCACGATGCTTTGTACTCGCTCATATTCCCGGTCAGAAGAGCCTTATTGTAAGCGGCAGTGCGTGTGTTAACCGCAGCACGGATTGTTCTGTCCACCCACGGTTTCTGGTTGGAGAATGTCCTTATCGTTATTGTTTCTGTAGCTTGCTCGGTTAGTGTGTTTACAAAGCTTAATGCTACATCCGTGAACTTGCTGACGTCATAAGAACTCGCCCGGAACATGTCCCAGTCGACGTCATCAAGAGCCGTCTGCAGCATAGCCTCTGAGTGGGAGGACCAGCGCGTCACTACTCTCTGCACCGGAGGATCCTGAATGAGCCTTTGTTTGTATTCCGGTGTGAGAAGAATGGCGGCATGGTCCGATTTGCCAAAAGCCGGAAGTGAGCGGGCTTTGTAGGCATTCTTGAACTGAGTGTAGCAATGATCCAGTGTGTTTGGTACTCTAGTTGGACAGGATACATGTTGGTGAAAGTTCGGCATGACCCGTCTGAGGTTAGCTTTGTTAAAGTCCCCCGCGATGATAAAGGCAGCATCAGGATGTTTGTTAATGTAGCCGCTGAGCACATCGTGAAGTTTAGACAAAGCCAAGCCGGTGTCCGCCTGTGGTGGAATGTACACAGCAGTAACTATAATCGATGAAAACTCCCGGGGCAGATCAAATGGAAAGATGTTCCAGATGAGGCGAGCAGGAACGCGACAGAATGGAGATATTCCTGGGATCACATTTTCATGTTAATCATGAAACACACTCCTCCACCCCTGGATTTACCGGCCTCTGCTGTTCTGTCCGTCCGAAAAACAGAGAAGTTATCACTTGGCATTACAGCAGTGTCCAGGACCATGGACGAAAGTCACGCTTCTGACAAACAAAGGATGTTATAGTCCCTTATGTCCCGTTGGAAACTAATCCTTGCTCTAAGATCGCCCATCTTATTCTCCAAGGATTGGACATTTGCGAGCAGAATGCTCGGAAGGGAAGGACTGTGAGCCCTTTTTCCTGAGTCTATCTCGAATCCCAGCGCATTTCCCGCAGTGTTTCTTGATCCTTCGTCTCGAGGGGTTATTGTTCATCTCTGCGTTCCGAAGAATCTCCAGAGGCCATGCTGGATTCCTGGATAAAGTGTCCTGAAACAGGTTGGTGTAGCAGTTTCCAAAGTCCAAAATTGTTTCTTTGTTATAGGTGATCAGTGCCGACGTGAGATGTGTAAAAAGAGAAAGTAAAACGAAGTAAAAAAGTAGATAAAAACACAATCTTAGCGGAGCGACCTGGACGGCGTCCGAACAAAGCGGCGCCATCTTGGAAGTGTCTTGTGTCGGGTGGTGAGAGTTGGGGTGGTGTCGGGTGGTGAGAGTTGGGGTGGTGATGGCGCAGTGGATAAGACACATGCCTTTGGTGTGAGAGACCCGGGTTCGAATCCACTGTGAGACACCAATGTGTCCCTGAGCAAGACACTTAACCCCTAGTTGCTCCTGAGGCGTGCGACCTCTGACATATATAGCAATTGTAAGTCGCTTTGGATAAAAGCGTCAGCTAAATGAATAAATGTAAATGTAACCCTAACACAAGACACTTGCAAAAACGACTGAGTGTTAGATTATCAAACTGCAGTACACCCACAGCATTTCAGTACACCCACAGCTTTCTTCTTTTTTGCTCTCATTCACCTTGTTCTCATCTCTTTAACCTTAAGTGTTCATTGAAAATAGAAAAGTGCAGACTGAGGCCTCGATGCCTTGTCGGATGACCTTGGTGCCTATTTCCTGAAGAAATGTCCGTGTGCATCACAATGCACTTTTTCATGTTCACAGCACTGCTATTTCACGATTGCCCAAGGGTGCATTGTCAATAAACTAGCCATAAGCATAGAAACCGAACAATCCTTGGCTGAGTAACTCTATAGGCCGTCTAGCCCATCTCTAGCAATTCTTCATCTGTTAACGTCACACTTTTGTTGTCTTTCCAAATAAGTTCCGTCCTAACTGACCTTGTACATATATATGGGCTCAGCTGAGTGGAGCTGAAGCATAAAAACTAGGTGAGCCTGCCCAGGGGCCTCCTGAGTACGGAGCAGCGCTGGCCTGCATTCAGCTTTAGCCAGCCAACCAGCCTTCTCACGTCTGCCCTTGCCCCCTTTTATTGGCTGAACAGATGTGACCAACCTCCCAAGGGCTGTGTTGAGTTTTACTTCCTCAGCTCCTGTCCACATCCTCTCCAAATGGGCATTATATTATGAGAAAACCAAACTTTGGGTGCACTGGACCAAACTCCTACAGTATGTGCATATTGAGACAATAGTTTTTTTTTTGTTTTTTTTAAATGTTATTATTTATTTAGCCATGCATAAATATTAAATCTTTTACCTTGGCATAATTTATGGATAGGTAAAATATGTTTTGCTTTGTTTAACTCCACAAAAAATTGAAAGGTTTATCTCCTCATAAAATAAAATAAAATGGTGCATTCAAAGCATAAAAACAATGGTTCTTATTTACTAGCCATGAGTAAAACCACAGCGTCTTCAGGCAGAAAACACAATTTATCGATAAGGTAACACATTTGTTCTATATTTAGCATAATATCCAATAATAATCAAAAATATTTAATAATAAATATTATAGGGTCACTTTTTTATTTCTAATTATTAAATAAACAAGCAAACTTTGCAGACGTCACATTATTATTAATATTATTAAGTAATTTTAAAATAAGTCTTACTATTTACAAAACAAACAAATAAACATACATCTGTGCACAGTTTGCAACTTGTATGCACTTACGTATTAGTGAATGCGATCCAATATATTATGATCTAAAGCAGCGAATTAAATATTTGAAATTAATATGTTTGTGTAACTTACCTTTGCTGATATCCTGGTACTCCAACCACAGCTGGCGTTGGACTTGCTTGTTGGGATACCATATGGTACAGGATTCCTCAAAGCCATACACTGCCTCCTGGATAAAATGGTTGCCAAACTCTTTTAAAATGGACACAAAGTCGCTGCGCAGGGTGGCGCCATCCAGTGAATGAATAGCTGAACTGAAGGCTGAAGAAGAAAGACAAAAAAGTAGTCATTTAGTTGTGAGAGGTTTTAGAGTATCACATCAATCTTTAAATTCCATTTCACTTCAAACCTTAAATTCACCCTGATTAAAAGCAGAAGCTGCATTATAGATCAAACAAAAGAGAAAAATTCAAACAATGTTGAGATGTGAAATATGCAAAGCTTTATTATTACATTTTCAGTGCAGCTAAAATCTGCAGGATTCAAAACTTAATTGTCAAAGATTTATTGTCAAAGCTATTTATTGTCTTTATTGTCCAATACACTTACACATACTGCAGTGGACATGACAAAATAAAGAATGTGGGAAAAGAAAGAGTGAAAACATGATCTGTAAGTGCGTGAAATGTTATCTGCGGAAACAAGGGAAGGATAAACAACAAGGCCTTGCAGAGGTATTGAGTGCTTTTGTGTAGGCTGATGTCTGACCTTTTAAAAACTTTTATTGTTGTTGTTGTTGTTGTTTTTAACACAGAATATCCATCAAAAAAATTAAATGTAAGCTTTTAGTCACAGAATTTACATTTCCCTGCAGCACTTTAGAATATAAAGTACTTGTTTGCATTTACTTTTGCAAAAGACCTCTGCAACTTTTGTCAGACAGTAGAACTCAACGTGTTTGCATGTTAACAAACCGCTGTTCATTTAAAGTCGGCATGAAATTCTTTAATCAAAATCTGAAAATGCTCCTCCCTTCTAAAATGACGGGCCTTCTCTAATGACATCAGTTTGACGGCTTGGGCATGAGCGTGACATCCTTAACCATGCCCCTCCAACGGTCTAGTTAATTTCTGAATGAAACACCTACTTTACTACATCCAATCAATTCGCAGTAGAAAAAAACAAGCTATGCCCTCTATTTTCCTCATTCAATATTCTGTTTCTCTCGGAAGTGCATCGCAATACGGAAGTAAAAATGGTCGCAAACTTCCGGTTTACGCGTACTTGAAATGTTACTAAAAATGTTTCATGTGGCTATTCACAGAATGCTCAGAGGAACAGTCCTGTGTTTCAACACAATGTTTTTATATCTTGCGCAAAAAAAAATAAAAAAAAATAAATAAAATAGTAGCTACATTTTGCATTATTCCACTTCCTCTCATGACCTTCATGTCCGGGTTTGCAAATTGACCTCAAGTTAGAAGATGCAGAAACAACAGGGAAAAAAGTGGAATTGAAAATGTAAAAACTCAACTTCTCAGTCATATGAAATATAAATCCTTTAATGGTAACTGGACGAGAAGAGAGGGAACTGGTGCAAGCAATATGAGCGCAAGGAAATCAAATTTTAAAGGCCATTCAAGCCATTCATTAATAGGGAGTATTTCTTATAGAACTGCACTTGGAATCTGACATCTGCTCATTGAACATACAGCGCTCATTAAACAAATGAAGTGAAGTCACTCACAGTCCAAATGCATGGCCAAAAAAAGAAACCTAAATTGACAATAATAATACTCTGCCTCTTCGAAAGCTGTCTTTTGTCTTCCTTGAAGCTGACGTGTGTCATTTCTGCACCACTACCATCAGAGAATGAAAAAAAAAGGTTTCCTGAAAATTCCACTGCCAATGGTTGGCAAAACAGATATCCCCGCCCCCAAACTCACACCATTGGTTGAGTCAATGTTGCTGAGTCAGGACGCAGAGTACTGTTTTGATAGCGCCACAGTGTTTACAAAGAAATCAACCTACAGATGGCTTACTTATAGTTGTCTCTGAATATTAAGCTGGGATAGTATAAATCCATGCAATATATAAATCCATGTAAATGGAAGAGTGAAGGTGTTTTACCTTGGGAGAGGGTCCACTGATTGAGCTTCACATGGTACATAATGGACCGCAGTTTCCAGTGCTGAACCAGTGGATAACCAGTCACCTCACTGTAGTTTACCATACCTAAAATACACAGAAGAATAGAGTCATATTTAGGAGAGGGAAAAAAAATGAAATGA
This sequence comes from Barbus barbus, assembly GCF_936440315.1. Lineage (NCBI taxonomy): Eukaryota > Metazoa > Chordata > Actinopteri > Cypriniformes > Cyprinidae > Barbus > Barbus barbus. The sequence continues at coordinate 11,365,760 of NC_136754.1, forward strand.
ATGAATGAATGATATTGTTCTACAACTTCATGAATTTCATACAGAAACAGTAAGTTCTGGAAGGACAAATGTGACCCTGGACCACAAACCAGTCATAAGTCAAATGGGTATATTTGTAGCAATAGCCATTGTATGGGTCAAAATGATCGACTTTTCTTTAATGCCAAAAATAATTAGGATATTATGTAAAGATCATGTTCCATGAAGATATTTAGTAAATTTCCTACTGTAAATATATCAAAACTTAGTTTTGATTAGTAATATGCATTGCTAATAATTTAATTTGGACAACATTAAAGACAATTTTCTCAATATTTAGATTTTTTTGCACCCACAGATTCCAGTTTTTCAAATAGTTGTATCTCAGCAAAATATTGTCATATCCTAATTGAAAGCTTATTTATTCAGCTTCTAGGTGAAGTATAAATCTCAACTTTTATTTTTTATTTTTGTCCATGGTCACAAACAATTTTCACTTAAAACTGCTAGAAAATTTCACAATTGATTACAAAGAAATAGCAAGTAACAGAATTAAGCATGACACATTTAAGAAAGACTGAACTAGTATTTTCTTGCAAAATGTACTCGATTTAGCTTTGTTTTATTTAAAGTTTCAAAAAATGTATTTTTAACAGTGTAGAAGAGATTGTCCCTTGTTCATCAATATTTTTGACCCGTTTTCCTGGAAGAGAAAGACTGTAAATTTTATATTACTTCATTGCTTTACTTTTTCTGTAGTTTTAAGAGTGTGTTAGCATACAGATAATCTCAAAGCTAACACACGTGGACTAAAAGTGAGCAAACTTTAATTATGATTACGATAACGGGTTCTGCTTTGTGCGGTGTTGACAGCTGATGCAGAGTAAATGTGACTGTAAATCCTTTAATACACTGACAATCCCAATATGAAATGATTTTTTGGAATAGTGTTTGCTAATCCTAACCTTGCTCAATTGGGTATATTCTCTGCACTTCATGAGCGCATGACTGCATCACTGCAAAGTGCACCCTGATCTGCTGTTGCTCGAACATCGCAGTATTTTGATTACACAGAATGAAATGAGGTACAAAAAACCAACAGTTTTTCTGTCAGTTCTAAAATGAGTCCTGAAAATTAAAGCACTGACTGGAAACTAAAATAATGATACAGGATTTTTGATACATTTCTACACATTGAGAATAAATCACACTTGCTAATATTGGTGGATTATCTTAAAGTACAAAAATGAAATTTGTTATGTCAGAAGATAACAGTGTTTCCTAGAAAATTCTTACCACAGACGATTACCACAGTATTATTAATAGAAGACACAGAGTAGCTCAGCAGATTTGTTTGAATGAAATCCATTGCGGCATTTTTCATTTATCATCCCAACTCTCTTTAACATATGAGCCATCGCTTTTTTACCCGTGCTTACCCTGTGAGCTAAAATCTCACATATCGCCATATGTTGAGCGGGCGGTGTAATCAATCATCTCGTCTCCTACAGCAACTGTCAGCCATGCCTTGCCATCTAGGGAATGCACAGCCGTGTTTCAATTTAACCCCACCTTAATATATAGCACATCTGGCTGATCGCACAAATTCAAAGCATATCCGGTCTGCAACATGCTGGCTGGGCATTAGAGCATATTGCTTTCTAAACTTGATCTGACACGTCTTTAGAACTAAACCCATTCTGTTCCGTCTGTAAAAAAAATAATTCCTCTTGACATTATCATGGATTTGCTTCGCTGAATCATTTTAGGCCAGCGTTAACATACGAAATGATGGATTTGCAGAAATAATGAATTCATAATATCTGTAAGCTGTTGATAGGAGGAATCCCATTATAAACAGAGCACAGGTGCTAGAGACAACAGCACTACATCATCAGATCAAAGCCTTTTGTCTTAATGAGCGGGACATTCTTGGACTCTTAATGAGAAAGACAGACACTGAGTGTGCTGATACGCTCAATAACTTGACAATGTGTAAGGTCATATAAACTGTTCCTTTATCAAAGTCTTACATGATTCAGCAAAACCAATTGGCACACGATTTTGCCTTTTTCATGAGTCAGGCATGGTTTAAAAAATGTGAAATGCAAATAGTGAACTGAAAATGTAAAACCTCCCAAACTTTCCTGTCTAGGGGGAAAAACTCTCATGGTAATCTATTAGCATTGTGCTAATACTGTATGTCAGGCTCATCAGTAAGCTGGCTATATTATATATCAAACCATATTATCCTGATGTCTTCAATATTTTTTTTTTTTGCAGGATGCAGCCAGTGTTCCACTCCACTTTTTTTGAAAATAGGCTCATTTTCCAACTCCCGAAGAGTTAAACAGCTGAGTTTTACCGTAGTCGAATCCATTCAGCTGATCTCCAGGTCTGGCGGTAACACTTTTAGCGTAGCTTAGCATAGATCACTGAATCTGGTTAGACCGTTAGCATCTCGCTCAAAAATGACCAAAGAGTTTCGATATTTTTCCTATTTAAAACTTGATTCTTCTGTAGTTACATCGTGTACTAAGACTAACGGAACATTACAAGTTTGGATTTTGTAGGCCGATATGGCTAGGAGCTATACTCCCATTCCGGCGTAATGATCAAGGAACTTTGCTGCCGTACCATGGGTGCAGCAGGCGCAATGATCTATGCTAAGCTACGCTAAAAGTGCTACCGCCAGACCCGGAGATCGGCTGAATTCGAAAACGGTTAAACTCAACTGTTTAACTCTTGGGGAGTTTGAAAATGAGCCTATTTTCAAAAAAAGTGGAGTGTTCCTTTAACTTCAAAAGTGGAAAAGTGGAAAAAGGAATACTAAAGACTTGTACATTGTTTAAAAAATAAAAAAAATTATAATACATAATAAAAAATAAATCCCCAAAACAGTGGAAAGTTTGGAATAATTCACATTTTTAAACCTTATGCTCACCAAGGCAGCATTTATTTGATAAAAAACACAGTAAAACAGTAAAAGTTAATATTGTGAAATATTATTACAATTCAAAATAACTGTTTTCTAATGTAATAATGTATATTGCAAAATATAACTAATAGCTGTCATTTTCAGCAGTCATTACTCCAGTCTTCAGTGTTATGTGATCCTTCAGAAATCATTCTAATATCCTTATTTGATGCTCAAAAAATAAATACAAATCTTATTATCGGCGATGTTGAAAACAGTTGTGTTGCATTTTTGTGGAAACTGTAATACACAAAACATGTGGGGGTAAAATTAATAATAATAATAATTAATCGATTTAATTAATTAATACTTTTATTCATTAAATTGATTAAAAGGGATAGTAAAGACAATTAATGTTATAAAGATTATATAACAATGATTTGAGCTATCAAGCTTCTTTTTTCCCACAGTTAGTATTTTGTATTATATTGTAAATATATTTTGTAAATGTACACATACTTATTGACTCACTATACAGTTGAACAAAGAGCCCAATTCGTCTGAAGCAGAACACCTCCAAATCCATACACTCCCGCGCTCTCTGGGGCAGACGGCTTTCTGACACGGAGCACAAATGTGATGAATAAGCTCCTAAATGCGCTGCTCTTGCACTATCCTCACCTTGTGCAGTTCCCACTTAAAACCATCTAAAAGAGAACCTGTGTGCCCCTGTAGAGTACAGCAGTGTCAGAGCGGAGCGCGTCAGAGTTTGGATAAATAATAAGCGCCGAGCGCACAGCCCCTCTTTTCTTTTTACTCTGCTAAAACCCTTGGCTTCAGAGGGCCATGTCTCCTTTTTACCCCATGGGCGCCTTGCTCTCATTGTCTGACAGAATGATTAATATGACTGAACTTCACATCACAAACACAAGTTCAGAGGCTGGAGTCATCTTTGCCATTCTGCTGCATGCCTTTGGGTGGTGGCATCATTAGCGGGGAATGATCAGGCATGCAGGCAGACAATCAAGGCCCACGCTGCCATTTGAATATGAAAGTGAGCACAAAAAACCAAGCCTTAAATAAACACATACCCATATCTGTTTAGAAGGGCTGAACATATGTACACACACACATGCACACTGTCAGACATATATCAAAGTGACAAGACAAGAGAAAATCTTAATATCAAATTGCATGCACTCTACGCCCTGAACAGTGGGGCGACAGCATATAACTCATGAAGGCGTGGGCAAATCCTACTGTTTAAAATCCCTTCGCTGGGAGATTCACAGTGACAACCACCGCTAGAAGACATCGCATGGCTCATGAAACCCCATTAACAGCTGCACCCTGAGTTCACTCTTGGATGAGCGAAGGAACAGATGACTACAGGGTAAATGATTGAACACTGGGACGTACCTCAAATCGCAACAGGCTTATCTAAGAGAGGGCTAATGATAAAGCTGTGAAGTCGACTCAAACTCAAACTGATAAGAGTATAATGTAAAAAAGGCCTAAAAATACCTTTAAAAAAGTTTCATGTGGTGAAAACAATGGTAATTTATGGTAATTTATTTCATGGACCAATTCTCACTATTATCTAGTTGCTTAACATGCACATTACTAGCATATTGGCTGTTTATTAGTACTTATAAAGCACATATTAATGCCTTATTCTGCATGACCATATTCTAGATACCTTAATACCCCATACCTAAACTTAACATCTCCTGTTCTAACTATTAAAGGGAAAGTTCACCCAAAAACAAAAATTCTGTCATTGATTACTCACCCTCATGTCGTTCCAAATCTGCAAAACCTTTGTTCATCTTTGAAATGCAAATTAAGATATGTTTGATGAAATCCAAGAGCTTTCTGATCCTCCATAGACAGCAAAATAACTACCACATTCAAGGTCCAGAAAGGTAGTATAAGGACATTGTTCAAAAAAAGTCCATGTGAATACATTTATATACAAAGAAAACAAAAATAACAGATTTATTCAGCAATTTCCTCTCCATTTTTTTCTACCACTGATGTCACATGGACTATTTTAACTATGCCCTACCTTTCTGGGCATTGAATATGATAGTTCCATTACTGTCTATGCTGGGTCACTAAGCTCTCAGATTTCAATTGTTGAGTACTTAATGACAGAATTTTTATTTTTGGGTGAAATATCCCTTTAATAAGCAGTAAATTAGGAGTTCATTGAGGCAGCAGTCGTAGTTAATAGTTAGTTAATAATAGTAAGAATTAGTCCCTAAACTGAAGTCTGACTAAAACAATTTTATGTAACATAAGTGAATCAACCTTATACATTAAGTTACACCAAGAAGTATTTAAAGGTTACGTAGATCAGGTGGTCACTTTTTTTGTGTTTAATGCTGTGAAATATTTAAAACTCATCCAATCTGCACTTTAAGTGTCAAAACTGTACTTTATTTTACAGAAACAATATAATATTTTACACAAAAGTGGGAGTGGAGTGTTGGAGTACAATGCTGACATGGCTGTTATGTCAAGTGGTGAATTTGTAAAATGAAATATGTTGACATCCCAAAATATGGCAATGGTTTCAATCAACCAATATAGCCTAACTGAAATGTTCAGAAAACTTAAACATTTTACCAAAAAAAAATAAATACAATTGCACTACACTTTTACAGTTCATCCATAAATACAATATTTCAATTAAGCAAATTACTGTTTGATGCAATTTCTCTATATATCATGGTAAAGTGGTGCTTCAGATTATTTCACTTTAAGAAATAACTGTTAAATCGTGTCAAATTCTAGAAACAATTTACTCTGCAATTTCAGTAAATTTAGCCTAAAAACCAGTTAATTGCTTATTTGTCTCTACGCATCACGCTGGGATAGAAGAAAGTATTTAACATTGAACTTGTAAACTTCTTTAACACCTTCTTTGTGTAAACGAATGTAAAAATGACAAATCCTATTCATCGTTCAAGTAAGCCCACTCATTAACCCAGTCATTTGAGAAACTGACAGAACTTCTTTTAGAACTTTCTTTCAAATTAAAAAGACACCAAGATATCACATTTTCAGCAGCACAAGCACACATGTGAAATGAAATGACAGTGTACTGTCTGCATTCTTGTGTGCTGTCAGTGATGCTGTGAGGTGTAAATATGTGAAAGCTCAAGAATATTCAAATGTTTCTGGTTATTATAGCTCCTTAGTGACATTTAAGAGACACATTTACCGCCCTTCAAATTAGCATACAAGAAGGACGCATGCATCTGAGTGCATCCTGTAATTGAGTCAAAAAGTCATGCAAACAAATTAACACAGTAAACAATTTGGCCAGCAGGACATTATCCGTCAAGAGGATCTATCTGTTCCAAATATAGATGCTCGAGGAGGAGCGGACACTTCTTAAAAGATCAAGGTGACACACTTTCCCTCTCAGCCATACTGAGGGACGTCTCTATCAGAATCTCCAGACATCAGAGCAGATAGCTGCCTCTGTGCTTTACTGGTCACTGGGCCATATGCTGCCATTTTAATTGAGAGGGACTTTGGGAGAGGGACTATGTGCTCCAGAATGAATCACTGCCACTCAGACTGATGTCAGTGATCAACAAGGGCTCTCCAAACCAGCAAGACCACAGGGAGAACGGATGTTGACACCATCACTGCTGCCCGTATCCTTAACTAGACCTGAACATATGTACATAAGTTCCTTCTTTCATTCAACTCGTCGCCCTAGAACTCTCAGATCCCCGCAGATGCCAAAATTGGGGTGTTTGCATCGGCCACAGGCATCTGAAGGGCCACCCGCGAAGGATCCAGGGCCCATGCTGTGGCACCCACTGTATTAATTATCACATCTAATGTTGTCGGCTAATTAATTGACGTTTACAGCAGGAAATGGCTCCAGCAATTCTATGCAATTAATCAGTGTCAAAGAATAAATTAAACCCCAAATGTGATTACCATTGAGGACTGCGCCCAAATTTAATTTTAATGGGTGTCTTTTTTTTTCTTTCTTTCTGTGTATGCCACATCAAGTTCTGTTTTCAACTGAAATTATGGATTTATTCCACACTTTCATCAGCAAAATGTATGAGTGGATATAGTAAAACAAAGAAGTTGTGTTGATGATGGTTGAAATAAATGTAAAATGTCTGTAATTCCATCCACAAAATGGCAAAAAAGATAATTTATAAATTAGGAGATGCAATTAGCACAAAAAGGTTCAAGTTCCTACATTCTGTAGAACGTTCATGCACAACTGGATTCCAGTTTGCATAATTATGAAATAATTATCAGTGACATTCGTGAACTGCTCAACTCAACTTGTAACACAAGCTGTTGTAATATGAGGGACAAAAATATTTCCTTAGCAACTGTTCTGGGGGCATGTAAGGTATAAAGAACAAGTCAAAAATTGTGAAGAATGTCTTTTCAATTACGGCAGAACAGGCAAAGCTGTTTTTACCCTCCTATTCATTTTGAATTGAACTGAACTATTAGAGGAGGGTACACTTTTCTTGGCATTTGACAAGTGCAGCATTACGGCAGACAGAAATTCCACATTTGTATATTAATAAGTGACAGATGCAGCAGACTGAACAAGCCGCAAAACCCGCACAACATGCTGTCACTGCAAAGCATAAACAATAAATAAACAAAGATGAAAAGGAAATGTGATGTATTCTGGCATCACATATATCAATTAAACATGAACTTCACAAATCATCCAAGGCTCTGTGAGACTTCTACTCAAAAAACAAAGAATTAAACATCCAAAATGCAGGACTATTAGGGCAAAACTTAAAAAATAAATACATAAATAAATAAAAAAAGTCTCCCCCAACACAAAAATAATTGCATTTTATCTTGGTGAGATGTGCTCAACTAGAGATAAAGTTAAAAGCAAGCTTCTAACACCTTCTTATTGTTCAATGTAGTATACAATGGCTTTGCAATAATAAAAATGCATTAATAGAAAATGACAACAACTTCATAATACAGATCCAGAGATGACATTCATGTTAATAAACAAAAACACAATTCATGATGGTACTACAACTATTGATTATTGAGCAGCTAAGCTAATGCATAAAAAGAGGCTTAGGAACTGATTCCCTGAAGGTGTGACCTCCTCTTCCAATTCCAATTACTAACAGGTCTAATAAAGTATAGATAGCATGTGAAGTTCCCCACTGCGAAGAAAACATCCCGAAGGAGCACCTGTCATAACAAGAATAAAGCGTGTTCTGTATTCTGAGGCTACAATAAACAAATACACAAGTGGCCTTGAAAGTCATCAGAGTTTTCATTCTTTATTTATTTTTACTGGGAGGTATTTTGTACTGTAGTTTATTGAGAAATTCACAGACTGTATTGCAATTAAGCAAATGAATCAACTCCTGGGTCAACATGCTAATTTGTTTGATGTAAGCTTTTATCTCATTTACTGGAGATTGTTTATTAAAGATCTGTTTTCAGCTCAAAATACAGATGTGATCTGAGTCCTTCAGGGAGTTAAGAAGAATTAAACTGTTAATGATTATTAAATCACAGTTCTGAATTTGACTTTTGTAGCAAACAGGATTTAGAACTTCAATTTAAATCTTAATGCGAGGAAGCAGAATTAAAATAAATTAAAATTCAAAGAAATACATATAGATAGACGGAGAGATAGACAGACGGATAGATGGATAGACAAATATATGTATGATAGAAAGACAGATAGAAAGATAGACAGATGGATAGATGGACAGACAGACAGACAGACAGATAGACAGACACAGATAGATAGACAGACACAGATAGATAGATAGATAGATAGATAGATAGATAGATAGATAGATAGATAGATAGATAGATAGATAGATAGATAGATAGATAGATAGATAGATAGATAGATAGACAGCTATATTTTATTCATAACTATAAAAATAAAATAACTTTTACAGTGTAAATATACAGATATAGTTAAAACATCATATATACTTAACATGTACTTTATTTCTAATAAACACTGAACAAATGGTGTAGAAACAATTTCCACTCAGGAATTGCTAATATATTTCACAATTAATTACAAAGAAACAGCAGTTATTGAATTAAAACTTTGAATTAAAATTAAATTTTGATAAAGAAAGACTGAAATAGTATTTTCTTGTAAAACATGTTTGTAGGGACCAAAAATGTTTGTTTTATTTCAAATCATTTTTACAGTGTATATATTTAATTTGTATATTAACAATGCAAGAACACCTCATTTCCCAGAAAGCATTGCTTGTATTGTTTTTTTGTTTTTTGTTTTTGAATTATAATTCAACATATTCTTCTTCTTGACATTCCAATTCAAATTCCAACTCATGAATAGAAAGGAACCCAATTCTTTAACTCTGAACTGTGCACAACCTTGTAACACACTACAGATATACAAGAGATGAGAGATAACAGATTAAAAATAACAAGCACACAAAGTAATAAATCACAGAAGACGCAGACAAAGTTTTGAAATTCACAGCAAGGTCACCTATCAACTCAAAACTTCTTCTGCTAGACAGAAAAACTGTCCATGACAGAACTCAAGCAGAAATAACACACTGCCAAGCACTAAAAGCACGGCAGATACTCATCGGTTCCACTCCTTCCCGTGTAGCGTCTAGGAAACCTCGCGGACTGAAACTGCAAGGTGGTATCTGCACACATGAGCGGTGATGAAAGAAGATCCAAACATGAAACAGGAAATCTCCAGCTCATCGATCCTGCTGGGCCATTCTTTGGGATTACAGGAACTCCCACTGCAGAGCATCCACAAAGGCCTAACTTGATTGGATCCGTCCGATTAAATCTGGACCTTGTCACTTCTGTGCCATCTTCAAGAGCTGCATTCGGGAGATTGCCCAAGCACAGCTAATTCTAAGAAGCGGTGATAAATCCATGTGTCAGCCATTTCACTCAACTCTCTTTGCAGCCTCCTTTGTGTTTGATGATCAATGGCATCTATTCATCGCCCGCTCACCACCCAGTACCAGCCCAGCAGGCTGTAGCACCTGTGGTGTTTTTGCATCACGTAATGTGTGTTTTGAAGTAATTTATTTTAGTGTTTTCATTCCGATTGCCATGAAACTGTGCTGCCGTGCGTGTGCCTTTGAAAGAAACCCCAGGCGAATTGTATGTCACAAAGACAAGTGTTGCTTAACCCGGACACCCCACCCTCAAAGAATCTCCATCTGTGGCCATGAATGTGAGTCACCATTTGCATCAGGAGGCAGAGATGATTTCCTTCCTTTCATTCTTCCAGCAGGAAATCTGCTTAGTGCCAATGTGCTTGCTACCTGCATTCCAATTAAATCAAGATGTATTTGCCTTTCAAAGCTTCTCGGCCTTCTTCCTTTCCCTTTGGAATAATTGATGTCCTCTGGTCCTATGATGAATGACTTCCAACCCAGAGATGAATAGAAAGATGAATGCGTTGCCCTGAGAGGGTTGGGAGGAACGGTTCCAGGAGTGCTGACATAGTGACAAATACACTGACCGTCGTACCAACTTGCCCAAATCAGCAAGGGAGGGTGGCAGAGGCCTGACAACTTCAACGACCGCTCAGGTTTGTGCCACTTGCCCATACCATACCCAATTACCTGAGCTAGTAACTAATTTAACCTCAGGTGAGTTTCAGAAGTGATGTCTCGAGACAGTCGAGGGAAAAACACAGCGATGATGTATTAAGGGCATGGGCGAGAAACAAAAGCTTATCTTAAAACAGGAGTTCAAACATTTTTTACCCCACTTCTTACATGCTGCCGCAAATAATTTTGCATTGTGGTAAGAAAAAGAAAGAAACACTTCATTTAAAACTCGACTGTGATTAAAGGGACAATAAAATCAAAACAAAAAAAAGGATGTATGAAGTCCTGTAATTTCCCACATATCACACAAAATAACATGTCGATAACTTTTTTTTTTTTTTAGAAGTATCTTATGCTCACCAAGGCTGATGCATTTGATCACAAATACAGTTAAAACAGTAGAATATTATTAAAATAACTGTTTTCTGTTTCACATATTTTAAAATGTAATTTATTCCTACTACGGCAAAGCTGAATTTTTAGGAGCCATTACTCCAGGCTTCAGTGTCACATGATCCTTCAGAAATCATTCTAATATACAGAATATCAGTATTGAAAACAGTTGTGTTTAATGTGCTTTTGTGGAGACTGTGATTAAAACAAAACAAAAAAAAATAAGCATTAATTTGAAATACAAATATTTTGTATTATAACAACTTTATAAATGGCCTTACTGTCACCTTTTTATATTATATATAAAATAACAAATCTTACTAACCACAAATATTTGGTGTTGTGTATCAGCCAATTTGCAAACATATAAGGCCCCGTTTACACTAGTGCGGTTATGCCTATCGTTTACACTACTCCGGCGTTTTTGAGGTCGAAAACGGAGACTTTTGAAAACGTTGCAGACCCATTTTATTTTGAAAACTCCGGGGTTGCGTTTCAGTGTAAACAAACCAAAACAGAGACATTTGAAAACAATGGCATGGCAGCCCAAATTCGCATTGCGTATCTTTAGAAATGATCCGGGTAGAAATCTAGAGGTAGATGCCTCATTTGACCGCTCCAAGCACGCAGACGCACCTGTTCTAAAGTTCTTAATGTATCTGTATATATCTATGGTTGTACCTACACGAATGGTCACATGACATACGTTTTCGGTTGTGTAGTGTGGAGATCGTTTCTGAAACGCAGAGGAAACGCCAATGTAAACAGGGATCATTTTCATTCTAAAATGCCGTTTCAAAATGAAAGTGCACTAGTGTAAACGGGCCTAAGACAACTGTTTTCATATCATTAGTACAGTACAACTGAAAGGGATAATTAAACCAAAAATCTAAATTCTATCTTCGTTTACTTAAAATATAATGATTTCAAACTTGTACGACTTTCTTCAAACATTCTTCAAAATATCTTCTTTTGTGTTTCCCAGAAGAAAGAAACAACATTAATATATTATTTTATATTTCTATTTAATTCCCTCGTTACACAGTTACACAAAATAATCTTGTGTAACACAAAAAGAGCTTTACTGGACTTGAATCACAGAGTTCTGCTGGTGAGAGGACAGAAGATGTGCACTCCAAAGAGCTTTCTATGGATGTAATTAAAAGTCTGAATGGCGTACATGTGCCTAATATGACTAATGAGTCGTGTATTATGCTTAATTTGCAGTTCTTGCAATAGAGGAGCTTGGAGAGCATCAGGTGCTGGGGTGATGAGTCTGAAGGGTTGGAGAGCTCTGCACCGAACCACCTGCCTCATACTCTTCCCTCCCAGGCCTGCAGCACGTCACACTGCAATAGATAAATAACCTCTGTCTTCACAGCCAAGGCCTCAAGCATGACTGACAGAGGATGACTCTTCTAGATTACCCATTTTAATCTTCCCGCAAGTATCCAATATGACCTCTCATAAGTCTCACCTGATGCCATGACCATTATGTCTGAAGACCAGCTATGTCAACCATTGTTTCATTGAGCGAATGCACCTGCACTCCCCGGAAGCTCAAGCAATATTACAGACCCACACCGGACCATTTCATATACTTATGACCTTTAAACTGGACTACAAAGTGGAATTGAATGGTGGTTGGGGAATCAAGCCATAATAAAATTGCTGTAAAATGTGATAAATGTCAGCTTTTCCTTCTCTAAATTTAGCGCAGGGCAAAACTAGCTGTTCAACAACTAGGGCTGGGAATTTAAAGTGTTCATTTACTGCAATCTAAAAAATGTATTTTAAAAAACAATAACACATTTAGCATTTAGCCATGCTGCTTACACTGCTATAATAAAAATATAACATACCTACCCTAGTAAAAAAAAAAAGAGATTTAAAATACATTTATTTCATACTAAGTATAGTTCAAATTTATTAACATATTTAGTGACATACAGCTCAAGCCTTACTGATAACAAAATGTAATTAAACTTTATTTGGAGCATCACTTGTGCACAATGCACATTTCTTAATATTAAGCCTAAAATGTGTTTTAATGTCACTATTGATAAGCATTTTATTATCTTTGAATAATATCTGTCTTTAAATACAAGATATTTAAATTGCACCTGAAGTGTACTTGCAATAGTTCCACTTTAGCATAATCAAATATACTTCAGTATATCTTTAGTTGGACTTTAGGATTACTTACAGACAATTAAAGTGCATTAAGGACAAAATTAGTTGTTCCAATTTAGCAGACTTTAAGTATACCAGTTTATTTTATTTTTTTTATTTATTTTTTTACTGGAATAATATTTTTTTCTACCATCAGAGCAATTCAAATTTGATGTACCACCTAAAAACATGCTGCCCAAAACACTGTCTGACTAAACTTAGATGGTATTTAATAGCAAATCGATTTTTATGAACTGTAGCTTAATTTCATTTTATAATTGTATGTATAATAATACATCAAAATAATAAAATAAAAATTTATAAATTGATAAACATTTTGGCTAATGAAGTCACTTTTGTTCATGTCTATTAAGTGTTTTACTGTCTTTAAAGTATCTTAATTTATAAGCTTTTTTCACCAATGCCATTTGCATTTTTTTGCCAATCCATAAAGTGAACAATACTTCAGATTTATTCAAGGACTTATGACAAGATACACAAGAAAATATATAATATATAAAGATATATGTATTACAGTACATAACATTCTGTTGCTGCAAATAGCTGCAAGACAAAGAAAACATAAACAAGCACATAAGATTTCTATTTTGTTTGGCCTTTCCTGCTGTTTATTTTACATCAGACCTTGATGAATATAATCCTTCATTCTTTGGCAGTATGATATGGGTGGCCGAAGCCAGAGGGTGAAGAGTATGATGAAAGGTGCAGCATTCTGAAGCCTCATTTGACCCTACTGGATTTCCCCGCTACCCCCTTTTCTTTCTCATTAATGGGAGCATAAAGTTGACCCCCCACAGTATTTGGGGTAAGGGGCTTCCATGCAGAATACTAGTAGCGCGGTAAACTCCAGAGGGGAGTCAGATTGGTCAGCTAATGAGTCCTGACAGAGGCAGCAGAAGCCAGAAGCTCCTGAAAAATGATTTTGTTAATACCCTCTCCGTTTTCTGCCTCTTCATCATCTACTTGATCTGGCAGGAGATAATGCGAACCAGTAGAGTTGTTGCAAGTTTTAAGAAAATTTATAACATATGCACACAAACACAAACACTGAAGATGGATGTGGAGTGTCTTGACCTGAATTGACTTTGAATAATTTTCCCTTCTTAAAAAACAATTAAATAAGCAATAAAGTACTAGAGGCAGTGCAGTTTTATGACAAACAGCTATATGTTTAGTGCTGTGAAGCCAGGACTATCTGTTTTATAAAGGCATTAGAAATACTGAATGGACTTGTGATCGTGCTTAGCAAGAAATCCATGTGAAGAGAGTTACTATTATTATGGATTTAGCAGCAAAGAAGAGGAATTACTTAAATAAGGTCAAGAGCGAGATTAAGAGGCTTATTTAATCAATACAAACATTTATAATCTCTAAGACTAATAGCAAGTTTTCAAAGCTTAAAATTGCTATTTGTTTGTATATCTCTTGATAGTGCTGAAAAAAGTATTCAAACTGTACAAAACAAAATGTGGTGGTGATGGCGCAGTGGATAAGACACATGCCTTTGGTGTGAGAGACCAGGGTTCGAATCCACTGTGAGACACCAATGTGTCCCTGAGCAAGACACTTAACCCCCTAGTTGCTCCAGAGGCGTGCGACCTCTGACATATATAGCAATTGTAAGTCGCTTTGGATAAAAGCGTCAGCTAAATGAATAAATGTAAATGCAAAATACATAAAGTATGAGTGCATATAACAATGCATTTTGTCCAGTATTAGTTATATTTATGTCATTCTCACAGATATAGAAATATTTGATCACATTTTTATACACATACAAAATATTCATATTTGTGCTATTCAAAGGTGCCCTTTCTTTCATTCTTGTTAATCTTTTCACAAAGTTTCCGTTCTTTTTGGACTTCTATTGAAATATACACAGTGTGACTCAGCACTCTGAGCCAACAGAACACAACACCAAGCTCTTCTATGCATGAGTCACTGACTGACAAGATAAAGCCCTTTAGGCTGTTATTTCATGAGGTGGTCTCAGTGAAGCAGTTATAATATTTATCTTAAGATATTGTCACTCAGCTTATGTAACACTGCTAGCACCAACTCTATCTAACACTGCTCCTCAAATGAATAGGTGACAGATTACACAATTCATCCATCTGAACCTCAAAATGGTAATACAGAACTGTATTGGGTGGCTTCTTACAACAGTATAAACTAATGTAGCCACTGAGATGTTGAGTGATTGATCAGGAATTTATAGGTTCTTACCAGTCAGGTACTCTGGATCAGGCACTGGATCAGATAGCTCCTCATGACACTGGGCTTCAGTCGGCACAGACGCAACCACCATGCCATCTGGGAGCTGCTGCTCGATGCCACGGGCAAAGTTCTTCTGCCTAGACAGCAGAAGATAAAGGAGACAATCTACTCAAAACACAGTGCCATGTTCATTCATTCGTCAATCACACAAATCCTACATTTCTGCCAACTCACTGCAGCAAAGCCTATAGAAAAATATAAGATTGTGCCTTTCTGCATTGTTAGTTAAAAGCTCACAATGTTAGTGTTTACTGGCTATTTTGGTGTAAGCTACTATATCCATATTTCATAATATTTTCTTGTTCTTTCTTCTCTTCATTTAGCATTACTGTTCTAATGGATCATTTGATTGATCAAATTGCCATGAAGCACCACTTTTTTGCAATTAGCAGGTCATGTAAGGTGAGACACTGCAGGGGAATAGGGTAAAAAAAAAAAAACTAATAGTTATCAACTTACTTACCTAGTTGATTGATTACATTGATAATTGCTAACATTTTTTGTATTACAAGCTTTCTAAAATGTTTAAATATGCAAATGAGGCATTATTTAATGACATATGCGTTAATTTGCATATATTTCTAGAACAAAAATCCAAACACTGGATGAAGTTGGTTTAAAAATTCTTATTTCATTTTATTGACATATTAGACTCAAAAGTTTTTACAGAGGGGATTTTGGGTATCTCATTTTGTCACTCCATAATTCAGAAAATACTTAGAACAGACAGAAAACAATAAATATCACAATTTTGGGGGGGAATAAAATGTTGTATATAATCAAGCAAATTATATATGAACAAACCCCTCTGTAAAAACCTTCAGGATATAGATAGGAATAAAGATGTAAAGTTTGGTGTGTGTAAGTGCTACTGAAGTGGAGATATATGGCTCAATGTAGGAGAGAAAAAACGGCCTTTAAAAATGTGTATTGTAATTGAAATCTATTGACACAAATAGATAAAGTGCTATAAAAGAAACACTTAACAGTGTCTTTTGTATGTTTTCTTTTCACTAGTCTGAAAAAATACTTTATGAAAAAAACAAAAAGCCCAAAATCTCAAATTTGACAGGTGCATGAAAAAACTGTTTTTGCCTGCAGTGTCTCCCCTTAAATAAAATGTTTACAAAACATATTATTAAAATATTTAAGAGCACTAAGTGCAAATAGCTTTAGATATGATTTACACTAAGTGAAAATATCAGTATTTTTTCTTTGCACGAAATGTAAATAATAGTTAATGCAATTTGCACTAAGGGTAAATATTTTTGGATGCTATTTATATATATATTTATACTTTCACCTCAGTGTATTATATTAAACTGTATAACAGTATTTATTAAAATAAATGTTTATATTTATTAAAATAATAAATAAATGCTGCCTTATTGGAAACTTGAGGCAGATTTGAACTTTGGTCAGACACTATTTGCACTTAGTGGTAATAGACATTATAATTATTTGTAAAGAACATTTGGTTTAGATAATAAAAAATATGTGCACAAATGTAGAAGGGGCTTCTAGGTCAGACTGAATAAATATAAATAGGGACGAAGGCGTGAAGTGTAAGTGGATAGGATACATTTGAAATGGTGTTAAGACATTATTTTCCATTATATTACATAAATATCGTAGGGATGCACTGAAAGAAGGTAAAGCAGCTCAAAGAGAACAAGAACACAAGAAAGCAGTGGGCAATGAAATAACTGTATATCTAAATGAGATCTTCTGAAGAACTATAAACTAGAGGAAAGAGTAAGAAAATACAGTTTGAGTTTAAACAAGAAAATAGAGATAAAAAGCAGGAAGATGGGTTCAACTAGATATAGTTTAGTTTCAAAGCAATGCGAACAAATAAGTATGCATTGGACTGATGGATAAACTGATACAGCAGCAAAAGACTCAAAGATGCACAAACTAGAAACTCGGACTCAAAATTTCTCTATGTATCTTAAGTCAGATCAAGGTTAAAGAATTCTGGGACTGAGTATATACTGTACATGTGTGGAAACAGAACAATGCGATATAAAAAAAAAATTTATATCAAAGAAAAGTATGAATAAAAGCAGGAAAGGAGAATACAGAATAAACAATTTCTTTTTCAAGGCAAAATAAGCACCTAGAAAGCACACCAGGGAAATAATGCGACAAAATTCTAGAACGATGCCTGCAAGAGCATCTAGTAAATGAGCGAGCATTCAGGAAATTGTACCAGGAAACATTATGCAATCTAAATATCTCTTCAAGCATTACTGTCATACCCGATTTATAAAGTGGACTTGGATGAAAGAATTATATTATCTCTGAATACACAGAGCACTGTACAAATAATTGGGCTTAAACAGGGGAAAAAAAGCCAGAGGTTTACAAAATGCATTTCATCTTAATATCAGAATGAAAACTGGTTGAAGTGGAACAGACTGTCATTCATATTCAACAAACAGTCATATATGTGGAGGTGTACAGTGCTAAATAGCCGCTTCCTGGATGACTAAAAACGTTGAGCTATTTATAAAGAAAACAACCATTTACTTGGCTAAATAATACTAATATGCTCTATCATTCATAACCCAGAACATTACAAATCAGATTCTACTGACGTATATTAGATTGAAGGTTTTCTAGGGCAAATTAAATCTGGCATAAACCTCAAAAACTGTTCCCAAATACGCCCTTTTGGGTGTGCTGGAAGGTACACTGTAGCACATTCTGCAGAAATTTCTCTGAACACCGGGGGATTTCCTCCCCACATCTAATAAAAATGTAAAAAAGTTGTTTCTCTTGTCAAACTTGAAGCTCACGCTTCAATAGATGCTCACATATTGAAATATTAATAGCTCCGCGTTATTGCTTGTCAAAGTCAAATCTGATAAAAGGTTCAGTTCCCCACGGAGCTGGTGCAGCTAAATAGAAATGTGCAATAAACTTAGGGGCCAGTAATTTTAATGAAAATGATGCATACGGTTCTTAAGTTTCTGAAAATTATTATGCGGCTAAAAACCCCTGTGAATTAAAATGTCTGTGATATTTGGTGCATAGTAATAATACAAATAATAAAGCAATATTAAAAATAAATGTGAACACAACTTCATTGCTCACTACATCTTATATCTTACCACAACTTTCTCTTAATATTAGCATATGAAATCAACTTCAGTAAACTTATATGTATGAATAAACCTGCACTTTTGTCTAAAGTTTTAAATGCTTGTTACTTTTCCTGTGGAATTCTCTAAAAATATAGACTGCATACAGAAAATTCTCATGAGAAAATCCTCAGTTGCGACGTAACTTCATTAATCATGTGCGTCGAAAAAGAACGGACATGCAAGAGGGAGATTTCAGCAATCATATCTAGCAGCACGGTAATTATAGACAGAGCATGCAAGTTTTATAAGATGCTCTGGGCGTCACAGGTGGGATTATCTGTCGAATGAGAATAAGGGAAAAATATAAATAATTCAAAATGGACCATTTTGAGTGTAAAACTAGGTGAACTGTAATAGAGTGTAATACTGATAGAAGATGTCTTTAAAAGACAAATACAAAATGGCAGGGTCAGAAAGCTAGCACACAATACTTGGAAAATGAGAACTAAATTTTGCAGCAAGTATGTTTAGTTTTCTTTCAGTTGAAATAAGTAATTTCATTAAAGTTGTCTGAAGTTGATATTTCATTTCTGGCAAGATAATGAGATATCCAGTTGTCAATTAATATCATTAAGAGATGATTCCACACATAATTAGTCATAATATGTGGGCCCAAATTAATTCATCTAGAATGGCTGAATTTTGAGCATGTATTTGTAGCTTGTTTAAAGCAGAAGTGTGCGATTTCTGTGCCATTGTGCAGAACTGAGGTCAAAGAAGTTTCCTCAAACACTCCACAAACCTCAATCAAACAGATTGATTGAGTCAGTGTTGCTGTGTTGGGCTGATTAAGATGCTTGAACAAACAGAAACATTTGATTCAATTAGTTATTATTATATAATTACAATTCATAATAATTAAAAGTATTGTTTTTCATATAATTACATAATACGTACAGAAATACTTTTTTTTTTTTACATTATAGTTGTGCTAATATCATTAGCACAACATGAAATCAACATTCCATTTATAAGAGAAAATTCTAATTACAAAGGAAAGTTAGAAGAGCATTTGAAAAAATGAGCCGTATGAAAATAGCTCAGACTTCAGGCTTTTAAATATAATCAGACTGTTCACAGCCCGTGTGTGATGTTTTAATTTAGTGCTGGGAGAAAGGTAGCACTTTGAGTTTCTTGCTGTGGATAGAAACACCCAACTGGGAGATTTTAAGTGAGGTAGTCCTAATCATGATTCTGCAAAGTTCTAATGAGAACAAAGGGCACTAAAAAATTCATTAAAACCAGCTCAAAGCATGCTGGAAAAGTGAAACTGGTTAAGGCTGGAACCCAGAGGAGAGGGAAAGTAATTAGGAAAGGGCACATGTTTTTAGGTGGAAAGTCTCATGATGATAAAACAGAGATCGAAATGAAATCTGTTCATGTCGATCCGTCGTGGCCTAATGGTTAGAGAGTCGGACTCGTAATCCAAAGGTTGCGGGTTCGAGTCTCGGGCGGGCAGGGATTGTAGGTAGAGGGAGTGAATGTCCAGCGCTCTCTCCACCCTCAATACCACGACTGAGGCGCCCTTAAGCAACGCACCGAACCCCCAACTGCTCCCCGGGCGCCGCAGCATAAATGGCTGCCCACTGCTCCGGGTGTGTGTTCACGGTGTGTGTGTGTGTGTTCACTGCTGTGTGTGTGCACGTTGGATGGGTTAAATGCAGAGCACGAATTCCGAGTATGGGTCACCATACTTGGCAGTATGTCACTTCACTTCAAATCTTGCCTGGCAATGCACACAAGATATGGAGGAGGAAGTAGGAGTAGATATTTGGAACGCTCTCTAAAAGCCTGTGTATAGTATTTAATTAAGATGTCAACAAAATGGTTGCATAATTTACTTGCTTAATTTCTTTGCACTCTGCTCTACAAATGCAATGGCACAAAGATATAGACTGCTACTCAACAGGACTGCTTCTCAACAAGCTAGAAATTTTGGCAGCAGTGCCATAGGAAGTTTTTGGATAAAGACTGTAGCACGGGCTTGAGCGCAACATCCAGTGGTTAACGCAGACTCAGAGTATTGTATTTGAAAAACAGGCTTTGTAAACCCCTATGTATGTGTGTGTGCAAACTTCAGAAATATGCAGTAAAGGTTGGGTTGTCAGAATTTGTATGCATCCCTTTCGTTTTCCATGTAGACGTTCCGACATTCTCTGTAGCTATCCATCAAAGAAACTAAAAGCAACTGACTACAAACACCCTCGAAATGCCACAGCAACTATCCAAAACAATCCATCCATTCATCCACCTACCTACCTACAGCAAATACCTAGAAGTACAGCTTGTAAAACCTAAATTTCAAGTTTTATAGAACCATTTTAAACTTCTTCACAAACTTTGGTAACACTATTTTAATGTGTCCTTGTTTAAAGTTACATGTACTATTATAATAAAACAAATTATGCATAAATACATACAAGTAACCCTAAGCCAAACCCTAATCATAACTCATATAGTAAGTAGTTAATTAATATTACTCTGTACTTTAATGCGTTTAAGCTTAAATGTCAGAATACCAAAATAATGTTCACAAATTTATCAAATTTATGTTATTAGATAGAGACAAAGAGAGAATATACAGATATATTTACATGGGAATTACAAAATTGGCACATAAATAGTACTAATGTGTAAAAATGGCACTGTAACATGTCAATTACTGCTTGGGGAGGTGCCGATTGGGCTTGCAACATGCCAGATGCTACATCTCAAAAGAATATGTATAATTAAAATGATAAGCAAGGACATGCAGTTGGCTTGCAAATAAGCAGTACCAAACCAGGATGAATTAAAAGCTAAATTAAGTTGACAATTGACATGCACACAGATTGGTATTTTGAGATGAAACTGACTGGAATGGACACATTCTTTCAGTGTTATAATATATGTGTGTTTAACTTTAAATGCATTTAAAAAGGAAACAGAATCAAAGTACAAGCTAAAAGGCTTAGGGTTGGAAAAAAGAGTTGAGATTACTGTCTCTATCGAAAACAAAATTTAAGATATTTTGTATATAAACATTAGACCCCACTGACTTTCATTGTTTGGACAAAAACATTGAAATATGAGTAAACGATAAAATAAAATTTTGTTTGAACGAAGTAAGCTTTATATAGATACCAAATTGCAACTTTTGTCAAAACACTAAATTGAACGGAATTGCTAAACCAGAATTTTCAATATGATCTCAAATTGTTTACTTCAAACACTTCCATGTTCAGAATATCTCGGCTTTTAAAAGCAGCCTTAATAAATCTGTCCTGCACATTCCCTGTTTCGTGGCTGTCCTCTACATTTCTTCATAAAAGTTACTCTGGCATGTTCATCTGTCTGAGAACACCACTGATCTGAAAAAGCATCAAACAGGAGCTAATGCATTATGCATTGTCTATTGGGCAGGTTGTCACAGGAAATGCATTGCACCTCACGTTCAGGATTAAACCGCATGAAAATGTAACCATGCCTTTCAAATATGAGTCCGATGTAAAAGCAGCTGCTGTGTGACAACCCAGACTTGTGGGTAGTAATTTTGGTGAAACGCCAAAGGAAACACACGGCCTTGTGTAAGTTTAAAACAGAATAATAAACAACTTCAACCTCTCTGGATGGATTTTATCTGGCAGTTGCTCACTCTTTTCCCTGTTGCATCATTTTGGAAAGAGATGAGTTACCACTGTAAGTATATGTTTAATTCCTCCTGAATTTATTGAGTGTACATTGCATGCATATGAGTTGATGTAACTTGAAATATAAATAATTTGCCATGTTACTCAATCTCACTTTCTCTTTGAGAAGAATTCACTTGGCACTCAAAATCCATAAAACATGGCGCTAATTGTGTTAAAATGAAACTGTAATATTTAAAGTCAGCACAAATACCCTTCTTTCTATGTGAATTAGGCTTATTATTATAAACTATATACAGAAAATGCAATTTTATTATTATAAACTATATACAGAAAATGCAATTTTCCTGGGACACAATATGTTGTGTTACTAATGAACCATGCTAAGCAGGTGTTAACAAACTTTCTTTAAAAAAGATAATCGAATGATAAAAAAGAGCATTATAAGCATATTCACTACCGTTCAAAAGTTTGGTGTAAAATAGTCACTTGTGCTCACAAAGGCTGCATTTATTAGATCAAAAATACAGTAAAAGCAGAAATAATGTGATTTTTTTCCAACCTAAAATAACCATTTATATATATATATATATATATATATATATATATATATATATATATATATATATATATAAATTTAATTAATGTAATGTAATTACGATGACGCATTGCTGCCACACATATTATTTTTTTCACTCAATTATATTCTAATAACGAGATATGTTGTTTTAACGACATCTTTTCCCATTAAAACGACATTGTCACGAATCCTGACCATGCACTTCCGTTCACTAGCCACCAGAGGTCACTCGTTCACCACATGGACTCATACACAGCTGTTCACAATGATCACGCCCACACCTGAGAACCATCTCGCAATCACCATCACCCAAACACACACTATATAAACCATGGACTTCCTCAGCATCGGGGCCGAGTATTGTTAGCGTATATCACTCCCCAAGCGATAGCAACTCTACAGAGCCATCATCCTTGTCTTGCCCTTGCCATACCTGTTTGCCGATGTCTGACCCTGCCTGTTTCTGACCATGTTTTTTAATAAAGCCTTGCATATGGATCCGCATGTCTCACGTCTCGTCAGCCCCGTAACAGAATACTCGGCCACACAAGGATCCAGCGGCTTTTCCAGAGGACATTGGCCAGGTATGGACACTGCACGACTGTTGTTAACCCTCGAGCAGGGTTTGAGACCGCTCGAGGAATACATACAGGAGTACTTAGATCTCGCCTATTTTTCTGATCTGCCGGACTATGCACTAATAGACTTTTTTTGTGAGGGCATCAATCAGCCGCTCAAACGACAGTTAATCCGTGAGGGTCCCCGTGCGTCACTCAGTCAATTTATGGACTATGCTTTACTGTGTGTGGGCTCCTCTTTTACTGTGGGTGTCGCGGAGGAACACGACACCTCACTCACTCACAAAATGGCGGCAGCAACAGCACCCCTTCACGTCGTCGCCGTCAAGCCAGAGTCTGCTCACGTCATGCCTGCCAAGCCAGAGTCTGCTCACGTCATGCCTGCCAAGCCAGAGTCTGCTCACGTCATGCCTGCCAAGCCAGAGTCTGCTCACGTCATGCCTGCCAAGCCAGAGTCTGCTCACGTCATGCCTGCCAAGCCAGAGTCTGCTCACGTCATGCCTGCCAAGCCAGAGTCTGCTCACGTCATGCCTGCCAAGCCAGAGTCTGCTCACGTCATGCCTGCCAAGCCAGAGTCTGCTCACGTCGTCGCTGTCAAGCCAGAGTCTGCTCACGTCGTCGCTGTCAAGCCAGAGTCTGCTCACGTCGTCGCTGTCAAGCCAGAGTCTGCTCACGTCGTCGCTGTCAAGCCAGAGTCTGCTCACGTCGTCGCTGTCAAGCCAGAGTCTGCTCACGTCGTCGCTGTCAAGCCAGAGTCTGCTCACGTCGTCGCTGTCAAGCCAGAGTCTGCTCACGTCGTCGCTGTCAAGCCAGAGTCTGCTCACGTCGTCGCTGTCAAGCCAGAGTCTGCTCACGTCGTCGCTGTCAAGCCAGAGTCTGCTCACGTCGTCGCTGTCAAGCCAGAGTCTGCTCACGTCGTCGCTGTCAAGCCAGAGTCTGCTCACGTCGTCGCTGTCAAGCCAGAGTCTGCTCACGTCGTCGCTGTCAAGCCAGAGTCTGCTCACGTCGTCGCTGTCAAGCCAGAGTCTGCTCACGTCGTCGCTGTCAAGCCAGAGTCTGCTCACGTCGTCGCTGTCAAGCCAGAGTCTGCTCACGTCGTCGCTGTCAAGCCAGAGTCTGCTCACGTCGTCGCTGTCAAGCCAGAGTCTGCTCACGTCGTCGCTGTCAAGCCAGAGTCTGCTCACGTCGTCGCTGTCAAGCCAGAGTCTGCTCACGTCGTCGCTGTCAAGCCAGAGTCTGCTCACGTCGTCGCTGTCAAGCCAGAGTCTGCTCACGTCGTCGCTGTCAAGCCAGAGTCTGCTCACGTCGTCGCTGTCAAGCCAGAGTCACACCACGTCTCCGCTGTCAAGCCAGAGTCACACCACGTCTCCGCTGTCAAGCCAGAGTCACACCACGTCACAGTGCTCCAGCCAGAGTCTGTCACACCCAAGGATTTAAGGTCAGTCCTTCAAGTTCCCTGTCTGATATCCAGTGTGATGGACCCACCACTGATGTCAGTGCGAGTAGCTGGCATTCCCAGGGCCTCAACCCTGTCTGTTACAGAGACTGTTCCCCTGACCTCGGTACTTCCCGTTATGGCGGTTGCCATTTTGAGTGTGTGGGCTGCACACTGTGCTCCTGAGGCCTCTCCTGTCCACGAGTCTGCTCCTGAGACCTCTTCAGTCCACGAGTCTGTCCTAGAACCTCCAGAGGAGGCGGCGTCCACTGCAGAACCACCAGAGGTGGCAGCTTCCGCTGCAGAACCTCCCGAGGTGGTGGCACCCACTCATGAACTCACTGTCTGCCCTGTCACGGCCACGGAGGCCGTCCCTGAACTCACTGTCTGCCCTGTTACGGCCACGGAGGCCGTTCCTGACCTCATGGTCTGCCCTGTCACGGCCATGGAGGCCGTTCCTGAACTCACTGTCTGCCCTGTCACGGCCATGGAGGCCGTTCCTGAACTCACTGTCTGCCCTGTCACGGCCATGGAGGCCGTTCCTGAACTCACTGTCTGCCCTGTCACGGCCATGGAGGCCGTTCCTGAACTCACTGTCTGCCCTGTCACGGCCAGAGAGGCCGTCTGTGAGCTCACGCCCTGTCCTGTCACGGCCAAAGAGGCCGTCTGTGAGCTCACGCCCTGTCCTGTCACGGCTAAAAACGCAATCTATGAATCCTCGTCCTGCCCTGCCACGCCCCCTGAGATCATGAATGCTCTCCCTGTATTGTCTGTCTCTGCTCTCCCTGTGTTGTCTGTCTCTGTTTCCCCCAGATCTCACACTCTGCCATGGTTTCCTGCCCAGTCTGCTTCCTGGCGAGGGTCTTCTGCTCAGGTCTGGTGGTCCTCTGCCCCGCCATGGTGGTCTTCTGCTCGGGTCTGGTGGTCATCTGCTCCGCCGTGGTGGTCTTCTACTCCGGTCTGGTGGGCTCCTGGTCCGTCTACTCCGCCCTGGTGGGCTCTTGCTCGGGTCTGGTGGTCGTCTGCCCTGCCATGGTGGTCTTCTGCTCGGGTCTGGTGGTCGTCTGCTCCGCCGTGGTGGTCTTCTACTCCGGTCTGGTGGTCATCTACTCCGCCCTGGTGGGCTCCTGGTCCGTCTGCTCCGCCCTGGTGGGCTCTTGCTCTGTCCTGGTCTCCGGTTCCGCCTGGGTGTCCTGCTCTGCCGGTTCTGCCTCAGTCCCCGGTCTTCCCACTTCCTCACGGACCTGGCCCTCCATCCCTCCCCCTGTTCCGCCTCCGCTCCACCGCCCTCCTGGACTATATAGGCGCGTCTGGAAGCCGCTCCTTGGGGGGGGGGCTATGTCACGAATCCTGACCATGCACTTCCGTTCACTAGCCACCAGAGGTCACTCGTTCACCACATGGACTCATACACAGCTGTTCACAATGATCACGCCCACACCTGAGAACCATCTCGCAATCACCATCACCCAAACACACACTATATAAACCATGGACTTCCTCAGCATCGGGGCCGAGTATTGTTAGCGTATATCACTCCCCAAGCGATAGCAACTCTACAGAGCCATCATCCTTGTCTTGCCCTTGCCATACCTGTTTGCCGATGTCTGACCCTGCCTGTTTCTGACCATGTTTTTTAATAAAGCCTTGCATATGGATCCGCATGTCTCACGTCTCGTCAGCCCCGTAACAGACATCTTTTCTCGTTAAAACAACATCTTTTCTCATAATAACGAGATGTTTTATTGTTAAAACGATAGCGTTTCTCATTAAAACGACATATTTTCTCCTAATTACGAGATGTTTTCCCGTTAAAACAACATATTTTTTCTTATAATAACGACATATGTCATAAAAACAATATATTTTCCCGTTAGAATAGATATAGTAGCCTGCATTATGTGAGTGAGCTGACCGTCCTGGGCTTGGAATATTTCTTTATTTGAATGACTGAAGTTTGATTTAACAATAAATCGAAATACGAACAAAAAGAAATGGAAGATGTCTTTTTAACGAGAAAACAACTTGTTATTATGAGAAAAGATGTCATTAAAATGAGAAAAGATGTCGTTAAAACGACATATCTCGTTATTACAACATAATTGAGTGGAAAAAATAATGCCTGTGTGGCAGCAATGCATCACCGTACATTCCTGTGATGGTAAAGCCGATGGTAAATTTCCAGTCTTCAGTGTCACAAAGAACCTTCAGATCCTTAAGAAACTATACTACTATGTTGATTTGGTGCTCAAGAAAAATTTATTTGTGTTATCACAGTTTGTACAGCTTAATACTTTTTTGTGGAAACCGTGATACATTTCAGTTTCTCTGATGAATCAAAAGTTCAAAAGAACTGTATTTATGAAAATATTTTTTGAAAGTTTAAATTTTTTTTTTACAATTTACTCAGACCACGTTTCTAAAACTGCCCAGTCCTGCAGATTTGCTTTATCAGGCCCTTTCTTTCGGAACATGCTTCACAACTTGTTCAAGCTCGTATTCTGTCCAGGCTGGACTATTGGAATGCTCTCTTGGCAGGTCTTCCAGCCAGTTCTACGGTGGCCGAGAGAGCTCAACGCGCTGCAACTTCAGAAAACACATGCAAATAGAAAAAGCACCAGCAAATCAAGAAAACATCTTCATCAGTTTGACAGCAGGTGGTGCAAATGCTCACAACACAAACAAATAAAGAAACACACTGCAAATGCTCACAACACAACCAAATTAACTGTTTCTTTGTTCTAAAAACATCTCTTTCTTTGATCCTCCAACTCTAGCACTCTTTA
Source organism: Barbus barbus (assembly GCF_936440315.1). NCBI lineage: Eukaryota > Metazoa > Chordata > Actinopteri > Cypriniformes > Cyprinidae > Barbus > Barbus barbus. Next base: position 11,393,295 of record NC_136754.1, read on the forward strand.
TTCTAATTATTTTCTTAAAAAATAAATAAATAATAATAATACTAGCTTCTCTATTCTTTTTGTATTCTCGATTTCTTTTTTTTTGGTATTTATTATACAATTAACAAAAGCAAGAAAAGGCCTCTAACACTAGCTTGCTCTATTCTTTTTCTATTCTATCTGTTTTCTTTTTATTTATTATATAATTAAAAAAAACCTTGCTACGTGTACTGCGTTAAGCTAACTGAGACTTGATATAGCACTTGCGTATCATTGCTCTTTTGTTGATTTTCCATTGCTTCCATTGTCGTCATTTGTAAGTTGCTTTGGATAAAAGTGTCTGCTAAATGACTAAATGTAAATGTAAAATTGTCAATGTCTTTACTGTCACTTTCAACCAACTGAATGTTGCCTAGCTGAATAAATGTATTAATCACTTTAATAAATAAATAAATAAATACAAATGATGTACTGAACCCAAAGAAGTATAAGTCTGCTTAAAACTCCCTATCTGAACATTCACAACCAACTTGTGTTCAAATTGTATGGAGGTGTTCAGCATATATTATGTGGATATTGTGCACCTTTAACACATTTGTGTAATTTCTTTATTGAATCAGGCCCTAAAACAACAGAAACAGTGCATACAAATAAATGGTAATTTTAGTGAATACTATTTATTCTTACTAAGTTCCCCCTTCAGTGTCTCACAGTGATATAAAAAACAAACATTTAACCACCAAAAATCTCATTAATCAAACATAAAAACATTTAAAACCTCACATCAGATCAGATAACCTTATATTGAATAACCAAAAGGCAAGCATTTGTCTCAATTAATCATAAAAGTGTTTTGTTTATCCATGGCGTTCGCTTTAAAGATTTCCATACCTCACCCTAGAAGATCAAATAACATTTCATTTCCTGCCTCTGCTCCTCCTGAGCAGCAGCATTTCGACTATTTCCTCAGGTCTGAAATTAATTGTCGAAGCCCTGCTATAATCTATGAAGGATTAATGAACTTACCGTATCCTCCTTTTGTTTAACAGAAGATCCAGTAGATTCAGCTGGCCCAATTAAGCCCCATTAAACCAAACTTGCTTATGGTCACTTTTAATTTGCTCCTCGCCATTCCACATAATTAGAGCACGCGTTAGGCCCGCGCCTCTCAAAAGGTGAAGAGAACAGCACAGAGAGTAAGTCCTGGAGCATGAGGGCCAGTTGTGCTTTTCAAAGGCTGCCTAAACCCAACGTCTCTCCGGGTGCCTCCAAATGAGATCAGAGCTTTTGAGATTTGGCTTCTTGATAATATTAACTCTCCTCCCACTATTTCTCCATCACTCAGGCCTCCCTCCTCCCGTACCGCGCCAATCAAACCATGTGGAGTAAATGGATAAACTGCTGCAGGAAACTGCGCCTGTAAGTGTCCGTGTTTAATTTAAGGGCCGTCAATGACTTTGCATGGTGACCTTTAGGGTGAGCTGACCACAGTGCTCTTTTAATTAGAGGAACATTCAAAGGGTCTTTGTGTGTAACAAGATTCTGCTGTGCTGTATTTCACAGGATTTGTGCTTTTATTAAATTAGACTTGATGATTGGATAGTTTAACTACAGTCCATTTAAGAGCTACTGTACAGTACAAAGACAATTTCAGACAAATACTGGACATATAGTTTATGCTATCATTAGTAAAACAAAAAAAAATCTTTAAAGGTATAGTAAAACTAAAAATATTTAAAATATATTTTGTTTTTGTTTTGTTTTTTGGGGGGGGGCATACAAGAAAAGTCAATGAGGTTTTCAGCATTATTCCTTTTATAATTTAATTTAATTTAATTTAATTTTTGAAATGACATGAGGGTGAGTAAATGGTGACAGAATTTTAATTTTTGGGTGGACTATCCCTTTAACTTACTAAATATACACTTTGTTGGCCTATGTGGAATTAAATTATTCTTTAAAATAGATGGTTTGCTTGGCTAGATAAATAAATAAGTTTACATTAAGAGTTACAGGCTAATAAAATGAAATACTTGGTGGAAAGATATTGTTCACAATAGATATTGTTCCAAAGCAGCTTAAGAAAGGGGCGGGTAGCGCACATGCTACGACTTGTAATTTCCTGATCCTAAACTTCTCTGATTTCCTTATCATATCCTGTCACCTCTCCGCTGTCATGTCAATATAATTGGCAAAAGCTCCATAATAAAATGAATAAGCCAGTGGAGGACATGCGTTATGGTTAACAGTTAACTCCACTTTCCAAACAAGCTAAACAACACCCCTTAAGCCTGCTAAGATCACTGTAAGAGTAGGCTCCAGTGGCGTATAATTCATATTTCTGAACTGGACATAGGAATTTTTGTTTTAATAAATCCAAAAGAAAGATAAAGGTGAAATGAAATACCACATTTCACATTATCAGCACAACACTGCTATTAAAAAATGAGTAAAAATAAATCATCAATCATCCTTAGCACTGGTAAAATCGAGCACAATGTAAAACATCACCTGAAGGAAGCCTTAAGGACCTGTCCTGATGTAATGTCTTTGGTGTGGTTATTGTAGCCATAGAAGAGGTCCCCAAACACAGTCTGGTTGGCTGGGATGTCAGCTGTGTCCCCGCAGTCCACTCCCTCAGTGCAGGCTTCTGACAGCGGCTGACATGAGCGGCCGTCTGCTCTTCTCTTATAATCTTCAATACATCTACAAACATATGGCAACGAGAAAAAGATATGAGCTAAAGGAAGAGAGGAAAGGAGAGTAGATGGCGGCAAAAGTAAGATAATGCTTGCCACTATCAGTCAAGATATACCAAATTATTCTTTATAATGCTTTTTTCATCATTTTAGAAAGTTGGTAAAGTCTATGAAACCATACTATGAAACCACACAAATGAGAATATGGGAATTATTCAGTGACCAACAAATGTCAAATCAATAAGGCTTGTTCTAACATCCAATATCCAGTTCATTGTCAATAAAGCTTGTCACATTAATTAAATGTTTGGACATTTTTTAAATAAGAATAAAATTAAAACCAAAAGAATTTCAAATCACATGAGCCAATATTTTATTCACAATAGAACATAGATGACATAAATGTTTAAACTAAGAATTTTTTAAATTTTATGCACAAAATGATCTAATTTCAAATTTGATGCCTGCTACAGGTCTCAAAATAGTTGGGAAGGGGGCATGTTTACCATGGTGTAGCATCTCATCTTCTTTTCAAAACCGTTTGAAGACGTCTGGGCATTGAGGTTATGGGTTCTGGAGTTTTGGTGTTGGAATTTGGTCCAATTCTTGCCTGATATAGGTTTCCAGCTGCGTTAGAGTTTGTGGTCATCTTTGACGTATTTTTCCTTTAATGATGCGCCAAATGTTCTCTATAGGTGAAAGATCTGGACTGCAGGCAGGCAAATTCAGCATCCGGACTCTTCTACTACAAAGCCATGCTGTTGTAATAGCATCAGTATATGGTTTTGCATTGTCCTGCTAAAATACACAAGGCCTTCCCTGAAATAAACGTCGTCTGGAGGGGAGCAAACGTTGCTCTAAAACCTTTATATACCTTTCAGCATTCATTGTGCCTTCCAAAACATGCAAGCTGCCCATACCGTATGCACTCATGCACTCCCATATCATCAGAGATGCTGGCTTTTGAACTGAACGCTGATAACACGCTGGAAGGTCTCCCTCCTCTTTAGCCTGGAAGACATGGCATCCGTGATTTCCAACAAGAATGTCAAATTTGGACTCGTCTGACCATAGAGCACTTTTTCACTTTGAAACAGTCCCTTTTAAATGAGCCTTGGCCCACAGGACACGACGGTGCTTCTGGACCATGTTCACATATGGCTTCCTTTTTGCATGACAGAGCTTTAGTTGGCATCTGCAGATGGCACGGTGGATTGTGTTTACTGACAGTGGTTTCTGGAAGTATTCCTGGGCCCATTTAGTAATGTCAATGACAGATGCCGATGAGTAATGCAGTGTCGTCTGAGGGCCCGAAGACCACAGGCATCCAACAAAGTTCTTCAGCCTTGTCCCTTACGCGCAGAGATTTCTCCAGTTTCTCTGAATCTTTTGATGATGTTATGCACTATAGATGATGAGATCTGTAAAGTCTTTGCAATTTGACGTTGAGGAATGTTGTTTTTAAAGTATTACACAATCTTTTTACGCCCTCTTTCACAGATTGGAGAGCCTTTGCCCATCTTTACTTCTGAGAGACTCTGCCTATCTAAGACATCCCTTTTTATAGATAATCATGTTATAGACCTGGGCCTGTATTCCTAAAGATTCTAAGAATCCTTTTAGAGAGCTCCTAATTTAGCTTAAAAATTTCTAACTAGGAGTCTTAGCTTAAAAGTGATTCAGGACCAATCTGAGAGCAACTCTGAGTGAGGAAAAGACAAAAACTTTTATCTTAGTGAGGAGGCAACCCCATTGCGAGCTATGACACAGTCTTTTGAAGACTGTGATTGGTTGGTTGTCCAAGAAGGAAATAAAAGAACGCTTTTAAGAGTAGGGTTTATTATAAGCCTTCATTTTGAAATCTCTCTCTCTCTCTCTCTCTCTCTTTCTCACACACACAACACACACACACACATTATATATGTATATATATTCTTTATTTTTTTATATACCATGCTGTCATACTTAACGTATTTTATAGGAAATGAACAGCGACATAATAAGGTTCTGAAAGTGCTGTAACAGATCCAAATCATCACTGCTGCATAGTTGCATTTTTCCAGTTGCCAAATATGTTAATGTAGTTAATGTAGTGATTATGTCCATTTCTGGCACTATGGCATTTCTGCGCGGTGTCGGAGATGTTAGCATGTCTCTAATAAGATCAGTCACAAACATGATCCCTGCACGATCTTATGTGTAGCGTCTTATTAACTCACTGTCGTGCTTTGTGTGCAACACATTTCTTCTCCCTCTTCATGTTTCGTCCATTTTCTCCACTGCTAAAGAAACTCTTTAGCCCCTCAAAAGTCCTTGTCCGTACTCCTAACAATTTTGGACCTTAACACCTCTTTTAAGGGTTAAGATGCTTTCTAAATTACTTTTTTCTTTACTAGGATCTTTTCTTTAATTTTAAGATGAAACACCCACATTTCTAAGAATTTTCTTAGAATTTTGTTACTAGGAGCAACTCTTAGCACTAAGATTTTTCATGAATACGGGCCCTGATGTCAATTAACTTAATTAGTTGCTAGATGTTCTCCCAGCTGAATCTTTTCAAAATATCTGGCTTTTTCAGCCCTTTGTTGCCCCCGTGCCAACTTTTTTTGAGACCTGTAGCAGGTATCGAATTTGAAATTAGTTCATTTAGTGGATAAAAGTGTAAGATTTCTCCATTTCTCCATTTGTTATGTTCTCTATGTTCTATTGTGAATAAAATATTGGCTCAAGTGATTTGAAAGTCTTTTAGTTTTTGTTTTATTCCAAAAAAAAAAAAAAAAACATCCCAACATTTCCGGAATTCAGGTTGTTCTCACGGTGCACACACGAGGAGGAAACATGTCATTGTCATGTAGGAAATTCATTGATGTCTTTACTGAAGACATCAAGGCAGGGCAAGACAATGCAAGTCTGACACAGACAGGAACACCGGGGAGTAACGAGTAGACCAGACCAAATCAAACTGAACAGACAGGACTATAAATACATAGGTAAATAATAGATAACGAGACAAACACAGCTGGACAAGGATTAACTAATGATCACACTAGACGAGGACAGGAAACAAACCAAATATGGAAACATGAGGCGGGAACACATGACACACACGACAGAGGACTGACAGTTGTACATTATATTAAGTAAGGAATCATAAGTGCATTATGAATACATTAGGATTTATATATATATTTTCTTTACATCATAAAGACATCACTTCACAAAATAGAGCAATGTGTAGTACTAGTTCAGCATTCAAAACTAGAGGAACAGGTAATGATCTCACAGCGTAGCATCTGTTATGAATTTAAGGTTGGCAATTCTTTTTATTTACTGCAAAACAGTATCATTGTAATAGCGTGACAGCTCACAGGAGTCATTTATATTTATGGGACTTTGAAACTTAGCTGTCACTTCTGCTCTGTACTACTCAAGCAACAGAAAGAAAGAGGTGTCAGGGCTTAAACGCTCAGTCTCACTTCTCTTGGTAACACACTACAGTTTTACAGGAAACTGTCATCAGCGTAGGTGAGACACATCCTCTCGGTTGCACATCCATAGCACAGACAACGATTTAAGTGGCTTTAGATTGCCTGTCACATTATCAGGATCTCCAGAGAAAAGGAGAATTATGCACATTTGCCAACTTCAGTTGAAGCGACATGCCTATAACAGCGAATGATCTCTCAGACTATGAATAGGTCAGGAAAAAGGTTATGTTAGCAGGGAAGATGTTAGAAAGTGGCTATTTATTCTACCTGGCTCACATTCTCTACAGCTGACACATGAAAGTCTGGAAGTTGAAGGAATGGTTAGTGTTGTGTGATGCATGTGATGTCATGTCAGAGTAAAAGCAATTCCACCAAGACATGACAGGACACAGAAATGGCATTTGAGTTGAGTTCCCTTTAAAAAGAATAATATATACACTATCATTTTTTTTCTTTTTTGAAAGAAGGAAGAAATGAATACTTTTATTCAGCAATGATGCATAAAATGGATAAATTTTCAACATTGATAATGCTAAGAAATGTTTCATGATCACCAAATCAGGATATTAGAATGATTTCGGAAGGATCACGTGACACTGAAGACTGGAGTAATGATGTTGAAAATTCAGTTTTGCCATCACAGGAATGAACACATTTTTACATTTTAAAAATATACTAAAATACAAAACAGTTATTTTAAATTATAATAATATTTTATGTTATTACTGTTTTGCTGTATTTTGATTAAATAAATGCAGCCTTGGTCAGTATAAGAGACTAAAAACTAAAAACTATTAAAAAAATCTCACTGACCCCAAACTTGAGAAACAGCAAATCCTTTTTTTTCAGCACTTGACAATATATATATGTATATTGGCAAGCTACGGTTCCAGCTTGGATATCTTACCAAGTACATTTCAGGTTTGCCAATGTTTTATTTGAAGCCATGTTCACGCTCAATTTAAATAAACATATAAACAGAAATGTGTGAACAGGTAACAAGTGTAGCAATTCATACACAGACAAAAACAGCCGCCATGGTCTAAGAATGAACGCAGACAAAAAAGGAGTCACTGTGAGGTGCTGTGAACTGCATGAATAATCAGCTGACCTAACCATAATGCACTTACTGTGCATTTCAGAACATTATTCAAAAGAAAACAGCAGAAATTCAGTCTTCAAAAATAGCAGGTGTAAATACCAGCACATACCCTGCTGTTTTAAAAAAGCATGAAAGAAAAAAAAAAAGATGGTTGAGAAAGCCTTGTTAACATGTCCACATTTAGTTATCATACAGTCTGTATGTGTGTATAGAGTGTGTTATCTCACCCGCAGAACATCAGGATGTTGTAGAGAGTAGGGTCCTCCTCCAGAGGTGCCAGCTGCTGAAGGCACAGCTGTTCGCAGCCCCCATTAAAGCCGTCAGAGCAGTCAATGCCAATGTGGTGGTCATAGCAACCAGTGCCATCCTTCATCGGGCTCAAACCAGGAGGACACTGGGGAAATAAATAAATAAATAAAAATGTATTTTAAACATTCTCTGATCTGACATAATATCCCTTTATCTTTGGTATGTGGCAATTTCAACATGCATGCATCACAGCCATAAGAAATAACAAATAAGCTTAATGCATGTGTAACAGTGTGTTGTACTAATGTGTATTTGGGTTTCCATGTTAATTTGTGCTTAATATTTGAAATCTTGTTTTTTCTAGTAGTATTGTTGTTGGTCCTGGATGTTTAGATGAGTGTTTCAGCTACTGCAATATACAGTAGAACCTCCACATCATCTAGTCACATCATAAAAAGTTTATATAATTTTTTTGATAAAGTTATAATTGCTTTGGTACATTCATGCAACTGCTTATGTACATGATGCAACTGATTATGTTTGTCTGCAGTTTCCTACATTATCATTTACTACTGTCATGTTGCTCAAGATGGTTGATCTATTTGTCATAAACTGTCAAGCATTTTCTACACATTTCTATTATACCTTTTTTTCTATTTGCCATGAATTGTTAAAGTGAATCTTGACTTTCACTAATGAAGAGAATACAGATCAACCAATTATAAAGCAGTTCTTTGCATCTCATTAAATGGAATGCACAATGAAAAAACATGATTTCTGGGAATTGTTAAAAACAGAGTTATCTGTTTTTGCAAATGAACACTTCATATATAGACAGAGGACAACACAAGAGTTACAAATTCTGACAGTGGACTTTCTCATTTTTATTTTCGCATTTGTGCCCATATTTCTTTTTCTTTTCTATTTCACAATGACGTTGTAATGTTTTTTTTGTTTGTTTTTGGTCAGACCACTAGTAAAAGTATAACTGTTAAATCTATCCAGTCTTTTTCAATCAATATCCCACATACAGTAATGTGTAAATTTGAAAAGGAAGAGTACGGAGAGGAAGAGGAGGGAGAGGAAGAGGAGAAAGAGAAAGAGGAAGAGGAGGAGAAGAAGGAGGAGGATGATGACAACATGGAGGAGAAAGAGGAAGGGCAAGGGCAAGAAGACAAGCATATTTTAGTTGATGATTCCCAGTGTTGGATCAGGCATGCAAGAGGATTTTACCCCGCTGTGATACAGTACAGCCTGTGATGTTGAAGAGGTTCTTTGGCCTGTCCCAGACCAAAAACTAGGGCAAAATAATTATTTTTGTTGTTGTTTGCTGTTTTGTACTGTACTCTACAGTACATTAAATTAAGGAGTAAAACACTTGCAAATGCAAATGCACAAATTTATTGTGTTAATCATGTAAAAAGTTTTTTTTTTTTTTTTTTTTTACAAGCAACACTTATTACCAGTTTTTGTTATTTCCAGTTTTTGTAGTATTGTTTTGAATTCATCTCATCAGTGTGTAAAACTGTGTTGTAGTGTGTGTGTTTTGAGGATGTCTGAGAGCAAAGTTTGGTTTTTCAGCAAGATTGAATTGTTTTGAGTGGATAGCTTCATTTTGACCCGAATATAGGAAGTTTGGGGAATTGAGTTAGAAGTTATGGATTTGTGCAAAAAAGAGGCATAATTTCAAGAAATTTGTTTAAAGTGGTCATATGATGCGATTTCAAGTTTTCCTTTCTCTTTACAAGCTGTTTGTGCATAGATAAGGTCCCTGAAGTTGCAAAGACTAAAGTCTCAAACCCAAAGAGATATTCTTTATAAAAGTTAAGATTCTGCCACAGCCACCTAAAACAAGCTCATTCATGACAACAAATCCAATACAGCTCACAAATCGTATTTTACTTGGAAAATATCACATTCGTATGAAAAAATGGACTAAAGCTAAGCCAAACTTTGAACATTTTATAAAAGAGATTAAACAATATGGTACAACATTTGATAAAATTAAGAACAAAAAAGCAAGAAATCTTAAGAAGCTTTTTGTTACTTCAAATTGTTGTAATTGAACCCCTGGCATGAATTGTTTCACTTATTCTTATGAATATTTGTTTTTGTACTTGCTTGTACAAACCCTTGTATAATTTTTGCATAATAATAAAAAAAATACTGCTCACAAATCTGTTTTTAGAATAGTAAAAGCTTTTTTACTGTATAGTCACAATGTTATATTGAGTTACATTTAATAAAAAAAAAACACTGATAAAAGCAAATATACCCCCACTTTATTGGTATTTAAATAGTAGATGTTTATGTTGAACTGTATTCTTGAACAGATGGCCCTGTATTAAGCAGTATATAAAAAGTGAAACGTCCGTGCATTTGACAAATATTGCATGTTATTCACTTTGCATGTTATTCAGATGTTATTCATCACTACCGGGAGCAGAAAGAGTCAGGCTTCACGTCTCTGCTTTCAATTCCGCCCCCGACTGCAAGTGGCTACTCTCGGTGATAAGTCTGTGCGGAGCTGCATGAAGTCGAACACACCTTACATCACGGTGTGGGAAGATTTGCATAGCACCACCCAAATGTACACGCAATGAAAGAGGGCGTGACTTTTATTCGTGCTGTAGCATTGTTGTTGCCGACGCCATGTCATGGAGATGCTGTGTTTCCTTGTGAAAGCGAAATTACTTTGCTTGGCCTTCCAAATTAAGTACACAACTAGAAATCAGTGGTTAAGTTATATTTACAACACTGTTCCAGAACAGTAAAATGCAAATATTCGAGTGTGTGCAGCGCATTTTATGGAGGACTATTTCCTGATCCTGGGAGAAAGTAGCCTACAATGTGAACACTATGAATGTCTGCGAACAGCCATTCCAACGTCGCAAGGACAGTTTGGTGCTTCTGACTCACAGCCTGTAAGTACGTTTCGATATTTAAAGAATTTGCTACTGACTATTCAAACACAAAGCTTTGAGCTGTTTAGAGTAGCGCTTGTTTGGCACAAATGCAGACGTTATGTTTATGCGGCGTGGTGTGGCGCAGCAACAGGTAAAAACGCGTAAAAAGGCTTTATGAGTCATTATAATCAGTAATTATGTCCTCACTGACTGCAACAAATGCCTCGTTTATAGTGGGTTTTATTGTTTTAGTCTCGTCGCACCGGGACCATAAACTGTAAAAAGGCCAGGACATGGCATCACAACATGGGAAGGGGCGTAACATTTCCATCTCATGCTTGAGGTATTTGGCCAATCACAACGCACCAATCACAACGGCCAATCAGAGCAGACCTCGCTTCGTAGAACGATGAGCTTTGTAAATATCGGCGTGTTTCAGAAAGGCGGAGCATAGAGGAGCAACAATAATGTATAGTATGTGTAAAATAATGTGTTTTTTGAACCTCGAACCACGTAAACACATTGCATTACACCAAATAGACAAAATAATGTTCTTTTTAGCAACATCATATGACCCCATTTAAGCAATTGAGAAAAAATGTATTAGGATTTCAGGAATATCATTACACATGATGTACAGTAGGTAGCAGAACAGATATCCTACAGAAGTTTACACTTTAAAAAATACTTCTCAAAGCAGTCAATTAAAACTAAATACTAGATTAAAAGACTAAATAAAAGATTTTTGCTGAATGTTTTACAAGAAAATACTATTTCAGTCTTTCTACTTCAGAATTTCATGTTTAATTTAATTTGTTACTTGTCATTTCTTTGTGATTATTTGTGAAATTTACCCATTGTGGTTTCATTCTAGACAAGTTCCACTTCTATGCCATGGCGAAAGTTCTAGCAAAGCATGCTAACTGTTCTGTCTTTGGCTGCACTAACGAGCACAGAATACTATTTAGAGTCCCAGCCTCAGAGGAGACATGAGAGCAGTAGATTTATTGATTTATTTACTGTATATTATGCTGCTGCCACACAGATCTAATATAAACGTGATTTCTTGGCGTATTTTTTCAATTATTCTAAATGGGAGCGCCGCGTTTTTTAAAACGCCAAGAGCGTGCTGAGCGTCTTTTTTCACGCTGTGCACCGAGCGTTTGGGCGTTTTTTTCCCGGACTACCATAATATTGTTATGAAATATAATGTTTGGAGAAACATTTAATTTGCGATGCGTCTGCCATTACTTCAGAGTATATTCCATATCATAGCAACCACAGCATCTCAACGGAAAAAAATGCTGCGCTTCCGAGAGCTCACAGTCGAGCATTTTCAGCAGATCACCTGGTGTTTTCAGCTGGCAAAAAACGCTTTGGTGGACACGCGGCCTAAGACATGAAAGAGAACTTAGTTTAGTACTCACATACCATGTGACAGCTGCTTTCTGCGCATTCGCTTTGTATGCGTGCTCTCAGAAACACGTATATCAGAAGTTTAAAATAATATGGTTTAAAACGCATGATTTCAGTGCTATAGACATGATAATCAAAACCAAACAGGTGTTTTTTTTAAGCACAGCCTTATTCTGGAAAAGGGGGCAGGGAGCAGCATCTAATTTGCATTTAAAGAAACATGCACAAAAACAGCATGTTTCTTCTTCCAATCAAATTTTTTAAATTATATAATAAATGATCTGTGGGGTATTTTGAGCTGAAACTTCACAGACACATTCTAGGGACACTTGAGACTTATACTACATTTTGTAAAAAAGGGGAATAATAGGTCTCCTTTAAAAATAACATTCACTAACACGGAAGTTACACTACATTCACAACTCCATGCCTGTTTTCTGTCTTTTCCCCAAGCTAGTGATGCCACGTTCACGCAATGTTTTCTGTCAGCTTTTGGCTTCAAAGGGGATTTGACAGGTTGATTTTTACCAGCCTGGAAAATGGGATAAAATGTGCCTTCACACCTTAAGTTATAAGCTTCATATACTCTTTCTTGCGGCAGGTGTCCATACTGTAGATTCAAGATGGTTACATGAAATATGTCTGCAACTGTTCAGAAATGCTTCATAGGAATCCATATTTTGTAATGAGAAAGCAAGACAATTTAATTTCTCCAGTATTTTGAGTGAAATTTCTACAAAAGAACAAGCTTCTCTACAATTAGTCATTCTCTATTCAAAAACCATTAAAATGAGAGTTTGAAAGGGTATAATTTTCGATCACAGTGGGCGTTGATTCAGGCATTAAGCAGCTTTTATAATAAAATGCATTAAGAGAGAGTAAAATTGTATAGCTCCTTAACAAAATAAAACAAAATATTTTTTTCCTATCATATAATTCAATTGCTAATACTTTTAGCCTATTAATACAAGGTTGTTGAGAGTAAAAAACAAAAACAAAGGAAATGACAAATAAGTCTATCACAGCATGATATACACTTCACCATCTCGCTTCCTCAGATTCTTCAGTGGCAGATTCTTCTGACCACCACCTTTTCACTTGACCTCATTCGTATTAGGGATCAAAGCACAGATGTTGGTAATGCATCTTAGTAGCACATCTTGTCCCTGGATGCATCCGTATTGATTTTGTCAGTTAGCAACAGCTGACAAGACATCTGATTTATTACCAGCAATGTAAAGAGCGTAGGCCACCTCATCTGTGGCAGATTCCTTAAATCACAAAGTCCCAGTTTGATCAGCTGAATAGAGGACATTATTGAGGAAAGGGGAGGGTTGTTAGACAGAAAGCAATTTTTTCACATCATTTAACCGCTCGTCCTCATTTGACATTATGGCAGTGCTCTAAAGGGGTGCTATGGAAGATTTTTTAAAATACAAATAATAATTATTCATTATTTTATTTTTATTTTATTTTTTGCTTCTAAGCTTCTAAGCTTCTAAGACAGGCAATATTTTTTTTTTTTAAAGCAATAAGTTGTGATTTAATCACTTGGAAAGTCAGAACTACTCATTTGATCAGGAATTTCAGTATAGGCATTTTTAGGTCCAAAATCACTTATATAAAATAAATATAGTTTTGCACATCAAGGGGCAACAAAATTAAAGATTTTGGACATTGAAAATACATATTCAGATTAAAACATGTATTTAGAAATAATGGGGAAAAAAATCATGTAAATATATTTTAACATCTACATTGCCTGTATGCTATTTGTACATTTGAAAACATTTAAAATATATATCTTGCCAAATGAGCAATGTTTTTCATTGACTCTTCCCTGCATAGAAAAACCATGCCACAAAATTTTTGTACATTTGTACATTTTCTTCAACAGCCTTTTTAGTGGGCTAAAATGTGAAAAACCTCAGTGCCAGCTGAGGTCAAATACATACTTACGGTGATTGATTCTGCCTTCTATTCCAATTTTTTTTCTTTGTGACCATAGATTTAAAAAGAATGGATGAGTCAAAGCATTAGTGTGAGGAAATGGGCAATTTATAATAATTATTTTAAAAGCACTGCTAAAATTTGAAGACAATGAGTTGCCAAGGAATGTGTACATGAAAATATCTGAAAAAAATAGCTTGTCCAATGCAATAATAATAATAATAATAATAATAATAAATACATAAATAAATAAAGCTATTTTTTGTCAGTCTCACAGTGAATAATGCAATTCCTGAGCCAAAGTTCAATATTATTGCAGTCTTCTATCTGAGCTCAAAGCATCCTTGATTGAAAAGCACTTTGTAGCACAGAGGACATGGTGAGACAGTTAATGATGCTAGAGAAGTCATAAAGGTTTTAAATGCAAGATAAACTGAAAAAGCCCTGAACTACTGAGCCTTTTAATCTCATTTCCAAATGGGGATGTAGTCCCACAGCTTTCCAAAGCTTAAGAGAATTGCCCATGTGATTTTGTCATATAGGAACAAATCCCTTTCAGACTGTCGGATATGCAAATATAAACACTGCCAAAAAGCCAGAAGAATGGGGGAGATATATATATATATATTGGATAGGTGTTCTGTATTCTTTGTTCTCCCCCATTCTTCTGGCTTTTTGGCAGTGTTTATATTTGCATATCCGACAGTCTGAAAGGGATTTGTTCTATATATATATTTATTTTCTTGTGAGAAAAGAAGAATCCATCCCCAAAAAGGCATAGTTGCAGATGAAAACAGCTGTAATATTGTTCTAAACATGAAGCCACCGACATATGTAACCCTGGACCACAAAACCAGTCATAAGGGTCGATTTTGTTTTACTTATTGAGATTTATACATTATCTGAAAGCTGAATAAATAAGATTTCCGTTGGTTTGTTAGAGTCGGACAATATTTGTCTGAAATACAACTATTTGAATATCTGGAATCTGAGAGTGCAAAAAAAATCTAAATATTGAGAAAATCACCTTGTAAAGAAAAAAAAAAAAGTTTTGATATATTTACAGTAGGACATTTACAAAATATCTTCATGGAATATAATCTTTACTTAATTTACTAAAGATTTTTGGCATAAAATCAATAATTCAGAAAAATCTACAATTTTGACCCATACGATGCATTTTTGGCTATTGCTACAAATATACCCCAGCAACTTAAGACTGCTTTTGTGGTGCAGGGTCACATATTGTTGATTATATATATATATATATATATATATATATATATATATAAACAGACAGACATGCACTGCATCTGTAAAGCTGAAAACTGACGTGTACAGTTGCTATAGAAAGTGTTATTTTTATTATTTAACAAATTAGCGTTGCCTTCCTGGTAAGTTTTTTTGCAAATATAATTTTTCTTGGGAATCAGTATGCCTATGTTCAACCTGAATTTTACAGTGAATTTTACATATTATAAATCTTGCTTTAGGGACTGCAACTTGCTACATTAGCATGGCCAAGTATTCCAGCTGATCTAGACTGTCCCTCTATAGCAGATAGTCACAGAGATGGATACAGTCCTTTAAAGCCACCTTTTGATCCTGGGAGGAAAAGAAGAAGAAGAAAAAAAAAAAAACAGTGGCGTTTCCTCCCTGCTGCGCATCTGGATCACTCGCACCGAGTTTGCACTCATGAGACCTTTGCCAAGTATTGACTAGGAACTCAGAAGTGCTTAACAGCCAGAACATGATAGGAGACAGAACAGCTTTTGGGGAGATTGTGAGCAGGCTGTCAAAGAGAGATGGAATGCATCAGTAAGAAACCGAGAACTCTACCTCCAGTGGATGACCTCAGCTTAAACTTGCTCTCAGCAGTCAGGTTATACTGTAATACTTCTTTATACTGAAACACTTTTGAAATATATATATTTTTATAAACAATCTGAAAATGCATCGTAACTCCTCAACTTGTATAATTTCAAACATTTCAAATAATAGCAAATAGTAATATATAATTAATAGTAAAAAATCTTTGCAGCCTAAATATTACAACTACTACTAATTATTATTATTATTTTAAATATTAATGACGCTACCATTCTCTAAAGTGTGTGTATATATATATATATATATATATATATATATATATATATGGTAACACTTTAGTATAGGGACCAATTCTCACTATTAACTATTATACTACTACTACTACTACTAGTAGTCTTTATTATTTATTTATTCATCTAAAAATACATATGTAAAATATTTGGTTGGAAAAAAAGTAATAATAATGGTAGTTTTTCAATATTTATTAATGAAGGATTTCGCATAGTGTTGAAATTCATTGCCATTCTGATTTTATACACTACTAACACATACATTCACATAATTCATTCACATACAGACAGCTACTGTACCAGCATCTGTCAGCAACATCAAAAAGTCTCTGTTGAACAAGCCTGGTTGGCTCGCTTAGATCTAGAGAGGAGCCAATTTGTTTTTCATGTGGACGGCTGGATGGACGACGGGCACCCCTCTGTGTCCCACAAAAGCACTCAACACCTAGTGTGCTGGAGGGAAAGGAACTAATTAATCACATCATCATTTAGCGATTATCAGAATATTTCCAAACTAGTGCACTGTTCCTCTCCCCAGGAGTGCCATACATCAGCTAGACAGAGCAGATCGCAACGAGCCCGCTCACGCAGACTGCGATATTAAAACACAGAAGCCGCAGTAGCACTGCTGTCCTCAGACAAGGTGTTAATTGATTAGGGGGGGAATGAGGCTCTCTGGGGGGCCCGTAGCGAGCTCTTATGATTAGACAGATTGAAGCATCATTTTTATAGCTTCAGTCATCTGTTAATTACAAAACATCAAGCTACGGGCTCAACAGAAGGGTGTGTTATGATTAAGAAGAGCAGGATGAATTTAGAGTTGAAATTTTTGTAAAATACCGAGAAGGCCATAACATCTGTTTCATTAACAGCAGGTTTGGTGCTGTCCATCAAGCTTTACCTAAAGGAAATAGCAGTGCTCGCAAGGAAGCAAAATAATATACGAAAATAGAGACAAGACAGTAGAGATCAATCAATCACAATTCAGTATGCAAATACAAGTACGAAAGAAGACCCAGCAGAATTTAGTGCTGCAATGACCTCATCTGTCAATCATTTGCTGATTCCTCCTCCCCCTCATAAATTCTTGTCAATCTGCACTGAACACCTCCCCAAATTATGCTTTGGTTTGAATGCATGCTTGCAAATACTATTAGAAAACATGCTAATGTAATTCTTTTGATTTTGCAGTTACATGGAATACATTTGTCTTTACAATTTATTTATTTTAGCCTCTCACCAGTATAACAAGACACAGAAACTCATTAAATTACTGTGTAATGTTTAATATAATAATATAATAATTTCGGTGGGGGATTGTGTGTAGCTATATCGTATAGTTTTACTCATTCCCGCAGCTTTCAAGTTTATAATGAGGGAAATTCCTGCAATTATTCAATATAGCATGTAGGTTAGATGAGCAAATAAATCCACACAAACTATAAGATTAAATAATTTATTTGAAACCAGCGTTTGAAACCATAATAACTCGCTCAGAGCGCGCTTCACATCAGCGCATCTTGTCTGCACTACAACGAGCACGCTGCGATAAAAGACTTTCGCATTTCGGACAGCTGACAGAACTGTCACTTGACTAATTGGGTCATTGTCACAAAAAATTATAATTTGCACATCTTTTTAAAGTATTTTTAAGCCATTTGGTACTCGCGCGCTCCAGAGACTGTATTCTGTGCACTCACAGAGTCACATCCAAAGTGCGCTCGTATAAAGCCGCCTCGCGACTATTACATAAGACTTATTTTTCGTTAGTTGTTGAGCTTAAGTGACCAAATACACACAAAATGACGTCTAAATGGCCGTCCTGGCGAATATCCTCTTTAGCACAGTAGGTTCCTAAATGTAAATATTTGAGAAAGAAAACGATCTGTGCATTCAGTCTTGCGAGAGCAGCCGTTCACGTCGCTTCTTTTGCGCACTGAAGTTTGTTATTTCAAATGTAGATGTGCGGCAAGTGTGCTCATAATAGAAGATTTTTCATGAAATATATACACGCTATTGGTCAGCACGGTCTCTTTCATTGGCGCGTGAGGAGGGGGATCCGCCAAAATGAGGTGCCGGATCGGCACAAATTAAGGATGGATACAGTTAAACCAAAATTTATTCAGACACCTTCAACATTTCTCACATTATCACAGTTTAGTCGCTATAGTTTACAAAATGGTAATAAAATATGACAAGAACTCTTTTTGCTTGCTCGCGCGCTGTTTGAAACTTTGGCTCCTGCTCTGATCGCACTGCTAAGCGCTTCCAGCCATTAACATCTGGCTGAGCATTGAACAACTATCAAGACTTAGTCAAACTTCTAAAGAATCTAACATCTGAAGCCGTAAGAACTGAAACAAATTTCCTAAGAGCGTCATCACGTCAGAAAGAAGCCAACCAACCACTGAAGGGTATCTCAAGTGACATCACGCAACAGCGATTTCAGCAGCCAATACGCACCCAGGGTTCCCGCGAACAGGAAAGGAACGGAACTCAACTTAAAGCAAGTAGAATCAAACAATTCTTCCTAATGCTGCTGGAAACTGGTTGCATTCATCTTTAAGTGTAAAGATAGTAAAGTTCCTTGCTTGTGACTCCCTCAGGTTGAAGTTAGAGCATTCTTGAAAACGGGCATTAGAACCTTAAACTCCCTTAATCTCAAAACAATTCATTGCAACGTATTCTGTTTGTGTTATTTAGCTTAGTAGTGTGTAGAGTAGTAAATAAACTTTGAATTTATTAAGAAATCTTTGTCTGGTGCTGTGTAATTTCCAAGTCTTAAACTATTTGCCAAAGATTGCGTTACCTATGCTCAAAATTTACCTAATAAATTCTGTGTTATTACGGTGGCCACTAGGAATAAAACTGAATTGTTAAAAGATAACGTACTGATTTTAATGCTTGCTGGACAAGTCGTTAATGAGGTATCGTTAACAAGATATAAGTTGGACGTTTTGATTAATATCGATTAATCATGTAAATATCAATATTGAATCTTAAGAATAGATTCCCCAAAATTTTAATTAAAATAAGGGCTAATCCTTTACATTTGGTTTGACTGTATATCATTCGGTAATTTTTTCACACTTTATTATGCCCATTAAAATGTATTTTACAAGTTTTTGTTGCTTCCACTGTTCATTTTTTTGCTCTATGGTACATCATCATTAATTTAATAGCATTAGAGCTGCTCCATTGTAGCGACTCAGTACTGTAATTACACGGTTTGCTGTAATAATGCAAATAACCAGTCGTTATAAATCTCTTAACTGTAATATTTTCAGAAATAAAACTCGCTTTTTTCATCTGAAACCTGCTGCAATTTATATTCCAAAGCCACTCATATGATGCAGAATCATTCATGAAGCAAGCATGTATTTGAAACGCGTACGTATTTGTGCTGGTGTATAATGGGACGGAAAAGTACAGAACAGCCTAGCGCATTTCACACAGGCTGTTAGTTTCCCTTTCGCCAGAAAGTCGTGTATGCTTAAGGTTGAAAATAAATGATGGTTTATAGTGAAAACCCCTATAAATTGTCTTATATTTACAAATTATGCGTGTGGTAAGTGAGCGAACATCAATAAAGATCACACGACAGAAGTGTGCGCGCGTGCGCTCCCTCCCTCCCTCCCTACTCTTAAGTAACCCACTAAACATTGGACGTCGGATAGACGTGCAGATCATGTCTATATTGGGTCCGTCGGTCCATGACCAATTCTGGACATCTATTCGACGTCCAAACTAGGTCCACTATTTGGACGTCCAACCATGACCCAACTTGGACGTCATTTTGACGTTCAACATTTGACCTAATCTGGCTTATTTTTTTTGGACGTCATTTGGACGTCTATGGCAGTTGTGATATACACATTAGACGTGCGGTAGACGTCGAAAAAAGACGTCGCCTGGCGTTACAAAACAACCCCATCAATGGACGGAAATTGGACGTCCAAAATGACATGGAAAAGATGTCACTACGACGTCACATTGCGCAGTGGGAACTTGTGCATTGTTTTACTTACTTATTTTTTACATATCCACCCGAACTACAAACTATCCAGTGATGTCTGTGAGAAAGGGATATTCACTCGACGAGCTTGTGCATCTGCACCGCCGCGCGTTCAATCCACTCAGCATGCTTTGCTTAGCGCATCAGCTCGCGCGCATCAGCTATACAGGCGTTAATACTGAATGTTTAACATTAAATTCATTGCATACACATACTTCGTAGACATCCTTAATCTATAAGAACTCCATTCTGCTGTCTGTTCTGTTGTCAGTGTTTCTTTGTCTGAATATGGCACTTATCACATGCTGTGTGGTATTGGCGTTTGGTATCAGGACACTTTAACGAGTACAAGTCGGCTACAGGAGCTCAGTATCAAGCCTGATACTGATACCAGTATCGGTGCATCCCTAATTTAAAGAACTGTTAAGTTGGTAAAACAAACAAAACAAAGAAAACAAAACAACAACAAAAAAACATAACAAAACTTACCTAAACAACAAAACTAAACGAACCAAAAACAAAACTAAACAAAAATCAAACTAAACAAAAACCAAACCAAACAGAATGATGCATGGCACCCATTGTCACTCAGTATTCAGAAAATACAATCAATGCAAATATCTCTCAAATGAAACATCACAATGGACAGGAACAGTTATCTAACAAGGCTCGTGTTAGACATGTGCCTGCACAAACCCTGATTCGCATGTTCATAAACACGAGCAGGAGATCATGAATGAAGTCAGTGTCAGAAAGATGGATGAGACACAGCACTTTTCATAAACCCTGGCTGAAACAATCCTCCCATCAGCAGGACCAGCCAAACACACTAATCATGGCACATGCCAGAGTGACAAATCAAACACTTTCAAGCATACCTCAGCCAGATGGTGAGTGAAATCAGAGCTCCTGGCTCATTTCATGGCTGCTTAACAGCCACAAGTGAGGACGAGAGAGTGAGTGTGATGTAAAAGAAAAAGAAATGGAAGAAACAAATACGATTTTTCATGGTAAGTGACATAAACTCCTTCAGCAGACACTTTTTTTTTTAGAAATTGAGAACAAGAGAGTGTTCTTTCTTCAAATTTGTATAAACATTGGAAAGTTTATGGTGATATAGGCGTCGAAATGGCTTTATCTCTGTTTTGTGTCTATGACAGTATGTAAACAAGTAAACAAAGAAGTCTGCATCAAGCAAGAGATAACAACACAGCTGAAAGAGACAAGAAAAGAGGATTCCAAAGGGTAACAGACAGACAGACAAAAAAAAAAACTGGAGCTGTCAGATTAATATTAAAAATGTGTAATTAAATCATAAAAAAATTGTTATTAGTTATTAAATTATCAATGCTGAAATAATAATAATAATAATAATACAACTTGTAATATTAATATAAAGCTAACAATATATGGACTTCTAAAGTAATTTTTTAAGTAATAAAAATGAATAATAATACAATTTTGAATTAATAAATTATTTTAATTTGGGGGCTTTTCTCAATTTTTACTTCTATATGCAGCCCTAAAAAAAAGACAGTCAACGCCAACTCACCACACAGCCAGTGGAGTCCAATTTGCGATCAGAGATGCAACGGAAATTTCGGCTGCAGCCTCCATTGTCTTTTGAGCAGTCGCGCACCGGGCCAAAAGAGTCGAGGAGCACTTCCAGACTGTCGAAGGACGAAGAAATCATCAGCTCCTCCCTGATGAACAATGACACATAGAAAACTCAGTTAGTAATAGCAGGTCAATACTGCAAACAACCTCTAGTATCTTTAGCTGTCATTAGGACAATCTACTTGTTTATTATATTATAATCACTTTATCCAATACATAAAAATATCAAGAACTGGATATAAAAGAGGCAAGTAACGTGAAGCTGAAACTGACTATTGTGTCTTCTCTACGCTACTACCATAAATCCAGCTAAAGGGAAAAGCTTTCCAAAGCAGCAAAAGTAAACAACAGCACTGATGGCTAAACCTTGAACAGATTAACTCCATTGCTCTAACCTTGGTTTTAGCTGTGTGGCTGGAAATTTGTATTGGGTTATTTATATATATATATATATATTTATATATATATATATATATAATTTTTATTTTTTCCTTTCTAGAGCACTTGAAACATCCAAATATTTATCATTACTATGAAATATGAATGGGCAGTGGTCATGATGTAGGAGCAAACCAGTGACCTTTTATTGTCTAATATATTTTAAGAGTGTGAAATCACCAGGCTGCTGTAGAAGTGGAGTGCTGTGATAAATGGATTCATAGTTCTGCTACTGTGATTTCGGCTTCAAGACAGAAATACTGCCTTTATGTTCCAAGTTTTGTTTTTCCTATTTTTCTGTTATGAAGTGACCGATGATTCCTGTCTCAAAGCCGAGACACGGTCTGTCAGTGTTTAAAAATTATGCAAATGACAATCAAATACATGCATGCATAAATATAAAAAGAGAGAGAGAGAGGCAGAGAAAAAAGGAATTAATGGTTACACTTTCAGATCATGCATTCAGGCATGTCCTGAAATCTTAAACGAATAAAACAAAACAAAAACTATTTTCATCATTACTACATTTACTTGTAAAGTTAATAAAATATCTTGTTTTAGTTTTTCATGACTATGTTCCACTTCTCTCCACCATTAGGATTTAACTGTCTGTCGTTACTGCTGTTAGTTTTCTTAATCCTTCAGATTCACAAAACAGTCTGTAATGAAATGTGTCACTATATTTGTGTAAATAAATGTGTCAATATATTAAGGTCAGAATGGAATGTCTGGGGACATTGTTAAAAATAAAGAAGAGAATAAAAGTATCTATCTTGCTAAAAAGATCAAGGATTGCTCATATAGCTTATTTAAAAAGAAACAAATAAATGAATACACAAGCATCGCACATTTCAGCATCACAGTGAACTAAAATCACTGGAGATTCTCAGTAAATGTCCACCTTACTTAATAAAAAACACTGCAGTTCTCACCCCAGGTTCCCTCTCTCACCAATCGTAGCAAAATACTAGTAGTACAAGAGAAGGAAAACCTTTTAAAGCCATGATGTTATGGTCGTTAGGGGGAGATGTTAATCAGAATCAGAATCAGAATGAGCTTTATTGGCCAAGTATGTTTACACATACAAGGAATTTGTTGTAGTGACAGAAGCTCCACAGTGCAACAGAAAGACAGCAACAGGACAGGACACAGATAATAAAAGAATAATATACAAATATCCAAATAGGCAATGTACGAAGCAGCAAAAACACAATATATAGGCAACTATGTATGTATAGGTCAAGTATGTGCAAATTAGAAATGAGAAAATAAAAATAAAATAAGTGAGTATGATGAATGGATAATGTATTATAGTTGTGTGTTCCACGTTTATTGTTGAGTGTTCATGAGATGGATTGCCTGAGGGAAGAAACTGTTCCTGTGTCTGGTCGTTCTGGTGCTCAGAGCTCTGTAGCGTCGACCAGACGGTAACAGTTCGAAGAGGGAGTGTGCTGGATGTGAGGGGTCCAGAGTGATTTTACCAGCCCTTTTGCTCACTCTGGATAAGTACAGTTCTTAAAGAGTGGGGAGGATTGTACCAATGATTCGCTCAGCAGTCCGGACTACCCTCCGTAGTCTTCTGAGGTCAGATTTGGTAGCTGAGCTGAACCAGACCGTTATTGAAGTGCAGAGGATGGATTCAATGATGGCGGAGTAGAACTGCATCAGCAGCTCCTGTGGCAGATTGAACTTCCTCAGCTGGCGAAGAAAGTATAACCTCTGCTGGGCCTTTCTGACAATGGAGTCTATGTGAATATCCCACTTCAGGTCCTGAGAGATGGTGGTGCCCAGGAATCTGAATGACTCCACTGCAGTTACAGTGCTGTTCATGATGGTAAGTGGGGGGAGAGCAGGGGGACTTCTCCTGAAGTCCACGATCATCTCCACAGTTTTGAGCGTGTTCAGCTCCAAAATACTAGTAGTGCAAGAGAAGGAAAACCTTTTAAAGCCATGATGCTATGGTCGTTAGGGGGAGATGTTATCGTAATAAGGCAGAATATATAATGACTCCCATTCCAGAGTAATGAGGGCACTTTGAACAAATTGAGACAAATCTACCTCTGTGAACAAAGGATCTCAATTGGCAGGGCTTAGAACAGAAAGTCTGTGGAAGCTCTAATTAGTATCTTAACTCCAAATACAAAGCAAGCATTTGCAGACTAGACACTGAAAAAGTGCAGCCTGTTCTTTTCAACAGCAGCAAGAAGTAATTAAAATGAACCTTCACTTAAGACTGTAATAAAAGAAGGCCATCCACAGAGTGACAAATGTGATACATAATACTTTTTAATCAAAAGCTAAGACACTAATCAGTCATTATCTCTGATATAGTTCTAAAGCCTTCAATGTAACTGCAGACATTGCACTCAGCTTTGCATAAAAAATAATAATAATACTGCTTTATTATAACAGCTCAATAAATAAGAAGTTAATATTGAGTAATTTTGGACAAAATATTACTTTGTCTGTATTCCAACAGAATTATTTCCAAAATTAAGCTGCTTTTCTTGAATAAATCAACACTTTTGAATGAATTGGTTGGGTAAATAATTCAATGATTAATTTGTTCCTATAGTAAATTATTCAGTATTATTAATGACTCACTAATTTAGATAGTCACTTGTTTTATTCCTGAATGAATCACTGTGTTCGAATGAATCAGACTTAATGATTCACTGACTCACTCACTCAAAGTGTCACATGTCAGCACCCACTGGTGTGACTATGTTACCTGCGGAAAGAATCACTGAAATATTGTCACCATTATTCAGACTGATATTCTGTCAGTTGATGTACTACATCAACTGTACATTAGTGTGTCAGTTGTGTCATTGTACATTGTACATTACATTTTAATTTGAATACATACATTTTAATCTAGGAGACACTGAAACTGATTCATAACTTCTGAACTTTAGCTTCAGTTGAATTTAAAATTGTATTTTTGTTTTAGACATCAATTTCGAACAATATTTGGCAGGTCCCCTGTGGTCTTGCTGCAGACCACCTACTGTATAGTCACAGACCCCTGGTCAACAATCCTGCTTAAACAGAAATGCAATGAAATTCCAAACATCTCCTTTATAGACACCAACACTGCATTCTCTCTAAACTGATTGTTCTGTGCAGTTCCAAGATTGCTTTTCCTTGGATCAGATTATGCTGCTGGGAGTAGAAGCAGTGTACTGGTCTGCTTGCACAATGGTAGTGAAATGTGTTTGCTGTGCTTGAAATGAACAAATATTTACTATGTGATGTACGAAGTCAACAGCTATGGTAATTTTCCAAACAAGCAGGCCCTGGCTAACGCGGGGAATTGCAGTCCACAGATATTCAAAATATCATAAAAATGTGTAATTATACTAACATTTAAATCTCTAAGGAATAATTACAGCTTTAACAATGGTCAAAGATGATCAGCGCAAGTAATGATGCTTAAATATAGAATTTCCCTCTTCTTTCACAAGTAGGCTATGCCAAGTCAATAAATTCTAGACTAAATTCCAACCAATGAGCCAGCCAAATTATTTAATATCTCATATTAACCAGTCCCTCCAGTTTTTTTGCGATTCCGTGACAGCTGAATACAATGCAAAATAAACAAAATACCGCATTTTTTTGTGATCCTGCATAATTCATAATTTAACCGCAAAATAATCGCAAAAAAAAATTAATAAAAGATAATCTGCATCTAATCACATGCGATTAATCGTGCAGCCCTATTGGGGACACTATTGGGGCACTATTGGGGCCCTATTGGGGACGATATCGCATTTCCAGCGATATCGTCGACTTGAGTGCACAAATACTATTAGAACTGAACTGAGCTGGATGATGACATCGCTGAATTCAATAATGAAATACCTTTAACTGAAAATAGAGTGTTTACTATTGTCCTTCTGCACTACCGACACACTATTCCTATTTGATACTGTACAGCTGCTTTGACAAAATATGTATTGTTAAAAGCACAATATAAATAAAGGTGATTTCACTTGAGTTAATTTGGTAAATGTGATATCATAATTTAAAAGAAAAAAAAAAAAAAAAAAAATCGCAAATTTGTCACAAATTTATGGAAATTACCACCACAAAATCAGTGAAATCCTGGAGGGACTGATTAATGTTGCAGCTGAGGTTATAAATGCCTTTTTTCTTCTTTAGGGTTAATGGTACCCCTTTGGGTTTTCATATATGGCTCCTATATGACTCAATTAAATAGACCTTAAATGGGGTAGTTCACCCAGAAATTTAAATTCTTTCATCATGTACTTTCATTAGTTCATCTTATGCTACCCCAGATAGGGGTAGGGATACTGCTTATATATCCTGCAGAAGAAAGTAAACGATGGCATTTTCATAATTGGATGAACTCTCTCTTTAAAGACCAGGCAGTGCATTATCTCTCTGATGAATGTTTATTAACATGGTAAGAGTTATTTTGAAATATTCCAGTGTACTGAAAAACACTTGGAATTGAGGCAATATTCAGCAAGCCCAGGGCACAGGGGACCACATGGCCTGCCAAATTTTGTATGGTGGACCCTGCGAAGCTAGCCACTCTGCGGGAGATCAGTAGGACACATTTAGATGACCTTTCAAAGGAATAAAAATGAAGACATAGCAAAGAAAATTTCACTTTCCGCGACATATACGTATATTGGTATTTAGGCTATGTATAAATATAACACCTCCATGAACATGTCTTTAAAAAAAATATGAGGAAAGACAATAACAGCCAAATGAAAAACCATAAAAAACGAATTAATTGTGTTTGTACAATATGAAAGTGTGTGTGTTATATGGACAGTAAGTTAATTAGAGACAGAAATTACTAACTAGATTCAACTTTAACAGCAAGGTCTCTTCTAATTAATATCAGACAGTGATTTTTTTTCCCGAGGATAACAGCAGCATGTTTTATAGGTTATTTCCAACTTTATTATTTCTTATGAACAAAACCATATCTATAATTGAATTTCCAAAGGTAACTTTTCCATTTTACTGCCTTTAAGGCCCTGAGCACTGAAATATTTAAAAGTTCCTTTAAGCACCAGCTACCATGATAATTCAGTGAGAGACTAATCACAAGATTAATCAATTTTTGGTTAAAAACAAATTAATCAAATCAGCATGTGCCCTTTGGCAATGCATTCAAAGCCCCTGCAAGGTCTGGGTAATATCAAGACACATCAATTTTGAGGCTTTACAAAATTAAATAAATAAACACAAAAATACAAGTCCCCTCGTTGCAGTTCAATAAAGGGGCTCAGTGGAATCCTTTACTAGTAAATCATCCTCGTATTTGACAACTCGCAAGAAGTGCCATTCAAACAATAATGCCAAGTATAGTAGCTAAATTATATCAATAGACGCAATTCTATTCAATACTGAAAATAAGAATCTCAGCAGAATTTCTGAAGAACTAAAAGGTACAGGATGACATAAGTGACACAACTGGATCTTGACATACATGTTTTAGACCTTTATTTAACTACCAAAGCCTTTAACTGTATCTACTTTAGTGAAAGACATTGAAAACACAAAACACAGAGATTTCTGTAATTTACTGTAATTATCGAGTCAACTTAAAGACACCCAAGACATCCTAGATCAGTAATCTTTAATTTGTTATGCTCAGTTGCCTAGAGGTTTTCTAGAGTGTTTAGCTGTTGTTGTTTTTTTTGTTTTTAAAGTTTAGTTACTTTAACTATAGTGAAACCAGAGTGTTTTCTCGCAAGTCCATGTAATGTCAGTCAAAAACCACATTTATGTATCATTATCTTTGACAATTCCTTGTCAAATATGGCACGAAGGAATACTATAATGGAAAATGCATAAGGTTCAACTTTAATTTATGCAATGAATTTAGTCAACAGCATCTAAAGAGGAAGAAGTGACCCTTTACTAAACTCTGACCACCTTGGTTACCGTTACGTTCTCAAATAAGCTTTAAAGCACATCTTTTTCATGAAAAGTGCAGTTTTAAAAGTGGTAAAAATACACAAAGAAAAAAGACATTTAAAGACATTATCAAGTTGCACAGTTATATGATCTGAGGTTCATACAATATATTTACTGTGGTACAGAATGAACTCTTTACTATCAACCTTATTTTGGCCCAAATCAATAAGTATTTGAATTCACTTCAATTCACTTTACTTTACTTCACTTTTTTAGCTTGGATTACATGCAGGTGCTGTTACTGATGTTGTGCAACATGCACTTCTTACGATTTATTTAAAGATTTGATAAAAACATACATTTCTGTAAATTCCATTTAAAACGTTCAAAAACACCCTGGAACTTCAAACACTAATAAAATGCATGTATGATAAAATGGTGGATGGCAAAAGTTGCTATATTTGGTAACAATTTTTAAGACAGGGCTTAGTGAAAGATCACTTATCATAAAATAATCTGGAGGCTGGAAGGCTGCTCAAGGATCGGTCCAAGCTGTTTTAAAATAAGCCCTAATGTTTATTTTATTTAGACTTTGAAATTCTTAGGCAAACTATCAACTAATGCATTTCAGCATGTCATCATGTTCAGCTATTCTTCGAAACAAGCTAAGATTGAAAATGTCATCTCCTACAGTACCTGACATCCACTGCGTCCTCCATGACAGTCATATCTGTCTTGCACTTGGCAGAAGGGTTGATGGCCAGCTCAGCTGGAGGAATGACAAAGCTTTTGCTAAGTGGCAGCCACATGCCTTCTCCAAGAGTGTATGTGAACCTGAAACACAGAAAGGCAAAGTGAATATTTCAGAAACCTCTCACCATGTTCCCAAAAAAACATATTTTACATCATTCAATCTGTTATAGGCTGCTGCATTGTGAGACAAGCTACATTGTAAGACAGGAAAATTGGCATTTGGATGACAGTAGTTTTACAATTCAAAAAAATAAAGTAAAAGTTTTTCTCTCGAGGATCCATGAGGGTTAAATTGAAATTCTGGGTAGGAATCTAAAAATAGTGGTGACCGGGGTAACAAGGAATGACACATTTTCACATTTAAAAAAAGACACAATATTGTTCATATTCACTGAATGTTTTTTTTACATGAAAAAAAAAAATCCATACATCCTCATGAGAGTCTCCCACATGAATGTAATGACTCCTATTCATTTGGTTTACTGTATCCGCCTCTGCGCAGCAAGTGTTTAACAAATGTGTTTTCTTACAAATCCGTCTAAAGGTTAAAACAGATTGTTGACAGGAAAAACAAATAGCTGCAAAATAAAATATAACCTCTTTTTCAGTTTGACCCTCACTCTGGAATGGTAGCACATTTTAAAACTTGAGTCATTACCGGAATGCTTATCTGACCTTGAAAACTCCCCCCACCCCCCTGGTTTTAGTGCTGAGAGACGTCCAGGCAGATAAGATCAACTTGTGGGTGGATATCCATAGAGGACTACAAAACAAAGCAACTGAGCATTGTAAAATAATGCCCAGAACAGAAGG
This sequence comes from Barbus barbus, assembly GCF_936440315.1. NCBI lineage: Eukaryota > Metazoa > Chordata > Actinopteri > Cypriniformes > Cyprinidae > Barbus > Barbus barbus. The sequence goes on from NC_136754.1 coordinate 11,422,744, forward strand.
TCCAAAGAGTTTGTGGGAGTAATTGAAAACCAGCACATCTACAAGCTAGCTCTGTTTTACTGCAATTCAATTTGCTTTGAAATCCTGAGATTTCGACTTGGTGTCATAAAACTCAATCAATGAATGCCGTTTTGTCCAACACTGACTTGCATATAATGGAAAAAGTCTTTAAGACACGAATATGAACATACTTTTTGTTGTTGTTGTTATTGTTTTTTTCTGTGAAGAATAGCCGGATGCACTTGAAAGATTCATTGGTTCAGTCACTCGCTGATTCATTCCTTCATTCATTTGCTTTCCCCCTGTAAACTCAACTATCATTTTATTCCACCCATGCATCTCAAGAAGGCTGCATGTATATGAGCTAAACAATCACCCCAGCAATTCTATTTGCATAAGATGCATTATGCAAACAAAAATATTGTCTGATTACATTATTGGAAGCACTTTTGTCTTTCCAGGATTATGCATGCGAAGATGTGATTTAAACCTACACTGTAAACATAAAATGACATTGTATCATTAGTCGCACAATAGAATCATGATGAATCTAGATAAAAACACTTGTTAGACTGACAAAATTCATTGTCCAAAATTCTGTTGTCCAAACTAGGCTAACTGAACCAAACCGCTTTATAATTAATAAAGTTGCTTTATTAAAGTTGCTTTATTGGTTTATGAGCTCCCAGTGCACATTGTGGCATGAATAAATTATGTGGTTACTGTTATAGGAGTATTGTTTACTGTTTACTCACTTTATTTATGCTGCTGTTGCTGTTTATGTACACTATCATTCAAAAGTTTATATGTTTATATGATTGTTTAATGTTTCTAAAAAAAGGTATTTCTGCTCACCAAAGCTGCATTTATTTAAAATAAAGTAAAACATACTCAAAAAATCTGTAAAAAAAGTAATAAGGTGAAATATTAATATAATTACTGTCTTCCATTTTAATATATTTTAAAATGTAAAATATTCCTGTGAAGGCAAAGCTGAATTTTCAGCAGTCATTACTCCAATCTTCAATGTCACATGATCCTTCAGAAATCATTCTAGTATGATTATTTGGTGTGCAAAAAACTTTTTTTTTTTTTTTTTTAATCAATGTCAAAAAAGTTTAATATTTTGGTGGAAAACATGATACATTTGTTAGGGTTCTTTGATGAATAGAAAGATTATAAATTGAAGTTTTCACAATCACTTTTGATCAATTTTATGCTACCTTACTGAATAAAAATAATAATTTCTGTCAAAAAATAATCACATACTATGCCGAACAAAACAAACCCTGAATTAACTTCTATAAAACAGAAAAGCTATAACCCTCAGATTACCCTCCTCTTGTACTAAATGGAACTCTCCAACTGCTACTGTTTAATACACTGCAATAAATTGCTTTTCTTGATCACAGTTAAGTCTTTTAAACTTGCTACAAACTACAAACTACAAACCACTACAAACTGCCTAATTTATTTATTTTCCTAAAGTAGTTTCAAATGCAGGTTCTTCTATTGCAGTTGTGCTCTCACTGTTTATGCATGGCTACGGAGTGTCTATTTAATAATACGGAGTGTCTATTTACACTAAGTGCAAATAGCCCGCCTTGTTAGAAAAGGCTATTTACACTAACTCCACCCACTAACGTGTGATTGGGTTAGTCAACACTAAAAAAAAGACACTTATTCAGCATCAGTTTCAGTAGTGTAGATAGAAAGGCACATGTTTTTTGACGCGATCGATCTGAGTTCGAGCCCGCCTTTTGCCGAATTTTTCAATTCTCATATTGCATCAGAAAGGTATTTATTTTTAGGTGTAGGGAGGGATTTATTGTCCCAATAAAGTGCAATCCATTTAATAATTTGAAATAAAACTATAATTTACACTCAATACGTTATTATTGCGTACAGTTTTATAATGTACTACAATACTGAGGTGTAGATAATTGCCACAATTTGCAATAAGTGGTATAAATAGCAGAAAATCTTGCTATTTTAACAGTGTAAATATAATCTATAGCTATTTGCACTTAGGGTAAATAGCACATAGTTAAAAAATACTGCTATTTTCATAATAATATATAGCCCTAATAATAATAGATGCTGGACAAGGCAAAATATAAATCAATAATTTTATTAACTGGCTTATTTAATTCACATTTGAAACCTCACAGAGGGCAATGCACCAACATTATTATTCTTCATTAACTACATAAATAACTATCAATTTCACATTTAAATATTAAAATATTTAAAAAGATTACAGTTGCATCTCAAAAAATTGGAATATCATGAAAAAGTCATTTTTTTTCTTGTAACTTATTTCAAAAAGTAAAACTTTCATATATTTTAGATTCATTACATGTAAAGTAAAACATTTCAAAAGTTTTTTTTTGTTTGTTTTAACTTTGATGATTAGAGTTTACAGCTCATGAAAGTCAGAAATCCAGTATCTAAAAATATTAGAATATTTCTTAAGAACAATCAAAGAAAGGATTTGCAAAACAGAAAAGTTCAAGTTCTTTAAAGTATGTTCATTTATGCACTCAATACTTGGTCGGGGCTCCTTTACCACAAATTCCAGCATCAGTGAGGTGTGGCATGGAAGCGATCAGCCTGTGGCACTGCTGAGGCACTATTGAGCCTTCAGCTCCTCTGGATTGTTGGATTGACTGTTTCTCATCTTTCTCTTGAAAATATCCCATAGATTCCATATGGGGTTCAGGTCAGGCATGTTGGTTGGCCAATCAAGCACAGTAATCAAGCACAGTAATATCATGGTCAGCAAAGCACTTGGAAGTGGTTTTGGCACTGTGGGCAGGTGCTAAAGTCCTGCAGGAAAAGGAAATCAGCATCTCCATAAAGCTTGTAACCAGATGGAAGCATAAAGTGCTCTAAAATCTCCTGGTAGACGGCTGCATTGACTTTGGACTAAAACACAATGGACTAACACCAGCAGACGTCACGGTAAAACCATAACTGACTTAGGAAACTTCACACTGGACTTCAAGCAGCTTGGATTCTGTTCCTCTCCAGTCTTCCTCCAGACTCCAGACCTTGATTTCCAAATGAAAAGCAAAATTTACTTTTATTTGAAAAGAGGACTTTGAGGGCTTTGGACTAGAGGTCTGCATTGGGTTTGGGCTCCCGCAGGACCCAACGCAAATCTCGAGGGATCGGGCCGTTTTTTCTTTGTTGCGGGCGGTCAGAAAATTTTGCGGGAGACCCGCAGGGAACGGTGAGATTTGGTGTGTAATAGAAATGGAGTCAACACATTAAGTTGAGAAGAAAATTAGAGCGGCGGTTTCCTTGACAAAAGCAAAGCAAAGCAAGGCAAGTCAGACATCTGGAAACAATTCTCAGTTGTCACTGAAAAAATGGGAAAGAGTTAAAGTTCGTAAGTTGCAATAAATGTGCACAAGGACATAAATCTGGCACCTCTGCCCTGAGGCGACATACCTATTCTCTAGGTTCTATGTGTTTATTTACTTAAGTTAAAGTTATTTCATATTTTGCTTTGGCTTATTTAGCCTACTTAAACTATTTGTTAAAAGTTAAGGTCATTGCACACTGAGTATGAATTTTTCGCATGCCTTTTTCCGATTTTTCGTATGTCTCATCCTTTCCTATCAAAATGCATGCTACCGATGCGAAAACGCAAACCGCATGCTACCGATGCGAAAACAAAATTGGAACCTGATCCGAATTTTTTGTTTATGACGGACGAAAGTCTCAGAGGCAGTGTGTAAATGTGATTAACACAGCCTTAACGTGAGGTCGTATTTATTTTTTAACGTGCAAAAATTTCGGACTAGATGTGAAATGTCCTTTAAACTGTTTGTTTAGTAAATCGTTTGGTGCGTGTGTATCAAGCAGTAGGCTACTTTTAAAAACCGAGGTGCTGCTATTTGTGCTTTTGTTTTAACGGTTAATGTTTTATAACGCTAATAAAAAAAATACCCAATGTTTTTGTCAGTTGTAGTGCTTTGGTTTAGCATTACTTCATCTCATTTAAACGCAATCATGTTCAAAGCCTGCTATTCTGGATGTTAAATTAAACGAATATTTGAGTATTTGTGTAGTCAAAAGGGCTCTACTTTGAACCACTGAACAACAGTCCAGTTCTTTTTCTCCTTAGCCCAGGTAAGATGCTTTTGACGATGTTTCTGTTTCAGAAGTGGCTTGGTAGCCCTTTTGCTAATGTCTGAGCGTGGTGACTCTTGATGCACTGACTCCTTGTGAAGCTCTCCCAAGTGTTTGAATTGGCTTTGCTTAACAGTATTCTCAGGCTTGCGGTCATCCCTGTTGCTTGTGCACATTTTCCTACCCAATTTCTTCCTTCCAATGAACTTTGAATTTAATATGCTTTGATACAGCACTCCTTGAACAGCCACCCCTTTCAGTAATGACCCTCTGTGACTTACCCTCTTTGTGGAGGGTGTCAATGATCGTCTTCTGGACCATTGCCAAGTCAGCAGTGTTCCCCATTATTGTGGTTTCAAAGAACAAGAGATACCCAGAATTTATATTGTATAGATGGTCATTTATTGAAACTCAAATGGAAATATTCTAATATTTTGAGATACTGATTTTTGACTTTCATGAGCTGTAAGTCCTAATCATCAAAATTAAAACAAAAAACTTTTGAAGTGTTTTACTTTACATGTAATGAATCTAAAATATATTAAAGTTTCACTTTTTGAAATGTTACAAGAAAAAAATTTACTTTTTCACCATATTCTAATTTTCTGAGATGCACCTGTATACTATGCTCATCTTTAAATTAATGACTTTTCAATAACATCTAAAAAAGCAACATATATTATGCATATCAAAATATTTTTTTCAGGAAAAATGGCTCATTTTCATATGAAAAGGAACTTCATTGCATTTTCACGTGAGAGACCATTCCTATACACATCTGTTACACAAGATGTGTTAAATACCTCATGTAATAGTGGATAGGACAGACAAGCAACTGTGAACCACATTCTTTATTAATGCACTGATAACAAGAGGACTGTCACTTGTGGAAAAAAAAATGCACAGGTAAATATGCGTTTAATGCATACATTTTAAACTACTAGAAAATGCAAATGCAATTCTGATCACAATATGCTGCAATACACAGCAAGCTTGTTTTTCAAGTTGCGCTCATCAGTCTGGATTTCTCCACATGAATCTCATCACACCTGGGTGCTGTGTGTGCCTCATCAACTGTAACCACAACTAATTTATGTCAATATATCATCCATCATCAGCTACCATTTACATTAAATCCAATTAAACCTGGATCATTTCATGTGCACACAGCGTTTTTTCCTTGTCATATATGCTTTTAATGGTAAACTGATCTGTTCAAGTAACAGTTTCTTGTCAAATCTTGGGGGCAGAAATTTCAGTGCAGTCCATACTCATATATGTTTCATAAACAAAATTTTTGAACAGCACAGATTCGCTGAAAACTCATCCAAGCGTTTTGCAATATGCAGATTCAAGAAAAAGGGGATGTAACGTGAAGCTTGACACATCTGAATATTGTCGCCTGCTAGTGTGAAACGGCTTCAATTTAGTTTTCCAGGAAAAATACTTGTAAATGGATTACTGAACAAAACACGGAGGCAGGGATAAAACTCCCTTGGCACAGGTGGAAGTTAAAAGGGAAAAACACATCTATCAAAAAAGTGAGGGTACCTTTTAAAATATCTCAGCACACTGAGTCAATAACAAACAAAGATGGAACGTCAGAACAGGAGGGAAAAAAAAATAACCGTAAAAAGCAGTTCTGTTACAAGCAGCAGAATTCAACATATTGATGTGGGTACTAAAGTTTGCTCCAGATGTTTACAGACGCAGTAGCTATCTTTGAATGGTTTGCAGATTGGAAAGTAAATCAGATTAGAGTGTTTAAAATACAGACGGTTAGCTGCACCATAACAACATCTTTCCGTCTCTCATTTTTGTACTTTATAGTTCCACTTTAAAAGTTTAACAAATATCAGTCACATTATTTCTGAGTCTGATATCGGAAGCTAGATATATAAATGAATAAGTGAAGCATTCAAAATTGATTATGGCCTTTCCTATTCATTCATGGCACAAATCAATAATGTATGAGGAAAAGCTGTGTGAAATTGAAAATAAATCTTTCATTCAAGTCGTCTCAAACATTCACGTCTGTGCAGGTTTGTTTGGAAATAAAACATTTAATTGTCCCAATGAAATGCATTTGTTTGGTGGCCCAAAGCCAAGGGATATGAGATTTTACACCTTTTGGGGGTATAAGTCAGATTCCAATTACAAGATGCCCTCCTGTGTTGTTTTCAAATGAGAAAGAACATTGATTCATAAGATTTGTAAATAAATAGCTTGTGATTTGTGCAAACGAATTAGGGTTGAACAATCAAAGGACTTCGGAATGTCATGGATGAGATCTATGAATGATTCAGAACATGTAGATTATGCGTGGCAACTGAAGGTAACCATATGTTGCTACAATTGGATTAGCACTGCTAAATATTCCAAAACATACACCTCACAGATTGAAACATCTCCAGTGCATAAAGCAATGCACTGATTAGTCTTGAGTCTCCTGTTATAGTCAGAGGTAAACATTGTCTAAATCCCCGCCTTTGTACATGGATGTTTTTTTTTATTTGTAGGGAACTGCATTCAGTGGCCCTGTATTAAAAGTAATTACAACATTTTTTTATTTTCAAGTTTTATTTAAACTGTGAAAGGAGCTCTTTGAAGCCGAATAAAGAAATGTCAGCTTAGCCAAAATGACAAAATAAGTGTATTCTATTTCACAAGCTACTCCGTCTCAACAGAAGCCTTTTTTTAAAGCTTAATTTCTGCAGTCATATGAAATGGAATGTTCAGATTTTTTTATTGCTTCTAATTAACTGGTCCTGTATTTGTGTATACATTGTTCATCGCACTACTTAGATATCTTTTTATACCTCAATTTGAACTGGGTCACAAGCTAAAAGGCACAAATAAAGCGATCTTTCTTACCTAAAAATACGATCAGATGGCTGCTCTCCCATCACCAAGTCAAAGCCACGTTGGAAAATTGTGTAGGGCCATGGGCTGCAAAACAGAAATGGCATAAATCAAAAACAAAACAAATAATTCATGCTTAAAAAAACTGCATGTCACACCATAGACTCTTCATTCATTGTTATACAGCTCCAGTCTTCACTAAAGCCACGTGACCTTTAAAATTGCATGCCTTTGTGATGAAAACATAACCATCTTTTAAAAGGGGAGTTCCTTTTTGAACTCACATCAGACCAATTGTTTCTCATATCAATATCACAGAAATTCCTCCAGCAGATGTTGTTTGTAAAACTGTGACCTGACAGCAGCATCTCCGTCAGTCAGGGCCATATAGACGTGAGTGTGACTTCAAGTGTGTGTTTATCCAAAGCTCTATGTGAACTGATGGAGATTAATGCAGAGAGGCAGCTGTGGGGACAGGGGCTGTCGCTGCAGAATAAGAGAAAAGACAAGGAGCTGATGCCTCTCTAAGTAAGCTGTTACTCACAGCAAAAGAGCAGTCACAGCCTGGTTAGGCCACTTCACACCACAGATCACCTACTGCCGTTTAAACATCAACATTTGTCCCGCAGCATTCGTAATTCATTAGAGAACCAAAAGCAGGAGCGTTCTGAGAATCCATTACACAGAAAGCTGCAAAATCTAAAAATAAAATAAAATAAAATTCTTGGTTTTGATATACAAGTAAAACAATAATAATAATAATAATAATAATAACAATAAGAAAACAATACCATACTGACAATTCATTATAGAGGAAGGTGAAAAATAAATAGGTTTTTGTATACAGAAAGTAAGAGCATTCTGAGAATTCATTACACAGGAGGAATAAAATAAAATAAAATAAAATAAAATAATAAAAGTCAGTTCCATCTACATTTTTGGTCTGTACTTGTGATGTCTGACAGTTTAATTCACATTTACAAGGTAAACAATAACAATAACATTTTGGGGGAGTGAACTGTTCCCTTTATAAATAGATATATTACAAGATGATATAGATATAGATATATAAAACAAGGCCCAAGTAGCTAAATGAACATTTGCAAGAAACAGTTTAGGAAATATCTTGGCAATTTGAAACTTTAAAAAGCAGTTGGCAATGGACTTTCTTTTTCCTCCACTAAGTGTTAGAGTCAATTAAAAACTGTTCACACCTTCACAGCATGGCACAAAGGGAACAAACACATCCAGCGCTATTCCACTCCCCTAAGGCAATCTTCCTCATTGTTCCAATTTGATTTCTAATTATCGGATCCATCTCACCAACCGTCATCACTCCCATCTCCCTCCCAATTAAAATGCCAAGGATTTCCTCACCTCCAAGTCTTAATCAAACTGCTCCAGAGCGACAGCCTCAAACCCAGATGAGCATGTGAAACTCTCCTCAAGGAGGGTCTAATTAACTTCAAACATCTTAAATACAAGTCTTTCCGGGATTAGAAACTTGTGCTCCTAACATTTAAGTGTTTTGACTGTATCTAGACTGCTAAAAAGCAAAACACTCTCATTTCATGCCATTCTTTTGTATTTGTGCTTAATTCATCTCTCTCTTGACTTGAGAAGCAGCAGTTTGGTTAGGCACACTCACATTTACCTCAGAATGAAGATACCATCTGTTCAGATGCAGTTAATCTTATATTCAATCCTCTGATCAAATATCTAAGGGCAACAACAAAAGTTGCAAAACTAAAAGAAGTGCAGCAGAATTTCAAAATAGTTATTTTCTCTTTGATCATTTTAATAGCAGTACTTGGATATGAGGCATGCAAGTGGCGAAATACATCATTTCATATGCGTGTAACACAATTTAAAATGCACAATACGTGTATCTCATTGGTATACTGAAATGTAAATCACTGTCACGCAAATCTAAAATGACCCAGAGCTTCACCGCACTAATCCCTTTCCAAATTCCAGAGGAAGAGCATCATGCAAAAAAGCTAATTAATTCAAACAACCCAATTTAATTTCCCTACAGTGCATAACACCTGGCTGGCTATAGGCACTGGAGACATTTTTACTACAGATAAAAATCATGGCCAACTTCAAGGTGGCAGATCGCTGATTGTATGGTATGGTACTCACCCCTGATTTGGGCCCCATTCGTTGCGAATACACAGATGCTTATGAACAGGGTCCTTCATGTAGCCATCGAAACAGAGACATTCTCCTGCAAACAGACATAAAGTACATTTAAACCATCACTCAGAATGAGAGAAAAACATTATTAGTATTATACAATTGTGATGAGCAGTGATTATCATTGTCAGGATGTCAGTTAGGATGGTACCAGATTTCTGTCAACATACTATTGTTACTACTGTAATATCATCATACATTTGTAAGGATTAGCCCTTATTTTAATTTAGCTTTAAGGGAATCTATTCTTAAGATTCGATATTGATATGATATCAATCAAAACTTATAATTTCTAAGGTTTTAACGACTCGTCCAGCGAATCATTAAATTCAGTATATCTTTAACAATTTTGTTTATCTTATTCGTGGCCAACAATAAAACAAACCAGTTAAAGTTTCATTGGTCAGAGCTTTGAAGGCATGTGTGGATCCTCGCCAGATGGTGTATGGCTGAGAGCGCTTAACAGCGTGATCAGATGAGGAGCCGAAGTTTCAAACAGAGCGCGAGCAAGCAGCAAGCAACAACACACCAAAGTTGGGTGTCTGTCTTTATTGGGCTGATTTCAGTCTGCCCCTTTTTCTGTTTGATCCAATCACAAGTGTTTCTGTAGGGCGGAGCCCCGCCCCGCCCCGCCCCGCATGGCTCAGTTTTCCGTGCGTAAATCCTTTGCTGAATTATTTCAAAAATGAAGAACATATCTTAGCAGATTCCTATAAGTGTTTTAATCATACATTACGATGAGAAAAGTCAACTTTCATCCACACCAAATTAAAAAACTAACTTTCATGCAAAATCAAACAACAGGTAATTGGGCATACACAAAATATATACATTATTATTATATACTACATGGGTTAATGCATCGATTAACATGCTACCTTCTAAATCAGGGGTTTTCAACCTGTGAGGCGCGCCCCCCCCAGGGGGGCGCCAGCACCTGTCAAGGGGGGCGCGAGCATCAATTAAATCAGAGACGTTGCCTTGAAGATTTACGAATACGAGCTTTCAAATCTTCAGCCATCCGCTAGGGGGCAATCAGACACCCGCTGTTAGGCGACAGTGAGAATGGTGTAAAATAATTTACGGTTAGTCATGTCAGAAATCCAACCATTGGCATGTTGTTATCTCAGAAACGGGCTCAGCCATCACACTGAATCAGGTAAGCTGGTTATATGTGTATGTTTCTTAATGCTACGCACTGGAAATGCAGCAAACAATATGTGAATGATGTTCACGCACTTTGGGCTCGCGCGGGGGGGGGGGGGGGGGGGGGGGGGGTTGGCTGGGCGAGTGAAATTAGACAAACTTGGGGGGGCGCATGTCCTAAAAGGTTGAAAACCCCTGTTCTAAATAATCACACCAAGCATATGAAAGACATAACATAAACACACAACCTCAATATATATTGTCTATATATATATATATATATATACATGTTGCTTTCGGAAGCAGCAACAATTATTATTTGTCTTTCGGAACACCCATAAAGGTCAGATTTTCTTTGTTCTGCCAATAAGAAGAAAAGGCGCGTTACTCTGCTGGGGAGAAACGGGAGGTTTTGGTCGTATCTTGCCTCAACGTCCCGCCCTTGGAGTGTCATTAGCCAGGTGGCTATGCGTGCGTTGGTCACCACGCCATCTCTGATGCCTTGACTGTTGAGGAAGGTGACCGGCTGGTGATAAGTCTCGATGATGACTTTCTGTGCACCGATGTAATTAGAGAAACGCTGGATAGCCCACACAGTGCAAAGCAAAGCTTTTTCGCAGTCTGAGTACTTGCATTCTGGGGGAAGCAGCGTTTTGCTGGCATAAGCGACCACTCGCTTGTCTTTGTCATGGAGCTGGTATAGGCCTGCGCTGAGGCAATGATTGGAGAATCCAGCGTCCAAAATCGAATTCTTTTCCTGGGTCTGGATAGGCCAGGCACAGAGCAGAGCACAGGTGCTGTTTGAGCTGGCTCATCGCTGTGTCCTGGGCTTCCGTCCAAACAAAGCGTTTTTTCAGGAGGGAGGTTAGTGGTCGGGCGATGTCAACGTAGTTTTCGATGAACTGTCGCGAGTAAGTGCACACTCCCAGAAAGCTTCGCAGCTCAGAGATGTTAGTCGGCACTTTTATGCTTTGAATTGCTTGGGTGCGGTTAGACTGTGGCTCGATACCGTTTCTTCCGACAAGCAGTCCGTCATAGCACCACTGTCCTTTGTGAAGGGCGATTTTGGCTCCTGCCGTTGTCTGCTGGTTTAGGACGTGATCAATTTCCTTGAGGTGGTCTTCCACACTTGAGCTTTTCATCAAAATATCATCTACGTAGACGAGGTTGCCTTTGGCTCTGGCGTCAGGGCATACTTTGTTCAAAAAGATGATGAATTCAGCTGGTGAGTTGGCATAGCCGAAGGGACACCATGTGAATGTGTACTGTCGATTGCCAAAAGTGAATGCCAACTTGTGTTGGTCATCGGGGTGGCCAGGGATCCTCCAGAACCCGGAGGCGACGTCCAGTGTGGACAGGATTGGCGAGCCTTTGATTTTGGGAATTTCTTGGTCCAATTGGGTCATAGGCCATCGTGGCAATGGTACTTGCTGATTCAACTTGCAATAGTCGATGGTGGGCCGCCATTTGCCATTGGGTTTTAGGACTGGCCATATCGGGGCATAGTATGTGCTGTTACAGGGCCGGATGACCCCCTTTTCCAGCATGGAGTCAACAATTTCTTGCACTGGCTCATATGACGCTATTGGAATCTTGTACTTTCGCACAAATGTGGGTGGCGCATTTGGGTTTGTTGGGATGCGCACAGTGTGGATGTTGGTTAGTCCACAAGCCAGGGAATCCTTTGCGAAGGAGTCCTTGTACTTGAGCAGAACCTGTTTGAGTCCTTGGCGATCCACTTCGTCATGGAGGGCATACGCCTCACTCAGGATCTGTTGAAGTTGTGCGTTGAACCCGGCGTAGGGTTCTTCTGCAGTTAAGTTATTTGAGGGGCTTTGGACCCCGTTCACCTGTGTAGGTGATTCTGTCGCAGGCTGTGTTGAGACAGCGTAGACAGCGTGATGAGTGTCATCTGTTAGTTCTGAACGGCCGACGCTTTCTCTGGACACTGGCAGAATGGAAGTGATGGCAATGATTTCTTGGGGTTTTGTGAACGTTACGGTGTCGTTGTATTCGTCTGCCATTAGCTGTGCTGGTATAGGGCCTATGACAGGTACCATCAGTTCAAAGTCGTGGAATGCCTGGCTGATGAGCCATCCCAGGTGATTGGCTTTGGGAACGTGGATGTCTTGGGCCGTACAGTTGTTGAACAACACATACACAGCACGAGATGACATTTCGATGAGAGGTGTGGCTTCCAGGGTCAGTCCTAGTTTCAGGCAGGTCCTGGAAGGTTGGAAGAAGCCTAGCTTATTGTTGAGAGTTTGGCCAGGTCCCATGTTGAGGCAGACACTGACACTCTTGCTGTAGGCAGGTATGGTGGCTTCTTGCTCTGTGATCATTGCGCATGTGTCTGGCATGGTTTGACCAGATTGGAGGTTCTTGAGGTTGACTGAAGTTGTCAGTTGGTGTGACAGATTAGCCCATATGATGTCGTTCATGGTATCAATGCAAGCATTGAGCCGGACCATGATATCCGCTCCAATGTAGATGTCATGAGGCAGATCTGGGACGACGAGGAAGTAGTGACTCAGATGTCTGTTGTTCCATCGCATGTCCAGAGCGCAGATGATCTTGGAGGTGGCCATGGTTGTTGACCAGGGACTGAGAGCGAAGCGGCTGTGCTTAACATGTGGTAGACTCTGATGTCTTTGCGTCAGTGTTCTGAATAGCTTCAGGCTGATGGCTGAGTTCTCTGCCCACAGGGCTAGTGCCGCGTCGGCCACTGATGTGCCTTGGACATCTATTGCTGTCATGATTTGAAGGGGGACTGCGTTTGATTCAGGCTCCTGCAGTGAGCTGAGGAGAGTCTTTGCTGCTTGTGCTTGATCCAGGTACAGGCTTTGCTACTGCATCATCAGTCAGTGAATTAGGGGCTGTGTCTGTGACTTGACACTGTGACTTGTGTCCACATCTTTAGGTGCTTGAAGTCTATTAGAGGTTCGAAGCGATTAGGCAGATCTTTCCCAATGAGAATTGGATATGTCTTGAGTGGTGAGATGTATACTGGATAGACGAGATCCATTGATCCCACCGTTAGGTGGATTGGGGCTACATTTTTCAGTTGGAGACATATGTGGGAATATGCTTGGAGGTTCAGCTCACACCTCTGGAGTCTGAGGGTTCTGTTAGTCCTTTTTGTTCTTTCTTGGACCTTTTCGAGGAGCTCGGTGGACATTAGAGTAATGTCGGCTCCCGTATCAAGAAGGGCTTCGACTCTGATGTGTCGTTCAATGATGATGGAGCGGTAGAACTTTTTTGCTATACTTTTCTCAATGAGATCGCCTAGAAGTTGAGGGACTGGAGTTTGGGAGGAAACCGTTAGGATATCAGGGCTGATGTGGTGTTTTTCTGAGAAGTGGCAGACGACCAAGACAGCACTTTCAGGAACTTGAGTGGTTTCATCAGCAGGTGTTTGTTGGACGCTGCTGTGTTCTGGAGCGTTGGGTGCTGAGTTAGTGTCTAACTCTGTTGCTGGGTTTTCAGGTGGGGTTTTGTGCCCATCTGAAGTTATTGCAATTGCGGTTCTCTGAGAGTGAGGTGAAGGAGTGTTGTTCTCCGTGGCTGGTTGGGTGAGCTGGTCGCTGCCTTCTTGTCCGGCCGCTAGTCAGGCTGAATCTGGTTTCTCTTTCTTTTCCCATTTCTGATCTTCCTCTTTCCGTTGGAAGAATTCTTTCATCATTATCATTTTCATCAGCTCTTGTGAGTCGAAAGACAGCGGTGTCTTTTGTTCTTGAGTGGATTCAGTTTGAGCTCGGTCAGCTTGAAATCTTTGAGAATTCGTTCGTCGATTTCTTGGGCTAGTCACTCCAGTGTGAGTTTGTCGTTTTCCCTTGGTGTTTCCGTTGGATTCCCATGAGTTTTTTCCTCTTGAGTTTCCAAATGAGCTTTGCTGGTTCCACGATCTCTCCTATTGACTCTCATGAGGCCTTGACTGGTCCCATGTCTTTTCCCAATGCCGTCCAGGTGAGCGTTGACGTTCACGCGGTCCATCCCAGCGTTCATACCTCTGTTTAGATCTGGTACCAGCGTGGGAGTCTCGTTGTTTGTTGGACGAGGGTGAATTCCACTCTCTAGGTGGCGGCTTGGCATTGTCTTGGCATTGGGCACCCTCTAGAGCCAGCCCTTGACTTTGAGTGTTGAAGTCAAGAACTGCTGGGCTTTTGCCACTCTTTTCTGAGGCCATCTTTTGTTTGCCGTAGGCCTTCTGCGCCAACTCTCGCAATTGCTGATCATTCATTGTACGTGGACATGCGAGAAAGCCAAGATGGTGGCTCACGCCGGGGTGAAGGTTCCTTAGGAAGAGAGTTTTGAAGTTTAGTTCGTCCTCCATGTCGGGTTCGTTGCAAGTTCCGAAGTATGCTCGTCTGAGTCGGCTGTAGTAGACTTGAGGAGGTTTGTGACGTCCTTTTCTTGTCTCCAGGGCAGTCACTAGGCCTTATTCGGACTCAGGGTCAGAGAACTCTTTAATGAGTGCTTCTCGAAGCAGTTGGTAGTCAGTCTTTGTGAGAGCAGGCTGCCTGTACAGGAAGCTGCGAATTTCAGAACTGGATGTGAACTGTATTCACTGATGTGAATAGCTATGATGTTTTTTCTTTTCTTTTTCTTTTTTTCAAACTTGCTAGATGGGAGTCTCACTTTTTTCAGCATCTTGCTGACTTCATGCCAATTAAAAAAGTGAAGAAAGACTTCAGCTTTTAAAAAAGTGCCTGGAGACACTTGTGTTGTATTCCATTATTTTGTGATCCAGTGAAATGGAGAGAAATGGCTTTTATTAAGCTTTCAGAATATTTCTCATTTTCATTTTTTGTGACAACTGTGGCTAATATACTCCCTATGATAATTAAGTTTTATTTGATTATCAGTCACTGTAGCAACCAGAGTTTTTATTTTCTTTCTTTTTGTTCTAAACTGCAATTAACACTGTAATTTTTGGTGAAGGGGTTTTAATGAAGCACATCCATATAAAGTAAATAATAAAACTTATTTTCCATTTTGTTTCATTTCTAGAACATACCTAGAACATGCCAGTGCATTTGGCGATGCAATGCAGTGAGTACTCAAGACATACTGCTGCTGCACACATAGCATATAAAATAACCCATAGCAGATCTATACAGGTGGAGCTGGGGAAGGTGGAGGGTTTCAGAGGAACTCTGAAAGCGCACTGCAAAATGATCAAGTGGATGCTAACCAGCCATTTAAATGTAAAGCAGCAAGCTCATTGGCTGTGTATATAACATGAACCAATCATCTTGTGCCAAGTCGTTTAATGCTGTGAATATCATCAGTTACATTAAGAACCCATCAGCCGGCACCATCTAGAATTTCATGAAAGAACTTGGCATTTATTAATTTAAAAACAAGTATATAAGTAACAAATATATCATCTTCTCTTCAGATTATTAGTCAACAAATTCTTAAAAATTATCTTAAATTCAAGCTGGTGGAGGTGCACATTACTAAGCTGAGTGGTTGATAAAAACTACATGACTCACAGAGAATTTCGTGTTTTAGGCCATTTCAAAGTCATTTTGATGCAGGAAGTCATATTTTCTCAACCACCAACATTTATTTTTAGTCCATTTCCGCCAGTTTAACCCATTCAGACTAATGTGTGAAGCAGCTGTGAACATGACATACCGATTTGACCCCATGAAGTCGCATGACTTCGCCTGTACTTTGCCGGTACCCCCTTCACATTCACACCATGCCCTGATCTGAAGTTTAATCATCTCTCTGTATGACAGATATTAATTCACCCCCCTCAGGGTCAAGTGAAAATGACCTCATTGTCATGTTTACATTAATATGGTGATTCTCCAGCCAAGCAGTGCTATAAATAGGTGCTGTTGTGTGTGTGTGATGAAGCATATATGCATGCACAGCAGATTCCCTGTGTCAGCCGTCTTCAGTAGCGCTCATGGCTCAGACAAGTCTAATCACTCTGAGTTCAGCTGATCAGTCTTGTCAGGCCAAACTGCAGGCATGTCGGTCATGATTTGGGTTCATGGGACTGATGAGACTGCACCCTGAGCAGGACATGTGTGAGCAGACGGATGCAGGCACAAAGGGGGCACAGAGGGAAAATGGCGTTGGCAAACATGGAAACAAATGTGTTATGAGTGGGAAGAGAATATCTGAAAAAGGCTAAGTAAAACATCTGTTGACATTTTGAGCAAAGCAACAGTCATCAATACGCTTGGACAATGTCAGTGATTATGTTGAATTCTCAAATTATACACCCAGAGTTCCGTGAATGAAATATATGTGACCATAAATTTTGCATTATGTAGACTAATATTGGATTTGTAACACTGATGCTCTGACTAATGCGAAAAAATTGATTATTGGGCAACTGTACAGTTTGGAGAGATATTAATTTGGACAGAGGAAGCTATTAACTTTAAGACGTTAAAGAAATTCTACCAAACTCAATACATTAATTATGATTACTAATACAGCAAATGTATATTTGTCTACTTTTGTCTTATCAAACTTTTGTGAAATATTTTAATATAAAATACATTTCAAAAGTTTGGGGTCACCTTTGGGGTCAGCAATATTTTTACAGAAAAATTAATACTTTACAAAAGTAATACTTTTATTTAGCAATGATGCCTTAAATTAATAAATTAAATTAATTTATAAAATTATATTAAAAATATTAAATGTATATTTCACACAATTTACATTTCTTTTTAAATAAATGCTGTTATTTTGAATTTTCTATTCATTAAAAGTATCAGCTTCCACAAAAATATTAAGCAGAACAACTGTTTTTAATATGAATATAATAAGAAATCAGCATATTAAACTGAATTCTGGCAGATCATGTGACACTGAAAACTGGATTAATAGCTGCAGAAAATTTAGATATGCCATTACAGGTTCAAATTACATTTAAATTATATTAAAATAGAAAATAATTTTAAATTGTAATATTATTTCACAGTATTTCGGTTTTAATATACTGTATGATATATATTAAACTTATAAAATACATACAATACACTTCCAATTACTCTTCTAAAAGTATAATTGTCTTTAATACAAAAAAAGTGCAGTGCATGAAAAAAGTAATTTACCCTTGTCAGTCATAAACACTTAATTTGATACATTTCTGATCATTAGCATATTTTGGCAGGCCAAGCATAAGGTCTAGCACTGCTATTATTGGCATAGTTACTTAGTTGCCAAAGTAATTTGTAAAATTGAAATTAAACTTGTACCGTAGGTAATAATAGCATTTTTATCAATTCAAATGAGATGCAGGGAGTCTTTATGACTCTGGGTGGTAAATGACAATTTTGCCAGGAAACATGTACCCAGTGGCTCTATGATTGAGTGATTATTGAGGATATCCAGCAGGCACTCTGCCAGTGCTGTATGCATAAGAAATACATACCTTGTTAATTTATCTCTTCACGGAATACATGCAGAAGTAGATTTTTTTTCCCCCTATACTGTAAGGCGTAGGAGGCATTGAAATAAAAACCTATACTCTATCATTTATAGCCATTTATTGGCCATTGTGGATTTTTTTTTTTTTTGACATTCTCTTGGGTATTGCTGCAAATGTTACTGATTAAAAACCCAACAGGACGTAAACCAAAAAAATCTAACTTTTAAGCTGATAAAATCAAAATTGTATTTGAAAGTATTCAAATGTTCATTTATTCAGTCCTGTGGTGTGACATCTCTACATGACAGAAAGAGATTTGCAGCATTAATAAGCATAAAATAAGTCAAAGCTTACTTATTTGTAAGTACGCAGCATATGGGAGTCTAACTGTTGGAAACAACATGTCAAAATCGCTTAATACCTTGAAATTGTACTGCTGTGCGGCAGAAGTGTCCTGCAGTGTGACATGTTGTACTCCATCTTAACTGTTTTACAAATGATTCTAATTTTATTATAATTAATTATTGTGCATTCTGGTTTCAAAACCTACACGATAATTGAGAGAAAAAGTTGAAGCTAAAAATGGTGAACCTAAAAGAAATGGTCACTAGCTTTTAAAGGGGTCATTGGATGCCAATTTTCCACAAGTTGATATGATTCTTTAGGGTCTTAATGAAAAGTCTATAACATACTTTGGTTAAAATTTCACAATGTTAGTGTAAAAAACACCTTTTCTACCATGTCAAAATCAGCTCTGTTTTTAGCAAGCCATTCTAGTCCACGTCGCTTTAAATGCTAATGAGCTCTGCTGACCCCGCCCATCTCTTCCTTTGGGTGACGAGCAATACTATTTACTTTAGCCGCAAAACTGGTTAACTGGCACGTTATTAGGAAAGGCGATTTGCAAAGATTCATAAAAAAACCTTATAGGCCTTTATCACACTTCCGCGTGCGAAAAGCAGAAGATTCAAATAGTAGCGTAAAAGAACTTCCGCTGCAGCCTCTATCAATGGCTGTGCCCATAGCACGGAATTGTTGTGGATTATTTATGTAGAATTCAGCACATATACGTCTTCTAAAGACACCAATCTCAGTTTACAACAATTAATTGAGTATTATGAAACGAAGGAATATGTTGCCATGATATCCCCATGCGTATTTCGTGACTTAAACAGGAGCATGCAAGGCATACTGTATATGTATAGGCAATTCTTCACAGTCTGATCACCTTATTTCAATATAGAACAGCAAGAAAACTAGACAAACAATGTATCACATTAATAAGCATTAGAATTAGCCAAAGCTTAAAGCATTAATTATGACTAAAGGCTGTATAGAATTATTAAATTAAAGGTTTAGGGCAAACATGTCGTATTAAACAATGCTCTCATTTTTTCATGTGCTGACTTTATGATGCAATTGAAGTTGTTCAAATAAAGAAATGTTTCCAGTCCATAGACGATAATTAAAAATAAGTTTGATCATCTTAATCGAGTTATACTCTGTGATTGCATGCAACGATTAAATATCAGTATACTGTGAACAAGAGCGGAAGGTTAATCACAATAAATGTAATTAAAAAATTAACAAAATAATATCAAAAATAAAATTAAATCAGTCCGATCATTCCTCGAGCAGTAACTTGAGCTGCGTTCTCTTCATTTATCTGACTGGCAACACCGGCAGCGCTGATAGTCGCGTCACTCATGTAGGCTAATGTTACACATTGAAATGAAGGATGACATGATACATGGTATGGAATCGGTATAAATACACAGTTTTAACATTGACGTCAATGTTCAACTAAACTAAATTAGTTTAATTTTCTTTAAAAAATTGCATCTGTCCATTGACAATAAAGCAGGCGGAAATTCCCTTACGCTACTAATCGGAGCCGGATGTGACGACACACGGATTGTGATAAAGGCCTATACTCCTTCTGTAGATGAAGCTGGATCACGAATAATTTGTGCGAACATAGACACATTTAGGCAGATAGGGGATCGGCGCATTCCCTTCAAAATTAAACGTGTATGTAATGTAACGTTAATCCTCTGCATCATCAGCGGCTCAGATGTCGGGAGTTAATGACGACTGCTATATTCATTATTACATCCAATAACAAAACACCTCAATCACTCAGTCGGAGACATCTCTTCTTCCCCTGCACCAGAGTCGACAGAATGGCATACTGATGACAACTCACTCAGGGTGGGTCTAAGGTCTTGTCAATCAACTATTGTGGGAGAGGTTTGTGCAGAACTATGTCATTCTGACAGGAATCTCAGAACAACCTGATTTGAGAAAGGGGATTTTAAAATAGGGATTTAAATAAAAAATTAAAAAAAAACACTGAGTGGACTTTTATCATTATAGGATGGATGTGTACACACACTTCAACTTGTAAAGTGAATTTTGCATCCGATGACCCATTTAAAAAATCTAAACTGCCATAAAGAAGTGTACTTTGTTTAACAAAAAATGCAAAAAAAATAAATTAATCTTAAAAAAAAAACATGTACTGTATGTCCATGTTCAACTACCCTTCTGATTTCAGCATGTTAATACCAGAACTAATTACTTGCACAACTTTGACCAGTCAATTTAACACTGACCTATTAGGAGAAAAGATAAACAAGGTGTAATATCAGAGAACTGCCTATAAAGCAAATCATTCATTTTTAGGCGAGATCAATCTTTGTTTAAAAATGTGTGCAATCTTTAGTGGCAAGATGCAGATAAAGTGCATTAAAATTTAAGATGCAAACAGAAAAAACTTCCCCCACTGTCTGCAATTATTTATACGTGACCCTGGACCACAAAACCAGTCTAAAGTCGCCGGGGTATATTTGTAGCAAAAGCCAAAAATACATTGTATGGGTCAAAATTATCAATTTTTCTTTTATGCCAAAAATCAGTAGGATATTAAGTAAAGATTATGTTTATGTTCATCAGGGGTTCAACCGTAATTTTACGAAGCTACGAGAATACTTTTTGCGTAAAAGAAAGAAAAAAATTTGTCTGACAACAAATGCAGCTGACACAGAATAATTTTTGTTTTCTTTGCATACAATAAGTATTCTCATAGCTTCATAAAATTACGGTTGAACCCCTGATATCACATGGATTATTTTACCGATCTCCTTGCTACGTTTCTGGACCTTGATTGTGTAAGGACCCTTGCTGTCTATGGAGGGTCTGAGAGCTCTCAGATGCCATCAAAAATATCTTACTTTGATTACTCTAGAAATACAAATACATTTTTACAAATACAGCAAATGTTGTAAAATGTCCAAATAAATAAATACACATGGTGCATGGTCAACTATTCTTCAGCATTTCAGCATGTAAAAACCAAAACAATTTTTTTTCAAGAACTTTGTCCAATCTAACGAATACTAAGTGACCTATTATGCTATAATGCGAACAAGGTATAACATGTTGGATTTTAGTGCCCTATACAAAATACTGCTGACTTCTCCAGTTTATTTATATTTGTGTGTGTGTGTAAAAAGAAATCACTACTATTGGATTTAGACAGAGAGAGTGACTGTGTAGAATTACTTATTAATGAAGTTTTTAAGTCCCAAGTAATTCCTCTCTTTCCGCAACCCCAGAGAGAGTCTGCAGGGGATCTATTATTCAGTCAAATTAATGAAACGAAAGTGCAAGGATCAGGTAGCCTGAGACACAACATCGTGTGTTCCTGTTTAATAAATGTCCCCTGAAGCCTGATGGGAATGAGGGGGGTGAACAGTCCGATTCTCATCTCAGCTTTTACACATCCTCCGTGCCTCTGATTCACAATCTTTTTTAAAGCGCTCACAGCTCCAGTTATTGCCGCTCCTCATCCATGCTTTCATCAGTATCTCCCTCTCCCGTTTGATTGAGACAGTCTCACGGTTTGCCACGTAGTCTGCCCCCCCCCCACACACCGAGGCTTTCATTAAGAATGCATCCTACAAAAAGCACAATGCAATTATTGAACCGTGGCAGTACCAAGGCCTCATCCTTTAGATTTCATTTGTGAGGAAAGCAAGGCAAGTTCCCAACGGTTCAGCTTTGATTCATTTAGGGTTAGAAGATTCACTTTTCAAAGCCCAGTGGAGCTCCTCTTTTGAATTATGGATGCAAACAGGAGGAACTTGTCAACAAATGATAACAACGTTGGACTGATTCCTGTGGCAGATGATCGGAGAAACAGCTATAAAGCGAATGTATTACCATTCATTTCGATGTACCTGGATGTATGTTGACTATGTTTTGCCTGACTGGAACAACTATAAAACTGAATAGATCAATCTCAGCTTACAAAGTTGCAATCTTTAGTGGTAAAATGCAGACAGTGCATTAAAATGCATGATGCAAACAGAGAACGTCTGCCTACTGCCTAAGATTATTCATAAATGCTGTCATAGGTTTCATAGGTATGTAGTGTGTCCTGGCATTTTTTAAACAATGAAACGGATTGGAAAACAGTGTTAATAAAGCCAACAATCTCCAAATATGATAATAATACCTTCCTGGAATACAAAGACAGCTGTTTGTTTTCAAAATTGAATTTATATTGTCATTATACTAAAACCAAAAGATAAGATTAAAATGTCATTTTAAATTTAATTCAAATGTATTTATATAGCATTTTTTTACAATAAATATTGTTCTATACAGCAAATATTGCCTTATAAAACCTCAGTGAGCAAGCCAAAGACTATACAAAAGAAACAAAAAGTATCTGCATATTTTTTTTTTTTTCAAAAGCATACTGTATGCAGATGTTTTTCTTTCTTATAAAAAACTATGGTTATCAATAGAAAAAAACAGCCCAATTCATCTCATTACATTCAACACTAATATATGCAATATGTTTAATGTGTTAAAATCAATATACAGTGGGTACGGAAAGTATTCAGACCCCCTTCAATTTTTCACTCTTTGTTATATTGCAGCCATTTGCTAAAATCATTTAAGTTAATTTTTTTTCCTCATTAATGTACACACAGCACCCCATATTGACAGAAAAACACAGAATTGTTGACATTTTTGAAGATTTATTAAAAAAGAAAAACTGAAATATCACATGGTCCTAAGTATTCAGATCCTTTGCTCAGTATGAATGTCAACAATTCTGTGTTTTTCTGTCAATATGGGGTGCTGTGTGTACATTGAGAAAAAAAAAAAAGAACTTAAATGATTTTAGCAAATGGCTGCAATATAACAAAGAGTGAAAAATTGAAGGGGGTCTGAATACTTTCCGTACCCACTGTACTCTCTTAACATATTCAACAAGCCTTTAAACTATTTCTTTTTTGTATTCCTATATTACATATTTTAATATTAAATGTATTACAAAATTTAATATTCCTGCTTTTAATCACGGTTTACAAAATTGTAGGATTTGCAAATGAAATGACACTAACATACAAATTACAATATGAAAAAACAATAAGTCAAACTTATGCAATATGTACTAACTGATTATGTGCAATTCTGCCACTGGTCTGTGTTGACTAGTCATGAATCACATGACTTTTGTTGCACTTTTTCTTTACATGGTGATAGGAGGAAAATTGAAACCGGACCATTTTGCATTCAGAGAGCACAATATAAGCAAGCTGCTTAGACCTCAAATGGTCCAAGTTCATTTGGAGTGCAAACATACAACTCAACATTCCAGAATATAATCAAGTATCATCTAGAATATTAATGCTTCCCTGGCTCAGAATATCCTAAATTTTGAACATTCCATTTGATCCGTGCTTTGCCTGATTTACATCCCAGGCAAAGAGGAAAAAAAGAAAAAGAAAGAAATAATAATTAAAATCCAGGTCACTCAAGCTGTATAAGCCGAAGTCTTATATTACAAAGATTCATTGCCAAGCATTACTGTCCTCACAGCTCTCGCTCAATTAGGCTTTCATTACTTAATACTGTTCACTCCAGAGAGACACCTTCAGAGAAATCTGCAAATGAAATGACAGATGAATCAGAGCTAAGCCTCTATCTCCTGTCCCTCCTGCTCTTTAAATGAAGCTGCTTTACAACTGCAGTTCGGTGAACACATTGATTTTACACAGTGGAGGGGATGGGCACTCATTCACTTGGGTGAAGGGGTGGAACGAAAGATTATTTTATGATTAGTTAGGCAAAGATGCAGACTAATGAAAAAAATCCCAATGTGCAGTTTGAAGCGATAATTCAAGCAAAAATGAAACTCTGATGTCATTTTAACCAGTATGACTTTATTTCTTCTGTGAAACACAAAAGAAGAATGTGAAGAATGTTTCAACTGTTTTTGTCCATACAATGAAAGTCAATGGGGTCCAAAACACTGTATAGACAAACATTCAAAATATCTTGTGTGTTTCACAGAAATACAAATTTCTGGCATGAAACTCAGATGGCGCAGTTCGATAGATCAAACTCAGTATGACATACATGGCACAGGTGATTGGTTCTATCCTGTATCGGTAGCCCATGAGCGCGCTGCTCAACATTTAAATACATTATGTATGTTTGTGGTAGCAGTTTGCAGCACACTCCAGAAACCCTCCACCTTCCCCAGCTCCACCTGTATAGATCTGCTACAGGATAGCATCATGTACTGTATGCAATGGGGGTTATTCATGTTGTATGTGCAGCAGCAGTATTTCTTACATGCTCACAGCAGCATGTTGTGAATGTATTGGCAGTAGCAAGTCTCGGTACATGTCTCGGCAGCGTAGCAGATCTATTCTGCCAAGACCAAATACATTAACATTGTCATGTACGTTACCATGCCAATCACTCCGAGAGTTGTCATGACAGAACTGTTTTTGTTCAGTCTAAAACAACATTTGACTCCATTAACTTTCATTGTATGGACAAAAAATTCAAACACTCTGCTCTTGTGTTCCACTAAGGAAAAAAGATTTGAAGGAAGATATGAAGGTGACTAAATGATGATGGAATTTTCATTTTTAGATGAAATATCCTTTTAAGTATGTCCCTCAGAGTGTGTGTTGCTTCTGGTGTCAGACTTTCTGCATGAGCTGTGTGAAGTACAGAATCATGTCAGCTGGTGTTGTACCTGTATCTGGGTCACACTGGTGCTCACAGGGGTCCAAGAGACGGCGGCCACATAGATCATTGACCCAGGGGCCACTGGCATTCTGCTGGTAGTACAGCAGCACCTGGGCAGGGTTCAGCCAATCAGATGCATCCAGCTGGCTGCCCTGAAGCAGAACGAATCTGGAGCCTGAAAGAGAAGAAGAGAGGACATCTGTTAAAAGTTACATCAAGTAAATTAGTGAACTCTATTAGTTGGTGTTCAGAATATGAACCATAAAATGGAATCTACAAATGGAAGATACAACTGGTATGTAACTGTGGTACAAAAATGTTGGGCAATTTTCTATTTTGTCATTGAGCACAATAGAAATGGTGGGGATTTCGATGCATCACGTGATTTGAAACTATTTACCAAAGATCTTCCTATGTCTTATAAGTGAGTTATTAGCCATATAAAACATTTGCGAAACGAGTCAAGGAGAACAAAATTGTAAATTCCTGATAAGCTTGCACTAAATCTCACTAAGAAAAGTGGGAGAAGAATATAATAATTTTCATACAGTATATAATTAATTATTTGTGCCACTGAGCAAGCAGACAAAACACAATAAATGTGGTCATTGCTTTCGGAGGTGGATGTCTGCTATTTGGGAACGCAGTTGTGTAAGAAAGTTCTGGGAGCAACTATACTGCTCAGGCATTTCGGAATGACCATAACAACATTTCAGATGCTGTGCAACGAGATCACTGGTTAGTTCGGTTATGCTATCCCAAAGCGAAAATCATTTTTGATGTGCATGGAGGAACTTATTAGGAAAATGCGTTTCCATCTCCCATTATTCGCATTAACCCTTTTTTCGCACAAGACAAAAAACACCTAAAGAGAGGGTAAAACACTTTTTTGCGGATTAAAGGATTTTGGGTGTTTTTTTCTCAAAATTTGGCGTTTATATCACTCGTTTCTCATGTGATACTTCAAAATGTGCATTAAAACAGGGTGATGGAAACAGCTTATCATTTATTCAACTGATTCATTAACGAAAACACTCTAATTGTACACTATACCATTTGTGTCAAATCAGCAGTACTAAGAGACTAAAGAAAGAGTGTTTAAGCAGCATGACCATTTTTCCCCCATAACTGCTAGGCATAAAACTGTTTTAAACTTTAAAGCAAAGCAGAATACTTATAGCTGAAATACTATGCTTTATGCACATATTTCTGTTTTATGGTTCATGCAAAGCTGTGGATAAGATACAACAGTACAGATAAAACATCTGAACTGAAAGCGTGATGTATTCTGAATTATCCCTCTGAATATTTCAAAACCATGAACAGAATTTATTCTGCAAAAATCAAGTTTTATCAGATCTGCTTTGACATCAAGTTTTACCCTGTAATACTGTTATACAGTTATAGACACATCTTAAATCTGATTTTTCCAATTCAAAAGGCGAACTGTGAATCCTTCAAGTCTCCTCTTTTCAGATTTCTTCCACTTAGACATCTATGTGAATGTTAATCTACCCTAAAGCACCAGACCCAATAGAAAAGAGCTCTGCATGGAAGACAAAATGACAGATGAGCAAAGCCAGTCACAATCCATCATATCGCCCAAACTCTAGAAGTGAGGGCTGAAATGCCAATGAGCTGAAAGAAAGAGAGCGAGGAAGAGCAATAGAAGAGCGGGTAAGAGAGAAAGAGAGTGGCCTGTAGTCTTGGACTGCAGGTGCAACATTGAAATTCAATAACAAGCTCATCCAACACAAACGCAACTTAGGTCCAAAGCACAAACAGAGAACCCTTGGGGAAAGCGGCTAGTTGTTGTTTACAGTTGTGTACAAGTGTGTGTCTGGAAGTGTAGTTCTAGGGACTAACTAACTAAAAGTAGCACTACTAACTTGACTAAATTCTTCATATGAAAACAGCTCTGCTGTTTTCAAAATAATGTTGCTTTTTCCAGTCACTTGCTACTTTTTTCCAACAAGTAGCAGTGCAGCGTTACAAAATGCTACATCACAGTTTCTCTCTCTCTCACGCACACACACACACACACACACACAAACACACAAACAAACAAACAGGCTAAGGAAATAATCTATCAATATTAATTTCTCCCAGTTGAATCAGTCTGTTCGGATTCAGTGATTCATGTACTGATGGTTCAGTAATGATTCATTTGAGTCCCTGTGCAGTCATGTTTGAAGCAAAGTTTTAATTTAAACTGCAGTTTTAGTCAACATGTTCTCATGTTTCGTTAAGTTGTTTCTAGTTTTATTGATTTTAACCAAAAAAAAAAAAAAGAATTATTGGGCTAAAGTCTGCTTTTTGCAGCTCAGCACAGTTTGTACTACATTTTGTTTCGATAAATAAAATTATTTACTTTTATTCAATAGATACATCATTAAAATATATTTTATCATCATTAAAATATATTCATTTTCAAAGGACAGAAATGTCAAATATTTTTTTTAAAGCTTCTTACACTGCTTTAACTTGAGTCTCCAAAATGGTTTAAAATATATTTGATTATTTTAACAATTCTTACTTGATACATACTGTACATTTACAACATAAAAAAAAAAAAAAAAAAAAAAAAGAAATATCACATGAACTTAGTGCAGAATTGACTTTGTGTTAAAGATAATTTCCAAGTGCATAATGAAACGCTGATATGTAGGAAAGTGCCACAGTGAGTTTTTGTGTTATTCTAGTGGTTTAGAGAGAAATAAAATCAAATGTGCTTTTTAATCCTGTGCCCTGTTGCACCCTAAAATCTAATATTTTTATATCTACAAATGTATTGCCTCCTTTAAATAGATTCAATGCATTTTTTTATAATAACTTGCAGTGGTGCTAACTACCTTCAATCTGAAGTCAGGTTCACTGTAGCTTCCCTGCTTGAATAATGAAAAGATGGTGGACAAATGTGAGTTGAATGCTAAACTATCAGTCCACATGTGAATAATTTTTAGTATTTGTAAATGTAAAAATATGAAAGTGGGGTTTTCATAATAACTTGTCATCTCAAGTCTCAAGTTAGCTAACATGTTAAAGCTAACAGCAACACCAAATGAAACCAACTGTCTGAAAAACTTCTATGTCAAAATAAAACAATAAACGGGAATGCTTCATTTGAGACTCTTTAAAAATTAATTCACTAGATGCCCAAGTACACAGCGTAGAGTGCAAATACATGGTGTATAGCCTAGTACACGATTTGAAACACAACTATAGAGACTATGCATTTGTGTCTGATTGTTCTTTGAAGCTTTCAGCACACATCTGTTTGGCTTATCACTAGAGACAGAGCGAGAGTCGGCATGACATTTGCTTTAATACAGTAGAAGTCGTGGGGGGTAGACGGGGGGCCGAGGACCCCCGCTGCTCAGGGGCCGGACGGGAAGCAGAGCGGGTGATGAGATTACCGTCTGCAATGAGGTGCTCCGGAACGTGGAGTATGACTCTGACGCTGAGGCTACAGGAGAGGTGAGACGCACAGACCAGGCCGATCACACAGCTCACCACGCTGATCAAAGTCAGGGTGGTCTTGTTGATAGGACTCCGTGGGGAACCTGGAAAGAAGAGAGAAAGAGAGAGAAAGCAATAAAAAAGCAATGCTACAAAACTGGAAAGTTCACATTTTTATGTGTACCTTGGGAAGGCACAAGGGAGGCAGTTAAAAAACAGCCCACATCAGGGTTGGTGGTCCATGAAAGGAGCACTGGATCAAACCAGCTGGCCAAACTCTGGGAGCTGCGGCAGCTCTGGCACGAATTGAGCAGTGGAGAGATAACGCTTTACCTTTTGAAGTCTGCTGCTTTTAAGCTAAATACTGCAAATGGCAAAATATGAAAAAGAGTTGTTTTGACTACGCTTTTGTACTACAGCCAAACTGGTTTGATGTCGTGCTGCCCTGTGCATCTGTTACACGTAAAATAAAGGCACAAGACACTGCAAATGGTGTATGAGTATTATACAACTCACAAGATGACATAAACACACCCATTCACAATGTATGAGGACACAATACTCATGGATCTGATTACCGTCATATATAGTAGCTCATTAACACAAGTAACATTTAAAACTGTTAATAACATGTCAGGATAAACAACAATGAAACAATTGGAAACAACAATGAAATACATATGAAAGAAAATCAGATGGTACGTATACGGTGACAAAAGTCAATATACACGTGACAACAACATATTTACAATGATTATGTACAGCATATGAAAAGGAGTAATTAAGGAGTTACAAATGACATCCATGTAGACGATTAGCATTGCAGTAATGCTGCAGAACATCGACTACAAAAGTAGGAACCCCCTTTTTGCAATATTAAAGCATAGATAGACATCGCCATCTTAAGCATGGATGTTATCTTAGAGATATTGCATAAAAAAAAATAGAAGGTTGACTTTTGAAGAAATTAAATGATCAAAAGAATACAGAAAGCATTGATTCAAACATTTGCACGCATCTGCCAGAAATATGTGCTTCTTATGGGAACTGTATTCATGTAAATCATGCATGCTATGGAACCGGTGCTTTCGCATTTTGTCAGTTTGATATAGACAAAATTTGACTTGGTCCTCACTGAAGACCACATTTTCAAGAACTAATTACAGCAAAACTATTTTAAAATAATTAATTTTAGATAAGAATATAATCTGTCTTTTTGTCCCCTGGCCTATGTCCTTTAGGAGATAGCTCCAACTTTCCAACTATGAAGAGATAAATGCCAGCATTTAGTACTTAAGCAGGGGTTAGAACATATGTATATGGATATATTCATGCAACATTTAAAAGTAATATAATACTTTTATTTTAAATCATTACTTAATATATTATATTACTATAATATACACAGAGATTTATAATAGTATTTTTATAATACAATTAATTGCCACAGCTATTACAGATTACTACACCTTCACTTTACTCAAATACGACAGTTCATATTAACACCTACTTTTTTAAAATGTAAACGTACGCAAACATGTCTATCAAAATCAACACGCTGCTCTCACCCAATCACCAGTTTCTGCAGCGATGTTGGGGGAAAAACGCGACACAAGCCATGTCTATTATTAACTTAAGTCCAATTAAAGGTGTTATTGCTACAGCTGACTAGTAGTGTTTTTGACAAGTACAGGGTTTAAACATTTGGTAATTAGAGGGGGAAAGTATTAAAGCAAAGTGATTGTCTGTTAGTTTCCTTTCAAGTGGCAGCTCCTCAAGAGTTTAGAGAGCTTTGCATTCAGTCTGGTCTCTTCAGAAAACAAATGTAGTGCTCCTCAGGGGACAATACAAGAGTTACAGACAGACTCTAGCCATTAGCGTCTGAGAGTACTGTCCAACCGGTTTGTCACACGCTCTCTTAGTGCTTAACATACACACATTTATGGCACTTAATGTTGAATGGTGGTCCACACAGAGCTGCTAAGCTTAATGTGCTTAAATACTTGTAAGCTTGCATTTAGTCATCATTCATTTCAGAGGAGGTCCATGGAGTTCACAAAGAGGCTCTGAAGAATTCTCTTAGCAAACTCAAAAAATGCTCAGGGACTCTCAATCCAATCTGGACGACAGTAAAAAAAGTTAAGCATTTATGCTTTCCTCTAGCTTGTTTTAACACAGTATTCAACTGCAATGTCAAATCAATGGCAAATCTCACATGTAACGACATGCCTCGGTCGGTGAGGTAGTTGTAAGGCAAGACACTTCACAACTAACGTTTTGCTCGGTTTTCGAACAAAGTGTGACACGAACACCAAATGGCCACAGTCAGGCGGTGCAGGTTGAAATCATGCGATGGTGTTGAAGTCCTCCTTACCCCCGGAGCCCCACGCGGTGTTGACGTTACCGTTTCTCATACCTCGACTGCGACGGCGGCTGCGGTTTGGGTCGGTGTAGAAGGTCAGCTGTGGCTCACTGTCCGCCTCCGTCCCAGAGTCTCCGTCCGGGTTCAGGAAAGTTGAACCCGCTGTAGAATTCACACAAAAATCATCCATCAACTAATTCATCAATAATAATAATAAAAAAATGTAGTCGAGTTTCAAGATAAACCTTCAAGTTATTCTGTGTTTAAAATAACCTGAAACAATTTAGACACAAATTATGCTGGTCTCAATAACGAAAAACATCAACATTAGGCCTAATTATTGACTGACTATCCAATTAAATCTTAGATTATTTCAAAGTCAGTTTAGAAAGAAAATAATGATTTTACCTAAGACGTACAAGAATATTTCCAAACACTATGTCATTCTGAGGTTTTGAAATTAAATAAATGTGACAGCATGACAATAGGATGATTTTTTGACTAATGACCAATCCCTTTGTTTACTTATCTAGCATCATTGATTAATACAGCAAGTAATTATAAAGAGCTATAAACCACAAACAACAGATTCATTAGAAATATTGAACTGGAAAGCCATGTGATTCTGTTAATGAGGGAATATCTAACAGATAATGCAGCAAAACCACAGCAAAAAACATTTGCTATTTAAATTACAATTGCTAAGGCACTTTATGCACTACTGTTCAGAAATGTAAATTTGGGGCAAGTAATTTATTTATTTATTTTTTAATTAATTAATTATTTTCTTTCTTTCTTTATTTTTTTGAAAGAAGTCACCAAGACTTTTTGGGATTAAACACTTCTGAACAGTAGTTCATGTAAAGAAATCATGTTAGATAATAATCTTTTTTTTTTTTTTATTAATGCTGGGCAACAATTAATTGTGATTAATCACATCCAAAATATATATTTTTTGTTTATATAATATATGTGTGTGTGATGATATGTATATATAAAGACACACACATACAGTATATTTTGAAAATATTTACATGTACTGTATATAGATTTATCTATTTATATTCATATAATTTATATTATAGATAAATATATTTAATATGTAAACAACATTTTTTTCTTAATTATACACATGCATGTTGGTGTATTTATATATACATAATAATTATACATAGTATACACATATATTATGTACACAAAAACTTTTATTTTGGAGGTGATTAATCATTGTCTAGCACTAGTTTATATACAAAATGTGAATGAAATTATGCAATAAATGACATACGATGATAACTCAAAATACAACAGTGGAAAACATTTATATAATATTATAAATATAATAGTGTTTTGACACAAAGCGCTTATAATATAATAAGGTGTACAAAGCATTCAAATAAATGATATATAAAACACATTAGAGACTGTATAATTGCAACCATACATCACACACAGCACACACCAAAGTGACATACAGAGAACAAGCCGGTACCCATACAGTAATTGCCATTCTGTGAGATGCGCTTCTCCTCTCAGAAGAGTATTGGGTAAATATAAGTAATGAACAGGAGGTAAGGAGTGTGACTGAGATAAGAGATGCATGCCTCCTTAGGCTCTTTTTTGCCATGCACAAAAGACACAATTTACTCGTCAGAGCTAGACAAACGCTTTCATTATGCAGCATGTGAGGAAGAGATGCATGAGCGCACTGACCCGTGGATTAAACAGACTCGCGATGATGAGAAATAATGTTTTAGTTGCTCCGTATTCACACAACAGTGTGGCTGTCCATTAAAAACATCTTCTCTGTTGCAGAGGAGAATCAAACAATTATCATTTATAGATGAGCCATCTGTACGGAATGAACGAACGAAGCTTATTTTTACAATATCATTTCATACCACCATAAAACAACACATGAAATATTCAAAGCGGTGATGCAAACAAGACACAGGCGGGTCATGAGAACAGCAGGAGTTGTGATTGCCCTACAGTGAAATCACAAGTTTTAAAAGAGCACAACTCTGAAAGTAAGCATTTTATTTTAGCACATCACCGCATTACAGTGATATTGAATGACAAATCAAATAATTCATAAATGAAAGTGTACAGAATAAAGATGGATGAAAAGTACACAAACAATGTGAAAAGCCAGTTGTCCTCAATATGTCTTCAAAAAACATTTTGGAAAGAATTCACTAAGAATTACTAACTACAGTGTTTGTTTGCATGTGCTGCCTGCATATTTTCTGCAACCCTATGTAGAAAAGGAATAACGAAAATAAGGTAACATAATGTTTATATTGTTTATTATTTATTTTCATTATCATTTTTTTTAAATGGATATCTGTTACCATGATCAAAATAAGGGACATGTTTGTACTAAAAGAACATACACCGGTGGTCACTTATGCTCATCAAGGCTACATTTATCGATCAAAAAATACAGTAAAAGCAACAATATTGTTAAATATTATTACAGTCTAAAATAACTGTTTTCTATTTTAATATATTTTAAAATGTAATTTATTCCTATGATGGCAAAGCTGAATTTTCAGTAACCATTACTCCAGTCCTCAGTGTCACATGATCCTTCAGAAATGTACTGATACAGTAATATTCTTATTAATGTTGAAATTAACATATTAATGCTGTCTTAATATTGAAAACAGATGTATTACCTTTTTAAAGATTCTTTGATTAATATTAGTGCTGTCAAACGATTAATCGCGATTAATCGCATCCCAAATAAAAGTTTTTGTTTACATAATATATGTGTGTGTACTGTGTATATTTATTACGTATATATAAATACATACGCATACAGTATGTTTTGAAAATATTTACATGTCTATATTTATATTCATATAATTTATATTAAAAATAAATATATTTAATATATAAAAATATATATTTTTAAATATATACATGCATGTGCGTGTATGTATATATACATAATAAATATACACAGTACACACACATATATTATGTAAACAAAAACTTTTATTTTGGATGCAATTAATCGCAATTAATCGTTTGACAGCATTAATTAATATAAAGTTCAAAAGAAGCACATTTACTTGAACTAGAAATCTTTTGTAACAATATAAATATACATAGTCACTTTTGACTAATTTAATGTTTCCTTCCTGAATAATTATTTTTTTTCTTTCTTAATTTTGTAATCTCTCTTTTTTAAAAATCCCCCCAAAACTTTTAAATAGTAGAATTTCATTGTTTCCACAAAAATCTAAAGCAGCAGAACTGTTTTCAATCTTCATTATTTGACCGCCAGTGTACATATATTTCAATTGCATTTAGCGCCTGCTTAAACCGAATGCCGGATTAATAGACTGCAGGCTTTTGTGCTTAAATACCATGCAACAGTTTAGTGAATTCGACCCTTTTGTTTCGAAATGCCTTAAGAGCACACCAGTAAAAATGTCTTGATTATAGGCCTATAATGAAAATCCAACAAAAAGCTGATGAAACACCTGGCATTTAAGACTTCAAACGCTAACAACCATTTCGAAATGACACACGCCGGCACGCCAATGCCTCTTTTTGTCTTCGTAACAAATGAGAACAAAAGAAGCACCTTCAAAGGAATTAACCATAAACCTCACAGAGCAGGTGAGGATTGTGCGCTAGCCTCCACAATTAGGCAGGGGCCAAAGGTGCAAAGCTCCGTGGAGGGGAATAAAAGATGAGCTTGTTTAAATATTCAACACAGAGTGCCAACAGCTTCTCGGCATGCAGTGCAGGTGCACACGCCTCCTGCAACAAAAAAGTTATTTTGTACCGTCATTCAGGGTGGTAAAACTCAATCATTTGCAAGGTCTTGGAATCACAGTATCACCAGAATGATCTCAAAACGAGGAAAGGTGAAGCAAAAACACCTACGCCGATACCACTGACCTAGAGATAGAAGAAAAACGCCAAATGCCGAGAGCAACAGTTTTAATTTGTCTAAAGAAAAATGAGGGGTATAAATAGATGAGGTGAGAGAGGCAGGTGTGACTGAGGAAGAAAAAAAAAGAAGAAGAACTTGAGCGGATCTGTGTGCTCACACACGTTCTCCTCCGGCGACATGAACGGGTGTCTAAACATAGCCTTTAGCAGCTTTCGCGTTCACGGATTGTTCTGAGAGCTCGCTCATGAATAGTGATATAAGGTTCATTAGAGAGAAAAAAAACAGGCAAAAGTAACCTTTTTAAAGGGAACAGTCATGTAGTCATAAACCATGCTAAAAAATAAAACAAACAGGGCAATATCAGTATGAATATGAAAAGCTATGGAAATATGGAGTTGCTATTTTGGAGTTGTCAGGAAGAGCTTTCAGAGGCCAGTAGCCCAAAGACAGGCTCAAACCCTTGGAGACAAACTCATGCATGGTGCAATCAGTGGATTGGCAATACACACTCCGCCTACATATATAATGATTAAAACAGATGAGAAGTTTAGAAGTTTATTTCCTCATAATAATCTGTATGCCCACAATTCTATGGCATTGCTAAAAGGAATCAGCAGTTCCCATGTAACAATAACTATTACTTAAAGGGCAGCTATACACACACACAGGCAGTATTTTTTGTGTTGTGTTGACAGATATGCCATTCTTGATTTCTGAAGAAATTAATACTTTTAATCGGCAAGAATGCATTAAATTGCAAAACAGTGAGAGTAGACACATTTATAATGGTACTCAAATAAATGTTGTTCTTTTGAATTTTCTATTCTTCAAAGAATCCTGAAAAAATGCATCAGTTTCCACAAAATATTATATACAATATACAAATATATAAACAAATGAGCACCAAATCAGCATGTTAGAATGATTTCTAAAGACTGGAGTAATGGCTGCTGAAAATTAAGCTTTGCCATCACGAGAATAAATTGCATTTAAAATATACATATCTAAATAGAAAATGTAATTTTATAAATTGTAATAATATTTCACAATATTTCAGTAGTTTTGCAGCCTGAGTGAGGCATAACATGTACTGTTCCATTAGTACTTTATTCTGTAGGCTGTGAAAGTGTACTTTAATGAAGGAAAAAAATCTAAACTAAGATAAAGTGAGTAACATTCAACTGATCGTGTGATCTCAGCATGGCAACCCACTCTAAGACTAACAGCTTTTATTAGATAGGACTGAAGTCTTCATGGGAGTGCAAATTTTTAAACATTTTTTTTCTACTCATTTCTGTAAAGCTTTTAATGAGGCAAGAATTCCTGAGTGCACCTTTACATTTTTACATTCATATGCAGTGAATGCACAATCCAAGTGCATTGGGTATTAAAAAAGGCTGGTTTGAAGGTCAGAGAAAGGCCGTACGTCTGTTGGACTGAGGTAATGAAGCATTAAAGCATGAGCAGAGAATCAAATATTTGCCCAGCTAGGAAATCAGAATCTTACTCAAGGAAAACACTTCAGTGGACATCAGCTATTTGTGCTCAAAGTAAATATAAGAGAAAGGATCTTGTCTTTCACAGTAGAGATATCTTTAGACATATTTCCCTAAAAATCGCCACCACCAACCAATATCAAAAGCACATCAAAAAAGCATATGAATACCTCATCAAATCAAAGTTTTTAGTAATCTGATCAGCCAAGCATAAAACTAGAGGAAGAAAAGTTCAAATCAGGAATGGGATAGCAAAGACAGTGGAAGACAAATATTTGTGTGTGGTTATGATCACAGAGATAGACAGTGGTTGGAATGAGATCTGTGTGGATGGAAGGGGATATTCAGTGGGGGTGTAATGGCTCCCATTTCTTACGGTTCAGTCTGCATTGCGGTTCTGTGGTCATGGTTTCTGTACTATTCGATTGATGCCAATAAAAAGACGTAATATTTTAACCAGCAGCACATCCTATTTGTGATCAAATTTTCAAAAGGTATGGCCAACTCTGCAACCCAGCAATTGCATAAAGGCTGTAAAAAAACAATATATGTGACCCTGGACCACAAAACCAGTCTTAAGTCGCTGGGGTATATTTGTAGCAATAGCCAAAAGTACATTGTATGGGTCAAAGTTATACATTTTTCTTTTATGCCAAAAATCATTAGGAAATTAAACAAAGATCATGTTCCATGAAGATATTTTGTAAATTATACCAAAGCACAGTGCAAATTAGCGTAGTCGCAAATAAGCAGAGCCAATGCTCTTCAGATGTGGGTGATCTACTTATACAAAACAGGCGAAAAGTAGTTTAAGACATTCTTTTTCGGGGCGTTAAATAATGGCACAAACACAAGTAAATTGAGGAGCGCAAACATTAATAAATGGCGTTGTGTGATTCATTTTAATTCTCTCCTCCCATAAATTTTGCGTTTGAAAAGGAAACTCTTAAAAATGCATATTCAATAAGGTCAGGCACAAAAATAACTGACAGTACTATTTTAACACCAAAAGACGGTTTGCGCTGGTGCAAGCTGTTAGTAAATCTGGCCGTATATAGTATAAGTGACTTTAAAGGGATATAGGCTAAGCTAGCAGGCTAATCAGCTAACATTATGCTAAGTTAGTACATAAAAAGACATGACATGAACAACAGTACAAAATGCATACTGAACCGTTGCAGGAACCATTTCACCCCGATACCCAGACTCACCGTGTGTTTTGTTGGATAGACGCTTGCGCTGGTTGGTGGAAGTGTTGTGTAGGAGGAGCGTGTTTTGCTGGTGGTTGCTGTCGACAGGACTGGTAGCTATGATGTTGTCCTTGTACTTGCTCATTAGGGACAGTTTTGTGCTATCGTTCCCTGATGGAAAAAGGTTACAATTAGGAATGAAGAGAGGCAGACAGATGAGCAGCAAATAACAGTCCACCAAGGGCATGTGGAGACACTTTATGTAAACACTTGTCATTCAGAAGGGTGAGACTAAGTGGTCTATGTGAAGTATATCCAGGGTTATGTTACAATGAAGCAACTGAGAGCCTTCACAGCCCAGCGATTCAGGATATGACATTCAGTCATTCACCATTACGCAATATCGCCATCCCCTGTAGTTAGTCTGCCCCTTCATAATGAGTAAATTGCACAACAAAGACAACTGGCACTGCAGGGTTTTTATTGTATTAGGCAAATTTCTGTGACAGCATGAAATCGCTCCTCTGCTGCAAAGCTTTTTAGGGGTATTTATAATGGGCTACTCTTCAAGGCAAACATCAACATCATTTCACATCTGATAAGGGGCGGCCATTCCAAATTCTGTGTGTCCAATAGACAAGGCCAATCTGGCACAGACTCAGGTCTGGTAATGTGACTCTATTCTTGACTATAGCAGAGCTGAAATGGGTGCCATGGGTGCCATGAACCCACGGCCAAATAAGCAGTTTTGCTTAGCAGGAATATATAGTGTTATTACTTTGATATTATTTGGGAAAAATTGCTTTAGCTAGCTAAATAAATAAATATGTCATGTTGATTTCCTCTTCGCAGCTGTTTTGATATAGGCTTTATCCAATTTATGTAGCTCGCACTTAACCTAGGCTTTCTCACTCGCAGCTGCATATCGAAAAGGCGAGCTCTGCAGCTGACTCTTGAGCTCTTGAGGTGAAATAAATATTTTCAGGGCCAGCAATGTGCGAATGATGTGCTTAGCACATGCAATTTAAATCTCACAGGTTCCTGGTTGTAAAAAATAGATTTAGTGTCACAGTGTATATATGCATAAACCAAAATAATGTCTTTAGGTTTATGCATATGCACATGGTACATGAAAAAAAAAAAAAAACTATTTCTAAAGTGTTTGCTTTTTTAATGTAGAAAGAACTTGCTTTATGCTGTGATCATATGCATTCACCTATGCCTGGTTTATGTTTACATGTTTGAAAATGATTAACAGTTGAAAACATTAGAAATTTAGTAAAGTAATCAAAAGTAAGCTTACTTTAATAAAGTAACTGAAATAATTAACGGTTTATGACATTTTAAATAGGGTAACTTGTAATCTGTAATTTATTACTGTTCCAAAGTAACCTTCCCAACTAATGGGCAATGAAGCATTCAAGCTTTAAAAAGGATGTAAAAGCACCATAAGAAATTAAGAATTATTATGAAAGTGGTTTAGTGACTTATATATATTCAAAGTTTCCCAAGCTACAGTTTTTAGTGAGAAAAAGTGTAAAATATAATTCATGATATAACTGAAAATCGTGACATCCACCATCTCTTTGGCACGTCCATGAGATATTTTCAATAAATTGGTTAATCCAGTTCATTAAGCCATGAATACTCATGTGAACAGTTTGTTTTGATTTGCAATGATTTGTTAAAGCATAAAAAGACTTTCTATTGAATTTCTTTTTTTTTTAATTTTTAGAAAGAAATTCATACTTTTATTCAGAGAGTGACAGTTAAAGGATTAGTTCACCTAAAAAAAAATTAATTCTGCCATAAATTACTCACCATCCTGTCGATCAAAACCCGTAAAGCCTTCTTTTATCTTTGGAACACAAATTAAGATTTTTGATAAAAATCCAAGAGCTTTCTGACCCTCAATAGACAGCAAGGGTCCTACCACACGATCAAGGCACAAAAACTTAGTAAGGACATTGTTAAAATGGTCCATGTGACATCAGTGGTTCAACCATAATTTTACGAAGCTACGAGAATACTTTTTGTGTGCAAAAAAAAAACAAAATAACGACTTTGTTCTAGGGGTGTGCATTCAAATATTCGGTCTGTAATTATTATTTGAACTATAAAAACACTATTCGAATTTTACTATGTTAATTTGCTGGCTGTAAATGCAGGGAATCCATGATAAATCCTAAGCAGTTATAACTACATGCACTGGGTGGCGCTGTGAAGCGTGTTAAGTTGATAGTATTTGATCACAGAACATCGTCATCTGTTTTGCGAAGTTTAGATTTACTTTGATCTAAATGATCTTACTAAATGTAAAATGTAATTACTTCTAATCAAATGAATTAGTGAAACTGATTTATCATACTATCACCACCACAATGAGAAATCATGAAATCCAAACACAGTGGACTGAGGAAAGACAGCTGTCCATCACTGCATTCACGACTGCAGGTAAGCAC
Source organism: Barbus barbus (assembly GCF_936440315.1). NCBI lineage: Eukaryota > Metazoa > Chordata > Actinopteri > Cypriniformes > Cyprinidae > Barbus > Barbus barbus. The sequence continues at coordinate 11,462,437 of NC_136754.1, forward strand.
AGCTGTACTCCATTGAGCCGAGAAGAAAGTGCATCTGAAAGTGAAATTATCTTCAGACATATATAAAGTTTTCTCGAGGGAGAGTGGTTAAACACAAAGCACTAAGAAACTGTTAGCACACGTATCTTTATCAGCGCGTTCTTATTGTTATCAGACTGAGGAAAAAACTTTCACCCGAGCACGTGGATATTATCGTTTCTCTCAGAATTAATACGTGAAACAATTTAAACACAATAAATATAGGCTGATTCGAGTATATGTAGCCTAAATTCTGTACCGTAATTGGAACAGTCTGCTTGATTTTTCTGTTTGCTCTGCTTGATCTTGAATGCTTTTTATGTATTTATTGTTGTTGTTGTTTATACGTTTTCAACCAAAATAAAACCTTGCGATATAATGTAACGTTGTTGTAGAACATTGTTGTTGAGAAGCTTGTTCAGAAATCGTGAAAAAAAATTAAATCTCTAAAAACTAAATCTTTCTCATTAAATCTCATTTAAATAAACAAATTTTTGAATATTCGTTTTTTATGAGCCCGAATATTCGAAATTTTAGGAAAATGCCCATCCCTACTTTGTTCAAAAATTTATTTTCTTCCAGGACAGTCTTCCACCATTATCAAAGCATGTGCTTCACCTTGTTTACAAGCAGAGGAAAGCAATGCACATAGGTCGATAATGGTGGAGGACTGTCATTTTAAAGAAGTATTTACTACGGTTCTGTGCATTAATCGTGGTAGAACCCTTGCTGTCAGGGTCAGAAAGCTCTCGGATTTCATCAAAAATACCTTAATTTGTGTTCCAAAGATGAACGAAAGTCTTACGGGTTTGGATCGACATGAGGGTGAGTAATTAATGACAGAATTTTCAATTTTGGGTCAATTAACCTTTAAGACATTCATAATGTTACAAAAAAATATATATTTCAAATAAGTGCTGTTATTTTGAACTTTATATAAATCAAAGAATCCTGTAAAAAATATTTTTTTTTCCAAAAAAGATTTTGAGCAGCACAACTGTTTTCATCATTAATATTAATGTTTCTTGAGCAATCAGTAAATCAGCAAATTACAATGACTTCTGAAGGACGTGACTTTGAAGACTGGAGTAATAACTGCTGAAACGTCTGCTTTGCAATCACAGCAATAAAGTACATTTTAAAATTATTATTATTTTAACTATATTAAAATAGAAACATTTATTAGTGCACTGTATCATTCACTGTATGTATTCATTGTATTTGTGATTAAATAAATGCAGCCATGGTGAGCATAAATAGATTTCCTACCAAACAACCCCAAACTTTTGAATGTTAGTATGCAGCATCTGAAGAAATGGTTACTGAAGATTTAGAAGACTTGATTTACTAGGATAAATCAAAATCCATTGAAATTGCATTGAAACAAACTTCCAGTGCATGCTCACATTTGAAATGACATATGAATTTGTGAAATGAAATGAAATAAATTATTATTATTATTTTTTTTTATGAACAACCCCTTTTACTTAGACTTTTGTTAAAGGACTTATGCAGTGCAGTGTGCTATGGGCTCACAAACCTGGAGTGAGATCCATGCCAGCTTTGTCATTGCACCCTTGAAGTGAGTCAAGCGTACGTGTCACCTGACTGGTGAAGTCCTCACCGCCATTCATGCACTCCCGCTGCAGGTGGTGGCGTAGGTCTGTGATGTCATACTCGTACCCATCCAAGATCGGAGTCTCACGGATGCTGAGGGTGCCGCTCGAGTTGTGCCCCTGTCCGCGAGAATTTCTCAAACTTTCCCGAGCCTGTCCACCCATCAGCACAGAGGGGATGTAGTGGATCTCATTGGCTGCTTCAGCACTAGCGCTCTTTTGTGGCTGAGGTACACGACGACGTTTGCACCAGCGTCTACGAGTGTACAGGATCAACACCAAACACAGGATGGACAACAGAAGAGCGATCATACCACCCTACAGAGACAGAAAATGGAAGGGAAGATGGAAAATGGGAGCGAGACAAATATATTAAGAGATACTATATTATAAAAAGATACTCTACTGAAATTCTTGGTATAGAAAATTAAAAGGTTACAAGAGAAACCAGAGGATTTTATTTTTTATGATTGAAGAAGAATTTTGTGCATTTGCCCAGATAACTCCAATCACAATTAAATACTGCCCAAATTATTCCATCCAAAATTATATATGAGGATTTATAATTATCTGATTCAGGTATAAAGATACACAGGGTTGAGGAATTTGTGTAGGCAAAACCCAGAAACAAGCATTTTAGCACTTGCATTTCTACTCTTTTTTTGGTGAAATGCCTGAAATTGGGTCGTGGCTTCGTTCGTCTTCGGGACACAATTTAAGATATTTTTGATGAAAACCAGGAGGTTTGTGACTGTCCCATTGACTGCCATGTAAATGACACTGTCATTGCCCAGAAAAGTATGAAAGACATCGTCAGAATAGTCCATCTGCCATCAGTGGTTCAATCTGAATTTAATGAAGCAATGAGAACACTTTTTCTGTGCAAAGAAAACAAAAACAATGACTTTATTCAAAATTTGTCTCCTCTGCTTCAGCGTAGTGGCATTTTTGGAGAATATCCACTTATCCGTGCAGTGCGGCTGACACAGAACAGCGAACGCTGCTTGCGTTCAGTGGATATTCTCCAAAATGGTGCTACGCTGAAGCAGAGGAGACGAATTGTTGAATAAAGTTGTTGTTTTTGTTTTCTTTGCACAGAAAAAGTGTTCTCATTGCTTCATTAAATTCAGATTGAACCACTGATGGCAGATGGACTATTCTGACGATGTCTTTCATACTTTTCTGGGCAATGACAGTGTCATTTACATGGCAGTCAATGGGACAGTCACAGTTGTTTTCATCCAAAATATCTTAAATTGTTTTCCGAAGATGAACAAAGCTTTTACGGGTTTGGAGCGACATGGGGGTGATTAATGTGTTAGTGATTAGTGATTAATGACAAAATTTTCATTTTGGGGTCAAATCAAATCAAATAAAGATCAAATAAGTTTCTGCAAGCTTAGTGACTGTGACAATGAAGTCATGAAGTCATGGTGCAGTGGTATTTCAGTTCTGTAAAATGTGCTGTATTTTGTAGTTTAACTGAGTATCAAATATTTTACCAACATTTAATCTCTACTTGACTACATTTTTGATTAAGTATATGAATGGTTTACTCCACTACACTTGAGATGACTAATCCAACTACTCATTGCACCTAACTTTTTCTGCAGCAGTTTATTTCTGCTACAAAAGAAGTGAAATCGCCATCTACAGGGCATTGGAGGTTCTATATCTTGTGCGTCTTGCCTTTACTCACCAAAATTTGTCAACAAGGCTACAGTACACGAATCTTAGTGCATTCGCAGGTGACTGTGAATTTCAGTTGTTTCATATATGAGATGAGGACATGGCTGAGACCTTTTTAAAGGATATTGTGGTTTACTTTATTTTTGTAGGCTTGCACTTTACTTTATAGGTTTATTGAGCCTATTCAGTAAGAGTAAAATACCTAAGTACTGGTAAAATCAGATACTCTAAGACTTTTATGTAAGTCGTATTGGTGGCTCGTAACATGTAATGGAATCATTTTCGCTGTAATTTATTTGTACTTTTATTCAAGTATGGTTTTCAGGCCATCCTTACACCTCTGCTGTTGTATAGTTCATTTATAGCCTAACTTCAGATTTTTACTTCTCATGAATGTATTTAGACTTCAAAATTAATAAAAGTGGAGTTCATTCATGAAGACTGTGATGTTTTTTTTATTTCTGCAGTAATCTTAAAGGGGTCATATGATGCGATTTCATGTTTTCCTTTGTCTTTGGAGTGTTACAAGCTGTTTGTGCATATATAAGATCTGTAAAGTTACAAAGATTAAAGTCTCAAACCCGAAGAGATATTCTTTATAAAAGTTAAGACTGCCACGCCCTCCTAAAACGGCTCATTCAAACATGCCCCCACATATCTACATCACGGTGTGTGAAGATTTGCATAACACCACCCAATTGGATACGCAAAGAAAGAAGGCGTAACTTTTATTCTCTAGTATTGTTGTTTCTGCCCCCATGTCGTGGAGACGCTGTGTGTTTCGTTGTACATGAAAAAGTACTTTGTTTGGCCTTCCAAATGAGTAAACAACTAAAAATCTGTGGTTAAGTACATTATAACTCTGAAATTCAAACTAAAGACCCAAGTTATAAATTGCAGCATGTTCTTCCACTGATCTGAATTTAAAAATTATGAATTTCACCCATATAAAAATTCCCTCATATTCTCATGATATCAAAAATTAGTTAGACCACGTTAAGAATTAGTATTCCAGTTAAATTTGCTCTACCATACATAAAAGCTCTTCTTATTTATATACATAATTTATGATGATCCAAAATATGTGTGTGATTTAGAAAGAACTGAAACTGCAATAAATTGTTAGTTATTGATTTGAAAATTCTCAGCACTTTCAAAGGCATTACATAATTTTCTGGTAGTGCAGATATGTACATGGCCAATCACAGCGGGAAAAAAGAGGTCTAGAAAAAAGGGTAATTCATTATTTGTACAACCCGTTTGGCGCTATAAAAAAACATATTTGCACACAAAATTAAAAAAAGCATTTAATAATCATGATTTCAAAGACATATACAATAAGTGCATTTGTGTAGCTAACTGAAAAAAAAAATGGAGTACTACTTGTTTTCTGTGCATTTTAAAAATATGACCATTATTATGACTAATTATGGGGGGGGGGTACAGAAGTTCCCTTGTAGTCGCTACAACAACGTGATTATAATCTATATATGCTGCTAAAGACAGCTGGATAAAAACCATACAAGACTGTGGCCACATACAGCACCAGACCCAATAGCTAATTAGTTTTGCGTAATTCGATTTCCTTTGGGTCCATCACTTTGAATTAGCCAAACAAGCAAAATGTAACTTCACTGCGGAGAAAATTACGGAAGGCTGCATGTTACAGACAGTTTAAAATTAGACCAGATGGGATATCTCTTTATGAAGGGGAAACTATTAAGACCAAACAAAACATTGCAGTCTAGCAGCATGAAGAGACCTAATCGAATTAGCCAGCGGATACAAGTGGTGCTATTATGGGTTTGTCACATTCTTTAACAAATTTAAGCAGATGTCCTGTAAGTCATCAGCTCCCAAAATGGTTATATTTTGGAGCATTCTGTAATTTTATTTGGCAAAAATAAAAATATATATATATTAGTTGCTTGGTGCCAAATTTGTTATTTCAAATGAACTGAGAATGTGCTTTAAAACAAAACATATACAGCATGTGGCTTACAGCTGTGAAGAAACAAGGCATTTACCAAATAATTTATTTTTCCCATATTAGCAACCATTTAAAAGACTTAAGCCATTAACCATTGGTTATATACTATATATTGATAGTATATTTATATTGATGGTATATTTATATTGATAATGATATTTTTAAAAGACTATATATATATATATATATATATATATATATATATACATCATTTTATTTGTATTATTAATAAATCATTTTAATATTGTTAGTTGTTTACAATTATTTTATGCCTTTCTTGTATTTTACTTAATTGAACAGGATTAAAATTCTGCAGGACAATCTGTCCACAAGGCACAATTTTGTCAAGATTATTGAAGAAAAACTATGCAGAGGATGATGGTTCTGCATTTCTTCATGATAAATCACCTCCTGTTTTGCTGGTAAAATCAATGCAAAATGTGCGTCACAATCTTTTGTTTAAGAATCTCATTGACTTTCATCCCTCTGAAAGTATGAGGATGATAAATAATTATGATTTCTTAAGACAAAAGTTCTGTTTTTCTTGTTTGTTTCTGCATGAGTGTGTGTCTTGTGAGGCCAAGGGACCAGGCCAATATTAATGAGTGGGTCATTGTAGGACAGTTTTCCAGATGGGCCTTTATCTGATCTAGGTGGCGTTTGCAGAATAAATGAGAAAGGCAAGAGGAAATGCCCTTTCCGTTCAAGGGTGCATGTGGGCATAAAACAAGGTATTATCAAGCACTTAAACTCTTAAGTATAGTTTACTGAACTGGTCAAGACGCCCATGTTTTATTGTCTTATTTATTACACTTCCTCCATTAAATGCTATTTGGTGCCAATATCTTTGATATCCATGTACAAGCATGGACAGTATCCAAAGCAAACAATTAAAGGAAAGTGTACTTGTATATCACTGTTAAATAGCATTTTTCTATTTTGTTTAACTAGATTTTACATTTATATTTACAGTTGGTCATTTAGCAGGCACTTGTATCCAAAGCGAATTACAAATGAGGACAATGGAAGCAATCAAAATGAACAAAAGGGCAATGAGATGCAAGTGATATAACAAGTCTCAGTTATCTTAATGCAGTACAGGTAGCAAGGTTTTTTGTATTATATAATAACTAAAAATAAAACAGATAGACTAAAAAAAGAATAGATCAAGCTAGAGTTAGAGGCCTTTTTTGCTTTTGTTAATTGTATAATAAATAAAAAGAAAACAGATAGAATACAAAAAGATTAGAAAAGCTAGTGTTAGTTTAGTGTTAGTTTTTGGTTTGTTTAAGAAAACAAGTAAATGAATAGAGTGCAAGTCTAAAAGGGACATTTTTTTAAGATTGTAATTAGAATAGAGAGTGCTAGAATTAGAGGGTCAAATAAAGATGGAAGAGATGTGTTTTAATCGATTCTTGAAGATGGCTAAGGACTCAGCTGCTCAGATTGAGTTGGGCAGGTCATTCCACCAGGAGGGAACATTTCATTTAATTTTAGGTTTTATTTTTATACTTCCTGCTTTCATTTTAATTTTCCTTTCATTTGAAGTTTTAGTATTTTTGTGTTTTGTCATTTTTATTAATTTTGCTTTAAATAATATGCCTATATAGATTTTATTAAGTTTTAGTTTATTCAATTTTAAATATTTTGGATTTTTTTTTTACATTTACAATCCTGTTATTTTAGATTTTGAATATGAGACATGGTGCCCATGATTAAACCATAATTAAAATATCATCATCCTCTTTCTTCTGTGCTAGCCTGCAGTGAAGACGACCATGTGCATAAGAAATGCACTCATGGGAGATTGTGCATTTAAGAGGATGCATATGTATTACTCAATATTCATAGACTTTTCATTTTAATGTCCATGTAAACTGAATTATAAATACCCACCTTTCAGTAAAGAGTTACGGACTGCAGTGTAACCTGAAATAACTATTCCAGGAGTGTCATCCTCGTGGCTACCTAAGAGATTCATCTTTCACCGCTTTTAACATTGCTTGCCCCTCTTTCCAGCATTCTTAGCCATTGGTTACATTCATGCAGCCCAGGGCCCTTGGGAAGGAGCTCAACGCAAAGATATATCACTTTCCTCTTATGGCTGCTAACAGGGCAGAAACTCAAATCTCCAGCAGGTCTGTTTTATAAATGGAGTTGAGCTTTCAGGATGTTTACACCTTTGCATCCTGGTCTTGCTTTGCAGGTGCCTATAGAGATGCATAGCTGAGATGGGACTGGGAAAAACAAGAGCATGTAACATCTGAAACAATTTCGGAAAGGTCAGCGTTTTGGGGCTTAGTGCAGCTGTTGAGTTCCTTTTTCAAAATACCTACTATCAATTCTGTTTAGGTAAATAAATCCGTTTCATACATCCAAAAAAATATATACAAGGATTGAGAAAAGAAGCATGTGTTTCCTCATACATACCTTCAGCTTCGTTTTATTGGCTGTTAGCCTATGCGAGAAGAATTGATTTCTGCTTTATTGCTTTAGCTCTCCTTCGTATCCAATTCTGTATCCACCTTAATGCCACCCTGCCAGTTTCCTCTGAAACACTATCTTCTAATATTCCCAGAAGATATGGAAATTATCCATATATATTTCAGAAAAAAAATCACTGTTTACCAAGAGCTACACCAGCACAAGGTGTGTGATGTGCTATTTTATGGGCGATGGGTGTAGAAAACAGAGAAACAAAGAAAGACTTTAATCACATCGTAAATTCTGGATTTATTAGTTCAGTCGAAAACAAAAAATAAATCGTCTGAGACATTAATCCAAGGGCCAAGTTATTGCCACAGCAACAAGGGAAGAAAACCAAAAGAACCAACATCAATCCAAGAGGTCACCAAGTGTGCTTCTGCTGAAAACGAAATGTGAAATGACAAATGACGTTTCTTATAATATTTAAAGCGATGAAATCATACCGTAGGATTGCTTAATGAAATAACACAGGAAGCTGAGAATCTTTAAGGATGCATTAGTTTAATCAATACTGTAATTACGTTAGCCTCATATATCTTTCAACCACTATTCAATAGAGAACGTCTATGGCCTATCAACAACACACTGAGAGTGTATGCAAGTTCATTTCAACAAGTCGGAGATGGAGTCTTTTTTTTTTTACAAATACAGTGGCCCCCAGAATATTTGGACACAAAAGTCATTTAAAAATGTTTGAATGTCATTACATTAGATTAAAAAAAAAAAAAAAAAAAGTGCAATTACTTTTCAAATTTGTAAATAAAACAAATATTACTTTCTACTTAAAGATGTCAGTATTAATTAAATGTGTCACTTGCTATTTCTTTGAGTGAAGACTGATTCTACACCTTTTTTAACATATTTTGGGCCAGGTGTACTACACAGGGAAAATTAGCACGAGAGCGCAATTCCAAAACAGTGCCGATGGGCGTGGAAATCTCTGTGGGTGATTTACTGACAATAAGCAAATTAAAGAACATAGATGCAACATCTCATTTCCATAATGACCAACACAATCTACCAAGCGCAGCGCAAATTAGCATCAGCATACAGTATGTTCGGAAATGGATAATGTGTTCTTCTGGCAAATAAATTAATATGTGTGGAAAATATCCTCTCCCTTATACCACACACTCTCTGTTCTCTGTGGTGCCTCCTCCTAGCAAAAAAATGTGAACTGCAAATGATCCCAAGTATACAGCCTCATCTGTAAAGCATGATGGAGGTGTTGTCGTGGCATGGGCATGCATGGCTGCCTCTGGAACAGGCCCTCTCAACTTTACTGATGACTTAATGTATGATGACAGTAGCAGAATGAATTTGGAAGGGTACAAAACCATCTTGCCTTCCAATATTCAAGAAAATGCCACCAGATTCATTGGGAAGTGCTTCATATTGCATCAGGACAATGACCCAAAACACCCTACCAGTTCAGTCAAGGAATTTATAAGGGCAAAGAAATGGAAAGTCTTAGATTGCCCAAGTCCATCTCCAGATTTAAATCTGATTGAACATGAATTTCAGCAGCTAGAGAGGAGAGTAAAGGCAAAAACTCCCCAAAACAAGCAACAATTGGAATTGGCTGCATTAAAGGCTGGGAAAAGTATTTCAAAGGATGAGACCAAGAGTCTGGTGATGTCTATGGGTCACAGACTCACTGCTGTGATTGTGTGCAAGGGATCTGCAACTAAATAATAGTTTTTTATCTTTTATATCTGCCTAATGTTCAACTGTCCCAATACTTATGCTCACATCAATGAGTGGGATGAACTCTAAAAGTGCTGTTCTTTTTATTTGGTAAAATATGTATGTGTTGAAACGGCTAATAATAAAATGTGACATTCTGTAGTTTTGTCTCATATTCATCTTTTAATCATATCTGCAAATGTCTTGACTCCACAGCCAACAGAGCAATTTTGTCTTTACTGTTCCAATACTTTTGGAGGGCACTATATATATATATATATATAGAGAGAGAGAGAGAGAGAGAGAGAGAGAGAGATAATGTAAAGTTAAAATACAATTTTGTTTATATATATATATATATATATATATATATATATATATATATAAACAAAATTTTATTTTAACTTTACATTAAATAATGGCAATATGACATACATTTGTATTTGACAGGTAATAAACTAAACATACTATATAAAAACCATAACAATACCAGTTTATTCCTTTATAGCAACAGGCTGCCACATATGCTTGTGCACCACAATAAATGTATTGTCTATTTGAGGGAATAATAATAAACTCTACATCATTTTTTTTCTTCCCATAGACTTGGTTGTTTTTATTCATTGTGTTTATAAGACTAAAAAACTGCATCTACTATTGTGCTAAATCCAGGACACAATACCATCTGTTTCTGTTGCCAATTTGAGGATGGCTGTCAGGTGTTGTGATATAGATGCAATGAGAACTGTGTTACACGAGATACCGTCTTTCCACCCAGTGTGTGCAAATCACTGCAAGGGCACGGCACAGCTGAGCCAGCCATCCGCAGAGAGATAAACCACTGGGGAACAAGCTTGAGGCTGGCAAATGGGAGAAACAGGGGTTAGGAGCAGCCTATGGATGTTCAGGCTTGCTGAGTAGTGCAAATTGCAGCTTGTAAAACGGACAGCTGAATGGAGGGGGAGGTGTACCTCAAAAAAGCTCCCTGTTGAGAATACAGCCACCTCGGAGAACATTAGTACGAAGCGGGTGTGGAACAAGGTGGAAAAATAGCTCACTAAATAGCAGAGGTCCCGCAAGTGGTGGTGGAATGTGTCATTTGATTGTAGGTGGGATTTGGTGACTTTTGGTGACATTTGCGGAGACCCACCTGCAGTTGACTCAATTGCACGTCTATTACAGAAGCCCAATGACAGTGGCCGGGAAGAGGGTGGTCGCTCTTTGACAGCAAGCCACTGCTGCTTTCAATAGGTTACACATTACCCCCTAAAGAGAAGAAAAATAAGCTGAAATGGAAAAAAAAAACCATTTTCAATTTACAACGTGGCCTTTGTGATAGCAGCTGGAGATACGAGCCGAAGAATAGATGGTTAAAAAAAGAAGAAAAAACCTCATCAAAGTCAAAATAACAGCACAGCTGGGCTTTCATCAAGGCACATTTGACTAGTGCTTATCCGTCCACAAACCCTAAACTATCACGGTGAGATGGCAAGCCTGGCGCCGAACAACCACCTCGCACCACTGAGCTGAGCAAAAGCCCCAGCTGGCCTGAAGACCGCCACGTATGGCCCACAATAGACATGGACGGGCGACAGGTGTCTACACTGGCGGCCCACTCTCATTGGGACTGGCATCGTGGCAAAGCACTCAAGGAAGTGACATGATTTTAGGGCGTACTAGGTTTAGGAGCTTGCCCTCCGGCCGAGACGAGTCAGAGCCAGGAGGGGATGCGGCGTAGGTACCATCTGTCGCAGAGGCTGCCCGTCACACCACCGATGAAAAACTCCCACTCTTCTCCAACCTTGCAATAGCACAGTCTGAGCTCTGAAGGCTAAGAATAAAATGGCAAAATCAAGTGGATAGGATGGGTGCAAAAGGAAAGAATATATACTCTAAAGAAGGCTTTTTATTCTCTTGCATCCTTTGCAAATTTGAATACATTCAAGTTGAGGACTCAAGGTCATCTGATAATTTTACATTCTGCGAGCATCAAACTATGTACAGCAAAGCAGATATGACCTGTTTTGCTCAGATTTTAAAATGGAAATGATCAATCACTTTTCTGCCTTTGAACAATGCCCTGAGAAAACATAATATCATAGGGCAACAGAAGCTCATGGTAGTCTCTTTATCTGCAAATGTTCCAGTTCAATTAATGTTTACGCAGTTTCAAGATTAACTTTTAAGAGACACCAATACCTTTGCACTTATTCAAAATATTATAGCATTAATTACTTGTTGATATTTATTTTTATGTATTTTTTAACTACATGGATCAAATCCATTATTTCCATTCAAATCATTAATGTTTAAAATATACATATATACACTATATTGCAAAAAAAGTATTGGGTCACCCCCTTCTAATGAACTTGTTTGACTACTTTAGTAATTTCTATGAGTACAATCTTAATGTTTAAGCATATAATGATATTCTAGGGAATTGCGTGCTTCTAATTTTATATCAACAGTTTGGACAGGACCCTTTTCTATTCTAACATGACAGTGCCTCTGTGTTTGAGGCACGGTTCAAAAAGTCATGATTGATTCAGTCAGTGTGGAAGATCTTGACTGGTCTGCAGAAAGCCAAGTCCTAATCCCAGCTGAACACCTCTGGTGTGACTTTATATGCAGACCTTGAGCCAAAAACTCATCACCAAACACCAATGACTTGTACATAAGGGTACTGTAATTTTAGACACGTCCAAAACTGTTGCAACAGAGATGGAAATACAATTTTTAAATAGATGAATTATGTTTCCATCTTTGTTGCCACAGTTTTGTTAGTGCCTTGTTCTGTTCTAAAGAAGGGGGTGTCCTATGGGATGATACTAGACACAAAATTATTAATAGATGCATGCACAATTATCCATGTACTGCATAAATTTTATGCATGTATCTTACTAACCACAAACAAATGTCTTTCAATTTGAGTCTGTTGAATTCAGGATTAAATGATTGTGCAGCGATTTTCACAAATACAGACATATTTGCGTATAAAATGTTGTGATCTGCATTAATATATCATAAATTGCTCTTGCAAAAAGGAATCCGTGCATTTGTGGATCATGTGACACACGTGCATTTATTGACATCTTGTTTGCATTAATCGTGTTCGGTTCATTTGCATTTCACGACGCCCACACACACAACTACCAATGAACAAAGCCCAGTGCAATTCATTAATGTGTACACAATTAAAACAATTCTCAAATGTGCTGAAATAAATGCTCATCACTACACTGAAATAAATGCTTTTCAGCCAGTTTCTGCAGATTTAAGAATTACATCAATGTGCAGCATTTTGTTCAAATAGAGACTTATTTTTGAATACGAATGTTATAGTTTATATTAAACTATCATAATTTGTGCATGTAGCGATTAAAATGTGCATTTGTGGATCAGGCGACACATGTGCATTCATTCACATCTCTTCTGAGTCGATTCTATTTGATTCATTTGAATTTTGAGACTTTCGTTCCGCCCGTTTAGCCTTGCCCAATCCACACACACACACGGTACAGCTCGCGATCCACATTTTCAGAGGGTGGGCTTAATGTCCTTGATTTTAGTACTCTAAATATTATTTTTAAAATCAGTTGGATTAAACATTGCTTGGCCCAAAGTAAATCTATATGGTTTCAGATTCCCAATTAGTTTTTTTGAAAAGTGTGGTGGGTTATCCTTTCTACTATCCTGTGACTTCAAATACAGTAAACTTCCCATAAAATGATCTAACTTTCATAAGCAATAACTATAAGCATGGAAATTAGCCTTTACATTTCTTTCCACATTCATGCTGTTACGTGCAGTGCTGAACAAAGCACACGAAGAGGAAGGAGAACGATTAAACAGTCTTTTAATATACAATCCAGGAACAAATACAAGGAGTCTCAGTAGTCCAACAGCACAAAACACGAAAACATGAAATAATAACCGACAAACTAAAACTCAAATGCAGGAACTTATAAAGGGCACATAATGAGGACCAACAGGTGAACACAATGACTAATTAGACAACACGGGGAAAAGGTCACAAGGGAAGACACAGACATGTTACAGTTAAGCCCCCTCCCGGAAAAGCACGTCCTCACGCCGTAATCCAACTGAGGAGGGAGGGTGGGGGCTCTGGAGGAGGGAGTGGAGCAGGAGAACAGACAAACAACACACAGAACATAAAAGTCCATGGGGGAGTGGAGGGTGGGAGGAGCCAAGGGGAAGCCAGGAGCAGGAGGAGCCAGATGAAGACCCAGGCCACAGTCACGATGGTAGCCCACGGAGGAGCCGACGGAGGGAGGAGCCATGGAGGAGAAGTGACCGCTGACTCCATGGGGCCGACCAACAGCGGCGGAGCAAGTGGTGGTGGAGCCCGAGGTGGCGACAGAGAGCCTAAGAGCCAGGGTGAGGCCGAGGATCCGGAGGGCCAAGGCGGAGCCGGAGGCTTCGGCGACCGAGGTGAAGGCGAAACTCCGGAAGGCCGCAGCGGAGCCGGAGCGACAGAGGACAGAGGTGGAGCTGGAGGGAAGGAGGAGCCCAACGGAGCCAGAGGGACGAGGCGTAGCCAGAGGACTGTAGTGCCGAGGTGGAGGTAGGGGGACGACTGACCAAGGCGGAGCCGGAGGGACGAGGGAGCCCGGCGGAGCTGGTGGACTGATGGGCTCCGGTGGAGACGAGGGAGCTGGAAGCCAAGGTGGAGCCGCTAGGTCGCAGGACCGAGGCGGAGTTTGGGTCTCGGAGGCTGAGGGAGGAGACGAGGGATCCTCCAGACTCAACGCCAAAAGAGCTGGAGATCGGCAGACCAGCGGCGAGCCCACGCCACAGATGGTGAGCTGAGGGTGAGCAGAGAGATGGGGACCAGATCAATGAGAGTAGGTGGGAGAGGGAGGTTGGGTGGGATAAATTCCCAGGAATATAACTCAGGAGATGGCTTAAGGATGAGTGTGTCAGGGTGAAAGTCAATGAGATCTCCCAGGTCCAGTTCATGCTCACCCCCAGCGGTGGCGCCGTGGGCGGGGCGTTCCATCGGCGCTGCGATCTCCACAGCTGAAGCCACCGTCGGTTGAACTGCCGGCTCTCGCACCTAGTCAGACGCTTGGGGCTCGGGGACCGTCCCCGGACAACTGCGCTCATGTGGAGGTGTTCAGTCCAGTTCGATAAAACGAGCAGAGGCAGCTATCCGGGTAGCTCGTATAATTCGCCAGGAAAACGAAATCCTCAGTGTGGTCCCCGAGAGAGCGGTCCCCCTGCTCCAGCAGGAGGACGAGGGCAGCAGGATCCATAATAACAAAAAATAAAAAACTGGCAAAAAACGGGAAAACAAAACGGGGAAAAAACACTATCTTACGGTTTTGGTCGTTTATTCTGTTACGTGCAGTGCTGAACAAAGCGCACGACGAGGAAGGAGAACGATTAAACAGTCTTTTAATATACAATCCAGGAACAAAAACAAGGAGTCTCAGTAGTCCAACAGCACAAAACACGAAAACATGAAATGATAACCAACAAACTAAAACTCAAATGCAGGAACTTATAAAGGGCAGATAATGAGGACCGACAGGTGAACACAATAACTAATTAGACAACACAGGGAAAACTAGGTCACAAGGAAAGACTTTATGCTGGAAGTGCATAGCTCATAACATATATATATATATATATATATATAATCAGAATCTAATCAGCAAATAATTACACTTGCATATCTTTTTCTATGGTGCCTTCTAAAAAAATTATCATCTCAATCATAAGCTGTAACAAACATAAAACCATCAGTGAAAATTAATTTGGTCTAACAACAACCTTTATGAGCTTCTACCTCATTTCACTCTACACAACCTTAATCACGGTGGTGTCTCAATTGTACAGTGATCACATTATAAATCTTGCTTGTACATCTGTGCTCTGAATAATTAAGTAATTAATGACCGGGACCCAATCTTTCAGCTGTTTACAGTTCATGGACATCAAAATACAATCTATTTGTGCTTAAATACTGTGCTGTCCTTCATGATACGAGCATAATGCCCTGAGAAGAGAAAATTGTTTGGATCCCGTTGCCTTCCTCAATGAGGCTGAATCATCTGCTGACTTCCCACATGTTGCCCTTAGAATACTAATAACTATCTTTGTGGGGATATCAATGTCAGAGTCTGTGTTTGAGATAGGAGGCATGCAATATTCTTCAGCTTCTGAGGGATCAAGCAGGGTTCGCTCAATAGAGGAGGTTTCCCGGAGCTCGGAGGAATCATATTCCGACAGGGATCTTTCAGTAATCAGTGGCTTTGCACAGAGAATTTACTAACCATCCAAAACAACTGCCTTACTGCTCTAATGTGCAATTGCAGGATTTGAAATTCAAGCAGCAAAGGAAATCCAACAAAGCCTGGAGCCCCCATATGTTCCTTTTACTTTATATAGAAATAATGAGCCATTTGTGCATTTCCTATTAAAATATTTGCATACCAAACACTTGACTTGAATACTGACTTGAACAGCCATTCATTCAACCTGTGTTTAGAACTCTTCATTCATCTGAGCTACACAGCTCATCACCGCTAACTCTGCCCCATGCAAACCCCACTGCTGTTCAGCATGACAATTTACAAATATGGATTTTCCACTAATTATACTGAGTGTGTTTAAAAGCTTTTAAAATCCTTATGTCCTCAAGAGTCTTCGCTCCAATTGTTCTGAGGCTACTGGGGATGACAGTAGTATAACGATCTGAGAGAGGAGAACCATGAAGCCAGGAGGCGTAACCACTAATTGACTGAATCCGAACAAACACTATCTTCCTTTCTATCTCACACACAACTCGCACAACACACACAACAAATCTACATACTGTTTTCTCTCCTGACTCGGTCTACATTGAATCTACAGCTACAGAAGTGCAGTTTCTGCCACTCAATAAAACATTTAAAAATTCAGACTTTTTTTTGCAATTGTGAGTTTACATCCCACAATTCAGATTTATTTCTCAGAATTGCATGATATAAACTCACAATTGTGAGTAACAAAAGTCATAACTGTGAGATATAAACTAGCAATTGTGACTTACAAAGTCAGAATTGTGTGATAAAAACGTATAATTCCGTTACAGTCAGAATTGCGAGAAATAAACTCAGAATTGTTTGTGTCTTGTAATTCGACTTTTTTTCTCAGAATTGTAAGGGAAAAAAAGAATTGTGAGATTTAATGTCAGAATTGGGGGGAAAAGGCAGAATTGTTATACAAAAAGTCACAATTACCATTTTCATTTATTTTAAATTCTATGGCAGGCTTCCATATACAGTATAACAGTTTTGGAAATTTTCTGGAAATGTATTTTTGCTAATTTTCAAATTATTTTTATGTATAGACTTCATTGTTTTACTGTTATCGAAGACCCAGAATTTAAATCTCAAAAGTATGAACATTCATCATAAAAATACTATGACACTATAAAAATATGTTTAAAGGAACACCACTTTTTTTGAAAATAGACTCATTTTCCAACTCCCCACGAGTTAAACAGTTGAGTTTTACCGTTTTTGAATCCATTCCGGGTTGAATTGATCTCCGGGTCTAGCGGTAGCACTTTTAGCGTAGCTTAGCATAGATCATTGAATCTGATTAGACCGTTACCATCTCGCTCAAAAAATGACGAAAGAGTTTCAATATTTTTCCTATTTAAAACTTGACTCTTCTGTAGTTACATCGTGTACTGAGATTGACAGAAAATGAAAAGTTGCGATTTTCTAGGCCAATATGGCTAGGAACTATACTCTCATTCTGGCGTAATAATCAAGGAACTTTGCTGCCGTACCATGGGTGCAGCAGGCACAATGATATTACGCAGCGCCTGAAAATAGTCTCCAGCTATATCATAACTAGTTACCTAGCTGGGGACTATTTTCGCTGTGTAATAGTTCCTAGCAATATCGGCCTAAAAAATTGCAATTTTTCATTTTCCGTCAGTACACGATGTAACTACAGAAGAGTCAAGTTTTAAATAGGAAAAATATCGAAACTCTTTGGTCATTTTTGAGCGAGATGCTAACGGTCTAATCAGATAAAATTATATTAAAGTGCTGCCGCCAGACCCGGATATCTGCTGAATGGATTTGAAAATGGTAAAACTCAACTGTTTAACTCTTGGGGAGTTGGAAAATGAACCTATTTTTTAAAAAAGTGGATTGTTCCTTTAAGGGGTATATTTATTGCGTGAAACTGATTTTTGCTAATTTTTACACAAACTGCTGCCCCCAATTCAATTATTTCCATAAATAACAATTAGCATATAGTGCATAGTCCATAGTGGATCAAAACCAAAAGTTAGTGTACTCAGTTACCATGGAGACAACAGTGTCAGGGAAGATAATTCATGCAATGAATTATGAGAGATGTGATGTGGGAAAAAAAAAAACTGAACAGAATGCTTTTATTGTGTGTCATCTCCAATCAATCTGTAATTTTCTCAAATTATGCAGAAGTGTGAAATTATTGTTTAATTGTCAGTATTTATAATACACAAAATACTAGCTATGAAATTAGCTTTACAAAGACAATGGGGTCTGACATTTTATTCCAAAATAGTTAAAATGTCATTTTCATCACAAAACAAAAGTGAGAGCAACACCCTTACCTTTACCTGTATTTAAAAAAAAAATAATTCAAATATAAGGTACCATTTGATAATTGTTCCTAATTTGATTAGCAAAATAATTAAGAAGAATTAGTGCACCAATAATTAGTGCAGAAAACCTCAAGTACTCAGACTCAGTGTGGGTTGCATACCATGACAGAGATGTGCAGGATACGAAGTTCTTCCTCGGCAGAGTCACTAGCGGGATAAGTGGTGGCCGCCGGGCCAGGCAGGTTCTGACTACCGTCCTGATGGTGGATGTGGAAGAGCAAAGTGCCATTTTCCAACCACTGCTGCCTCCAGCGAACCAGGGGGATGTCTTCAGAGTTCCCAGAAATCTCTGCAAATATAAACAGAAGAAAATCAGGTTCAGTAAATGTTTTATGTTGCATTGAGAAGTGTGTGATGGTTTGCAGGATAAATCATAAATGCTCCTGTCATGCAAATATACGCAGTATACTGTGACTATACATTATTCATATCACTCCAGACATTTTAGGATTAGCAAGCAATCCCTACAGCATTCAAACTTCACAAAAAAACGTGAAACAGCCTCAAGTCCGGTTAATGGATGCAGAGACAGATGACTTGAGCTTGTCAGAACAAATACACATTAATAGGAATAGTGCTACTGGACGTCACATTAACAGACGATTTAGGCAGAGAAATGATAAATAGGCTTTCCCTTTACTCGCAGCTCAAACTGAACATATGTTCTTGACATTGCATAAAGTCTGTTTGATATGTAAGGACAGAGGATTTGGATAAGCCTTTGAAAATGAGTAACGTGTCATTTTATGACAGTTTATTGAACTCTATGGGTGGGGTGATTCACTGGATACGTGCTTTTAATTTTTAATGGTTGCTATAGAATTCTCTTTTTGTTTGTCTGATTAGGCGTTTGTTCTTAAACATGCTGATGTACTGCTGAAACAAATGAAAAACAAAGCTTTTGACCTGTGCTGCCTCTTCTGCATTTGTAATATTTTACACATAGGGGAGGCAGACATCTCCTTTCAAAATGTTGCTTGCAGACTGCAAATCGAGGAGAACCCCTGACCCACTTTATTAGTTGTATATGCACAGACACAAGCCAGAGTGACTCTGCACTTCATCACTAGACGTCACACACAGTCCCAGGGGTCCCAGGGGTACGGCACCTTTATTAATGAAACAACACGCATGATACAACAAACAAAGGCATGTTACAGGAATAAATCACTGCTGTTTGCTTCTTTCCTGTAAGGTTTTCTTTAAGCATGAGCAGTTGTGCCCCTGTGGACTTTTAGAAAATAAACTCTCTTAAAACACATTTTCAAGTTCTTGCTAATTGTGTTTTTAGTTCTATTTTCCTTCGAAAGTCATGGACACTTCCTGAACAATATCATTTAATTTCCACAGCTATGTATTTGGTTTAATAGTATTGTGATGCACACAATTCCTTTGTTTTGTTCAAGTCTAATTTCATTATCTATTATTTTGTGTATCCCAAAATATAAAACATATAAAAAATAAATTAAGTTTATAATTATTTAATATGTTCACAATTTTTGAATAATTTGACAACATTTCCACATAAACCAAAAAGAAGGCAAAAAAGTAAACATTTCTGTATTTTGGTTCATCATAATTATAACACACAACTTGTATGTACTGTAGCTCATATTTTAAAAACAGATTTTTATATTTTAAGAAGTTTGATAAGCAGCAAAAAATAACTGATAAAGGTTTCCAAGTTCCAAAAGGTTTCCAAAACAATGCGACCTTCATATGACAAAAAGAAATTCAACTGCTGGGACTTAAATGTGTCCAAAGTTAAAGAAACGTGCATAACATTGTCCTCATTTCAACATTCAGCAGGATGTGGTTTTGATTTGAAATCACTTTAATTTGACATTAAATTAATACTTTTTTTTATTTTTGCTTATCAAATCTTTCATCAAAATGTGCATACATGATATAAAAACAAGAACCCAATAGTTGAAATTAATTAACTGTGTTTAATTAGCTGTTAGAAATCTGACTTTGAATTCAATTATGTTCCCGACAGGTCATGCATTCTGTAAAATAACCTGAAGACTTTCATTTCACACCCTAAATCCTTTCCCTCATCACAGAGTTTTATTTTTTGACGATGCTGTCAGTTCAATCAGCTCAACCTATTCAGTGTCATGACAAATTTGTAAAACCAACCATCAGAATACATATATTGGAGAGAAAACTGTTGTAATGTCAGTGGAGGCCGGCATCAGCTCTGTTTTGAACTTCAACATGAAAACAAGCACATGTGAGGGTCACTGCACCTGGACACATGTTAAAAAAAAATTCCCCACAAGCCACAGTAACACATTCACAAATCCTGTCCAATTGGGGGGCCTTATGGGGCAAGTGTTTATCGTGAAGAAATTGTTGACCCCAAAATGAGCTTTCATTTTATGCAAAAGTACGGCATTGACATTCTGCTAAACATCTATTTTTGTGTTCAACAAAAGAGAAGGAAAAAGAATGAAAGAGGTTTGTTAAATGATGGCTGACTTTCCATGTTTGGATAAACTATCTTTTTAGTATAGGAATAATGATGTGCAATTACCCATCCATCCTAGGCTGCCCTCTTTTCTCTTTTTGTTGTTTGTTCGGCATAGTTTTGTTTTGTATGTCCTTTAGTAACGCCACCCATGGATTAATTTATTTTTGTCATGCAGTCCAAAACATGGGTTTTGGAAAAGGAGTAAAATTAGGTGTAAAAAAATAGGTATGAATCATTCCAACTGTTAATAGGGAGCCAGACTTTGGTCTGAAACTGTCGGACAATCTGAAGGCTGAACGCTGATTGTACCGAATTCTCTTTTAAATGCATATCGGGAAATAGTTGCCTCGAAACAGCCGTTTAAATGCAGGAAAGCACAAACCAAAGGGAGAGAGAGAGAACAAGAAAGAGAAAAAGCTAGTACTATTCATCTCACATCCTGATGCAGTGTTAGAGCCCGCCCTCCCCTCTCTTTCACTGTGTCTATGCTTACAGAGATCCACAGACTCAAATATGCATTCTGGCCTTTGGCTAAATACAGCCATTTACAAAGGCCGCCTCTGAGGAAGAACCTTTCTAGAACTGGCCAGGGTGTTTGGCATCATATAAATGTTCATAATGCAGACAGAACAAAGTCTTACCCTTCAGAAAGCGCAGAGTGCTGGCTTGTCACTATGTGGGATTCACATTTTGATTTAAAGAGTGACTATCTCTGAACAATTTTGAAATACACTTTTTGTTTTGGTATTAAAAAGATGCATGCATGCAGGAGGACTAAGGTTGCAATCAGCTTTTGTTCTCCATAGTTTGAGGCATTAGTTATATGGTCATGTATGCTAGTAAGCAATTATTATAAGCAATTATGTTCTAATTGCCATTGTCTGAGACTAGGCATGGTGAGCTTGTGGAAAAGAACAATGGCATCTAATATGGTGCAATTATCCCAACTCTATTCTCATGCTTATTTTTACTTCTTCAATTCTGGAAATGTGAAAGTTTGCATAAACTATTTTAGAAAGGAATTTCCATTACTGTACTGTACTGTAAACATACAAAAAATAATACAAATAAGATCAATAATTAATTAAAAATAACATTTTTAAAATTATTATTTGTAAAATATATAGTGCATGTAATACATTGAATGATCCAAAACTTCAACATTGTAATTCATGTTAGATTCACAAACGTCTTCTGCAGTTATCACAGCATTAGAGAAACAAGAATCATGAGGGATGAACATGACAACTCAACTCGAGAGATGTTTTGTTCACAGCAGATCAAAGTTTACCTTCACCAGCCTGCTCCAAGGTATGTTTCCTCTGATGGTGCCAATTTTCCTCCTGAATAAGAATTAAGGCTAAGCAATCAGTCAAAGTCAGTTTTACTTTGTAAGCCTATCCAACACCCCGAACATTAAGTGCAATGGCTAGTAAATGGTAATTTGTTAAAGATTCAAAGCCATGTTTAATATTTCATGTTGGATAATTAGCCTTAAGACTGAGTACAATGTACAGAAAATGCATGCCTTCAAGGTCTTTCTTGGCATTATTATATGGACATACACTAAAGAATGTTTGAACAAAATCATTCCATGTTAAATCATAATTAATTACTGCAATTACGTTTTTTTCTAGAATAATCAACAATGACAGATATTAACCCTATAAAGTCTATTTAAAAGGCCTCGACATTATCAACATACACATGTCCTGCTTGTCATGTGTGTTCTGCACTGAAACCTTTTCTGTAAAATTAACTTTTATATTGTTAGTAATATTTTAAGATGAACACTGGATTGCAGCAATTTAGGAATAGGTTTACTTGATTATCCATGAATCTTTTTTTTTTTTTTTGGAAAATATAAATTTGAGTATCAAATGTGACCCTGGACCACAAAACCAGTCATAAGTATCACGGGTGTATTTGTAGCAATAGCCAACAACATACATTGTGTGGGTCAAAATTATAGATTTTTAAAAGTATAGATCATGTTCCATGAAGATATTTTGTAAATTTCCTACCGTAAATATATCAAAACTTAATTTTTGATTAGCAATATCCATTGCTAAGGCAATTTTCTGATTCCAGAATTTTAAATAGTTGTATCTCGGCCAAATATTGTCTTGTCCTAACAAAGCTTATTTATTCAGCTTTCATATGTATAAATTTCAATAAAAAAAAATTGACCCTATGACTGGTTTTGAGGTCCAGGGTAACAAATATGATACATAAGGCTTTTGAGGACTGTTTATTTGTACATACCTCAGTCACCATTGTATTGCACTGCATTATATTATCTGGCCCAATAATAAATCCTACAGAGCTTTGATCATAAAACCCCATCAGGTCAGATGCAACTGACATACTAATTCTATGCTATACACCTCAAGGTAGATTGAAGCACAACTTTAAAGTGAACTGATTTGATATTGTAGCAGAAAAAATAAAAACAATAAAAGAACCCTCAATGAATCAATCTTCACAGTATGAACTATTTTTGGTCCAAATAAATCTGGTTTATGTGAAATATAAAGTGGGTTATAGTTTCTATCAGGGGTTATTCTATGGGGCTTTACACCAGATGAGATTCTGCAATAGGCTGACCTGAAGCTTGCAGATCAAATAATTATTATTTTAAATAAACCATCAAAAAGATACCACATAAATCACAGTTTTTTTTTTGTTTGTTTTTTACCGGGTGTACACTGCATTTTTTTATTTTCTTTGATTCCTTTGACAACAGTACAATGTGCAGTATATCATAAGTCACAACTGACAGTGTTGACTGGCCGTTTTACATCATTAATCATGTTACATTCTGATGTCCTCGTAGACACACAAAATTTAAATGGTATCACTCAAACCAAGCAAGCAATGCTTTGCCTGGACAAGGAAATATAATATATATCCATAAATACAAACACACAAGCACAAGTCTTTCACACACTCATACAAGCACACTGCTATAAACAGACACACGCTGCGAGAATAGTCTAGAAATGTTTTTCAATAATATTCAGCTTCTTACAATTTTTTGTATAACACTTTTTCCATTTATTACACCTCACTACACGATCCTGGCAAACAATTCTGTATATAATAATTTTCTCTTTGTCTTCATTCCAGTAGAAACATTCAAAAATTCCTTAAAGAAGATCAATTCACCTGAGAAGCCAATTGCATAAGATATTAAGACTTGTTTTCAGAGCATGCATTGCATCAGAATATAGTTGTATTTTGTCTTGTTCTGTTGGCTGACTTGTTTTAGAATAAGCCCCAGGTTTAAAACAAGCCGTGTATTAGACTGAGCTGGTACCTTCATCTTAAAGTGATTTGAGTTCCAAACCGAAATCAACGACTGTAGAGGCACTACAACGACTGCTAGATTCATACATTTCACATTTAGAAACTCTCTATAAATAAGCACCACCAACCCGCCAATGCCACCTGCTATTTTTTGAGCCACTTGGAGTGCTAAATAATGCACACCGCAGGGATGAAAACACATACACACTTGAGAATCTGCTGAGCATAGAATCCTTCACTTTGAATGTTGGCTCTAAACCTTGAGCCTGTTAATGTATTACAGTTAACATGGGAACAGAGTGGCAAATGACTAGATATAAAACCATGCATAATATAGTGTGGTTAGGTCACATGTTGTGGCTTCACTTAAATGTGACATTTCATTTTGTCTAAGAATCTCTATAGCATAAACCATCAGGTTTATGGAAATGAATTCCATTAACAAATATTTACCACTCTTATATCATGTTGCATTGTCCAAATCTGTCATCGTATACTAAAATAAATACATATAAAATATTACTTATTAATTGTGTGTATTTAAATAGGGAACACATGTTCACTATTAATTAAGAGTTTTCCCTCAATAAACCCCTAATTTGCTGCTTATTAATAGTAAGGCAGCTGTTAAGTTTAGGTATGAGGTAGGATTAAGGGATGTAAAATTCAGAATAAGGTATTAATATGTGCTATATAAGTACTAATAAACAGCCAATATGCTAGTAAAATGCATGCTAATAGGTAACTAGTTAATAGTGAGAATTGGTCCTTAAAATAAAGCTTTATCAAAAAAAAAAAAAATAATGTAATTTTCATTGCCATAATTTACAAATGCTGCAAAACAACTTGAGATGTGGTAAAAAAAAAAAGTAGCACATTGTTAGCAGACAATATGCTCTCTTAAAACCCTTTTCAGACAATAAACTCTCTTAAAGCACTTTTCAACCATTTTCAGGGTCAAAACCAAACAGCCTTTAACATTAATAACAAAACTTACATGAACACCCACTAAGAAAACATGTCAAAAAGGCCAAAGTGAACTAAAGTACTGCATTTTCAGCAAATATGCACTAATTTGTCACATGACATAGACAAGCTAAACTGGTATATATTTTAAATCACCGGTAACGTGACAATTGCAGTTCAATGAGGCTCATCAGCCAGGCACAAGCCTGCTATTGCACTACAGCACAGAGCGTTGTTACCAAGTCTTATCACAAATATTCAGGGGGAACCACAATATCACTAGTCTCAGCCTTGGTGGGATGCCGGTGGAGCGTCTACATATTCAGTCAAGTGCGTGTAGGTTCTTTCCATTTCCATTGATCACATACACCAAGAGGCTAATCTGGGGACACCGCTTTAAACTCTGAGCTCTGCTGAAGTAGCAAAGTTTTCCAGCATGATATTTATATATATATATAACCACCTGCATGACAAAGAGGCCTCTGCCTCCCCCAAACCAGCAGGAGGCAAACAAAGCAAGTCCCTCAGCAATGACTCTCCATTTGCGACACAGCGGGAGGGTTTCAGAAGAAATTTTCAAGGCAGTCAGGCAGAAGCGTGGGCATGCCAGTGTCGATCACAGACACTTAACTGGAAAGCATATGCATTAATGCTATCAATAACACCATGCTCAAATTAGTGGGTAATAGTATACAGTTCAGGTCCAGGTTTTTTATTTATTTTTAATTTTTTTGGCATGACCATGCTCATTTGATTTTCTGCAGTTTTACTCCTAAGGCTTGCTAAGATTTTTGAAATTAAAATTCTGTATATGCAAAGTCTTCACTTTAATATGCAACATTTTAATAAGGGATGTAATGTTACACGTATTTGTACCGAAAAGTTAACATCCCTTTCTCTTTACTACTAGTTGTAACACAAAATAAACATGAATGTTAATTGTAACCTTAGTCCCAGTTTAAAAAAAAATTACACTTCCATAATTTACTTAAAGTGCTCTATTTTCAGACACTAATTTTGTACTTAATATACTAAAAATTATTCTTTAGTGCGTCTTAAGATAAACTTAAATCAACTCAACTGTGCTATTTTGGAACACCATGAATATGAACTAAAATGCACTTTTAACATAATATCTCTGAACTTGTATTTAGTTACCACTTGTATAGTGGTACCACAGTTGAGTACACTTAGTTGATCTTAAGTTTATTTTAAGAATTACTAAAGAACCATTTTTAGTATATTAAGTACAAAATTAGTGCGTGATACAGAGCACTTTAAGTACATTATGGAAGTGTACTTTTTTTTAACCTAGAGTAGGCTAATGTAAAAGGGCTTCCTATAGTTTAGAGCTGAGGTAAACCACTGTTTAATAAAAAAAGCAATTATTATTCTTTTTTTTCCTTGCTGTGTCGAAACCATACCGAACCGTGTTTAATCGATACTGCCCAGGAGAAAAGATACTGTTAACAGATGTTGTCTTTCTGCATTATTCATTAGTATTATTCATGATCCAATATTATATGGGATATGTTTATGATGTTTAAACAATAAAATATAAAATTCTAAAAATTTAAATTAATTAATTTCAAATAACTAAAAATTATTAAACAATAATAATCAATTATAGAATGATTACTATATGTACATTAATTACAAATTATTTATTTATTAAAGTATTATATTTTTAATAATGTTTAAACAATTAAATACAAAAATAATACACATTTCAATAATAATTTTTTTTATAAAATTTTCAATATTCAAAATAAAGCAGTATAATACAATATTATACAAATAATACATTAATTCATCTTATAAACTAAAAACAAAAAAAACACATTTGACAAATTTCCCCAGTCAGATATTTACAACCATCACCTGTTTGAATCCAACATACAAAATCCCCGCTATAAAAACCACGTGTGTAATTAAATTTTGGATGCCTGGCACATAGCCCTTGCCCCGGCATCCCCTGCATGACACATTATTTCACCAAGGCTGGTCGATTATGGCCGATTAGGTGAAGGTTACAGGGCTAAGTCTTAAGTTGCAAGCACCCAGAGCTCCCTCACTGGCCGACAGCTTCCCCTTAAGCTACACCTGAGGTCAGTATGATGTTAAAGCAGGTGCTGATGTGGTAGAAGACAAGAACAGAGGGTTCTGAAAAGGAATGCTTATTTTTGAAAAAAAAAGGAAAAAAGGGCCAGAGGGTCTTTGCATGAGTCTATTTATAGTGCTGGATCAAGCCAACAGGGCTTAGGGGACTAGCGGGATGAAAGAAGCAAGGACCTGCTAATGGAAGTGCTAAGACTGAGACACAGACGAGAACATGTTTCTCTTTGCCATTCAACCTCTCATCACGCTACAGATAGAGAAATCGGCATAAGGTGTGACCGTAATTTTGCACAAATGGTAATATGATTTTTTTTTAGGTTTATTTGAAGCCGTTGCAGAAAAAAAGTTTCCCTAATGCTCCTCAAGGGGTAAAAATACAAACACAGCTTGAAGTGCTTTACTTCTCTTCTAAGGTTATCACAGACACCTACAGCAAATGACTGTGAAGAAATTGTATGATTATTGCACAGCATATCCTCTAAAACAAAATCATGCATTTTATTCATTTCTGCGATTTCCGTGGTGTGACAGCAATACCACAGGCAAATGCTCAAAGGCAGTGATCCAAAGAAGAAATCTTCATAAAAGAGGATGACTGGTGCCATCTCTTTTTTTTAAATTTAAGGTAATTTTCCTAAATTGCTCCAGCAGAAGAAACAGGTAAATCATTGTATGCTCGTTTGGCAGACACTGACAGAAAGTCACTAGGAAAAAAAGAACGACATGTTTTGTTCCTTTATCCTCTGTAGGTTTTGATCACTTTAGCATCAAATGAAAAGCACCAGGAAAAAGCAGAAGGTGGAGAAACATACTCAAATTAATACAGACAATTTGTGAGCAGCAGTCATCTTAGAGTGTTCAACATAAGTAACACTCTTCAAAGACCGACAGCATCTGACTCGCATCTGTATACAGTAGGTAATAGCGTGTGAGGGTTCGCTAAAGCACACTAATTACTCCTGAGACTTTCTGATCTTTAGTTCAAAATAATGTTTCTCTGCAAATCCAAAAATACTCCATGTTCTGCCTTGAAATTAGCAGATAATTGGAAATGAATGAACAATTGACACGACATGCCAGGCTGAAGGGCTCTGCATGTCTTGTCATTTTGAAGCATCGATATTAGTTCTGATCTTCCCTTCGCTTCCTTCCCACTTTTGTTATTCCAGCATTTCTTTAATTCTTTAATAAGCTTTTGCCGTTGTTGTTCTGAACTACATATTATTGCCTTCCTCTTCAGATCTACAATGTCTAATTATGATGCTTGATAATCGCCAGTTCTTCCAAATGGGCATAATTTTGTTTTGTTTTGCTTTTTTCTTCTCACTAGAAAGCACTCAAAGAGCAAATGTACAGTAGTTATTCGAAAGTCCCAAAAGGATACAAATAATTTTAAATAATTCAATATATAGCCTAGTAGGTAGTTTTTTCAGCCTTTTTTTGTTGTTGCAAAAAGTCAGTTTTGCTCACCAAGACTGCACTTATCTGATCAAAAATACCAAAACAGCAGCAATGTTGTGCAATATTATAATAATTTAATATAACTGTTTTCTGTTTTAATATATTCTAAAAAGTGGGAAGTGGGAGTGGGAAGTCGTGGCCTAATGGTTAGAGAGTCGGACTTGTAATCCGAAGGTTGCGGGTTCGAGTCTCCGGCCGGCAGGAATTGTAGGTGGGGGGAGTGAATGTACAGCGCTCTCTCCACCCTCAATACCACGACTGAGGTGCCCTTGAGCAAGGCACCGAACCCCCAACTGCTCCCCGGGCGCTGCAGCATGGCTGCCCACTGCTCCGGGTGTGTGTTCACGGTGTGTGTGTGTTCACTGCTGTGTGTGTGCACGTTGGATGGTTTAAATGCATAGCACGAATTCCGAGTATGGGTCCCCATACTTGGCTGAATGTCACTTCACTTCACTCACTTCAAAAGTTATGTATTCCTGTGATCGCAACAGCCAACACTCCAGTCCCCAGTGCCACATGATCCTTCAGAAATCATTTTAATATGCTGATTTGGCACTAAGGAAACATTTCTTATTATTATCAATGTTGAAAACAGTTTAATGCTTAATAATTATATAACTATATTATAAATGTAATATATTTATCTTTAGAAGTAATATGGCAGACTTATTTGCAAATGCTAATTATAACATTCTCAGTTTTAATACTAACTATTGCCATGTGTTGACCAATCATATGCCACTGGCATAGTATCTGATGGCAGTTGTTTCAAATAATGCTCTCATAGTGACTGGAAAATATTAGCTTGACATTTACACACCAGTGCCTTTGACAAACAGCCAAAGAGATGTCTATGACTCTCCCCAACACAGAGAGGCAAACAGACAATAATGTGAACAGATATCCATCAGCAAATCTGTGTATGCATGAGTCATATGTCAAACAGAGGAGAAAAAAAAAAACATCTATCCCTCTTACTTATATCTACATGACAGTCATATTTCGATTTTTTTTTTTCTTGGTCTAATTACATCAAACTACACAGCAACACATTACAGCAACAGTATACATGCATTCCTTAACACTAAAATATAGTGTTGTTTGACAGTTAAGCTACAAACTTATGCTGTAAGCAGCTTTAACCATTAGAGTGATAATCAAACAAATGACACTTTTTTTTTTCCATAAATCAATTTCCTATGGAATAAAATCCGTTAAGTTTTACCCTATGTGACAAATAATCAAATTACCTTTTAGTTCCCCAGGTAATCCGAGCCTGAATATTCCCATCTCTAAACGACAACACAGTCTAGCAGATTGGAGGAACTTGATTAATCACGACTGGAAAACTTATTCTCTGAATGTTGTCTTTATATTTCAGAATGAATTGATGGCGTGCACAATAGAGGTGTGTTTGCCTCTGCACATAGCAATCAAAATCTGAAATAAATATAACGAGATTTAATGAAAACAAAAGTACTGCATAAAACAGTTTATCCAGGACATATTTGGCAGGTGAAGCAATCAGCAGAAGAAAATAATAAAAAATGTCCTCATGCACTGTTTATGCAGTTGAGAGAAACAAGCAACCAAACTCTCTACAGAAATATCACTTCAATTCAGCATCCACTATATACACTACAATCTGGCCTTCACTTTAATTTGTGTCCCAGGGGCTGGGTGGCTTAGCAGTACGGTGATTCATTGTAACCCAGTAGGAGATTATGTCAAGTTAAGAAGTACCGCATTGCTAATTGCAGAAGAGCTCATGCAGGGGTGATTATAATAAATATACTGTAGATTAAATATTAGCCCACCTACTGTTGTTTACTGCAAACAATGGGTTCTCTCCAAAAAGTTAAAACAAGTTCCTGATGAGCATAGTTAAACATCAGCTAACTCATTAAACAAGATTTCCATGGCACTTCGAAAAAGAACTTCCAGAAAAGTCTTCTGGTTCATCCACCACCAGAATCTAGCTGATGGCTCGTTTAATTATGAGACTATGTATGCCTTCAGGGTCAGTTCCTCATCAGAAGTGCACATATAGATCGCAACGCCATTACTGTCACAACTGCCTTAACATGTAATTGAATACACCTCCAAAGATTTTCATTTCAGGTCTTGGACAGACAAGAATCCAACCTCTTTTCTGTTATAGCATCCCTTACATGCTTTAAAAAGCCCACCTGTGGCACCAATCATGAAACACTCCCTCAAGATGAACTGTTATATACAGACATACACATATAAGGTGAAATCTATTCATGTATAAAAGAATATATACTAACTAAACTGGTTATGTTCAGAATGGAATATTAGCAGGGGTGCACATAAGTGTTGCGCAAAATAAAAATGCGCAGGGTAAATAAGTTCAGACTGCTCAATTGTGCACCAACATGGTTGACAGTCATCTGATAGTAAATACCAGTAATTATTTCCCTTTTATAGTGCAATAATATTATTATTACTGTTATTATTATATTTAATGTGTCACATTATGTGCAGTGTGAGCACCAAACCAAATCTCCAGAAGCTCTCATGAGAACAGACTGAAAAGCGTATGTGCACCCCTGAATATTAGAATATTGTGTGTGTAATATGTATACTGTTGTGTATATTATACACTGTACTAATAGCATATATTATTCTGTATACTACTCACATAACCACCATTTGGAGTAAGATTTTTTTTTTTTAATGAAATTAATACTTTTAATTAGCAAGTATGCAATAAACTGACCAAAAGTGATAGTAAACACATATATAATGTTGCAAAGGATTTCTATTTTAAACAAATGCTGTTATTTTCTTAACTTTCTATTCATCACAGAATTAAAGGGACTGGAGTAATTACTGTTAAATATACATCTTTGCCAGTACTGGATTAAATAAAATGTTAGAAAATTGTTACTATTTTTAAAATGAAAGTATTTAAGAAATATTTCAGAACATTACTACTTTTATTGCATTTTTGATCAAATGCTGCCTTGCTGAAAATCTTTTTTCCCCCTAGAAGAAGAAGAACCAACCAGATATTGGTTTCAGTCTAAATTGCAAATGGAAGATAAAGTCAAGCACACTGCTAAGTAGGACACAGTAATAAGCACAGTGTGCTGAGATTGTACTACACGTTTTGGCAAATGTACAAAAAACTACATAAAATTTGCATGCCGTGCACAATATGCATACTGTACTGCATACTGCACTGGAGTCAAGAAGTATGGTAGTGTGCTTTTCCAAACTCTGTCCTCCCACCCACAGAGCAATGATAAGTCAATTCCTACTGCTTTACCTAGTGGGACTCCCTCTTCCTGAGACTGCAGTGGTGCTCCTAATATATGCAAATAATACAGAATGGTATTAGAGCCCTAAGTGCTACTGTAACTGACTCAATTAACTTAATATTTACTGGCCCTGCTCAGCAGAGGTGCCCGCGCACATCTTGTCTTCAACTTCTCAGGCAACTATTTTCAGCAAGAGCTAATGAAACAATTATGTAAGTGGGCAATTAAAAAACAAAGAACATTGGAACACTCTGGATGTAGTGCTATATGACATGCACTTAGCACTACACCCCCCCCCCCCCCCCCCCCCCCCCCATGGAGAAGTGTGTTAAAAGACCATGAGCGCATTAAAGACGTCAGCTTTTCCTGAACAAAGCAGATTAACATTTAATGCTAATGCATTATTATATATGAAATGCTACAAATCAATTAACCATTGAGTGCTGCTATTTTATAAGCTGAATTAAAAAGGAATCACATTAAAAGCTAAACACAAATAATAGAGAGAGAAAGAGAGCAAATGAACAGCAGATCTGTAGGGACCAACAAATCATTATCAATGGAGAGACAAGCATGTGGTATTTGTGAAGTGTAGAAATTTGCAAAGAGTCCAATTCTCATGCTTAGCGTTTTGGTAAGGGTGCAAATATATGTTGATTCTTGAGCGCCAAATCAGCATATGAGAATAAGTAATGCTTGCTGAAAATTCAGAGTTACCTTCACGGGAATAAATACATTTTTTAAGATATATTCAAACAAAAATTATTATTAAATTGTAAAAAAAAAAAAAAAAACACACATTTTAAATTAAATAAATGTTTAAGTGTAAGAGATTTACTGAACCCCAAATTTTTAATGATAGGTTAAAGGTGTTTTCTTTAGTAGACTGTTTTGAACACTAAATCTGTAAAAGCTGTAAAAGCTTCAATAATGCATATCCAATGAACATGTTCTCAATAAAACACAATACAACTGATTCCATTTGTCATAACTATAATAGTCAAGCAAATGGAAAAGGGTCCCTTTCTACATGAGTAATTTTACATGGGGAAAGTCCTTGTATATGACACAGAGGCTCTTCACTAAAGTTCAACACTTCTGAAAGACTATGCTTCTTTTATTTAATAATTTATAGTCTTGCAGAAAACAACGTGCCCACTGTGCATGACCAATTAGTTCTGATGGCTGAAACTGCGTGGAAGTCAGAAACCATTTCATTGTTATAGCCTAAAATGTATCTCCCTCAGTAAAGAACTGGTAGTAATTAAAGCACAAGAGCAACACATTTCATAAGACGACTGCTTTCTTGTTGACTCTGTAGTATGGTTGTGTATCAATCATAATTACTCCTCAAATTATTGCATTAACATATTTTATGTTTGAACCAGGTATATGCACATATTTACTGCTGCTAATAACTTGAATTACTAATTATCATCAAATTAATATTTAAAGTCTGATGCCAAGAACTGCATGAATTATATGGGAAAATGTCTCTATTTCTGAAACCATAACTTCAAGATCTCTCATTGTGATGAGGCAGCATGTGCTCCAGATTTAAGCAGTTCATTTTGTCTAATAAGGGCTCCAGATGTGAAGATAAGATTATCTTCTTTCCTCTATTATTGATGTAGCTCTGTGCCCAAGGACTCATGGAAGGCCTTATGGTGAATAGAGGAGATTTCTTTCACAAAAATGGAATTAATGATGACTTTCTAAAAATATCTGGAAAAAATCTGGACTGTTTTAATCCACATATATTCTTGCTGAAGCCTCATGTTCAGAAACCTTCAAAATCATTAACCTTAAGATCTTTAAAAACTACACCAAGGCTTCTGACAAGTGCAATGAATGATTCGGTACTGAATTCCAAAATCATGCACACAATTACCTGGTTTAGGCAGCCAGGTCCTATATTTAGTACCGTATTCCGGAAAATCTGTATATAAAGTTTCCAATAAGTGGTTAGTGGACCCAGCAGACATTTATGGTTTCTTGCATAAGTAAAACGTAATGTAAGCCAAAAACAAACAAACCTCCAATTCAGTTAAGTAATTTAGAGGAAGCATTTATACTAAGTGATTTAGGCTAATTATTGTTCCCTTATTTTTTAAAGTGAAATTCAGAAGTGAAATGGATGCACATGAAAAACACAGAGAGCAGCCTGCTGAGAGGGGAGAATTAATGTGACCTTTATGAAATTGCCTAAAACTATTCAATCTTTTTTTTTTCTTTTAAGAGAAAGAAGAAGCTCTTTCTTTTCATTTGCTTTCTCAAAAAACCGAAGGGAAAAACAAGAAGTTTAAAACTTCATTTAAATGCACACTTTCATAATTAAATGACTGTAATCACATTTTCAATTCAGAATAATAGCAATAATCCAAAGTAGCCAGCACTTTCAATTGAAGGCTAGTTCACCCAAAAACTAAAATGTGCTGCTAATTTACTCACCGTCAGGCCATCCAAAATGTAGGTGACTTTTTTCTTCAGTAGAACATTAAATAATTTTTTTTTACCTGAAATCGTGGTCATTGGTGATTCATAAAATGCAAGTCAGCGGCTGCATGTTTTTGAGAAAAGAGTATCAAGGAACACAAAATTAATACCTGTGGCTTTGGACAATATTTTGAGGTCATATGAAGCAAAACGATCGGTCTCTGCAAGAAACTGAACTTTATTGTTACCTGTAACCCATATCCTCAGTCAAATAGTACAGAGTGATGTCTGGTTCGTGAACTAATCATTCATTTGGACCTGTTCTATTGAGCATCCACTAACTAACTAGTTGAACCAGTTCACCAAACCTGATTGAACCGACTGAAACAGTTTGCAGCTTGAGCAGCACAGATCTAGTTACAAACTCTAAACTCACTTTTGGACATGCTGACACTCACTCTGACTCGAAATCAGCCAAAATACCGGTGTATATCATCCTATGATGGTTTTCGCCAAGAACTGGGAATTAGTTCTGACTCGGACGTAAGAGCCGGTGATACGCACATATGTGAACCGAGCCCTAGCACTTGAATAAGGGGTGAAATTAAAGTTTTTATGGTTTCCCTTTGTTTATATAAAACGGTGAGCTGATAAAGACTAGTTTATTCACTTTATATGCTTCAGACATGTAAACTTCATTATTCGGTGTTATAAAAATATAATTGCTTATACGTTATGTCATTGAGTGATTACGTAAACGAACTAGTGAACGGAATTAGTTCAGTTGAAAGAACCAGATCAGAATTGTATTTCTTGTCGCCTAAGGCTGTGGATTACAAGTAATGTTGTAAACAATGTTTCTTGCACAGACCCATCATTTCACTTCATATGAGCACAATATATTGTTAGGAACCACAGGTATTCATTTTGTGTTCCTTGATATGCTTTTCTATATATCTTTGTTTTATTCAAAAACATGCAGTGCTGATTTGCATTATATGAATGATGAAGGACCACGGTTTCACCTACATCTTGTTTTTGTGGTCACTAGCCCTTTAAAATGTTTTTTGTTTTTTGTTTTTTATTAAAAAAAATAAGATTTTGAGAAGCAAAAATGTGACCCTGGACAACAAAACCAGTCTTAAGTCGCTAGGGTATATTTGTAGCAATATTTGTAGACAAAAATACATTGTATGGGTCAAAATTATTGATTTTCTTTTATGCCAAAAATCATTAGGATAATAAGTAAAGATCATGTTCCATGAAGATATTTTGTAAATTTCCTACTGTAAATATATAAACTTAATTTTTGATTAGTAATATGCATTGCTAAGAACTTCATTTGGACAACTTTAAAGGTGATTTTCTCAATATTTAGATTTTTTGCACCCCCAGATTCCAGATTTTCAAATAGTTGTATCTCAACCAAATATTGTCCTATCCTAACAAACCATACATCAATGGAAAGCTTATTTATTCAGCTTTCATGATCGGCATGATCTATAAATCTCAATTTTGAAAAATTGCCCCTTATTACTGGTTTTGCGGTCCAGGGTCACAAATATTCATACCTTTTAAAGTGTGATCTAAGTGTCCAATACTTTATGTACTTTCAAATGTTTGGTATATTGCTACTGTTCATTTACGGCATACTTATCATCATCTGTATTTACTGTCCTACATGTCATACAGCCTTTTGACTTTCTTCTGCACACTAATGATAGCTTGCAGAGAAAGAATGAAAGAAAAAAAAAACATTTCACTGCCACCGAGCATATGAAAAATAAATCTTTAAACTTTGAACAACAACAATACAGGCCGATTCATGAGGCCTCAATCAAAGAAGGCTTAATAAAATTATTTGTGATTTAAAAACATAATATCCCTGGGGAATTTCAAAGTTCTAATTATTTAAAATACACATATTTAATATTATAAAATAGGGATATAAACTGACACAATGAGAACAGCTTAAAACCAGGCATCATTTGCTGTTCTCATAAAGCTCTCACAACCTTGCCAAACTCTTGCTACCTTTTCACACAGTTCGCGTATATCAGACCCTCTGGAGGTTTCCCAGAGAAGAATGAATCTTGGATGAAGGACATGCAGAGAATGCAAATGTTCTGTCTGTGTTTCCCCTAAACTTCAATTTCTCAGCTTCAGTTATGTAGACAGGTCGTCTGTCTTCCCCCTCAGGGGCTGCTTGATGACATCTGTCGCCACATATGGCGGCCAGAAAGAGTGTTTGTTTTTAAATCTAATGATAAACACGACAGTGGGATCTATTATGTGGAGAAATGATAATGTTTTATCCTATTAGAGTGCATATAGCATGTTATGGTGGAAAAAAAAAAAAAAACCTCAAGAATAATAAAAAAAGGTTTTGAGTGCCAAAGATGGCAGCTAGGATAAAACTGTTGAAGGAAAATAATCTATGTTTATGGAAAGAGGGAAGTACTTTTACGTGATAGAGGCTATTTTCTCAAACGCAGAACAGTCATCTAAAATTATTGCTTTACAGTGATGATAAACACTGACTTTTG
Source organism: Barbus barbus (assembly GCF_936440315.1). NCBI lineage: Eukaryota > Metazoa > Chordata > Actinopteri > Cypriniformes > Cyprinidae > Barbus > Barbus barbus. Next base: position 11,499,199 of record NC_136754.1, read on the forward strand.
CGAGGTGTAAGTCGTTTGGCACACTTCCTTTTGCACTAGCGCTAGGGTCTGAGTGCTGTAATGGCCTCATCTACACAGATCTATTGCTGTATATTTAACCTCCTGGCTCCTTACTATGATCTCCTGCCAAGGTGTATTTCAAGGATATTAGGGTATGCTCGCATAGTATTTATTTTGCCTACTACTTGCATTTGGCTCGATAATAGCTATTCAGGGCTTATTTAATCAGTAAAGGGAAATTTTATCAGCAAAAAGATGTAGATCCAATTGTTATTGGACATGCTGGAGTTTAGACACCTTGAATGGATGGAATAATCTCTAAATTTCTTGTTTTCTGAAAACATCAAGCCCCTGGTCATATTACTAACATCCGATTGAAGATTTTCTATTTTTTGCTCCTCTAAATATAAGCAATATCTACAGTATAAGAACACTATTCAGAATCAAGGTTGTCATATTATCGAAATTTTAGTCAATGACATGGTGCATCCACCTTTCAAATTTTCCAATTCTGATGCGTGTTATTAAGTCAGAATTGTGAAATATAAACTCACAATACTAATATTTTCAATTGCTGTCAATGGATATAGATATTTTGCTTGCAAATGGTGCACTTACTAGGAATTACAGAAGCTTCAGTCTGGATCCAACCCTTAAATGATCTGAGATGACCGAACACCTGAGAAAAGATAATGCCAACCCCTCAGAGGACCTCAGAGGATGCCAATGCTCGGACAACATACAGAATTACCAAATTTTGCCATAAGTTAAATATATTAAGGTTCTGCAATATATAAATATATTGTGGAAACTTAATTTCCTGTAGAGCTGCTTTGCAACGATTTGTATCGTAAAAAGCGCTATACAAATAAATTTGAACTTACAAACATCTACCAACAGTGGCTAATTTTTAAATATCAGTTTCAAAAAGTTAATATTCTAGTGAACACATTACTTTTTTAAAATATGAATATTAATATAAACATTAACCAATTAAATTAAAACCCTCAGGTATTTCTTAATTAAACAAACATTGCTTCAATTATATTATTTATATTATTTACTTATTGCTTATATTATTTACAAAACAAAAATATGGAAATCCCCCTGAAAAGAAGCCAATACTGAACCAAACTTAAAAATAAACAACTTAATATAGCAATTAGACACCTAGATGTAAAAAACAGCTTAGATCTCATCCGCATCTAGGTCATGGCATATCCCATATCACCCCAACCCACAGTACCCACACTGAATTGCGTTTATTACTGTTCACAGTGGCAGGTCATAAGTTTCATGATGCAGCTTAATAAAACACTTCCCCCAACACTTGTGTTGCTTTGGAACATGGTTTTGAGCCCTCCATCTGGGACTCAGCCACATGGCAAAGCCACCATCAGCCAATAATAAACACCTTGGAAAAAAAACTGAAGTGGTGGTAAATTTGCAATCCTGCCTCTAGGGTCTGTCCGTCAAACTGTTGCTGAAGACAGAAAACAAAGTCAAACGAATGGATGTGTACAGCATAAGCGACCTTTTCTGAGGGAAGCCTCCTGAAAATTGGAAGGTTTATTTGTTTTCATTATACCTTGCCAAAAAAGTCTGAAACTGTAAAATGTGGCTTCTTTGGGTTTCAGCCAAGGTGAGCTGTAGACACTCGCTGTAGCTGGCAAATCTATTTATCATTCAGATGGGACAGAAATTTGGTAAGTCATATTGAGCTCATTGCTATCTCAAAAAGATTCAGTCTTGTGTCCTTTATTTTATTTCTAATTTGTTACGACTTTAATTATCATTGCCGTTATTCTCCTTGGTGTGAACAGGCCTTTAATGTACATTAAAAACAGAAAAGGTCTATACACAGATGAATCATTCAGAATAAGATCTATAAAATGCATTTACAAAATAGACAGGGTGAATTTTAATGACTTTAATGACTGCTCTATAAGTAAATCATAAAATAATGCTTATAGGCTTATGAACCTCAAAAGCAACAGATCAAAGCCTTCACAAAAGCATTGTATCATGAAGTCAAGACGTAAATGCATGGTGCCTTCAGGCAATACACAGACGGACTGTATCTGTTGTAAATCCGCATGATGAGGCCATGCCAAAAAAGCTCTTAAGCCTTCAAATTCCCTTAAGCTTTGGAAAATGTGTTATGTTTTGTAAAAAAAAAAAAAAAAAAGACTCTGGAACCCAGATCACTTTCAAAGCATTCCTCTATCATATTATGACACCGAACAAGAGGGAAGATATTTAGGTTTTCTTTAGTTCTCTCATCAGTATTTGAAGTTGAAAGCTGGCTAGCCGTAGCACCTAACAGTGTCCAAGCTGTCAGAAGCGAGGTGTTTTAATTATAAGGTTTAGGGGTTGAAAACCTAAGGCAAGGTGTCAAGGCAAGGTGTCAAGGCTACAGTCGATACGGTTCAAGCTTTCATCTGGCAATTAGCCGACCACTGGATTGACAGAGTATCTCGGCCTTACCTGGCTGTTCTTTCCTCTGAAGTTAGCATGTCAGTCTCTTCTTCCCTGCTAATAACAGATGTTCACAGATGGCTAGTATGTGTGTGCTTCAATGTCAGCCCCATCCGGTTTACCTCTGGTCAGAGCAGGGTTAAAGACCGATTTATCAATGTTATTAAGACCTTCTGGTGTTGTTTACTTTAAGAAGGCAGAGACAGGCCTGTCAGCAGCTCCTTGATTTTTCAAGTTAACACTAGTTACATTTCAATACATTTCTCAAAGATCATAAACACATCCAGTCTTTTATGTATAAATTTAAACACTTTGAACCAAAGATCAGCAAAAAGACTTAAAGGGATAGTTCACCCAAAAATACTGACATCATTTACTCATCCTCATGTTTTTGTCCAAATCCATATGACTTACTTTCTTCTGGAAAGTTCAAGTTGCTCTTTTAAATTAAGTTACTGCCAAACTAAATTTTCAAAGCAAGATTTGTATCAAATAACGAGAAGTCTTCAGAAGTCTTACAGTAAAATATAGTACCCAAGTTGTATTGACAACTTTTATGATGTGTGCATGCTGCTTTCTTGTACTTGGAGCTTGACAGAAGTTAGTCACCTTCACTTTCATTTTATGTTAGAGAGAAGTTGGGACATTCTGATAAAATTCCAATTGTGTGTGTGTGTGCACGAAAGAAAAAAAGGCTTCACATGAAATGGGAACAGCATTATGATATTACAATGAAAGTGTATGGGGAAGCTCCAAAAAGACAGCAGACAAGCATTATAGAATATAGTACTTATTCTAAGTCTTCTGTAGCCAATAGCTTTGTGTGACACACACTCTGAAATTATTAACTGAAAACAATGGCTTGAAAATCTTGATTGACATTCATTATATGTAAAGGAGCAGTTTGGACATCTCCCTTTAAATAACTCCTTTGTGTTCAGCAGAAGAAAGAAAGTCAAACATGTTTTTGAGTGTGAGCAAATTATAACATACTGGTGAATTATTCCTTTAAAATAATATTGTGAAAAAAGAGGTGTAGGAAGCAGTAGTATTCATAATTAACCTTGATTCTGTGCTTCTGAGCTGACAAATTACATAACCAAACTATTATAATGGTGTCAAAAAGCTGCCAATTGTCAAGGGGGTTTAGCAAGTAGTATTTTCTTTCGATGACAACCGCTAAGCACGTTTCTTATGAACGAGTGCAAGGTAATGGAAGTAGGTCTTCTTTGTTTTATTGAAGTTCTCAGACTACCTCCCAAGGCACCACATTCTTTCAAACAAAGATGTTGCATCATTGTGAAACCAAGCATCTAAAACATTGTAAATTATAAAATCCTGACAGATCTGCAATAATCAAAGCATCATATCTGCACCACTCTGCTCTGACATATTATCCTCTGTGCTGCAACCAGCTGTGAAAAATATGTCTTCTAAATAAACGTGATCTAATTATAGACATTATTGTAGAGGCCTTGGGTGCCTAGCGAAACTACACACAGTTATACCACGAAGAGCAGCGAGTCAACAGCTCAACCATGCAGATGGAAAGAAAGAAAGGAGGCTTTTATTAAATATTCCAAGCACAAACAACAGACAGAATTGAGCTGGGAGTGGGTCTACGCTTTCAAACAAAAGTATATCTCATGAACGAAATGAAAAACAATGACCTGACCTTCAAGAGCACTCGCTCACCTCAAATGGTCCAACCTTCTTTCTGACAGACAGTGGCAGCAATTCTCCAAGGGCATGTTACCATCTCACTCTGACCTAGGGCAAAACTGTCGTCAACCATTTTGGGTTACTATTTGCTCGCTGCAGACTAGTGAAGGCTGGAACAGAGAGAATTTTGGAAATGATACATAAAAACAGCAATGGCAATTTTGTTGTTCGGTTTTAGGTAACAGAAAAGCAATCTGACAGTAGACTTCTGGAATGGCCACACCCATTACAGATTTGTGTATTAAACAATCATGTTACTGCATTTGAATCGATACGTTATGCTCCATTAAATAAACAAGTCTTTGAGTGTCCCCTACGTAATGTGGTTACGCTCACATATCTAGTTATCAAATTTATTCCACACAATCATTGTGATGTGCTGCTCTGAAGCATTTGAGGTGAAGGTAGACCGTGTGCTAAGCTGTCTGAATTCTCCTCTGAATACCTGGCAGCACATTTACTACCCAGAACAGCTGTACCCTGGTAAAGCGTTTCACCTTGCCATTCCATTGTATTTATTTAGGGTATATACACAAATATATATAAAAGAAATGCAGGGTTACAAACAAATGCATACTGGCGGTGATTATAACAATCTTGGAAAATTATAATGCGTGCACTACTAAAGGTGTTTTTGGGACAGCATTGCTAATTTGACCATGGACAATGACAAGAAGTTGGGGAGAGAAAGAGGAAAATAGAATCATGGCACATCAAGAGAGAAATATGGTTCTGACTAAAAAAAATTAATTAGTATATTTGATGCACTTTTTCAACAAGATTAAGATTTTTGTTAATGATTTTGAAAAAACTCTCTTATGCTCACCAAAGCTGCATTTATTTTAATACTGTAAAATATTATTAGAATTTAATTAAACAATATTTTCTATTTTAAGATTTTTGTCTAAACTATGGCACATATTTTTCAGGATTATTTGATAAATAGAAAATTCAAAAAGCAGCATTTATTTTAAATAGAAATGTCTTTGTCACTTTATGATCAATTTAAATCACCATCAATGGATGAAAGTTTTTTGTTTGTTTGTTTGTTTGTTTTTTATCTTAACGAGTAGAACCCTGAACAGTACTAATGTGGGGTGAGAACCAGAAAGGCATAAACTATCGAGGGGTGAGAATCAGAAAGGCATAAGTGACATTTCACCAACTTTACAGGAGAGCCAAAACAAAATTATTACCATAGTATGATCTGACTTTGTGTACTGATTTCAATTGTTTATAATAAAAATCTGTACATTCATGGATGACAGTACTTTTGCCAGCAGAAAGAGCTCATTGAGAGCTTTCATTTGATGTACTGTATATATCTCCATTTCACCAAAAATGTCACTTACGCCCTTCTGGTTCTCACCCCTCGATATGCTCTAAAACATTATTTGAAAATCGGAAGCACATTAATAATAAAAATATATAAATGTATCTTGAATTAAGATTATTTTTCCCAACAAACAATTTTAAGATTGTTTTTCTCGATCTCTCTCTCTCTCTGAGTGTTTTTTTAGCACACACTCTTGAGTCAACAAGTAAATCATTGCACTAACTGAAATCAAAGGTCTGATTCTCAGAGAACACACATTTTAGCAAAATGTCTACCTTGAATGGAGTGCAATATGGATAAAAGTGGCTGCCAAATGCATAAATGTGTCCTGAAAAGAACAAGGAGTGCTGAGATACACTGTAGCCTATAATCATTGAATATAACTTTGAAACTTTTTTTTTTGAGGCAAAGCTTACACAGCTCAACAGGGTTCAACACAACACATCATTTGTGGCTGTAAATCATGTGGCTGTGAATGACCTCACCGTACCATTGTGTTGCTGAAATGCCCATTACCTGCACCATAAGCCCTTCTATTCTATCTCAGCTCCTGTCATGACCAGACAAGTGCGCCGTCTGTGTCATCTCATTAGCCTGGGCTCTCCACAAGCAGCAGCACAGAGCAGTGGCAACAAAGAGGGAAACCTATATAGAATGTTCCTTTGGTCTGCTATCCAAGTGGCTGAAGTGAAAACAGATGGAAATGGAAGCAGAAAAAGTGTAGCATTCATAGAGATAGACTTGTATCCTTATTTAAAAGTACCGGATCACATTTGAGGGTGTTCTCTTGGAGAGTGATTGAGGAGACACCCTGTTCCTGGTTTGGCATTAAATAGAGTCACTCCCACAGCGCCAAGAGCCAGTGACACTCAAAAGTTCTTACTAAGTTCTCACTCGAAGACTATTCAATTACAGATACAGCTTGTCTCATCATGTACAGCCGCTGAAATGTTCCATCAAAAATATGATATACAGCTGTACTTTCCCAAATGCCCTTATGCTGCTCCATCTTGTGTGAAGTTTCTAATCATTAAACCAATGCTTTTGGCAGGTTAAAAGCAATCCACAAAGACTCAATTCATTTATGGCTTTTCCATTTTTGTCTTAAAAGACAGATAGGAAATCAGACATCTCTCTGTGTGTGTGTGTGTGTGTGTGTGTGTTTGTGGCATAAAAAGTTAACGATGCATCGGTTTACAAAGTGTGCATCGGCTACAAGTTGGCATTTGTATCGCGATGCATCGTTTCTAACATACATTGGTAAAAAACGAACCAGGTTACGTATGTAACCCAGGTTCCCTGAAGGGAACGAGAGCTGCGTCGAAGACGCTATGGGAACGCTCTCAGCGTCATTCCGCTCTGAACATCCTATGTCATCAGTCCAATAGAAGGGCGATGCGTCACGGGCGGGGTGACGTCACGACCAGGAAGTATATAAGCACGTGCGGCGGCGCCCGCGTTAGCTTCATGTCATGAAGCAAGCGCTGGCAGGGATGCCGGAAGTATGGCTTCGAGACGCAGCTCTCGTTCCCTTCAGGGAACCTGGGTTACATACGTAACCTGGTTCGTTCCCTTCCAGGAACGTCGAGCTGCGTCGGAGACGCTATGGGAACGCTATGCCCACGCCGCCAGACTGACAAGTCCCTGCCTGATGTCAGGACGAGAGAACAGAGGAGCCTGGAGTGGCTCGAATGTCGAGGTCATAGAACCTGGTGAATGTCAGGGGCGTGGACCAACCAGCAGCGTCGCAGATGTCTTGGACAGAGACGCCTGCCCAAAGGGCCTTGGAGGCCGCCATACCTCTAGTTGAGTGCGCTCTGACTCCCAACGGATGGGCAAGCCCAGAGGCCTCGTAAGCAGTATTGACAGCATCCACAATCCACCTGCTAAGAGTGGGCTTCGTAGCAGGAAGACCCCTCTTAGGCGGACCAAAGCAAACCAGCAGCTGGTCCGACTTCCTCCACAGGGCAGCTCTGTGGATGTATGCACCCAGTGCTCGCACTGGGCACACACAGTGGTGCTTTTCCTGGTCGGGCTCCCTGAAGGGAGGAGGACAGAAGGCCTGAAGCACGACCGGCTGTGGTATGACCGTCGGAACCTTAGGTACATACCCCGCACGGGGATAGAGGAACACTTTGGCCAAACCGGGCGCAAAGTCAATATGAGAAGGGGCCGAAGATAGGGCCTGAAGGTCACCCACCCTCCTCAGAGAGGTGATGGCCAACAGGAAGACGGTCTTGATCGTGAGGAGTCTGTCTGTTATCTCCTCTATAGGCTCAAAAGGCACCCTACTCAGAGCCTGTAATACCACAGCTAGGTCCCACGTGGGGACCCGTGATCGTACCGGAGGCCTCAGCCTCAGCGCACCGCGGAGGAAACGTGTAACTAGGGGGTGTCTGCCCACTGAGTGGCCACCGATAAGGGCGTGGTACGAAGAGATAGCTGCCACGTAGACCTTAACAGTGGAGTGGGTTAACCCTGCGGAGAAACGGGCCTGCAGGAACTCCAGAACTGTACCAACCGGGCAGTTGACTGGGTCAAGCTGGCGATCTCCGCACCAAGAAGTGAAAAGCTTCCACTTCAAGGCGTACAGTTTCCTCGTGGAGGGAGCTCTGGATTGAAGGAGGGTCTCGACAACCTCGGTTGATAGACCGGAAGCTATGAGTTGCGCCCCCTCAGAGGCCATACCCACAGCTTCCATAGCTCCGGCCGGGGGTGCACGATGGCGCCCCCGGCTTGTGAGAGGAGATCTCTCCTGATCGGCACCGGCCACGGGGTGCCGTCGAGGAGAGAAATCAGGTCCGAGAACCATACTCGGCCCGGCCAGAACGGTGCTACTAACAGTAGGCTGACCGCGTCCCGGCGCACTCTCGCCAGAACCCCCGGGAGCAGAGCGATCGGGGGGAAGGCGTACAGACGCAGCCTCGGCCACGTCTGTACCATAGCGTCCAGACCCAGCGGAGCTGGCGGAGCTAGAGAGAACCAGAGGGGACATTGCGCTGACTCTCGAGTGGCGAAGAGGTCCACCTGTGCCTGGCCAAAAACCTTCCAGATCTGCTTCACCACCTCTGGGTGAAGCATCCATTCCCCGGGCCTCAGCCCCTGTCTCGACAGAACGTCTGCTCCCACATTGAGATGCCCAGGAATGTGCACAGCTCTCAGTGATTTGAGCTTGCCCTGGGACCACACAAGGATCTGGCGTGCCAGCTTGTACAAGGGGCGCGAACGCAGACCTCCTTGGTGGTTGATGTAATAGACCACCGTCGTGCTGTCGGTGCGCACCAGCACGTGTTGATCTATTAGGTCCGGGAGGAAGTGCCTGAGAGCACGGAACACAGCTAGGATCTCTAGCTTTTTGATATGCCACGTTAGATGGCAACCACTCCACAGACCGCGGGCAGGGTGGCCACTCATGACCGCACCCCAGCCGGTGAGGGATGCGTCCGTCGCTAGCGAGACGCGGCGACACGGAGCTCCCAGCACCGGGCCCTGAACCAAGAACTGAGGATCTCTCCACATGTCTAAGGCACGGACACCACGGCGTGACACTTTGACAGCGCGGAGCGAGTCTCCCCTCAAGGAGACCCCCCTGTTCTTGAGCCACCACTGTAGGGGCCTCATGTACAGCAGGCCAGAAGGAATCACGCTGGACGCTGCTGCCATAAGCCCTAGCAGCCTCTGAAACTGCTTGACAGTGAATGGCTGGCCTTCTCGCACTCTCTTGACTGCCGTGCGGATCGACTCGATCCGAGCAGGGGTCAAACGAGCCTGCATCGCGGTCGAATCCCACACTACGCCTAGATAAGTGGTTCTCTGAACTGGAGAAAGCACACTCTTCTTGGCGTTTAGTCTTAACCCCAACTCTTTCATGTGGGCGAGAACGACATCTCGATGCCGAACCGCCAACTGCTCTGATTGAGCGAGAATCAACCAATCGTCGATATAATTGAGTATGCGGATGCCCTGCAGTCGCAACGGGACCAGTGCCGCATCCACACACTTGGTGAAAGTGCGGGGTGAGAGTGCTAGGCCGAAAGGAAGAACCCGATACTGATACGCTTTGCCCCCGAAAGCGAACCTCAGGAACTTCCTGTGAAGGGGAAGGATGGATATATGGAAGTAGGCATCTTTGAGATCTATCGTGACAAACCAGTCCTCGGACCTGATTTGAGACACAATCTGCCTGATAGTGAGCATCTTGAACTTCAGCTTTCTGACTGAGCGGTTCAGGACGCGCAAATCCAATATGGGCCTCAGCCCCCCATCCTTCTTTGGAACAATGAAGTACCGGCTGTAGAAGCCGGCGTGGACTTCGTGAGGCGGAACCAACTCGATGGCTTCCTTCCTCAGCAAAGTGCCGACCTCTTGTTCCATGACCAGAGCCTGCTCGGGGCGGACCGTGGTCACGCAAACCCCGTTGAACGGCGGAGGTGGCCCATCGAACTGGATGGCGTAACCACTCTCTACCGTCCGCAGGACCCAAAGAGATACGTGTGGCAGGTGCTGCCAGGCTGCAGAACGATCTACTAAGGGAATCAGTCTCTCGAGACTGACCTCTGGTGTCAGAGAAGCGGCCAGACCGCTGTCTCGATGCGGCGTACCGGGACAAGACGTGTAATCTGGCGGCTGGGGCGAGTTTCTCAGGCCCGCTAACGTCACAGGCGGAGTAACCTGAGAGCAACACTCGCTGGGACCTGCTGTGCCCTGGAACTGCAGGGTTGACAGACAAATCCCCGGAGGGCACCGAGGGGAGACGGTCACCGTGTACCGCGGTGCAAGCCGCTCCACCCCAGTAGGGGTCGCCCTCCGTAGTCCTGGGGCTCGCCCATCAGGACTTCTTCGTCGAGGACCTCTTGGCCGCCAGGACATCCCTCAGGTCTGCCTTCGGCTTCGAGGTCCTCGATACAGAGCGCCGCTGCCCTCGGCTCCGCCGCGGGGGAGCGCGAGAGGCGACGCTCTGTTTCTGCGTAGCCCTGTGTGAGGAGCTGGTATGCGGAGGGGACTGCTCCCGCCCAGCAGCCCCAAGAGTTAGAGAGCGGCGGGGGAGAAACCGCTGAAACGCCTCCGCCTGCTTGCGAGCCTCCTGGAATCTGTTGAAAACCGAACTCACGGAGTCGCCAAACAGACCAGAAGGCTGAAGCGGGGCGTCCATGAGGCAGACCCTGTCTTTCTCCTTTATCTCCGACAGGGTCAGCCACAAATGCCTCTCCGTCGCCACCATAGCTGCCATGGAGCGGCCGATGGCACGGGCCGACTCCTTGGTGGCGCGGAGGGCAAGATCAGCGGTTCTCCTAAGCTCTGAAATATCTTCTGGCCTAATATCACCGCCCTCGTCTAACTCTCTCAGCAGTTCGGCCTGGTACGCCTGTAACACTGCCATAGTGTGCAGACACGCACCGGCCTGACCTGCTGCCGCATACCCCCTGCCCACTAAGGATGATGTGGCAGAGGCTTAGTGGGCAGGGTAGGAGCCTTCAGAGCTGACGCTCCCGCGGGTGACAGATAGCGTTTGTTCGACCCGGGGCATCGCTCTGTACCCGCGCACGTCCAGCTCCCGCACATTACCGTAGTAATGAGACGCGGGGACGAACGGGCGGGACGAGAATGGTTTAGCCCACGATCTCGACACCTCGATGTGGAGATCGGGGAAAAACGGGAGGCTCCTACGCAGAGGTGGCTGCCGCGCGCGCAGAAAACGCTCATCGAGTAAACTAGCGCGCGGCACAGGAAGTTTCTCGGGGGGCCAACTGATGTCTAGTTTGGCCACTGCCCGTGTAACCACCTCTAAAAGCTCCTCATACTGGGGCGGAGGCGGCGAACCCTCATCGACGCTCGCCGTCCCAACCTCCTCGGAGGAAGAGAGACGAAGCGTCGAGTCCTCATCTCGGGAGGAAGGAACTGCTTCCTCGAGAGACGGGACACCAGATCTGGCGGATACGGGGGGAGATAGGGACATGCCCGTCTCACCCTCGCCAGCCAGATCAGCCTGTGAGCCCCACGAGTGCAGCCGCCGCTCTGCCTCGGCAAAAGCGGGGCCAGCACCGCGTGGGACGCTCACAAAGGCTCTCTCCTCGAAGAGAGCCCTCCGGGTGCGGAGTGTGCGCAGCGAGAGCCGCTCACAATGCGGGCAGTCGGCTCCCTCGAGAGCCGCTGCCGCATGCTCCGCACCCAGGCAGACCACGCACAGATTATGTGTGTCCTCCCCAGTAATGTAGCGTGGGCAAGGAGTAACACACAATCTGAAGCGCGATCTGGAATCGCCCCCTGTCTTGGTCTTGCTTTTAGGCATGTCTAGCTTCAAAAAGGACAGACAACACTAAATAAGACTCACAAACAGAGAATAGGACTGACAACATACAGAGCGCTTGCTGAATGACAGAAAGCTAACGCGGGCGCCGCCGCACGTGCTTATATACTTCCTGGTCGTGACGTCACCCCGCCCGTGACGCGTCGCCCTTCTATTGGACTGATGACATAGGATGTTCAGAGCGGAATGACGCTGAGAGCGTTCCCATAGCGTCTCCGACGCAGCTCGACGTTCCTGGAAGGGAACTATTTATTTATGTATAAATTGCATGTGTTGCATATTTATGCATGTTGTATTGTTGCATGTTGCATATTACATATTTATTTATGTATAATGTATCCACTAGTTACTAGTGGATGCACTATACTTTTATTATATAGAAAGTGACAAATAATCTGTGACCAATATTTTATATATAGATAAATTTTTCTGCGCTAAACCGTTTCTCAAGCGTCTTCTCTCATCACCTCCTCTGCATGAATACGACCCATCACAACACCACGGAGACCCGTGGAAAAACTGCAATTAACGTCCAAAATCTGACTTGAAATAACCTAAAAAAATCAATCTCACTAATTTGTGCAGGTTTATTCTTAAGCAGCCCTTAATGACGATCACGAATCAAATCGATCCACCGTGGCAAACAGCGAATGTATTTGTGCTGTTGAATGTATTTGAGACGTTGTGTTTTCCTCAGTGCATAACTGAAATGTCACAGGTATATTTTTCATCTGTAAATGTTAGAAAGTCATGCAAAGATTTTGCTGTCAGGAGTGGGCGAGGCTTACGCGAGTAAACGAGCGCTGCTGCGCGCATGCGCACTAAACAGACAGAGCGCTATTTTTTTCAGCTTTACAAAGACGGAGCGCAATAGAATTGGAGATATACATTTTGCTAAAATATTTCTTGTTGGACATTAAATTAGTCTTTTGTAGAATTTTAAACCTACATATATAAGTGTATTTGTTAACAATTTATTTTAGGGTCTCTAAACTAGTTGCTTATTAGCATGCATATTGATAGAATATTAGCCATTTATTAGTAGCCTAGTAATTAAGCATTAATGCCTTATTCTAAATTACCTTATTCTACATCCCTAATCAATACCTACATTTAACAACTGCCTTACTAACACTTATTAAGAAGCAAATTAGGAAATTATTGAGGGAAAAGTTGTAGTCAATAGTGAATAAGTGTTCCCTATTCTAAAGTGTTAAGGTCATTGCACACTGAGTCCGAAAGGCCGCATGGTTAGTAAAAACTGTAAAAAAAAAAAAATATTAGTAAGTGAGAGAGAGTCGGTGGTAATATAATTTGTGTTCCTATTGGTCACTATTAGAGGAACTCAGCTTTGCCTGACAGATACTTACATACAGTCTTAACAAAAGTCACTATGTTAGGACTGTGTCTTAAGTACGAGTTTGACCAACAATGAGTTAGCCAAATGGTAATCTGTCTAACTTTTTAGATTCAAATTAGGCCAATCTACTTTTAGGTCACTAACTTTAAAAAGTTATGACCAGTCTTGAAGAAAAAAAATAGATGACTAACTTTTTAAGACTAGTCTAAGCAGCTAATGCAACCGGCCACAGGTTAGTTTCCTAGCATAAGTTGCCACAAGCTAAGCTTAAATTAGGCCTATGTTAAATTTGCTTTATGGAACCAAATCATTTGACAACGAGTCAGACTAACTGAAATAAGCCTGGCTTATTTGGTTAACTTGTTTTATGAAACAGCCCTTGAGGCATTAAAAATGATAATTTTTTCTACATTGCATCGAATCGGACCGAAATCAGATTGCACTACATCATAATAGGGGTGAATCATATCACATCGGTAGCTGCTTCATATGTATCTTTAATGTATCGTATCATTGGCTATGCATCAAGATGCGTATCTTATCGGGCTGAATCATGAGATGCACATCCCTAGTATATATGGATGGATGGATGGATAGATGGATAGATAGATAGATACATTAAAAACAAAGATATTGTAATGTATTATTACAATTCAAAATAACTTTCATTTTACTATATTTTAAAATGCAATTTATTCCTGTGACGCCAAAGCTAAAAGTTAAGTTATATAGATTGGAACAGACAGGACAATGTCGACTATAACTCCGAATGTGTTCGTCTGAAAGAAGAATATCAGACATGCCTACAATGTCCTGAGGTTGAGTAAATCTTTGGCTAATTTTAATTTTTGGTTTAACCTTTTTTTAAAAACTGTTCCCAAAACTTTTAAATGGAAGCACAGACAGATAAATAATGTTATCTGCAAAACATTAAAAATGTTCTGATGAGCCGGCTTCAGACTCTGGGTTTGGTGTATTAGTTAATACACATCACAGATTCAATGTGGGAAAAAACAATGTCAAGAACAAAACCCTCTAATCTTTACAATTTCAAGCTTCATTTATAATGAAGTCTCACTCTCTTATTTTTAGGCAAATAAGAGAGACTGTTCATTAGTAAGCTTTTAGTCTTAAGTTTATGCAAACGAGCCAACATAAGCAGTCCATTCTTCTTGATTATCTCCTTGAAAACTGGAAAGTTTGCATAGTTTTTGACTTTAATGGCATTCATGAATCCTTCAGAGTTGTGTGAATAAGAGAAGGATGTCAAGGTCGACAAGTGAAGATTGTGGCAAATTGAGAAGATGATGAACTGTGGCTTGTAAAGGAAAAGGAAAAACACACTCAGCTCAAGTACTCAGTGAGTGGAGGTGGGAAGTGTCCATTAGACACCCCCCTTACACCATGTGGGTCTTTCTCCTCTTCTTCGACACTATGTACAACATTTTACCAGCGAATCCACCCTTAACATTTGAGATCAATACAAGCAGAACAGTCTATGCTGCTTGATATTTTATAGAGCTCTCCATTGTTCTAAAGTGCCATAAGTAAAGAATGGACAATGAAGCTTATACTAATATGCGTTTCAGACTATTATTAGTGTGAATTAAGTCAGGAAAATTGATTTAATAACAGAGGGACTCTACTTCTAATGGTTCCCCACAAATGACCATAACTTTATCATAGACTGTCAAATGGGTCACACTTTATTTTAAGGTCCAATTCTCACTATTAATAAACAATTAACTACAACTTTTGGCTAAATAATATAATTTGCTGCTTATTAATAGTTAGTAAGGTAGATGTTAAGTTTAGGTATTGGGTAGGATTAAGGATGTAGAATATAGTATGCTTTATAATTACTAATGAACAGCCAGTGTGTTAATGAGCAAATAAGCAACTAGTTAATAGTGATAATTGGTCCCTATACTAAAGTGTTACCTTGAAATGTAATGGGTTGCCCTGAAAAATAATGCAAAATGATCGCCATAAAAAAATATTATTAATTAGAACAACATAACAAATTCAACACTGCATTATAATAAGATAATAAGATGTACAATATCTTATAATTATTATGTTACTATAATAATATATTAATAATAAATATCACTTCTTATTCTAAACATATTAGATGATTTCTGAAGGATCATGTGACATACTGGAGTAATGACTACTGAAAAATTTGCCATCACAAAAATCAATAATAGTTGTTTTAATTGTAATACTATTTTTTACTGTTTTTTAAATATTTTTTGTTAAATAATTACATTCTAGGTGAACATAAAAAAAATCAAAAACATTTTTTTTTGAACGGTAGTGTACATAAACAATAAACACAAGTAAGTTTAAGTAAGTTCATAATTTAGTAGTTTTCTGTCAGTATTTTTGACAAACTCCTGACATTTGTCTGAAGAGGAATTACTTAAACTCCAGAGTGTCCAAGTTCACAAGAGGAAA
The DNA here is from genome assembly GCF_936440315.1 of Barbus barbus. NCBI lineage: Eukaryota > Metazoa > Chordata > Actinopteri > Cypriniformes > Cyprinidae > Barbus > Barbus barbus. The sequence goes on from NC_136754.1 coordinate 11,514,862, forward strand.
ACTAGTCACTCTGAATGTGACTTTACACAAAACAAATCTAACCAACAACAAAACAACAATATAGTCAAAAGAATTTGACTCTACACTCATTCATAATATTAACTATTTATACGCCTTATAGATTCCCATGCTTTGTGCATCAATTATTCACAAAGGCTGGTTTTGGCCAGCTGATTTGCCACAACAATTTAACATCAGTCTCAAATAAACAATGGTCTCCAACAGATATAACTTATAGGAAATGTATTGCATTTGATTTAAAACCATTTTCAGGACTAAAGGAATCAAATAAAACAGAGGATTGTATACAGATTGAACAATCTCCTGATCCTGACTAGACAGGGAATTATTTTGCTAGTCATTTCAGACAGTCTTTCTAAAACTGATATGGTTGGCTGACAGAAGTTATGTTGGATTTTAGACATTGGCTTTGGCTTTGACATTGAACTTTTTAACAAAAGGAGCCCATCAAGTTTCACCTAGACATCTCCTTTTATTTTAAGTGAACAAAGCAGATTGACAATGAAAATCCCCTTGAAAAAGTGTACTTTTTCATGCACTAATGTCAAATGTGTTTGAGCTGTGGTGCAGTGCATGCACGCACACTGCATCACGTTTCAGCACTGCACTGCCTTAAAAATTGAAACCATAAAACAACATGCTAGAAAGTAGAATCTTTCAGGAATTACAACCACCGATGTGGGCAATTTAATTGCCTACGTGCTCAATTTTATATGCAAACAACTATGCATGCAAGTCTTTGCATTGCTTGAGGGTTTCAAATCATTAGCTACCCTCGAGCTATGCTGCACATTACTGCTAAAAGGGTGCATCTATTTACCTGCTAAAACTATTGAAGTGAAAACGAAACCTGTGCAGAATGATAATAACTGTAGCCCCAGGTACTAAGCAAGTCATTATGAACAATAAAAGTTAAATATAAGTAAATGTCACAGCCATAAACAGTAATTAAAATGCATCAAAAAGAACAGTAACAGAATCCTGAGGTCATTCTGAAAAATAACTTTTAAACTTAATGGCATTTCTATTTTTTGCCGTTTGCTCAAAGAACTCAGGTAGAAACACGTGGTGTGTCATACATTACACCAGCAACCTGTTAATGCAACTGCACTTTCCTTCAAATAAAGTTTGCAGAAGTCAAGCTCACTCCGTTTGCTTGTCCTGTGCATGGCCCTGGCGACAACACGTGAGCGTGCATAAATATCTTCGGTTCCTTTGCGAATACCTCAAGGTTTGCTTTGTCATACACAGACACTCAAAACACTGTGTCATCCTTTGGATAATTCAAGGGGACAACAATAAAAAAGTGACAGATCAAAGTTTTTCACCATATCCCCTGGATTTTATTCTTTAAAGGAATGTTGTTATAAGTCATTTTGTGGGCAATTTTCTCCTGAAAGCTACAGTATGTGTTGTTCCACATAATCGGAGCCTGTAGTTTCTGTTGTTGTGGCAAACTGAAGGGACTCAAAGGCTAAAAGATGTTCAGAGAAAGAGAGAAAAGAAAAACTGAGTAAATCAAAATTGTGCTGGAAAGCAAAATTCAGCACCATCCATTTGCTTGTTTCTGCTTGAATTTCTGTACTTACATTTGTTCAGTCGGTCTCCCGTTGTCAAATACACAACAAGGGATTCCAGCTAATTTAATTTTTCCAATTGTTATGATTCACTCAATGCAAAAGCATTTCCTAAGACAACTATAATCACACTGTGCAAAGACCATGAAGCTGTTTGTTAGAAATAAAAATTAACATGTATTGATAGTGATAGAGATGGGATTCACAGTTGTAAACTAAAAGAGCATTTGCATTTGATTCTCTCCAGATGTAGTTGGGTAGAATTGCTGTTTCTCTCCAGAGGAGGAAGCGTAATGTCACCACTCTTCAAGGCATCCTTTAAGCACCAGCTCCTGTTGCCATGGAAACCATTCAGTGCCACACAATCTCCCTGTGCTGTCTCTCAGCACTTCCCTGACAAACACACAGTAAAGCTTGCCTCTAAATCCAGGATTTCATTGAGAGAGAGGGTTGCAACATGGATCATTACTTCTTATTGTTTTTGATTTACTTCAGTAAACCTCCCCATAGAAGAGGTCACACACATAATGAATTATAATCTCCATTACAGCACATTAGAGTTCCAGATGAAACATTTGTTGTCAAAAAGATTTTTTATTAACATTAAATAAATTATTACTTTTATTCACAAGCATGATCAAAAGTGACAGTAAAGACTGTCAGTGTTCTGTTTTTTTTTTTACTTTTTAATATTGATAATAATAATAGTTATCACACATCAGCTTCAGTCATGCATTCATTTTAATTAGTTACATCCTATACTTGCCACTACTACAACAAAATAGAAGCCAGCTAAAGAAAATGAACAAATAAACGTTTTTACCCAGGTACTCAAATTACAGTACATCGTAGGTTTAAAAAAAACTATGAGTTGCCTGCACTCGTTGAATAAAAAGATTGTCAACAACGCCTCTTCTATGTTTGACACTTAGCCAATAATCAATTAAAGAAAAAGGTAAAAGCCAAAAATGTAAGCCAATCTAAAACTAAAACTCTAATTTTAGAGATTTTCCCTTTTGGGTGGGCATCACCCACACTCACCCACCCACGCTCCTGGAAGTTATTAAAAGCAATATAAGTCTTTGGTGTGTTCTCATTTGTTTACCTCAAATAAGTGTGTGTGTGTGTGTGTGCATGTTTATGTGGTTTATGAGGACACAAATTTGTATAATGACATGGGTATTACAGAGGTATTACAATATGAAGGTGGTTTATGAGGACACTGCCTATGTCCCCGTAATTCAAAAGGCTTAAAAAACATACTAAATGGTGTTTTTTTGAAAATCTAAAAATGCACAAAGTCTCCTGTGAGGGCTAAGTTTAGGTGTAGGGCAATAGCACACACAGTTTGTTCAGTATAAAAACCATTACGCCTATGGAGAGTCCCCATAAACCACAAAAACCAACGTGTGTGTGTGTGTGTGTGTTTGAATGCATTTGTAGACTGTACCAATTACCCTAATGTATCCAATTAAAAATAGCTTGTTCAAAGACCAGTGGCAGTGGCGGCTCTGTCAAGACTGCATTTATAATCAGGAAACAAGACCACAGAGCGAAGGGAGGGACGTGCAAACACCTTAGGCAACATTTATAACACCAACTTGAAATTACTCCCCATGATCATTCCAATCAATCTTATGCAAACAAAGAGCCACTATGGGAGGCAGAGGCTGAAGGAACAGAGGAGACGATCTAGCAAGAGTGAGATTTATGAAGTAAGGCAAGGTGCAGTCTGTCTGAAGAAAATTAAAAAGCACTGAGTCCAATGTGAATTATTAAAGCTAAAGGGATGGCACAAGGAATATGTATTAGAGTTACAAACAGGCAAACAGGTTTCCATTGGTCAGAAACAAATCCTATCCCAATTTCACTCAAGTTTTGATCATACTAAAATTCATTCATTCCTCATACATGGTAGAATATGAATGTTGGCTTTGGTCAGTTTATAAGGAAACTTGAAACTGGTTTTAAACATCAAACCTAATAAATTCACAATCAAAAGTTCCAATAAAGTTTAAAAAGTTTCCCAGTTTTCATAAACCTAGAAAATTATATTTTGGCCTATTTTAAGACCAGCAGGTTTCTGCAAAGCCGATGCATGCTATTTTTGAGTGTTTTATGTATTCTAAAGCGCTGAGCTTATTTGAATTCTGTAGTATAAGTATTAAAATCCTGACTACTAAGAACTTTGTGCTATGAAAAATGCAGTCATATACAAACATTGTTAACAAATTGAAATCCTGGTTAGCTCGGCACGCTGACACTATTTTTTAGGCTCTAAGGGCTTCTAGTTATAAATATGCAGGTCCTCATGCATTCAAATATGATTGTACGCAGACAGCACACAAATTGTGTGCTCCCAGGTGTATTCTTTTAAAAGTTTGTTAGACTATTTAAGCATAAATTAAATTATGAATTAATTATATATGAAGTACAATAAATATTGTAAGTAGAATGTGTGTGTATTATGCATATATGTTTTTTATATAGGCCTACACAAAAAGGGACGTAGCAACCACTAAAACTTAGGACACAGTGTTTTTTTCTTTCTCTCTCATAAAAAAGGTAAATAAAAAATGACCACATCTCCTTTAAGGTCACAATTGAGAGAAGACTCTGCCTTTTCACCATGTTTACTTCCTGTCTAACATATCTTTCCAGACATGCATAAATTGAGAAACAACATGACCTCTTTGACAACGCCACAGCAGTGCCAAAAAAACAGTCAACCCCAGCACATCTTCTATGACAGCTACTGACACTTCACACAACATATCTGATTGGCTGGCAATGACTTATACAACTGTCCACTCCTTAAAGTCGCTTTTTTGCACCTCAGAGTGAGGGGCAGATATGCATGTAGTGTTCAGCACCATGGACAGCAGCCAGTGTGCCGCCTCATACAAACTAGCTGCTTGACAAATGTAGACAAAAGTTTTTCACAGTATTCAGTCAATACACAGTATTTAATTTTACTTGTTCACAAATTTGGAGATTAGGATCAAGAGATTAGGAGGTATGAAGACGATAAAAATTATATATAACCTATATATATGTATGTGTGTGTGGGTGGGTGGGCAGGTGAGTGTGTTTGTCCATACATAGGCCTACATATAGAATTTTGAAGAAAAAAAATAAAAAAAAATAAATAAATATATATATATATATATATATATATATATATATATATATATATATATATATATATATATATTATTATTATTAATATTTTATATATATTAAGTGGGCTGTAACACTTTCCAGTGTGCTTCTACTGGACCTACAAAAACTACTCAAAGTGGGACAATTTATATACACCATGTGACACACACAAAGAAAAACTAAATATTATGTATTTATACAGTTGTCGCCTTTTTAGTTGCTTTTTTAAATTGAAAAGCTTACATAAATGTTTATCTTTTTAATTAAAATGTTTGAAATGAAAGCAAGTGGGATGCCATAATTAATTTTAACAAGTTTATGCACAAAAACAAATTAAAAAACCCTACAAAATGGGGGGGGGGGGGGGGGGGGGGGTGCAGATTAACAGGTTAAATTAAGTATGGTAATCAAACTTATTTAGTTCAAAGTCCATCTCAACTCATGCCAGTATGATTTGCATACTTTCTACTTACAGTAACATGAAGTCACAGTTTAGTGATATTTCTATAAACTACTATTTACAGCAGACAATTATTAAATATTGTATCAAAGTTGATCAACTTTGTTTATAACTATTTATCTGTCTGTCTGTCTGTCTGTCTGTATGTCCATCGCTTTCAGAAAACAAATCAAAGCACAGGTGTTGTAGTTGTTTGCTTGGTTTGTTCTTATCAGAGTTCAAGAAAGGTGAAGCTATGGCACAAACGCACAAGACTTTAACCCAGTGGCCTTTTTGTCTCTATGGGATCACAGCTGTATTTGTAACGCATATTCATCGTAAAAACATCTGTTTGTATATTTCTCAAACTGACAAACGAGCGTCGTGCTTCCTATATCTTAAATAACACATATCTTCAGTTTACCGGATATTATTCCGGACAAAGAACATACTAGAACTGACCTATTTGAGTTTTGGACTAGGCCTGCGACTTATATTTCTATGAATAATCACAATAGCTGTCACAAGCAAGTATATATCTTTAATAAGATGCTAATCTGATAATAAATAACAGCACTCACCCAATACAAAATACGGGAGCTCGGTGTTTTCCAAGTCGTCAACAACGACTATCTCGCCCGGAAAATCGTTCCTGACGGAGAATAGCAGCTTGGGCTCGGAGGCCGACGGGCTGTGCATGATGCTCAGGTCGTTCTCTCGCAAAAACGGCAAAGCGGATACCGTAACGCTTTTCATTTTGCACTCCATGTCTTGAGACTGATCTTCTTCGCCGTTCAGAGATTTCACACCAGTGGGACTGAAGATGACAATCCAGAGAACGCCGATAAGCAGACCGGAGCGTAGCAGTAGCATCTTGTCGGAGACTGTAGCGGTTGTCAGGCTGCGCAGTCGGTGAGCGGCACACTGGGAGCTGGAGGAGGAGGAGGACCGGGAATGCGCTGGCTACACACTAATTGAGCTATTTGCGTGAAAATAAGCAAAAAACGCAGGTTTTAAGACTCAGATATTCTCCGTCCCACGGCTGAATATTCTTGTTGTCATCATAACACTGCTGGGCTTAGTGATGACAGCGAGAGAGGCGGAACAGCGCAACATCGGAGCCCGTTATTGGGCTTCTCCACCTCAAGCCATTAAAAACGATTTTTCTTGTTGCAGTGGGCAACCATTAGCAAGAGCTACATTTAATAGTCCTGCAACTTTAAAACATACCATGGTTTGCCATAATTTCTACTTTATCAAGTTGAATGCCCTTTTATCATGAATTTAGTTTACTTACGCACACTTTTTTCTTCTTTTGTTCTGTTTTAGTACGTTATGTTCTAAATAGGCTGTAACTAATCATGTTCATGCTATAGTTTTTTTATATATATATATATAAAATTGAATGATTAAAACCATTAAATTGCTAAAATATTTAAAAATAAGTAAAATGCGTTAATTTGCTGGTCTGGTGTTGGCTGATTTTAGAGAGGTTTTGGGTATTTTTAGCTGGTCAGATCATGTTATAACAGCTCAGTCCATCTTAAACCATTTGAAATAATTTGCTTGTTGTTTGTTTGTTTGTTTTATTTTATTTATTTTTGGTTTATTTTGTATTGTTTTGTTTCTTTCCTGGGACCACTGATTACTTTACAGTGGGTAAAAAAGCAATAGATTTAGCATGATACATCATTTTTCTATATATATATATATATATATATATATATATATATATATATATATATATTCATCAAACATTAATTTTTCTTTTTAGCTGAAATTGTTTTATCTCTGTTTTTTTCTGTTTTTGTTTTCTTTATAATACACAGACATGATTGTTTTGTTTTGTTTTTTACAAAGAAAATAAATCCAATATTTCAGAGTTACTAGCAGAAAAATCCCTGCTAAAGTTTTATAGTTCACTGACCACTGCGGGAAGAAGAGCAGCACTGAAGTCGAGAAGCCAAGAGCATCTTTTCAAGCAAACAGCAGCTGCAAGCTCTGGGAAGAAGGAAGAAAAAAAGGAAGAAAGGGAGGAAAGAAAGAAGCAGTGCAGTCTGCCCCAAAGAATGATCTCCCTGTGTAATCTTGAGCTTATTCCAGCACTGAAGCAAGGCTTTAGCAAAGTGTGAAGCACTTTTGTGATGAAAGGGCACAGTACTCATTTCAGCTTTGACCTGCTCAATAATTGAACTTTGTGGGTGGTGGGGGGAGAGAGGGGTATCGACACACTTGTGGTCCTGTTGCTGTGATATCCTGCTATCTTTTAGGGTTCTTTCTGCAACACTCACTAAGCTATTGCTGCTTGTGGTTTACACATATCCAAAGGCAATATGACGACTAGGGCACAGAGAACTGTCAAAATAGTGTAATCACATTAGTCTGCTGAGGATTTGTCTTTTTGTTTTTTGCTCTTGTTGTTACACTATAAAAAGACAGATTGAGTTGACATTGAGATGAGTTATATTATTATTACATAATGAGTAATAATAATAATAATAATAATACAATTATTATTATTATTATTAATCTCATGGCAAAATATGCAACCTCACTGTTTGTTCTGATTTAATGGATAAGTGATGCTAGCTGCCAATTTTAGTTGGAAACACCGGAGCAAATATCATCTTAGCGTGTTCTGAGGAATGTAACCAGACTTGACACAAATTCTTGTCCTTTTACCGCCAGGAGGCAAAAATGGCAGGAGGCAAATGTGTACACAGATGACCTCCATAAGAGAACTACAGTTTCATCTAAAAAAAAAAAAAAAAAAATCCAGATTGTCTGAATAGACCAAAAGGTCTGGTATGACATCTGCATACAGATTTACGTATAAACATAACAAAACACATACATTGTAATGGCCTTGGAAATCCAAAATAATATTAAATCTGAGCAAGCAGCTGTTTCCCTAAACCTAAATAATTCCTAATATGCACAAGGAACTGGCAACCAAGACATTTTTAGGACACTTTCTTATAATGCTATTTCTTCAGTCGAGCACTTTGAAAAGCAATCTCAAACTGCATATGCTGTGGTTTATGATAGCACCAAAAAAGGCACTGTGAAAATCATGTTCATTGTGAAAGGAAGATACCATGTTATACCATCATATCACTGAAGACACAATTCCTGAAGAACATGAAAAACACAATTTTCTCTAGAACAGGATACCATGAATGAAGCCTTTAAAAGATAAGAGCCTCTTTGTGACATGAGAAATCTATGTCATGCAATGGCAGCTTCTGTGTTATGCATTTGTTTGCCTTCAAAGCAGTCTTGGCCCTTGTGATAGCCATGGCAACACCATGCAAGTCAGTTTTCAGATTTAGAAAAGAAAACCAACACACAATATCTTCACAAGCTTTCTGTAAGGCTTAACAGCAAACTGTATTTGACATGACAAATTGTCACTCAAGTATTTGCAACCTTAGTATATCCAGCATATTGTTCTTATGCTTAATAAAATCTCCTTGCTATTTTAAAATGGCGTGAAGCAGGGTTTAGACATAAGCTTCTTTTCTAAGAACAAATCATTCTCTATAGCACAATACCGCCTCTGATAAAACAGTACACTGTCCACATCTATGCAGATTCTTAGAATATGCCAAATACAAGCTTCATAGGTTATAGAGGCATGTACATGCTCCCACACATCCTCAAAATTTCTTTAAAAAGTTCACAAGAAAAAAACTGGATGTGGGTTTTAGACAAGCAATTACAACTTCATAAACGTGTGCATGCCATTTCTCAATTACTGCTGCAAAATGTTTCCCACTGAGTTAAATAGCTCACAAAATGATCTTCAAACAGTATGTCTGCACTTTATTAGAGGACAGACACTAGTTCTGAGAAATAGCACTTGATAAAAGATCATACTCAAGTACAGCTGGAAAATTAAAGATCCCCTATTTAGTTAGATTTAGAAATCTCTAAATAATTACCACATATGAAAATTATGTGTTTATACAGTAAAGAGATCTTTTATACTCAGTGGATTTTATGTCTAGGCTAACAGTATACAGGTATGTAAGATGAAAGATCTTCTTAGTATCTTTTTAGTACATAATCTGCTACAAGATGTTCTACTACATACACATATTCTGTAAAGCAGGTAATGTATTTACTAATGTCCTTTCAGCCATATGTAAGCAGTAATACAGGCCAGATGTTTGACAAAATGAGAGACTTCCTCTCCCCTCACGTACAAGGTGTTACCCCTTCACCAATTAGCTGGAGAAAAACAAAAAGCTCTGCATAAGATTTTGCTGAGACAGCACAGAAACCATAGAGGTGTTGCAAAATTCAAGAGGCGAAGATCCAGAATTGGCAAGTTTGTAAAGTGAAAATAGTGTTATTTTAGTATAATTGAGATTAGTTTTTATTCATATTTTGAATCAGTTTTTATTTTTATAATTTTCATTATAGTTGTAGTAATTTTGTTCAAATTCAAGTTAAGCACATTTAAAAACAACAAGCGTTGTACCAAAGTGCTGTATAATTTGTAAACATTATTAAGCACTAAAAAGCAAAAATTCTTTAGTTTTTTCTTAATTTTTGTTTTTATTTATTTATTTATTTACTTTGTATATGTATATATAGTTTTTATAAAATACAAACGCAGGAATATTTGGTATTTGCCATATCTTTTTACTCTGCCATTGCATTTTTGAGTTTCATTACTTGTGGTTATATCTGTCTTCAAATTCAGAATTTGTTGTTACAAATATTTAACTTCATATTGGAGCTTTGTGCATTTCAACACACAAAAACTTCTACAATTCTACTACCATTCTTATTCTATAAGGTCTTGAGTTTTGCAACTATTTTAACTATTTTAACTATCACATTTTTCCATGTGAAATGAATGAATGAATGAATGAATGAATAAGCACACAAGCTTGAAGAACTGACAGAAAAAAAATCGAGGCAGTTAAAATCTTATGTTTATGGAATTAAAATAGCCCCACATCATCACATAGCCTTCACCATACCTAGAGATTGGCATGGAGTACTTTCCATAAGATCACCTCTCAATGCAAATCAAACCAGCTATTAGGCTAACTGAAATAAAACCATGCCAATCTCTAGGTATGGTGAAGGCTATGTGATGATGTGGGGCTATTTTAATTCCAAAAGCCAAGGGAACTTTATCAGGATGCATAGTATCCTGGATCCATGAAGTAACTGGCCTTTAAAAATAAAAATCTGCCTGCCTCTATGGGAATTTAACATAGGGGTGCCCAAACTTATGTACCCTGTATTTTAAGGAAGAACATTTATTTATTGACGATACATTATTCATTCACAAAGAAAACTGGTGTCCTTAAAGGTTGGATTTTTCCCAATTTTTTTAATTAAGGCATTAAGTTCAATTTCCAAAAGATGATTTTTTATTCCTCTTTTTAGTCAACTTTAGCATGGGTGTCTCAACTTATGCATAGCACTGTATATATATATATATATATATATATATATATATATATATATATATATATATATATATATATATATATATATATATATATATATATATATATATATATATATATATGTATAAGAATGATGTGATATGTCCAGATTCACAGTCACAGAAGATCATGTGATTGCCATATCTGCAAGCAGACAGACCTTTCTGACTTCAGAACAAATACGCAGCCAATGCAATTCTGACATTTTGTATGCTAGCATAAAATACATCGTTCTGGAATCTAGTATTATTTATTTCAAAATGGTTATGATGAAAATATTATTTCCAGGCTCATATGCCTGTGAACAACAACAATAATAATGATTTGTTCGTAGGTTAACAAGAGATTTCAAATTAGATTTATTCCCCATGAGTCAAAGCAATGGCCTTGACATATGCTGATCGCATTCATTCAGGTTTCCTTCTACAGATCAGTGTTATGACATTAGCACAATTAGATTAATCCATATCCATCTTTCAAACTTTCATCAAACATAATTTATCACATGAATCCGTAAAGTAACGCTCAACCAAACAAATCCTGATGCAAAAGAGACACACAGAAAGAGAGAAAAGACGTCAGGAGTCCTTGTTTCCAGACTGACTGTGGACATCCGCCAGGTTTCTCTCCCGAAATTGTGCCCTCTGAGTGTTGTTTATATGTCAACGTCACAAGACAAACAGCGACGGGGAGTATCTGCCCCCTCACCCTCAAAGATGAATCACTCTTGTTGTCCAGTTTGCCAGTCTCCAAACGCAGCCTGGGCCACGATCTCCCTGGCAAGCGCTGCCATGGATTGACCTTCTACTCAAGGTAATGATTACCCCCTTGAGCATGCGGCAGCTGGCAAGGTAATGCATTGTTGGCACGTAAAAGTGATGCTGCAAGAAGCAGAAGGAGATCAGGAGACTCATGTACCCTAGAGTTTGACCATCTGTGGCCTATTGGTCCTCATTAAGGTTTCTAATTTGGGACGACTGGGGAATAAACCAAACCGGGGCTGAAAATGTCATTACCTGACTCCTGGTGAGGTGTCCTCCCATATTTACATATTTATACACCTTAATTGTCTTTGCGTCACTGCCGTGACATTGAAGTTGTGAAAGCAGGATCAATTCTATTCCAGGTATCACATTTGAAGCAAAGCCAGTGCCGTTAACGTGACAATATAGCCCTGCATACTGTGACGGACCATTACGCTTCAGATAGAAGGGAGTTAACGCAGAGAATATTATTGGGAATGTTGTTATGAAGGCCTGGTCACGTTAACGATCTCTTAATTAGAGCTTTGTTCAAGCTGTCAGATGGTGGTGCATGAAACTGCCACTCAAAGCCAGCTTTTTATATATTTTGTTTACTTTTGGTGATTTTAAAAGAAAAGTTTTAAAATGCATGTCAAATACTTTCTGACAATTAGCATATTTAAAGGCTAAAACAAAACAAACTGTATTATTTTTCAGTAAGAAGTTACAGTTTGTTTATAGTTTTAGTATCAGGCAAAGTAGCTATAAATACTATGAAAATATAATCCATATATACAATTTGTGTGTGTGTGTGTGTGTGTGTGTGCATGTTTATGTGGTTTATGAGGACACAAATTTGTATAATGACATGGGTATGACAGAGGTATTACAATATGAAGGTGGTTTATGAGGACACTGCCTATGCCCCCGTAATTCAAAAGGCTTAAAAAACATACTAAATGCTAAATCATACTTTTTTTGAAAATCTAAAAATGCACAAAGTTTCCTGTGAGGGCTAAGTTTAGGTGTAGGGTAATAGCACACACAGTTTTGTAAGTTCTTCAAATAAATGCCTTCTTTCTAGCCATCAAATGTTTTTGCCATTTTTTTTTCTTTCTTTTTTTCAGCATATTAGAATGATTTCTGAAGGATAATATGGCACTAAAGACTTTATTAATGACTGCTTAAAATTTAGGTTTACCCTCACAGAATTAAATTACATTTTAAAATGTATTAAAATAAAAAACATTTATTTTATATAGCAATAATAATATATATATGGTCCTGGCCTACCTGAAGGACATCACTAGACCCTTGCTGGATCCTCTTCAGTTTGCCTATAGAGCAAACAGGTCTGTGGATGACGCTGTCAATATAGGACTGCATTACATCCTGCAACACCTCGACAAACCTGGGAATTATGCAAGGATCTTATTTGTGGACTTCAGCTCGGCCTTCAATACCATCATACCTGACCTTCTCTCAGACAAACTGAGACAGCTCTCTGTGCCCTCCTCCATCTGTCAGTGGATCACCAGCTTCCTGACAGACAGGCAGCAGCTAGTGAGGCTGGGCAAACTCACATCCAGGACTCTCACCATCAGCACTGGCGCCCCTCAGGGTTGCGTTCTCTCCCCACTGCTCTTCTCCCTCTACACGAATGACTGCACATCAAAGGACCCCTCTGTCAAGCTCCTGAAGTTTGCGGACGACACTACAGTCATAGGCCTCATCAAGGACGGTGACGAGTCTGCTTACAGACAGGAAGTTGAGCAGCTGGCTGTCTGGTTCAGTCTTAACAACCTGGAGCTGAACACGCTCAAAACTGTGGAGATGATAGTGGACTTCAGGAGAAACCACCCTGCTCTCCCCCCACTCACCATCATGAACAGCACTGTGACTTCAGTAGAGTCATTCAGATTCCTGGGAACCACCATCTCCCAGGACCTGAAGTGGGACAATCACATTGACTCTATTGCGAAAAAGGCCCAGCAGAGGCTGTATTTCCTCCGCCAGCTAAGGAAGTTCAACCTGCCTCAGGAGCTGCTGAAACAGTTCTACTCTGCAATCATCGAGTCTGTCCTATGTTCTTCTATAACTGTTTGGTTTGGTTCAGCTACCAAAACAGACATCAGAAGACTACAACGGACAGTTAGGACTGCTGAGAGAATTATCGGTGCCCCTCTGCCCAGCCTCCAAGTACTTTACACCTCCAGAGTGAGGAAAAGGGCTAAGAAAGTCACTCTGGACCCCTCACACCCAGCTCACTCTCTCTTTGTACTGTTGCCCTCTGGCCGGCGCTACAGATCACTGAGCACCAGAACAGCCAGACACAAGAACAGTTTTTTCCCCCAGGCCGTATCCCACCTGAACAACACATAACACACCCCGGTACTGTACATCTGTAAATAACTCATCAAACCTTCATCTTTACATAGGACACATGCACATTCACAGTTCTGTCTATGGTCATGTCTCTTTTCTGTATATTTTTATTTTTATTACTATTGTTATTCTTAATTACTGTATATTCTCTTCATTAGTGTTCTTTATCACCTTAATTATATGTTGTCTGCACTATGTTTGTACTTTCTGTACTGGAAGCTCATAACACCAAGACAAATTCCTTGTGTGTGCAAACACACTTGGCAATAAAGCTCTTTCTGATTCTTATTCTGATTCTATATATTTTACAATATTACTGTTTTTACTGTATTTTACTCAAATAAAAGCAGCCAGTAACACTTTGGGCCCTATCATACACAAAGGCGCAGCGCGACGCAGTTCTCATTTTCCCGTCCTGCGCAATGCATTTGCGCCCATTTGTGTGCCCATGGGCGTGCTAGTCTAAAAAAGAGGTGTGTTCAGTCGCACTGTTGGCCCGTTGGTATTTTGAGGAACTGAAAATAGACTGCGCCATAGACCAACTCAAACCTGGTCTAAAGTCTAAAGTCAATGCCAATTTTTTTTTTTTTGTTATTTAAAGAGCGCGTTAGTAGAAAATGCGCCTCTGGGCGGGCCCACAACGCTCGTTCACTTTGCTTATTACACACAAGGACGCGCAGCAGCACACAAACATGCCAAATATTAAAAATTAAAGGATTACAGTGTAAAATCGCGTTTGGTCTCGTACTGTATCGTGTATCTTGTCAGTGTGTGCACTTGCTTGGCCATTTGTAGTTGATAAACAGGAAAGTGGGTTCAAGCGCCAGCAGAAGGCAGTGTAATGGAAGTGGTCTTTAAGAGAAGCAGTCTATCAGCGGAAGTTTAAAATCAGCTCGTAAGTGTATTTACTTGTCTCAGTGTTTAGCGCATTTGCCGTTGCTAGGAAACGCTTATTTTGTTTACTAGGATGAGAGTTGCTGAAATCGCGTTTGGTCTCGTACTGTATCGTGTATCTTGTCAGTGTGTGCACTTGCTTGGCCATTTGTAGTTGATAAACAGGAAAGTGGGTCCAGCTGAATTGAAATGATAATTTGTTAGATTGGTATAATAAAGGTTATTATACCGCGGCAGCGGTCGCGGCAGTCGTCGTGTGAAGCCCTCCTAGTGTGAAGACCAAAGAGTGTAAAGACCATCGACTCTACCGTGCGACTCCACCGGGCAGGGACACCGGCAAGGGATAGTAGTAGCTTTTTATTTAATTTTTTCATTGATATGTTTATTATTGAAATGTTGTTGTTATATGCATGTGTTAATTTGATTTAATTTCTTTATTTTCTTAAATATGTGGGTAGATAGTATTTATAGAGTTGTAACTTTTTAGTTTTAGTTACTTTTTCTTATTTGTAAGTCGCTTTGGACAAAAGCGTCTGCTAAATGACAAAAGTAAGTAAGTAAAGTAAGTAAAAAGTAAAAGAATATTATTGTGAAGGCTACATAAATATAAAAATGTCTTGATGGATAGTCATTGCGTGCATCAGAATTAGTCTACCTATTTGCTCGCGCATGAGCAGATCCGTTTGCTCTCTGGAGACGCGTTCAGTCTGTGCGCCTTAAATTTCCGCCTTTTAAATAGCGGATCCGCCACGGCGCGAGCGCAACTCGCTCTTAAAGGGAATGGGAGATGAGACTCTGATTGGTTTATTGGACGTTATGCCCCCCAAAACACCCATTACTCATTAAGAGAATAGGGAAAACCCATTTAGACCATGCGCCCGGACGCGCCGACCGTTTTCCCGTCGTTAAACTAGTAAAAGTGGATTTTGGACACGCCCTGAGTGCACTTGCGTGCGCGTTAGACCATGCGCTTAGATCGTTAAAATAGAGCCCATTAGATTAGAGAACACTAAGTGGATATAAAATATGGGTAACACCAATTCTCGCTATTAACTAGTTGGTTATTAGCACATATATTAATACTACTAAAGCACATACACATACGCCTTATTTCTGCATGATCACATTCTAGATCCCTAAACCATACCATATACCTCAACATAACTACAACAACTACCATACCTACTATCAATAAGTATCAAATTAGGATTTTATTGAGTTAAAACTGATAGTTAATAATAATTATGCGTTCCCTAATAATCTGAAGTGTTACCAAACAGTCTGGCTGAGCGAGAGGTCTTTCAAAAACATGAAAACAACACCCCAAACTTTTGAATGGTACTTAACATCCTCTTTTATGTATATAAATATGACAAATTTAAAGATGAATTAGTATCCAGTGACAAAAATTAAATTAATGGAATGATAAATTTGTATAGAATAAATCTCACAAATTAGATAAGACATATATGGCCAAGAGGCTAATGAAAGGTCTAACCCGGTGGGTGCATCTTGATTCTTGACCCATCTCACCCTATAGCTATCAATACACCTTAGCTTGCTCCAACACTTTTGTTTTAACTTTGCTGACTTTTCTTTAGACTGAGAGCTGTGCAGCTGCACAAGAGTGGCAAGGTTTACAAAGCAAATAGAAATGCAATGCTTCAGGCACAAACAGAGACCTAGCTTATTTTTATCAAGCCCAGGCAGAGACAAATGATATGCAGAAAATGTTCCAGTTGGAAGCAGGAAAAAGCTCAGACAGTTGGGATGCATAGGAATAGTTGTCAACCATACATAATGTAAGCACTGGTCAAAATAAACTGGACTGGTAATTATCTAGTGTATGGTGTGAAATATGCTCATGCTATGCTATATTTTAGCCAATCATCAATTTCTAATAATAAAAAAAGGTAAATAAATAAGACCATATTGACCTTATTTATCACAGTTACATATAATGTGATATGATGTCAAAGTGCAAATTTATATGACACAAAGTATAACATTTTAATTAATTCTCATAATTCCAATTTCACAATGTGACTTTGTACTGTTTGACTTTCTAACATTATGACTGTCAGTCCTCTGTCGTGTGTGTCATGTGTTCCCGCCTCTTGTTTCCATATTTTGTTTGTTTCCTGTCCTTGTTTAGTGTGATTATTAGTTTATTCTGTTCAGCTGTGTTTGTGTAATTAGCCTGCGTATTTAAGTTAAGTCTACTCGTTACTCCCCGGTGTTCCTGTCTGTGTCAGCCTTGCCTTATCTTGCCCTACCTTGTTTGCAATCATTAAAGACTGTAATTGGAGTTTACATCCTCGTCTGCGTGTTCCTGTATCCTCATCGTGTGTGGACCGTGACAATGACCTTATATCATATCATATCATATCATATCATATCATATCATATCATATCATATCATATCATATATCATATCTTTTTTTTTTTCATCTGGGCAGAAATAGGCTTCCAAATGCATGGCTTTTGTTCTTTGGAGAAAAAAAGTCAATTAAATCTTTACTTTTATGGGGAACAATGCACACACCTACATCCCAAATTTTACATATAGTTTTTGGAAAGCTCTTTAACTGCGCAAAATAAAATAAAATTTCCCCTAGAAAATGTGGATTATGTCATCCCTTTTTCAATTGCACTGACTACAAACTGTTTCCTCATCAGAATGAGATGTACAAGTTTTAGCATCGCCTTCAATATTCCCAAGATACAGTATCTGGCACTAACAGGGCACTAGGCTGACAAGAACTGACTTTTGGCTTTACTGTATGAAGAACAAGATACATCACCCTTAAGAAACTGGAGACTTTGTCAGTATGAATTCAGTTTGCCAGGAGTCACAACAAATTTGTAGCAGACAAATTTGGCTAAAGCATTGGGAGAAAAGCATTTTCGCTTTCATTAGCCACCCTGTCCCTCCAGGGCTCACAGAGCTTGGTCTATCCTCCTTCTCCCCCTAAAGCACACACTCTCTCTCTCTCTCTCTCGTTCTCTCCCTCTCTTCTTCCTTGTCACATCGCTGCCTGCTGCAGCTCAGCCAATCAGAGCAAAAGAGGCGTGGCCTCTGGTCTCAGTTGGACAGAGCTTGTTGAAAAGAAAGAGATGCTTTCCTGAAAGACTTGGAGTAGCTCTCCTCTGCGCGAGGCTCACCGTTTTGGGGCTTGGCAGTGAGTGATGACTACAGCACGGGCAGCTAAAGTCTAGCTCTAGCAATCTGGCACACACACACACTAAAAAACACACAGAGAAAGAAAGAGAGAGACAGTGGTTGTCACGAATGAACCGTGGCAGGTGCAGTTTTTCTACTTGAAAGAAGCTGGATAATGTAAATCAGTTGAAAGAAGAGAACAGCTTCGTATGGATTTATCTGTCTGATTGTAATCTGATGTGATCCTACTTGTTTTGGAAGATCACACACTGTTCAAGAGGACCCGAATTGCTTCTATTCTGCTTGGACAAAAATATAATTTCTGGGACTTTGCATTCTAAAAGAACTGGTCTTAAAGTTTTTGCATCCAGTTTTTAAACGAGAAAAAGAAACTAATGGCTATCAAACATTTTAAGGACACCCATAAAGGGTGCACTTAGCGCACTCTCTTCGGAGCGTCAATACAATGCCTGGATTACCCTTTTGACTGCCTTGTGAACCCGTGTGAAATCACCGCGGAGGAGGTACGGCAGGGGGCCGAGCGGGTGGGAGCTGCATTCCTCCACTTGAGACCGAACTGAGAATCCAACATCCTGACTGCCTCTACAAGCCGATCGGATACAAACGCTGTAGGGACAGGAGTGGAAACACCCTTCACGGTCTGGGTGAGTACCCTGTCACAGTTCACTGGACACTCAATCTATATTGAGTTAAACCACTTCACCATGCTCATCTTGTAGTGTCAGACTCATCTCCTGACTTAAATGTTACAGCTTTTGTGGGGTTTTATATGTGGTGGGTATCTGGTATTTCTCCTACATCTGATTATGGATAGCTGCGGTATCAATCAGCAATGTCAGATTATCATAAGAAGCAGGTAACTTTGTTTTGATCCCCAAAAAAAGATATGGTTGTTTGATCTAATTTAGATGTAAACATTGGTTCTATTTGACTTAATTTGGTTTTAATTACAGAATGTATGCATGCAGTTAATTCGGAGTATTTCAGAACACCATTTGTATACGTGATGAGTTCATGCTATAAATATAGCCGTCTTGACTAGTATAGACGGTTCTACAGGGCATTGCCTCTATCTCATTAAACTGAATTTAATTTCATCCCACAATGCTTTCTCAAACTAAATCTAGAGCTTGCCCCAAGAGTTTCCAGCTCCTTGCACAACGACAATAACCCAGAGGGGCGCTCTCAAAACAAGCAAGTCGTCCTTAACTCCCTATCCAAACTTTCTTCTCACTTTGAAGCTTTTGAACATAAGACAGAAAAAACATGAACAGCAGCGGAGAGCTAAAACAAAACAGTCTTGCAGTGACAGTGACTCACGGGATGGCTTCTTCACAGTTTGGTTTGGATGTCTGCCTGGACTCCGCAAGGAACCCAGAGAAGAACCAAATTCCTTGATTTCTTGGGCGTATGGGTTCTGTATTTTGCACTAGTCTAAGGGGTTAAAGCTGGACTGCTTTGTCTTACATATGTACATTAATCCTCTTTTCTCATTCTGGCAGTGGCAGACCAGAAGCACACTGACATCTCCACTGTTGTAGGAGAACATTTAATGCCCCTTTCTTTCAAAATACAAAGCAGCTTGCTTTTTAATCTGTTGCAGAAATATTTAAGCTCTCCGTGGTCTCTCTCTCTCTCCCCCCTCAATCGTTCGCTCACCCTCACTTTCTCACCGTCTTAAGAGTAGGTTTCAATACAAATCATTTTGGAAAAGCTGATTCCTGGTGTGGTTTTGCTGTATCTACACAACAAACCCACCATGCCATCTTTCTGTTGGAAGAATAGCATTTTAATCCACATTATTCAGCAGTGCCAGCGATTGTATTATACGCTTACACCTACCCGATAGTCAGCCATTGACTATTTCGTCACAACAAGCAATCAGAAAACAATGGGCCACCACCATTCAGCAAAAAATAAAATGTTTGGAAACAAGCATATAGGCTGACAGCATTTATGCAGCACTTTATATGCTTAACATTGCCTATAGAGGGAGCAATTCTCTTGTAACAAGCAACCTGCAACCACACACCCAACAGAATCACAGTCAGAATGGCTAGTCCGAATGTAAAAACATTCATCGAGATGACCACTGGATTATCAGTTTACAATATTGATTTGTTATTGGAGAGGACTATCCATTCAGGCTGATATCCAAACACTGCCAAGGGAGATTTTATCTATGTAAGGTGAGCAGAAGATGCTGAATATTTCTGCATCTGCGACATGCAGGCCTCAGTTATTGGGATGCAAGTCCATGATGTTTCTCCAGTGAACATTCCCTCCTGCTTACCAAGAAGCCCTCTGAGGTTTTTGAAGTGTTAAAGTGGAAGAAGAACACAAAACTCCATTTCCAGTCCCGGAGGGGACGCTGATGTGTACGTGTGTGTGTATATGGGCCGTCATTTGCTCTGTGAAGTTATAAAAGAAATATCGATCTGCCAGAGCAATATTCACCATCTCAGAGAAAAAACTAATGTAAAGTGGATTCAAAATATACTGCGTATGTTCACTGAAATGGATATATAAAAATATAACAGTAGTCTGAGGCTGTATCACTAAGAAAAAACACTTCAGAAAGGCAGAGCTGGATGTAAAGGTACATTATATACATATACATAAATGCACACACATATATAGGCAGAAGACTGAAATGAAATCTCCTAGTTTATCTGTAAAGCCACTTGCCATTTTTCAGCATGTGTCAGCTTTATAATACACTCCCTCTGCTTTTAGCAATTTTTTGTTTTGATTTTTGTTTTTTTGTTTTTGTGCAAGCAACTCATTTTATGCAACTGCTGTATTAAAAAAAATGAAAGCCTTAAGTTGACTGCACACACACACACACAAAGATTGATGGCAAAGTACGAACACTAAAGATTTATGTGAGTTGTACTGCAATTAGCAGATAATCATTTGGGAAATATTCTGGCTTTAAAAAATTTAAAATTCATACGAGTGCGTAATGAAAATGAATTCCGATGTCTGGTTATCTTGCTCATCACTTCTGTTGCTATCAACTCTGAAAGTGTAATTTGCTTGGCTCATTAGCATGCATAATTACATGCAAAATTCTAAATAACCAAGAAACACCCTAATAACTTCTATAGCCTGAGCTCCTTTGAACTTACTTGTGTGTGTCATGTAGAGATTGAGAATGTCAGTCGAAGTTCACGGTGCAGAACTGTGGGGAGGATCCAGTTCATTTTCATGCAAAACTCAAGTGAATAAATTGTAATGGGAAAAAATGCATGATCAATGCAAAATGCATAATGCCTAAAAGCAATATGAAATGATATAAGAAAAAAAATACATAAATATAAAATAATATTCTCATAAAACGATGAGACAGACAGACAGACAGGATACATGAATAGTGTTGTCTAGAACTGTTTTTACTGTGGTCACCATAACTAAAAGTTAGCTCCAGGCCTTATATGCTGATAAGTGTCCAGGATGAGTAAATTAAGTATTTTATGTTGGTTATCATATGGTGTATTAAGTCACTCGTTAGATAAGCCTCAGCAGTTTTCAAATCAAATTTCAAAGGGGATCCCAGGTCTACTCCTTTAATGGAAGGGACATTTAATTTAAATGAATTGGGTAATTCCCTACCCAGACCAAACTAAAGGCAGTAAGATAAAAGAGCATATATTTACAGATATAAAGCTGGGCTGCTTTGATAATAGGGATTCTGATTAATCTCTTTTAGATTAATAACTCACAGTTATGGTAGTTATGAAATTCACAGTTCTTGTAGTAGTAGTAGTAGTATCAGTAAAATAAATTAAAATTATTATTTTTTTTGGACAGATGCAAACTGATTCTTATCTTTTAACAATTTTTATTTTACTTTACAATTTTTTATGTATTTATGGTTTGAATAAAATCATATCTTTAATCATTTTTAAATTAATTATGAAATTAAATAGCTTAAGTCTTATAGTTGCAGCAACAACATGAATTTTTGGCTGTAAATATTAAATTGGTCTTTACATTCTAAATTGCAATAACAAGTCTATGTGAACATTGCAGTATTTACATTTCTTTCCGTTTGGATTTGATGGGGCGATTTCACTGGCTGTTAAGACATCCACAGCATATCCTGTTATGTGGTATGCACAGCCACATTCCCGAGTTAATGGTGAATTTCACCATGACGCAAGGC
This sequence comes from Barbus barbus, assembly GCF_936440315.1. Lineage (NCBI taxonomy): Eukaryota > Metazoa > Chordata > Actinopteri > Cypriniformes > Cyprinidae > Barbus > Barbus barbus. Next base: position 11,536,906 of record NC_136754.1, read on the forward strand.
ATCAGAATGGGAATACTCCCTGCCAACTGGTCAAGGGGCCAAGGGGGAAATGATTTATTTGACAAAGAGTCAAAGATCAAAGGCAATGACTAACCAGGAAGCACCAATCTCCTACTGCAGCCGATCACAGAAGGAGCCTCCACCAATCAGCCCTAGCAGCAGGACCTCTTCTCTAAGTTTTAATTGGTTGCTGTGTACCGACCGGCCTTCACAGACGTCAAGCTGGAGGACATTACGTGTGGCGGCAGGGTCAGCTATCGCACTGCTTTAGCTGTTCCCACTGCAAAGACACTCTGTGGTAGAGTGTAATGTGAAAACATTCATAACTTCATAATGAGGCTGTCTCATCAAGTAATCTATTTCCTGTGAATGTGCAAGATTTCCAGTTTATTAACCATTAAAGGTAAATGACTAGAAGAATAACATGTAGTAAATGTTAGAACAATTGTTGCTGCAAACCAGTGTGTTTATGATTACGATAATAAATTCAATTAATATTATAACAAATAAGATAACAACAGTAACACTTTATTTTAAGGTCCAGTTCTCACAATTAATGCACATTAGCATGCATATTACTAGCATATTGGCTGTTTATTAGTATTTATTGGGCACACAATAATGCCTTATTCTACATGACCATGTTCTAGATCCTTTAACTCAACCCCATACCTAAACTTAACTACCTTACTAACTAATAATAAGCAGCAAATTGGGAGCTTATTGAGGGAAAACTCTTAATAGTGAATATGTTTTCCCAAATCTAAAGTGTTACCAACTGTTTTATGACAGCTAAAGAAACTGGAGCCAGCTGGAATGAGAAGACTGCTCTTGCTTTTAAAAATAAGGTGGATAAAGTTAGGACACCTTTTTGCTGTATATTTTAACACCAACAAACATAAACTCACTTCCACAAAAGGAAACAAAACAAAAAATAAATTATAGCACTGATCATAATGCCTAAAAGTAATATGCAACGATCTTCCTAGATTTACATTTACATTTACATTTAGTCATTTGGCAGACGCTTTTATCCAAAGCGACTTACAATTGGGGAATACAAAAAGCGATTCATCTTGAAGAGGCAGTCAGACAGAGGAAGTGCTCGTAACACCAAGTCTCAGACTTGGTGTTACGAGCAACCAATAAGTACAAGCTAGTAGGTGGAGATAGAGGGAAAGTTTTTTTTTTTTTTTGAGTAGATAGAGCCATTCATAAATAAACAATACAAAACCACAATTATATAACTGATCATAATGCCTGAAAGTAATATGAGATCTTCTAGGTAGGGAAAAAAATAATAATTCTAATCACTGATCATAATGTCTAAAAGTAATATGAGGAAATATTCCTAGATATAACCATACAGAAATAAACAACAAACATACAAACAATACAATATAAGTTACTCTTAGCTACTATTTTGTGTCTGGTGTTTGCTTTTCTTAAAACTGGATATAAAATATAAAGGTACTGCTGGAAAGGAGGTTGTACAGTATCTGGTTTCATTTAAGGTCAAACTCTGACTTGGGCCAATCATAGTTTAGTTAGACACCTGGATATGCACCTGCCTTATTGTCAAATATGACCTAAGAATATAACGGCACAACATCAGCACTGCCACCTCACAACCATTCATTATTGCCGAGCATGGAAACAGAGAACCTCTCTGCGATTGGAAGACAGGGCAGAAAAGATAGAAGAACCATTGTATTACATACCACAAGCCTGTCATTGTCTGTACCCCAATCCCCTGGTTTCTGGAAGGCAAGATGGATGGTTACGGTTATGGCCAACTCTCCTGGCATTTCACTCGGGCCCCCGACCTTTCCCTTGCAGCAATGTGATGCACATAACCTATCGATCAACTCCTGACCACTGTCTCTCTGAGGACAAGTACTGTACCAGTGTGCTATTTATGTTCACTCAAATCTGCAATATGGGGATCAATGACAGATTCATGGCCAACCTTTGTTACGACAAATTATTGGAGTTACGTAAATATATGTGCTTTGAAATATAACCGTTAGTTGAGACTAATGTTTGGAGATTAGTAGACTTTGTAAAGATTGATCACCTCAGATAGACCATTTGTAATTCACATAGTGCTAAAAGACTCATTAACGACCCACATGCAGTTCATTACTGGCTTTACTTTGAGTTGTTCGCTGTACCCTATCACAAGAATCAAACAGAAGAACAGAAAAGTGTTCTGTTTTGTCCTCTGCCCCCTTTGTCTTTTTTTATCTCTTGTATGCACCGAACGCAGACTAGCTACCTTGTTGTTGATTGAACGCATAGGCTAAGTTTCCCATTTAGTTTTTATGGTTTTATTTTTGAAAAGGGTAGACATGACAGCTACATTATGGTCTATTGTATTCAATTTCTGTTAAATAACTAAGAGGAGAAGATGAAATGTCACGTTATGCATATTTGGTATGACACATTTTACTTTGCCTCCTTTATATTCATAGTTGTCTCCAGTGGCTTCTTAAAAAGGTGATGAATTACTTTTTAATTAATTTGAGTATGAACATGGTTGTAATATATATATATATATATATATATATATATATATATATATATATATTTATATATATATATATATATATATATATATATATATATATATATATATATAAGGTTTTATTTCACAGTGGTATTAAAATGTCAAAGAAACATTTTTGGGAGGTTTTGCTAAAAGCTAAAATGTTTTTAAAATAAAATAAAAAATAAATGCATAATTACATTGCACGGTGCACTTTGAGTGTGACTAAAGTCCTGCAGCAGAAATTACCCATCCATATCTACATTTGGCCAATCTAATTGAGTCACACCTTTACACTGAAAATTCTATCATTATCTACTCATTCTCATTTCGCTCAACACTCATATGACCTTTTTCCCCGTGAAAGATTAAAGGAGTTATTAAAGAATGTCAAAACTGCCCTTTTGAATACAATGAAAGTGCTCATTGATCACTGGCTGCCGAGTTTTTCTTGGTTTATGCATATTATGTACAACACACACACACACACACACACACCCCACACACCCCTGATGGAAAAGACTGGCACTGGCCATTTAATATCTGTAAAAATGCTGCAATTGTTGAACCCATATCCTTTCTACATGCATATTTCATTTAATTTGACACTGCATGCTGTGCTGTAATCAATTAAGGTAATCCTTATTGACATTGAATTGAGTTTAGCACTGCTGTGCTCCTTTGCAGTGACCTTTTGAAGGACTTAATGAGACTAAGATGTTTCTTGCCACTTTATTTCATCAATGTGTTGACAGCAAATATGAGAGACAGCATATTTGTTTCGTCCCTGAGAACCGCTTTCCATTTTCTTTCTTTACTTCATGGCTGTCTCTGACCCTCAATAGTTCTTGGTGCTAAAGTCTAAGTTCACTTTATGCTTTTTGAGATGGTCATCAGAATTTCTCTCTCATCCTCAGCACTTCTCATCAATGAGATTAGCAGCAGGCAGGTATGAAAAGCCTCTACTGATTAGATGTCCTTTAGTCCTGACATCTGCCATCTCTCTGTCCATTAAATTCTGTAACTATTGTTGACACCTCAGCCTACACTCGGCCACATTTGAAATCTGTATGAGGGCCCAAGGGTTAGAGGATCCTTATCTGAACACAATCCAATTCCCTAATTCCATTTTTTCCTGAATGTGAGTGAACTTTTCAATGATAAGAGCTAGAAAGTCTGTTAAAAGTGTATTTTGTAGTCAGAAAATCAGATATTGACAAAATACATATATAACTATGTTAAAGATTTAAGCTCAGTACAAAGTAATTAAAGAATTCAATTAAAAATAGTACTTTTATTCAGCAAGGATGCATTCATTTGATCAAAAGTGACACCAGTGACGTTGTACATTGTTACAATAGACTTCTATTTTAAATGAATTCTGTTTTATGAACTTATATAATAATATAATAATAATAATAATAATGATGATAAAACCTTACAGACTTACCACATACCTTTGAATAGTATTTTTTTCTTTAATAGACACTAACAGTAAACACCACAGTAATGCACATTCAGTGAACACTTTCTCAGTAAAACAAATTAATAATATTTATATATATATAAAACTTTAATATTTCACAATGTTACTGTTTTTATAGTAGTTTTGATCAAGCCCTAGTAAGCATAAAAGACTTATTTCAAAAACAGTGTGTGTGTGTGTTTGTGTTTATGGTTGGATTTATCCACACCATGTGCATGTCTCAGACTGCCAATGATAACAAGGGACACGGACAAGCAAAACAGACCTCAGAACCAGAAAAAAGGATCGTAGAAGGTTTGAGCGATTTGATTTTTAAATATAGGGCTCCTGTCTTTACCCATATCTCATGCAGACAGTCACAAAGTAGGGGCCTATGTGAGAATTGACTCATCTTGCAGAAGTCTGCATTTTTTCACGTTTTATTTCATCTGTGCGGCTCAAAGGAATGTGCACTGTCTTCATGTCTCCGCCATTCCGCCAGTGCTGCGCTTGGGCAAATGACTCACAGTTCCTCTCCCACAATACCTACAGGCGTAAATCAGCCTCAGTAGGATTAAGCTGAATGTGAGCAAGATTAAATGGCTCTTGCAACTGTCTTGCCATACATCTTATTGGAATTCACATGGCTCTCTGCATGGTCCAGACTCGACTTTGCTTTCACGGTCCAGGAACTTTGCAAAAGGCTGCTGGCTGACTCTCTTATGGACGTGGTATAAGCTTAACGACAGCTCAAGATGTCACTTAAAGATCTATATACACAAGCAGTCGATAGTTTAGACACACTTGACAGAATTTATGTTTTGCATGATATTTCAGAGCTTTTGATCTGAAGTATTATGTGCAAAGCTAATTTATTTAGGAGAAAAGCCCATTAAATTTGTCTACAAATTAGCTCTGTATACAAATATAAATTACATATTAACATAAATTCTTACAAAACCAGCATTTAATAATTAAAACAATTATATAAAAATAACGATAATTTAAAAAGTATTACGGTTTTCACAAAAATATTAAGGAGTACAATTGTTTTCAACATTGACCATAAACTGTTGAATGGAAAAAAATGATGATAGACTGTATCTCCATACTTACAATAATGATGCATTTAGTCCTCCTCAGAACACAAAAGATGTACTCAGTATCTACATGCAGTGGAGATGAATGACAACGCTGTATGAAATTTTAAAGACAGTCTTTGGAAAGGTCATGGCATTATGTGAGATAAGCAAAGAGAAGGTCAGAGAGAGTCTACTTTTTCCTTCAGATCATACCGAGAATACTTATGACATGTAGCTTTTTAAAGATTTCTTTGTGTGAGAGCAAGAGAGGGAGAACACGATGGAGAGAAGCCAATGCAGTGATTGGTATGAACAAAGTATGCTAATGAGAGAAGAGTTCAAGTGGGTCGAGACAAATGTGCTCTAACGGGGCTCTCAAACATCTCGGCAGTGGCAGGTTCAGTATAACACATGCATGTTGAAATAAAAGGTACCAAAAGTACAGTTAGAGATGAGTGTGATGTTGAGACAAAAGGTAGATTGTACAAAACTGAACCTACTGACTCTGAACAAACAATATTCAATCCCTATAAACCTGCTCTCATCGCTCTAACCTCTCTCTCTCTCTCTCTCTCATGCAAATGGACACTCCATCAGCTGTGTTTCCTGTGAGATGCAGGTTCATGAGCGGCAAGCAGGGTGAGCCCTCTAGTACTCAATTCTGTCTGAAATGGAAATCACTTTGTGAAAAAAACACACCAGTCGGTGCATCAAATATTGCAGAAATTGCTTAGCTGGTTGTTATCTGTATTTCCTGTTTGACATTTGAGAGAAACTATTGCTTTTTCCTCTTTCTGTCTCCACAGGAACAGCATGGTAGCACAAACACTATGCATTCTCCACTGAAATTTTTTGTTTATCTGATTTAAAGCAATACCCCCCATTAGAACCAGCCTTATGGTGTATAGAAATAGCCCGCTCACTCTTCATATACTACGCTGTAGTTGTCCCATAAGCCCAATTGGCAATTGTGTATTAGTTTTCAGTAGGTTGAATACTGGCTGAGGTGGGGTGAAATGATGTAGAGGGCCAATATTGAGGTATGGACTTCTCCATTGCTCCAGGGCACACTGTCAGCAGCATTATTCTCCTCCTTCCTTGTGCACTTTAGTCGATTCCCTCACCCCGACTGCTGAACACGCTCTTCCGCTGCACATAATTAAAGACCCAAACTTCAATCTACCATTTACTGGTATAAATTCACTCACTGGCCACAAAGTCTTCTGCAGCAATTTGCTAAACAAGGCGGTGTAGCTATTTGCAGTGTAGTTTGTCCTATTGGCCATCATTGCATTTCTGTTCATTTTTTAAAACAGGTTCAAACAAAACAATACAAAAAAACAAAAAACAAAACAAAACATTAAAAGGGCACTGGTAAAGCAAAGCGAAAAAAAAATCTAAATTCACTGACTGGCCACAAAGTCTCTTGCAGCAATTTGTGACCCTGGACCACAAAACCAGTCATAAGGTCATTTATACATCACCTGAAAGCGGAATAAATAAGCTTTCCATTGATTTATGGTTTGTTAGGATAGGACAATATTTGGCCGAGATGTAACTATTTGAAAATCTAAAAAATATTGAGAAATTAAGAAATTAATAAGGTACTTCGCATATTTGCAATGCATATTCATCAAAAATTAAATTTTGATATATTTACGGTAAGAAATTTACAAAATATATTCACGGAACATGATCTTTACTTAATATCCTTATAATTTTTGGCATAAAAGAAAAATTGGTAATTTTGACCAATACAATGTATTGTTGGCTATTGCTACAAATATACCCCTGCTACTTATGACTGGTTTTGTGGTCCAGGGTCACATTTGTTAAACAAGGTGGCGCAGCTATATGCATGTTTTCCCTATTGGCCATCATTACATTTCTGTGTATTTTTAAAACAGGTTTAAACAAAACAAAACTAAAGCAAATAAAACATTAAAAGGGCACTGGTAAAGCAATGTTTTAATTATAAATATTTCATAATAAAATATTATTAAATGTAACTTAATATGAATAATATTGATAATAAATAGAGTTACATGATATTTACGCAGCAAACTATCCAATACCATTTCTGTGTCATGGTAAGAACACAGTCATTTTTCATAAGAGAAACTTTAAAAAATAGAGAGGGTAAGAAATAGGAGACAGACACTAGTATGGGGGTCTGGATTATATTTGTGTTCAGCTCATCCAGTTAGCATCTGCTAGTCTTGGCTTTGCTCTTTGGCATGCAGTTTGTCAGAACTGTACAAGGCCCCCATGGCACACTGGGCAGAGATGATAAAATGTGTGTCTGAGAGCCAATCGGGCCATGAAGTGTGAACTGAAATGCACTGAAGAGGGTGTCAGCAGAGTTTCTGAGTGTTCTCTCAACACAAAACAAGACCACGTTTATGCAAATGTATAATTCCCAAATCTGAAAACCTTGGAAAATTTTGCAGAATCACAAACAGGCATAGCAGAGCTCACATTATATTCTTACAACAAGACCATTATAGGCATAATACATTATACAGTAATGGTACCACTACTTCATAGTGCAAGTCAGAAACTATTTCCGTCATTTGGGCTGTGTCAGCAGGGTTGAAATTGGTCCCTAATGGCTTGGCTATATTAGGGCAAATGCCCACCTCAACTATGTGCCAAAATCAACTACCATGGGTCCTTGGCACCGCATCATTTTGGATTGTTCTAGATGGAAAGTCTTTCCAATGTTTTCTTCCTTTCCTAACCCCAACCTTTGGGGGAAGTCGTGGCCTAATGGTTAGAGAGTCGGACTCGTAATCGAAAGGTTGCGGGTTCGAGTCCCCGGCCGGCAGGGATTGTAGGTGCGGGGAGTGAATGTCCAGCGCTCTCTCCACCCTCAATACCACGACTGAGGTGCCCTTGAGCAAGGCACCGAACCCCCAACTGCTCCCTGGGCGCTGCAGCATGGCTGCCCACTGCTCCGGGTGTGTGTTCACGGTGTGTGTGTGTGTGTGTGTGTGTGCATTTGTTCACTACTCACTGCTGTGTGTGTGCACTTGGATGGGTTAAACGCAGAGCACCAATTTCGAGTATGGGTCACCATACTTGACAATACGTCACGACTTACTTTAACAGAATGTCTAGTTTGATTGTTTCCCTTAGCAACTTGACATTTCATCCATATTAGATTTGTGAAGCATTCAGTCCTGAAACCCCAAAGAGAATAGCATTATATTTTCACAAATGCAGTGACAAGTTTTCTTACTTATTTCTCTTGGTACATATACATATATATGATTACATCCACTTCCATATCGCTCTGTCTTGCATAAACAAAATAAAGAAAAAAAAATCAGATGTTGTTGTTGTTATAGTACAGATATGCCCTAATTTCTCTTCTCTTTTTTAAGTTTTGAGGGGCAGAGGGTAAAGTGGCTTATGATGTATGGAGGCATGAAAGCCAGCTGCCAATATGCAAAATGGGTTGGATGTCATTATCTTTTGAGGACTAGTGATGTGAGAACTGCCAGTACGAGCTGGGAAATGGTCCATCATTCAGCCGAGTGCTCTTCCACCCCCTCAAACATCATTGCGTGCTGGTTTCTCCTTTGCATGCAGGGACCTCTTCGCTGTTTTGGCATGACGAGCAAACAGAGAGTATAGAAACAAAGCTCTGATGAGTCTACCGCCTGTCTGGAGAATTAAATATTTGGGAGGATGCATGGAAAATAACGCCCACTGATTTGTGGGTGTAACTGAATGTTAGCTGATCAGCAAACTGGAGGAGTTAACACAATAAACACAACTACAAAGACACCAATTTACATACACACTAGTGCACTCAAAAATTAAAATTCTGTTATGACTCTCTCACAAGTCATTCCGTACGCTGCTATTTTTGTTTTGTGGAACACAAAAAGAGAAGTTTCACTCTGTTTTCCTTACAACAACAGTGATCATAACTGTCAAGCTCCAAAAAGTAAAAAAAAAGTAGTAGTCCCATGTGAATCAGTAGTACCATAGTTTGCGTCATTAACAGACTGAAATCATCTAAAATGATTTGAATTCAGATGAGACAAGCAGTAAGGGCTGCTTTAATAGTACTGTTATGCTGTTTTATGCTTTGACATGATCACTATGACCTATTGTTATATGAAAAACCAATGCATGAAATTCACATAACAGCATATGGGGTTGGAATGGCATGAGGATTAAAAGAGTAAATGATGAAATTATCTTTCTTGGGTGAACTATTCCTATATGCATCACCATTTTGGACTAATCAAAGGTTTTTTTAGGGTTTCAGACACAATGGAACGGTTTTGGCCTGCGGAGTTGTCTGTGGATCCTGTGGACTAAGCAGCACTGGCTGTTGGCCCTCTGAACCGATGCAATTTAACAGTGTGCGTGTATTGAGCCAACATCGTAATATTGCAGTTAAAAGGTTTCCAGACCTGTGAATTATGAGTTAGAAGACATCCTGCATACGTGCATGGATTTAGAAAAGGCGCAAACACCAAACATCCTACACAATGCACACTTCCAGTACAACACATGTATTTACAGCCCATCCAGTACATTAGACTGGTTTTCTATAGTTGTCGATTGTTTCAAAGAATAGTCTGGGTTCAATACAAGTTAAGCTCCATTGACAGACTACAACAAAAGCTAATTTAGATTTTTCCTGCTATTTTCTGGGTTACTATGAGGCACTTACAATAGAAATGAATGGGGCCAAACTGTAAACATTAAAATACTCACTGTTTCAACAGTATAGCCACAAGGCAAAATTATTATGTGTTAACATGATTTTTGAAAAAAATCTGTATTTCTGTATATAGTTATATGCCATTTTAGAACCTAAAATTATCCCCGTGCCAAAAAAAACTTTACAGCTCAAATAACCCTAGTGAAAAATAAATATATTAAAATGTATTTGAAATACATTTATTTCATTTTTTATTTAATCAATACATTTATTACATTAATTTCAAGCACTCTACAAAGACATCTACATATTTATATACTTAATAAAGATATCCTGCAATTGCACTTTTAGTATATAAAGTGGTGTAATTAAAGTCTGCTAAATTGAAACAACTAATTTTGTTCTTAATGCATTTTAAATGTGTGGACGTAGTGCTGAAATTAGCATTGTGCACAAGTAGTACACCAAATAAAGTTGAATTATAATTTTTATATCAGTAAGATATGAAAGCAATATGTTAAGATATGTTAATATAAAGACACATATATTAAGCAATATGTCAATAAATATGAACTATACTTAGTATGAAATAAATGTATTTTAAATATATTACTTTTTTACTAGAAATGATGCACTTTACATCAAATGTGACCCTGAACCACAAAACCAGTCATAAGTAACACAGGTATATTTGTAGCAATAGCCAGCAATACATTGTATGGGTCAAAATGATCGATTTTTATTTTATGCCAAAAATCATTAGGATATTAAGTAAAGTTCATGTTCCATTAAGATATTTTGTAAATGCCCTACTGTAAATATATCAAAACTTTATTTTTGATTAGTAACATGCATTGCTAAGAACTTCATTTGGACAACTTTAAAGGCAATTTTCTCAGTATTTTGATTTTTTGCACCCTCAGATTCCAGATTTTCAAATAGTTGTATCTCAGCCAAATATTGTCCTATCCTAACAAACCATACATCAAAGCTTATTTATTCAGCGTTCGGAACATGTATAAATCTTAATTTAAAAAAAACAAACTGACTCTTATGATTGGTTTTGTGGTCCAGGGTCACAAATTATGAGCTTCTTCTTTTTAAATACTTCAATTGGCCCTGTTCACTTCAATGTAAGGACCTCACCATAACTTCAATATTTTATTATTTATACAATATTTACCAAAAAAAAAAAAGAAACCCAAAGCTCTAATTTGTTACCCATCACATACCATAGCCTACATGTCCAAATGAATGGATTCTGGTTGATCTACAGTGCATTCTCGTTTTCTGATCTACAGTCACCAATATCTGTCACGTACTGAAATCTATGTTAGCAGCTAAAGTGCTGTTCCATGATGCATACTTCACAGCTCCTTCGGTCATTAATGTTCATTGACCCTGATGGAACGATCCCCATGCAACAGAAAAAGCATTTATCCATAAACCCTCTGAAAGCCGAAAGTGCTACGCCCTCCACTCATTACAGAGCGAGAAGCCAAATAACCACTTTATTCCACTGGTCAGGGTAACGATTTTTCTATGCCAGCACAATTGTTGTTTTATGCTCCAGGACAGCTAGCCAAATGCATTCACATGGTCTACTATAAAAAAACAATACAAATGTAGAATAAATCCGCCCTTCCAGACTTGCAAATACATTCATTCACGCTATAACTGCACATTAACCGATGATATCTGAGATGCAAAGTGCTGTTGATAAACCGACCTCTCTTTGACGCTTTTGCCGTTAACCCTGGCATGCCTGCGAGGGAGATGGAAGTACAGCACCACCTATCCCTCATAAACATCAGTCACCGCATCCTCCAGAGGAATTAGCTTTCCACTGCCAGTTTTCCCCTGCGGGTACATAGTGATTTCACTGGAAAGCATGAGTGGAGAGTGGATGTTGTGCTTAGAGTGATCAAAACTGACCAGTTTAATCTTTCTAATCCATCTAGTCCTGTCAATCATCTTCTCTGACTTTCATACTTTTGACTTACGCAGTGCGCCTACGGTGTGCCCTGCGCTTGGTTGTGTGAGAAATGAGATCTGTGGTGATAGAAGTTCTGATGACAGTGGCTTTAGGCTGCTTTAAAGAAACGTACCACAGAACTGACACAGAAAAGAGTTCAGGTCGACTTTCTTTATACGTAATACAGACTGTGTGAAACTCTGCCAAATTTCATATTCCCACAGCATTGCCAATGATAGTTTGCTCGATAGACGTATTTCACCCCTGCTGCAGCTGTGCCAACAAATGATCTCAGAATTACATTCGGTGATTTACTCCGAGCTGCACCTTGGCAAACTGACTCCTTGGTCTCAGACGGACTGCCCACAGTCCAGTCACTGACCGTCTGATGCATATTGACACAAAAATGGGAAGCGTTGGTTGAAATGCCAGTTACAGTCTGAAAAAAACAACTCATAACTTTAGGTAGTTAAACTACAGTCAGTACTTAACAAGACCGGAGATTTTTACATTTTCTAACATAACTCAAGATAATTGTATGCAGAAAAAAAAGTGTTAGCTTTGCCTTTAATACTATGACAATTTTGGAAAACAATTATATAATATAACAGCACAATTTTTGTATTAAGTATATACCATAATATTTATTAATGATATTAATTAACATTATTTTTATTATTCTTTTAATTTTGTGCTATCTTGTGCTTTTATTTTGAGCTGTACGGGGTTTTTTTCTGTTTCCATTTAAACATAATTTTTTTTTTTTATTTACTTAAATATTTCTAAGCAGCTTAAATTTATTTGTATTTCAGGTTTATTTTTAGTAATTTAGTACTTCAACTTCAACTTATTTTATTTCAGTTTGCTTGCAAGGCAACATACATTTTCATCTAAGAGTTTTATTTTATTTATATTGTAGTTATATTTCAAACATTATAAATGGACCATAAATGGGCCATTACAATTTAGGAAGGGGTTCCCTAGCAATAGAATCTTCATTCATTCAAGTCATTGATAGTCAGAATAAAATGCAATTAGGACCAGGCTTTATGCCGATAAAGGTTTAGCTGTTGGATACTGGCCGACTCTTAACTACACTAGTGTTACATTCCCTGATAAGCAAGGTGAAAAATGTAGTCAGCGCAGCTGCGCCTACCACTTTAGGCCATTGGAATAGCCTCATAGACTCAAGCTAGGATAATAACATCAGCTCTTATTAAAGCTCCAAATGTAAATACACATTTGACATAAATGTCCTGAAGGACTATAACATCACAGAGTAAATCCAAAAGTGTGACACAAACTTGGCAAATTGATCAGATGCTTTCTTACTGTACACAATCTGTAGATTATGTCTAATCACTGACTATTTAGTGATGTGATTGCAAAAAAAAATAATAATAATAAAAAAAAAAACTGCATGAAAATTATGAAAAAAAAAAAAAAAGATATATTTACTAGCTTTCTGGCCTACATTTGAATATCCCCATATTGAATTGTGACACTAAAAGAGTTTGTTCAACAAAAACCTTTTATACTTATAAGCCAGATGTTGTCTTAGATCATTATTATGTGCAGAGGGAGGTTTAGGCAATAAGACTTGATAACATAACAGGCAGGGGAGAATTGTCTGATGTTTCCTCTAGATGATTGATTCATCAACTCTTTCTCACTTTCATCTCTGAGCAAGTTGGAACTTTGCATTTCAGCAATTCTAATGTTACTGCCTACTTAGGATAAATTGTTGTTGTATTCCCCATTTGCAAGTCACTTTGGATAAGTGTTTGCTAAATGAATAAATGCATATATAAATGATGATTGATGATTGATGGCGCACAAGTTTCAATGCAAACGCTGGAATCAAACCCCACTGGCCTGAGCTAATGCATCACTGCCAAAAAACAGAATGGTGTAGTGAATTAATATTCATTAAATTATGTTTCTAAAAAGTATTTACACATTCCACATTTCCAATACAGTGTTGGGAACTAACAAAGTAGCATTTTTCAGTAATGGGACAGTAACTATTGCTGTTTTCCCATTTTGTATTGTTAATAGAATGTTCAAAAGTACAATATTTATTTAAAATAGCAAACCATTATACATGTAGTTACTGTCACTTTTGATCTATTTAATTTACCAGAGCTAAATAAAAGTATTAATTTATTTTAAATATATATATTTGCATATTATGTATATACATACATACAATTTGTATATTTTGAGTTTTCATTTTAATTTTAGTTGTAAGTTTTAGCAATTTGATTGTGTTTTTGTAATTTTTATTAGTTTTTGTATGTTAAATGTTTATATGTAGATTTTTAATCATTGTTATTTCAGCTTTAGTTTAAGTAATTTAGTATTTCAACTTCACTTATTTTTATTTCAGGTGATTTTTATTTATTTATTTTGCATTTTAGGCTTTTAATCTAATAATTATATTTTATTCTCTTTTAATTAATGAAAACTACTTTTAAGAAGATTATGACTTATTACTTTTTAAAATGTCATTGCTTTGCTATTAATTTAATTATTTTAAATTATCAGCATCTTATGAATTTGTTTTACAGCTAAACAACACTCTGGAGCGTGGGGTTAGGATAAGATATAATTCAGATCCACAAACCTTTTAAAATATTTCACGGATTGGTAACCAACATAATATATGAGGTACACTGATATATAATTTATAATCAAATTAAGAGCAGACTGTATGGTGAGCAGTAATTGTGCGTACAAGTAGTCATGCTGAACAAACCAGGGATACCAATTTTCTTCATAATGGATTTTCAATTATAATTGTAAGAATCAGTTTAATAAAATGTTGTGGCTTCTAGCTTGAATGGAAAAGCAGAATAGTTTTATTACACAGTGGTATATTTATAGCTTAAGAATAACCAAGCTTCTAAATATCACATCTGTGCATTCACGTTAGCAATCGCTCTGTATATTCACTTTGGGTTTTTAGCCCTCTGTGATTCTGATTCAATCAGTGAAAGCCCAATAAACAGGGTCATGGGTCAAATTCTTTCCAGAACAATCTTTAGGGGAGGTTTTATCTGCTGCTGGAGGGTAATGGACCTCTTACAGCTCTGTGGTAGATTTATTGACTATCTGAGGACCCCGATGCCCCTGATCAGTCGCTGCACACTACATCTGTCTTTGCTCATTATCACACATGCATATGGAGCTTTGCAATCACCCTGCGCCTGCCAAAGTCCATTACCCACAAACCAATTACTCGGGCTCAATCACAAGCGAGATAACAGACAATTCGCATATACACACATGATCAATGACATACATAAGGAATAAGCTGAGTGTGCTCACACACTTAAATGTAGTGTATATTGTTTTGTGCGTGTCAACAGAATAGCTGAAGGTCAGAAGGTGTGTTTGTATTACCGTTTTACATCGATCCCCTCTTTCCTTTCATCCTTTCGTCTTTCCATCTCCTCTTCCTAGATCAAGAGTTCAAATGCTACAGAGACTATACTCGACAAACAGCAGCATTCTACAAAATAGAAATGCGCTGTTTTCAGCGATTCAAGTATGTAACAGTAAACTGAAAAGAAAAAGCACAATGCTTGAATTGAGAGAACAAGCACACTGATGTTATGACAGTCTCTACCCGAAGACATGACTCCGATAGAGCAGTGGTTATTTAAATGTGCAAAGCTTTCTAACACATTAGGTTAAATTATGGCCGTGTTATCTGGGTGTGATAAACCAACCTGTATGTTCCCATAACTGAAAAAAAAGATTCATTTGGAGAGTGTTAAGATACTAATTACATTTGTTACAATTAATAAACAGCTACAATTTTCTGGTTGACTGGACACAATTTAGAATTCCTCCATTGACAGAGGCACTGCTGTGAATTTATGATTAGAGTATGTGGAAGTTACTGTTGCTTAAATTAAGACTACAAGAACACATCTTCTGGAAAGCACACTCTGAAAAATATGAAAAATTTTCATACCAATGCGATGCATTAAATTATATAAAATTCCAAGACTTATCTGCAACAGCAGGGTCCAAAAGCAAGAGACCACTAGTAAACATTAATCCTTTTATTTTTTAATTGAATATAAATTTGAGTGAAAAGTACGGTAGCACAGCTGTGCACAACATAACGAAATCTCCACAACACAAAGGAAACAAGATGCAACACAAACGAAACAAGCCGCAACCCAATGAAATCTCCACAACACAACGAAATTAGCTCAACAAAACAGAAACAAGCTGCAACACAACAAAATTAGCATAACACAATGAAATTAGCTCAACACAACGGAAACAAGCCGCAACACAATGAAATTAGCTCAACAAAACAGAAAGCAGCTGCAACACAACGAAATTAGCACAACAGAACGGAATTAGCTCAACAAAACAGAAACAAGCTGCAACACAACAAAATTAGCACAACACAGCAAAAGTAGCTCAACAAAACGGAAACAAGCCGCAACACAATGAAATTAGCACAACACAAAGGAAACAAGCTGCAACACAATGAAATCTCCACAACACAATGAAATTAGCTCAACAAAACAGATACAAGCCGCAACACAACAAAATTAGCACAACACAAAGGAAACAAGCTGCAACACAATGAAATCTCCACAACACAATGAAATTAGCTCAACAAAACAGAAAAAAGCTGCAACACAACGAAATTAGCTCAACAAAACAGAAACAAGCTGAAACACAATGAAATTAGCTCAACAAAACAGAAACAAGCTGTAACACGACGAAATCTCCACAACACAACGAAATTAGCTCAACAAAACAGAAACAAGCTGTAACACGACGAAATCTCCACAACACAACGAAATTAGCTCAACAAAACAGAAACAAGCTGTAACACAACGAAATTAGCACAACACAGCAAAAGTAGCTCAACACAATGGAAACAAGCCGCAACACAATGAAATTAGCACAACAAAACAAGCTGCAACACAACGAAATTAGCACAACACAAAGGAAACAAGCCGCAACACAACGAAATCTCCACAACATAACAAAATTAGCTCAACAAAACAGAAAAAAGCTGTAACACAACAAAATCTCCACAACACAAAGAAATTAGCTCAACAAAACAGAAACAAGCTGCAACACAACGGAATCTCCACAACACAACGAAATTAGCTCAACACAACTAAATTAGCACAACACAACGAAATTAGCTCAGTACAACGGAAACAAGCAGCAACACAACGAAATTAGCACAACACAACGAAAGTAGCTCAATACAACGGAAACAAGCCGCAACACAACGAAATTAGCACAACACAATGAAAGTAGCTCAATACAACGGAAACAAGCAGCAACACAACGAAATTAGCACAACACAACGAAAGTAGCTCAATACAACGGAAACAAGCCGCAACACAACGAAATTAGCTCAACACAATGAAATTAGCTCAACAAAACAGAAACAAGCTGTACCACAACGAAATTAGCTCAACAAAACAGAAACAAGCTGCAACACAACGAAATCTCCACAACACAAAGAAATTAGCTCAACACAACGAAATTAGCTCAGTACAACGGAAACAAGCCGCAACACAACGAAATTAGCTCAACACAATGAAATTAGTTCAACAAAACAGAAACAAGCTGTAACACAACGAAATTAGCTCAACAAAACAGAAACAAGCTGCAACACAACGAAATCTCCACAACACAAAGAAATTAGCTCAACACAACAAAATTAGCTCAATACAACGGAAACAAGCCGCAACACAACGAAATTAGCACAACACAACGAAATTAGCTCAACCTAACGGAAGTAGCTCAGTACAACGGAAACAAGCCGCAACACAACGAAATTAGCACAACACAACGAAAGTAGCTCAATACAATGGAAACAAGCAGCAACACAACGAAATTAGCACAACACAACAAAAGTAGCTCAATACAACGGAAACAAGCAGCAACACAACGAAATTAGCACAACACAACGAAAGTAGCTCAATACAACGGAAACAAGCAGCAACACAACGAAATTAGCACAGCACAACGAAAGTAGCTCAATACAACGGAAACAAGCAGCAACACAACGAAATTAGCACAACACAACAAAAGTAGCTCAATACAACGGAAACAAGCCGCAACACAACGAAATTAGCTCAACACAATGAAATTAGCTCAACAAAACGGAAACAAGCCGCAACACAACGAAATTAGCACAACACAACGAAAGTAGCTCAATACAACGGAAACAAGCAGCAACACAACGAAATTAGCACAGCACAACGAAAGTAGCTCAATACAACGGAAACAAGCAGCAACACAACGAAATTAGCACAACACAACAAAAGTAGCTCAATACAACGGAAACAAGCCGCAACACAACGAAATTAGCTCAACACAATGAAATTAGCTCAACAAAACGGAAACAAGCCGCAACACAACGAAATTAGCACAACACAACGAAAGTAGCTCAATACAACGGAAACAAGCAGCAACACAACGAAATTAGCACAACACAATGAAAGTAGCTCAATACAACGGAAACAAGCTGCAACACAACGAAATTAGCACAACACAACGAAAGTAGCTCAATACAACGGAAACAAGCCGCAACACAACGAAATTAGCTCAACACAATGAAATTAGCTCAACAAAACAGAAACAAGCTGTACCACAACGAAATTAGCTCAACAAAACAGAAACAAGCTGCAACACAACGAAATCTCCACAACACAAAGAAATTAGCTCAACACAACGAAATTAGCTCAGTACAACGGAAACAAGCCGCAACACAACGAAATTAGCTCAACACAATGAAATTAGTTCAACAAAACAGAAACAAGCTGTAACACAACGAAATTAGCTCAACAAAACAGAAACAAGCTGCAACACAACGAAATCTCCACAACACAAAGAAATTAGCTCAACACAACAAAATTAGCTCAATACAACGGAAACAAGCCGCAACACAACGAAATTAGCACAACACAACGAAATTAGCTCAACCTAACGGAAGTAGCTCAGTACAACGGAAACAAGCCGCAACACAACGAAATTAGCACAACACAACGAAAGTAGCTCAATACAATGGAAACAAGCAGCAACACAACGAAATTAGCACAACACAACAAAAGTAGCTCAATACAACGGAAACAAGCAGCAACACAACGAAATTAGCACAACACAACGAAAGTAGCTCAATACAACGGAAACAAGCAGCAACACAACGAAATTAGCACAACACAACGAAAGTAGCTCAATACAACGGAAACAAGCCGCAACACAACGAAATTAGCTCAACACAATGAAATTAGCTCAACAAAACAGAAACAAGCTGTACCACAACGAAATTAGCTCAACAAAACAGAAACAAGCTGCAACACAACGAAATCTCCACAACACAAAGAAATTAGCTCAACACAACGAAATTAGCTCAGTACAACGGAAACAAGCCGCAACACAACGAAATTAGCTCAACACAATGAAATTAGTTCAACAAAACAGAAACAAGCTGTAACACAACGAAATTAGCTCAACAAAACAGAAACAAGCTGCAACACAACGAAATCTCCACAACACAAAGAAATTAGCTCAACACAACAAAATTAGCTCAATACAACGGAAACAAGCCGCAACACAACGAAATTAGCACAACACAACGAAATTAGCTCAACCTAACGGAAGTAGCTCAGTACAACGGAAACAAGCCGCAACACAACGAAATTAGCACAACACAACGAAAGTAGCTCAATACAATGGAAACAAGCAGCAACACAACGAAATTAGCACAACACAACAAAAGTAGCTCAATACAACGGAAACAAGCAGCAACACAACGAAATTAGCACAACACAACGAAAGTAGCTCAATACAACGGAAACAAGCAGCAACACAACGAAATTAGCACAGCACAACGAAAGTAGCTCAATACAACGGAAACAAGCAGCAACACAACGAAATTAGCACAACACAACAAAAGTAGCTCAATACAACGGAAACAAGCCGCAACACAACGAAATTAGCTCAACACAATGAAATTAGCTCAACAAAACGGAAACAAGCCGCAACACAACGAAATTAGCACAACACAACGAAAGTAGCTCAATACAACGGAAACAAGCAGCAACACAACGAAATTAGCACAGCACAACGAAAGTAGCTCAATACAACGGAAACAAGCAGCAACACAACGAAATTAGCACAACACAACAAAAGTAGCTCAATACAACGGAAACAAGCCGCAACACAACGAAATTAGCTCAACACAATGAAATTAGCTCAACAAAACGGAAACAAGCCGCAACACAACGAAATTAGCACAACACAACGAAAGTAGCTCAATACAACGGAAACAAGCAGCAACACAACGAAATTAGCACAACACAATGAAAGTAGCTCAATACAACGGAAACAAGCTGCAACACAACGAAATTAGCACAACACAACGAAAGTAGCTCAATACAACGGAAACAAGCCGCAACACAACGAAATTAGCTCAACACAATGAAATTAGCTCAACAAAACAGAAACAAGCTGTACCACAACGAAATTAGCTCAACAAAACAGAAACAAGCTGCAACACAACGAAATCTCCACAACACAAAGAAATTAGCTCAACACAACGAAATTAGCTCAGTACAACGGAAACAAGCCGCAACACAACGAAATTAGCTCAACACAATGAAATTAGTTCAACAAAACAGAAACAAGCTGTAACACAACGAAATTAGCTCAACAAAACAGAAACAAGCTGCAACACAACGAAATCTCCACAACACAAAGAAATTAGCTCAACACAACAAAATTAGCTCAATACAACGGAAACAAGCCGCAACACAACGAAATTAGCACAACACAACGAAATTAGCTCAACCTAACGGAAGTAGCTCAGTACAACGGAAACAAGCCGCAACACAACGAAATTAGCACAACACAACGAAAGTAGCTCAATACAATGGAAACAAGCAGCAACACAACGAAATTAGCACAACACAACAAAAGTAGCTCAATACAACGGAAACAAGCAGCAACACAACGAAATTAGCACAACACAACGAAAGTAGCTCAATACAACGGAAACAAGCAGCAACACAACGAAATTAGCACAGCACAACGAAAGTAGCTCAATACAACGGAAACAAGCAGCAACACAACGAAATTAGCACAACACAACAAAAGTAGCTCAATACAACGGAAACAAGCCGCAACACAACGAAATTAGCTCAACACAATGAAATTAGCTCAACAAAACGGAAACAAGCCGCAACACAACGAAATTAGCACAACACAACGAAAGTAGCTCAATACAACGGAAACAAGCAGCAACACAACGAAATTAGCACAGCACAACGAAAGTAGCTCAATACAACGGAAACAAGCAGCAACACAACGAAATTAGCACAACACAACAAAAGTAGCTCAATACAACGGAAACAAGCCGCAACACAACGAAATTAGCTCAACACAATGAAATTAGCTCAACAAAACGGAAACAAGCCGCAACACAACGAAATTAGCACAACACAACGAAAGTAGCTCAATACAACGGAAACAAGCAGCAACACAACGAAATTAGCACAACACAATGAAAGTAGCTCAATACAACGGAAACAAGCTGCAACACAACGAAATTAGCACAACACAACGAAAGTAGCTCAATACAACGGAAACAAGCTGCAACACAACGAAATTAGCACAACACAATGAAATTAGCTCAACACAAAGGAAACAAGCCGCAACACAACGAAATCTCCACAACATAAAAAAATTAGCTCAACAAAACAGAAAAAAGCTGTAACACAACAAAATCTCCACAACACAAAGAAATTAGCTCAACAAAACAGAAACAAGCTGCAACACAACGGAATCTCCACAACACAACGAAATTAGCTCAACACAACGAAATTAGCACAACACAACGAAATTAGCTCAGTACAACGGAAACAAGCCGCAACACAACGAAATTAGCACAACACAATGAAATTAGCTCAACAAAACAGAAAAAAGCTGCAACGCAACGAAATTAGCTCAACAAAACAGAAACAAGCTGAAACACAATGAAATTTCCACAACACAACGAAATTAGCTCAACAAAACAGAAACAAGCTGCAACACAACGAAATTGGCACAACACAGCAAAAGTAGCTCAACACAATGGAAACAAGCCGCAACACAATGAAATTAGCTCAACAAAACAAGCTGCAACACAACAAAATTAGCACAACACAAAGGAAACAAGCCGCAACACAACGAAATCTCCACAACATAACAAAATTAGCTCAACAAAACAGAAAAAAGCTGTAACACAACAAAATCTCCACAACACAAAGAAATTAGCTCAACAAAACAGAAACAAGCTGCAACACAACGGAATCTCCACAACACAACGAAATTAGCTCAACACAACGAAATTAGCACAACACAACGAAATTAGCTCAGTACAACGGAAACAAGCCGCATCACAACGAAATTAGCACAACACAACGAACGTAGCTCAATACAACGGAAACAAGCCGCAACACAATGAAATTACCACAACACAATGAAAGTAGCTCAATACAACGGAAACAAGCAGCAACACAACGAAATTAGCACAACACAACGAAAGTAACTCAATACAACGGAAACAAGCCGCAACACAACGACATTAGCTCAACACAATGAAATTAGCTCAACAAAACAGAAACAAGCTGCAACACAACGAAATCTCCACAACACAAAGAAATTAGCTCAACACAACGAAATTAGCTCAGTACAACGGAAACAAGCCGCAACACAACGAAATTAGCTCAACACAATGAAATTAGCTCAACAAAACAGAAACAAGCTGTAACACAACGAAATTAGCTCAACAAAACAGAAACAAGCTGCAACAAAACGAAATCTCCACAACACAAAGAAATTAGCTCAACACAACAAAATTAGCTCAGTACAACGGAAACAAGCCGCAACACAACGAAATTAGCACAACACAACGAAATTAGTTCAACCTAACGGAAGTAGCTCAGTACAACGGAAACAAGCCGCAACACAACGAAATTAGCACAACACAACGGAAGTAGCTCAACACAACGAAATCTCCACAACACAATGAAATTAGCTCAACAAAACAGAAACAAGCTGCAACACAACGAAATGATCACAACACAACGAAATTAGCACAACACAAAGGAAACAAGCTGCAACACAACGAATTCTCCACAACATTAGCTCAACACAACAGAAACATGCTGCAACACAATGAAATTAGCACAACACAAAGGAAACAAGCCACAACAAAGAAATTAGCAAAACACAAAGGAAAGAAGCTGCAACAAAACAAAATTAGTACAACACAAGGAAATTAGCTCAACACAATGAAATTAGTCCTATGCGTTCATTGTTTTGTGGAGATTTTGTTGTGTTGTGCACTACTGGGCCACCGTAGAAAAGTGACATAAACATTAAGAGCAAAAAGCTTCTTGTGCTTCAATTAAACCAGTTAAGGAGAGGTCAGAAAGATCAGATATTTGCTTATTAGTAACATAAATAGTTCAGAATCTGAAATTAATTTGACATGAAAATGTTGTTTTCTTTACATTTTGGTCTACCCTGTTACCTTGAAGAACTATTTCTACCTGATATAACCCAAATAAATTATTTTTGCTGGTATAAATTAATGTACTTAGATTGATTTTGCAATATTAAATAATATATTTGACTTGAATTAAACCAGTTAATTTGTAGAGGATGTTGCCACTTTTAGGTTACTTTTGTTTTCAATGTAAAGGCCCGTTCACACCAAGGACAACAACTATATTGTTAAAGATTTAGTTTTAAAATCATTCTACACCACAACTATAATGATAACAGCACAGAGGAATGACATCATTGGAATCATTTTCATAACAATTTAGTTTTTCAGCTAATGATTGATAAAAACATTTAATCATTTTATCAAAACAGCCAATCAGAAACCACATTGCTTTGAAGAGCATGAGCATTTAAAGCAGCAGATGACAAAACTGCAGCCTGTGGTTATAATAAACAAAATGTCATCATGGATGCTGATATAATTAGCATAATACCTATCTTTATAGTTATATTTTTGGTGTGAACAGTCCTGTTTAAAATTTATTTCCAGGTTTGAATCAGATTTTGAATCCTAGATTTCCGCTGTTGTCTCAGACTCCAACTGTATATTATACAAAATGATTTGGAGCGTGTCACGTTTAATTGACACAGTTGCCATGGCTTCATGTTTAAATTAGATGAGTTTTGCAGCCCAAACTAATGTGACATAAATTGCATGCCTCCTTTAAAACTACAACAAGCCTGCTTTTCAATTAACAACAATTTTTTCTCCTCCAGGAAGATGTTTATTATCGCTATTTTTCAGGAAACGTCCAACAGAGGTGCAAATATTAATAAGGCAGAGATAAAACATTTAGATCACACATTTTTCCTAATGTGGTCATTCCTCAAAACACTTGAGGACCTGTGGCGTATATAATCATGATTCGTGCACTTGTGGTAATTGGTTACCCATATGAGGTGACCATGGCAACGATGCTGGAATGTGTCCTGTGTGAGTTGTCCTCTGTGTGTTCAGTGTTTCTAAAGCTCATCGTCTCATTAGCAGTGAGAATGTTTTATAGGTGTGTGGGAGGTCTGTTTGCACAGGGACACGCTTTCCCCTCAATTACTAAATGAGTTTGCACAGGCTTTGGCAAGAAACTCCTGAAAACTCTGCGAGAACCCGGCAGTAAGAGTGCTAGGACATATTTAAGGATGAGGCATGGAGCTAATAGTATCAGAGCAATATGCAGATGTGTTTTTATGGAGCGTTATTAATCTAATAAACAGCCAGGGTAATTATCTTGAGTGCGAGTAGGTGTGTGTGTGTGTGTGTGTGTGTGTGTGTGTGTGTGAACGGTGTTTTTTAAAGTGTGATGTATAAGCAATTACACCCAGTAGAAGGCTGAAATGTGTTTATGGTGATACAACATCTGGACAGTCAGGTATTAAAGGGATAGTTCACCTAAAAATAAAAATTCTGTCATCATTAACTCACCCTTTAGTTGTTCCAAACCAGTTTGAGTTTCTTTCTTCTGTTGAGCACAAAAGAAGATATTTTGAAGAATGTTGTAACCAAACAGTTGACAGTAGCCACTGTCATCCGTAGTATGGAAAAAAAATATACTATGGATGTCAATGGCTACTGTCAACTGTTTGATTACCAACATTTTGAAAATATCTTATTTTGTGCTCACTAGAAGAAAGAAAGTCATACAGGTTTGGAACAAGTGGAGTATGCAAATGATTACAAAATTTTAAATTTTAGGCAAGTTATCAATCGCTTTAAGAGATCACCGTTCCCCGTGTGCGCAGATCTTTGCACTTGCACAGTATGAACCTGTTGAGCTGTGGAACTCGAGTCTGGTTTTGATGGAAATGTTGCTGTTTTTAATTATCTAGCACAGGTATAGTAAATAAGACATTGATGAGTCTTAATTTTCCATATGTTATTGTGCCTAATTCTGAAATAAACGCCAGTGATTGTGGCTGTTTGCTTTGACTCCTCATGTGAATGTTTTCCCTCTGTTGCCATTGGAGAACATCTGCTTATATTATTTCGCAAACAATGCAATTTATTAATCTGCCATAATGTCATAACACCTGCTGTAAAAGAAGCTTGCAGAATTTGAAAATCACACACATTGCACAGTATGATATATATTAGTGCATGAGACTGTTTGCTAGACCATCACAAGCACATACATAGAGAGACATTTAAAACCCCTCTGTGACAAGGTATTGTTGAAATTGCTTTCACATTAATGCTCTTCCACGCCCGCATAATTGTTTCACTAATTAACTTGCCATGCTTGCATGTTTTAATTAAACACATTTTCAGGATTTATGCCCTTTCATTTATTTATCTCCCATCTTACAAAATGGTGACCTGGGGCATATTTTTTGGTGAATTAAATGCGGTTTAATTATTTTCACAGGGTGAAATTTTTCATAAACATTCATACTTGGAGGTTTGTGGAGCTCAACTTTACTAAAAGTCTCTTGCATGCTTCTTTTTTGTTGCTTTGTCTATGACGCTCACATTCTGGCAGATCAAATGCAGTAAACAAGACAGATGCAATAACCGTGATGCAAGAATTTCAAGATAGAAATGCTCTTGTTTCAAAGGTTGGCTGTCTTTATGTGGGGAAAAAAAATAATAATTTACACCCTGAGGTCTTACTCTTTGGTTATTTCTTTTGAAAGAGTAGGAAATGTAGTTTGGGTCAGCTGGCCTTGGTTTTAATGTGGCGGAAACTGCTGTTTTACGGTTACCAGCAAAGTAAAACTCAAAACAAACAATAAATGCATAAGTGAAATCAGACAAATGTTATGAGCACAGATGCATGATGGGTTATTAGTAGTGGTTGCAAATCAAAGTATTCGTATTACTATACCTCATACTACTACTACTACTACTGTTTCTAGGCAAAATGTTATGTATTTAATGCCATACAAATCATGTGGCATAAAGAGAATCATAATAAAAGCTGTTCTTTTGAACTTTATATCATAGATTGTCTATAAAAAATATATTTTTTCTATACTATAACTAATATTCAGTTATAGTATTTTTTCTATACTCTAACTATATTCAAATAAGTAATAAAAAAAAAAAAAAACATTTTAAATTGTAATGATATTTTACAATCTTTCTGTTTTTCCTGTATTTTTGGCCAAATAAATGCAGTCTTAGTGAACATAAGAGACTTCTTTCAACTTTTGAACGGTAGTGTACCTATCTAGTCATATAATTCATATTTCCCTCTCATATTATAAGGCATCTAAACTAAAATGATTTGCAGCAGCAGCGGTAGGAAATTCACAGTATACATTTTTGCTTACGTTTGGATTTCTGTAATGGGACTGCAGGCACTCATGATGGTAAGAGTAAGGCAGGTGTTGTGGATTACTGAGTAGGTGTACCCGAGTTCAATAGGACAGCCGGCCTATTGCTGCTTCCTCTGTACACTCAGGCTAAGTAAAAGTCCACAGCTGGACCGCACTACATTTCTTGCTTTACTTTGAATAATGGATGAGAACACAGAATACTGGAGAACCAACCTAAATCCTCAACAGGTCTTCCTTGTTTTCAGGCTTACTATAAAATTGACAATATTGGGGTTTTGAATGCTTTCAGAGCCATGTAAACAGATGTTAAATCAACTTTAAATCAGGAAGAGTTTGGAGCGGCTATGTGAATGATTTCATCTGGGCCTTGTTACAGTGTCATGCGAAAGTTTGGGAACCCCTTGCAGAATCTGTGAAAATGTGGATAATTTGACCAAAATAAGAGAGATCATACAAAATGCATGTTATTTTTTATTTAGTACTGTCCTGAGTAAGATATTTTCCATAAAAGATGTTTACATATAGTCCACAAGACAAAAAAATAGCTGAAATTATTAAAATAACCACATTCAAAAGTTTGGGAACCCTTGGTTCTTAATACTGTGTGTGGTTACCTGGATGATCTACGACTGTTTTTTTGTTTTGTGATGGTTGTTCATGAGTCCCTTGTTTGTTCTGAACAGTTAAACTGAGCACTGTTCTTCAGAAAAATCCTCCAGGTCCTGCAGAATCTTCAGTTTTCCAGCATCTTTTGCATATTTTAACCCTTTCCAGCAGTAACTGTATGATTTTGAGATCCACCTTTTCACGCTGAGGATGATTGAGGGACTCAAACACAACAATTAAAAAAGGTTCAAACATTCACTGATGCTCCTGAAGGAAACACGATGCATTAAGAGCCGGGGGGTGAAAACTTTTGAACAGGATGAAGATGTCCAAATTTTTCTTATTTTGTTGAAATATCATATTTTTCCATTTAGTACTGCCCTTCTGACATGACAGAAGATACTTGCATGTTTCCTGGAAGACAAATGAAGTACAATTTACCTTGATCTTCAAATTCAAAAAGTTTTCACCCCCGGCTCTTAATGCATCATGTTTCCTTCTGGAGCATCAGTGAATGTTTGAACCTTTTTTAATTGTTGTGTTTGAGTCCCTCAATCATCCTCAGCGTGAAAAGGTGGATCTCAAAATCATACAGTTACTGCTGGAAAGGGTTAAAATATGCAAAAGATGCTGGAAAACTGAAGATTCTACAGGACCTGCAGGATTTTTCTGAAGAACAGTGCTCAGTTTAACTGTTCAGAACAAACAAGGGACTCATGAACAACCATCACAAAACAAAAAAACAGTCGTAGATCATCCAGGTAACCACACACAGTATTAAGAACCAAGGGTTCCCAAACTTTTGAATGTGGTTATTTTAATAATTTCAGCTATTTTTTTGTCTTGTGGACTATATGTAAACATCTTTTATGGAAAATATCATATTCCATTGCCACACACATACAGAAAGAGTATGAATGATAGAACTTAGATGCTTTGGAAGTATCACACTATTCTTTAGAATTTGGTGAGGAATTATGTGATGCAAGTATGTGTCCACTATGCTCTGTCTTCATTGTGTTTATGAGTTTTTTTGTTTGTTTGTTTATTTGGTGTTTTTTTTTTTTTTTTTGGTCATAAGAAATTGAAATGGCTACACCTTACAGAAAGTACTGTAGAATTGCCATCTGAATTGAAATGCCAAGGAATTTACTGAATTGCAATTCAAAGAAATGCATCCTGGGAAATTAGTGTTCTACCAATTTCTACCGATTACACCTATTTATATAATCGGTCTATTGTCCTTTCGTTCTGTAAGGTCTATAAACCTTATAATTTTCAAATGTTTCAAATGTATAATTTTCATTGTCAAGCCAACATTTTAACTATTTTGTTATTTTTATTTTTTTAGCTAAACAGTTAATTAAACAGTGAATCTATCTATCTATCTATCTATCTATCTATCTATCTATCTATCTATCTATCTATCTATCTATCTATCTATCTATCTATCTATCTATCTATCTATCTATTAACTTGCCTGAAAGACATGTATTTTTGCACATCACTACTTTAATACTGTCTTGATAGGGATTATTTTTTCTGTTCTGGCAGGTGGAAATTGCAGCTGTATATGGTATGAGTATGTTATTTGTTAAATATCTGCATAGTGTTTTACATGAAACAGCACAATAAAGCTCCAGGAAAGTTCAGATAACTCTTCTTGAATATCATGATAATTGCTCTCAAAATTGCTCTGAATTTTTCAACATTCTTTTCTTTTCAACGCATTTTCAAAAATGCTGTCATTACTATTCACCCATGTCATTCCAAATCTGTATCACTTTATTTTTTTCTGTGGAACACATGAGAAAGAAAGACATACAAGTTTGGGATGAAGTGAGGGTGAGTAAGTAATGACTAATTTTCACTTTTAGGTGAACTATACTCTTTAAGCAAGAAACGTAATCAGGTTGTTTCAAAGGAATGCACCAGTAAGTCTACTACTTTGGATGAAAGTTCCAAATAAATAACCATCTACTTTAAACACATTTTACACACAAGTTATTTTAATTGCCACATGCAACAAAGCAACAGCCTCAGCGGAGCTTCCGAGATGCTTCATAAAGTACAGTACATTAAAACCACAGAAGCTGCAGGTGCGTTATTCTACGAAAATAATGAAGTGTGATGAACAAGCATAGCAGGTTACCAAAATACTAGCAGGTGCACAGCATGAGTCATAGGATCTTTTATAAACATTGTTAAGAATGTTGAAAAATTCTGAGCAATTTTGACAGCAATTATCATGATATTCAAGAAGAGCTATCCCAAATTTCCTGGAGCTTTATTGTGTTGTTTCATGTAAAACACTGCAGCTATTTAACAAATAACATACAGCTGCAATTTCCACCTGCCAAACAGAAAAAAAAAAAAAAATCCCTATCAAGACAGTATTAAAGTAGTGATGTGCAAAAATACATGTCTTTCGGGCAAGTTAATTAATTTAGATAGATAGATAGATAGATAGATAGATAGATAGATAGATAGATAGATAGATAGATAGATAGATAGATAGATAGATAGATAGATAGATAGATAGATAGATAGATAGATAGATAGATAGATAGATAGATTTCTCTTCTGACTAGTCCTTGTTGTGAGTAGATTGTTTTGTGTTCTGTGCTCGTGTTGTGCTCTGGTGTTACACTCACATCTATTTGTCTGTACCCCAGGACGCGTAGAGAGAGAAGGACTGCTGCTCTCTGCCTCGCTCCACTCTCAGGTGGTTGGTCCTGTGTGAGCACTGGGTCTTGGGCATTGATCAGCTTGTTGGGTCCGCATCTCACTGCCAACTGTAGCTGGATTACCCCAGAGACTTGCTCGCTATTTTTGTTACAGTTTTTTTGTTTTGTTCACCTTTGGAGAATAAACCTACTGTTTGCATCTAATCCTCTGCCTTTGAGTCCCCTGTTCTCCTCGTCTCGTCATAGATAGATAGAACTGCGTTTGTGTTCTACAGGACAAAAAGTCACAGATTTGTAACAACATGAGGAGGAGTACATTTTCATTATTAGGTGATCTATTTCTGAGGACAAAATCTGCAAGAAAATTACAGCCTCCTTTTGCAATTCACTGTTCTCAGGGCTTGTTTATCCCTCAAAATCACAAAAAGCTGCGGTATCAGCATGTCCTCAAGCCAGTTCCTAAAACCACTACATAATCATTATTTGATCAATTAGATCTAAAGCCTTCAGGTGAACCTCAGGCCCTGCAATGCTGATTTCTGAACAAGTGTGCTCTGCAGAAAACTCAAGTGTTGTGGACATGTGATGTGTTCTCGGTGTCCCTATTGCCCTATGCTAAATTCTAGATGCTAGCATCTGCCTTCTCTCCTGTGTGGGAAGGGTCAATATAAAGACACCTAAATTATGCAAGGCGCGCATGAAAATGTCAGGGCTAAATTCAGTATTTCTTCCATTGTCTCCCTGGCATTTCAGTGTTTTATGCATTTTATAATTAGGTAGAGGCTCCAGAGGGAATGGAGAGGAATAAGACCGTGCATCGCTATAGCTGTCTGGGGTGTCACTACTCAGACCCTGGGTTTATTTGAAAGGCAGATTTCAAATGTGAAGCCAGTCGAGGTATTTGCGAATAAAAGAATGACCATACCTGTGTCCATCTGTTGTTGTTACTTAAACAGTATGTAATTGGTGTGTGTAATACAGCTAGCTGAAAGTTGCCCAGTTTCAACTGTGGCAATGATAGCATGTGACTGATTTAGCAATAGAATCTAAGCCATGCTGCTAAAGTGACAAGAAGGATATGTCATAATTCATAAGAAGATGGAGGGAAATAAGTAAATATATAAACCAATATATACTGTATATACAAAGACAGACAGACAGACAGACAGATAGACAGATAGATAGACATATAGATAGATAGATAGATAGATAGATAGATAGATAGATAGATAGATAGATAGATAGATAGATAGATAGATAGATAGATAGATAGATGTAAACCGACTTTATCACACACATTTAGACTTGACATGCAATGGCTAAAATCACATAAATACTTTTATCACCAACAATATTTGTGCAAAGTGCATAATTATCAAGCATAAAGCATTTTGGAAGTTGCAGTGAGCAAAGCATTCTATGAATGATAAAGGCCTGACAAAATTTTAGATGAAGCTGTTACTCTAATTTTGACAAATAGCTTGGCATTTACCTCTCTCAGAGAGCAGTTAAAACTAGACTTGAGTAAAAATGCATGCTGTAATGAATGTATTCTGTGTACAGATGTTGTTCATCATGTACTACTCTTATTTGCTCGCACTGTTAATTTAATTCATTATGGTTTGACATTTGCCATTTTTAATGTACAGTAAAATATGGGCGTATTTTTAGTGTAAAATACTTTCGATTTTTATTCTGTTGCTACATTTAAAGGTTTATCAATTTAATGAAAGAAATGAATTATTAAAAATAAATAAATAAATTGAATCTCCTGTAATTTGAATAATCAGAATCAGAATCAGAAAGAGCTTTATTGCCAAGTGTGTTTGCACACACAAGGAATTTGTCTTGGTGTTATGAGCTTCCAGTACAGAAAGTACAAACATAGTGCAGACAACATATAATTAAGGTGATAAAGAACGCTAATGAAGAGAATATACAATAATTAAGAATAACAATAGTAATAAAAATAAAAATATACAGAAAAGAGACATGACCATAGACAGAACTGTGAATGTGCATGTGTCCTATGTACAGATGAAGGTTTGATGAGTTATTTACAGATGTACAGTACCGGGGTGTGTTATGTGTTGTTCAGGTGGGATACGGCCTGGGGGAAAAAACTGTTCTTGTGTCTGGCTGTTCTGGTGCTCAGTGATCTGTAGCGCCGGCCAGAGGGCAACAGTACAAAGAGAGAGTGAGCTGGGTGTGAGGGGTCCAGAGTGACTTTCTTAGCCCTTTTCCTCACTCTGGAGGTGTAAAGTTCTTGGAGGCTGGGCAGAGGGGCACCGATAATTCTCTCAGCAGTCCTAACTCAAAGTAAATCAAAGTAATTATAGCATAACCAATTTAACATTTTAAATTAATATTTAATTAATATTTTATTTTAATTGACTGACAACACTAATATGAAGTAGTAACAGTAATATTAACAATAAATACATAGCAATAAAATACTAATATTGTATTTTCCTTTACAGAAACTGCAAGAGTTGGCCACATTATTACAAGACGAAGAAGAAGAAAATGAAACGGAAAAGAAAGACAATGAGATAAATTGCTAGAAAGAACAAAGAAACAAAATGATGAAAGAAAAAAAAAAGACGAAAAAGAAATGCAATAGCACAGAATTAGATATATCAAGATGCGGCCATGAGAGGATTGCAGAGAATAAAACAAAGGAGATGAGAGAAAAAAATTGAAGAGTAGAAGAAATACATTTTGCTGGAGGAATGGACATAATTACATTTTGTATATTAGAACTACACGACTGAATGAGGAAATAAGATGTTCTTTTAGGAAGAAATAGGGAAAAAAAACATGGGGAAATCATCTCTGGGTGACCTGATGTCCATTCCTAGTTTAATGAATTGTGCTGAAGAAGGCTATGCTGGGTAAATGGAACTTATTACTGTACATACCACGAGGTCCTATATACACTCTATATGGTTATGGGCTGTTTTGAGACCAGTTTTATATTTCATACTATCTGTTCGCCTCTAATTGCCTTTTTTTTTTAAAAATACCAATAGTCCCTTGCTGCAGTCAGAAACGAGCTCAATGTAGTTCATACATCATTAAGAATCCAAACCTGCAGTTAGTCCTTTAGAAAATTCATTTTCAGCACGCATTTGAAGAAGAGTTATAAAGGAATGTCAGGGAATGGAACTAATAATTTAACATTGTATCATATATGTGTATAATACAGCCAGCTGTGTTCACTATACTTCACTGTGGTCTCTTTTTAAAAGACTAAACTTTTGCTTCAGGATCCTAAATTGAACACACACCAAATAAATTGTTATGTAAATGTTCATCATCAAAGCCTTACTGTTCATCTTCTCTTCCTGTGTGTTCAGGTCAAAGTGATTGGCAGAAGAATGCTGGCGCCAGGTGCCCAGGGGCAGGATGGCGTTGTGTTGGCAGAGAGCTACGGTTGTTAGATGGTTCCTCTTGATGCTCCTGTGGCACTGGGCACCTCTGGGCCCACTGAGCTGGTTTCTGGCTCTGGCTGAGCGTCTGGACCAGAAGACCTCACCGTTCTCTTCTATATCTGGCCGGAGCAGCGGCCAGCTGGACTGGCTCCTGTCTGATAAAGGGCCCTTCCATCGCTGTCCAGAATACACCGAGTTCAAAGAACGCTTCCAACAAGGCTTCTCCACACGCTACAAAATCTACAGGTTTGTGCTGTGATGATTATATTATTAGATGAAAATACTGGATGGATATTCAAAATTGACTTGTGACCGAAATCGGGTCCCACGACAGATTCTGAGAAAACGTGTGAAAATTGATATAAAATTAACTCAGATTCAATAAAAAACTCTGAATCCATTCTTCTCAGATTCACTACTGGCAGACTTACTGTTTCTTGGCTTTCTGGGGCAATAGTAATGAACATCAGCAGAACAGTACTTTAGTCTTTTACACTACCATCCAAAAGTTTTGGTTTGACAATGTTTTTGACCATTGGAACTCTTATGCTCACCATTTATTTGATAAAAAATACAGTAAAAAGTAATATTGTGAAATATTATGATTTTAAAAACTGTTTCTTAAAAATAAGATTTTCTTTTGACAAAGAATTAGTTGCATGGAAAGTATTTGTGTGTAAATTGCAGCGGTGCATAAATGATTCTAAATGTACAAATCAAATTTACTCAGAATCCAAGCCATTTCTGACACAGATTTTCATTTTCCATGAATTATTTTTCATTACTTCTCTGCATGTGGGCAGAGAAAATCATGTAAAACAGTGAGATTGCTCATATTAAATGTTAGCTTGCAGAATCAGAAGGGGGAAAAAATCAGCAGAACATGGTAAAAGAGATTAAATGCACTTGACTACACTTAGTTCTAGGCGAAAACTCCATAAACTAGAAATATTTTGTGAATGAACGTTATGGATTTGGCAGCAACCAGAGGTGCTTTCTGCAGAATAGTGTGGGTGCAGATTTCGTGCAGACAAACTGACCTTTCGTCAGTCATGTGACAGATCGAATAAACCACAGTGAGAAGTTCTGAAAACAACATAGCAGGAGAAAATGAAAAAATACTGACGGTTCAGTTGAGATGAGGCATGGATTTGTTTAATCTGATGCAGTCCATGGTGTTGATATTGTTGGTGAGTGGAGAGGTGCAGTCACGTGACAGAAAAGGGCCATCGCACATACAGCAAAGACTTCATTCTATCTGATACTGCCTGCAGTTACTAAAAAAAAAACAAGACAATGGACCGACACAATGTTTACATTGTCCATTTACATTGATCCATAAATGATGATGTCCTTGCAAAGGATCCCCTTCTTAAAATTTAAAGACAGTAATAATACATTTATTTACATGTGTACTGTGGAAAAATAAAAATGATGTGTACAAAAACACACTACTGCTGTTCAAGAGTTTGTGGTCAGTAATATTTATTACCATTACTTGCATTAAATTCAATTGGATGCATTAAATTGCTCAAAAGTAAAGGCATTTATAATGTTATAAAAAAAATTACTTCAAATTTACTTTATATTTATCTTATATAGATAAATATAAATATAAAAGATATTTACTTTTATAATCTTATTATATCTTATACTTTATATTCATCCAAGAATCCAGAAAAAATTATAGCAGCACAACTGTGTTCAGCACTGATAATACTAATAAATGTTTCTTGAGCACGAAAGCAGCATATTAGAATTTTTATGTATTGCTGTATTTTATAATTAATAAATGCAGCCTTGTTGAGCATAATAGACATCATTCTCATTTTTTTTATTTTCATTTTTAGTTACCAACCCAGAACTTTTGAATGGTAATGTAAAATTATGACTGCCAATAAATTATTTGTTTTCATAAATGTATTCATACAGTTCGAAAACCCCTGCACCACACTACACTAGTGAAGTGAAGTGACATACAGCCATACATACACTATCTAGTGTGGTCTTATTTTCTATGTTCCCTCAGATTCAAACCTGTGACCTTGGCGTTGATATCGCCATGCACAGCAACACTCATCATTATTCTGAAAAGTGCAACACATCAGTAGCAACACGGTGGTGATTATTCAGCTGTTGACCTGTTTTAATTACAAGCACCCGGCATCACATCATTCATTCAGTACAGTGCATTTTAAATATCGATCGCTACAAATTCATTCCGCTCCATATCAAAGACACACACACAACAGGAGGAAAGGTGTGTTTGGTGCATTACTGTGGCTGACCTCAGATCCGCCAGGGGAGTTTGGCCTTTTTGCCTGCTTCCTTTGTCCCCCACTGGCGCGTAGCCAACTCTGTCCAACTCTCTCTGCTCGTCGAATTCAGAACCCAGCATGCCTACAGCAGCTGGGCAGAGAAAGGCCCACGGAACTGTGATGGACTCAATGAGGGGGAGACGAGCCTCTGCCAGCGCGGTTTGAAAGGCTGTCCTGCAAGCCAAAGAGTCTGTGTGGGTGTTTGGGTGTTTGGGTGTAGGCGAGTCTTCTGTATGTGCCTCACAGTTCAGAGGCATTGTGTAAACAGCATCACTGACCTCACACTGCAAAGACGGGGCTTCAGCTGGTCACTGCATTCGCCCTTTTTGATATGATAACAGATCAGGATTTCCAGAAAGAGAAACTGGGTTGCACATCACAAGAGGAGAACACCAGCAGGCACTGTACCTTTTACTGCTTCCTTGGGCACAGCTCCCCTCTGGGGGTTAACACTGCACCAAAGGATCCCCGGCAGAATGAATTCTATGGTCTTTAGTCATACTGCCAGCTCCGATGGGGATTTTTCTGTTGTGAATGGAGAGATATGTGCGCTTGCATTAGTTTTCTTTGTTCCGAGGCTTTAGGAGCAGTTGACATTTACATTCAGAAGTTATTCGATATGGAAGCATTTGTGAGCTCAATAAAAATAAATACCTGATCAAAACACAGATATCTGTTTAAAAGAGACAACTTGCATAAGTAACGTTTTTAGCTTCAGTCATTGTAGTAATGCTTTATTACTCATTTAGCATGGTTAATTTATGGTAATACTTGAGAATTATGTTCTTTAACATTTGTTCATTTATTATGTATCATGAACTAACAATGAAAAAATACAGCATTTATTAGTTCATTCTGTTTTATACATATACTAATTAATTTTATACTAATTAAAATAAGTTGTATAAATTAGTATGAGTTCATGGGTTATGAATGAACATGAATGACTAATATTATGTTTAGAAATGAACATTAATTTAGATAAATGAATGATGCAAAGTTTATATTAGCTGTATAGTATGTTCATATCACCCATCTGTATATCATACTGATAGTATTTAAAAACTTGTAAATTATGTCCATAGTACTACTGCCTTATCTGTATATTCTGTACATATGTAACATATTGTAGCCACTGTATATCCTGTACCTCTGCTTATTGCACTTCTGGTTAGATGCTAACTGCATTTCGTTGCCCTGTACCTTACATGTGCAATGACAATAAAGTTGAATCTAATCTAATCTAATCTAATTACACAATGCACTAACAAATTGAACCCGTTGTTCAATATTACCTAATTTATTCAACAAGCATAATTGTCCAGTATGTGGATTACTGAATATTTGGCTGTTCATGTGATGGCCATGTAAATAAGTCTACATTATTATTATTATTATTAATATTATTATTAATACTATTTTATAAATTATTCATATACATTTTTGATTATTAATATTATTATTTTTTTTTTATTTATTTAGTACTATCAGTACTATTTATTTAGCTGTAAAACCTTATTTGACAAGGAAAAAAATATAAAATGTACCTTTAAGAGATTGGAGTAAAGAATACTACTACAAGAAATATATTTATGATTATGGAAGAACCATGACGCACTACTCTACCCATGTGGAGCCTTGGGATGATGTAGTAGCTCCCATTCGTGCTATTATCTGTGGACCATCACACCAATGGTGCTGCACAAGGTGACGGCAGAGACGACCAGCGGGGAGCTGCTCCATAGGGATTTAGTAACCTGGTAGCAGCTGGTTTCCAAAGGCAACGAGTATCTGCAAAAGAAATCAAACATGAAGATATGTGTAAACTATAAGCAATTGAGACAGAAAGTAATTTAATATTTTCATGGGAAACACAAGAGATGAATTGTGTCATGCAGGTGACGCTGGTCCACAATGTAGAATTAATAAGCCAAATGGATGGAAAACTCGGAGATGCTTGTGTGGAATTATAATGGGGGGAAAAGCCATACAGGGGGTTGAAAAGAATCGCTTTTGTGTTCCGTTGACTTGATGTAATTTACCACTTCAATCACTCACCAAAGGATATTTCAGAATCATTTGATAAACATTGCCTGAGCTTCCACAGATTGAGTCAAATTTCATTCTTCATGTTGATGTTTGCAGTGCAAGGTTTTTGCTGAGCAGTTTCATTTTGTTTTTGCATTGTGTAGTTCTGGTTTTTGCTGAAAGCATGATTTTGTCATTTCTTATTTGCTTAACTTTGGCAACTAATCCTTCTTTAAAAATCTATAGTTGAAGCTGCTTTCGCAATACAATACAGCCCCTGGTGGGAGGTTTTCCTAAGCTTATTTTCTAGATGATGCCCTAAAAAAAAGCAGCATGTGCCAATGTTTTAGTTCACTAAACAGAAACCTTTGAAGTTTTGCATGAAACAGAGGGTTTAAAGAGAAAAATAAAAAAAGACAGAATGGGACATTCAGACAGATTGTGACATTTTAAGCTTTTGGCTGAATAGGTGAACAAACTGTTTAGACTGATTCAATCACCATCTGTTGAAAACGTGGCACCTTTTCATTTCAGGTTTATTTTCAGAAGTCAGAAATAGTTGAGACAAGCTTTGGACATACTTGTGTAAAGCCTGTTTCTTATTTGTAAGAAGTCTAAATGCACACTGGACCTATAGTTGCCATAAAGTCGATATCAGCTGTAATTCCATGCAGATTCCACGCTGAAAATGTGAAAATGTGTTGTTGTTATTACCTCAAGTAAAGTTAGTATTTCTACCTGACCTGACACTAAATTACTTTCACTTGTGTAATTTAGTATAGTCAGGTTGATTTAGTCATATTAAATAATATTTCTGATTCTAATAAAAGTGGTAAATTAAAATGTAACCACATGAAGCATATTTTAGATTATCTGACAAAACATTTTTTTTAACGGTGAAGGGAAAACACTATCTGAAATCTGCAATGCAATTTAAGAGGAAGTGAACAAGAGTAAAACATTGGACATTTCTGTGAAGGGTTCAGTAAATATCTCAGTGTCTGCAGTTGAGAAGGGAGGCGATATATCATACTTACAGTACTTTAGTTGACAAGAAGTTCCTATTTTATTTTATAGATACAAAAGTCCAGATGCACAGGGAACAAATATTTCTCAGAATCTCTGAGAGCCTGATAGTCTGTCACTCCAATCAAATTCATGTCAGTTCTGATCTGATTTCATACTGAGGTAAAGTATGAAGGTCATTAGCGTGAACATGATGTCCATGGAATTGAATGTCCAGCCACTGCAGGCAAAGAAGGCTGTAAAGGGATACAGCCTTAAAAATCACTGAAATGTTCTGTGAGGAACCCAAAAATGGTTATTCTGCCGCATTGCTCAGAAAACAGTGTAATTAACCTAGAAATACACATTCTGTCATTGACTCGCCAATGTTGCTCTAAACCAATATGACTTTCTTTGTACAAGGAGCAAAAGATTAATCTTTAGTCAAATATCCTGGCAATTATTTGCATATAATGAAAGTGAATGAGGACTAGGGTTATATAGCTCCAATTTGTCAAAGACACCATAAAACTATCATAAAAGTGATCCATACTGCTCTATAATCCAAGTCTTCTGCAGTCATTAGATAGCTTTATGAGAAATTTAAGTCGTTATTCACTGAAAATCTTGACATCCATTCTCACTGGCTTGTTCATAAGAAAAAGACTGATTCATGAGCTAATCAGTTATTTAGAAACGTAATCAATCATTTGATCCCACTGGAGGATCATCAGTGAACAACTAAAATGTCAGTCTGTTCCTCACAGCTTCAAATGAGTTTGAATATAAAGCATGAGCCATGTAAGATGTTAAATTCCCAAGAATTGTTCACTTTCATTATATGGAAAAGAATCATGATATTCTCAAAACAGAATTCATCTTCCATGAGCAAAAAAAAAAAAAAAAAAACTGTTTTAGAACAAGAAGGGAATGAACAAAAAATATGAAATTATTTTAATTTTGGGGTGAACCACCCAACATACTCTCATAACTATTTTATATTTTGGTGTTTGAATTTTGTCATCTCATTCGTTCATTTTTGTTTGATCTGCTTAACGTCTACTGTCAGTGTCTTAAATGTTAACTGTATGCACTAAGGGTCTGAGAGTAACGCAATTTTAATTCTCTGTATGTATGTGTCGTACATGTGGAAGAATTGACAATAAAGCAGACTTGACTTGACTTGACTTAAGCCCCACTGAGGCTTAGGTTCAGGGGTGAACCTTCATGTTTGCTTTTTTCAAGCTAATTCATATGAATTTGCCAAAACAAAATTAGTTACACATGAGATCTGTTTGGTACGGAGACCCTAAGAGCTCATGGTGGTGAAAAAAATTCGGGGTGGGAGGAAAAAATATTTTTAAAATCTTTTGCGTTCCCTCGCAAAACTTTGCATTATCTCGTAAAGATGTTTGCTTTGCGCGAGAACGCAAAGTTTTGCGAGGGAACGCAAAAGATTTGAAAAATATTTTTTCCTCCCACCCCGAATTTTTTTCACCCACCCCGAAATCTTTCCACCACCATGAGCTCTAAGGGGCTCCGTAGTTTGGAACTATCACTTCCACCCTTAAGCTCCCTCTCTTAAACCACCATTCCCAAAAACAAATCTTCCCAATTGTCATCACACAGCAACTTTCAATGTGTTCTTATGACATTTAAATATAGTTATTCCTGAAATTTCAGGAATTTGTATTTTCTATTAAAACTGGAAGACCTAAAGGCACCAAACTAGAAAAATCTACGTAATTAGAGCATTTAGCACCGTGCTCCTGGTAAGTAATCAAGATTCAAATTTCAATGTAAAATCAGAGCATCTGCTACTTGACTCTGAAAACAAAAAGGTAATAGTGCACAACACAATACTTCATTGCTCAATTTAAGGCAAAAAAAAAAAAACGACTTCAAAACAGCACATTAATGGCTACTTGACAAGTAATATATTTTGTTCTAGAAAATAATTTAAGGTTCTCCTTGAGGAAATGTTTAACTGTCTCAAATTAGCGAGGAAGTGTTGTGAAGCACCTATTATTGTGCTGAGCACAAACACGGCTGCAGAATGCACCGCCAGCACAGGTTCACAGGGGAAAAGAAAGAGACTCTAATTGCTATTCAGATTTCCCCTCCTTCATTCACCAAACTCTGCATAGCACTAACCACCATCCAGGAGGAATTTTAAAGTAGTAACAATGACTTTGCTATTCAGTCCACCACTGAGCAGAGGACAGAGCCTTCATTATATGCATCCGATAAAAGCTTGCATTTAATGAGTGAAAAGTTTGAGAGGTGAAGACCTATTTTCATAGAGCGCACCTGCCATCCTCCACTTGATTGGCAGGCTCATACAAACGGGCCAGAAGACCCAGTTTCAATCCAGCAGAACGAGGTGTTGCAGATCAGCAGTTCTCTCTTTCGTGTGTGTCTGTGTGTGTGTGTGTGCTATACAGATGCAGCCTGTAAGTTAAAACTCAATGCAGAAACCAGCTGAAAAGACTAAAGTTACCACTTACTATTGGCTGACAGGTACGATATAAACAAAAATACAACAAGTTAAATTACGATGAGTCTATGCAATGATACCCAGGTGCGGTGGCCCCCTAGTCAGGGAGTATTAAAAAGTTGAGCGTTTAGGGTGATAGTGTCTCACTCCCCAGCAGAGTTCCAGGTGCTATCAGCTGGTGCTAAAGCCCTTTAATTAAGACCATCTATCATTATTAGCTTATGGTCGGACAGCCACTGCTTTCGTTAATTAACTCTTAGAGATTCTCACAAACCGTATTAAGCCCAATAGGAGATTCCTTTGGGTAGTGTCTTCACAGAAGCATAAGCTTTGTTCTATGTACATAACCCCAGGAAAACAGTGACTGGGACTGTTATTGGTTTTATGAAATGCATATACGGTAGATACATAGAGTGTTCTGAATGATATATATGTAGAAATGATGTCAGAGTTACAAAAGCTGTCAAAAGTTGCATCATGTAAGCTGTATTGTGTTTATGGACCCGAATCATGTTCGCCCTGCACTACAATGAGATGCATCAATATTCAGCACCATGCAATATTTATGCACGCTTAGCCTTATTTTCTGCTGATATCAGCATTTTATTTTGCCCTCGCACCTTGCACACACATATAGATGTGCGGTTTTCTGTTCTACCAATGACCGATGAAGCATAATGGGTTCTGAAATCCGCTACGTGCATTAAAGCACTTACTGTGTTTGTTTTGTCTCGCAGGGAGTTTAGTCACTGGAAAGTGAACAGCTTGGTGACAGAGAAGAGAGACTTTTTCAAAGCCCCGCTGCCTTTGGCACCCGAGTTTTTACGCAACCTCAGACTTCTGGGGAGAAGGCCGAGCCTTCAGCAGATCCATGAAAATTTGATCAAGAAATATGGCACTCATTTCTTGGTATCAGCCACATTGGGAGGTAAGCCAATATTTCATTATATTGATGCTAAAGGTGAATTTGAAAACGTTTTAACAAGAAATTTTGGTAACATATTCTGTAAAACTTGTATATGGGTAGTTTTAATCAACATCATGATTAGAGTTCAAAATACATATGAATGTAAAAGAGAAAGCATTTATGTCTGGTCATCAGGTCTTTTACCTTTCTTTTTCTGGTTCATTTAAAATGGCCCTGTGGTGTGACAAATGATTTTTTAGGTGCAACTATTCCATGTACTTTCTTAATATTAGCTCATAAAAGCTACAGGCATAGTAAAAGGATGAGCAAAATTTTGTTTAAAATGTTTCATCAACTGCCCATATACAATACATCTATTTACAAGGCATGTTATACTGTTTTTATAAACAATTGTGAGCACAGTAATATGCAATGCAATGTATTATATAACTCCCATGTAAAAGTCACACCTTTAAAGCATCTTAAAACACAATATATTGTATATTGTCTTAAATAATGTTTTAATGTATTATACTCTTTAAATGTATTCATGTATTATAGTAGCAATTTACAAGAACATACTGAGGTATAC
The DNA here is from genome assembly GCF_936440315.1 of Barbus barbus. Taxonomy (NCBI): domain Eukaryota; kingdom Metazoa; phylum Chordata; class Actinopteri; order Cypriniformes; family Cyprinidae; genus Barbus; species Barbus barbus. The sequence goes on from NC_136754.1 coordinate 11,579,614, forward strand.
TAAAAGTCATGATAACACATTAAGAATTCAGTGCATTAAAGGCTTCCGAGTTTCCAGCTTTAAAAAAATAAAAAAATAAAATAAAATAAAGGCACAGATTTACTATCCATACACTGAGTCTGACATACTTGGCATAAGTTTAGCCATTATCAGACAGTATTTTTCTCTTCTCCCTCTGGCACCCACATAATAAGGCAGCACATCCCAGTGGTGATTCAAACCTTTCAATGTGTCTCTAGCAAAATGTTGCACGTTACCGACACTAATTATGATGTAATTTATTGGTGGATGTATGAAGTGAAGCCGCAGAACTTCAGAGACAGGGGAGACAAATGAAGTGGTAAAGCTACAATGAATGCTGGTAATTAACGACTCAAAGCAAAGGAAATGGGGGGGCCGTGCTATTGCTTGCATACTAATCAGACTGAAATGAATAACACCACTCAAGCTCAAGGTACAGGAGATGCTCCTCAACCCAGACAACAATATTTATCTGGATTTCAGGCTTAGACTCAGATCAAAAATAGCATTAACTATAAAAAAAATCTAAAATTGATCTTCAGAAGAAATCTGTGGTTTTAACAATCTCCCCTTGGGATAAACTCTCTTTCGTGTGTGCCCTTCTCCTTCCTTCAAAATCATTTTTGCTTCTCTGCCTTAACTTCTGTGATTCATATTTAACAAATCCTTGAACAACTTGAAAGGTATATGTTAGTACACTTTGACAGTACAACCAGAACTCACTGTCATTTTGATGAACATTGTCTTCGGACATATTTTCTTCTCATGGGTTGGTTTCTGCATGTATCTTTCCTAAGGAGAGGAGTCACTCACGATCTTCTTGGACAAACAGAAGCTGAGCAAAAAGTCAGAGGGCAACGGAAACAGTTCCATGGTCTCCCTAGAAATCTTGCACCAGTTGGCGGCATCATACTTCACAGACAGAGAGAGCACCCTGCGAAGACTCCACCACCTGCAGATCGCTACATCTGCCATCAAGGTAACAGTCGACACGACTTCTTCCTGTTTGATCCAGCCTAGACTTATTGGAAAAAATTTGTCTGTAGACACATTTCTGCAAAATTATATTATGCTGCTTCTTGCTAAAATGTTCAGTTGGTGGCACTGAAAGTGCGTCTAATATTCTCCAAAACAAATGATTGTGAACCTGGCAACGTGAATTTTGTTGTACATATCAGGGCAAAATATTGGAAATAAAACGTCTGGTGAAAGGGGCTAGCAGATTAATGCTTTATCGCACTTGAAAATAGCGTACCACCTATACTAAACCTAATGCTAACAAAATCAAATGAGAGATTTGCCATGCCATTTTAGCTTGCTTCAACAATATTTGAGTTGTTTTATGGAGTGTTGCAACTCTAGACTCATAATACCGAGCGCTCCACATTGCAAGTGCAATGCTGTACCAGGTGAGCTAATGAGCAGTTTTACTGCATCAGAAAAGCTATATATACTGTATGGAACAAGTTATGTGCTGCAAATATTTTTTTCATTAATTGATAATCTGCCCCTGTAATCATAATTTGTGTATAAAAGAAATAAATGTAACAATTTACTTTAAAGCCTTTATGTATAATGCATAATAAAATGAGTTAATGCATTAATTATGCCTTGTAATGCAGCTTAAAATGCATTGCACATTATAATGCATCTCCTGAATAATTGTAATTTATTGTTACAGTATGCATTTTAAATTCTGATAATTATTTAAGACAAGAAATAATGTATTACAATGCACATTATGAATAAATATAATGCATTATACCCTTTAATAACCTTTTATAGTGCATTATACATAAAGCCTTTTGTGTTACTGAAATAAAAGTTGTTGGTGTTTTACTGCCACTGGTAATGCATTGAGAATATGCAATGCACCTATAATACTTTTTTTTGTTTTTGCACAAAAAAGCAGGTAAAGGTAGGTTTTTTTTCCAATCAACTTCTTAATACCAGCTATTAATTCAAATCTGTGTATTTTAAAAGTTTTCCTGTCCTCTGTTGTTTCTCTTTGCATGCTGATTGCAGATTATCAATTTGATTTGTACGAACTTTTACTGTTCTAGGCGTTTGAGATGTATGTTTGTTGCCATGGTAAATCTTCAGCAATTAAGGTCGCGATGACTTTTCCATGATGTGTCAAGTGGCTCTCGGTCTTACTCACAGCTGCTGAGTGGGTGTAGAAATACTGGTGACAGCAACATCATGATTCCTTCAGAGGGAGCTCTGCATGAAATTATGCTGCTGAACTAAGACAAATATCATTGACTTTCAATCAAGATAAGCACCTGCTTTTATACAATTACAGTTTTATACAATATATATTTCTGTTGGGGTAGGAGATACTTTTGCAAATTCCCTTAAAGCATATTTCTCGCTAAAAGATTCTAATATGTTTTGTATTTATGTACCGCCTTTTTAAACACTTAAGACTGCTTTACAGGATAAGCAAGAAAAAAGTGATGACAAAATGATCTTTTGTTAATTTGTTTATAAGTTTTTGCTTAGTATTTATGAACTACTAATTACATCAACACATTTTGTTTTATCACAATCGATCCAAAGCCCACTCACAATGTCGCAAAAGCTGATCATGCAATATTCCTGATGCACTATACTGTGATTGTCTTTTATCAGTCACGCTAATGCTGGCTAGTCAAAATTAAAATATGCCATTTTCAAAGCTCTGTCAAAGTCAGACATTCTACACTCTGCATTTATTCCTGTGACGAAGAGTTTCAGCCTCAAAAATATAAAAGTGTGTGAAATGAAATCAAGATGACACAGGAATAGGAGCGGTGGCTCTGTTGGAAGATAATGACTTTCTCTTTGGGCTACGATGTGCTTTTCATTAGCCTGAGCTTTCCATGTACAACATCGGCAGAGAAGTTCAATTGAACACGTACGATTTCATTTCAATATGACCACGGACATAGAGAGTAATCTGCATTTATATGCAGCAAATATGCACTTGATGTGAAGCTCTTTGGATCGGGATTACAAAATACATCACACTATTCAAATTAGCATAAATGTACAATTTTGTAAACATTATAAAATATCCTGCTTGCGCATGAGAAAAGTGTCCATGGTAACAATAAAAGGCACTTTGTGACAGACAGACCTCATCAAATCATACCGGTGAAATTGTTTTGGTGTACACCTCTGAAGTGCTTTCAGAGAGCCCTCTAGCATCGCTTTAGGGAGCAGTCTGTCCTGCCAGGTGTGTTTGTCAGGGGAGAGCTAATGAGACGTTACGGGGCTATAGGGCCCACCTTTGACTGCTTTCTTCCTGCACCCTGTGTGCAAATCAGCCTGATGAATTGGGCACCACAGCAGAAGTGGGTTATAGCGGGCTCATCAGTAATGCCATAAAGGATGATCAATTACACCCTCTGCTCAGAAACGAAGAGTTAAAGCACACCAGGAAGCAGCTTCTGGGGGACATCACTTTGCCTTTGTGTAATCAGATACCACTTAAGACCAAAAATAGCCTGAGATCCCAAGGCAGGTTTAGCAGTAATCACATTTTGCAAGAACAAACAGTCTTGAGATTAGCTGGTCTTCATGGATCAACAAGACTCTGTTGGCTCAACGGTAACATTTACACTGATTTGGAGATTCAATATCACCATTTCATAAAGTTAACCGCTCAGTCCAGATCTACAACTAGACATGAAGGACTCTCGCCCCTCTCTGTAATATAACCATTTGTCATAATGACATACTATTAACAGTCACCTCTGTGTAGGACACGGAGTTACCGCCAAAGCTACGGCAGAGTACATGAGGCGCAAATAATTGTAAAGATCATGTTAAAAGACTAGGTACATGTCATTAAAGGTGACACTTCTTTAAACATGTAAGGACATCTACTTGTCCAAAGGGTACTTGAGTGAAAATCAAAGACAATATAACATTACACAGAATCAATGCAAAACATACAAAAGTACTAGCATTTTTTCTGAATACCATGCAGAAGAGGCTAATTTTTGTTAAAATGCCAGAACTGAGTCATGCATGGTTCTGTTAACCCATATGCACCAATAGTAAAATAATCTGATAGTGTTTCCTGCACTACAAATCAGCAATACTGCAACTGTAAACATCAAACCTACAGCACAAAACACAGTGTAATTCAAACAATAAAAAATGACCCAGGTTACGTATGTAACCCAGGTTCCCTGAAGGGAACGAGAGCTGCGTCCTAAGACGCTATGGGAACGCCATCAGCGTGACCGACGCTCTGAATATTATCTACAACCAGTCTAATGGATGGGCGAGGCGTCACGGGCGGGGTGACGGCACGACCAGGAAGTATATAAGCACATGTGGCGGAGTCGGCGTCAGCTTCAAGTCATGAAGCAAGCGCGGGCAGGGATGCCGGAAGTGTGGCTCGGGACGCAGCTCTCGTTCCCTTCAGGGAACCTGGGTTACATACGTAACCTGGGTCGTTCCCTTCCAGGAACGTCGAGCTGCGTCCGAAGACGCTATGGGAACGCCATACCAACGCTGCCAGACTGACAAGTCCCTGCCTGGTGTCAGGCTGAGAGGACGGAAGAGCCTGGAGTGGCTCTGATGTCAAGATTATAGAACCGGGCAAACGTCAGGGGCGTGGACCATCCCGCAGTGTTGCAGATGTCTTGGACTGAGACACCTGCCCAGAAGGCCTTGGTGGCCACCACACCTCGCGTTGAGTGCGCTCTGACTCCCGACAGCGGGGGACGCTCAGAGGCCTCGTACACCAGATTGATGGCATCCACTATCCACCTACTAAGAGTGGGCTTCGTAACAGGAAGACCCCTCTTAGGCAGACCAAAGCACTCGAGCAGTTGGTCCGTCTTTCTCCACAGGGCAGCTCTGTGGATGTATGCGTCCAGTGCTCGCACTGGACACATACAGTTGTGCCTTTCCTGGTCGGGCTCCCTGAACCGCGCGGAGAGCTCGAGAGCGAACGAGGCCGCAAAACCTCGCCAACGCTCGTCACGTCAACCTCCTCGGAGGAAGAGAGACGAAGCGTTGAGCCCTCGTCTCGGGGGGGAAGAGTACCGCTTCCAAACCGAGAGATGGGGCGTCAGATCTGGAGGATACGGGAGGAGATAGGGACATGCCCGTCTGACTCTCGCCAGCCAGATCAGCCTTTTTTTTTTTTTTTTTTTTTGCGAGCCCCGCGAGACCGGCTTTATTTGTGCTTGTGCAAACACTGGAGCTTACAAAGCTCATCGACATCTTTCACATCCACCTCCTCGGAGGAAGACAAGTGGGGCGTCGAGCCCTCTCTCTGGGGAAGAGAACCGCTTCCGAGCACAGAGAGCGGGCGCTGGATCTGATGATCCATATGCGAGCCCCACGAGCGCAGCCACCGCTTTGCCTCGGCAAAACGGGACCGACACCGCGTGGAGAGCTCGCTTTTCTTTACTGGGGCGACAGAGGCGGCGAAACCTCCTGAACGCTCGTCACATCAACCTCCTCAGAGGAAGAAGGACGAAGCGTCGAGCCCTCGTCTCTGGGGGAAGAGACCGCTTCCGCACCGAGAGACGGGGCGCCAGATCTGGCGGATGCGGGAGGAGATAGGGACATGCCCGTCTCACTCTCGCCAGCCAGATCAGCCTGCGAGCCCCAAGAGTGCAGCCGCCGCTCTGCCTCGGCAAAAACGGGACCAGCACCCAGGCAGACCACGCAACGATTGTGTGTGTGTCCCCACTCGTAATGTAGCGAGGGCAGGGACTAACACACAACCTGAAACGCGATCTGAAATCGCCCACTGTCTCAGCCTTAGATTTAGGCATCTCCTTATTTTTTTTTTGGACAGACAACACTAAATAAGACTCACAAGACAGAAATCAGACTGACAACACACAGAACGCTTGCTGAATGACAAAAAGCTGACGCCGGCTCCGCCGCACGTGCTTATATACTTCCTGGTCGTGACGTCACCCTGCCCGTGACGCCTCGCCCATCCATTAGACTGGTTGTAGATAATATTCAGAGCGTCGGTCACGCTGATGGCATTCCCATAGCGTCTTCGAACGCAGCTCGACGTTCCTGGAAGGGAAACTAATGACTATTATACACCGGCACAGTGAGACGAGTTGAATTCCAGAAAAAATAATAATAATATCTCTTAAGCAGATCTTTTTAGTGAATCAAAAACATAGAGCATAACCAGTTTGCTATATGATTAAACAAATGGCTTTAAGCTGATTCTTTTTTTAAAGAAAAGAAAAGAAAAGAAAAGAAAAGAAAAGAAAAGAAAAGAAAAGAAAAGAAAAGAAAAGAAAAGACAAGAAAAGAAAATAAAAAACATACAGTGTGACCGGTTTACTACAATTACTATTCAGTTGACTATTATGAGCATTTTGTTTAATAGTGAATTAAAAACATGCAATGTGAACAGTTTAATACTATTACCAAACAAATGACTCTTATGAGATGGTTCTTTTAAATGAATCAAAAATATACAGCATTACCAGTTTGCTATGACTGGCAAACAAATACTTATCATTAGCTGTTTTTTTATAGTGAATTAAAAACATATGGCACAACCAGTTCATTCTACAAACTTTATTACCAAACAAATGACACCCATGAACTGTTTTTTTTTTTAACTATTATTGGCAAACAATTGACTCTTATCGTATAGGCCAGTTCTTTTTAGTGAATCAAAAACAGACAGTTTGACCAGTTTACTACAGTTGCTAAACAATTGACTCCAGTTCTTATGAACCAATTCTATTTAGTGAAAATCAAAAGCATATATTTAATGTCAATTGTTGGATTGCTTTTACAAGAGTACATTGGAGTGCCATAAAAATACTATGGTGCCTAAATATGGTGATAATTTGTAACAATCATATAAGTAATGGTGACATAACTAACATAGTATTGACCACTACAGTACTTTTTTGTAAGGGTGAATCCTATATCATTTTTCTGTCTGAGCGCAGAATGTAAATGAGCACCAGTATTTAAGGGTGGGAGCTCAGAACCCTGCACCATTTATGTCAAGAGCCGCCTCTAGATAGCTGGCACTGGTCAAGTGACCGTCTGACAGTGCCGTATAATCAACATCAGCTGTCAAATTCAATGAAGCTCAGAATCTGCACTTAAAATCCTGTCACATGTCATGAACTCCTAAACTGCTTTCAGAGCACATCTGCTGTCTTTAGCCAACTGTGCCTTCCACAGCGGAGACAGAGGCATTTTTTACAAATGAGTCAACTTGATATTCATTCCTCTAGCATCTCAATTGACAAAGAATAGGCTTCACTCTGTGGTCTCTGGGAGTTTTCAGGGCCTGTGGATGATGTGAGATTTTACAGAAATGGAGAGGCGAGTACTGTACCGCAGGCATTCATTTCCTTTGTTATACCCTTAAGAAAAGCATGCAGAGGAAGCCGTGGAAACACAGCTCTGGTAAATATAAGATCAACAACAAAACATGACACTCTCTGAGGAGCCAGAGTGGAAAATGTGGGATTTCAGTGTTATCCGGTTATTTTGTCAGGTAAGATATCATTCCTTAAATGGATGTCAATAGTAAGCACCGCTGATAAAACATACACACAATTGCTGAGGAAAAACAGTAGGGTGATAGGTAAACAAGAAATTTTGGTTAGGCATGGAATTGCTAGCTGTACTTGTTTATACATTCATACTCTGTAACCTACACACAGTATGACATTGTGTGTCCATATATATATATATATAGGTGTGTATATATATATAATATATATACATACTTTTATACAGCAAGGATGCATTAAATTTATATATAAAGGCTTATAAAAAACAAAACATGATTTCTGAAGGATCATGTGACATTAAAGACTGGAGTAACGCCTGCTGAAAATTCAACTTACCATCACAGGAGTAAATTATATATTCAAATGTATTTAATTTGAAAATAGTTATTTTAAATTATAATAATATTTAACAATATTGCTGTTTTTTACTGTAATTTGGATCAAATAAATGCAGCACTGGTGAGCTTAAGAGAACTGTGATAAATTTGATTAAATTTCATATGAATTACTATATTAATTACATTTCATATGAATTAATCAATAGTTCTCTCTCTATGTATATGTTAGGCTCAGTATAGGAAAACAACTATCACTGCAACAATATGAGCTGTTCATGCTTCAGAAAATCATTGGAATGATTTCCTCGTGAAGAATGCAGGTTTTGTGAACACTGTTATACGGATTAGTGTCTGGTTTTATGCGTGAGGTAAACAGCCTGGAGTCCTATTGGGATCAGAGCAAATGAGCTGCAGTAAGCAATCATAAATGACAAGTGATCTAATGAGATGCTGCAGTGGGACGGCGTGCAGAGGAGGGCATGTGTGCGACACTTCAGAAAAGAGACAGTAGTTTATAAATTAATGATAAATTGTGCATGTATGTGCGCATATTATGATAAATGTTGATGCTCTCTCACTAAAACTGTCATTATCATACAGACTTAATGTAATCTCCATGTTTCAAATGTTAGTTTACATTATCTAAAGAGTTTTTATATAATATTAATATGTATACATTTATGTGATAATAAATAGTGACATAAGAAAGAGAGTTAATGTGAAAAATGTGTCATTAATCAATGACAGTGTTGGGTGAGTTTCTTCAAAAACGTAGAGTGCTACTGTCTTCAACGCTGCGTATATAATCAGCTTGGCAACATATCATATTTAAAATCCAACAGAGAAAAAAACTCTCAAGATAAATAGAGGTTACTCATTTGAGGGGAAACAGAGAAGTGAAATATCCAAACTAATGATTATGGCGTTATGAGGACATGGTCCCAAATCCTTTGCATTTTTCTGTTGGACTAGTTTTGGATTAGCTACAGCATTTCATTTTGAGACAAAGACCTGACAATGATGTGTAAAATCACAAATGTTATGACAACTGCTGTCAAAACACAGGCGACACCAAGCTTCCAAAAAGCTATTTGTGCTGGTGAAATATTTGCGAGATATTTCAGGTATATCAGAACATTTTACAGGCTATAATCATGGACAACATTCTGTGAATGCAGGAAATATATGCTTTTATTTTTAATGGCATTTTTAGAGCTAGCTAAAAAGCATGTCTTCAGAACACAGTTATGGAATTCATAGACAAGTTACCCTGTAAACAGAATTAAATCTGCAGAATTAGAAAAAATAAAAACTGAATGCACTACCAATGCATTACTAAGCTGCTCATATAGTGTCTATAGTACACATAAAAAAATAAAGACCACTTTCAGTATTAAATGGCTTAGCTTACGATATAATATCCTGTTACAATCATAAATGTTTTCATTTGTGTCAATGTTTCAAGCTTTGTATTGGGCACAATTCAGTGAGCTTTGTTAAAATTTGTGAAGAGCATCAAATTGTAATTTAACAAGGTAACAGTAAATGCTTTTTTCACACTATTTGAAACCATGAATATGTTGTTTTGACATTTTGCAACACTTACTGATTTTGTGAGCTGTCAGGTTTGTAAACGAGTGTTTCTTTTGAACAAGCTCTTTGCAACGAATTGATTGAAACAAACATGTTTCAGACAATGTTGAAGTGATTAGTGAGTTGAAATTACCCTAGTCAAACTCATTCGCTAAAGCAAACATTATCACAGTCACTCATGTTTCACCAGTGAAAAATTCATACAAAATTAATAGACTAGCGAGAGAGAAAGATATATATGCATTGTATATAAAGTGTGTTTGTGTGTGTCTCTAAATTATTAAAATATATACTGCATATATACACAGTATTCACTGTATTTTGATGTATTCAATGACTTTTTTGATAGTCATTGATTTGTTCATTGTTAATGCTTCCTAATGCTTAATGTATTTATCCACCAACTTACAAGTGCTTTATTTCATTAATTAATTGATAATTGATTTTTCAAGACACACTAATGGAAAGGTTCCCCATTAAGACCATCTATTTTGTTTTGCATATACAGCCACTCAATTTAAAAAAAAACACATACACACACACACACATCACCCCAGTATCCCAAGTCCCAGCTGAAATGTCAGGTCAGATACACATTATTTTAGAATCATAAAAATATCCTTATATTTGACACTAGGGTCTGTTAACAAAACTATGCCACTGGACATGGCTCACTGCTCTCTAGATTTGAAATTAATAATGCATTGGGACCTAACACTGGAGTCAATTTACTATTTCTATGGTGCTCTGCAAAGTGAGCATTTTTGGAGAGCTCTGACATGCTGAAATGGGCTTTGGTGACATTTAGATATTGACTCTGGCTTATTGCACAGGCGTGCTGGTTTGTTTTAGACAACGGCATATGCTTAGCACTCTACCGCTTCTGAAGAGGAACAAACAGGTGCATGATTTCAACGATAATAAGGCATTAAAATATCTCCTTGTTTCCTAGGTAACGGAGACCAGAACGGGGCCTCTTGGATGCAGTAACTATGACAGCCTGGATTCCGTCAGCTCCGTCTTAGTGCACAGCCCAGAAAATAAAATCCACCTGAAAGGTATGACAGCTGATGTGGTCTTCTGAAGAACAAACCTGTACCTATGTTTGCTAGTATTTGTAACAACTGCCCTGGTGAAGATGTACAGTGAGCGTGTTTTTTTGTTGTTGTTGTTTAAAGGATAGGCAGATATATTTGACTGAAGCCATTTGAAGTCCCCTAAATTGTCTTTAACTGGCAGTGCAATGAAGCAGATTACTGCAGGCACACACAGTATCAGGAAATTCAGAATTAACTGAATAACTAAAATGGGCATTTTACCATGTAAAATAAATAAATAAACCATGGGTGCAGCAGGCTCAATGATATTACGCAGCGCCTGAAAGTAGTCCCCAGCTGTATAAAAGCCCCCAGTAGTCATTGCACCTGCTGCACCCATGGCGCGGCAGCAAAGTTCTTTGATTATTACGCCAGAATGAGAGTATAGTTCCTAGCCATATTGGCCTAGAAAATCCCAACTTTTCCTTTTCCGTCAGTCTTAGTGCACAATGTAACTACAGAAGAGTCAAGTTTTAAATAGGAAAAATATTGAAACTCTTTGCTCATTTTTGAGCACGATGCTAATGGTCTAAACGGATTCAATGATCTATGCTAAGCTACGTTAAAAGTGCTACCACCAGATACGGAGATCGGCTGAATGGATTCGTAAACGGTAAAACTCAGCTGTTTAACTCTTGGGGAGTTGGAAAAAAAGGTGGAGTGTTCCTTTAATGCATTAACTAACACTAACTAACAATGAGCAGTGCATTAGTAATGTATTAGTAAATGTTGAAATTAAGGTTAACAATACTTATTTTTGTTTTTATTGTTAGTTCTTGTAAACCAATGTAGTTTGCTAATGTTAACAAATGTTACTTTACTTATTGTAATGTGTTACCTCAGACCCTAATTGGTATAGTTATGTGCCAATCAAATTCCCTGTGGGCAGTTCTTGGCCAGAATAAACTGCAATGCGGACCAAGCCAAAAGTCTGGCTGCGACCGACCTGTTAGGAGAAACAAATCACTTGCTAATACTCATACTGTCTTCACATTTTCAACAAGCAAGTAAAGAGTTATCAGAAGACAGGCATAGACTTGCATTAATGCACCTCACACTCTCGTGACAGCAGTGTCACCAAAAGTCAGAGGTGGTCAGAGCAACAAAAAGAAGAGAGAAAGAAAAGAGCAGAACTGAACTGAAAGGAGCAAAATGGAAGGTTTTTAAGCCTCTAGCCATTGCTAATTATACACGTGGCCTGCGCCAATTTCCACTGCCTTCTTGACATTGACATTTAAATTGTCAACCCACTTAATACTGCCATCTCCTGAAGCAAGTTTCCTGCTGCCCAGATTCGTGTAACTACCTTAATGAGCTAGCCATAGGGTTCGGCACCAAAGCTTATCTTTTGCTGAGTACTTGGGGAAGAAAATGTAGGGGGAAACAGTTGGAGAGAGAGGAGTTTGGCCTATATTTGTGCATTTTTGTATCGCTTTCTGCATGCTTTCATTCACTTCTTGGGGCTTCCCTGGATATTTTCAATCAAAGTGCCATGTCCTTTTAGAGAGCAGAATGTAGACCCTTTAAAATTAGGACGTCAAGCCGTCAATACCACAGAGGACTGAAATAAGTCACAGGAAAGATTCACGTTCCTCTCGTTCACTTTAAAAAGAGAGAGACTGTGGAGGAGGGGGCACAAGAGCAGCTATTTAGCTGTCTCCGGTATGAAAGCCATCCAAGTCAGTCTCTTTTGTGAGGCTCCCCACACTGTTGGCTCTCTACCCAGCAGAAGCCAAAGCTTAAGACGAAGACTGCATCTAATTATGTCTCTTGTTTTTCACAATCCGACGAATAAATACTGAGGAACACATCATAAATATTCACAGTGGGAAGGGAATTCAAAAAGGCTGAATATGAAGGCAAAAGGCATTTTTGATTCTTTCTTGAGGGATGTCAGACCTGGTAAAGCTGTGAAGAGCATTTTCTCAGATAATATAATTAGCAGGTGTTCAGCACCCACAGCTGGGCTGAGAAATCTGAATCTTTCACTTACGTGGTGGAACGGCTGGTGGATTCATGTATTCAGCACTGAATGCTTTCATGAGTAATTCATAGGCGAATATTGATGAGGAGGCCTTAGGAGATCACACCTAAAAAAAATTATCAGAGGGGTTCTGCTCTCCAAAATATCTGGGTGGATTTTTTTTTTTTTTTTACATGCTGTTATCAAGGTTGGTTGGGAACTTTATTAGAAATTTCATCCATTATCATCCAAAACAGTTTTTTTTTTTTTTTTTTCTTTGGTAAGAAATTAATATCTTAGGCAAGGATGCATTAAATTTCTCAAAAGTGCAAGTAAAGAGATTAAGATTGTTATAAAAAAAATTCTAAAAAATGCTGTTGAAACTTCTATTCGTGAAGCAATTCTGAAAAAAAAGTATAATGTTTCCACAAATGTATTAAGGAGGTTTCATAATTGATGACAGTAATAAGAAATGTTGCATCAAATCAGCATATTAAAATGATATTAGCATCATGTGGCACTGAAGACTGGAGTAATGGCAGTTGAAAATTTAGCTTTGCCATCACAGAAATAAATTATATTTTTTATATTAAAATGGAAAACGGCATTTTAAAGTGTAATAATATTGAAGACTATTACTGTTTTTACAATATTTTTATCAAATAAATGAGAGTCCAAAATACTTGAAAATCTTACTATTCTTTTGCACAGTAAATTATATGAAGTAGATATAAAATTCAAAATACATATTCATAAAAAAAAAAAAATATATATATATGACTTATTACTGATATGTTCACCTGCCATTGGCAAGTGTGACAAAAAACTACATTTTTGACCCTGTTTACAACTGTTCCATCTTGTTACCGCTTTGTTCCAATTGCTCAAATAATCAATAATTAGTTTCCCGGGCAAATGTCAATTCTTCCTTTGCCTGCTATCAAAATATCTAATCAGGCAGGAGAATTCCGCAATAGCCGCATTGATTTCCTGTCTGCAGCATGCCTGCAGTTCATGACAGAGGTTTACGGCCGAATGACCTTGCCATGAAGATTGTTGGTCTTTATTCATCCCATTACCCCATTACTGCGCTGACATAGCAGACCTCACCATCCCAAATAGGACTCCCATCACTGATGCCGTTAGAGCAGTCAGGCTGCCTGCCTCTCTGACCCACTTTAAACGCTATCTGTTTCCCAACTCAGCCTGTCCTGTATTGCCAAGCCAAATCAGGACTGTGAAACAATAGTAATGTGTCTTTATTGCAGCGGTGTTTTGACAGTCTGGGGAAGCAGAGGTTTTGAAAGTTTTTTTAGACAGATAAAAATAAAATAAAAAAACCCTGAATGTGATAATACCCACACATACAGTATCATGTTCACATCTGGTTCACCACCTAAAGTCAAGTCTTAATTAAAATGCACCTGCACTTAAAATGCAGCTTGAACTTTGAAATGATGAACTGTTTAGTGAGTCTGTTATGAAATCAGCTAAATTAAAGATTAAAGATGTACTTGACCATCATGATACCTGAAGTAGATCTGTCGACTAATGGTATATCTGTAAATATACAGGAATATTATATGATGTTGATGTTGCTGGTAGTTTTAATGAAAAGTAATATAAACATACAAAAATATTATAGTATTATTTGCTTGTTCATTCATCTTTGCCCTCACAGGAATAAATTACATTTCAAAATATATTAGAATACAAAACAGTTACCAAAATACAAAATCTAACCAATTCTGAACTTTCGGTGTATATATTATAAATTCAGAAATAAATCAATAAAAAGCCAAAGGCAAAATACAGATTCACAAAAAGAGAGAGAGAAGGCTTGATAGTGTGAGGTAAAGTAAAAAATATCAAATGGAAGTGGAAATTACCAATTTACCACACAATAATTCCACTTTCCCTTGTCATTTCAGAGGTCCACGTCATGCCACTGCATTACTGTATTGTTCTAAATGGAGACTTAAAATAGAAAACATATTACTTTGAGAGTTAAGTGGGTAGAGAGACAGACAGAGTGCTGAGAGAAGAGAGGATATCCAGAGGGCAGATGATGGGTGGGTTCATAATGGTGTCATATGACTCAAAAATTGATTTTATTCAAGTGTCTATACGGGAATCTCAGACCTATTGGTGATTTGAGATGTTGGCCAAACATATGAAACTTTAGCACATCCAAACACCATTATGAACTTGTTTACCAACCTAGCAGCAGAAAAACAGTGCTATGTAGCTTACAAAATATCTTATCTGGTCTTGGAATCAGATTTCAGTTTAGTTCACAGAGTCTAACATGACAGTAAAGAGATTTTTCTCTCTCTTCCCACACGCACAGGTCTACAGGATGTGCTTCCTGAGTTTCTGCGGAATCGTTTTGTGGAGGCGGCCCTCAGTTACGTGGCGTGTAATTCAGAGGGCGAGCTACTGTGCCGCAACAATGACTGCTGGTGCCGCTGCTCCGCAAAGTTCCCTGATTGTAACTGCCCCTTTGCAGACATCAAAGCCATGGAGGAGAGTCTGCGTAAGAGCAAAGAGACCTGGACCAACCTCAACGATGACTTCATGGACACAGGTAGGTTAATCCAATGGCCACGAAAGTGTTAAAATCTTCTGTATAATCTCTGGGGTTATGACACCTTTCCACACACTGGATTAAATGGGAGAGTGGAACTTCTCAGGTTTAAAATGACAGGTAAATCTCACTGGTGGTGACAAATGATTGATATACTGTCATAGTCCCTCAGCAGCTCTTTCTTGCAGGGTTTCTGAGTTCACTTCAGTGTAAGCAGATGCACTTTGCGCATAAATATACTATGACCTGAAACTGAACGCAACTGAAAAAGCACAGACATAACTTTGATGGACAACCACTGCGCCACAGCTCCAGCAAAGTGTCTTTTAATCACACTTACATTGATAATGCACAGGGTAATGCAGTAGAAATGGGCAGTGGTGTAACAGTTAAGGATATGTTCTGCAAACACAAGGGCTGGAGGTACAATCCCAGGTGTCCGAGGAAATGGGAGCATTAATGAGAAAACAATCGCACTCTGTTAACATTGTGTCCATAGGCAAAGCACTTAACCCTAAAGTACACCAAGGGGATTGTCTCTGCAATTAGTGTACTCTATGCTGCTTTGGATGTAAACCATCTGATAAATGTTAAGTTCAAGAAAAATAACAACTCATACAGAGTAAATATATTAAAAAGTTAGTGTTATTAATTAATAATATTCATTTCTCTGAGTTTCAATCAGAAAAGCAGTCAGTGGGTTCCATTAAAGAAAATAAGTATTTGGACACTAAAAGCCATTTTTAGCCATGCATTACCCATTTATTCAATTACTCAAATGGTTTGAATGTTATTTAAATGCAAAATATGGAATTTATATTATTAATATATGTATATATGTTATAATTAAGAAACATAACAGTCGGCAAGGTCACATTAAATGATTAAATTCAACAAAAGTGACAGTAAAGACATTTATAATTAAAAAAATTTATTAAAAAAAAACTTTTGAAAAAAATCCACATAACATAAAAATAAGAAATGTTTCTAGAGCACCAAATCTAGCATATTAGAATGATTTGTGAAGGATCACTTAAGAGACAGCTTTCAAAAACATTTTTTTTTTTTTATAATTTTAACTTTATAAATGTGTTCTCTGGTTTGTGTGACTGGTCCATTTGTTTCTGAAAACTTTGAAAAGAACTGCAAGGGCATACAAGTCAATAACAAACGTAGGCTGCTTTGATAAATGGGCCCCACGTGTGGGGTTTAATTCTGAGTTCTTTAAACTTCACTGACTGTGATACATTTGCACCTTGGAGTAGAAATCTAAACCGACGAGGGGAGGGTTTGTCTGTTTTATTGCTCTGGTTGCGAGAAAACCAGACTGATAAAATCTTCAGTTTGAAAAATGGTGGTGTGTGTGAGAGAGAAAGGGAAAGCAAAACCAAGGTAAAGAGAGCTGAAGAGGAAGAAGCATGGAAAGATGGCACCTCAGGTTTTTCTCCTTGCTGAGCGTTTCCACATTCAAAGAATGATTCAATCAGCGAGATAAACCCTAGCTGGCTCGAAAAGCTTCTCCTGCTCAGTGATGGAGCATTAATGAAAGCCCTTTAACTGTGGCGCTGCACTCATAAGAACGCATATCTCCTTTCAGCAGGTGAAGTGCTGGGCTTGGGAAAAGGGCTCTTTGACCATAGCATATAGCTACAGCATAAGGGTTTTATTTATTCAGCCTCACAGAAACCTGCCCCTTTTGTCAGGAGGCCAGAAAGCAGAGAGAGAACATTCGTTCAGATTTAGAATGGAAAACTGATTTGTCATGCATGATTCTGATAAACAATATTAAAAATGTCTGAAAAAAAAAAAAAAAACCTGCACCAAAACAAAAAACATAAAGCATTTTAGTTTATCCTTTAGGTCAGGCACCATTATATCAAGTTTGTACTATATACATAGTGGCTCCAAAAAGTATTTAGACACTTAAATCACACTTAAAATGTATGAATTTCATAACAAAATATCGAACCATGTGGTATCTACAAACAAGTAACGCTAGAACTTTTATTTTCTCTGAATCAGAACCAACTTTTTTATAATTATTTTAATAAAATATCCTTAAAATTAAATTTTTGTGAATTTTTCTTTTTTCTTTTTTTTTCTTTTTTAAAGGTCTGTACAAACAATGTCCTTTTTAATATGTTTATTAAATTCATAAGGGAAATAAATATAAATTTAAAAAAAAATCACAGATGTTTTGGCTAAAAGCTATGGAAGCTTATTTCCACCACAGAACAAAACAATATAAAACATATATTTTTATCTCACAATTCAAACTTTTTTCTAAGATTTGTGACTTCATATCTTGTGTTTGCAAGATATAAATACATATACAATATGCATTCATATTCAACAAGGCAAAATATAATCCAATCAACTTCTTAAACAGGTGAATGACATGGAATAAAGAGCATCTGAACAAAAAAAAAAACAGTACTTGCAAAACTAGTAATTGACAAAAAACAAAAACAAAAGCAAAACAAAACAATAACCTTCTTTGGTCTTACAGCCTCCTACACTGTGCATCTCAAAAAGGACAGATAAACACAATCACACCCACACACCAATACAAACAGAGATACTTCAGGGATGTGAAATCATCTTCCCTCACAATCTGCGCCTCAGTACACTTAGTTCAACTTTGTTCGAAAGCACCACACATTGACCTTTCCTCAACCATTATCTCCTACTTGACGGCTTTCTAAGGCACAAAATGCTTGTAGCACCACCCCTGTTTGGTGCAGAATGATCCCCATGCACAGTCCGAGGTCTATTTGTACATATATTGCAAATTCGACTGCCATAAATAAAAAGGTATAAGACTTCCGCTTCAAGATCTAACCAGTGTTTTATGATAAATATCATTCAGTGACACTAATATATCAATTTGAGTCTGGCGTATGCATCAAAACATGCCAAAGCAAAGCTGGACGGTACAAACTTGTTCACTCTGGTAAATTACTAATGTCAAGCGTTCCAGTAATCCATATTTAGATGTGCATTTCAATAAATATTGATAGATTATTCTGTTTACATAACACACTTTAGAGAATTAATCCTAATTCTAGAGCATATACCATTAAATTATGCTGACCAGATGTGCATTTAGAGTGCAAATGCTCATTTATGATGCACATGTGCACTGTTAGGGCTGGGAATTGTTTCCAAAAAGAATCCATCCTGGCACGTTAGGAATCGAGAATCGATTCCAAAGGATGGTATTGGCTCCATCAAAGGGAATCAGCTCCTATTCATTGCCTTTTCAGTTCAATAGAGCTAATCATTGGGTGCTTCTCAAACGGAAGGACACATCCTAGTGAGGATGCATCTTTCCTATAGTCCCGTCCTTTTGATGCTTCAAGGTTACGGTCTTTCTATTCAATGAATGTTAGCATGAGATGGTGTAGTGCATTTGGTTTCGTCATAAATGTTTCGACCCCCGCATTCACGGCACAAAAATACTATTGGAATTACAATTTGAAGAATACTTTATATTGAACATGTTTTATACTGACTTTCTAATAATGCACTACAGCTAATAACACTCATCTGTGGTCTCCCAGTGGTTTGCATTACTCACAGTTTAGCATTATGTGATTCATTTACATGAATGACTTAACCTCAAAAATCTTTTTTTGTCTTGCATAACATAATAAAATTGAACAAGCACAGTGTCAATTCATTTTCAGCTAATTAATTTTTTTGTGATTGCGAATGTGTTCAAAGGGTTAAAAGGGTTCAAAGGGTTCAAAACCATTAACTACGACTTAATTTCTTCTAAAAACTCCTGATTTTCTACTTATTTTCAGTTAGTAAGGTAGATTGGGTATAGGGATGTAGAATATGGTTATGCAGAATATGTGCTTTGTAAGTATAGCTACTAATAAACAGCCAATATGGGGAAGTCGTGGGCTAACGGTTAGAGAGTTGGACTCGTAATCCAAAGGTTGCGGGTTCGAGTCTCGGGCCGGGATTGTAGGTGGGGCCGCATCATAAATGGCTGCCCACTGCTCCGGGTGTGTGTTCACGGTGTGTGAGTGTTCGCTGCTGTGTGTGTGTGCACGTTGGATGGGTTAAATGCAGAGCACGAATTCCGAGTATGGGTCACCATACTTGGCAGTATGTCACTTCACTCACTCACTATATGCTAATAAGCAACCAGTTAATAGTGAGAATTGGTCCCTACGAAAGTGTTACCAGTAAAGCCATATAAGTGAATGCATATTGCAGATTATTACCTTCCTTTCCTTCCCTTCACTTAAGTTAATGATGTTTGCTGTCATTATCATTCTGTTTTTCTGCATGTCGAACAGCATCTGATTGACAATATTGATTAGCCTATGTCTTGAACAAACAAACAGCCATACACACAGCTACAGGCTGTACTTAAGCTGTTCCTGCCAGAAAAGAAGAGCGATAAGCATCATATGATTCCATACTAGGATATCCCCCCTACCATTAACATATATGGACAGTAGGGCATTTTGTACTCAAAGATGAACAGAACTTCTGGCTGACTGTTGTTAGTCTTCACGGGTGTTTTTATAAGACTAAAGTGCTTTAAATGGGGAACTCTTATGCTGGTCTAGCCTTTAGCATCAAGCTACAAATAATATATTTGTCTATATTTCTATGCTTTAATGGTGTTTTCAAGTAAGTTCTGAAGAAATGTCATGTGTACTGTACATTTTGACAACACTACACACTTAAATACACCTTGAGGTGCAATTATATTTTTGGGTATTTTTGTGAAAGAATTCACATTTTGTTAACAAAAAGGCATTTGATACAGTGTCAAGAAAGAACTGATGACAGTTGTGTAAAGGTACAGAATAAAGGAAAATAATATTGATTGGTGATGTATGTGAGAAGAAGTGTGAAGTGTTTGCAGGATGGAGACAGAATTATGAATGAGCAGTTTGTAGCAAATCAGACAAGAGGCAATAAAGTGAATGGGAGCTTGTGAATGTATTTCACTTGCCCTTGGGAGTCAAATTTAGTTAATTAGAAATTGGTTGGATTGTTGTTGTTTGATTTGGATTGTTTTATTTTATTTGTTTTAAAAAAAGCATTTCTGCCCATTTTTATTTATGATTTAAATGAATTATGAGTATTATATTAGTGCTGTCAAATTATTAGTTGCGATAAGTTTTTGTTTACATAATATATGTATGTGTACTGTGTATATTTATCATGTATGTATAAATACATTGATATACAGTATGTTTTGAAAATATTTACATGTATTTTCATGTATACATTTATATAATTTATATTGTATATAAATATTTTTAATATATAAACATATTTTTCGTAAATATATACATGCATGTGTGTGTATTTATATATACATAATAAAAATACACATTACACACTAATTGCACACACAGTAATTGCGATTAATCATTTGACAGCATATATATATATATATATATATATATATATATATATATATATATATATATATATATATATATATATATATATATATTTCCAGTATTATTTTAGTAGTATTAAGCATTCACATAAGCATTTTAGTTGGAACAAAAGGTTAAACATTCCATGATTGATCATGTTTACACCAGTAAATCCAGTATTTTAAAGTTAAGAGGTCTGGCAGTATAAAACTCCTGTGTTTCTCATCTTTCAACTCACTTGATTAGCTGAACTCTTCCATTATGTTAATTAGAAACTGGCTCGAAGTTCCATGGTCTTATTTGATACATGGTACCACCAACAATCAACCTGGCAACATTTTTATCCTCATCAGAGTCTGTCAATGGAAATTTTCATTGGGGTTTTGTCCATTTATGGGCTCAATTAGTTGCTAAAGCTCCCAGCGCCTGCACTCAGATAAGGCGCTTTTGCAGTTTGAATGTGACAGATAGCAATAAACAACAAATTACGGTCTTTTTTCCAGTGAATTGATTTTTTGCTTCAATAAATGACACCCACTTACCAGGCACTAAGGGTTGTATAAAAGAGGATTACACTCTGCACACATATTCTGATATATCCTTCAGTCTCACAAAGATTCGACATTTAAACATGCTTTCTACATTTCCTACAAGGCCTTCCTTAAGAGAAAATTAAGATTTGCTTCAAACTGTTTGATTAATTACTGTATGTATTGCACATCAAATGTAGTGCAATTAATAAACACATCTCCCATTTGGCATTTGATTAACTTAATACAGGTTGTAAATGGCTTCACCATGCTTCTCATTACCTCATAAACTGAGTAAATCAAACGTAGATTAGCATGGCACATGTGGTGGATGCTGTTATTAGGATTAAAGACTGGTGTATGCCGAGTTCTCCGGCATGTGCAAGATTTTAGGAGTCCATTCACTTCGGGTTGAATCAGCTAGCAGAACGAATGGATTTGCCCAGCAACAGCACTGGTTAGTCTAAGAAGGGATTACACAAAACTGCACTACTGTCATAAACATGATACTTCTCTCCACCAAATCCCACAAGTGCTTCACTTTCCCTAAAGAAGCCAATAAACAACTCAGCGTAGGTCGACCTATCGCATATTCACAAACGGCGAAAATGCCAGTTTCTTATTTAATATTTGCATGTTGCTTGGGGGAATAATTGCGGCGGATTTAGAAAATGAATTATGCATAGCATGTCCTTCTCTTATGTTGTGCAGTTGCCTATTAACTAAGTATGTTTAACAGTTCAGATTCTAATGGGATGTTTAAGATGTCAAGCCATTTTTTAAGCAGAAGAGCAGGTTAATTATTTTTATCATCAAAATGCCATTTCAATTTTTCTAATTTTTACCTAAAAATAATGCATATAAATAAAAAATAAATAAATAAAATCCATTTATTTTGACTTGCAAAATAAATGCAAATATAGCTACTTCTAAACGTTTTGGAAAAATAAAATAATAATAATAATTTGTTTATTATTTATGAGATGTATGAGATGTGTGCACATCAAATTTTTCTGATCTGGAAAGATTTCTGAATAGTTTTTGCAGACAAAGGTTTTGATTTCTCCTCTTCATTATGGTTAAAACTAATAATAATAATCTTTTATTATTAATATATGATAACTTCTGATTGCTTATTTCTGCCGCAGGAAAAAAATAAAAATAAAAAAGGTAACTGTGACTTTTTATCTTACAATTCAGACATTGCGAGATATAAAAGTAGAATTGCAAGATACAAATGCACAGTTCTGAGAAAAAAGTTAAGAATTGCAAGATGAAAAGACTAAATTATGAGATATAAACTTGCAATTGCAATAAAAAAGTCTGAATTGTGAGATAAAAGTCACAATTACTTTTTTTATTCTGTGGTGGAAAATAAAAATCAGAGCTGGGAGATGTAAACTCAGAATTAACTCTGAGAAAATTGCAAGCTATAGAGATATAAACTCAATTATTTTCTAGAAAGTTGCAATTTCCTTTTTCCTTTTTTTGTTTTTCATTTTGGTGGAAATGGGCTTCCATAGATAACACTTGTTTTGTGATATTCCTAAAGCTCAAAATTCTTCAATCCCTGTGATTACATTCATACATTCACTATGGATTCTTTGCACTGCTCAGGGCTGCACAACTTAACTAACACATCACCATTTGTTGCACACACACACAGAGATAGAGAGAGAGAGAGAGAGAGATTTTTTGAGATTTCAAACTTCATTTTATTACAGTAAAATGTGCATACAAAAATCCCCAGAAAAACCATCCATTTTATACAAACCTAAATTCCCTCAACAGAAAAGAAAAACCCAGCTCTTCTTCCACTACTTCACAAAGAATCCCATTTAAACACCAAATAGTTTCAAACATTACAAGATCATGTATTGATTTATGATAATAGAAATCAATTAAACTCCTAGATTTAAAAGTTTATAGAAAACAGCTACTAAACTTTTGTCAATATTCATGTCAATTTTAAAACGATCACATCATCAGCATAAGCTGATAACTTAAAACTGTGACTGCAATTGGGTATATGTAATCCACGCACATCAGATCTTATTTTATTTAACAAGGGTTCTAATGTTAGGGAATATAGCATTCCCGACAGTGCACAATCTTGTCTGACACCCCTATAAACTCTAAAAGGAGAACATAAGTCACCATTAATTTTTAAAACACTCAACTTCACTATATAAGGTTTTATCATTGAAATTGGATTGGATTGGATTCAATTTATTGTCATTGCACATGTAGGTACAAGGCAACAAAATGCAATAAAGAAGAAGAATACAGCACAACATGAGGAAAGAGAGGAGAAAAAAATAGTCCTCACACTACGCTCCTGAACGAGAGTGCAGTGTGAGAACAGACAAAAACCTCAGCATAGAGCACAGTCAACACAGGAACATAACTTGCATAGTAATCCAGTTCATACGAAACAGCCATCCGGCCTGCAGCCATTACAGCGCGAACACAGACCCGTTATCAACTGACGGGATGAAGCGCCGAAGGCGTGGGATGGGGGTAGGGAGGTGTATGAGTGTGTGTATGTGTAAGTTCGTGTGAGTTTGTATGCCTTGAAATCCGTTGCGCCAGTACTCCAAACCAGTTGTCTCAGTTCTCAGGTTGTGGTGCGACATAGCAATTGCCATGGAAACGACCTTGGCCAGAGCCCAAGCGCCCGACAATAACAAGGTGTTTGATGGGGGAGGGAAGAAAGAGCGTCTCCCTGCAGTATTCACAGGAGAGTTGATTCCAGAGCGGCCTTGCCAAGCCGTTCTGTTTTGGGAAGCCGGAAAGAGATAAGATTGTTTTGTCTTTGGGCGAACAGCTGTCTTCTGGTTTCACAGCTATTCTCATTGTCCATTCTGATCTCCTTGTCCATCAATTTTCCTTTCCAAAGCCGAGAGCTTAGCCGTGATCGAATCCATATTGCGGTTAATCGTCTCTGTTTCAGAGCCGACCGCTCTGCCAACAGCCTCAATCATGACGGGCAGCCTTGAGAGGTTTTGGATAGCCAATCCCGTCTCCTTAATTTTCCGATAGTTTAGGGCAACACCTAATCCAAACAGCAGAAACCCAGTTATCATGGTTCCGAATAAGAAGATGTCTTCAATGTCCTCCACAGAGAGAGCCGCCAGACACACGACCCGCCATCTCTCCCATGCGTCCATCGTGTAGCCAGCAGCAAACGTCCCAGCAGGACATTCCGGTTCTCCAGATCCCGATCTTCTAGTCGAGAAGATGGTGTCAATTGCGTTAAGAGACCAGTTGATCAGATCCATAATTTCGGTTTTGTAAAATAGTGCAGCGAGAGTCTCTTAAGAAGGACAAGACAATACGAGAGAGCAAGCAGGGAAGTTCAGGATAGGGAGGGTAGAAAAATGCGACTGCCTTCGAACAGAGCCAAACGAGAATGCTGATGATGTGAAAGAAATAAAACCAGAATCAAAACCAAAGGCTTTCATAACGCTCCATAAATATAAATGCTCGACTCTATCAAAAGCCTTCTCTTGGTCAATCGATATTAGCCCAAAATCTAAATCAAAAAGTTTACCACCATCTAGAATATCTCTAATAAAAGAAATATTATCAGAAACTCTCCTGCCTGGCACACAATAAGATTGATCAGGATGAATCACATGTTCCATAGCTTTACCTAATCTAATTGCAAGAGCTTTAGAGAGCAATTTATAATCATTGCACAACAGGCTTACAGGCCTCCAGTTACCAATCTCATTAAGATCACCTTTTTTGGTAACAACATTATAACTGCCCTTCGGCAGCTACATGGCAAAAGTTCATTTTTCAGACTCTCGTTAAAAATTGCTACTAATTCTGGGCCTACCTCTGACCAAAAGGCTTTATAAAATTCAACCGTTATACCATCTATTCCGGGTGTTTTACCACTTTCCATCATCTTCAATGCCTCTTCAATTTCTTCTAAACTTAATGTTTTACTAATTTCCTTATTAACATCATCAGCTATCAGTGGGAAAAATAAAAAAAATGATCATCTTTTACTTCTAAAATTTCACTTTTATATAAATCATTATAAAACTGTACAGCTCTTTTCCTGACATCTACAGGACTAGTCAATAAAACTCAGTTTTCAGATCGCAAGGCATGGATAAGTTTTTTCTGGCCATTCTTTTTCTCCAGATTGATTTTTTTTTGAAGGAGCATCCATTAACTCAACACTTTGATACTGAGATCTAATTATAGCACCTTGTGTAGTCAAACCCAGCAACTCAGCTAATAAATTATTTTTCTTCTTAACATTTTTCATGACATTGCCTTCTGATTATTTTTTTTGATTATCATGAGCATGAGCCCAAGTATATTGTCTCTGTGTGCCATGAAAATTCCTCCAGACATCAGTAATGATATTCGATTTCATTAGTTGAAATAACCTCTTCCTTGATTGCATGTGAGGTTCGACATGATTCCTGTCCATACCACTTTCAGTACAATTAAAATCTCCTCCTAGTATAAAAAAATCATCATTGTTACATTCACTCAAAACTTTATCCAAAGTGTTTAAAAAAATCATTCTATCTAAAGCATTAGTTGGGGCATAAACAAACAAATACAAAAGAGCTGTTTTCAAAAAAATGCATTGATCTTCAACAATCTTCCTTTAATAACTTCAACTTTGTAAGAATGTGGAATAAAATTCCTTGAAAATAACACAGCACCACCACCACTTAACGAGGTATAATTACTTAACATTGCCAAACCATTAAATTCTCTAATCCAATCTGCAGTATTTTCTACATCACTATGAGTTTCTTGCAGAAACAACACATCAATATTCTTATATTTCATCAATTCAAATGCTTGAACTCTCTTCCTAATGTCTCTCGCTCCATTTATATTTAAAGAAGCAAAGCTTATTTCCCCCATAGAAAATAAAGGAGAAAAGCAAAAAAGACAAATAAAAGAAAAAAGATGTACCAAACTACCCATTTTAGCTGTTTTCTTTAAATTCCTCTGACTTTAACTTCGCAAGAATGTTCTTCAAACGGTACACCTCCTGGTCAGTGAAACAATTTTCACTTCTGAACGTCTTTATTTTTTCAATGAACTGCAATTATGTCTGGAAAGTAATCTTCTGTTTTCACCTACCTGTAAGGTTATTACATATAATATTAACCTCCACCAATGAAAAAATGTAGGGGTTTTATTATTATAATATTAATACGTAATTTAAACAAATAGTTTAATTTAGCTCAAAGGGAATCATTTATGATTTTATAGGGATTTGAACAGAATCAGTGTTACGGCGATTCACTGAACGAGCCGTATGACAAACTCTGTACTGGATATTAAAATCCCAAATATAGTGAAAACACTATTAAATAGCACAGTAACGAAATCGACAGATTAAGGCATTAACTTGTGAGCAGAAAACACAAGATAATTCTCTTTTAAAATATAAATCAGATTTTATTTATATAAACCTAAGACATAAACTAATCTAACACATGAACACAAGCATTCACACATTCACACGTTGCAGAAAGAGAGAAAGTGAGGAAAGGATGAGTTTAAGAGAATGGAAATGTGAAATCCCAAGTTCACAGCAATATGTGCTATTGCATAGACCTGAACAACCATCAATCACTTATTTAACCCTCGCTTTGAGTTTCTCAATGAGGCTAAAATTTATATTAAATACACCAATTAGAACCTGTTAGAATCTGGAGGTGTGTTGCTTGTTTTGCCTGTGTAAAGGGGTTGTGTCCTCGTTGCAGACAGGGGGGGTTCCCCGAAGTGTCTGATTGGCTGGAAGTTCAGTAGTCTTTGAAGTGACGTCTTTTGGGCGTTGGCTGAGGATGCGGAGTTCTTTCTGGTTGAAGTTTGAAGCGGGTCGGAGCTGGACTTACAAACTTACATTAACACACGAAACTCCACGGAAAGAAAAGAAACTGAAGTAAAATAATACAAATAAAATGATGTAACGAGACTAAGTTGTTTTCTTTCTCATTATGGCACGTGGGCCAGGGCATGCTCAAAGGGCAGCACGCGGTGAGAGGGACGAGAGTCAGAGAGAGCGTAAAAGGTAAGAGAGGGAGGAGAAAGCGGACAAGAGTTTTAAACTCGCTTCTGGACACATCCCATCTGGAGGTCTTGACCAATCAGAAACTGTCCTTGCTTAGCTAGGGTGTGTTCTTTACATCATAAATCAGCTTGTTATCAGTCACATGGTCCGAATTTTACAGGCTTTGGCAAAGCATACCTTTCTGAACATGATTTCATAATAAGACTATGATGCACTTGACAAAGAACTGATTGGAAGAAACATTCACATCATGGATTTTCAAGCTCATACATACTAAATATGCAATACTTATCTTTAAGGCTCGAGCTATTCAATAATGATTAAAAAGACATACATATTATTTGATTAAAACATGATATGTGGGTACAACATAAAAATGTACTTTTAGGATGATTTTATGTGCATATGGAGAAGAAAGTTTTGTATAGTTCTAAGGAGAACGAATTTATGTTCTTTAGAGAAGGAATGTTGGTTTGGTCTGTCTTCTATGTGGAGACACGCCCGAAAGAGTCTGTAGCTAATGATTTTCTATCACAGGTTTACGTGTGAACATCAGTCTTGATTACTTGCAACAAATTTGACAGTCTCCTTCTTGAATTGGAATTATCAATAAGTGTTTCTTTTTCTTCAGTGTTGCAAGTTGTTTGGTGACAGAGGCTTGCTAGTTGGGATTTGCTTGCTTCCAACTAGATTTATGACGTCCTGTTCCTTAAGGCCTCTCTGCATTCCAGCTCCTCAGGTTTCAATGTTATGCTGCATCTTAAAATTGTCTGATTCAGTCTCTGATATCCTACATACCTCAGATTCTTCGTTGTTTTCAAAAAAGACTTAATGTCATCAACAGTGTAAATTCGACTGGGAAAACCACCCAGAGGCAGACTAGCACCAAAACTGCACTCTGAAACATCGCTTTCACTATCCGTGTCCGTCTGACTTAAACCAAAACCATCTTTTCTTTTACCTTGTTTATGACATTCCACCAACTTCCTTTTTTGTGGAGTTTTAAAACAACATCCATCATCACTCAACACTGGAACCTCAACCTCAGGATTTTCTTCTTCAATTACCATTTCCTCCTTTTCACCATTACTATTATCTGACTCACCTAATTCTTCCGCTATCTGTTCTACTCCAGAGGAGATTCTAACTTCTTCATTCTCACTTGCAGCAATTTCATCTTTTCCAATTTCTTCTGAACTTTCCATCGGATTTTCCGGAGCAACAAGTGCCGTACTTGGACCCGGCATCTCAGCAGCAACCACTGCAACATCATTTTTGCACATTTTCAGTGACAACAATAAATCCATTCCTTTCATTTACTTTCTTTGGACACTCACGGACGAGATGACCATTTTCTCCGCAACCATAACATTTCATTATATTTGTCGTGGCATAAATGACATAATTAACATCAACATGGTGAGGGGGTGGTGATGGCGCAGTGGATAAGACACATGCCTTTGGTGTGAGAGACCTGGGTTCGAATCCACTGTGAGACACCAATGTGTCCCTGAGCAAGACACTTAACCCCCTAGTTGCTCCAGAGGCGTGCGACCTCTGACCTATAGCAATTGTAATTCGCTTTGGATAAAAGCGTCAGCTAAATGAATAAATGTAAATGTAAATGTAAACATGATGGAAATTAAGAGTCAGATCAAGTTCATCAACGTTATCCTTCAGAACTATGTATGTAAAATGCCTGAAAGACATTACATGTTTTAACTGAGCAGACTTAACTCCAATCGGAATCATCTTTAAGGGAGAAATCAATTTTCCATACCTAGAGTCTCATTCTTGATTAACGGTGGTACGTTAGATACATTTACATTTATTCATTTAGCTGACGCTTTTATCCAAAGCGACTTACAATTGCTATATATGTCAGAGGTCGCACGCCTCTGGAGCAACTAGGGGGTTAAGTGTCTTGCTCAGGGACACATTGGTGTCTCACAGTGGATTCGAACCCGGGTCTCTCACACCAAAGGCATGTGTCTTATCTACTGCGCCATCGCCACCCCATAGATAACGTTACCTTCTTAGGAGTAGAAAGAGGGCTCACTGAAATAAATATGCCATCAATCTCAATACTACTCTCTGTTAGCAAGTTCGCTAACTCAGCCGTCCTAACAAACAAAACGACAGCATTATTCATCCGTGACACCGATAAAAGATTTTCATTACCAACTACTGCACCTACCGCTATAGTGCACTGCTCTACACTCGCAGTAGTATCCACTTTTATTCCATGATGCCTCATTAGAAAATCGAAACTTCTCACACTTGGAACCGCCATGCTCCCAGTACACAGACTGGGAGCGTAAATCCTAAAAAAAAAAAACTTCCCTCTCACTACTATTACCAAAAGACACAACGCAACTACTAACAAAATTACCAAGGACAGAAAAGGAGGAAAAAAATTAATAAATCACTCGTACCTCGCACTTCAATCAAACACTCTCCATCCACGCTCCACACTCACCCGATGCATGCGCACTGCACACAGACAGAGAGAGAAAGAGAAAGAGAGAGAGAGAGAGAGAGAGAGAGAGAGTTTTCTTTGTCCTCCCTTATAGAACAGACACTCAACGAGTGGCTTTAGGGAACAGTCACTCCTGTGCATCTTAGAAAAGTCCAGAAACTTTTGAAAAGGGTTTCTAGAAACTTCAGGAAGTTGCTGTCAGGAAGTTGTTGTTGAGCAAGGGAAGAGGATGGACAGTGCAGAGCACAGTCAGGCAGATGGTTTCTAGAGAAAGGCATTGTTTGAAGCTCCTGTCAGGAGCTCTACTGACCTTCTGTCTCACTGTGGTTCCCATTGGGCCCAGACTGACAGATAGGTCCCGGCTTAGGGACATCCTCTTCAGCAAGGTCCAATGTTGGACGCTGTAGATGTTTCCAAAGGCCTCTGTGGGCGTGCAGTCAGTTCCTAGTCATGTAGGACAGCTCCATAACACACTGACAACATCTCGACACCCATTCACACTTATTTGCAGAGCGTAAGCAGACTTATACACACACCCAAGGCCATAGGAGAACCTTTTTAAGTTGCACAAAGAACTATTTTTTTCCATGTACTGAATAAACTGGTGCTCTTGAATAACCAAAGGGCTTTGTTTTTCCCTCTGTTTCCTCAACATTTTTTTTTTCTTGAAATAGCCTGATGAGTGCAGGTTTTTTTCAAATATATTTCCTTCTGAAACAGGTATTTATTTATTTTTTATTATTATTTTATATAGCTAGTAGGCTTAAACCAAGCCAAAAGCTAACCAAAGTGATAACTGTTTTAGAATTTCTCCAGGCTTCACTTTTCCCCATTTCCTTAAGACTCCATTTTCCTGAAAATAGCTTGATGAGTTCAGTTTTCTTTCATACACATTTATTTATTTAGCTAGTTAGTTGTAATATTATGTATTAAATTATATAGCTATGGACTTAAACCTACTAGCCAAAAGCTAAAGTCAAGCCAAAATGTCATTCAGCTAATTGTTTTATAATTTCTCCCACATCTAAATGTATCTTCAAATTTCAGTAAAATGAAAATTAAAGGTCAAATATATAACTCTGTGCCATGGAAAAACTGGTAAATATATTACTTTAAAAACAAGAAGCTTTATGTTTGATGAACTTAAAACCATAGTTTTAAAATGAGTTGCCATTACTTAAGAGTTCAAGTTGGAAACATGTAAAGTCTAATAGAACAAACAAGAATAAAAGGAGTTCAAAATACTCAAAAAGCTGACGCAAATAGTTGCCTATATTTTTTTACAGTGCAGTGTTGTTTTAGTATAATTGAAATACTATTCGTCTTTATTAATATTTTGAATCAGTTTTTATATTTTCTGTTTTAAGTAATTTTGTTGTTTTTGTCATTTTAGTAACCCTACTCTGTACATGATGTACAAAGTTGTATATTTGTATTTGTAGTTTTATTTACATTTTAACATACATTTAAAGTTTTGATGAAACGGATGTAGTGTCAGATCTTTTCTTCTGCATTGTGGCATACATCTAAGAAGATTGAGTTTTCATTTTGATTTTGAGGTCAGAAAGATAAACACGCACAGATGAATCCTTCAAAATAAGATCAATAATATGCATTTAGAAAACAGATTTTTTTTTTATTTCATGCTGACTTTAATGATTTTTTAATGATTGTATAATGTTAGCATCAGAATAACATAAATACAGCTAAAATGTTACACTTAGTTTTGCCATTAATAAACAGTATTATTATAACAGAATGTGTAGCAATAAGAGAAACAATCCCTTTCAA
Source organism: Barbus barbus (assembly GCF_936440315.1). Classification (NCBI taxonomy): domain Eukaryota; kingdom Metazoa; phylum Chordata; class Actinopteri; order Cypriniformes; family Cyprinidae; genus Barbus; species Barbus barbus. The sequence goes on from NC_136754.1 coordinate 11,611,014, forward strand.
CATAGAAATGCCACAATAGTTCTGATTTCAGACCCTTGTGTCTTTATGAAAAAAAAAATCAATTGCAATAATAAAACAACAATAAATTAGTTAGTAGCACTTTAAACTTTAAATATTATAGTAAACAAACCTACTCACAATTAGACAGGCATATAGGTACAGACTACTATGAAGAAGCTTTATCACATAGCGACACTCCCACTGACTGCTGAGAAACCTTGTTCCCTATCAATTGGTCACTCCGAGTCACGTCGGTGATCGACGAATTGGGATCTCGCTTAGAGAGACCAATCCACTTCGAGTGTAACTAAACGAGCCAATGCACATTGCATGCGATTATTGCATCCAGCTGCCGCTGATAACAGCGTGAGTATAAGTAGGCAGCAGGTGCAGCACATATTCAGCTTTTCGCGTCGGAGCCGAGCGGTTACATCGTTCTGCTCCTGATTTCTGCTGACGAGTAAGTTCATCGAGTTGAGCACGCTCTTTGGAAGACTCTCCTGCTGGTGGTACGGCGCTTCAGCGGCGGTGGATCTTCCTGTGTCGAGTGGATTGCACAAATCAGGTTGCACTACCCCCTGTTTGTGTTGCAGGCAACCATCTCCCCTGAGCGCTTCAGTACGCTAAAAGAGCTTTTTCCAAAAGAGCATTCACGGATGCGTCTTTTTAAAGACGACGTTGCATCTGGCAAACTCAACGTTACGTCTTTGTAAAGACGAGTTGGGTCTTGCTACAGACAACGTGTTTCTGGATGAGGTCATTAACTGGCGCCAGGTGATAGTCATGATCACTGCCTCTCGTGCCTGGCCAGTAAGCATGCTGAGGTGGCGTTTGTGGATGAGGCATCTTCTCATGGTGGGAAGATGATCATCTTGGAGTTGCGGGCCAGTCTCTGATACCTCGACAAAGGGGCAGAGCCCTGTTGCCTCTGCCTCGATCTGGTTCTCGTTCTGGCTAAAGCTGAGAACAGATGAGGACTACTTCAGGCGGTGGTATGGGTGGTCTGAGGATTATAGTGGTGGCAAACCCTCCAGGGAACCAACCCTCGAGGGACCATCGCTCCTCTTGCGCTCCGAAACCAGTTGAGCTGCCAGTGGAACGTGCTGGGCCCTCTACAAGGGGCGCACCAGCAGTTTCCTTGGCGCTCCTCCTGACGACCAGATGTCAATCACTGCATTGGAGGGTGAGCCGGAGTTTTCTGGGGAAGAAGATTTGGTTGTGCTGCTGTGGCAAGGAAGGATCGACATCTACATGGCCTGTGGCAAGGAAGGATCGACACATGGAAGTATGCGTCCTTCAGGTCGATCGCTGCAAACCAATCTCTGGGATGGATGCACCCGAAGATGCATTTCTGCGTGAGCATCTTGAATGGAAGCTTGTGAAGGGCCCGGTTCAAGATGCGCAGATCCAAGATTGGTCATTCCTGCGGTTTGCGTTTGAGGGACGGGCATCTCAGTACAAGGTCCTGCCCTTTGGGCTGTCCCTGTCGCCCCGTATCTTCACGAAAGTGGCAGAAGCAGCCCTTGTTCCCATGAGAGAACAGGTCGTTTGCCTTCTCAACTACCTCGACGACTGGCTCATACTGGCTCATACTGGCTCAGTCTCAGGACCAGTTGTGCGAACACAGGGACTTGGTGCTCTCACACCTCAGCCAGTTGGGCCTTCGGGTCAACTGGGAAAAGAGCAAACTCTCCCCGACGCAGAGGATCTCTTTTCTCGGTATGGAGTTGGATTCGGTCAATCAGACAGCATGGCTCCATGGCTGAGTCCCGAGGTGGGCATGGCAATGCGGCACTCGCCGGGTCCAAGTCACACTGGCCTACCGCTGAACCCTCACCCCGTGGTCCGACCTCTCGTTTATTCAGGTGGGGGTGCCCCTGGAACAGGTCTCCAGGCATGCTGTGGTTTACACGGATGCCTCCACCACCGGCTGGGGTGCCACGTTCAACGGGCTTGCAGTGTCGGGGGTTTGGACGGGCCCCCAACTGCGCTGGCACATCAATTGCCCAGAGTTGCTAGCAGTACGCCTGTCTCAGGAGGTGCTTACGAGGCAAGCACATACTGGTCCGCACGGACAACACAGCGACCGTTGCGTACATCAAACGACAAGGTGGTCTACGCTCCTGTCGCATGTCGCAACTCGCCTGCCACCTCCTCCTCTGGAGTCAGAAGCATCTGAGGTCGCTTCATACCATTCACATTCCGGGCTTGCTCAACCGGGCAGCCAACGAGCTGTCACGAGCTGTGCTGCCCAGAGTGGAGACTCCATCCCCAGACGGTCCAGCTGATTTGGAGACATTTCGCACCCGCTCAGGTAGACCTGTTTGCATCTCTAGAGACCTCTCATTGCCAGTTGTTTTACTCCCTGACCGAGGGAACACTCAGCACGGATGCACTGGCACACAGTTGGCCGCGGGGCCTTCGCAAGTATGCGTTCCCCCCAGTGAGCCTTCTCGCACAGACAATGTGCAAGATCAGGGAGGGCGAGGAGCAGTTCCTGTTCGTGGCACCATGCTGGCCCACTCGGACTTGGTTCCCAGAACTGATGCTCCTCGTGACAGTCCCTCCTTGGCAGATTCCTCTGAGGAAGGATCTACTGACTCAGAGACGGGGCACCTTATGGCACCCCTGTCCAGACCTCTGGAAACTTCATGTCTGGTCCCTGGACCGGACGTGGAGGTTCTAGGTAACCTACCCCAAAAGGTAGTTGACACCATCACTTCGGTGAGAGCGCTGTCTACGAGACATGCTTACGCCTTGAAGTGGAACCTGTTCGTCGAGTGGTGTTCCTCTCACCGAGAAGACCCCCGGAAGTGCCCGATCAGAGTTGTGCTGTCCTTTTTGCAGCAGGGGTTGGAGCGAAGGCTGTCTCCCTCCACCCTTAAAGTCTACATGGTTGTGATTGCTGCCAACCATGACCGCATGGAAGGGAAGTCGTTGGGTAAGCATGACTTGGTCATCAGGTTCCTTAGGGGGGCAAGAAGGTTAAATCCTCCACGGCCCCCCTCTATACCCTCTTGGGACCTGTCTCTAGTGCTCAGAGCACTACAGCAGGGCCCATTTGAGCCTTTGCAGACAGTTGAGCTGAAGTTTCTTTCAATGAATACTCTGCTCCTGCTTGCACTGGCCTCCATCAAGAGGGTAGGGGACCTGCACGCATTTTCGGTTGACGATTCATGCCTAGAGTTTGGGCCGGCTGACTCCCAGGTAATCCTGAGGCCCCAGCCTGGCTATGTGCCCAAGGTTCCCACTACTCTCTTCAGGGACCAGGTGGTGAGCCTGCAAGCGCTGCCCTCAGAGGAGGCAGACCCAGCCCTAGCTTTGCTTTGTCCCATCGAGCATTGAGATGCTACGTTGACAGGACGCAAAGCTTCAGGACCTCAGACCAGCTCTTTATCTGTCACGGAGGCCGGCAGAAGGGGAATGCCGTCTCCAAGCAGAGGATGGCCCACTGGATAGTGGACGCCATCACCCTGGCTTATCAGGCACAGGGTGTGCCCTGTCCGTTCAGGTTGAGAGCCCACTCTACTAGAAGTGTTGCATCTTCCTGGGTGTTGGCTCGTGGCACCTCGCTGGCAGATATTTGTAGAGCTGCGGGCTAGGCGACCCCTAGCACGTTCGCTAGGTTCTATAGCCTTCGTGTGGAACCGGTTTCCTCCTGTGTTCTCACCTCAAATGGGTAGAAGCACTGAGAGGCTCCGGTTTTGTGTCGGCTTGCTAAAACTGCTCCAGAGAGTCTGTACTGTAAACCCTGTCGAGCTCTTCCATTCCCTCGGCAGTGAGACGTGGCGGAGCATCTGATGCCAGGCCCTCACTCTATGAATCCATGAGAACCGGTAGAGGGCTGGGTTCCATATGTGAGACCTAATTGGATCCCATATGTGTGAAGTCCACAGTATAGCCTTAGAGCCCGTGCTTCCCCGGCAGATGTTCTGCCAAGAGGCTACAATCTCCTCTAATCTTCCATATGCACCTAAATGGTTGTTCATATGCGTAAGTGCTTCTGAACCTCCTTCGGGAAGGGTGGGCTTCCGCAGCATCCGTTTCCAAGTGGAACGGGTACGTTTTCCCAGTGTTATCCAGTCTTACTGTGTGGGTAGTGCTATAACAACAGTAACTGGTCTTCTGTGCTAAGCCCTGACCTGCGCCAAAAAATAGGGGTGCAGGAGGCTTCCACAGGACACTGGAAGGGGCAGTATCCGTGGCCCTTTGGTAGGGATCCCAATTTGTCGGTCACCGACGTGACTCGGAGTGACCGACTGATAGGGAACGTCTCGGTTACGTATGTAACCCTTGTTCCCTGAAGGAGGGAATGGAGACGTCACATCCCGTCGCCACGGCTGCTGTACCACTGCTGAGCGGTCAGGTCACCAACTCGGCTCCTCAGCGAAAACCTGAATATGTGCTGCACCTGCTACCTACTTATACTCACGCTGTGATCAGCGGCAGCTGGATGCAATAATCACATGCCAATGTGCATTGGCTCGTTTAGTTACACTCGAAGTGGATTGGTCTCTCTAAGCCAGATCCCAATTTGTCAGTCACCGACGTGACGTCTCCATTCCCTCCTTCAGGGAACGAGGGTTACATGCGTAACCGAGACGTTCTGCACAACTGCATATATTTTCTGTCTTGATAAGCAGCTGTCATTAAATCTGGCAGGTGGCCCAGGCAAAATGAGGATAGATTTGTGCGGTGCGTGCAAAATGAGTTTTCGGCTTGGAGAAAAAATGCTGTCATTGTCATCAGCGACGGTATTAGAAGTGTCACTTTCTGACTGCCTGCCACTTAGGCTTGTAGGTAGTCCGAGAACTTCCCAGTTCTCCTTCTCCTGACAAATGTGAGAGACAATGGCAGTTCATCTTGTATGTGGCCTGATCTATGTGCTCGTGTAAAGGAAAAAGGATCAAATCCACAGGGGGTAATTCAAGTAGGGTGAGATGGGCTTCAATTCAGGTCATATTTCTTGCTGAGATCACCCACTGAGCACCTCTAAATAATGTCATTTGGAGGGACCACACACACACACACACACACACACATATATAGAGCTATGAAAAGACATTACTATTCTGTGGCACTATTCACCACACAGTTTAGACGACAGTCCACGGAACTGATGCAGATATTCTGACCAGGAGCACTGCTGTCTTAGACTGAATTATCCTGAAATAAATGGAGGACATAAATGATTCTTATCTTTGAAGAAATCCAATATTCTGCTCTAAATATCTACTCTTTTAGGATCCATATGTCCTCCAATATCTTAATACAAAGAGACTTTTTTTTTTTGATAAAGTAGCAGATCATATTTTTGTCCATAAAGCTGCACTAATTACATTGTAACTTAATTACCTAAATTAAAATTATCTGAAAAATTGCACCCACACATTAAAAAAAAAGTTTGCTGCAAGATTTCTGCAAGTATACTCACTGCAAAATTTATTTTGGGTAAAATAGGGAAACAGTTCATATATCAATAGCCTAGCAAATTGCAACAATGAAACATTTCCTAAAATAATGCATTGAAAGCCAGATATTCTATACTGACGTATAAGTAAAGTGTACAGTCAGGAATGTTTTTTTTTTTTTCAACTTGCCATGCCATGTGCAAAAGTTAACAGGTAGCATAAGGGGCCATTCACACAAAACATGTTTTTGCGACAGAAAATGTTACTTGAGAACTGGAACAACAAAGTGCAAAGTCTAGTAGAATTGGCTACTGAGTTTGTAGAGTATTAATACAATAAATCAAACACAAAAGTTGAAATAAATCTGTGCTATTGTAGTAGGTTATTGAGCAGTAAAAATAGACCATACTCTATATCATAGTGTCCAACCACTGGTAAATATGAAAATTATGATAACATGACATAATATCACATATTGCATGTGTGATACCTTCCCATAGTCAAATCTCAATTCCATTTACATTTCAAAAGCATGTGCAGCTGTTTTGAAAGCATTTCAACCCTGCGAACAGTAGCTGTGTTGTTGTAAGAATCAGCCATGTCCAGATTAATTGCTCTAATTACCATAAAGTTGGTTGAGACAGTCATTGGAGAGGCACAATCAATAAATTCATTCATCTCTGGAGAATAGGCTTTGATGCATGTTATATAAATTCCTCAAAATCAAAAGGAACTCCAGCAGTAGTGGGAAAAGATTGACAGGTTAATGGTTGGTGAGAAGTATAGGCTTTTCTTGCATGTCAGAGTTACTCAGTCAACGGCTACTTATTAGATTAGATTAGATTAGATTAGATTAGATTAGATTAGATTAGATTCAACTTTATTGTCATTATGCAGAGTACAAGTACAGAGCTAATGAAATGCAGTTAGCATCTAACCAGAAGTGCAAAAATATAGTGTTTTATATACATATAAGTGCTGAGTAAATGAAGATATGATTTACAGAATGTACAGTGGAATTGCTATATACAGTATTGAGCAGAGTATATACAGAATATAAATAGGAATGCAATGTAGGGATTGTATGTACATTATGAACAGAGCAATGTGGGATTATATATACACATTATGAACAGCAGAGACGTGAGAACAGTGGTAATAAATAAATACAGCTGGATGAGTGTGTGCAAGTATTGATAGAACAATGTATTCTATGCAAAATAACAGTAGTGCAATATTTTATAGAAATAGTTTACTGTGCTTTGTACAGTAACAACTTTAGACAGTTTATATTGTAATAACTTTAACAATGTGCAGTCTGTGCAAAATATGAGTAGTGCAAATGCATGTGTGTAAAGTACTGTGACCAGTGCAGTAATAAGCAGGTGCAGGTTAGATTGGTGGTGTGGCGTTCAGAAGTGTCACAGCTTCGGGGAAGAAGCTCTTCCTGAGCCTACTAGTGCGAGAGCGTAGGCACCTGTAACGCCTGCCGGATGGAAGGAGGGTGAAAAGTCCATGGTTAGGGTGAGAGGCATCCTTGATGATGTTTCTTGCCCTGCCCAGACAGCGCTTATGATAAATGTTCTCAATGGAAGTTAACTGGGTGCCGGTGATCCGTTGAGCAGTTTTCACCACCCGCTGGAGTGCTTTGCGGTCAGATGCGGAGCAATTGCTGTACCATACCGAGATGCAGTTCGTGAGTATGCTCTCAATGGTACAGCGGTAGAATTCCACAAGGATCCTGGGATTCAGGTGAACTTTCTTAAGGCTCCTTAAGAAGTAAAGGCGCTGCTGTGCCTTTTTGACCAGAGTGGAGGTGTTATGGGACCAGGTGAGGTCATCAGAGATGTGGATGCCAAGGAACTTGAAACTCGACACACGCTCCACTACAGCTCCGTTGATGTAGATGGGTGTGTGTGCATGACTCCTAGTCCGCCTGAAGTCCACAATGATCTCCTTTGTCTTCTGGGTGTTTAGTTCTAGATTGTTGGTGGCACACCACACAGCCAGGTGCTGCACCTCATCCCGTAGGCTGATTCATCGTCATCCTTGATCAGACCTACCACCGTGGTGTCATCTGCAAATTTGATTATGGTGTTGGAGCCATAAACAGGAACACAGTCATGGGTGAAGAGGGAGTACAGGAGAGGGCTCAGTACGCAGCCCTGTGGCACGCCGGTGTTCAGGGTGATGATGGAGGAGGAGAGGTTATCTAACTTAACGGACTGAGGTCAGGGTGATGATGGAGGAGGAGAGGTTATCTAACTTAACGGACTGAGGTCTGTTAGTCAGAAAATCTAGAATCCAATTGCAGATGGGTGTGCTGATTCCAAGCTGGCTGAGCTTGGAGATCAGCTTGGAGGGGATTACAGTATTAAATGCAGAACTGAAATCTATGAACAGCATTCTCACATGTGTGTTTTGACTGTCCAGGTGGGTGAGGGCAGAGTGAAGTGCTGTTGAGATGGCGTCCTCTGTTGACCTATTGTGGCGATAGGCAAATTGGAATGGGTCTAGTGTAGCAGGGAGACAGGATTTTAAGTGGGATGCAACCAGTTTCTCAAAACACTTGGCAATGATGGGGGTGAGTGCAACAGGACGGAAGTCGTTAGGGACCGAGGCAGTGGAGTGTTTCGGTACTGGTACGATGGTGGAGGTTTTGAAGATAGTGGGGACAGTTGTTTGGGCCAGGGACAGATTGAAAATGTCCGTGAAGACCTCAGCTAGCTGCTCCGCACAGGCTTTAAGCACACGACCAGGTATTCCGTCAGGGCCAGCTGCCTTCCGTGCATTCACCTTACGCAGAGTGGAGTAAACATCTGATGTGGAGAGTGTGAGAGGTAGTTCACTGGGTTGATGCTCAGCTTTGAGTGAGATCTCCTTATTATTTTGATCAAAACGAGCATAAAAGTGGTTGAGCTCGTCTGGGAGGGAGGCAGAGCTGGAGGGGGGCACAGAGTTAGGTGGTTTGTAATCTGTGATAGATTGTATGCCTTGCCACATACGCCGGGGGTCTGAAGAATTTAAGTGATCTTCAATCTTCTGTTTGTGTGTGAGTTTGGCCTGGCAGATACCCTTCCTCAGGTTGGCCTGAAGGCTGCATCTCTTGCTTTGAGCAGGAGGCGAACCTCTCTGTTCATCCAGGGCTTCTGATTGGGGAAAATTTTTATTTTTTTGTGTGTGGTCACTCTGCTCACACAACTGTTGATGTGCTCCAGGACAGAGTTGGTATAAATGTCAATGTTAATCTGAGAGTTTGTGGTGGCCTGGGCAGCAAACTCACTCCAGTCTGTGTGCTGGAATTGATGTTGAAGAGTGGAGTCAGCACCTTCCAGCCAGATTTTAACAGTCCTTGTTGTAGGTTTCACACGTTTGATGACTGGGGTATACTTGGGGAGCAGGAACAAAGAAAGGTGATCAGACTGACCCAGGTGGGGGAGGGGTGTGACTTTGTAGGCATCACTCACATTAGTATAAACGTGGTCCAATGTTTTATGTCCCCTTGTAGTGCAGGAGACATTTTGATGAAATTTAGGGAGAACAGATCTAAAAGTGCAGTGATTGAAGTCCCCAGCAACGATAAAGGCTCCATCCGGGTGCAGGGTTTGCTAATAGCAGCACAAAGTTCTTTCATAGCCACGTTAGCATTAGCGTCCGGAGGTACATAAACTGCAGCAGCAACAATGGAAGTAAACTCACGTGGTAGATAGAATGGCCTGCACTTGATAATCAGGAACTCCAGCTCAGCAGAGCAGTAGGTATCAACAATGACAGAGTCTTTACACCATGATTTATTTACATAAATGCATACTCCACCACCCTTGTTTTTACCAGAGGTTGCTGCTACTCTGTCAGCCCTGAAGAGAGAGCGTCCATCCATATGCACCACGCTGTTTGGGACATCGTTGCAGAGCCATGTTTCAGTGAAGAACATAACATTACAGTCCATAAGCCATTTCTGTGTGAGGGTCCAGATCTTTAGTTCGTCCTCTTGTTCATCAGAGACCGTACATTGGCAAGGAAGATGCTGGGCAGAGCTGGTCGATGTGGGTTTAGCCTTAGCTTAGCACGCAGCCCTCCACGCTTTCCCCGTCTTTGTTTACGGTCTCGACGCCGACGCCGAGCACTTCCGGCCGGTACGAGTGATCCGCCTGTCCGCGGTGATCTCAGTAGCTCCGGCGGGAGTTCGCTGAAGTCGAAAGGATGATCTAAAACTATGTTGGAACACTGTTTGTTGATGTCCAAAAGTAACTGTTTAGTATAGCTGTAGTTCGCATAACTGAATCGAGTCAAATAACCAGGTAAATTAACACTATTTTCCTAAATCTGGTAAGACGCTGAGCCTCGCGATGTGTTCGCGCCGCCATCTTGGATTCATAGTTCACACTTGGATTTATCATGTCCACACTTTATCATGTCCACACTTCTTTTGTTCTGTCTTGTTTTGGATAGGAAGCTTTACAATCAAGGTTTGCAGACCTTTACTGTTCTTTTAAGTCATTTCTCATTTCTCTGGCATCAGTCCATGTAATGTTAATGTACCACTGTCAGAAAATGAACTTTTCTGTTGTGGTGTTGTATGAAAGGGTTAAGTTGATCTGGTTAGCAATTTCTTTCTTCTGACAGACCATACATTACCATACATTAGAGATATTTTTATTTATTTATCCATATTGGTCTATATTTTCAGAGAGTATTGCATATTTAATTGATGCATGTTCATTTCCCCTATTTGTCTTATCTTTGTCATATAACACACCAATTCAAGCTAAACTTCACACTGTTAAATAGTGAAAGAAAAAACATTATTTTTTCTTCCTATACATTATATTTTGATGCCTAAATTCACTGCATTTAAAATTATAATTGAGTTATTTATTTATTTATTTATTTATTTTATTACAAAATACAATATTACAAAAAACAAATATAAGAAATAGTTTATATATATAATAATCATATAATCATATAATTAGATAGATAGATAGATAGCTAGATAGATAGATAGATAGATAGATAGATAGATAGATAGATAGATAGATAGATAGATAGATAGATAGATAGATAGATAGATAGATAGATAGATAGATAGATAGATAGATAGATAGATAGATAGATAGATGTATTTCTTATCAGTGAGAAAGAGCCTCTAATGTTGTTCAATCAGTTTGTGGTTGTTGTGAATCACGTTATGTATCCTTCAGCAGAGCTTGTGGTCCTCCTAGGCGATATCTGTGAATCCAATAAAACTGTAATTGTATGGGTCAGATATTGGCCTTTCCAATATCCAACAAATGTGACCGCAACCAAAACCAGCGGATATAGGGTGATCACAAGTCACTCTGAACCCAGTAAATACAATAAATCTGGTCAGGCGGAAAATAAATAGCGGCTGCCTGCTATTTCCAGCATACTTATCTTGTGATCGTAGTCTTTGTGCAAAGCATACAGTCTGTGGACAGGTTTTCATTGACAAGCAAATACTCAAACATAAAGGATGTTTTTCTTCCTTTTTAGAGGAGGTTTCAAAATATAAATGTCAACCCTGAAAAATAAAAGTGGGGTATGTGGACATCGCACTATGACAGTTTGGTGTCACCTTGGCGCAATGACATGTGGAACAACGAGATTAGGGCAGAGTTTAAGCGCTTACTGCATGTCAGATTGTCTTTAATGTGAATAAACTAAGTTCCACACAAAAAACACACAGAATGTGGCAAAAGAAGCATAACGGTTAAATAACAACGCCGCCTGTGCTGCTTTACTGTCTGCAATTCAGGTAAAAAAAGAAAAGAAAAAAAGGAGTAGATTTACTTCACAAAGTCTAAAAAAGCAAGCAAGCAAGAAAGAGAAATACAGGCCAACAAACACCATTTAAGTTGCTAAAGGCTACAAATGCATTCTTCAAGAAGAAAGCCTGAAACGTATCCTCACGCTCCCCCACTGTCATTGCTAAGATTTATGGTTTGCCACAAGCTTTTTACAGGCTTTGAGATATTTCATGTAATTGCTGGTATATCAGAATGGAAGAGAGCACTGGTGGTATTCCCCTGCTCTTTACAGCTCTGTTGAATTATATATTTGCGTGGATCAATAAAAAACACTAATATTAGCATTCACACGTGTAGCAGTTGCTCTATAGTGGAGCTGGGAAATCAAGGTCATTTTGCTTCCTCAGATCTCTCAAAAGAAGAAAAGCAAGACAAACTAATTGGAAGTCATATGCACACTGTGATGATGATCATGATCATGAGTTTAAGCAGACATGCATCATTTTCTCTGGGACTCTGAGCAGTCCATTCACTGCCATCACTGACTGTTATAAATGAGAGAGATGCGATTCAGTGTGACACAGCAATGGCATGAGTTAAATATAGTGGAGACTGGGCTAGTTGTCACGACGCTGTCATATAAGGGCTGCTTCTCAGTAGCTATAAGTTTTGAAGTCAAAAGTCCATTTACCTAAATGTATGTTTTCTCCAGAAATGGTTTTGCAAGTATCAAAAATCTAGTTCAAATTATATATTATATTATATATGGACTAGATTTTTATATATAGATTTTTTTTTCTACAAACAAAAGTTACAGTATCATCATATTTTTTTTTCTGTAGGTAATGTCAATAATATTGCAAATAAATACAATTACAGCATTGTGCTATTTACTGGCCTATTTACCGTCCGTCCATCCATCTTTCTGTCTATCCAGCTATCCGTCTGTCTGTCTGTCCGTCTGTCTATCAATCTAGCTTTATATTCTTTATAATTTTATCTTTGTATTTAATTTTGTTTAAAAAAAATCCAATCATTATATTTTTACTGTTAATATCAGTTCATATTATAAATAAACAAATACAAATGTAATATTTTCATATTTTGAATAATATTACATAATAATATACATTTTAAATTATTATTATTATTATTATTAGGTTAATTTTAAAATGTCAAAAAAACATGCTTAGTATGCATTATTGTGTGGCAATCACACTTGCTAATATGATAGATTATTTTATTTCATGTTGTTTGTCTGGGGGTCATCATGCCACATTTTTCTTTTCTTTTGTCTTCTTTTTTCTTTTGATCTTAATTGTTTCAGTAAGTAGAAGAAACAGTTTGACAGCATTCGTTCAGCTGCAGTAGCAGTGCAACATAGCAGAGCAAATAAGTTTTGCCTTTGACATCAATTGCTCGGGGTGTGCCCCTGTCTGTAATGGTAGGAATTTAGAGTTGGTAGAGTGATTCACGACTAGAACCTCCCTTCTAGCTCACATTCTCTCCTAATAATCACAACAATAAAAACAAGGAAAATTATATCAAATGAAAGTACAGTGTGATCAGTTCGGGCATAGCACAGTGCTCATTCAACAAATGCGCAGCTAAACAGATGAGTTTTGAGTCTGGATTTAAATGTGGCTAATGTTTTAGCACATCTGATCTCTTCTGGAAGCTGGTTCCAACTGCGAGCAGCATAATAGCTAAAAGTAGACTCCCCTTGTTTTGTGTGAACCCTTGGTGTTTCTAACTGACTCAATCCTAATGATCTGAGTGGTCTGTTAGGTTTATATTCAGTGAGCATATCTGCAATGTATTTGGGTCCTAGGCCATTTAGTGATTTATAAACGAGTAAAAGAACTTTAAAATCAATCCTAAATGTAACTGGAAGCCAGTGTAAGGACCTGAGGACTGGTGTGATATGCTCAGATTTTCTGGTTCTAGTCAGAATCCTGGCAGCAACGTTCTGGATGAGCTGTAGCTGTCTAATGGTCTTCTTTGGAAGGCCTGTGAGGAGACCATAACAATAATCAACCCTGCTGGCGATAAAGGCATGGACAAGTTTCTCCAAATCTTAACTGGAAACAAAACATCTAATTCTTGCAATGTTTTTGAGATGATAGTATGCTGATTTAGTTACTGCTTTGACATGACTACTAAAATTAAGATCTGTCTCCAGAATCACCCCAAGATTTTTGACTTGATTTTTAGTTGTTTGACCACTAGAGTCAAGGTATGCATTCACCTTGAGAACTTCATCTTTGTTTCCAAATGCAATGACTTCAGTTTTCTCCTTGTTTAACTGAATAAAGTTTTGGCACATCCAACTGTTAATTTCATCAATGAATTTGCAGAGGGAGTCAATGGGGCTGTAGTCATTTGGAGATAAGGCTAGGTAAATCTGGGTATCATCAGCATAGCTGTGATAGGCAATTTGGTTCCCTTCTAGGAACTCGCGCTGCGTCGAAAACGCTAGGGGAACATCTTCAGTGTGACCGCGCTCTGAATCACATGTGTAATCTGTCCAATGGAAGGGCGAGACGTCACGGGCAGGTGACGTAATCGACCAGGAAGCATAAAAGCATGTGCGGTGGAACGTGCCTTTTTGCCATTCAGCAACTGCTACTCTGTGTGTGTGTCTGTCGATCTGTGTTGTGAGTCTTATTTAGTGTTGCTTGTCCCTACACAATCACTTGAAATAAGCTCCACAATGTGTGTAGAAGCACTTGGGCGAGAGCAGATCGCAGTACAGGCTGTATGTTCCTCCCTGCAAACGTTACATCACCGCTGGGGATACACACAGTCCGTGTGTGTTCTGCTTGAGAGCAGAGCACGCAGAGTCAGTTCTCGAGGGAGCTGACTGCCCGCTTTGTGAGCATTTGTCACTGCGTCTGCTTGCTCTCGGAAGGCTCTCTTTGAGGAGTGAGCTTTCACTAGCGTTCCTCCCGATGCCGGTCCCGCTTCTGCTGAAGTAAAAGAAAAAAAAGACGGAGCGGCGGCTGCACTCGTGGGAATCGCACATGGATCAGGTGGAGGGAATGAAGACGGGCGAGCCCCTATCTTCTTCCTTTCCCATCAGATCCAGCGCCCGCTCTCTGGGATCGGAAGCCCGTCCCGCGGTTCTTCCCCCCAGAGAGAGGGCTCGACGCTCCGCCTGTCTTCCTCCGAGGAGGTAGACGTAACGACGTCGATGAGCTTTGCAAAGCTGCAGTGTTTGCACAAGCATATTATGAATGATGACATCATTATATTCGCGCCATCAGCTCTAAAAAATGGGGCTGATTGTGCTTCTCCCCGCCGTACGATCTCGCGGTCCCGCCACTGATGAGGCACGGTGGCGAGTGAGTGAGATCACGGGGATCACAACATGGATCTGGCGGACGGGTTGGAGACGGGTTCGCCCTATCTCCTCCTGCATTCCTCAGATCTAGCGCACCTACTCAGGGCTTTGACTGAGAGCTCGCTGTTGCAGAGCTGAGGCAACGCGTGCATTACGTCATTTTCATTCATATCGTGAGCTATCTGTCCCCTGGCGCGGCATCGTCTCTGAAGGCTCTGACCTTGCCCACCAAGATGCTGCGCACAACTTCAGCGATGGTGGACAAGGGGTACGCAGCTGCAGGTCAGGCTGGTGCGTGTCTGCACACCATGGCAGTGTTACAGGCATACCAAGCCAACGTGCCTGCTTAAAAAGCTAGATGAGGGATAGAAGCTCAAATCTGCTATTTCTGAGCTCCGTAGAATCACTGGCCTCTGTGGTTTAAAGCCCTATTTGACATGAAGGGGACGCCCCGCTTGCGCTTTCTGGCCTGTTCGGCGACGCTGTCAATACCGTTGTCGACAGGTACCAGGAGGCCCGTATAAAAGTGGCGGCATTCTAGCGGTTCCTCCCTCGCCGATCTCTAGCTCTGAGGGCTGCTGGGCGGGAGCAGCCCTCGTCGTGTGCCAGCTCCTCATACAGAGAGGCACAAAACGGAGCGTTGCTACTCACGCACCCCCCCCGGGAGGGCCGAGGTGGCAAACACTCTGGGTCAGGGACCTCTAGGACTAAGCCGGATCTGCAGACCGTACTTTAGTCTAAGAGGTCCTCTGCCAAGAAGCCCTGATGAGCGTGGCCCAGGGCTTACGAGGGCAGGCCCCTCTGGGGTAGAGTGGGTTACACCTCATTATACGGGCCACCCCTGCGGGGGTCTTTAGAGCTCCTGGTTCAGCCGACCAGCAGCTCTAGGTACACCAGAGGCCAGTCTCGAGAGACTGGTTCCCTCAGTAGACACTTGGCGATATGGGAGCCCATGCCAAGCGTGTCTCATTGCGTCTTGCCTGAGCAGGTTCTATCAGCCTGGTCTTCCTAGAAATGATGCAGGTCTGAAATGATGCAGGTCCAACCCTCCGGCCAGAGAGCTTATGCTATGTGGTGGATCAGGATGCTATTCCATTTCCTCGAGTCCTCTGCTCTCCCCCTTCTTGGGGATCAAGACTCACTTCTCAGAAGTTGGCCTTTGGGGACGCAGGCCCGACCACTTTAGCCACTCGTGGCTCTTTTTCTCTCGCCCTCGCTGTGCTCCTGAGGGATACACACAGTGCAGGTTCTTGGAAGTCTGGTGGCATGGGCATCTCGTTCCCCTAGCGTTTTCGATGCAGCTCGAGTTCCTGGTAGGGAACATCTCAGGTTACGTATGTAAACCTGGTTCTCTGAAGGGAACGAGACACTGCGTCTATAGGCCATACTTCCAGCATCCCTGCCGGCGGTTGCTTCATTCCTAGAAGCTGACGCCGGTTCCACCGCACGTGCTTTTAGGCTTCCTGGTCGATTACGTCACCCGCCTGTAACGTCTCGCCCTTCCATTGGACAGATTACACATGTATTCAGAGCGCGGTCACGCTGAAGGCGTTCCCCTAGCATTTTTGACGCAGCGTCTCGTTCTGGGGAGATGTAAGCTTCTATACAGTGTAGACCTGAATTCAGCCCTGAGCCTCAAAAAGCACTGCAGGTAATGAAAAAACCTATAGGCAACTAAAGGCTTAATCTCAAGGCATCCTTAGAGTACAGAAAATAACATCAACCAGACATTTGGTAATATCTAATAAAGTTAAATTGTATATTTGTGCAACGTTATCTCTTTTAATATATGGCTGTGACTTTGAATCACTCTCCTCAGGTGATAAGTTATTTGAAAATAACTGCTCGTCCCACTTTAATTCATCTCTCTGCGTGAGGAAAACTTCAAACAGTGACTTCAAATAAGTTGCAGACCACCTAATGCTTTTGTTTTTTTTTAATCCTACTGACCTTGCGTGGAAGCCGAGAATAATATTTTATAATGGAATTCAGAGGTGTATTGAGAGCGAAGAGAGAGTTTATAACTCTCTGTAAGTGATGGAATACTGAGTGAGACCTGCTTTACTTACATACAGCAGACGAGAGGAGACATTATCTTCTATTTTTAGCTTTTCATTTTTGAGCACCAATAATTGACAAAAAGCTCTTATTCAACAAAAATACAAACAGGAATATTGTACAAATAATGAACAAAATTGGGGCAGAATACCAAACATCATTATTTATTAATTGTTTTATTATTATTTATGAATTTATTCAATAATTTTTCAAAAAATGTCAGTAAGGGGGTTCTTAACGTTCAACTAAACTAAATTTTTACCATTTTTGGGAGAAGAGTAAACCAGTTTAAAAACCTGATTTGTGTGGTTTTGTAAGTTACTATCAATAAAATTTAAATAAACATCAAAATAAATGAATTTATAAAAATTGTATAATTTACAATTGCATGTACTTTATTATAAGTTCATACAATTTTATTTTATTAAGCACCACCTTTCAATTTAATAAATAATAAAAAACAAAACAAAAAAAATAAAGTAAATTAATTGCTTTGAAATGTGTGAGGCCCAATGATGTACCTTATTTGTATGCTGCTTGTGTTTTTGTTCAAGTGTAAAAGCATATGCTGTACATTAAGCTTAATCAGTAAGGGTTAACTAATTTGGGTCCAAATGATAGCTTGTAGTTATTTTTTAACTTATATTTACACTCTTCAAACTTACTATTAAAGTAAAATATTTGTTTGTTCATTTTTCTTACAATAATTTGGGTAGCAGGGTTGAATGGTTGGGATTTATGAATGCAGAAAACAGAGTACAGTTTGTGTAAGAACTGAGAAAATGGAATGATATTATTTACTTGTCTTCCAGCCGTGCTGTAGGAAAGCTCCAGATAATGTTATTTTTTATTACCAAATTCATAGAGGATGCCAAGTATAGCCAGATCCCTGCTGAGCCTAAATAATTTACAGCTAAACAGAATCATGCAAACTACAGTACCAACAATCTCAGCCTAGAGAGAAAAAAATGTCACTTAACTTTACTTTCTAAACTCACACAAGCGTTCATATCATCTTGAGGAAATCACACATTGTAATTTCTCTCGCTTTAATGATACAGGCAGTGGCTTGTATGACAGCACAGTCCATTCGGTGTTGATGCATATGTTTTAGGTTTCAAGGGTTTCATTCATCCTGCTGGCCCATTTAAGTTCAGACCAGGCTTCAGTGCACCTCAAACTCATAATGACATGGTGGCCTGATATGCTACATGGTAATGGCCTATTAAGAAAAATAAGCAGCACTATAATTTCTGTTAACATAGAAGCATGGGGTGATTAAATTGAACATCATTTTACTTAGGCCAAGAAAACCCAGGCTGCAATATGATTATGCATGCTTTTAGAAATCTGTGCCACTTTTGATAGCATGGCACTCTATCTTTAAAGGCATGGGACAAGTCTTTTTAAAACCGACTATTTAAAAAAAAAAAAAACGCTTATATGTTTAGTGGAATGGCATACTCTACAAAGAGAACCCAAAGTATTTTCTTTCTTACAGTCTTTTTCTTTTTTCATCTCTTGTGAGTGTATACTTTGCAACTACGGACATAATTATAAATTTACGATATGTCACGCCACAATGCCCGCTGCCAATATTTTACAACTTACGAGCAAGCATTTCAAGTGTTTTATGCTCCTCTCCAGACTTTGATAGGCAAAAATTACTGTCTTAGTTAGGATTGATCTCCTTTATGAGTTTTTGGAGGCTGAGACCTCAACAACACAGCTTGGCCTTGCTGAAAGCACCCACTGGAGTACCATAAGCAGCGATCGCAGTGCACAGCACCAAGACAAAGAGGCTAAAGGCCCTATATTTATGGCTCGGGGTTCCAGCAACAGCGAAAGAAAGCAAGGAGTATATTTCAGTGACTGCTTTGGAGCTCTGATGACAGCAGGAATGAAGGAAACAGTATTTTATCAGAGACAAGCTTCTGCGACGGTTCATTCTTATGCTAAAAGATACAGACTCTTTCAACAGGTTTCCATCTATGCATTAAGATGGCATTCCAGGCCTGGCAGTTCTTGTTTAGCATTTAAGGAAAGATTTTGCATTGCGTTCTTTTTCTTTGTAGCATGGAAACATTTTTTTTTTTCTTTGGGGTTTTTATGTTGAATACACCCACAATGGCAAACCTTTATCCATATACAGTGTTATGTTTTCACAGTTTGGGTCATAGCTTCATCTTTTGAGGCAAATTTCATCTTTTAGTCAAGTTCAGTCTGACAAAAATTGTATGTTATTTTAATTTTACTTGTTGCATTTTAATATCTTGGTGTTTTTTCTCTTCATATATATATATATATATATATATATATATATATGTTAACCTGTTTTTTAATTTAAATAGTGACAGAATTTTCCTTTTTGGGTGATTAATTGACATCCTGCCCCATTTTTATGTTTTTGTTCACTGTTGACAATCTATGTTTGTTAACAAATGTTTTTGTCTGCAATTTAGCATTTCAGCCGGGTGGGGTTTGCGTTTAACTGGGTTGAAAGGAAAAATTGCGCAGTAATTTTGTTGACGAGATTAGCATTGTATATTTAGGAAGCTAAAGAAAAAATTAGTTATTTTTGTTTTCTTTGCTCACAAAAAGTATTCACGTAGCTTCATAAAATCAAGGTTGAACTACTGATGTCACATGGACTATTTTAACAATGTCCTTACTACCTTTCTGGGCCTTGAACATAGAAGTTCCACTGTTGTCTATATTTTGGATTTCATCCAAAATATCTTAATTTGTGTTCCGAAGTTGAATAAAGGTCTTATGTTTGGAACGACATGAGGATGAGTAATTAATGACAGAATTTTCATTTTTGGGTGATGTGATGTCCGTGAGTCTTCTCCGGATCCTATTGGGCAGAGTGTGGCAGGCTCTGATTGGTCTTCCCAGTGTTAATTGTTAATTAGTAGCATATATAAGTGTGTTATTTGTTATTTGAGGCAGGCACTCTGTGGGGATGTTTTCTCCAGAGTGTCACTTTCTGACTCTTTACATATTTGTTTCTTTTTGCATTTCTTATATCTTGTAGTTAATGTTTTGTTGTTATATTTATTTCTTT
This sequence comes from Barbus barbus, assembly GCF_936440315.1. Taxonomy (NCBI): domain Eukaryota; kingdom Metazoa; phylum Chordata; class Actinopteri; order Cypriniformes; family Cyprinidae; genus Barbus; species Barbus barbus. Next base: position 11,630,664 of record NC_136754.1, read on the forward strand.
AGTTTCTTTATTATCCCTAGACTTCTGCTTTATAGTCATTACTGACTGCTGTTGTTTTAGTTTAGTTAAATAAAACAATTGGCATTGATATCCTTTGTTGTTTGACCTTCTTTTTTTTTTGCGGCTTTTAAACGAGCTGGTCGTAACAGTGATTCATTTTCATCCTGATGCCCCATTTTTATGTTCTTCTTCACTGTTGACAAACAATGTTTGTTAATCAAGATTTTTGTCTGTAATTTAGCATTTCACCTGGGCAGGGTTTGCATTTAACTTGTTTGAAAGGAAAAATTGTGCAGTAATTTTATTGACGACTTTAGCATTGTATATTTACAAAATCCAAACTTTTGTTTGTCAGTAATAAAGAAGGATGATTAAAAGGCTTGGGACGATGCCTGGAAATGTAACAACACATACGTATGTAATTGTCATTGGAGATGTGTTAAGTCGGTGAGTCCATGAAAATCTGTCATTGTCTGATTGCCAGGTTTATTTCACTACCTCAGCTCCTTCCACAGACTTGAAACGGTGTCTTGTTCATGTCACAAATGTCTTCTTGCACAATTACAGGGAAAACTCAATTCTTCATTAATATTCAGGGAAAAATGTTCCTGGTTGACTGATTAACAGAGCGAATATACTTAATTTCGTTCTAACACTGCAAGAAATGTCTAATCAGGACCCTGTCACAAGTCAGCATCTCCAGACAAACCGTAATTCATCCACCCTGCCGCTACCTGTGCTTTGATCAATCTGTGAATTATGCCCTGTCCTCTGGGAGCCACCAAATTTTCACCGGCTTTAAAATCATATTCCACTTGGAGATATAAATGTATAGAGTCCAGGCAGCACTGTGTTCTGCAGGGTGTCCGGTAAAGATAACACGACCACTTCCTCCCATAAAGAGGGAAAAGTGCTCACTTGAATATTTTACACAGGTGTCCTGCTTTCTCTGTGAAAAAAATAATAATAATCACAACAATAATAAGCTGAAGGGCAGAAGGTACATCCTTGTTCTTTTTTATCTTCTCTGTCCTGATTAACAATTTAATTCAATTTTAAACAGTTTGTATATTTCAAATTATTTCAGCTTGTATTTTACTTTGCATTAAATGGAACTTCTGTGGAGTTTGTGGTTGATAGTTATGTTTCTTGCTATTTAGATGCAAAACAGCTCATTCATCAGCAACATTGCCTGCATCTGCTTTCAGCCTGATATCAAAGGTTAAAGTTCTTCAGTGCATCTACTTGTGAATAGTTTGCATCGCACTGATGGTTTGCTTATAATTACAAAACTAAATCAGGCCGTACCTGCAGGGAAGCTTGGCTCGGTTAGACAGCTGTCTAAAGCACGAAAAAAGCAGATCACTGCAGCTTTATGCACAAAATGAACACATTTAGCTGAAGTGTAAGAGGCACTTTGAAACAGAATATCTGGCAGAAAGGAGAACACAAATGATTGCATGGGGGTTGTGTATTGTAAATAGTTTTCTTTTCAAGTAATCATATGGCTGTCTAAGAAAAAAAACTTTGTTGGGGATCTGCTAGTTCATTTCACCTTTTGCCAAATGGGCCAAGTTGTCACAATGAACCATGCAATTAAACCTCAGAATAAGCTCAATTTAAGCCATAAAACAATTATACATGCATAAAACAGCATGTAAGCATGAAAATATGTACCATCAGTTCATTTGTTTGTTTGCTTTTTTTTGGTCTTTCATTTGTGCATTTATTAATTTTGCTTGTTTGTCTGTTATAAGAACACTCGAATAGTGTGAAACGAAGTCTTTCTAATCTTGACTGGATAGCCAGTTTCAGTGATGTTACTCTGTGATAGTTTTGTAGTTGAGAGTCTATAGTTACATCAGCAGACATTATTGATTCCTTTTCCTCCAGCTGTCTTTGTAGTTTTCAAAGTCCATACCATGTGGAGAAGCAACACAGGATGCAATATAAGAAATAACTGTATGTCAAAGTGTTCTCCTCTTTTACAATGTTTGTTGTTTCATGGTAAAAGTGAACTTACCATGTACATACAACTAACTTTCCCAAATAGAGGGAAATTTCTGAACAAATACATTTGAGCATTGTGTTGAGTTAAATAGAAAAATTTATATGAACAAAGAAGGTCGCACTATGTAACTAATTTAGCTATTTGATTAGTAACCTAAAAATTTCTTATATTCATTTGATATTTCAAACATCATAATAACATTTATTTGATTTTAAAAATCCAAAATCAAAAAAGTAAATTTTTAGGCATAAGGTTTACTTGAATCCCATATTTTCAACATAGTCTCTGACTTTTAGACCACACTGTATAATGAGCATGAATGACATTATCTTCTTGAACGTGCATAGACAGCAGTAATTTCCCATCTCTCCTTGTTCATAGAAATTTGAAGTACTAATGTACAAAATGAGAATGTGTTTTGAGGAAAATAACCTCATCATTCCATCTGACGTTTTTAGGAATGGCTAAATAGTCCATAAATTTGAACATAGAGTCATAAATGCCAGAATAAGGCAGAAAAGGGGAGAAAAGTTCATATTGTAAATGTGCTGTTAATAATGAGATCTTCAGCAGAATGTGGGCAAGAAGGAGATAAAAAGATGGGGAAAAGATAGAGAGAAGGAGTAAACAGTGGAAGGCAAAAGAAGGAAGGTAGAGTGAGAAAGAGAGAGAGGGAGTGAGTGAGAAAATCTCATAAAAGCACTGCTGCATATGGCTACATTTTATGCTGGTATATGTGGAAAAGGGACGGCAGGTTATGATCGGGTATAGATTGAACTGCTATGGTTTTATTGGGTTATATTAGCATACCACAACCCTGATCTCAGCCCCTCTAGGTTTATGTTTGGAATTTACATGTACATATTAAATGCTCACTTTTGTTGTTATGTAATGAAAGTAAATGTGCAGCAGATCTGATTCATGGAGTGATAAAGCATCTGTTCAGATGTAAGAATCATCTGAATACAATTAATGTAAAATGAAATGTTATCGAGCTCATTCTGTCAAGGATTGCAAGGCTTTCTAACTTTTTGAAGCATTATGAGAGCCACATAAATATTTTCTGATATTACAAGAAAGCAAATGACCAAACTGAATACTTAAAGTCATTTGTTTATATATAATGCTAGTTAAATTAATCTTTTTTTAAAGTATGAGTAGTTATTAGTCTTTCATTGGCCTGTTTAAACAAGTTTTCCATAAAACAAACCAAACAACTCAAATGTGGTTTCTTGTTACAGAATGAGGTGGAAATTATTGTATTGGTGGGAATAGTATTCTATACAGTGACAAGGGCTATTTCGATTAATATTGCATTATAAATATACATTATCCTTACGAAAAATACCCGATATGGCTTGAGGAACACCATAAACCATATACTGTTGCATTTGTGTGCTATCTCATTTGTAAGTCGCTTTGGATAAAAACGTCTGCTAAATGACTAAATAAATAAATACATTTCTCCTCACGTTTCATCAGTCATACATTCCCATCTGCATGGTATTCAGCTACAGCCATAGTTGGATGCCTTTGCCCATGTAAGGGATTTCCTGGAAAGTCATTTGCTTTATTATTCCTATGAATCTTGCTTTTGGACTTTCTGTATGAGGATACATTGACTCCTCCCTCTTTTTGTGACAGGCATGTATCTTGCAGCTAGTAAGATACAATCTATTTTTTCACCTAACAAATATTAAAGTTGTGTTTTATTGTTTGAAGTCAGTGCAAAGTATTTCAAATTTTTCAAATTTCAAATCTCTTTCAAATTTTCAAATCTCTAAAGTCAGAGTATGATTGCTCAGTCTGTAGCTCATCATTTGTCTTCTTAACAGTCTTTCACTGTACTCAGATATTATATTATTGTAGTCGCTATTGCTCTATTAAGAGTAGGGCTGTCGAGATATCAGATTTTTCACTACACCATTATCATTGCCAAAAGAACGATATATTGCAATATCTATATAAATCTAAATAACACATTTTATGCCCTCGGCATCGAGTACTACTTTCATTTTGAAATCTCACGGTTATCTCATGGTTATATCACAACAGCCCTAATTAACAATTATGATTTTTTTTTTTTTTATATATATATCACGAATATAGTCAATACAGGTCTATTGCAACACCCCTACTCTCTCTCTCTCTCTCTCTCTCTCTATAAATACATTTAAATATGTATATAAATGTGTGTGCGCGTGTGTGTGTGTAAATTTTTTAAAGGAATGTGTTGAAATGCTTTCATTATATAGGTTCAACATGCACTCATTTGTCATTACTAGTTTTATGTACCCAACATCACATTAGCAAACAACATGATTATGCACTTCCAGACCTCCCTGATAATTGTAATACAATTATGTTATGACACTGGTCACTGTAGTCTTTTCTTCTGCTGTCAGAATCAAACAGAGACACATGCTTAGACAAAATGACAGGGGAAGAAAAGAAGAAAGAGGGAGTCTGAGCTAAAACTGAGCTTAACTGACAGTCTGAGCCAATGCTAATGTTATCTCTGAGATTTAGTCTTGTGTGTGGCAGCCTCTGTGCTCAGCGCTCATGGGATCATTGCACATTGTAATGCCCTGTGACACCAATGGAACTCTTTCTCCAAGGCCTTACAATTGGCTCTCATCTCCTCAGTGTTGTGCAAACCTGAGGGATGCTAATGTTTTTTTAAGTGTCCCAAATACATTTCTATATAACTTGTATTTGATCATTCCCTTAATGTGTCGCTGTTTGTAGCTTGTACGACATTTTGCAATGGAAGGTGTTGGGAAATTTTGTTAAGAAGTATGAGTTTTTCAACTAAACTGTCTGTGCTGAAGACAAATCGGCTTGTCCTTATTTCAAGTAGTGATCAATCAACAATGCACAATTATTGCTAAAGTTTTAATAAAACCTCACTTTGTTGCTGCTATATAGATGACATGTACGCATGTCATGTGATTAACGTTATTGCCTCTGCTGTTTTTTTTTTTTCTTATAACACCCACACTGAGTCGCTCAATAACTCACGCATTCATATTATGAACCATCTCATGTTCTCTCATCTCACTAGATTTGAAGCTCATTACAGCTCAATATAATTCATTCACCTTCTTCAGCATTTCACAGTAATAATAACCATAATAACTTTTCTCACTCTGCTTCTGTTTTTCAGATGAGTTCAAGGCCTTTCTCAAGAAATTGCCAACAGATCATTTTTTAAACACCTCTGCTGTCTTAAAGTTCTGGACGTCAGATCTGGTCCTGCAGAGACGTTATGGTCTGCTGGAGGCGAGCACTAAAGTGGTGCTGGGAAAAGCCATCAAGATTGTGCGCAAACTCTTCGCTCTCAGCAAGCGCTGTCCTACACAGCCAAAGATCAGCCTACCTAGAGAAAGGTACGAGGCCATATGATTTATTTTTCTTTCATTTCAAAACATGTAAGATAGTATGTAAAATGTGAGTTTCAATTAAATATATAGTTCATCCAAAACCTGAAACTACATAATTTACTCAATCTCATGCCACTTAAAATTTGAGTTTCTTCCTTGGTTTTGGTTTTTGACTCTGAAAACAAAACGTTGCCAGATATCTGAAAAGACAGATGAGAAATGAGGCTGGAGGATATTAAAGAGATATAAAAAATTTAGGCTGCATTTAAACTGTAGGTCTTGATGCCCAATTCCAGTTTGTTGACTATAGCCCCTTTTTTATTTTGACAACCATCTTTTAAAAGTGACCCATATCCAATATCTGCATTTACACAACCTAAGGTAGATGTACTGACCCAGAAAAGTGTTCACCTGAGTTGACGTCATTTGCCGCCATCACTTTTTCCAATTTGTCTGCTTACATGGCAGACACAAATGCATGTATCAGAATCTTTGTGTGTTTTTTTCCTGCTCACAGTCGAGGGTCATATCCAATCTGTGCCACATGGGAGGAAAAAGAAATCGGAATTGGGTCACTTGAACCATGTAATGTAAATGCGGCCTTAGACTTGTGGAGCCCTTATAGAGTAAAAGTTTCTGAAGAGTGGTCAGTGTGTGCCCACTATAATCAAGAGCTCCAAGCGAGTGACAGGTTGTAGTTAGCATTCTTCAGCTTGAAGACTTTCACTAGTCAAAAGTCTGTTTCGTGAAATTCTTAAGTGTCAGTATACCGAAAATAAAGATGAAAAACATGGCAGCTTTTCTTAAAAGAAAACAACTTGTGCATTCATAGTTTCTATGGTTAATTGCATTGCAAACTGTCAGTTATGTAAGCAAGATGTCCTCAAAAGAAAGTTATGAACTTCTTCACCAATGTCTGGCCAAGTCTGAGACCTGAACAAAAATAATTCCAGAAATGCAATTCTTACTAAAAGTAATTCCAGAAATGCAGTTATTCATGTTCTATTTAGTTTGTTTGAATGGTAATAAAGCAATAATCTTTTAACAGATGACTGATTTCAGAGGAGTTTATCATCTAAATAGAAGATGCACATAAGAGATAACCAGTACTAAATTATTGAACCAAGCTGAACCAAAATGCATCTGAGTCAACATTAATGTGTGAAAACTGCTTAGTGGTTTATTTAACTGCCTGAATGGCATCTTGACATCAAAGGATCTCGTGAACAAGAAGTACATGTTACATTAGTGGTTTATAAGATTATTAATAAACTCAAGAGTCCAGGACAAAAGGGATGGCTGATGAAATGAAATCCCAGAGGGAGGCAGCCAACAGAAAGGGCATGTGTTGCAAGACATTTTATTTATGTATGCATGGCATTAAGTATGCGTCAACAGTTGTGAAGTGAGTAGGAAGATAATGGAGAGCCCATGGAGTTGAAGCATTTATTTAAGTGACTTGTCTCTCGCTAAATTGGATGAAAGAGAATAAAAGGAATGCACCGTCTCCTCACATGCATCCCCAAAGGCTTTTAAGACTCACTTCCTCTACTGGTTAAGAACAATTTGCATTTGTCAAGGAACGGGCCATCAGCACTCGATTAATATTCGTATCAATCAGCAAGAGGAATAGAATGCCTCATTTACCTCAAAGAAAATAAGGCCAATGTCAAGTCTTCACTGAACAATTTTAACATGTTAGTGAACAATTTTTCACGTCAGCGAAGCCCAGATTTCTTTCAATTTCATCTTCATTTAGTAAAGCAAAGCCTGTCATTTTTTTCAGGAACTAAACTTGTCCATAATTATCACCTTCTTCCTTGCAGGACTCTGGGTTTTTGGCTCAACAAAGCACAGTCTCTGTTGTACTGCAGCGAGCATGGTGTGTATGGCACCTTCTCTGAGGAAATGCAGGGCTGCATCTGCGCCGCTGAGCAACGCACTGTCTGCCAGGGCAATGTGCCATGTAAGGTGGGTGAGGGGACCCTCTGCTCGTCCTGTGCCCCAGACAACATCACTCGCTGTGGCACATGCCTCTCAGGCAGCATCCTTCATATGGGATTCTGTCGCCCCAACATTGCCAACTCTTTGGACCACTATGTCAACTTTGACTTTGACATGCCGGACGCAGAAATGCGCTACCTCCTCCAAAGGCTCGACAGTCGCATGGAGGTCCATGCCATCTACATCAGCAACGATGTGCGTCTGGGTAGCTGGTTCAACCCGGCGTGGAGAAAGCGCATGCTGCTCACCCTCAAGAGCAACAAGAACAAGTCCAATCTCATCCACATGCTGATGGGGATCTCTTTCCAGATCTGTTCCACCAAGAACAGCACACTGGAACCTGTGCCTGCTATCTATGTCAACCCCTTCGGGGGCAGCCACTCTGAGAGCTGGTTTATGCCTGTCAACCAGCAGGACTTCCCAGACTGGGAAAGAACTAAATTGGATGCCTCGCTCCAGTGCTATAACTGGACCCTCGCTCTTGGCAGCAAATGGAAGTCCTTCTTCGAAACGGTGCACATTTACCTGCGCAGTCGCATAATCACAGACGATCCCACCGTCAACGAGACACTTTTTTATGAGCCACTGGACCTGGATGACCACTCGGCCAACCTGGGCTACATGAAAATCAATAGCCTGAAGGTCTTTGGCTACAGCATGCACTTTGATCCAGAGGGGATCAAGGACCTGATCCTGCAGTTGGACTACCCATACACACAGGGTTCACAGGATGCGGCCTTCCTAATGCTTCTAGAGATGAGGGACCGCATTAACCGGCTCTCTCCGCCGGGAGCCCAGCAGCTGGACCTCTTCTCCTGCCTGCTGAGACACAGGCTCAAGCTTTCGTCCAGCGAGGTGGTGCGCATACGGGAGGCGCTCCAGAGTTTCAACGCCAAGCTCCCCAACTCCACTGAGCCAGAACTCAGCCAGCTGTGCAGCTAGCTCAAATGAGCCTCTGTCGCTCGTTTTTGCCTGCCTGTGAGAATGTATTTGTAAATGTGATGAGAGAGAAAGCGAAAAGAAATGTATTATCAGTGTGCGTGTAAATGTTTGTGGATGAGATTGTCTTTGAATCCTCTTCCTTTGGGCAGCAATTGTAAGAAGCAGAATTTTTGATTGTGACTGATACAGGAGCATACCTTAGAAGCCGTAAGTTCCCAGAATATTCCCTTGCTGGGAAAACCTTGTTGGATCTACAGTCGAACTACTTTGAGTAAGGGTTCCTTTTGAGACGATAGGGATTTTAACTAAGTGGACTGCCTCTACATGATTCATGAAAAAGAACATTTTAAGTGAGAATATATAGCTACGATTTCTTAGCATGTATGTGCTAAAGTTGTAGTTATTCTTGGTGATGTCATTGTTCAAGAAGAATGCAGAGAATCTATCTATTCTGATGTAATTGGACAGTGGTCCAATGGTTATAACAATCAGCAAAGAATCAAATCCGTGCTTTTCTATCTTATCTCGAGTCACAAATCCTGTATTGTGAGATCTGTATATCTGTATTTAATGTGGGACTGAATTGCCAGAATGTTGAATAGAAATTCCTTTGTACTTAGAGATATGGCTAAACCAAAAGGTAAACATGAAAGCAAATTGAATGGCAAAATTTCTTTACTGTTTTTTTTTTTTTTTTATGTTCACTGAAATCTCTTTTGAGAAGGCAACCTTAAGGTTGCAGTACATACTTACAATATTGTTTTGAACAGGTTCGTGGGCCGCTTTGTAAATACTGCTCATCTCATTCAAGATGTGAAAAGCTTCACATTGCTTCTTGGATATATACAGATAAACACACATATTTGTACTTTTTTGAAAGTACAAAGACCAAAAAAACCACACACTTCAACAAAACAATTGCCTTATGAAGTGAAGTCTCTGTTCTGATATCAAAGCACACCTGGCTGTATGTCTCTCTCTTTAAGGAAAAAAAAAAGATTTTTTTCCTCTTTCTTTTTTTCCCTCAATACTAAATTCTGATTTCGATTACAGTGACCTCTAATCTGTAAATTACAGTTTTTAATTGAAGTATTATATGAGGAGTGCATTACATGTTATCTATGTGCAAATACAGAGCAACATTTACATCACCTGGTTCAATAGCTTTGTTTTCCACAACATTTCCCTGCTTTTCTATTAGACATATGATGATGTGAAGACGCGTAACTGTAATACATGAATTCATTTAGTATCTCGAAATATAGAGGCAATTATTTCCACTCAGCATTTAATAATCATACATGTATTGCTTAAGTGTTCTTGATTAAGTTACTTGGGTTGTAGGATTTGTCAGCACAAACAAACACAGAATTACAGCCTTTGACAACACAGAGCATTTATTACTGTTTTTTTTATAAAACTGGAATGTGTGGAAATGTCTCTGAAAATTGCGTATATGCATCACCATTAAAAAAACGATCAGTTTTCTGTCAAAATAAGATGGATCGCTCAATATATGGGGAGCAACTTTTACAGCGCTACATAAAAATAAAAAAACCCAGAATAAAAAAGTGCAATTTATGCGGTTGTCAAGGAGAGCTGTAGGGCCTTCACATTGTCTGTCACGATATATTTGTGACTCAACTGTGAAGGGGGAAAAACATTCTCACTAAACTCAGAAGATGGAAATCACAGGGAGTCTGTAAATATGAGTTGTTTATCTTAATGTCTAAGACAGGAATCAGTTTTTGCCCTTCAACAAATTTCCAAGACAGTGAAGGGCGTCTAATCAATCACAACAGCCCTATGTAAACTGGCATAGCCTCACTCTTGAGAAACAGAGTCTGAATATTTCTGTATTTTATGATAACTAAACTGCCTGACATTACAATGTATTTTTTTGGTAACACTTTATAATAACTTTCAGAAATTATACTTGTAAACAATACTTACACTCTAAAAAAATGGTGCTATATAGCATTAAATGTGTTTTTTTGGCTCTTGGTGTTTCAGTGGTTTTTCAGCGGTTCTTCGCCGGTTCTTTGGCACCGCTACCATATACAGAAACTGTTAAGCTCCTGTATGGTTCTTCAGTGGTTCTTTGGGGTGATTAAGGTGCTGTATAGCACCACTGCCATACAAAGAACCTGTTAAGCTCCTTTAAAGGTTCTTTACGAGCCAAAGAACCACTGTTGGTGCTGTTTAACACCATTTTTGTTGAAGAAATACAGTGCAATATGGCACCTCTTATGGTTATACATAGCACCATTTGACAAAGGTGCTGTCTAGCACCTTTAAAGATATGGTGCTATATAGCACCAAAAGTGGTTCCCCTATGATTACGAGCCAAGAACCACTTTTAGTGCTATATAGCACCATTTTTTTAGAGTGTATATATTGCATTCTACCGTCCAAAGGTTTGGGATTGGTAAGATTTTTTTTAAATAAATTTTTCAAATAATTTTTTTTTGTGTCTTTTGCTTTAACTATTTTCTATTTTAATATACTTGATATATTTTAATATTTAATTTATTCCTGTGATGGCAAAGCTGAATTTTCAGCAGCCTTTACTCCAGTCTTCAGTGTCAAACTATCTTTCAGAAATGTTTGTTCTTGTTATTATCAATGTTGAAAACAGTTGTGCTGCTTTATATTTTTGTGGAAACAGTGATATATTTTTTTTTCCTGGAATTAGCTGCATTTGTTTTAAATAGAAATCTTTTGTGACATCGTAAATGTCTTTATTGTCACTGTCAATTTGATAGTTCATTGCTGAATTAAAGTATTTGTGTTTTTGTTTTTTTTGTTTTTTTTTAAAGAAGAACTCTTACTGACCCCAAACTTCTGAACTATAGTGTATATAAAGTTATGAATATTAATTTCATATGTATAATGTAATCTATTAACAAGTGATCTTTATGCATTATGTAGGCATAATATACTGTTCAAAAATGTATTATATAAAAATATATTAAAGTTATTATATAGTGTCACCTATTTATCTCATGGACATGTGAGACATGAATCATATTTTTAGTTTGTTTGTTTTTTATCCCCCAATCTAATATATTTCTGATTAAAATCGCTCTAGCCATCATAGTCTCATTCTTGTTTATGTGCACAGTTGACTGAGAAAGCTATTACATTTTTCTGTGCAAAGGCAGAGATGAAAATTCATTATTCACAGAGGCTCTGACCATCTACTCAGATTGTGCTGTACCTATTGTAATACACTCTCATTTCAAATTTAACATACTGATGTCTAATCCAGCCAGGTTTGAGATTGTAGTTTTAGTAATTTAGCTTTCTTTTCATGTTAACTTCCACCAAATATCTAAAACTGTACTCTCTATTTCATTTGAGGTTTTTACCTTCAACACAGGCCAGGCAGCTCTCAGATACTTAACTGTAACAGTTACAAGCAGCTTTGTTTTCATTTCTTTGGGAATTCACCAAGGGTTTTATTCTGATATTGCTTCTCAGATACACAAGATTATGCTTTTCTAGAAACATGTCAAATGTGACCTACTTTCAGTCTTTTTCTGCACGCCGTTTCAGGGACTTAAAAATAAAATGTGAGGTTTTTCAGATTCCAAGAAAGCATTTGAAACCCAGTCCTTATTAGCATAGTTTGAAAAAAAATTATAAATCCTCTAATGTGCACAGTAATGATTTCAAAAAATTATTTGTAGTGAAATCATTGCATTAATTAATTTCAGCCTGTAGCATGCTCTGAGCATGCTCTGAAACAAAATGGCATGTTGTCAAGCGAATCCAGCTCCTGGAGTTTGAGGTATCTGTTGGTGTCATACTAGTTGCTGAGTCAGCTTACACATCAGGACTCCTAGCAAACCTCAGAAAGGAAGGACATTTCAGCTCTGTTCTTAATTCCAGTTGCAATCAAATTCCTCCATCCCATCTTTAAACTTAATTTCTGTGTTGTAGATAGCCAGACACACATAACTGTATATCTGTATGAACACAGCATTCCAGACAGCTTTACCATGCTGTAAACATCAAGTGACTGAAATTGTATCTCTTTATCTCTCATAAACAGCCTGTAATATATTTTTTGTAATATATTCAAATAACATTTAATCTCAGAGGGTTCAGTCCAGGGTCCTGCCTTCAGCCTCCATGCATTGCCATAGTGCAACATATGCTTCTTTTTTTTCCAATGTCCAGAACCAAAGTGCTGAATGTAAATAGTCTGACTGCATCCATTTCTATGATAGACAATATAGCTCAGTTACGAGCGTGAGGTGCCAGCTTGAAATATTGCAGAGGGGATTCTGCATGTGGTGTATGATTCTGTACAGAGTCAGATATGGGTGGTGTGGTCATGAAATGAAACATTATCTTTATACTCTTAAGATTATTTCTCTCTCTCTCTCGATGTTTTAACAAGATGTAAATGTTCTTATATGAATTAATAAAAGGATGAAACAATCCTTTCCACCCATGAAGTCTAAATAAATGCTTTACTGGGTAAGTGCCATCTCCTTTCTACCATGAAGAGCATACTCTTTGATCTATTATACAGCAACAGACGACCATTAAGAGATTAAATTTAGCCATTGTTTTCAATAGTACTAATCATTTACTTTTATAGAGACATTCATTTGTAGGCTAAATTCTAATAGCATTTTTAGAACAGCAATTTTCTATTTAAAATAAACAAGGTCTGTAGTTCACATGCAGGGTTGTCCCTTATTCGGAATTAAACTGAGAATATCTTTAAACTAAAATTTCTGAATTTAAATTGATTTTATGTATATTGCACAACATAGGCTCATTGGAAGAAAAAAAGCATAGCAATTTTTCTGAACTCCATAAAACAAACATTCAATTCACAGTATATTACAGTTTAAAACACTTATTATTTTTCACACAAATTATGTTTACAGGGGCAGATTATCGACTAATAAAGACTTATTTTCATGCAGTTCCTTGCACAATACTATGTTATGACCTCAAAACACTTTTGTCATAGCGCCTTGTTTGTAAACGAATACATTTTGTTGTTTGCAACACATAATCAGCACTAAATATGTATGGCTATTCTGACATGGTAAACTTGCTTGATAGCACACCTGATACAACATTGCACTTTCAATGCAGAGTGCTCAGTGATGAGTCCTGTGAAATGTGATTCACACACAAAAAAAAAAACTCAAAGACTTATAAAAGCAAGCTATAGTGTAGGTGGAACATTATTTTCAAACGTGATTAACCTTTTAGGGCCACTCACTGGACATTTCCGAATTCTAGTAATATGTACAACAAACTGGTAGTACGGTACCATATTTATATTCATGTGTTTCGGATAAATCTGAATGCACTTTTGATATAAGATAATTGTGATAAAAGGGGTATGAAGCAATGAAATATCATCCTGCAGAAATGTTGCATGTTTTTCAATGAGCCTGGGTTGGTATTAAAACAGCAAACAGGAAGAATAAACAGTAGAAATTCCCAGTGCAAATCCTCAGTAACAATGATAGTTCTCTTTCAGGTTTTAGGGCAACAAACGGAAAAGGTTTAAGGGGACAGAACTGCTGTGGCTGTATGTTTACAAGAGACGCCATTCTGACCTCAGTAACTCTTTCCTACCGACTCCATATGTCCCTGCTGGAACAGAAATCCTGTGAGGAAACAGGAAGATAAGCGAGTCAGGGAGTTCAAAATATAATCTGACTTCAACACACCATACCGCAGAACAAATAAATTCTTCCTGATTCTCCTCCAGTGTATGTTTGAGGATTCAAAGGCAGATAAATAGACACCACAAGCAGGTTTAACACAACAGAGAACAGGAAGAAAGTTAACAAGACAGGTTTCCATGGGCATTGACGGTGGATACACCGGCCTAGTTTATTTGTTCCATCTAAAACAGGGGTTTTAAAGAAATGAAAAGGTTGACGCTGGTAGAGGAACAGAAGGAATTGGCACACCAGCTTCCTCAGCTTCAGCAAAGATGTGTGAATCGATAAGATGGATGGGGGGTTGACAGAATGACAGCCATTGGGGGTCCTGAAGGACATCCTGTGAGGGAGAAGAGAAGAGTAGGGTAGAAGAGAATCTGACAGGCCACTTTAATGAATAGTAATTATTTTTCAAAGGAAACCGCTCTGTGGGTTGTAACAGCGAAATCTGTTTCCCACTCGAGGAATGAAGATGTGATTTGTTACGCAGGCCAACAGCAGGTTTGAAGAAGCAGAATCCTGACACAGAGGGTTAAAGTCCAGAGTAATGAGTCATTTTGAAGAAAATCTCTTTTATTGTGACTGAAACTCTAAAATATCAGAATTTTCTAATAGATTTTGTCATTAACCTCTATACATGTCTTTATACTAAAGAGACAGTTCACGCACAAATGAAAACTGTCTTCATTTATTACTTTTACTTTGTTGTTCTAAACCTATATATTGTATGTGATTAGCTAAACACAAAAAATGGCAGATCTGTTTTTTATGCATTTACAGTTTTGGTACAATTCTCAGATCAGAATGGAAATTTTCAAAACTACCTGTTCAATCTTCACATCATTGTGTCACTTGTGCACATCAAAAAAGCAGTTTCTCATTTCTTTGAACAAGTTGCAAATGCTTTGGTACATCCATGCAAATGATTATGTACAATTCTCAGCTGTTTCCTACATTATCAATTTCTTATGTCATGTTGCTCAAAATGTATTATATAGATCTCTGTGCTATTGTCTTACCCCTCAAAACATCTAGTCATTAGTTCATTATATAAGTCATTAAATGCAAAATGGTTGATCTAGTTGTCATAAACTGTCAAGCATATTTTCTACACATCTCTATTAGACTTTTTGTAAATTTGCAATGAATTGTGCAAGTGAATCTTGACTCTCACTAATGAAGAGAATATAGATCAACCAATTATAAACCAATTCTCTGAAATAGCTCAAAGGTTCATTTCATGACCCTTCAATTGAAAAGCATGTATAGACAGAGGACAGCACAACATTTACAAATTCTGACGATGGATGAACATCCAGAAAACGATCAGGGAAAACAGCCGAGAGGAAGAAGAGGAGTAAGGATGCATGGAAGTGCACAGAGGCAAAACAGAGGAAGAGGAAGAAGAGACCAAGGACAAAAGTGCATATCAGATGAAATAATGTTGTCAATCATGGCCTTACAATGGCTGAAGGGTGCAGCTAAAAATTGGGAGATCGACCATATCCTCAATAATTCAAACTTTCAATTGTCTTTCAATCAATATCCCACATATAGTAATGTGTAAATTTGTACTTTTGAAAGGAAATATTCCATACATAAGAAGTGCAGCCTTCTGCATTTCAGTACAGTAACTGTCATCCAAACTGTAGCCATAGTTTACATCAGAACATCCCTCCAGAGAACACTGTTATATTGATAACATGACTAAGCAATTTGGCTGTCTTATCCGTACACAATGACACAAGGACTTGTCATTCTGATGGCACTGATGTTCATTGACACAGATATGTATTTTTGAGAGATGAACTAAGTATTTTGAGCAAGAGACTGTCTTTTGCAGGTAATCCATGGTGTTTTGCTATTTGTACGAGTTATTTTGAGAAATGCACTTACTGTTTTGCAAATGTCAAGGATTCAAGAAATGTACCAAAGCGACTGAGAAAAACTGTAATATGACTATACATTATTATTATTATTATTATTATTTTAAAAAATGACAAAATATTATATTGTAACAATACTATTGTGCTGTAAAATAAAAATTAGTACATTCAAAATAATAATGTATTTATATTAGTGCTGGGCAACGATTAATCACATCCAAAACAAAAGATTTTATGCATATAATAAATGTGGGGGTACTGTGTATATTTATTATGTATACATAAATATACACATGCATGTATATATTTAAGAAAAATATGATATGTTTATATATTAAATATATTTATATATAATATAAATTATATGAATATAACTATATGTAAATATTTTCTAAATATATACTGTATGTGTGTGTCTTTATATATACATAATAAATATACACAGTACACACACATATTATGTACACAAAAACTTTTATTTTGGATGCGATCAATTGCGATTAATCGTTGCCCAGCACTAGTATATATTATATTTTATTTGACAGAACAAAAGTAAAATTACAAAATTAATATTTATGGTCATCTTAATTTCTTTCGAACATTAAACCATAAAGCTTTTATTTGGGTGTAAAACATACAGGAGAAGTTGAAGATTCACATTCGACAACAGGTTTATAAACAATTCTCTTTTTTGTTCCAAAGAACAAAAAGTCATACATGCTCCAAGCTACATGAAGGTGATTAAAGGATGACCAAACTTTTTATTTCTCAGTGAACTGTCCATTTAATGAGCTAAGCTGTCCTGGTATTATAATTAAGGTTATCCTCTTTGTCTCCTCGTACTTGATAACAAAAGTTATGCAAGATCTACTATAGGAAACGACTCTGTCTAATGTAATCCTAAGGCCAACAGAAAGTACAAGAACTGTGAATCCCCTCCCAAAAATAATGAAATAAAAGGTCTTTCTTGCAAGAGTCTTTCTTGATCTTCTTCTTTGCGCTCCAGGCTATGTGCAGCTGAGAAAGTGAGTGAGTAACTCTTTAATGGCTCTGGCTCATTTGAAGCTGTGCAGAAAGACAGCGACAGCAGCATTGGGAGAAACTCTTGTGTGTCTGGCCTTGAAATATGTTGTCTTTCACGTATCCAAGTGTTTAATGATGGAATAGAAAACAGAATAATTGCATTTGCTGGTGCGCTGGATGCCATACTATTTATTAGATGTTTGGTTTGGAATTCAGGGTGTACAGGTAGTGTTCATCTGAAGTTCGTTTCGCATTACGTTTTCTCATCATAAGTTGATTGGGGACTCTCTGTCCTACTATGCATTACACATGCAAATAAATGTACAGAGAATTACAATGTGCTTGATCTATTCAATAGTTTGGTTGTTGGGTTACACTTTATTTTGATAGTCCACTTTAAACATGCTACTAACTATAAGTAACTTAGCAACTACATGTCAACTAATTCTCATTATTTTGCAACGACATGTCAACTAATTCTCATTAATTTGCAACTACTAATATCTACTAACTCTCAGAGTAGGCTGTTAGGTTAGGTTTAGGGTTAGTCGAATAAGTTGACATATACTTGCAAAGATTCTTATAGTCAGGATGTTGTATGTTGTGGGCCCATCAAAGTAAAGTGTTAGAAGATATTAAGCAGACAATCTATTAATACTCTAATGACTGCTAGTTGACATGTAGTTTGGATTACAATTTGCAACTAGATGGATGCACTGTCACATCCTCTAAAGTCAAAAATCTGGGTGTTATATTAGACAGCAACTTGAAAATCATATTTCCCATGTTACAAAAACAGCATTCTTCCATCTTAGAAACATTGCCAAGCTTCAAAACATGCTACCTGTTTCTGATGCAGAAAAGCTAGTTCATGCATTCATGACCTCTAGACTGGACTATTGTAATGCACTGCTAGGTGGTTGTCCTCCATCTTCAATAAACAAGCTACAGATAGTCCAAAATGCAGCGGCTAGAGTTCTTACCAGGTCAAGAAAATATGATCATATTACCCCAATTTTACAGTCTCTGCACTGGCTACCTATTAAGTTCTGTATCATTTACAAAATATTATTACTTGCCTATAAGGCCCTAAATGGTTTAGCTCCTGCGTACCTAACTCGTCTTCTACCACGCTACAATCAAGATTCAAGAGTTTTTATTTGTCACATACACAATTATACAGAGTATAACTAGCAGTGAAATGTAGGTCAGGTCCGCTCCAAGGACAGTGCAATTATAAAGTATACAAATATTAAGAGAAGAAAAGTAGAAAGAATAAAATAAAATAAAAGATAAGATAAAAAATATAAATATAAATGTGCAGGTCAGTATGTTGTTGACTTAAATAGTAATAAGAGGAATGTGCAAAAATAACGTGCAAAAAAGTTGTACAGGGTATTTAAATAGCAGCAATATGAGGTAGAGAAAAATTATGAATAGCTTATTGATATGGTGCTATTTACATGGAGTCAAGTGATGTTATGACACAGAGTTAGAGTTTAGGAGCCTGATGGCCTGGGGGAAGAAGCTCCTCCTAAGTCTCTCAGTTTTTGCCATCAGGCTACGGAAGCGCTTACCAGATGGAAGCAAAGTGAATAGACGGTTACCAGGGTGATTAGAGTCCTTGAAGATTTTAACAACTCTATTTTTGCAGCGTTTGAGGTAGATGTCCTGCAGAGAGGGGAGAGCAGACCCTGAGATGCGCTCAGCTAAGCGCACAACTCTCTGTAGAGCTTTGCAGTCCTGATTTGAGCTGTTTCCATACCACACTGAGATGCACTTTCTATGGTCCCTGAATAGAAAGTTTTCAGGATTGCTGGTGAGACCCTGAATTTCCTCAGCTGTCGCAGATGGTACAGTCTTTGCCTGGCTTTCTTGACCTGTGTTTGGATGTGTGTAGTCCAAGTCAGGTTCTCGGAGATGTTTACACCGAGGTACTTGAAGCTACTCACCCTCTCCACAGGGGTCCCACTGATCATAAGAGGAGTGTAGGGCTGCTGCTGTCTCTTCCTAAAGTCCATGATCAGCTCTTTAGTTTTGCTCACATTCAGAGAGAGACAGTTGTCCTGGCACCATGATGTGAGACTCTCTACCTCATCCAAGTATGCGGTCTCATCGTTGTTGGAGATGAGGCCCAGAACCACAGTATCATCAGCGAATTTGACAATAGATGTGGAGCTGTGAGAGGACACGCAGTCATGCGTGTAGAGAGAGTAGAGCAGGGGACTCAGGACACAGCCCTGTGGGGTTCCTATGTTCAGAGTGATGGAGTTTGAGGTGAACTGGCCAACTTTCACCACTTGAGGTCTGCCGGTGAGGAAGTCTTGAATCCAGTCACAGAGTGAGGAGTTTAGGCCGAGGTCTGTGAGTTTAGATGCCAGCTTGATGGGGACTATAGTGTTGAAAGCTGAGCTATAGTCAATGAATAGCAGCCTTACATAATTCCCATTGTTGCTGTCCAAGTGTGTGAGGGAAGAGTGGAGGACGTGAGAAATGGCATCGTCCGTGGATCTGTTTGGGCGATAGGCAAACTGAAGAGGGTCCAGAGTATCAGGGATGGAGGAGCAAATGTGGCTCTTTACAAGTCTCTCAAAAACCTTCATGACTATAGATGTGAGGGCAACTGGGCGATAGTCATTCAGGCAAGAGGGTTTATTGTTCTTTGGCACAGGGATAATGATGGATTTTTTGAATGAGGTGGGGACCACGGAGGTAGCAAGAGACTCATTAAAGACAAACGTGAACAAACCAGCAAGCTGATCGGCGCAGGACCTCAGAACACGGCCGGTTATCCCATCAGGTCCGGCTGCTTTCCTGACGTTCACTCTCTTTAGCGCCCTCCGAACCTCATCCTCCGACACGGTGATTACAGGATCATCGCTGCTCTGCCTGCTGCATCCTGACGCGCTGGACTGCAGAGATGCGCCGCCGCCGTTGCCATCAAAGCGGCCGTAGAAGAGGTTTAACTCGTCGGCCAGCAACGGATCTGCTCTCACCTCCGCGGAGGATTTGTTTCCGAAGTCCCTGCCACATCCGTCGAGAGTCGTTGAGCTGGAAATGAGACTCAATTCTCTCTCTGTATCTGTGTTTAGCGGCTCTTACTGCACGACGGAGAGCATAGCACGATGCTTTGTACTCGCTCGAATTCCCAGACAGAAGAGCCTCATTGTAAGGGCAAGTGCGTGTGTTAACCGCTGCACGGATTGTTCTGTCCACCCACGGTTTCTGATTGGAGAATGTCCTTATCGTTATTGTTTCTGTAGTTTGCTCGGTTAGCATGTTTACGAAGCTTAATGCTACATCCGTGAACTCGCTGACGTCAGAAGAACTCGCCCGGAACATGTCCCAGTCGACGTCATCAAGCGCCGCCTGCAGCATAGTCTCTGAGTGGGAGGACCAGCGCGTCACTACTCTCTGCACCGGAGGTTCCTGAACGAGCCTTTGTTTGTATCCCGGAGTTAGAAAAATGGCGGCATGGTCCGATTTGCCAAAAGCCGGTAGTGAGCGGGCTTTGTAGGCATCCTTGAACTGAGTGTAGCAATGATCCAGTGTGTTTGGTCCTCTAGTTGGACAGGATACGTGTTGATGGAAGTTCGGCATGACCTGTCTGAGGTTGGCTTTGTTAAAGTCCCCCGCGATGATGAAGGCAGCGTCAGGATGTTTGTTAATGTAGCCGCTGAGCACATCGTGAAGTTTAGTCAAAGCCAAGCCGGTGTCCGCCTGTGGTGGAATGTACACAGCAGTAACAATGATCGATGAGAACTCCCGGGGCAGATAAAATGGGCGGCAGATAATGGAAAGATGTTCCAGATGAGGCGAGCAGGAACGTGACAGAATGGAGATATTCCTGGGATCACACCATTTCTTGTTGATCATGAAACATACTCCTCCACCCCTGGATTTACCGGCCTCTGCTGTTCTGTCCGTCCGAAAGACAGAGAAGTTATCACTTGGCATTACAGCAGTGTCCGGGACCATGGACGAAAGCCACGTTTCTGACAAACAAAGGATGTTACAGTCCCTAATGTCCCGTTGGAAACTAATCCTGGCTCTAAGATCGTCCATCTTATTCTCCAAGAATTGGACATTAGCGAGGCGAATGCTTGGAAGAGGAGGACTGTGAGCCCTTTTCCTGAGTCTGACTCGAATTCCAGCGCGCTTCCCGCGGTGTTTCTTGATCCGTCGCCTCAGGGGGTATTGTTTATCTCCGCGTTCTGAAGAATCTCCAGAGGCCATGCAGGATTCGTGGATAAAGTGTCCTGAAGCAGGTTGGTGTAGCGGTTTCCAGTGTCCAAAAGTGTTTCTATGTTGTAGGTGATCAGTGCCGACGTGAGATGTGTAAAAAGAGAAAGTAAAACTAAGCAAAAAAGAAAGTTGAAGCAAAATCTCAGTGGAGCGACCCGAACGGCGTCCGAACACAGCGGCGCCATCTTGTAAGCAATGCAATCCAACCCGCTCCCTAAGGTCGCAAAACTCTGGACTTTTGGTAGTACCTAGGATGGCAAAGTCCACTAAAGGAGGTAGAGCTTTTTCACATTTGGCTCCCAAACTCTGGAATAGCCTTCCTGATAACGTTCGGGGTTAAGACACACTCTCTCTGTTTAAATCTAGATTAAAGACACATCTCTTTAGCCAAGCATTCACATAATGCATCTTATAATCTTGTACTGCAGTTATATCTGATAAAATGTATGTTTATTATTATTCTTTAGCTTGGGTTGAACAAATAATTTTTGCTTAGATGGAACAGCAGCTACGCTAATTATGTCTCTATTTGTTTCTCTGTTTCTGTCACAGGATTAACATCCCGTGGTAACTAGGAATTACAGAAGCTTCAGTCTGGATTCAACCCTTAAATGATCTGAGATGACCGAACACCTGAGAAAGATGATGCCAACCCCTCAGAGGACCTCGGAGGATGCCAACGCTCAGACAACATACAGAATTACCAAATTTTGCCATAAGTTAAACATATTAAGGTTCTGCAATATATAAATATATTGTGGAAACCTAAATTCCTGTAGAGCTGCTTTGCAACGATTTGTATCGTAAAAAGCGCTATACAAATAAACTTGAATTGAATTGAATTTAATTTAATTGAATTTAATTGAATTTAATTTAATTGAATAGTTGCAAAGTTACTTACTGTTAGTTGAATGTCTGAAGTGGACTATCAAAATAAAGTGTTACCCAAACAGTAATTTAATTATTATCGTGCACAAGCAACAGAAAACTAGACAACAGCCGACAGCAAAGTTTATGGAGGCTTTTAAATCAAAAGCCTCAGGGTGAACTAAAAGTAAACTTGTTGTGCTCTGTATGTCACTGATAAGCATGACACAGCATCTAGAACTACAATAGCAATCATGCTCACATGTACTCCAGCAATGCTTTTGCATACTTTGAATATACTATTTCTTCCAAATTGGGGAAGAGATCTTTTCAACTGTAATTCAACTGCAATAAACATAGACAATGGATGAGCATTATATGGGGTGAGCAGAGCTCATTAGCATTTAAAGGAACATGCATTAAACGGCTTGATCAAAACACAGGTGATTTTAACAGGGTAAAAAGGGTGTTTTTTACACTACCATTGAGAAATTTTAACCAGAGTATGTTATAGACTTTTCATTAAGACCCTAAAGAATCATATCAGCTTGTGGAAAATAGACATCCGATGACCCCTTTAATGAGATCTTTAGTAAATCAAATAATAATAAAAAAAATATATTGTGCATTATTATATGTGTGTGAAAACTCAACTCAAATATTTTGGTGTAAATTGGTGTACTTTGATGTAAAACAGCTAGATGACTGCTGTTATCTAAAATTGTGCTTTATAAATAAATTAAAGAAGAGAGAACTATCAAAACAAAGTCTGCATAAAGTTACTCCTAAATACTGGCAATTTTCTTCTAATGGTACTTCAAACAAAAACGTGACCCATAATTTTTTGTTATTCTGGTTGAAAGTCTCTTCACATCCTGATAGCAATCATTAAGTTAAGTGGTCTAAATGTATTTATCTGTATTAATTTCTTGGTAAAGAGTGGGGGAACTATGACGTCACTTTGTAGGCGGATCGGCTGTTAGCATGAAACAAAAAGCCAATAGGATTTTTCCATAGGCTTTTGGATTATCGCAAAAAGTAAGCTCTGTGTTCAATCACAGTTCATGAAACTTACACGTTTTGTCCATCAAGATAATCTTCACAAAATAAATTAACTTAGATTAATTTTGAAGCCTAAATAAAAGCGCCAGAACTTAAAAGTTAAACTTAGGCTATAAACGAACTACAGCACCACGGTACTCCCCTTCAACGTCACCACAACGCGCTCCTGAAAACTTTTCAAACTTATTTTTAACATGTTCAGTGAAACATATTTACTCGGTAAATGAATTGTAATCCACGCTACATTAACCTTTTCATATAAACTGGAATAAATACAAAACTAGAGCCAAACTAAAACTGAAATGGGCCATTACTAATTAATAGTATAGTGAATACATTAAATAATCTTCACTAAAAGACATTTAAAGCACATATTTCTGTACATTTCGAAATAAGGTGCATTAAAAGTCAATAAATCTTTGATTAATATGAATATTTTAATTAAAAACGTATCTCCGCGTATTTAATCTTTTAAATAACAGTAGAGTGAGCGAGTTCTTGGATATGGTAAGATTAAACTTCAGCTCTCATTTTGTTAGGGTGGTTACACAAAATGTTATTTTATCCTTGCTCCTAGGAAATCCTCAATATATGCTTTCTAACAGCTTCATGTGGCCGTAAACATTTAATTTTAACATGGCTTTAAGCACTATGCATCATTAAAGTTTTATGTCGTAGAATAAAACGTGAAAGTATCTTGAGCTTGTGTGAACCACAGACCTTATTTAAGGGATTTAACCAAAATCCCATTCAAAAAAACTATTGACTTAGGGACGATGGAACCGGAAGTGCTAAAATGCTAACTTGCTTCTGGGTTTTCACCTACAAAGTGACATCATAGTTCCACCACTCTATTGTAGTAATTTAATGTTGTCTCTGGTATGTTGTCTCTGTCAAGTTGTCATCATGTAACTCAGCTAATCTCTGCAAACACTAACCATTTATTAACACTTTAATGTAATCTTTAGCAAATCAAATACCAATTAAAAAAAAATAAATCAGAAAATTAATGCACGTTATATGTGTGAAAACGCTACTCAGATATTTTGGTGTAAATTTAACAACAGCTGGCCAACTGCTGTTATATTAAATTTTGGTCTATAAATAAATTAAAGAGGAAAGAACTATCAAAACATAACTGCATAATTTTGCTGGTACTCTAACCAAAAAATGTGACCCATAATCCCTAATACAGGTTTTATAAGGTACCGTATGATACCATACTTCATGGTACCGTACTGGTTTTTGATATTGTTTTTAATTTATTAATATTGAATATTTAGTACTCCTAATTTGTTCATTTTCCCAATACATTCAGATCATTATCATCTGCTATCATCTAACACTCAATTAAGTTAATCTTTGAAAATACTAATACCATTAACACTTTAACAAATTAAATAATTAAATAATTAAATAATATATATATATGTTTTTATATTATACATTATACAATTGTGATGCCTAAATTCACATGTAGCATTCACTGACATTCATGAATGTATTTATTCACATGCACCAGAATTATTTATTTATTATTTATGTATTTATTTGTATACATATATATTGGTCACATCAAAATTTAAAGTAACAAACTTCAGATTATTAATTATAAGTAGATCAAGAACCAAAAACTAATACTTTCTATTAAGGGGGCAACTGAAATTAGGATCATTATGGTCACCATGTGGTAACAGGCAGCATATGATGAGGAAACATCCAGAAGCAGTGAAATAAAGGACATGAGCAGCAGTGTGTGAAAACAAATTCTCCTTTGTTACAAAGCTTCATACATGCCTGAAGAGACAGCATGTTCTGGAGAGAAGCGCTCACCATAAAGGGCAGGGTGGCCTGTTTGTCGGTCCCAGAATGAAGCGTCCCTGAAGATATCCAAAGACTGTCTCTCCCTCCAGAGTTGACATGAGAGGGTTTCTCTAATCCAGACTGTCAGTAGGAAAAGCAAGGACACCCAAAATGAGCAGTAGGCAACCGATCCATATCACTACTGTCAAAATCCCTGGGGAGGAAGAAGTACAGAATCGAGTGGATCAAGTCAAGCAGAATGTAAATTCAGACAATGAGGCAGCGTGTGTGTACTGTTATATGTGATCTTGTGTGTGTGATTCAGGATCTGCTGGGAGATGACAATGGCACAACCACACATGGGACAATAACAAGTGATGAGACAATGTAGGTGATGGCCGACTGGGTTCCTAAAGAACATTGATTTATGTAGAGAAATAATATATATAGAACTTACTAATGATGTTTGATCATTTACTACCATTTATTACTTGATCATTTATATCCGAATGGATGGCTGTAGAATACAAATACGTAAATGATGATGGTTAAAACATTAGCTTGAAAGACTTTGTCTAGTGCGAGTCACAGCACAGACTGTCTCATCTAGCAGTGAGAGAGCCATCAGTTTATGTGAGCTGCTGGTACGCTAGAATAATTCACAGTACTGTGGAAAGCATATCGCATAATTGTGATATCTCGTGGCACTTCGCTCTACACCATAGATAACTGTCATTACCATCAGTGTTTCTTTTCACACTTACATATTTACAAAATATAACCTTCACACAGTTTTGACAAGTTGGTAGTTTTCTCTAGGCATGTGTCTGATTTCCACAATAATCTACAATGCAGCACTGCCACCGTAAAAACAACTTCAGCCTGCTCTGATCAGATCACAACACAAGAACTTCTACACAGAGTGACAGAGTTTCCCCCACAAGATCAACAGTATTCACTCTGTTAGATTTCTCCAATAAAGCAGTGCAAAAAAAGCAAGTCACACATATCAAAACTTCTGCAGTTCTTAGGTTTCTCCTCCGAGTTTAGAAAAAGGATCAAAGACTTGTTTGTGTTATTTATCTGAAGTTTGTTTTATTTTATGTGGTCCCATTTAGACCTACAGTAATAAAACTCTTTCAAATTCTTAAAATGAATAATAAATAAGAAAAGATGATTGAGGTATAATATATTCCGTTGTCAAAAAAAATTGATGATTTTCTAGGTAAATCATTTAATGTTTGGGAATAATCCGCCAAACCCTTCTATTGGTAAACTAATAGGCTTTTCTAAACTTGGCAACCTAGCAAGTGAACAAAATAAGAAACATTAGAAAGTTGGTATTGTTTAGTGCCAATCTCTTTTCAGATGTTCCAGCAAAACTTTGAAAAAGTGGTCCCTATTATAAGGACAACCATTTTATAGGACTGTTCTCAGCGTATAATTAGAGTTTATTTCAGCGAATGGTACATTGTGCCCCACAGTGTGATTTCCAAATATTTTTATCTATCTACAACTTTCTACACAGAAGAATATTACGTTTTGTTGAGGTAGTTTTGCACAGTTCAAGAGTTGTCAATTATGTTTTGTTTAGGTATCAGCCAAACTTAGGAAAAAAAAAAATAGATGATATAAAACAGCAAAAGAGATATAAAAAACAATATATGGCATGAATGGTGTAATGAAGTGCAATTCAAAAATTAGATTTTTGAAGAATCTGGATATGTTCATATTGCAATCTCTGAATTTTGATTACGGACTTGATATGTAAGCAAATCTAAACAGATAACAGGAAATGTTCTCAGAATTTTGGATATTGTTCTGGCAAGTTTCTCTGAAATTGATGAACAAACGTTCTTCTAGTAACGTTAAAAGAACATTTGTTCAAAAGGCATAACATTCTCAAAACACTTGCAAAAAATCATTATTTACAAATTGTTCAAGGAAGTTTTTTTTCTAAAATATTTTAGCTGGATGTTCGTCTGACAATTTTTAAGTGTTACTAATTGTTTCAGAACATTTAGAGAACTTTCAAATATAACATTCACATATTTCCGATTTTTTTTCTTTAGCATTAAAGAAGATTATGTGAAGAATATGGGTAACTAAACAGTTGTTGGTCCCCGCTGACTTCTACAGTATGAAAAAAATACTATGGAAGTCAATGGAAACCAGAAACCTCTTTGGTTACCCCTATTTTTCAAAATATATTTTTGTGTAGAGCAGAAGAAAGAAATGCATACCGATTTGGAACAACATGAAAGTGAGTAAATGACAGAAATTCCATTTTTAGATGAACTACCCCTTTAATGTTTTTTTTTTTATAAAAAAAAACATACAAACAATGTTTCTAATATTCAAAGCACAGACAGAACTTACATTTTTAACTTTTCATAAATTGGCAAAATTTTCTTAGAACATATCTCTTGCTGGGTAAATACTGTACATAATATTACTGAGATTTTTCTCTTATACTCATTTGCTCTTTATTTATTCTACAATCTCAGAGAAACTTTGTGATTTTACTTTCCTATGGGTACATTTGTCAAATTCATGGCTTTCAAAGTCAATTCAATCATCGTCATCCCACATAAACTGTCATCATAGCCCATTTTTTAAATTATTTTTCAACCAATTTTTCAGAACTCTCATGGCCGGTGCACTAACAAATGAGCAATTATTTATTTGTCACCCTTCTCCCATACAACTGGGAGTGTCAGATCTCCAAATGAAGAAGGCTAGACTACAGCAAATGAGACACCCTGACCAAAATTGAGTTGCTGCTAGTGTGATGCTGCCTTAAGGTGGTGTTGATCTGTGGCTGTGATCAGAATGACGAGGCAACATGCGTTTTAAAGCTTCTAGAAGTTTGCTTTATGACATTTGCTTTATGTGGGTGTGAGTTTCCCGAGCTGCAAATCCCACAACGCTACTCACAGAACAGGAGCAGCTGCTCTGAGTGCATAAACACTGGCCAAACTGCAGAAAGCCACTAAGTAATGCTCAATATTTTTTCACTCAACACCAAGCATCAGTTTCTGGCATTTTTTTCAAGTAGTTGTTTGATTATAGTGGATGGTTTTGTGCCGCCCTGTTGTTTTGTGCTTTCCATGCTTTTCTCCCCAGTTAAAATTCTGCACAATGCCTCCAGAGCAATGAATGAAAGGCCTTCGCTCTCCCTAACTCTTCCACTAACCTGTTCTTACCTACCTCTGGAATTTGGGAGAGAAAATAATTAAACGTGTCCCTTTGAATTAAGTGAATTAATATGCCTGAAGTCACAAGTATTTAGTGAGATTATTAATTAATGTGCACCTGTTGCTAAGTGGGCTGGAGACACGGTAGCAATGCCTTCGGCATGTATATGTGATCAATCATTTAATGACTCACTTGTAGTTCCTGTTTTAAAGTAGACCTCTGCTCCAAGAACAAACATCCTCATGCCCAAGAAATTAAAGGCCATCAGACTGGACCCCTGAATGGGAATTAGATTTATCACATATAAGCACTGAAAGGGCACAGCTGCAGTAACACTGTGTACTGAATTTATGAACTTTTCAGAGTGAAAGGAGAAAGCAGTACACAAATGTTAGTGGCCACATTATCCAAGAGAAGGGTAAGGCTCAAAAAGACTGAAATCCATGCAAAAAAATATGAATAATAATTTTAAAAAATCTTGTTTAATCCCTCAAATGTATTACAAACTTCACATTCTTCAACAGGAAGAAATTTGCATATACTGTGTATATGAAGAGTTCATTTGCAAAAACAAACTAAATTTTTTACATTTATTTTACGTTATTTCATTATGCATTCCAGTTCCATCTCAATCAAACTAGAGTTGGGTTATTTTGATTAGGTAAAAAAAAATCTGTTTTTGTAAATAAACTCTTCATATATATATACACACACACACACACAGTGGTGTGAAAAAGTTTTTGCCCCCCTTCCATTTTTTTTTTCTCCACTATTTGCATATTTGTCACACTTGAATTTGAATGATTCAGATCATCAAACAAATTGTAATGTTACACAAAGATAACCCGAGTCAATACAAAATGCAGTTTTTAATAACAGTTTTATTTATTAAGGTAAAAAACTGTCCAAACCTACTTGGCACTACGTGAAAGAGTAATTGCCCCCTAAATCTAATAACTGGTTGTACCACCCTTTGCAGCAACAACTGCAATCAAGTGTTTGCGATAACTGGCAATGAGTCTTTCACATCGCTGTGGATGAATTTTGGCCCACTCTTCTTTGCAGAAGAATTTTTTTTTTAATCAGCCACATTGAAGAGTTTGAGCATGAAAGGACTGTTTAAGGTCATGCCACAGCATCTCAATTGTATTTAAATCCAGACTTTGACTTGGCTACTCCAAAGCTTTAATTTAGTTTTTCTTGAGTCATTCGGAGATGGACTTGCTGGTGTGTTTGAGATTATTGTCTTGCTGCATAACCCAAGTGCGTTTGAGCTTGATGTCACAAACTGATGGCCGGACATTCTCCTTCAGGTTTTTCTGATGGAGTGCAGAATTCATGGTTCCATCAATTATGGCAAGTCTGCCCGGTTCCGGAAGCTGCAAAGCAGTCCCAGACCATCACACTACCACCACCATGTTTGACTGTTGGTATGATGTTCTTTTTATTAAATCCTGTGTTGGTTTTACTGCAAATGTTATGGGACACGCACCTTCCAAAACGTTCAACTTTTGTTGCATCAGTCCACAGAATATTTGCCCAAAAGTCTTGTGGATAATCAAGATTTTTTTTACCAAATGTGAGACAAGCCTTTGTGTTCTTTTCTGATCAGCAATGGCTTTTGCCTTGGAACTCTCCCATGGATGTCATTTTTGCCCAGTCTCTTTCTTATTGTTGAATCATGAACACTGACCTTAATTGAGGCAAGTGAGGCCTGCAGTTCTTTAGATGTTGTTCTGGGTTCTTTTATGACCTCCTGGATGAGTCGTCGTTGTGCTCTTGGAGTAATTTTGGTAGGCCGGCCACTCCTGGGAAGGTTCACCACTGTTCCAAGTTTTCTCCATTTGTGGATAATGGCTCTGACCGTGGTTAACTGAAGTCCCAAAGCCTTAGAATTGGCTTTATAACCTTTTCCAGACTGATACATTTAAACTATTTTGTTTCTCATCTGTTCTTGAATTTCTTCAGATCGCACCATGATGTGTTGCTCTTTAAGCATGCTCCACTTTGTCAGACAGGTTCTATTTAAGAGATTTCTTGATTTAACAGGTCTGGCAGTAAACAGGTTTGGGTTGGCTCGTGAAACTCCACTTTCTAAAATAATGTGGTTAATCACAGTTCTTTCATGATTTAACAGAATTGTTCACGTAGGGCCAGGTAGGTTTGGACAGCTTTTTTCCCTTAATAAATGAAATAATTTAATCACGGCATTTTGTATTTACTTGCATTATCTTGGTTTAATATTAAAATTAGTTTGATGATCTGAATCTTTTAAGTGTGACAAATATGCAAAAAAATTTAAATAACAGGAGGGGGCACTGTGTGTGTGTATGTATGTATGTATGTGTGTATGTATGTATGTATGTGTGTGTGTGTATATATATATATATATATATATATATATATATATATATATATATATATATATATACATACATATATATGAATATACAGTAAAGAATAGGTGAAATAAACTTGTTTCTAATTCGAGGATGGGCTAAAATTGGTCATAAATTAACATGAGAGCAGGTTCCAGCCCGTTCTTTCTCTTTTACTGCTTCAGCTTATCATCGCTGCTCTCTTTCTATTTAGTCTCTATATCACTTTTAGACACAAATAGAAGTAAAAGAGATGGATGCCGTGGAATTTTTGGCACATGTGTGACAGTGTGAAACCCAAAATCCCTGGAGATCAGATTAAAGATGGAAGGTAAGTAAAGCTCCTGCACACTGCGACAGCTCCATGGCAATGTGGGAGGTCAGAAAGGTGGATATCTGAGAACAGAGTGATATAGTAGTTTTGCGAAGAGAGTGTTGCGGTATTGCTGCCAAACTGACTCCAGGCTGTCACATCATTTAAGAGACAAAAACAAAGAGCACTAGGAGAAGTCTTTAAAAACAAAACAAACAAAAAAAAAAACAGTATCTGGAGACATGGGTAGTAATATTTATTGCGTTCCAAATATCTTATCATCTCTGTAGATATTAAGAGCTTTCTTTGTAATCAAAGCCTAGATTAGCAAACACTGTTAAAATCAACAATGTATGAATTATGCACCATGTATAAACAAATATTTTAATATTAAAACTTCAAAATAATTTGGAACAAACATTTAATGGCAAAATGATTCTTTCAGTTTTAAATGAACAATGTTTGCTAATTAGTCTTCGATGTAGGGATGTAAGCAGGCTGTTTATAATACATTATTAAAAATTGCCTTTGAATTAACCTTTCAGGATGCTCTCTTAGACACAAATAGCTTAAATTAACTCAAATTGAAAGGTCATAACTTCACAGCCAGCAAGATGATAAACCCTTTTAGGGTCTACACTGATGAAGAATGTAATTATGTGGGAGCTGTAAGCTATTGCAATTCAAGTACAGTTAGTTCTACCAACCTCTTCCCACACAGTCTCACCTATCACACAAACAGTGACACAGGCTTGATCCTTTCCTCACTGAAACCCACACAATTGTAAAATGAAATAACACACCATTAGATGCATTGGAAAAAACATTGCAGCTATTCCTCAGTAAAAGTTTGAGACTTTGAAAGATTGTAGCACAACTCAATATGGCACGAGGGCATGTAATGCACACCTGGTCTAGTTTGGGTTTCTTCTTTTTGCACTTTCACCAATACATGCTGTTACACTTGAGGGCCAAATGTAAATAATGCTCTGTCATTTTTATATGGGGGGAAAACTACTTGACTAAAGGCCACGCAGCTGGTATGGCAAGTACTAATGTTCAAACTGTCAATATTCTATATACTAATACATGCGCCTATATTAGGTACAGGAAAACAAATCCCTTGGCAGACTTTTTCTCTCAGACTTTCCTCCTCATTTCTAAATGAATGAAAGAATGAATCAATGAATCAATAAAAAGTAATTGATTTAATTGTTTTTCCCAACTGTATATAATGCATTGTAAAAGAGACTAAATTAAAGCATCATAAATATCAATATAGTTAGCTAACAATGTACCTACAAGTATAAAACATGTCCCACCAGCGAAAAAATTATGGATCATCTTTATATTGTAACACTAGAAGACAATACACAAAATACACACACACACAAACACACTACAACGTTATGGTGAAATGGTCGGAGAGTGTGATATTGCTTAAATAAAACAGTTCAATAAACAAAATAATAATATTGAGTAACTTACATTTTAGACAAGTATTGCCAGTTTCTTGGCATATTTCTTGCTTGACAACATTATTCCAAAAAAAAGCCACAGCAGAAATGAGCATCTCTGAGCGAGAAGTGTTTACTTCCTGAATGGATTGGTGAACGAATCTTTTGAATGAATGATTCAACAGGTCTGTTGGGATACAGGCCACTTGCATCCCAACAGACCTGTAACTATGTAACCGGAAGAAATCTGAAAAATTCACTTTATCTAATATAAAGCCATTCATCAAACTTAAGTGCATCCACAAAAAGAAACACAATGTAATGCACAACAAACAGCACAAAGACAGCTGTAAATTCAGTAAAAAAAAAAATATATATTAAACTTAGCATATTGATCTTCATCCCAGTCTCTCCTGAGCATCAGGGTTTCCATCAATAAACAGTTCTAGTGGAATGCCTTGCAACAGTGAACGTCCTGAACCCAGGGGCACATGCTGACAGGAAGTTACCAAGGGGAAGCTGCTGTCTGCCTGGTAAGGACTGAAAAAGGTTATTGGAGATGCAGGGCCCTCAGGGTAATTATCATTGGCCCACAAGATGGTTTGCAGTGCAGTGTGTGAGGACATGTACCTTAACTGGATCGTGCTGCAATCTCTCAAAGCTTTACAGAGACCTGGTTGTCGAGGTAACAGAGCTCAGGAGAATGTAAAAAAGGGCGGATAACACATCCACTAGCCAATCTTTTCTATGGCTGTGACTTTCATAGTAGGCTACAGAAACTGTTTACTCAGTTTTTTTCCAAGCGGTATAACTCAAATTATGAGAGCTCAGCTGTCTCAAGTCGGAAAGTAAACTAATTTCTTCTGGATCTTCTGCAGTTTGCAGATTTAAAAAAAAAATAAAATCTAATTATTCCAGATATTGACATGACATCCGCATATTGTGCACGGTCAGCTATGTGAAATAATAAGCAGTGCCATGGATTTCTTCAAGTTTTCAAATGTTGATTCTTGTAAAACTCTAATTTTGAGAAAACACAACATGCAGATAATGAGGGCAGCCAGAGAATTACATAAGAAATGTGTGACAGTTAATCTATAAACACTTGGCTTTTGAGGACGCCTAACAAGCAAAAGAAAATAGAGCATATATGATTGGCGAGTTCATGAACTGTTTACATAGGCAAGTCAACAGCTTACAGTTTAGCTAAGAATTGCATTATAAAAATGAGCAGAGCTGCAGCACAAATTTTTAGCCATGAATTGTACGCCCTTCAGAAACATAGTGTTAGGAAATCAACATTATAATTTGATTTTACCCATACATATTCGTATTTTAGTTGCATAATGCTTATGCCTTAAAGTGCCTTCTTGATAAGAAATTCCAAGGTGAAACCTCAATATAATAAACTTTACCTTTTTTTCTCTCCACTTTTTTGAAGTTATGGAAGTGTCCTACATTGCCAAGGTTGCAGGAAGGATTTTTCTGTGCTTTGAATACCAAAGAGCATTGCTCAGATAAAAACAAATACAAACATCTGATATAGGAAAGTAACCAGTGCTTATGAAGTGCGCTAACTGCCCGAGCCATGCAGTCAGAGAGGTAAAATTGTCAAAGACGTGGAGATCAATAAAGTAATCTCACTCATCACTACAACTCTGGCCCACGATAACACAGCATGAGGCTGTAGTACAACAGCAAGGAAAGCAATTATAACTCTTCGAGGAAATTGACAAGTCCCATGTGGAGAAATGATGGCCGTTAAAAGGATGAAAAGGGCAAAAGTGTGAGGAGACCGATACCTAGCCATCATTTCCTCCCTCCCCTGCCTACTCTAGTAAGCACACTTCCCTTTGATGTAAGCCTATTACTGGGATCACAACACTAGGCTCTGTTAGTTTTATTCTTTGGACTCCGCTTATGTGTATTAAGGTCTAGCACTGCATCCTTTGACTCTCACGTATGGCAACCCATACCAGTCCAACTGGATAGTTTTATATATTTTTCTGAAAACCCTTTCTGAGGTACACTTCTCAAGACCAGACTTGACTTAAAAGCTCCAGAAACGCATTCTTTTTTGTTTTGTGATAATGAATAGGATTCAGTAGGGTAGCCAGTGTACGAATGAATGATTTTCAAGAGTCTCAGCTTTTAAAAAGAATGTCTTTTGATTTGAATGATTTTTTTCTCATCTATTTTTTAGGTATACTTTTTGTAATATCATGAAATGACAGTACTTAGTTTTATCAATGATGGATACAGACAGCAAATGGAGTAGCTTTCTGTTAGTTGGGTGAAGAACTTGAACTTCTGCATGTTTTGCTCTAGCATCTTATTGAATTGATTGGGGTGCATTTCCCTAAACCAACTATGGTTGCAAGTTCGATTGCTATCAATAGAGTTCAATGGAACTTGAGACCATGGTTAGCTAACAATGCTTTTTGAAAATGCACCCCTCAAGTTTTTGCCCACAAAATTTTAGCAAGCTATGGTAAATGTGACCGCACCTTAACACATTAAACTCTTTGGTATTTTGGCGCAAATTCATTTGGTAAAAAGGGTTCATGCAAAAGTTAATTTGCAGCCTGAATTGAATGTGATTGGTTTAAAAAGACCGTGAACTGCAAAATTGTAACGAGGGAGTCCACTGAAGGCGAGTGTAGTATGAACCCAAGTGCAGTTTATTTACAAAGTGGTTTCCAAAATCCAAACATGATCCAAACAGATTCAGACTTGACAACAGGCTTGGCGTGGCATGAGACAGACGTAGCATGAACAAACTAAACTCACCGACAGCAGGTTACAACGACAATACACAACCAAAACCAAATGCACTAACGAGCAAACTTATACGAAACTAAGCAGGTCACATGACAAGAACAACCAATGAAGACATGACACAATGAACAAGAGAACCAATCAGAACATGACAATGACTAAGAGAACCAATAGCAGGAATACATGAGGGTAAGGGAAGCATGACACAAACAGGAACCATGACCAAACTTCAAAATAAAAGAGAATGAAAACATGAAGAAACAAAACCCAAAACAGACCTTACAAAAATAATGGCAAGAAAACAAATTTTTCTGTCTCCATAGACATTAGATATATTCCAAGTTCTATCATGAAACTCTAGTTTTGTCTAGTCCTTAATGCAAACTAATTGGCACAAGCATTAAAGCTGATTGGTTCATGTTGCATATGCAGCCAATGAGCTTGTTGCTTTACATTGAAATGGGTGGTTAGCATTCACTATAGCATTTCACAGCACACTTTCAGAGTTCCTCTGAAACCTTCCCCAGCTCCACCTGTATATGTGCTACGGGTTACTATATATGCTACTTGTGCAGCTGCAGTATGTCTTAAATACTCATAGCAGTGTATCGGCATATGCACTGTATTTGCAATAGCATGTACTTGTACTTCCCATGCAGCAGCAGCAATAATCTACAACAACAGCAATAACCAGCAGCAATTTAGCAGCAGTGTAGCAGATCTGTTCCTCCAAGACCAAATACATTAACATTGTCATATCCATTACCATGCAAAAATCTTCAGAGAGTTGTCATGACAGAACTATAAATATCTACAGACACGTTAATACAAACATACGGCATAACCTAATTCACAATTTGTTTTAATGAAACACTAAAACCACCCAAAAACTCAAGAGTGCCATTTTTAATCATTTTGAGAAATCATTTCAGTTCAGTGTTTAATGAATCAAGACGTGACTCACTTACTGAACGACCAGGTTATCATTGCTTTTAGTCATGTGTTGGGTCATCATTGTAAAATGTGGGTCATGAAGCAAAACCATTTACATAAGCACAGTATGAATCATTTACATTAAACAGACCCAAAAAGAAAAAAGAAAGAGACATGATTAAGTTAATGTAGAAGAATCAAATAGTACAAGAGTACACCCCTTGTTGGGAAAAAAGAGAAAACTTTTAATCTTTTTTTTTTTCTTCCAAAATAGTCAGTGTAAAACTACAAAGACTCTTCTCTTTGAGGATGACTGGAACTTGATTTTATCTGTTCAATAGATCGGCCTACAGTACCCTTAACCACATCTTCATGCCTTCAATGACAGCTGTACACAGAGAGGTACTAACGGAATTCATACCTCATGAATAATACAATACAGGGTTTTCCTCTTATTGAGAAATTGGAAAGAACAAAATGAATACACCATGACTGATTTGGGTGAGAGTCGGAGCTGAGAACCAGGGGCCCCTGCAGCAGAAGAAGAGAGAGCCAGGAAGCCACAAAACATGTCAATCTGTGAATTATTGATTAACCTGGGGAGTTATGACAAGGCAGCAAACAGAAGTTTTGAGCAACTGAGGTATCAGATGACATTCCCGTTACCTGCCGCCCCCACCCATCCACACGCAACACAACAGCCCAAACAAGATTCCACTTATGCAACTGTGCTTTTCGCCTGAATTACCAGCTCTTCAGCACCTACACCACATTAGCATTTGAATTAGTACATCAGAAATGGCAACAGAACAGAGCATTCACTGACACAGGACAAAAGATCTCATTCATAACAAACACATTTCCAGATGGAGTCATGCCAGCTGACCTGTTCTCTACTTCTTTTGATCTTTTGGTAACTAAGCAGAGAAAAGATATGTCTCTCATGCAAAGTCAGAAGTTCTTGGTCTGAGGCCTGAACAAACACCTACTTCTGAAAGTGTATTAAAATAAAGTATCTTATAGTTCTTCACAACAACATTCGGCAGAGTGCAAATTTTATGATGACTTTCTGGAAAGGTTACACTCTTAAAAATAAAGGTGCTTAGAAGGTTCTTCACAGCAATTCCATAGAAGAACCATTTTTGGTTCCACAAAGAACCATTCAGTCAAAGGTTTTTTAAAGAACCATCTCTTTCTTCTGAATCTGAAGAAGCTTCTTGTGCCACAAAGAACCTTTTGTGAAACTTCTGTGGAATAAAAAGGAGATATTTGTAGCACGTACAAAATCCTGTTGTTATCAAAAAAAAAAAAAAAAAAAAAAAATCTCATTCACTCTGTCTCTATTCACTTTCGATGTATGGAAAAGAACAGATGTCAGGCAAGTTTTTCAGTGAATGATACATTTCATTCTGTTCTTCACACAGTTATTGTATGACTTTAGATGACTTGGAATACAGTGTATAAATAGTGCATTACTCTGAAAGTTTTCTTCCTCTTTGTAGCTGACAGTCAGATGGTCCCTATTCACTTTTATTCAAAGACAGAGAGTGGCTTGAACATTCTTCAAAACCTCTCCTTTTGTGTTCGAATAAAGTCAGTCATGGGTTTGGAACAATGTGAGGCTGAACAGCTGACAGATGTTTTTTGGTAATGCTTTAGATTACAGTACCGTGTAATTAAACAGAATTTACAGCGTACCTATAGAGTACCTCCACAGTACCTATTCGTAGGTATAAGGGAACAATATGCAACGTTTGGGGAATAAGGGTGTAATAGCCCGCGGAATTATAAAGCATTCATACTGTAAGTATTTTATAACTAAAGGGTACCTATTCTGAAATTACCTGGTATGTATGACACACAAAGCACAATTTTCCACGTGAGCATAATTTACAGCTGTACATACTTGTAGGTAAATGGAAACAATGTGCAAAGTTTGGGGGATAAGGGGGTAATGACTTGGAAAATTAAAAGTATTTATACTGTATTTCATATGTAATGTAACTATTCTAAGATTATGTGGTATGCATGACCTACTGTTTTTGGCAACAATATTATGATTTGTAACAAGTTCCCTTATTGTAATAACATAAAATATACAATGCAGTATATTTTACACTACATACTGGGTTCTTATTGTATTATTACAACATATATCTTACATGACATTGAAACAAATAGTAAACTGCAGTAGGCCTATACTATTGTATAATTTAGTAATAATAATAAAGTTAAAACCACCATAGTCGAGATTACTAAAGTATGGGGAAATTTTGTAATGAGTCTCTGCTATTGTTACGGGGTGTATGCTACAGGAGCGCACGACGAAGGCAGGTTTAATAGTATTTTAATAGTATCTCACAGAAGGAACAGGAAATCCAGGAACATGAAGTAGCAAAGCACAGAGGTAAACTTATAATAGCGGACAACGGAACAGGGGAGAACACAGGCTTTAAAGGCTGAACACAATCAAGGGGAAACAGAAACAGGTGTGGAGCTAATTAACTAATAACCAAGGAAACAAACTAGGAAGGCTGAACAAAGTCATAACTAAACAAAAACAGATCATGACTGTGACAGCTATGATTTGGTTTAAAAAATGTATATGAAAATTTACCTGATAAAATAGCATTGTATGTGGTCATGTCAGCAGCAAATCATGTCCGTTGAGGTGCAGTACAGTGGAAAACTAGATTACCTGTTTCCAGCTGCTCCCAGGATATAACAAATAAATATAACATCATAATATACATGTACATTTACCAAATGTATGGGTTTTTTTTATAGCTGTAGTGCTGTTGGTGCTTCCGTATGTGGTTTGAGGCAAGTAGAATAAAATGTACAACAATTTTATTAAGTACTATGCAAACATACACCCTTGTTACGTGTAGTTACTGTGTAAGTGTAACATCCGTGGGCTGTAATCTAAAGCTATGCCTTGTTACCCTCTTGTTACGTATAGTTACTGTGTAAGTGTAACGTCCGCAGGTTGTAATCTAAAGTGAAGCCTTGTTACCCTCTTGTTACGTGTAGTTACTGTGTAAGTGTAACATCCGCGGGCTGTAATCTAAAGCAAAGCCTTGTTACGTGTAGTTACTGTGTAAGTGTAACATCCGTGGGCTGTAATCTAAAGCAAAGCATTGTTACCCTCTTGTTACGTGTAGTTACTGTGTAAGTGTAACATCCATGGGCTGTAATCTAAAGCAAAGCATTGTTACCCTCTTGTTACGTGTAGTTACTGTGTAAGTGTAACATTAAACAATTTTATTTATGCTACAATAGATGTGTTTCAAAGTTATTAACAATGAACTGTATTCCATAGCTAAATGCAAGGTCCAAAGACCTTAAGTTAAATAAATATTTTTATTATTTAACAAAATTTTAACAGATCTTTTCCAAGAACAAAATGCAGAAAAAAAACAAATTTGCAACCACTTATACAAAATACAAAAAAACTGTAAAAATACAGACACACACACACACAAATCATGTTCTGCATTTATTTTTAATAGGCATATTATCAATTTTTCCTTTCAGCTGTGGGCAGGAGACAGTTAACAAATTTCTGGAGATCTTTTGCATATGCTTGCAAAGTTGTCCCTCCAGTATATGAGCAAGCAGAAAAGTCCTCCCCCTCTGATGCAGTTTTCACCTGTGATCACAATTAGAGAAAAATAAATTGCAAAAACATAAATAAATAAAAATAAAATTGTTAATACATGTCAAGTTTGCATAATGTAAACAAGTGTTGCACAAAGCTTATATTTAACCAAATATATAAAATAAGGACTTCTGTGAGGACTCTGTCTCACAGCAATGTTTCAAGGAAAATCTGTAAGAGTTGCCAACACTGTGATATGGTAAAGCAATAAATAAAATAACAAAGGACTACAAAAGTACACAGGTAACTGGAAAATAAAAACAAGAACTTCATAGTACAACAAAAATAGAGAATATACGACAGTAAGTAGGTCAACTCCACTCTGATGGGCTCCAATTCACCTTAAAGGAGGTGGCACAAACACAAAGGACTACAAAACTTACACAAGTAACTGGAAAATAAAGTTCAGGAGTTCAATGACAGTGAACTCCACTGTGATGGGCTCCAACTCACCTTAACCCCTAGGTATACCCTGTACCTTACGCAAAAATTTTAACTATGTTTATGCCATAGTTAAAAAAAAAAAGAAACATTGAAAAAATAGTCGAAAAAATAGTCTCTATGTACAGAAAACCCGGTCCCACTTTATATTAACTGGCCTTAACTACTATGTACTTGCATCAAAAAATAAGTACAATATACTTATTGTGTTTATATTGTATTGCAAATCACTTTTTGTGGTATTGAGGTGGGATACGGGTGAGGTTAGGGACAGGTCTGGTGGTATGGGGAGGTTTAAAGGGGGTCACACACCGAACGAGAAGCGCGGGCTGCGCTTCTCGTTCGGTGTGCGACCCCCTGAAGGGTAGGTTAAGAAGTAAGGGATGGTTCAACAGTGTAATTATAAATATAATTACAGAAATTAATTACAGATGTAATTACATGCAGGTATTTTTAAAATATAAGTACAATGTAAAAAAAAATATACACAATATGTGCATAGTACCAAATGATTAAGTTAAATGTTAAGGCCACTCAATATAAAGAGGAACCGAAAACCCTCTAAATTTTAAACTATGGTTTTAATGTATTTGTTCATAATTTTATGACAAACATAGATGAAAAAAAATTCTGACAAGTTACTCACCCGTATGTCATCTCAGATGTTCATGTCTTTCTTTCTTCAGTCGCAAAGAAATTAAGATTTTTGAGGAAAAAGATTTTTCTACAGTGGACTTTTATGGTGGCCAGCAGTGGATTGAAGATTAAAAAGGCAGTTTCAATGAAGCTTCAAAGGGCTCTACACAATCCCAGCCGAGGAAGAAGTGTCTTACCTAGCGAAACGATCGGTTATTTTCTAAAAAAACCATAGAAGTCCATTTTATGGAGAGAAATCCTGAAATGGTTTCCTCAAAAAACTATTTAC
Organism: Barbus barbus; assembly: GCF_936440315.1. Taxonomy (NCBI): domain Eukaryota; kingdom Metazoa; phylum Chordata; class Actinopteri; order Cypriniformes; family Cyprinidae; genus Barbus; species Barbus barbus. The sequence continues at coordinate 11,671,679 of NC_136754.1, forward strand.
TTATGACTGAAGAAAGAAAGACATGAACATCTTCGATGACAAGGGGGTGACAACATTATCTGTAAATGTTAACTACTCCTTTAAGGTGAATTGGAGCCCATCAGAGTGGAGTTGACCTACTTACTGTCGCATATTCTCTATTTTGTTGTACTATGAAGTTCTTGTTTTTATTTTCCAGTTACCTGTGTACTTTTGTAGTCCTTTGTTATTTTATTATTTATTGCTTTACCATATCACAGTGTTGGCAACTCTTACAGATTCCTCACAGAAGTCCTTATTTTATATATTTGGTTAAATATAAGCTTTGTGCAACACTTTTTACATTATGCAACTTTAACAATTTTATTTTTATTTATTTATTTATTTTGCAATGTATTTTTCTCTAATTGTGATCACAGGTGAAAACTGCATCAGAGGGGGAGGACTTTTCTGCTCCCTCATATACTGGATGTTACACTTACTTTGTAACTACACGTAACAAGAGGGTAACGAGGCTTCGCTTTAGATTGCAGCCAGAGGATGTTACACTTATTCAGTAACTACACGTAACAAGAGGGTAACAAGGTATCGCTTTAGATTACAGATTTAGATTTAGATTCAGGCAAATTTTCATATGGGAATTTCTAAACCAAATCATATCAGAAGCTCATCACATAATTGCCCCATACTTTCAGCTGAGTTGTTCAGTAATCTCCATGACCCCACATAAATAACATTAGTGAATAATATAGCTTATATTCTTTAGTAAACTGTGGTAAAATTTTATAAAGACTATTGTAGTTTTGAACTTAAGTATAATTACTAAATTATACAATAGTATACTACAGTTTACTATTTGTATCAATGTCATGTAAGATATATGTTGTAATAATACAATAAGTAGGCTAACCAGTACATAGTGTAAAAATATGTTGCATCATATATTTTGTGTTATTACAATAAAGCAACTTGTTCTAAATCATAGTATTGTTGCCTAACACAGTAGGATATAAATACCACATAATCTTCGAATAATTACACCTTACTTATGAAATACTAACAGTGTAAATACTTTTAATTTACCAAGTCATTACCCCCTTATTCCCCAAATGTTTCCGTTTACCTGCATGTACCTACAGCTTTAAGTTATGCTGACGTGGAAAATCGCGGACTCTATATACACGTAATTTCAGAATAGGTACCCTTTAGTTATAAAATAGTTACAGTATAAATGCTTTATAGTTTTGCAGGTTATTACCCACTTATTCCCCAAACGTTGCATATTGTTCCCTTATACCTACGAGTAGGTACTGTGGAGGTACTCTGTAGGTACGCTGTAAATTCTGTTTAATTACACGGTACATTGCGGGCTGTAATCTAAAGCGTTACCTGTTTTGTTTTGTTTTTTTGGCTGAACTATTACTTAATGTCCCAGTAAATCTCAAAGTTATGAGTCTATATACCAATAAACTGTTTAATAAGAACTCTACTGAAGTCAGCATTTGTCTCATTAGACAGTTACATAAGCAAGTCTGAATCGATACTGAAGAAGAAGAAAAGTGTGCATGCAAAGTAATCTAGTGGGAATAATGGGAATAGAGGCATTTTCTATCACTTAGTGCATTCAAAAGCACCTCTAGTCTTCAATTTCCCTCCGTTCATTGCTAAAGACATGGCTAAGCAAGACAGATATGTCGGGGAGTTTGAATATATTACATTAACACATCACACCAGAAATATTCCTGATGCACTCCATCCCTCTCTAGTCACCATCAAAAATTTATCTTGGAAGGTCATTGAAATCACTCTTCTTCTCTCTTTTAGACTCATCTACAGTAGTTTTTCATTTTCATCAAAAAAGTGCATGGCAGCACCCAAGGTGCATCACAGTTGGACCTCTGTAAGCCTGCAGTGATTTCAGCTTGATGACAGAATCATAAATGGCACAGAAATCTGCCTAAGTACACTAATCAATTATGCCAGTCTATAATCATAGAGAGAGGACAGTTTATTTCTTTATTAAACTAGGATTTCAAAGTTTGCTCCACAAAAGCTGAGATTCAAGCAGAAATGGGACAGAATAATAAACTTCTATTAAAAAATAAAAAAAGCTATTAAAAAAAATGAGTGATTAAAAAATGAAAATTATAAAAAAATGAAAACACACATGAATCTGTGTTTGTTGAATATCAAATTTTGGTGAGAAATACCAAGTTGAGCATTACCCAATTTTGCAACAGCTTTCCTGGTTTCAACATAATTTTAATCTATTAGGTTACAAAATGACCTAATGAATAAAGTGCACTTTCCCCATTGATGCATATGGCAAGTCCAACCTTTACTTTTTACTTTGTATCCAAATTCGATTTACAGGAACATTGCACATTAATAAACATTCCTGTAAACGTGCCAGAGAACGTGGCTATTACAGCTAATTCATAACAACTGCAAGTTATAGCTAAACTGTAGTCCTTGGGCAGGTTTTACAAACACTTATTTTGATTTATTAATTTAGCAGCTGCTTTTATTCAGAGCATCTCACATATTAATAAAATTATAAGCAAAAACATACAAAAGAGGAAATATTGGTATAAACAGTTTTAAAGGTAATTAAAAACAAGCCTGTCTCATGATGTGCACATTACTTGCAATATTCCAACATAAAGCATGTTTATTCAAGACTCACAGAAACAATAGCGCATGATCACGTTTTTTGTTTTTTCTTTTTCTTTTTCGCTATTTGAAGAGATAAAATGGACTGTCTAAAGTCTGCTCACGACCAGTCTGCTGCAATCACATGCTTCAAAAATATAGGGAAACCCTCATCATGCAAGATTTCAGACAAGAATCAGTGAATTTGATTAAGATGTCCCAGAATAGTACATTTTGATTTTTAATGGAGTGACATTGATGGTATCTATTAGCCCCCTTGTCAAGCACTTTGAGAGCCTGGTGGTACACTGACAGCAGAGGTGTAAGTGTTGCACAAGAGGACTGAAAACAGCTTAAACAACCTATATAGAATGATCACAATTAAAGTGTTGCTACCTTTTTAGTCAACTTATTTCTGATATAATGGAAGGCTGATAGATTAAATTTCACTATGTTTCTGGTTCTTTTTTTTTTTTTTTGAAGGGTGGAATCCACAGTAATACAAATATATTTGACATCTGAAAAATAATATGCAAACTTCTACCCATGAACCACCCAGAATCTTTTTTTTTTTATAATTTATGGCGAAGCTGAATTTTCTTCAGTGTCACATGATCGTTTCAAAAATCATTCTAATATGCTGATATGGTGTTCAAAACAGTATTTTTGCTTAAAAATAAATGTCTTTAAAGTCACCTTTGATCAGATTAATATGTCCATGCTGAATAAAAGTATAATGTCTTTGGAAAAAAAAGACTGCCTTACCCTATATGCTATTGTCTCGGTTCATAGAATCACGGTCTCATCCTTGCTTGTCTGTTGTGGTGTGTGGCGTGAGTGGGTGTGTCCAAGCTCGTGATCACGGGCTGATCTGCCCCAGCTGTGGCTCATTACTGGGTCTATTTAAGATCAGCTAACGTTCCTCTCATTGTCAGATCCTCAGAGATTCTCGGTGTTCCTGTTCTGCCACTCAATCTGTTTTCTGGTGTGTTCCGGTCTCTGCCCTGGCTTCGGCAGATTCCACTGCTGGACTTGGCTGCCCATTGCGTCCCTGCGCCCGGTTTCCATCCACTCTGTGCATGAGCTCTGCCCTGACTTTGTTTGTTCTCTCAATAAACTGTTGTACAGTATATCCGCAATTGAATCCTTTCTCTAGATTTCATAACAGCTATAACATAGGAACAGATACCCAATATCATATTTCATTGGACTATGAATATTGTACTAACGGAGTTAATATGGATTCAGAACTGAACACAATTACATCAAATTCACACAGCTACAGTTTCAGCCTCAAGATATGACATCTCTCAATATTGAAAAATCTGAGCAGAAATAAATGTAGCCATTCAATTGAATTTCAGTCAGAATGATAAAAGCAGTCAGAACGTGTAGAGGACGTGTTCCGATTAGCTTTCTAATTAGTTGTATAATTGACCATAACATATTAAAATTGAACATCAGCAAAATAATTGGATTTCCACTTTAACAATTACTGGTCCATGTTTAGAGCAGAGATCCCTTTTTTTGGAATATAATTTAATATGACTGTGTAGAAACACGAATACATTTCCAGCAATACTTTTGTTATCCAGTTTTATCAGTGATTCTTCCAGTCCAGTAATAAATCTCATTCATCAATATTGTTGGAACATAAACATTTGCATTTACTGCCGATCAAATGTCCAATCAGACTGCTTTCTAAAATGCATGTGCACTGCAAATATCAGACGAGACAGTTTTGATATATCTGACAATCATACCATGAATGCAAAAGCCCTGGCATTTATTTCCATTATATCATTCAATCCATTGATTTAGAGCATTTCGTTGCAATTATAATTAAGATCGTATCGTACATTTCCAGCCTGATTAATTTCATTGCATGCCTCTGCAGTGCTTCACATCTTCAGTCTTGATCCCCCTTATTATCCCACAATACTATGGGCTTTGTCAGGCCTTTTCAAGAACATAAGCCCTTTTTGTTTCTGGTCAAAGTAAAAGATTGTTTAAATCAAATTGCCTTGCAGTTCTCTCTCTCTCTTTCTCTTCCATACATCAAATGGATGTGGCAAGCTTGGCACCCCTTCTTTGAGGTGTTAATAGTAAGCAGCCTCTAGTGAGAAGGAGATAAATGAGCATTCACAGATGATATGGAGAACGAAAACACCCAAGGTCATGCCAAAACACGCTGATTCGAACAGCATCGGCAAGCAAATAGTGAACAGGATGTTGTCCTGACTGAGTCTCTATGCTGACGGTTTGCCTTCCAGAGAGTTATATGACATATGACAAAATACTTCAAAGAACTGATTACACACGATTACAGCTCGGCATGTTCACTGTCCTAATGTCCTTGATGTTTTATTACATCTGTCTGTAGTAGCCTACTTGAGAAAGTGGCTCTGGATTCAAATTTAAAATATGTAAATTTCAGAATCACCCTTGTATTATGCTAGCCATAGAGCTGCCAAAATATATCTATTAGTTATTGCTGCTGCAATACATTTGGTGTTGCTCTGTGGAACTAGCTCCCAGTGTTGGGGAGCAACTAACTAAAAATAGCAACGTGACTAGTTTAAAGAAATAGTTCACTCAAAAATTTAAAGAATTATTAATATTCATGCCAAGGATATTGCACAGGAAGTCACTTTGCATAATAGAATGTGTCGCAATGATGCTTATATCTCTGCTAATGTAAGTCCCCAGTGACTAGTAGTCTGTAGTACACTGCTAATGAAAACCAATAATTCATGCTCAGACAGTGTATGCTTTTCTGATAATATGCACAGTTGCATTATTAAGAACAATGGGTGTTTTCTTCCTCATCGACAAAGACAAATTAGCATGATTTTACCCTAGAGGGCAAATTGCCAAACAAATCTAAACATAAACTTGCAGAATGCTTGTTAGGTAAGTATTAGGGATATTTAGGACATGAAATTGCATATTTAGGCTGTGCAATTCATTGTTTTGCAACCATGACAACAGTATTTGCTCAGCCGATTCGTTAAAAAAAAGCTGATTCGCTCAGAAACAAACCACTTACTACAAGAAAAACTACTGTGTGTTGCTCAGAGATGCAATAATAATCCTGCTGATGTAATAATTATGTTGTAGCTTTTATTTTTGGAGCAAAAACACAAAATAAAATCTTTATTACATAAACTTTGATTAAAGTCCTACATAGATCATCGAATTAAAAGAATTCACAGCTGTATCAACCCAGTGCAGTGCACCATGCATTTTTCTACAGCAACACCTTGACATCTTTATTAGATTTATTAATAAAACCTTATTTTATTTAAAATCCAGCAGGTCTGTGAGCATAACTCTAGTCACATTTGTATAAATGCCTTCCTTTAATAACTAACATTTAAGGATCACATTCTGATTTAATCACATTGCCCTGAGGATCAAGGTTCCTGTTGGCTATGGTTAAACTTGTATCAACATTTTCTCCAAAACTATCAAATATACAATTTTTAAAAAACATCGAGCCTCCACACCGCCGGGTGTTTACTTCTATTTCCATAATGCTGGAAAGATAATGAAATCTGCTTTTGCAACATAACCTATTTCATTCATTGCATCAGTCTCTCATCTGCTTGGAGATGCTTCAAGGTCATTTCAAAACTGAATAAAAGAGCAGTCGAAAAAAAACAAACGGTGACCCATTACGTTAATCAGTTTGAGGAGATGTGGCGTGAGGCTTTGCCAGTTCTCCATCCATTTTCTCTGGTGCCCACTCATAACATATGCTCATGTTCAGCACATCGAACAAACACTGTATGTCAATAAAGGGGTAAGAGATCCCCTTAAGCAATGAATTAAACTGTAAATTACTCCAGCCGAGGAAAAGGACGATTCTGTTACACTTAAATGTGCACTGTCAGATGTACTTAAATATACTATTCAGTGTTGATGACCTCTCTCACACAGAGACACACCACTTTGAATGATTTTTGTCACATTATTTCACTTGGGCTGATGAAAGACAGACTAGCGCTATAAGTTTTGCTAGACCCTATTTCATTTATCTCCTCTAATAATGCACAATTAAGCTGTAATCCCCTTTAAAAACACATAATTATGTGATTTCTCTTCATATTTTCTGAAAATAGCAGCTGATATATGATGAATAGTGTGTGATTATAATTATCAAATACTAAAAGGAAAAAAACCATATATATGTAACACCGAAACTAAAAAATACAAATTTGAATTCACAGAACATCCAAAAATTAATCAAAACTAATCTAAAATTAAACATTAAAATAAAGAAAAAAACAAAGCACACACTTATCCGAATGCCCTCTATTCTAGTGAAATCACTAAATAAATTGCTTCCACACCACAGTTATTGATGCGGTTTAGATTGGTTTATTCTAAAAATGATCATTCAAACTCTTGACTTCTCACTCTTATTCCTCAGAGCCACAGCAGCTCTGATTAAACCCTGGCTTATCATCACTTCAGCTACAGTGACATGTATATGATGAACATGTTGTCACTTTTCACACTTAAAACTGGGTTCTAATTGGTTATAGAAAGAAGATAGAGAGATAACTACAGACAGGTCACAGGGCAGACGGCACAGAGCAAAACCCTGGAGAGAGCACAGCTTGTTGGGGGCAGGTGGCCGTTTGCCGACAGATGGAACATATGAAGATGCTGTGTTTCCACAGGATGCACAGAACATGTAAGCAAACACCAGATCCAAGAAAACTCCTATACACACGTCATCTGTTTTTTGGGGGGTTTTTTGTTACAGATGAATTTACACCGCTTTTTTAGGTGTCATCATTTGAGATGTATGTATCAATTACAGGATTTGTGGGTGTTGTATTTGGCAAGAAAAAGAACAGAGAGACTGCTAGACATAGACCATAGAAATCGGGTTCCCCATTTCTCTATTTTACTGTCTCTGTCTGTCATTTCCTTTTGCTCGGAGGCAGCCAATTTCAGAAGCTGAAGTCAGCCATGCAATACAGTAAATATCAGAATCACAGTGTATACGGATTCAAGCATAATTTCCTATCTAAAATCCATTAGCCACTCTCTCTGGTTAAATTAATCTTTCCCTCAAGCATAGAAAAAAAAGAAAAACAGAGAAGGAAAAAAGTAAGCTCGGGCTGCAAAGTCTCATTCATAACAGGACCAGCTATAGCTGATAAAGAAAGTCGGGCTGATTTGGAGAATATGGGCTGTTTTTGCTAGCGGATATTTTTGTGGAACGTTACAATTCCATTGGAGATTCCTGTCTGAGGGGATGGATGTAATTGCAGAGCCACATATCCACACGGTAATAACTGGACTCAGAAAACATTAGTCTTGAATCAGTCAGCTCTGATTCTCTGTCCACAAGAATGCAGGGTCGGGTGACGGAGTGCAACGTGACAGAGCAAAGAATGATAGACTGTCAAAGTCACGCTGAGGCTGAGCCCTTCTGCAGTAAAGCAATGGAGCAAAGTGTAGATTTATTAGACCAGCTGAGGAAAACGGGTTTGTTGAACATTGTTCAGACGATCCACAGACATGCTAAATTAAACTTGTCATAGCCCAGATAAGGAATCGTATTGAACTTAAAGGGACAGTTCACATGTCATTATTTACTAACCCTCACATCGTTCCAAATCTGTGTAGCAGACAGCACATTCCAGGACCCAGTTTAGGGGCCCCTCTCTGACCACTATAGTGAACAAAGGTTTGCTACATTTTGATTGGATCTTGGTGGACTAACATAAGCAAACTGTCCAAAGCCATCAGATGAAGATGCCAGGACAACAGCCAGACCTCTTAGAGGGCAAAAAGAAGACCTTTGGTACAAAGCCCTGGAAAGACAGGACTTCTCATTGGTCAAAATGCAGTTTCTGCTCTTCACCCACCAACAGACTGATTGCTAAGGTTTTGGCCGGTGACCGCCATAAAAATTCCTTAGGACCTCTGGATGCAGCAGCAGGGGGTGAAACAAAGAGAGATCACAAAGTTCCATCCAAATCCATTCATAACTATATTCTCAAAACTTAAACTTATGCAAACTACAACACGCACATCTTATACTTATTCAGAGAAATAAGTATTCTCAATGACAGTGACGTGTAGTGCAACATCTTACACAAACTCAGCTGTTGATGGACAAATGAATGCACGTGTGACACCATGTGAGTTTGATCACATGTATTTATATGTATATATGTTGGATGTGTATGTTTATTCCTTGCAACTGATTATATTAATGTATTTATGCATGTTATATCTATCTATCTTTGCTTATGATTTTCTTTATGACCGCAACAACTAACTTGTTAGATGAAATATCCTAGAAGGTCATTATTAGAGCGGCTCAACTTTTAATAACAACTCATGTTATTTGTCATGTCATTATTTGTCAAATAGATTTAACTGCAGTACTGACAGTTCAATCTTCTTCCATCATGTTTGGATTTAATATGTTCGTAACGTTGCCAAAGGTATTCTGGTAGTGGTTTGGTAAGTGAACAATGCATTGGTAAAACTTTAGTGACACTAGGGGTGTGTGATATTGAAAAAAAAAAATGATATTTCAATATTTTTTCGATTTTTTCGATAATGGTATTTAGATGATATTTTGTAGAGTGTGTTATTGTACTGATATCTGACTGCTGTGGACAGCTGCAGTTTTTGATATTCTTCATATTCTGTGTGGTCAGTTCACATCAGTGATTAATTAATCTTTTCATTGAAGTTTAAATTGATTTTTACCTTTAATAAATCAATTTTTTTCTAAAGGTGTACATCTTTTGAGTCAAATTTTTACATTGAATCAGTCATTTAAGATAATACACATTTAGGCTGTTACCAAACAAATGAAACCAGTATTATCAAAATTAATCTTTGCAGAAGTTGCATCTGAGGTGGCATTTAGATGTATTTACACACTATTTAATGCAGCTCCGAGGGACATGGGGTGCTTTAACCAATTAAAAATGCATAATTTTTTGACATTCTAAACATAAAACACTGAATACTCATATTTAAAATTATTTTAAAAATGAAAATGAAAATGTGAAATTAAATCCGCCAGTAGGTGGCAGAAAGTCACTGGTAATAAGTGAGAATCATTTAATGGTTGATTCATTCAGGAACGAAACACTGTCATGTTGCTCAGAGACGCAAAACAGTGCTGTAGCCGTTTGGAATTATATTTTGTTGGCAAAATGGAGCAAAAACAGGCAATATGGTGTATAAAACGTAAGTCTCTTAATATTAACTTATTGTTTATTGAACTGTTGTATAAAATCAATATCACATTTGTAATCATGCTTATTTTTGAAGAAAGAATGGCACTCTTCGTGTGATTCTAACTATATGAAACGTAAATATATACATTTTCTGGCCCCATATCTTGAATTTTGCAATCATTCTAAATGTATTTTAATAGACTGAATCATGCAGTGAAAGAACACACTCTAAATGCGCATGTGCACTGTTTAACCTGCTTCATCGCCACGTAGGCTAATGCATGCGTGCACTCTGTAGGTATTTTGTTTGGTTTTTGCAAAATACTCGATATTGTCAAATTGCACATCGTTAAAACAATCATTACGATATTATCGCAGACGATATATATCGCACACCCCTAAGTGACATTTTTCTAAATGTGTGTTTGGACTATGCAAATAAGTTCCACAGGAGGAAAGAAGGGAGGGCCACACTGTGTCCCCCCACTCTGATGGAAATAGCCAATCACAGCCTCAAAATGGAGAAGCGCCTCATCGGAAAGGGATAAAGGTACCTTCCCAAAAGACAGTCCTTGTTCTGAGTCTGAGTCCCAAAAGGGAGAGACACAGAAACACTGAAACCTCTGGCCGTGAGGGAAGAGGCAACAACAGATACCAAGTCCTGAGTCTCCACCTTTGAGGCAGCAACAGATACGACCATGTTCTGAGCCTCCAGCCTGCGAGGAAAGAGATAATCCATGTTCAGACTTCAGAGTCTTACAACAAAAGATGCAGCATGTCCTGAGTCTCCATCCTAGAGAGACAAAGCGTATCGACCAAATTCTAGCCCAGGAAGGCAGAAGACGTACAGATACTTGAACAAGGTTAAGCTCCGTCAAGCAAACCTTCACTCCAAGGTACATTTGCTTGCATGTTCCAGGCTAAGGACCTTCTGCACCTACTCCAGGGCCCCATCTGCATGTTCCCGATTTTAGGACCCTTTGGTGCTCCAGGAGATGAGCATCCTCCAGCGATTCGTGTTCAAGGCTGTTGAATCGGATTCCTGCTCTTTTCATCACTGCATTGTTACCAGCACAACCAGTGGATGAAGTCACCACCACCGGACTGCTCACTCGATCCCAGAGAACGTAAATATCACTTATCCAAACCTCTTCCAGATACCTTGGAATTGTTGTAATTTATCAGTATATGATTGTCTAATTTACATTAGATATTATACAGCTGATTGCAGTTGATAACAAATAATCGTTCAGGTATTTGTTTGATGCATAAAAAGGCTCTTCACTTTTTGTCTCATTTGTTTCAGAGTAGCAACACTTTATCTTTCCGGATAACATAGCTCTGACATAGCAACATCCAACATAATCACTTGCATTTTATGCATCTTATGCACTTTATTCCTTTCCCATTCATGGTGTTCATTTAGTAGTTGTTGATTACTCTTTTGTTAATAAAATGTATTTTATTACCCTTGTGTCTTCCTCGTGTTGATAATGCAGTAAAGGTTCTACAAGTTAGATATCCCACAAATCTTTCTTATGTAATGTACTCATAACCACACCTTAAGTGACACGTGATCTAAAAATCATAACGTCACCCGTGACGTGACTACCCATCACTACACTATTTCGCCTCCTTAGGTTGGCGAAAGCAAAATTCACTACATCTGACTTTTTTTTCATACAAATGGACAAAAACAGTTCAAATGTTCTTTAAAATATATTATTTTATGTTTGGAACATCATGAGAGTGAGTAGCCTAAATAATTACAGAATTTTATTTTTTAGTCAACTATCCCTTTAAATATGTTTTGCGAACTTAGACCTTTATTATTATGTAAATAAGATTCAGCATTTGATTTTCAGTCTTTTTCAAAATACAGCCATGGATGGAAACTAAATAATGGTATGCATCAAACAAAAAGTATTGAGAGAATAAATTAATATTTAACATTACAAATTGAGCTAATAGAGCAGAGATTACCCATTAACAGTCTCTGGCTCAGATATGAACCCTGTGATCAAATCATTTGTCATAAATTAATATAATTATGAACAAAGAGTTAGTTGACAATGTACAGTGGATGGAAAACAATATGCACATGATTGCCATGACAACAGAGAGCCACTTCTTAATTTTTCTCAATTTACAATAAACATTACTGAAATATACATTCCTTACTTCATTTCATAGGCATATTTACCTGTGCCAGGCAAGAAATGTAGAGACTAAACCTCTTGGAATTGTAAGGCTCCACCCATCTGGTCCAAGGAAGGTATCCAATTGTGGATGAAGGTTTCCTGCGTGTTCGGTCTTTCCAGTGTGCAAAGTTCTTCAATTTAAGTTAAACTCTAATCTGACTCCATTTTAGCTTGAAATACAAATTGATTGCTTGTCTATTTCTAATTTGTATTCTTCTGATATTTGATTATTCCAGTTAACTCTTGACTTTATATTTACTCGTTCATTCGGTTGCTCATGTCTTTAACAAGGATGCAACGTAATCTACTAGAGTCAATAATTACAGAGTAAAACAGAATAAGGTCAAATGTAACAATTTATTCTCAGTCAGGTAAATACTGTATGTATTATCTCAATTCCACAGCAATTCAAAGAGATCAAATCATATCAATACAAAACATCGAATTCTCAAAGGTAAATCTATGAGTAAAGAATGCAAACCTGACTTTATAGAAATACGTAGTGTGAGTATTCAGACATACCACACTACGGGCTTCTCGCTACAGAAATCGCCCTGATCCTTTTGCCAAATTTCCTTAAGTACCTCAGACCAGAATAAACATCCCCCAAATGTAGGCAGGAACTCACAATTTGAATTTGCTTTGATCAAGCCGAGTTAGCACCTTTTTGGGACAGAAGGTAATTTGCATGAAAACCACTGGGAACTGACCCGCCCTCTACAGTATGCAAAATATCTCTGAACTCTTGGGATTTGTATTACCTTTTAGTTTACTTCTTATAAGAATGAGACCATTGTACCAGTCGCCCTGAGACAATTCAAATGATACCAAACATGACTGTAAATAACACTTGCATTAATGCAGAGCATTACATTTCTGCTATTGACCATTCTGAGTGAGCTGAGTGAGTGAAGGATGGGGGAAGGAAGGGGATGAAAGGAACTGATGCATATGTGAGAGAGGCATTTTCTTGTATTCTCTCTCAGTGGGATGTGGAGACAGATGTCTGTATGTTAATGCACTGTGTGTGTGTGTTGTCCATCTCAGGAGTTCAAAGTGTCTGAGTTTCTGTAATTCTTACAGAATGTTAATTGAATATCCCTGTAATAAAGTAAACGTCAGCTCTGAATTAAAAGATAAGCATTACAGGTTGCATTGGCACCTTTAAGAAAGTGTAGTCATGAACATAAATGAAGTTTAATTGATATTATAACTTGAATGAGAAGCTACAGACACATAATGATACAGCATTAGGGAGCAGAAACGTGCATTAGCCTACTAAAGGTCGCTGTGACAATAGCAGTGATTAAACTCATCTGCGTCACCAGATGGCTTACTGAAATAGCCTCTATAATTGCTCACATGATGATGATTTCAATTTCACTGAAATTATAACTTCTATATTCTATTACCCAATCCAAGAGCTGGATCATATTTGTGTTTAATTGTAGCATCCAGTGTCATTGAAACTAGACTGCCTGCTAGATACGGTTGGACACATATGTTAGCCTAAATTGAAATATTAAACCTCAGTGTCAAATTTTAGTGTGCATTTGTATTGCCCAGTTGTATCTTAACTGTAGAAAGTGAAAATAATGCAAAAAATTAAAATAAAATAATGTATATATCCTGATATGGATCCTTTTCACAAGACTGTGATGACGTGTTTAACGGTCATCAGCATTGTAAATCCTCAAAAGTTTTTCATTATTGTATTTTTTTTATGTATTTATAACACTATTCTTTGTATTATATTACCTTTGCATCAAATTACAAAACAATTAGTTAACGCTAATGCGAGGGTGTTTCTAATGCAGCGTCTATGGGAGGGACAGTATATTTGACATTGTTCTCTCTTCTGACTTTTTTCTTTAATTGAAAGTCATGAAAACACTGTTGTAGAGCAAATGGGATTGCAAAAAATATATTTGTATACATTTTCCAATTCACTGGTATTCAAAGGTGTCATCGGATGCCCATTTTCCACAAGTTAATATGATTCTTTATGGTCTTAATGAAAAGTCTAACATACTTTGGTTAAAATTTCTCAGTGGTTGTATAGAAAACACCTTTTTTTACCATGTCAATATCAGCTCTGTTTTTAGAAAACCATTCTAGTCCATGTTGCTTTAAATGCTAATAAGCTCTGATGACACTGCCCCTCTCGTCCATGGGATGATGAGCAGTACTGTTTACTTTAGCCAAAGAACTTCTATACTCTTTGCTTTAGCCGCAAAACTGGCTAACTAGCACATTATTAGGAAAGGCGATTTACAAAGATTCATAAAAAAACCCTTATACTCACTTCTTCTGTAGATGAAGCTGGATCAAGAATGATTTGCGCGAACATAGATGCATTTATAGATCCGGATCGGCGAATTCCCGAATGCAGCAAAAACTGAAAGCTAACAATGAATTCAATTTTTTACCTATTAGATTGTGTTTTATTAATGCACCTACCCCAACCCTAAACCTACCCCTTACAATAATGCAAAAACAGTAATTATAGTTGTACAATGTGAGAAAAATTACGCTACGTTCATGTGCACATGCCCAGTATTTTTTCTTTATCCCTTCGAGCCTCTGTGGTTACGACAATGAAATATTTACGGCAGTGAATTCCAGTCGCTTTAAGGTAGAGGGCTCTAAAATCAAAGAAAGAAAGAAACTACATACGGTTGCTTTAATCCAGATTTCTGTAAAAAACTATATATATTGTGACTTAGTGTTTGCTACTTAAAACATAAACTAATACTAACTTATAGAAACTTGTCTTAGTCAATGTTACCTAATTCAACAACCATTTTTAACCAGGATGAAATCAAGATAAAAAATAAGGATAAAAATCATATCACCTTAAAATCCCACACAGAAAATCATGGCATGAAAAAAAAAAAGGTGTGAAAAATTAAAAGATTGCACCTTTCTTGAAATGTGACTCATTTTCAAGAAAACAGGCACAAACATATATGCCACATGCATCACAGAATTGTGGGTGGCAAGTGTTGCTGACATGTCACATCCTCATAATTGATTCCACCTGAATTATGATTCCTGCTATGAGTAATCAGCACTGATCGCAGAGCTCACTGCACAAACACATTTCAGCCCATTACTACATTAAATAGGCTGCGTGGGCTGGAAATTCAGTTTAATGTAACCAGCCCACTTTGCAGAGATGTGATGAGGAAGGACGGAAGCTTGATGTTGTCACACAGGGAAAGTGTCACAAGGGTTATATTACAGTAACTAGTCCAATTACACAAATGTGTGTTTTCTCTAGCAGTGTTTTTTTTTTTTATGTTGGTCACCTTGTTCAAAACTCTTTTAATATTTTTGAATGAGCGTTATCCTCCTAACTAAAATATGAATATCAACTAAACCTACATGAGCGTGACAAAATATCACACCATTGGGTCAGTGTATGTTTAATGAACTGTATTTTTTTTCCAAGGCAGTACAGATGGAAATTTAGCTTTTAAAAAATGTAGCCAAGGCCTTGATGTATCTGCCAATACAGATATGAATATAAGAGTATGCCACACAAAAGTTCAGGCACAATTTATTTATTTTATTTTTTAAATAAATTAATATATAAATGTTTAATTGATAAATTATGTACTTTTGGACTTTTAATTTATCAATGAATTCTAAACACACACACAGCTGTTTTCAACACTGATGATAATAAGAAATGTTCTTGAGCACCAAATCAACATATAATTTCTGAAGGATCATGTGACACTGAAGACTGGAATAATAACTGCTATAAATTTAACCTTGCCATCACAGGAAAAAAAATACCATTGATTAATATTATTAACTGCTTTAGAGGTATTTTTCATTGTTAGTTCAACTAATGCAGTTAACTAATGTTTACAATTAAATTCTTATTATAAAGTGTTACGAGACTTCTTTCAAAAATGTACGTAGAACATGTGACAACTAGCCCCAGTCTCCCCTATAATGCTGCTTTAGCAATAACAAATATGCTTTCCCCACCACAGGAGGAATTAATAAACATTGGCTTTTATGGTGTGATTTCAGCGCCTCCCTCTCCACAGGATGCTTTCCAGCATACCCTCACTACCAGCCAGGACACCTGTAAGCACTGGGATCCAGCCAGCAATTTAGAGACGCGAAACCAAGGCAAAAAGAAGTGAGGCATCATTCTGTGTTGTGGACAGTCTCCCGAGAGGACAACATGTGGAGGAAAATCAATATGCATTGGTTAATAGGCGGCAGTGTACCTCTAAGAAAGAGATGCATAAATATTTTCTGCCGTCTGTGGAAGTGTTTCCATATTATTGTGATTGAAAAATATATTTGTTATTATTATTTTGTTGTTGTTGTTGTTGTTTTTTTTTTTTTAAAGAAGTTCATGCAAAAAGTGCAGGTCAACTGGCCAGAAACTCTGAATACATTTTTTACTTACATTTGGTTCCCGGCAAGTGTTCTTGGCATTTTGAACCCTGCACACACAAATGATAACACTATCACAGCTGTTAAAACACTTGAAAAGGATATAAAAATCACACTTGACCCACTGTGCAGGCGGTGGGGACAACATCTTATTAACGGATGATCCGTTATTATGCATTCAGTCTGCTAAATTGCAAATAAGACTCGAAATTGTAGAGCTCTTAAAGCCTGGGGTCAATAAACAGACTAATAATATAGGACGAAGGTTCTCCCCAGTATGCAGATCAGCTGGGATGTATATTTCAAGGAGGTTTGCACATCCTGAAATTGGCCCAAAAGTAAGAAGGAATACTTTAATCAAGGTCCTAAACTCTGAACAGTGTGTGTCAAGATCTATAAGAGTGAAATCCTGCTCGCACCATCACCCCGGAGCGTGTCAAACATCCTCTTTTCCATAAGCTCTGAAAACAAGTAATAAGGTCTGTGATTGAGTCATTCATCCCTTTCAAAAAGAAATATTGAAACCCTTAAATAAAAAAAGAGCCCTGTTTCAACACAGTACTAAAGAAAGATGGAGAAAATGCAATGCCTTTGGGCAATTTCAATTAATCTCTTGATTTAAAGAAGATGCTGGAGGGAAGGAATAAAACTCTTTAGAGCTTTTCGGCCAGGCCTCTTATCAAAGTGCAGTTTGAATATTCCTGCAAAAAAAAGACAGACATGGACAGCTACACAGTCTCTTCTTAATGGGTAATTACATTATGATCTTCAGTTAAATACTTCCTTCAGTTAAATAATGTCCTGGTTTGATTCTTCTGATTTCCTCAAGCAATCTGAATGAACAATGAGTCCACATTATTATTATAATTTTAGGAGAAAGGCTTAGCAAAAAGTTTAGTTCAACATTGTGTTGTGACACACCAGTGTTTCCCTGCACACCGAACACAGCACAAATCTGTGATTTTTGAAGTGTTATTGGGAAAGATTCATGAAATGCATCTAGAATGTTCAGTTGTTGTTTTTGTTGTTGTTGTTTTCTTGACCAATCAGATTTGAGGATTTGAACAAATAATTGCTTTAAAAATTCTGATTGTAAGGGAAACTTGTTGGAACCATATTCAAAACAACATTTGAGTACTAAAAAATAATGGTATTCTAAAAGGGTTGAACATTTAACTTTTTTCTTCAAAGAGGCAGAAATATTCTTACAGAACCAACTGAGATTTATATATCATTCAATTAGAACAAATTGGAACTAATCACAACTAGAAAAAACAAAACGAGTTTCAATATTTTTCCCCTTTTGTGCCCTGTGGTGAAGCAAAGATGGCAGATGTGAAATCACATACTTTTGAGGTGGTCTTGCACCAGCTGAGCAACTGCCATTGAGATGAATGGGAATCAGCCCAGTCTCGGCCATCTGCCTCTCTGGGGGATTTATAGAGGCTTCGGGGCACTTGACCACAAGCCCCATCTTAACTGCCTTCTGACTAAGGTCATTCTTTTCCTTCCAGTGTGCAGTTCAGTTGATGGGTTCCAGTCCATGCGATCATGATCCTTAAATGGATCTGGAGAAGATGAAAAAGTGTACGTCAAATGCTCACTCCCCTCCTCAAGCAAAGTCTTTTTTTATTCACTGAGCAACTTGGATGCACAAAATCGCAGATGGGCTTCCTCACAAAAAAAGAACTGCATCTCTGATAGTGTAGGACGTAAATAATTTTGAAATGTTAACATTTTTGAAATGTCACATTGATCTAGTGAGTTATTATTTTAGCTTTAGGAAAAAGAATGAAGCAATAGACATACAAGATCAATATAGAAAGAAACAAATGAACAAAGATACATAAGGATCAAAATAATATGATCTTCCTGTCATCTGCAAAAAAAAAAAAAAAACAATGTTTGAAGCAAACTGACACATCCTCCTGCTGAAAAAAGAAGTGCTGGCCTTCAGTTTCTTTAGAAGTGTTCTTCTGAGAAGAGGAAGTAGCATATGATGAGTGATTTTTATTCATATGTTGCATTTCAGATCAGCTATTGGTTTTGAGAGCAAGTGGTATTCACAGTCGGTGGTTGTCCTTTGATCCTACAACCCACCTCAACTGGATCCTACTGTACCTCAGTCTGGTGTGCCATCAAAGCTCCATCTCAGTGATCAACATTTCATCAAAGCAAAACTCCTCCAAGACCTGCCAGAACCAGGTGATACTCAATAAAGTTTATGTGACACTTATGAGGGACATGTATTACAAAATCTCAGACTTCAAATGGCTGTCATACCCAACTAATCAAACTAATGTATTTAAAGACCTTCATAAGGATGTATGAACTCATCAAATTAGATTTCTGTCCATCTGGAACACCAATCGATTTTATAAGTTAAGGTTCGATTTTATGTTAAATAAGTTCTTAATTTTATGCAAAAATGGTGCAATTTAAGCATTTACCAGCTGCTTTAAAGGAAAAGGTAATTCCAGTATGAAACCAGGAAAGAAACACTCCTATCTGTCATTGGTTGGACAAAAAAAAAAGAAATTGCCTCACCCCAAACTTGTGCCATTGGATAAGGTAACGGCTGCATCCGAAATCGCGTACTCCTTTGAGTAGGTAATTTTTTGAATAAGTAATTATTTTGCAACCCTAAAAATATTATAGTATGAATGTAATCTTGACGTACTACATTCGCCATGTTGCTGGCCTCATGGGATAGTATATGCACATTTCAGAATCATGCAGGAAGTATAGGTCATCTATTTTTTACCTACTCTTATATAAATACTGTGAATTCGGACATACTTCTCACATACTGTTTTTTTGCCTACTATATAGAGAAGTATGCAATTTTGGATGCAGCCAATGTTGCAGTATGCCAGGCAATGATTTAATAGAACAGAATGAAATATTCTAAAAATGACACTTATTCAGTGGTCTTATAATATGGCTACTGCTTTATTATTCTGAAATATTTTCAAGGTGTTAACTATTTAACCCTATAAAATGTAAACTATTAAAAAATTAGGTTTGTAATTTTTTCTATGTCAAAGTACATTCTCTTAATTCATTTTGACTATTATAAGTATGCAATTTTTAATAAATTTAATATAAATATGTTTAATAAATAAAGGTTGGAGGCCTTTAGCTTGTATTAAAGCTACAGAGTTAAATGATCTCAATGGTATATCTCAAAATGCTGTGTTTCTGTGTAAGAGTGAGTGCAAATTCAAACTCATTAAAAGTATACCAACACACCTCCTCTTTTATCTCCACCAAAGTACTCCCTAGTGGGATTAAGTGTGGATAGTAAATCACCAGACTTAATAAAGATATTGAGTTTTATAATGAGTTTATCATATATTCAGATAATATAATTAATAAATTAAACAGAAACTGCTTGAATGCATCAGTAATCTGTCTCCAGTAGTCAAGCTCTGTCAAACATATTCAGAAAGACAAGCATATTTAAAAAAAAAAAACTTTGACAGACAGCAGATTCTGTGAGATTGACAGGCTTCTGAACCTTCTGAAATATTGATTAACAATGCAGAATAATCAGAATAAAGCTGCTGCAAAAATTGCTCCTATGGAGTACCACAATAAAATGAAAACAGCTTTGAGAACATAATTTCTATATAACATAATAATGGAGAACACTGTCTAAACAGTGGTTTTCCACTGAGACCATTTGCACAAATTGCTAAATGAATAGTTTTTTGTTAATATTATTTGGTGTTTGCCATTTGGCAGAACAGTGCAATCATTTCAGTGACTGTTAAGAAGTAATTCAAGGTCAATGTGAACAAAATGAGAATGACATTCAATATCGCAGCATAACCAGCTCTCAGTATGGCTGTCACAATCTCAGGCTGCATGCTGAGGATGTAACCAAAGCAATATGAACTTGAAACCTGTGTAAATGCAATATTTGTAAGTTGGAGAGGAGCGACAGGCTGACCATGACACAGGTGTCACATTCTTTATGGGTTTGCAATGCTTAAGAAAAATGTTTCACAAAAGCATTTTGCACAACTGTAAACACACATTGCTGGTGGGGAATCATACAGCTTCAAAAATAAAATAAAATAATACAAATAATAAAATAAAATAAAAAGCAATGAGTTTATCATATATTCAAATAACACAATTTGTAAATTAAACTAAAATTGCTCAAACATATCAGTAAACTAATCCAAGGAATCATACCCATTTAAAAATATTAAAATAAAATAAAATTAAATAAAATTAAATAAAATTAAACTTTAAATTAAATTAAATTAAATTAAATTAAATTAAATTAAATTAAATTAATGCACCACTTTGAGCTTGAGAGCTATCCAAAAAGCATGTCATTATTATATTATGAACTCTTTTGTATGCACACTAAAATAAGCAGAAAGGGAGTGAGGGATTAGCAAGAAATCTCTTCAAAGGAGGTAAACAAAAGTAGTTTTTGCAGAAAATTACAGTACTGTCCAGACCCCTCGCAGAGCTGAAGGGATGGAGGTTAATTGACTTCCCAGAATAGCCACTGAGAGCTTGTGTATAGGTAGGCTCTGATCCAGGCTCCATCTGGACTCAGCCAGCTTTAGCAATGCTGCCTGTTAAAGCTTCATTTGCTATTTAAATAGCCCCTAGATGATGCTTCAGTATAAAAGTGGCCATGTTGGAGTCTAATGTTGAAGTATCAGCTGTGCTATCAAACAGAAACAAATAACACCAAATAGTACCCGCATCAAAAGGAAATCAGGCACTTACGTATATTACCATTTCCTCACGTCTTCTGTACCCATTAGAAAGAGAACATCTTGATCTAATCACATTCATAATGAGGAACACCGAATGCAGATCAGAGCTTTCTGGCTGCATGTTTACTTTAGTTGTGAGCATCAAGGGTTTTCAATCCAGTCCAATTCAATCCTATTAAAGGACATTCGATCCCTTGTGGAGAATGTGATGACAACTTCATCTCAATATAATCATGTCACATCATCCATCATAACATGATCACTGAAGAACAATGCAAGAAGCACTTCTGAAATGCGAAAGCATTCTTCTCTCTTTTAGAATATTTTACACTGCCAAAAGGCCCATGTGTATCATCTCTTTTAAAAAAACATTCAAAGGAATTTCATAATGTCAGGTGGACAGCAATCATAAAAACAGGCTGCATTCTAAAGCTAAAACAAAGAAATGCAGGTATATTCAAGGTACTAGTGGAATGCAGATTAATAGAGTTATTGCTATTCCAACAAATGTGATGCCAACAAACAGAGGATGAGCAAAGTCATACAGATTAACCCATGGACACATATGTCACTTTTCAGAGTTAAATCTTTTATACTATGATCTACCCTTTAATAGACAGGTCTGGCTCAAATATGCTTAGTTTCAGAGAAAACAGAGCATGGAAATTCATATCAAATCAATGAAAATTCAATCAGAGAACTCAGAAGCCATTTTCTCTGCTGTAGTGTTGGTGTATTTACTGTGTTTTGCCTTTCTAGCGCAGTGTTTTAGGTTTCTTGTGAACTGAGAGAAAATGGGTCATTAATTATATGGAAATTCCCATTCAAAACGAATTCCTAGTAGAAAGAAAAATAATCCAGGACATGCATTTCTAAACAGATTCACTGGTGAAAAGAAAAGCACCTGATGAAACATATTTTAATGAATTTTGCAAAGCTCAGATTAGAATGTCTGGTGAGTTATACTGCATGACATTTCTCTTGGTGAATTAAATTAAAGTTTAATCTCATTTCACTTTTATTTTTAATTACACACACACACACACACACACACACACACACTGTAAAAAAAAAAAGCTTTTTTCTATTCATTTCTATTAATAATAATAGTCTCGGCCAATTAAATTATTCAAGTGCAAAAACTTATTGGTTTCCATCGTCTAGGATCTCATAATGCAGTATCATCTGGCTATTTATTTATTTTTACAGGAATATTTTACAGCACCTGCAGAGAAAAGCCCTCAGATTTGCAGACTGTCTACTAATGGCACTGTTTGATTAATTTGCATCTCATTTAAATTCTGCTTCTTGCCATTAAAGCTTCTCAAGAGCTTGTCTGTGTTGGATTGTCCTTGAATGACTTGTAATGATTTCAGTTATTTTCTTAGGATCTAAACGGAAGGAGTAGAATGTAATTAATTATAAAATGTTTCGCTTATCTGTATCCTCAGCACATCTATTGCAACAAAATAAACAAGACTATCATTTAAACAAATGTTTACTGTGTGTGCATGTATGTCTGGGGCCCAGAGACCCCAATAATGTATGTGTAAAATGATAATAGTAATTTTGAAATCCCGGTAGGCAGATATAATTAAAGATTTAAGTCTGTTGTACTTGTTTCTGAGCTATTAAAGCAGTCTTGGGGTCTCTCAGTTTCCAAACAAAACATGGGGCTTAACACCAGAGAGCTGCATTTATTCATATACATTGCAGTGATGATCGGTAGGAGGATCATATGAAATTTTCATAAATACAGGAAAGACCACTGCAGTCAAATCCAACATGAGTGAGCTCAGGACTTTCACAAAACTTTTTGCACTGAATCTTGTCAGAATGAATTACTTCTGAATATACTGTCGCCACTCTTTGTGTCTGGAGATTGCTCGAGAGTGAAGCAGTAATGAACTAAAGTTATGACTTGAGAATATATCCTGCAACATCCTGAAGTGCCTCTCACACTGTCTTGATATGCTGCAAGTTCTCAAAGTCTTTCTCCACATCATAAGTGTGCTTTCACAGCAGACAGTAGATTTCATCATCTACTCTACCTTGCTTTTCTTGAAAGCGCTACACTCATCAAATCTGAATGATGCTAACATGGTTTGAAGCCCAAACATCACTGTATAAGGCCTGCCCACCAACAAAATAAACTAAATTAAACAAAATGGTAACTATAGAGGAGCTGAACTCTATTCCCCCACTTGACATCTTGTTTTGCTGTCAGGAACACTCCATATGACAACAGAAGCAGGCAAGGCTAATCTCATTAAAACCGAAAAGTATTGAATAGCCAGACTATCACACAGTAGATTGACAAACATAGCCTTCAGTGTGGACTAGATATGTCAGGATTGCTTATATAATTTTTCAACAGATATATTTTAACCACATATTCTCTATTGGTGATAGCTTAGAGCTGGAAAAGAACAAACAACATGTTAAAATATTTTATATATATATATATAAAATACTACTGATAAAATGTGTGTCTAAAGTTAAAGTTAAAGGGATAGTTCACGCAAAAATGAAAATTCTCTCGTTAATTACTCACCCTCATGTCGTTCCAAACCCATAAGACCTTTGTTCATTTTCGGAACACAGATTAAGATATTTTTGATGAAATCCGAGAGCTTTCTGACCCTGCCAGCAAGAGAACTACCATGTTCAAGGCCCAGAAAGATAGTAAGGACATCTTTTAAAATTGTCCATGTGACATCTGTGACTCATCCTTAATTTTATGAAGCTACAAGAATACTTTTTGTGTGCAAAGAAACCAAAAATAAAGACTTATGTTCAACAATTTCTTCACCTCTGTATCAGTCTTCAATGTGCATTTTGTTTTCTAGTAGTTTCACAAAATTACGGTTGAACCACTGATGTCAAATGGACTATTTTTACGATGTCCTCACTACCTCTCTGGATCTTGAACATGGTAGTTGCGTTGCTGTCTATAGAAGATCAGAAAGCTCTCGGATTTCATCAAAACTATCATAATTTGTTGTCTAAAGATGAACGAAGGTCTTATGGGTTTGGAACAACATGAGGGTTAATAATTAATGACAGAATTTTCATTTTTTGGGTGAACGATCCCTTTAACTTTTTAGGTTTTTAGACAACTTTGTTGGCTTTTTATAAGCTGTATTTGTTTATTTACGATTAACAAAATATGTCAGGTTACAAGCTCAAGCTGTTTGTACAGTATCCCTCGGGAACATCAGGTTCTATTGAGATGTCGAGCTAACTCACAAATTTGACAGCCTCATTCCTGCATGCAAATTTAGTACAGGGCACCCTGAGACCTGTGATCTTGTTGTTTGTGTAATAGTGGTGGTGATTTCAGAAGAAGCAATCGTTACTACAAAAGGTGCTCAAGCATGCATGTCAAGTGAAGAACTTCTTGTGTGCCTGTATCATTATTACTGAAAGGTTTTCATTGACATTTCAGGTGTCAGCATTGCAAGATTTGCCGTCTTGCCAGTCCCTCACAGAATGCAAATTGTTTCTGACAGACACACTCTCACACTGCACCACTAGATCGACAGCAAGCCAAGGCCAAATGCTATAGTGCACAGCATGGACGCTCACACAGCACAGGCACATGGATTCAAGAAAACCAAAGCCGGAAAATAGATTCGAAAACAGCTTGGTCCCTCTTTCTAGGGCAGATGGTTTCTCTTTTAAGTGTCGTAATCACATTAGACCGCTTGTGGACTGCATCGTCTGTCATACTGCATGTAAAAACAACACAACTTCATAAGGATACATCACTTGAGCTATTTTTACACTATACTGCAGTAAGTGCACCACCAAATCTTTACCCTGGTGCTGTAATGTGTAGTTTCAGAGGATTCCATTACTTTATCAAAGACCAAAATGTTATAGCTAAAATGAATATCGTGTGTCATGATTTCCATGATTTCATTATTTTATTAATTAATTATATATTTTTTATTATTATATATTATTATTATTATTTTCAGTGCTTCAAAATATCAAAAAGTATATTCATTATAACAGTAGTGTGTAAATGTGTGACAAAAGCATGCTGGATCCTCTAACTTAACTTACGTGGAAACAAATCAAGTTTCATTAAAGTACATCACAGAGAGCAGATGTTATTTAAGGAAGATAAACAAAATGCAAGCTGGTACTTACACCAAGATGAAAGATTGTGCTGTTTTAAATTATTTATTATATATCGTCTTTCCAACCCCTCCATTCCTTCATCTTATCACAGCTCCTGTAATTATAACTCATAAATGAGACATGGGGATGTTTGTACTCTACACAAGATAGACCACAGATCACCACTGATGCATCTGCTTAGCTTGTGAAATCATCAGTTCTCTCTCCATCAGGAATCTTTGAGCTCAGACTCCAGGAAAAGATAAGTTACTATCAATGCATGCATGGCTGACTCCTTCTTTTAGGGGAAGGAAACATCAGTCTACTGTGGAGAATGAAATACTTCCAGCCTTAGATAGTGAGAATGATGTGTGATCCTGACAGAAGTTGCACAGTGAGCTCTGATCCTACATTTGATTCTGTACGGCACAGCTTTCCATGTACAAAAAACAGTTAGAAAAACACACTATTTATCTTTCCTTTTTAAGTCATGAATATGCATGACTGAACAGCACTGAAAGAAGTGTTCATAGTGTAGTAAGAACAAAAAATATGAGCTATTTTTGTTCATCCAAATGACTAAGCATGAAGCTGTTCATACAGTAACCTCTCTCTTATTCTAACAGGTCCATTAGCTTCTGAATGCATGCATTAAAACAATTACAGGTCATGATATTATGCTTTCTATGGCATTGTGAGCTGCACTAAATGATCAGAGGCTCAATGAAACTTCCCAATGTTAAGAACAAGGACTTGTCAAGAGTGATAGTTTCATGACAGGATATAGGATAATCAGATCTCCTACCTGAACACCGTAGGATAGATAATTCCCATTAATAGGGTCATTAATCATGGCTAAAATCATTACACTGTAAAAATAATTGTATGTAATTCATTGTAGAGAATATGTTGTGCAAGAAAAAACATTTCAATTTGTTGCTACTTCAAAATTTCTCCTTTAATTTAATGTTACTTCCTCTTTCTTTAAAAATTGTTTCTACACAGATTTTTTATTATTTTATTTTTATTTTTTTAAGTGTAGTATCCATAGGTATCACACCTAAAAAGTTTGGTTCTTGTACATAAGCATATAAATGCTGAATCATGCAATAATACATGTACTGACAGAATCTAAAACGGGAGCACTTTTATGTATAAATGTACAAATTAAGGTTAATATATAGAATTCATGGAATATGCTGATTTTATTGAAATGATCATTTATATTTAATTAATTTTCAACACCAATCACATTTTACACAGTTAATTTGTATACACTATATGGACAAATGTATTGGGACACCTGACCTTTACACCAACACAGACTTTAATTATATTGCATTATAAATGCATAGACATTAATATGGAGTTTGAAATATTTCTGTTGGAATTTTTGTCATTCTGCCAGTAGAGTATTTGTGAGGTCAGAGAAGCCCTAGCCCACAATCTTCATGGAGTGTTCGATGAGGTTAAGGTCAGGGCTCTGTGCAGGCCAGTCAAGTTCTTCCACATCAAATTCCTATTTTTAGCTGTAGGCCTACAAAACCGCAGTCTTACCATATTATTTTAATACTTGTCCGAGACAAATCGGTTTTTTGAAGGAGCCCGTGAAAGAATTTTACAAATTTTACAACAAAAAATTAGGGAATCAACAATATTTCGGCGAGAATTATTCTGATATTATTACATTTGGTGCAAACGGCAATTTATAGTGGATAATGTACTGACAGTGACAAGGTCGTGCAAAGCTGTGTGTGAAAGAATCTTGTGAAGAAATCAAAACAAAAGAAACATTGCAGTAAAAATGTAGTTTTTATATTTATAACATATGATAGTCTAGTTAAGCAACATGACTCTGCGTGGGTGAAGGGATGAGAGCGAAGACTCACTTGCAGGAGGGAATAGGGCTTTATTAATAATAATATAAAACAAAAACTACCCCGTAGGGGAAACCAGACAGGTAGGGCAAGGCAGGATTTCAAACAGGGTAACATCGACGATGAACTGGCACAAGACTGCAAACACAAGGCGATTATAAAGGGAGCAAATCAGGAGGGTAACGAGAAAACACAAGTGGGGCAAATTAACCAATAATCAGGAAACAAGGTGGGTGGGGTCAAAACAATTGACATGAGAGCACATGGCACATAGAACCAAACAAGACAAGCATGTGCTCACACAAAACAAAAAACACAAGCACATGGCCAGCAAAACAAAATCACTAGCCATGTGCAAAACAGGACACGAACACAAAACATGACAAACATGAAAGCACGCAGCCAGTGAAAAAACACAAGCTGCGTGCAACACAGAACAAGACAAAACAACAGAAAGCACGCAGTCAAGAATGAGCTGCGTGCAACAAAACAACGAAAAAGCAGGCGGCCGAAGCCAAACCGTGTGCCGAACAAAACACACACACAGAAATCGCACGCTCCCACAGCAAGAACAAACCTGGAGAGCGAGTGTCCGAACCCCAACATGAAACCAGAACTGAGCCTGAACAAGACAGGATCTGAACACCACACCCCAACATGAAACAGAGCACACAGACAAGAGTGTACTCGGGCCGCGCGCTCACCAGAAAACAAGACAAGAAGGGCTCTGTCACAAAACCATGAATAAACTAGACAGAAGTGACAGAACCCTGACAGACACGACCAAAAGAGTGTAGTTTATCTTGAAAACCAGCATGACTGCAAATTTAACATTGATTTTATGCAAGAGTTCAAACACGTATTTAATATTAAGTGACTTACATTTTAGACACAGTCAGTGCTTATTGTTGTGCTCAATTTAACGAAAATAGTTCCAAACAAAGATCACAGTCTGAGCAACACGGTGTTTCGTTACCAAATGATGAACCCTGCGTTCCATTCGGAAGGGCTCATCCCTATGCCCTAATCCCTTCAAAGGGTTTACCCTCCAGAGTGAGAGCTTCGAAGGGTTGAAGGGTGTAGGGGAACAAACAACTGTTTCTTGAAGTGCCCTTCTGCGTCATTATACGGAGGCGGCGTCATCATGCAAAGAATCAGCGCAAAGGATCATGGGAGCCCGAAGTGTCCATCAGTTGTACCCTTCGAAATCTTTCATTCCAAAGGGCCCTTTGAAGTGGCTAATTTTGAGCACTTCGGTTTGGAACGACACTTCAATATGGCGGCCATGATTGTTTTCACTCTGAAATGCCCTTCGGAGGGCAATATATCCCGTTTGGAACACACCGTCAGTGTATCGAATGAATCAATGATTCAGTAACCCATTCATAAAGACAGGAACTTGGTTCATTCTTGAATGAATCAGCCGTCTGAACGAATCGTTTGAATGAATGCCACCTGCTGCTTTACT
This sequence comes from Barbus barbus, assembly GCF_936440315.1. Taxonomy (NCBI): domain Eukaryota; kingdom Metazoa; phylum Chordata; class Actinopteri; order Cypriniformes; family Cyprinidae; genus Barbus; species Barbus barbus. The sequence goes on from NC_136754.1 coordinate 11,700,374, forward strand.
TTCATATTTAAAAGCATATCAGATTTGTATATTTAAAAACCGTTTAATTTAAAATTGTCATTTAAAACAACATTATTTACACAGTTGTAATTTTGGAGCGTAAATGCATTTATGGCATTCATGGCATGCTACATTTGAGCTTCATTACATTTGTCTGTGTAAAAATGCATCTAAAATGCCACTTCAGCTGCTTCAATTTATTCTGCAGTGGAAAGATCTGTTGATTTTGATTTCATTTCATTGAAAACAGTCCTAGTGTCTCATTATATTATATGTAATTATTAGTAAAATTTATTTAACTATTTGATATGAAAAATTATGCATACATTTAATAAGGTTAGTAAAAAGACTGCCTTTTATTTAGGCAAAAATGACCTGGAAATCAATTTAAGTACATTTTAGTATGCAGTCGTGAACTTTAATCATATAAAATGTAATTTCCCAGCAACAAAATTATGGCCGTGAGCAAAAAAGTTAATCCTAAACCCTGCATCCTATCTATCACAGTACAATGCCTGAATTCACTGAGCTCTTCAGAACGATCCATGTTTTTCACAAATGTTCACAACCTGAATTCAAAATTAAGACCTAATACTTTTGTCCATATAGTTTAGTATCTAATTGGACAAGATTTGACGTGAAAGTTTCATTCAATCCTGTAGGATTTTCTTTTTGCACATCATACATCAACATTAACAATGTTTCACATGTATTTCATACCTTGTTGGGGTTTAATGATAATTTAATTCAGTCACTGTTACTGTTATTAGTGCCATCTGGATTTCATTTACGTCTTTTCTAAAATTTGCATTTTAAACAGGTCTTTCTCAATCAAAGTTTCAAGATAAATGAAAAATGCAAATGTCTTATCTATATTGCATATCTGCTATTGTTTTTGTGTTTTTAATTGAGTCCGTAAGATTTTAGATTTTTAAGAAATCAATAGTTCTGTTCAATACGGATGCTTTTAATTGATCAAATGTAATAGTAAATCCATTTAAATCAAATTAAATAAATGTTTTTCTATGTTTTGATATTTTCTATTCATTGAGAATCCTTAGAATATATCACAGCTTTATTAAGCAGCTTTTTAACATTGATAATAATAGGAAACGTTTCTTGGGCACCAAATTTTACTACTTCGAGTAGATATATTGTAACGGGGCGAACGAGACGTGAGACGTGCAGATCCATGTGCACGCTTTTATTAATAAACAGTCAAATAACAGTCAGGATTATCAAACAACAGACACAAGAGTATTCCTAGAACAAGCATGGGTCTTTGATCGGCGAACAATATCCAACAGGGTGAGGCAGAGAGATAATCCAGGTAAACGAGCAGTGGTCCAAGAGAGGTGCAAACAGAGTCCGAACGGCAAGGCAAGGGGTTAATCCAGGAAACACGGGCAAGAATAGAAACACTAGAAAACACACAAGGCAAGGCAAGACTAAGACAACAAAGAGGGTTTCGTATCGCAGCTAAAACTAGGAGAGTTATAAATGCAGAACAATACTGGAACTAAACAGAAAAACACAGAAAGGCTCGGTAAGGCAGCTAACACTAGGGGAGTACTATACGCAGAACAATACTCGGCAGAGAGGAAGAGGAAGTCCATGGTTTAAGTAGGGTGTGTAATTGTGTGATAATTCTCAGATGTGAGCATGATTAGTGGAATCAGCTCGGTGTGTCGTCAGTGCAATGGATGATGGGAAATGCAGTCCAGTGTGATGTGTGGTGTGAGAGTCAATATGATGGAGAGGCGACCTCTTGTGGCAGTCGGACGGAAGGAGCGGCTTCCAGACGCTCCAAACTCAGAACAAACCAGAAGGGCGGTGGAGCGGAGGCGGAACAGGGGGAGGGACGGAGGGCCAGGTCCGTAAGGAAGTGAAGAGACCCAGAACTGAGGCAAAGCTGGCAGAGCGGAGGCGGAACAGGGGGAGGGACGGAGGGACAGGTCTGTAAGGAAGTGAAGAGACCCAGAACTGAGGCAAAGCCGACAGAACAGGGCACCAAGGCGGAGCCGACAGGACTGGAGCCCACCAGGGCGGAGCAGACGACCACCACGGCGGAGCAGACGGGGCAGAAGACCTCCATGGCGGAGCCAGGAGTCCACCAGGGTGGAGCAGACAGAGGAGAAAGCCTCAGCGGCGGAGTAGACGGATCAGGCGCCACCAGGGCGGAGCAGAGACCCATAGCAGAGACTGGGACCTAGGGGACACTGAGACACAAGAGACAGGCAGAGCATATATGGCCTCAAGGACCGAGGTAGGGAACACAATAAGTTCTTTGATGGTTTCTCTGGTGATCACAGAGTGGGCAAACAGTTCATAACCAGGTTCCTAGACTGTAACTGGTCTGACAGATTGTTCAAAATCTGGTGCACTGACAGAAACTGACTCATTGAAGGAAACTGGACTGATAGACGTTTCAGTGACTGAACCTGGACTAGCAGACAGTTCAAAATCAGATACATTAGATGAGTCTAGACAAATGGACAATTCAAAATCAGCCACCAAGGCTGATTCAGCACAGGACGAGAGTTCAGAGATGGCCTCCTCGACTGGTTCAGAACAGGACAAACATTCATAAGTGGCCTCTGTAGCCACGACAAGACAGGACGAGAATTCAGGGACAGCCCTTTTGGCTGCAACAGGACAGGCAAAGAGTTCACAGCCTCTATAGCCGTGACAGGGCAGGACGAGGATTCGCAGACGGCCTCCATAGCCACGACAGGGCAGGACAAGGATTCATAGGCGGGTACCACTGACACCTCTGGAGGTTCTGCAGCAGACGCCACCACCTCTGGAAGTTCTACAGTGGTAACATCAGGAAACAGGTAGAGTTCAGTAACAGTGCTCATCAACGGCTCCTTTGACCGTGACATGACAGGCTGAGAGTATTGCTGGGCGCCACCACCATACAATGAGCTGAAGCGAGCACTGCCGCTTCAGGAGGTTCTGCAGCATGTGCCGCCACCTCTGGAGAAGCTGCAGTGGGTGCCACCGCCTGGGGCAGTTCCGAGGTGGTGTATGCAGCCCAAACGCAACATAAAGCGATCCACATCATGGGAAGTGCTTCGGACAGGGGAATAGGTGTAGGAACAGGAGGGATACCAGCTGCACGTGCAGACACCAGTGGTGCATCCCTCAGACTGCATACCAGATTAGGATACTGAAGGACTGACCTTGAATATCTGGGTGTGACAGACAGGACGCAACAAGACTCAGGCTGCTCAGCTGTGATGTGACATGGTTCTGGATGGTTAGCGGTGACGTGAAGAGACTCTGGAAGATCCGCTGAGATGTGGTGAGACTCTGGCAGATCAGCGGAGAAGGGGTGAGACTCTGGCAGATCAGCGGAGACGTGAATGGCAGCTGTAACATGACGCAGCGTCGTTGTGGCCGCCATTTTGTGAGCGGGTTCCGCTGTCGCTGCCAAGTGAGTGCGCTCGGGTACGGCCGCCATTTCACGAGCGGGTTTAATCACCAGAGTTGCAGTCAATAAACTCGAATGTCCCAGAGCTGGCGATTGACTAAACACCGCGGCCGCCATTATCGGCACGGACGCGATGTCGCGTTCCTCCTCCACGACACCCACGGGGAATGAGGAACCGACTGATAACAGAGCATGGTCCAGAAACTGACTGAGTGACGAACGCGGACCCTCGCGTCTAAGCTTAGACTTGAGAGGTGGGTTTATGCCATCGCAGAAAATCTCTATCAAAATAATGTCCGGTAATTCTGAATAGTGAGCAATGGCTAAAAACTCTTGAATATGGTTCTCCAGTGACCGTGGACCTTGTTTAAGGGCAAATAATATTTTAGTTGTGTCCATACCTGGCCAATGTCCATCTGAAAAGCTGTTAGATCCTAGTGTGGCCAAGTATTCTGTATTCCGTGAGACGTGCGGATTCGTGACATATATACATTTCTCACCCTCGTAATAGGGAACTGCAAATCCCCACTGAGCAACAGCTTAAATTAAATGCTTTTCCACCCTGTTAATTTTCCCACCACTGTGTAAACAATCTAGCCAAAGTGTATGTCTGAAAATTTGCTAAGTCCTTTTATGGAAATATTCCTTTTAAATTACACAAGAATATTCATCTTTAAATGGTATATCATTTAAAAGGTACTACACGAATATAGGCTTCTGCTAAATTACATTTAGCAGCTTGGATTAATTAAGCCTCCAATATCCCAATGAAATTTCACTAAAGAATCCATCCAGTGTATCTTCAGGACTGTAGTGGCTTGTTAGAGCAGCCACGGCTTGCCAGCGTGATTGGCTCAGATATAAAGGAGGCCGTGTGGAAAGGGTCCATCAGTGGTCTCCTGTCTCTGTAGGTTGGCTTTCCTGCTGAGGAGACAGCACAGCATGAGGCATCACAGGCTTGGGAAGGATCGATGGAGCAACGTGAGAAAAGCTTTAAATAAAAGTTTCTTCAGGCGGCTGTAACGTCGAGCCAGCTGCTTGATCTTCGACCCAGTGGAAACTGCAGTGTTGGATACATCATCTTCTCCATATGGCCATGAGGGTGTTTGTTGCATCAGGGAGAAAACAAATATCTGGTTTGTTTGCTATTGTTCTGACAGCTGACTGTTGGTACAGTACAGTTTACAGTATTTATCATCTGTAGGCTTGTGTGTCATAACAGGCTTCTGCGATAATAATAATATAAACTTTTTAAAAGCTATATTTTTAATAAAAAGAAATATAATATTATACAGTGTTCAATTTCACACATAATAAACAATTTATAACACTTATCAGCTGCTGATATACACTTGTCACGAATCTGGTCCATGCTCTCCCGGTTAACCACCACTAGAGGTCACCCGTTCACCACAGTGACTATTTTCACTCACGCACATTGGACTCCATTTCCCACAATCCATTGCACTGACGACATGCACAGCTGTTCACTATCTCGCCCACACCTGATCATCATTTCACAATCACCACCACTCACTATTTAAGCCTGGGACTTGCTCTTGCTCACCTCCGAGTATTGTTAGCCTAGTCTCTTTACAAAGCGTTCTCTGTTTCCCGAGTTAGATTTCCTGTGTTTTGATACCTGCCCGTGTTCCCGGTTTATTCTCTTTGCCTTGCCCTGTTTGGATACTTTTCGGCGATCGTCGACCCACGCTTGCTCCACGGATTGCTCTGTCTTGCCTCTGCCATACCTGTTTGCTGTCTCCCGACCCTGCCTGTATGACCATGTTTTACAATAAAGCTTTGCAAATGGATCCTCACGCCTCACGTCTCGTCAGCCCCGTAACAACACTACTAGTAAGATTAGTAGAAGTAATAGTAAGATTTTTTATGTTTTTTAAAGAAGCCTCTTCTGCTCACCAAGCCTGCATTTATTTGAACCAAAGTACAGTAAAAACAGTAATATCTTGAAATATTTTTACTGTTTAAATTAAGTTTTCTATTTGAATATATTTTAAAATGTAATTTATTCCTATGATTTCAAAGCTGAATTTTAGCATGAATTTTGAACCTTCCATTACCAGATTTAAATCTAAATTTAAATTTAAAAACATATCTTTTGTTTTCTTAGCATTTTAATTTCAATCTATTGATGTTTTATTGGATGTATTGTTTGCTTATTTTTTGTTTTCTTTTCTCATTTAAATGTATGTTACATTGTTAAGCACTTTGGATAGCTTTGCTACGTTTAAATGTGCTATATAAATCAAATGTACTTGCATACATACTATCATTATTCCAGTCACATGATCCTTCATAAATAATTGTAATATTATGATTTGCTGCTCAACAAAACGTATTGCTATTATTATCATTTCAGGTTTCTTGCTTTTGAATGGTACATAGTGTATACAAAAGCTTTTTATTTCAGATAAATACTGATCTTTGGATCTTTCTATTCATCAAAGAATCCTAAAAAAAAATTACTCAACTGTTTTTAAACAAAATTGTTATTTTAAATAACAAAAATATTTCACAATATTACTGTTTTGCTGTTTGGATCAAATAAATGCAGGCTTGGTGAGCAGAGGAGAATTCTTAAAAAAAAAACATCTTCAAAAACTTCAACAAAAAACAAAATCTTACTGTTCAAAAACTATTGACTGGTAGTGTATATTGAAAAAAAATTATAATAATAACAATAATTAAAAAATGTTTTTAAATATATTTTAATAGAAAGGTATATTTATTGAGAGAGACATTTTATTACAATATTTGAAACGGTTTACCTTTATTATTGTTGCACATTATTATACATTTTATTACAACATTAACTTTATACAAATTTTTCCATTTTGGCAATAGAAATTATTCAAAATCATCATAAGTCTTTCACCTAAATCCCTCATAATCCTCTAAAATGGCCTCTTCCTCTCGCTTGTTTTTTTTTTTTTATCAGGGTCTCCACACTCTTGCTGGCCTGGGGCGTGATGGCGTTTGACTTGAACGGCCGGTTGATGGTATACCAGAACCCTCTGCTCCTCCAGATGACCAGCCCTCTGTCCTGGCTGAGCGCTGCGCTGCTCACAAATGTCACTCGTACACAGAGCCTGCCAACTCTTTCATTAGCAAACATGACCTGGCTTCCATCACATGACAAGCAACCTGCAGTTCAGCGACCCCCTTACTAAAGATCTCCCACCTGCTCTGCCGTAAACAGACCTGCTGTGTGCACAAGTAATGATTATATGAATCAAGCTGTTGTGTACATCTACAGCATCTTTATACTGTCACTTGTGTTCTCTGTAAACAACTAATGTGAAATCAGTTTCTAGGACCTAAAGTTGTATTACAGTTAAAGACTTCAAATAATACTATAAAATAGTTAGTTTTCTTTGTTAATGTATTTCCTGCAGAAACAGGAAGGTTGAGACATATTGTTTATATAAACAAAATGTTAGGCTACATAGTGTTTCATCACAGAAATTATTCAAGACTTGTTGGTGGCATGCAGTATTTATGGGGAGTCTTATTGTACACAGAATCTGACTGGACAAAAATCTTGCTAGTGTAGCATGAGTCATCAATATTATGTACACAGTTTTTTGGAAGCTAGAAATTGCTAAATAAATTTGCAAAATGCATATATATATATATATATACATACACACACATATACAGTCACAGCCAAGAATATCGGCACCCTCAGTAAATATGATCAAAGAAGGCTGTGAAAATGAATCTACATTGTTAATCCTTTTGATCTTTGACTTAAAAATCTAACCTTTCATTGGATAATAAGAATTTAAATGGGGGGAAATATCATTATGAAATAAATGTTTTTTTTTTTTTCTCAAATACATGTTGGACACAATTTTTGGCACCTCTAGAAATCCTAATAGCTCTGTTAATATTATCTCTGAATATTAAACCAAAGCCCAAATTCCCTTAATCATCCATCACAATGAGAAAAACCAAAGAATATATTTCTGATGTGCAGCAAAAAATAATTGAGCTTCACAAATAAGTGAAGTGGCTTTAAGAAAAGAGCTAGAGCAGTGAAAATCCCCATTTCCACCATCAGGGCAATCATTAAGAATTTCCAATCAACATAAAATGTTACGAAACTGCCTGGGAGAGGACGTGTATCGATATCGTCCTAATGCACGGTGAGAAGGAGAGTTTGAGTGGCTAAAGACTCTACAAGGACCACTGGAGAATCTTGCTGAAAATAGTTGAGTTTAGGGGTCAAAAAACATTTTAAAAAATTGCCAAACAGCATCTACATCACCACATGTTGTTCGGGAGGGTTTCAAGAACAATTCTCACAGCTCATCCAAAAACAAACTCCAGCATATTCAGTTATCAGACAAGACTGGAACTTCAAATGGGACTGGCTTCTATGGTCATATGAAACTAAAAAATTAGCTTTTTAGCAGCAAACACTCAAGATGGGTTTGGTGCAGACAGGTACTCCATGTGTACAATGAAATATACTGCTGTATTTTTTATGTTGTGGGCCTATATTTCTGCTGGAGGTCCTGAACATCTTGTTTAGACACATGGCATCATGGATTCTATCAAAAACCAACAGCCTTCTTTGATCATATTCTTTCTTTGATTTACCAAGGGTGCCAATATTTTTGGCTATGACTGTGTGTGTGTGTGTGTGTGTGCATGTGCATGTGGTTTATGAGGACACAAATTTGTATAATGGCATGGGTATGACAGAGGTATTACAATATGAAGGTGGTTTATGAGGACACTGCCTATGCCCCCGTAATTCAAAAAGCTTAAAAAACATACTAAATGGTGTTTTTTTTTTTATCTAAAAATGCACAAAGTCTCCTGTGAAGGCTAAGTTTAGGTGTAGGGTTGGTGTAGGGCAATAGCACACACAGTTTGTTCAGTATAAAAACCATTACGCCTATGGAGAGTCCCCATAAACCACAAAAAACAACATGTGTGTGTGTGTATGTATACTGTATGTATGTATATTTATTTTATATATATATATATATATATATATATATATATATATATATATATATATTAAAAATGTCCCTTTTAGACTTGCACTCATTTACTGCTTGTTTTCTTAAAAAAAATCTAACACTGGTTTTTCTAATCTTTTTGTATTCTATCTGTTTTCTTTTTTTATTATACAAGTAACAAAAGCAAAAAAGGCCTCTAACACTAGCTTGCTCTATTCTTTTTCTATTCTATCTTTTTTCTTTTTATTTATTATATAATAAAAAAAAAACTTGCTACTTGTGCTGCGTTAAGCTAACTGAGACTTGTTATATCACTTGCATATCATTGCTCTTTTGTTGATTTTGATTGCTTCTATTGACCTCATTTGTAAGTCGCTTTGGATAGAAGCGTCTGCTAAATGACTAAATGTAATGTAATTTAATATAATAAATTAAAAGCTAGGCCTATATACAGTAAAAAAGCAGTATTTCATGTACTCGTAATGCTATAGCTACACGCTTACACTTTTCTCCAATTACAAACATCTGCTGAAATCTCTGGAAATGTATGACTGTTTTTGCCTTCACTCCCATAATAAACAGTAAATGTGCGAACAGATCATTCATTTTAATTAGTGAAAGTTTACATGCAGCATGATTTATGTTTCGGAGTTTAACATCACCATCAACTGCTCTCGACTGTTTGCTGTTTCAAATTACCAGAGCTGGCAGGCAGTTCAGAGCAGCTGTGTGTGTGTGTCTATGACTAATACCACAGATACAAACAGCGGTGGGGCGGAAGCATTTTTCTTCCGCGCTCCCCGCATTATGAGGCCTCTTCACCAATTCAAGAGTCTAATCTAATTTCCCTCAGACTTGTAGAGCGTGAACAAGCTGCTGTGAAGCTTGGCATCTGAAGACGGTCTGTGACAAAGGCTCTGAGAATAAACATGAACGGGTGTGTCTCCATGTCTTGTGATCAGCGGCCATTGATCTATGTGTTCCTGGTATGAAAGCGGCTGAAAGTTTCCTTGAAAAGTTTTCTTCAAGTGGAGATCAATACACTAGAGGAGTCAAGCGGCCTCTAGAGGTCAAGCAAGTCACTACAACATTCAACAGAAACTTTTCCCACCAAATCCACCTTTTTCCCTCCTGCGTTTTAAATTATGGGAGGCACTTCCGGTTTGGGGAAGTTCCACTCAAAAAGAAAGCAACAAATCATTTCAAAGAATGCGCTACTAATAATCCTTATCCGTCATTTTGACTGAATGGGCAGTACATTTTTATACGTTTTCTATTTTCAGAAGTCATGAGAATAAAGTTACGTTTGGTATATTAATGCAACGTGATATAACAGCAATATCTATAGAATACCTCTTTTCAGCCCGCTGCATTAGCCTATTTTCCTCCTGATTACTTTATATGCTGCTGTTGGTAAATGAAAAAAGACAACATATACTAACAAATTTGTGGTCTGCTCTCACTAGTTAAATTAACTATATAAACCATGAATAATTCCCTGGAATGCACAAAGAATCTTTCATTTTTCTCCCCAAATCCTCACGTCTCGTTCCAGTATATAGACATATACAGGTCCTTCTCAAAAAATTAGCATATTGTGATAAAGTTAATTATTTTCTGTAATGTACTGATAAACATTAGACTTTCATATATTTTAGATTCATTACACACAACTGAAGTAGTTCAAGCCTTTTATTGTTTTAATATTGATGATTTTGGCATACAGCTCATGAAAACCCAAAATTCCTATCTCAAAAAATTTGCCTATTTCATCCGACCAATAAAAGAATGGCCATTATGTTCATTTATGCACTCAATACTTGGTCGGGAATCCTTTTGCAGAAATGACTGCTTCAATGCGGCGTGGCATGGAGGCAATCAGCCTGTGGCACTGCTGAGGTGTTATGGAGGCCCAGGATGCTTCGATAGCGGCCTTAAGCTCATCCAGCGTGTTGGGTCTTGTGTCTCTCAACTTTCTCTTCACAATATCCCACAGATTCTCTATGGGGTTCAGGTCAGGAGAGTTGGCAGGCCAATTGAGCACAGTAATACCATGGTCAGTAAACCATTTACCAGTGGTTTTGGCACTGTGAGCAGGTGCCAGGTCGTGCTGAAAAATGAAATCATCTCCATAAAGCTTTTCAGCAGATGGAAGCATGAAGTGCTCCAAAATCTCCTGATAGCTAGCTGCATTGACCCTGCCCTTGATAAAACACAGTGGACCAACACCAGCATCACTGACTGTGGGTACTTGACACTGGACTTCAGGCATTTTGGCATTTCCCTCTCCCCAGTCTTCCTCCAGACTCTGGCACCTTGAATTCCGAATGACATGCAAAATTTGCTTTCATCCGAAAAAAGTACTTTGGACCACTGAGCAACAGTCCAGTGCTGCTTCTCTGTAGCCCAGGTCAGGCGCTTCTGCCGCTGTTTCTGGTTCAAAAGTGGCTTGACCTGGGGAATGCGGCACCTGTAGCCCATTTCCTGCACACGCCTGTACACGGTGGCTCTGGATGTTTCTACTCCAGACTCAGTCCACTGCTTCCGCAGGTCCCCCAAGGTCTGGAATCGGTCCTTCTCCACAATCTTCCTCAGGGTCCGGTCACCTCTTCTCGTTGTGCTGCGTTTTCTGCCACACTTTTTCCTTCCCACAGACTTCCCACTGAGGTGCCTTGATACAGCACTCTGGGAACAGCCTATTCGTTCAGAAATTTCTTTCTGTGTCTTACCCTCTTGCTTGAGGGTGTCAATGATGGCCTTCTGGACAGCAGTCAGGTCGGCAGTCTTACCCATGATTGCGGTTTTGAGTAATGAACCAGGCTGGGAGTTTTTAAAAGCCTCAGGAATCTTTTGCAGGTGTTTAGAGTTAATTAGTTGATTCAGATGATTAGGTTAATAGCTCGTTTAGAGAACCTTTTCATGATATGCAAATTTTTTGAGATAGGAATTTTGGGTTTTCATGAGCTGTATGCCAAAATCATCAATATTAAAACAATAAAAGGCTTGAACTACTTCAGTTGTGTTGTAATGAATCTAAAATATATGAAAGTCTAATGTTTATCAGTACATTACAGAAAATAATGAACTTTATCACAATATGCTAATTTTTTGAGAAGGACCTGTATTACTACAATGATATTTAATACATCTGTAATATTGCAGCTGTAATATAGATTTTTAGGAGTTATTCATGGTATGCTGAAAGTAATTTGTTAATGCTTTTACACTTTCAAATTTCCTTTTAATGATCGATGGTTGAAGGGTGAGTAAAATAATGTCACCTCATACCCAGTTTTTGAAAATGGTTAGTATTGCATTCATAGACCGAACTTTTGCTAATTGTAACAGAAGTTACTCCCATAATTTGCGCAAAGCGTCATGGTGGGTAGGGTTGTAAAATGGTGGATAGAAAATAAATGTTTTGGTGAAAACCAGATATGAACATTTTGATTCCATATCTCAATCAGTTTACCTCACTTCCAACATGGTATTCCATACAGATGCGGCGAGACCATATAAATGCAACGGTGGGATGAAAGAATACTCTGATCAATTTCTCAGATGCCCACAAGCTATTTTCCTTGTGTTTTACCATGATAGATCCATGTACAAGCACACCTGAGACCCTGGCCGATAATATTCCATGCCACAGCATCCAATGATCCCTTTTAAGTTAAAAAAGGAATATAGGTTTACTCATATGACACGATTTGATATTTGCTCGGAACATGCAACTTAGCCCTGAACTTCTTGTGCCTGGTCTCCACAGGCTGGAGATTTAACGGAGATCCCTTCTGCACCCATTGCCATAGTAACAAAATCTACCCCAATTACAGCTCAAACACTCCCCTGCTTGGAAAGGGTTTACACTTAGATATCCTCTAATAAGGTCGGATGTGGAGAATATGAATATTTGCTCTCATATTTCTCATATTTCTCTATGGCAGAGCTCCCGTTTTGTAAGTGCAACAGGCCTGTGACTGGGGACAGAATCAGTTCGGTAATTGATGAAGTGCAGCTGAAAAAAGATTCTTTAGGGCCCAGTATGTTACATCACTGCTAATGTATCTGCCCTGATGGCAAATGAAATTAAGAGTACATCAATTAGGTGCATTCATTAAATGAACTGTAGTCTGCTCAAAGAAGTACAATTCGGCCAGTCATTAATTCAGATGCAGTCACTTTATAATGTATAAATCATGTCTTTAATCATTATTCGTTTCCCAAGTCTGAACATACATACATTTCTTTATTACAAAATCAAAATCAAATTTGCGTGGAGACAAACAGCAGGTACTTGAGTCCCAAAAGAATGAATTTTAATGACTCATTAAATGCTGTGTTTGTGTAAGAACCGTGACTCCTGGCTCAAAAACACTGAGGATTCAGAGTATTACTGCAGCCAAAAATAAGAAGATAAAGCTCCAAACAATGGCTCTGCATGCAAAGTAAATCTTCTCCCAGTAAAATATTTATATATTTAATAACAAAAGAAATGTACATCAGTGGAAGTGATTAAAGATTATGTGCAACATATCAAAGAACTTTGTTTTTTTACTCATTTTATACAAGGCTATTATGCAAAACAATACAGAGTTTCAAATCTTTCTATATCTCTAGGGGATGACAACACCAGGCAAGTCTCCCAAGTTTTGTCCTAACTCCCAAAGTATTATTAAGTATCTGGAAATGTATGCAGAGAGTACATGCACAGGCTTTCCTGGAAAGCAGGGAAGCAGTTGAGTATCTGCATAAAAATGCAGGGGTTGGAACTAAGGATAAATCTTAGACTCTGTGATTCTGAGGATAGCATGAAAAAAAGATGAGGAAGCTCAGGGACTTTTCACTGTTCACTACATTAGAGGAGGAGCTTTTTCACTGCTGTTTTCTACAGGTTATATACTTTAGACCAGTAAGTGGTGGCAAGCTGCCATCTTTTAGTCATTCATGCAACGGATATGTCAAAACACTGAATCATTCACTTGGTCGGCTTGTTCAGAAACACAGATTTATTCCAAAATGAAAGCGTCATTAAATTATTCAGTCAACGCTTCTTTCAAAATACAAATTTAATCAAGAATAAAATTTGGTAACACTTTATTCTAAGCTATTATGTATAATATATTATAAAGGGTTATTAAAGGGTATAATGAATTATAATAACTCATAATGTGCCTTGTAATACATTATAACTTGTAAATAATTATAACCAAATTTAAAATGCATAGTGTAATGAATTTTATAAGTGTTATAATATAATGACTGTGGCTACCATTATTCATGAGATGCAATGTGCAATGCATTATAAGTTGCATTACAAGGCATAATTAATGCATTAAAACTAGTTTTATAATGCATTATAAATAAAGGCTATAAGAAAAGTGTTACCCAAAATTTTTGTATCATTTAGATATTTTGAATTTAAGAATTGTGGATTTTCATTATGTTAATTTTTTTATTTTAAAGTTACAATTTTAGTAAATTTCTTGTGTATTTTTGCCATTTGTATTAGTTTTTGTTTAGGTTTTGTGTTTTTTAAATACTATTTTTATTTTAGTTTTAGTTATTTTAGGACATCAAGTTAAACTAAATGGAAGTGACAAATGTTGCCTTGGCAACTATAGCTGAAAATAATCAGAGTTTTTTTTTTTTTTATATATATATATATAGTTCAGATAATGTTATTTCAAGTAATGCACATTTTATTTGACAGCCAATTGTTAAAATACTGTCTTTATTTTTCAATTGAATAATCTGCTGAAAAACAACCCTATACCATTTTCTCACAAGGGTATTTGTGCTGTGTTTCTTTATAATAAATGGCACTTAATTGGCAATAATTTTCATATGTTTTTAAGCATGGCTTAAGTGTGCAAACACTTCATAACGCTTCTTTATAAACAGTATTCATCATTCATTTTCTTTTAAATAATGGCATTTGTTTTGGTATTTCTTCAACAATATATTTATATATTTTCAAGTGTGGCTTAAGTGTTCAAATACTTGTTGGCTTTGCTGTATATGAAATATACATATAGAAAATGTGGATAGGTAGATTAACAGCACTAAACAACAGTTTATTTTATGAGGTTAGAAAGGTTGAAAGAAGGGACATTAATGGCATCTGTTTTGTTAAATGATTTGTCCTCCCAATCACGCACTTCGATGAGCACAGGAATATTCATGGCAGGGAGGCAATGAAGGGCCCTTCTGTCTTTCATTACATGCACAACAATGAATTCATTGGAATTATTATGGAAGCATGACCTTCACTTTCACCCCTGTGTTCATTACTGGCAGTGGCAGGGCCCATGCTCTGAGATTATTTCACACTGTATAAGAGAGTAAGCCAGAGTAGAGAGCACAGACCCCATCAAGAGGTGGCGGGCTGCAGAAAATGAATATGAAATGCAAAGGCAATTTCCTTTTGGCCAGATGGGTGACTTGGTATTCCTGACGAACGTTAGGAGATGAAGAAGTCCTATTAGCGCACTCTGATAACAGCCCGGTGCATGAGAGGGAGGGGTTGACATTCTGCCGGAGTTCCTTTTACAAAGAAAAGCCTTATTTGCTCTAAATGTTTGTTTATCAGTTCCCGTATAGAAAGGTACAGCCAGCATTTTAGCGAAAAGGGGAGCTTTTGCCAGGATATTGACAATAAAATTCTTGTCTGAGCAAAGACTGACTTGAGAGTCGATATTCATTTAATACGGCATTGGTTGGTTGCTTGAGTTGGGCTTCTTTGAGCCAAGGTGATATCTATCAAATGCCAAAAAGAGTATAAACTGTAGGAGGGGAGGGGGAAAAACAGAATGAGGGACATGTGCAACAGAGGAACTTTCATGGACAGACTCCCAGACGGAAGCTATTCCCCATCTCTTTATAAAGTGTAATGAAGGGAGACTGAATCAAAGAGGTCCAATACTATGCCTGACCAAATGGATTGCCTTTGCAATGAACAAACAGGGGACGAAAATAGGGCGTGCTTGGAAATACTATGTTTTCTCTTTTTTTCTCCTCAAGATTTTGGCTCTGACAGCACTGCTGCTCAGGTTTTGGCCCTGGGCCCCTCAGTGAAGTCATAATCATTGCCTGTCCACCTAATCGTTGCTGAAGCTTAATTTAACATTGTTCTTTCCTGAATGCTGAAAGTTTACCGTAATATGTGTTTTTAACTCACAATTCCTACTTTTTCTTCTGAATTCTGAGTTTACATCTCACAGTTCTGTTTTGTTTCTGCCATAGAATAAAAAATAAAAAAGGGTCATTTTGAATTTTTCTCTCACAATTCTGACTTTTCTTTTTAGAATTGCATGTTTATATCTCACAATTCTAGGTTCAAATGTCCGAACTTGAGGTGTGGGGGGGGGGGGTGGATTGTCAGATATACACTCAGAATTCCAAGAAAACGTCAGAATTATGAGATAACAAGTCACAGTTACCTTTTGAATTTTTTTAATCATATGGCAGAAACAAGTTTAGATATTAAAGCAGTAATTTACCCAAAAACTAAAATGATTTACTCACTCTCATGTCATTCCAAACCTGTATGACATTTGTCTGTGGAACACAAAAGGATATAGTTTGACTAATGTCTCAGTGGACACCCCTGACAATGAAAGTCCATTGTTGTTTTGGATCCTACTGACTGAAATTGTATTGTGTTCCACAATGACTTGAAAATAGTAATTGATGACTGGCTTTTCATTTAAACTGTTTCAATCATAAAAGGCCAACAAGCTTTAGTTTTTGTAGTGTGTGCGCTTATAATAAAACAAGAGAGTGTGTTTTAAGGGTGGGTTTGGTCACCTTAGTGAACCTGCTAATAAACCAGCATCCATAATGACATCAGTTGGTAATATATTGTGCTCTGCAGGCTGATAGCAGCCAGATATTGATTCTCACAGGGGAGAGGATGCGTCACTGCAGGAGAAGACGAGGCTGATGAAGTTGTCCTGGATTATCCCGGCCTGCCCCTATCCTCTGGTGAAGACAAAGTGCACAGACATACTGGAAAGTGATAAACAACATGGCTGTTTGCAAAAGTCTCAAGTAGTGCGATCATCTGCATTACCAGATAAACTAAGGCAGCAAGCTGTGAATGCCTCCGGGCAAATAGTGGCAGTGCTAGACTGAAAGACAATTCAGATTCGTTTTGTGCACATAATCAGTGCTCTAATGCAACTGACAGATATGGGTTATTCTATACAGCAGGTGCTTCTGCATGTTTGATAAGATGCTATTATCCTCGTATCCTAAGTATCCTCGAATTTAATGAACTTCTCATTATTTATTTATTTTAATCAATTCATTCATTATTAATGCATGGTAAAAGTAATTAATTAAATACAACTTTCAATTCACATTAATTGTATTTATTTTTTTATTTAATAACACATTTTGTTTTAAATTAAAATGTGCATATATGCAAAAACAAGGAGGATTCATGAAGGTATACAGACCAAAAAAATAAAATAACACCCTTGTGATAAGAGAAATAGAAAACATCAGCTTTGTCATCACAGAAATACATTGCAATTTAAAATACATGTCTGTAATTAAAACCAAATTTATGGCACCTTTTTTTAATGGCCCTGTACTAATGATTCGGTTATGTGATCCGCTGTGAAATGATACAGATTCTCTGCTTGAAACCATATTAGGGGTGCAAAGGTACACTGCATTCATACCCAAAATATTCAGAATGGGTCTTACAGTTATAGTTTTATCCAAAACTCATGTTTAACCGAACCATGGCTTCATTTATAAGGTACATACCAAACTGTCATTTTATGTACCGTTACACCCCTAAACCATATGCAATTAAATCTCTTCATTTCTCTAAAGTATTACAACAACACGGGTTCAAGGCTGATACTGTACATTGATTTAGTCCCGCTAACAGTCCCTGTGTGAGAAACACACTTCCCTTGTTGGAGGTGGTAATCAAGGTGCTAACAACAAACTTTTATAACATGACATGTAACCGAAGCCGCTGAGGAGAACACGTCGTCGTCAGTAATTTTAGGTGTTTTTCGTTTCCTAGTGCTAATTGCAATTTTTGCAACTCTGCGTGCAGTAAAATTTCCCTCAAGGCCCACAGAGTTACCACTTTAAAGATACAGTAAATGGCATCCAATTAAAACTCCAGCACAATAAGGCAGTCGTTATAGAACCGTTTCAAAAGGAAGTCATTAAATTAAATCTGGTAAATGTCACTTCATTTATGCTAAAGCACAAATCTGTGAATTAGTCATATTCTAATGGCATTGTGGTGAAGTGCTCCAAGGCAAACAAGATTTTAAAGACATGTAAATCAGGATTATACGATAACCGTGTTTTCTCATTTTCTGTGGAAAGGAATAAGAGTTACAGTCAACAATGTCATGTCACGTGGTGATTCGATGATAAATCTGCTGAATTACCATGAAGTGTGGAAGTGATCCTAATCACATTATCTCCCTCATATTACATTCATGACATACAAAAGCGGTGAACCCAGGGGCAGTCATTAACCATTATGCGGCCATTCATCATTCTGATTTTGCATTGACCAAACGGGTTACAAATGTTCTCTCTGTGTGCATGCAAAGCGTTAACCTTCTCCTTGGCTCCTTCCTCATCCTCAACGGCCTTAGTAAAATGGCAACTTCACAAGCCGTAATGATGTCACTGAAGTATCACTTGTCATTTGTAAATGATGGCAAGCAGAGTCCCCACACAGTTCAAAGAAGATTGATGACTTCAGCAGTACTCCAGCAATGCTAAAGGTCACACCAAACTGTCTGCACTATGAGACCGGCACCGCAAAAGCTTTGTGTGCCACTTTCCACAAATAAGTTACTGCAAAACAAACAGCTTCATTTTAAGCAAGATAGTTCTCCCAACAACAAAATTGGGATTGGTGCTTCTAATGCTGTTAAAAAAAGTAATAACTAACTAAACAAACACTGACACTAAAAATAGTACTGTGTCTGTGTCTGTCTGTCTGTCTGTGTGTGTGTGTGTGTGTGTGTGCGTGCGTGCGTGCGTGCGTGTGTGTGTGTGTGTGTGTGTGTGTGTGTATATGTATATGTATATGTATGTGACCCTGGACCACAAAACCAATCTTAAGTGTCAGTTTTTTAAAATTGAGATTTAAACATCATAAACTTTCCATTGATGTATCAGACAATATTTGGCTGAGATACAACTATTTGAAAATCTGGAATCTGATGGTGCCAAAAAATCTAAATATTGAGAAAATCGCCTTTAAAGTTGTCCAAATGAAATTCTTAGCAATGCATATTACTAATCAAAAATGAAGTTTTGATATATTCATGGTAAGAAATTTACCAAATATCCTCATGGAACATGATCTTTAATTAATATCCTAATGATTTTTGGCATAAAAGAAAAATCGATAATTTTGACCCATACAATGTACTTTTGTGGTCCAGGGTCACACATATATATATCTGTCCTTGCTAATAATAATTATTATTATTATTATTATTAAAGTTTTGGGTTGGTAAGATTTATTTATTTTTATTTTTATTTTTTGAAAGAAGTCTTTTATGCTCACCAAGGCTGCGTTTCTTTGATCAGCAATACAGTAAAAACACTAATATTGTGAAATATTTTTCTATTTCAATATATTTTTAAATGTAATTTATTTTCAGCTGTCATTACTCCAGTCTTCAGTGTCATATGATCCTTAAGATATCATTCTCATTCTTTTTTGGTGTTCAAGAAACATTTCTTATTATTATCGATATACAGTATACCATTATGTGCCCTAATTCTGGAAAGTACCATATCGATTTAATACATGATGAAATGCATAAAGAATGAGTTTTGAAAATCTAAACTGATACAGAGTGATATTCTGTCTCTAAGATATCAGACACTTACATGAGGTCAACAGAATCAAGTATTTGTATTTTGTTAAAACAAAATCATTTAATGCAGCTAGAACTGAATCTGAAAAAGCCCTTAAAGCACAGAAAGTCAGAGTGAGCAGCTCATGGCTCTTTCTTGTCTTAGTAAGAAGTGTCTCTTCACCCTTTGCAGAGGTTTAAAGCAGTAACTTTAATTCATGTAGGCTGTCTGTGATTCAGCTCTCTCATAATGGTTAAAGCATATATCTTCCAGCCATTGGTCCATCTGTCCTTGCTTCATTACCTCTGTCTAAGCCGCATTTCATCTCAAATATCTCCATTTTGACACTGCATAGCAAATATAGCCAGGGTCTGGAGGGTTGGGAAACTTACAGCTCTAATCAGAAATAAGACACCAAACACAATCCAAGGCAGATGGTAATGTCACGTTAACCATCTGGTTAACACTTGCTTTCATGATTTTCATTATATCATATGTTGCATGCTCTAGTTCACGAATAAAATAAAAAGGTAGCTTGATAACCTCATAGCAATGTTGCTGAAAATTTTCATATACAGCAACATAGAAAAAAACAAATTTCAGAATTGCTCTGAAATGCCATAAAATTGCTTACACTGGACATAGTAATCTAAAAAATGCTATAGAATCCTAATTATTTTCTTAATTTTAAATCTTAATTTTTTTCCAGTTTAAATCCTAACGCTGTTTTCCCCCATTTAAAATACAAATTGCACTATTCTAATGACCTCACTGATAAATAGTGAAGAAGTAAATTAAAATGAATTAAAAAAAATAATAATTGAACGTAAATTAAAGCATTTCATTTGCCTCAAAGACTGCAGGTATCCTTAGTTCCAAATATGAGCATGTGAGTATGTACTAGTGTCATGGGAACTATTTCTATCAGCTTCATATAAATTCTATCTGGTATAATAAATGAGAAGGTGCAGTCAATCAATGGAGGGAACCTCATCAGATATAAAAAGCAATTTAAAAGTACCTGGGTCGTTTGAATGTTCCTGAATTTTAATGCCTCTTCTTTATCATCATGGATACCCCTAATAATAACTGCACAATACAACAAAACCGGGGTGCAATCAGCTTCTTGTTCCACCCCAATACAATTTAGCTTTGTCATCCCCTCCCTGACACAGATTGTGTCATTTATGTTTACTCAGTGGCTTTCATTCTAAAACTTAATCTGCGTGAACTCTATCCAAATGTACAGTTCATATTAAGAAATTTATCTTCCGCCTTTGTTGTTGGTCCCAACGCTCCTTGGCTTTTCAATTCAGAATTAATTGTGTGGGCTCAGAGGAATTACATGCCTCTAAAACTGTTTCATCCTTCCAGAGAAATGTGTTAACACCATTTGCAAACACAGCAATAAACTTCCTTGCTGGAGTAATATTGTATCCACAAAGCAGAGTAAAGACGGATTACACCAGGATAAAGCTACCCTGAAGTTTTGAAAACTGTTGTTATATTTTCCTTCAAATCAGTACATAAAACAGTGTATGAGCACTCAAATCATCCAGCAAGTACCACAGTTGCCTGATTGGAATGCGGTTGACTTGAGCAAATAAAAGCAACCTGATGCACATTATTTGCAGTAGAATGAAAAAGCGTCACACAGAGTAGATAGGTTTATATGAACGCTCAAGGGTTTTATGAGGTTAAAAAACAATTACGTCCTTAGTGATCCTGATGATAGTCTGCACTGCCTGAGACTAATACATTTGGATGTCATTTTAAACTAAAAGAGTCATCATTCATAGCACTTGCATCACAAATGTTTTCTCCCTGCACAATATGCAAAAAGCAGCATATCCAATTGGCATTTTACACATTTATATGCAATATTTAAATCATATCAATTTTCCCAGGTTATAGACTGGACTGATTCACCCATGCAGTGTTCGTAATCACACACATGAATGTGTTCATTTTGATTAATTATATTTAAAGATGATGTTTTTGTTTTATTTTACAGGAATATGGGAAAATAGCCTATAAGTTGTCTGAGCAGCATAAAAGAATATTACCAAGGCCAATATCAACTGCAGTCAGACTGCATTTCTTTGTAATGTGCATATTTATGCATTTTCTGTGCAGAAAACATATGAGATTTAATGATCAGACTTTTGGACTGCATGAAATTGAATTGGAATGAAATTTCATGCAAGGGCAGGGCTGGGAAATATATTAACACACAAAATATTATCACAATAATTTCCTTTTCTGTGTGCAGAAATTGAATTTTTGTATTACGTAAAAAGGAAAACACATAATCTGAGGTGTTTATGAGCATTACAGGATATCAACAAGGCCTGTATTTAGTCTGTTTCTTTTAGTCTGAAATGACAAAACAAATTAATGTAGAATTCTCTCTGCCCTCATTATTTACCTCAGCATGAAAATCAGCATTGCTGGAGGCTATTCTCGTGAAGCTCAGTCATAGTGAAGAAAATGTTTCAGCATTTCTTGACTGCAGTTCTTGTCTGAGTGATATAACACTTACTTATCAGCCAAAGTTTTCCATTTTGTTTTTTTGAATAATTACTTTCCATATGCATTAAGGTAAAAATCTACCAATAAGCTTGAAAATGTATCAACATAGGGCAGAAACTTATTCTAGATGTTGCATTTAAAGTTATCTTTTGATGCCACACATTGTAGCATTTACTCTCTTTACCATAACTGTAGATAGATAAGCATGAAAAATGAATCTTCTCTTATACCAAGTGTTTTGAAAGATATACTTTCATTGCAAATAATTTTTTTCCTCCTAACTATTTAAACAACACAGGTATTAAAAAATAAACTCATTATTACAGCACTCTTGACAACTTGATTCTGATTTGTGAGTTTCTGCATTCTGCGGACAATGATGCTAAACTCTAGTAAGTCCACTGTTGTTTTACTTTCAAAGTCTTTCTTTTCACATCAGTAATTCCTGCACTGATTTCCATCAACGATGCTGCAGAATCTTCAGCGCCACAGCAAAAAAAATATATATATTTTACCTCAACTAGAAATATGACACTGTGTACAAATGTGTAATGCAAATTTATGGTAAGAAACATCTTTCTGTTGATTTGTCTGTGGGCTGCTCCCAAAAACAACATACAACACGACCTGTGTATATGAACAAATTATCCTTATGAAGTGGTTCTTTTTATTACGTTAAAATTAATCAATGACCAAGTGTAAATAAATATAAATACATACATGTACATGAAGGCTCTCATAATGACCATCTGACTGTAGCCTCCTATCCAGTTAATTGCATTGATACTTTCTTGCTTACTAAATAAATAACTAAACACACATTATCATTTCACACAATAGTAGTACATGAAAAACTGTCAACATTCATGAAATGTCCACAAAATTATATCCAGTCATCAGTTGTCCTCCATCCAATAAACACGCTGTTTATACAAGATTTGTTTTCAAGGAAGGATTACTGTAGATGTTTGCTCGTCAGCATCATTTGCACATTCCTTACACATTGAAATTCAGACACTGAGCACAGATAAGCCCAGTCTGTGTATTAGTGAAACCTCAATACTAGTCAATCCGACAGATGCGTATGTAATCCATTCCGCAGAGAATAAAGAAAGTGCCATGGCATATTTGCTAGAGTCTAGCTAAGAACCCAGAGTCTAATGTCCAACATTTCAGTAGCAGGACCTCTATTTAATTTCAGAGGAATGGAAGCAAATGCAACCAGCAGGATTGTTAATGATGTCAGTTTACCCCTGGTGCAGCAGTGCACAATAAATGATATCCCCCCTTCCTAATTTATTCAGCCTAGGCTCCACAGCGGCCTGCTGTTTAACACAACATGGATGGTTCTCCCCTGGCTTACTTACAGCCCTCTAATAAAGGTCATTTTTACCTGCTGTATGCGGATTGAATTTGACTTGCCATTTTCCGCTCGCAACTCTCTGTGGCAGCGCGCTACTGGGGGCACTAAGTGAAAATCGATAGTGCAGGCTAAATAAGGTTTAAATCAAGCCGTAATATCTGTAATAATTCACCACACCAGTCCAAATTATCCAGCAGAGATTGTAAAAGGGTGAAATATGCTGAGAGTCGGTTTGAAATGGTCTCCTAGTCAGCAAGTGATTGGAATAAAATGGCATGGGAAGATGTTCGTACTGTTCAAACACTATGTGAGATGAGAGCAGACTCCTCTGAAT
This sequence comes from Barbus barbus, assembly GCF_936440315.1. Lineage (NCBI taxonomy): Eukaryota > Metazoa > Chordata > Actinopteri > Cypriniformes > Cyprinidae > Barbus > Barbus barbus. The sequence goes on from NC_136754.1 coordinate 11,723,893, forward strand.
GAATGCAGCCTCAGTCAGGGGACAGTTTGCTTCAAAGCTCTTTATCTCGAAATTGCATCCTATCCGCTCTACGGTATAGAAAAATTCTGAATCCTGGCACCCAGAATTACCCAGAAAGTGAATTATGCAACGTTTGATGGAGGTGGAATAGACATGTCTCCAAAGTATTAATGGCTGGATGATGTTTTATATTGAAAAGTCTCACGCTTTCAGTTGTCTGTCCAAATCTTCAAAAGTATTTCTTGAATTCAGTGCAACAAAAGCTCATATTTCAAGTGCTGTGCAATGTGACAAATTAAAAACAATCAGAATATTTAGATTTTTAATTTCACAGTGGGCAAGGGTAGGGCTAGATGATAACCAACAAATATTACCACAGTAGTTCCATATCATTCAATATTTATATTAACCACAATGTTCATCAATGTGGCAGGAAACACAACTGCATGTTTAGATCTCAAGAATTTAAACAGAACTTTAGGGTCCATTAAATAAATGAATTATTCCCTTTCAAGGGAACTTCGAACTGCATCCTCTAGGGGTCGCTATGGGGAACGCCATCAGCATGACCCATGTCTGAAGCATACATACAAAAACACCACATGTTGGCCGGCGACAGCCTATGATGTCACTACCGGCGCGACCACAGTATAAAGGGGCGCCGGGAAAATACGTCATCCTCTTCTTTGTCTTCAGTGACTGTTTTATTTGAAGCGTGCATTCTACTGGTAAAAACGTTTTTCTGCTGTTACCATGGCGAGCACTAGCAAGGCGTTTAAGAGGTGTGCATCCGTGTCCTTGTTATTTGACACCTGATGACACACACGATCTTTGTGTCTTTTGTTTGGGCAATCTGCGTGCTCTGTGAGCTTTGTCTATGAGAAAGCTCCATTCTCGTCTGTCTCTCTTTTCGAGGAAGGAGGGGCAGCCGTCTGCTTCCCGCGGTTCAAGACCCACTGTTGCCGAGGCACGGGGGAGAATGAGCTTGTGGGGCTCGCAGGCAGATCTGGCTGATGAGTTAGAGAAGGGGGTTTCCTTCTCGCGCTCGTCGGCCGCGAACGAGAGTGAGTTGCTGGATGATGATGATGTGATCTCTCTGACGTCATCTGATCCAGCGACTAGTGCTCTGCTGGGTTATGCCCAGGAAGAGTAGGAGATGTCTGAGGGCGAAGAAGTTGATACTGAGCCCTCTCAATCCTCCTGCCCTGTGTATGACGAGTTGTTGGAGGTTATGGAACGTGCCACGGCGAGGCTTGACTTGCCCTGGAAGCGGGCCAAGATGGTGGCGCCATGGGGTCATCTCGATGAGCGTTATCTTTCTGGCCATAGTCCCCCAGCTCGAGCTCAGCGGCCTTCAAAATCTTCATTTCAAGAAGGTCAGGCTCTGAGCCCGAACAATGCAGGGGTCCTGGCCCATCTCCGTCTGGGGATCAGAGATGGGCACAGAAGGTTAGTGTCGCGACTCATGCCCCTTCCCCATCTGCGGGTAGGGCTAGAGGGAGGCGCGGGTCAAAGAGAGATAGGCAAGACCCGAGGGAGGTGATCCAGACGAAGCGTTCTCAACACTCTCGTCCGGACCAGAGTAAGACTTAAAAAAAAAAAAAAATCTACTCCCTTCCCTCGGGGGGCCTGTCATCAGTGCAGTGATGACCTCACTCGTCGATACTAGATCCAGGCTAGGGTGAGAGCCCTGTTCCCGGCCTCATACCCCTGGATCATGTGGCCCAGTCGTAAATTTCTGTGGGAACCTCCTTGGTCATCAGGTCTCCAGCACTGCAATTCCAGGACCTGCGGGTCTTTTTACTATCAGTTTCTATGGCAGGAACCCCTGCCACTGTTGTTAGATTACCCACTCTATCATCATGCATTCTCTGAGTGAAGCTCCTCTTATTGAGGTACTGAGCGGCTTTACGTTTTTAATGCAAATGTAGCACGCCCACTGTCCAGTTGGCAGTACTGCAGTTAAATCTATTTGACAAATACTGAGACGGACAAAGTTGAGTTGTTATTCAAAGTTGAGCCGCTCTAGTAATGACTTTATTATAATCCTTTAATCACAATGTCTTGAAACTTCATGATTATCTCTATTCAGCAATAATAATTTTTGAAGTCTCTACAAAGTGATCCAGCAAAAACAATAAGCAGTGTTTTCTGCATAACCAAACCCTTGTCTTAGCTCTTTCTTTATGCTTTCACTTTTTATATACAGTTCATCCTTAAAATGTGTTACTGGAATCAATTGAATACTAAGCACATAAACTGACATAACCATATCAGACTGTTTCTATATGCTTCATAAGAATTAAACATTTAACCAAGCGTCCATATAAGCATTAGACATATTAAGCAAAGTATCATTCGTTTAAACTGAATACTTGAGCTAGCTCTATGCAAAATAAACATTTACATTTGATGAGTATAACAAACATTTTTAACCAATACTGTAATCATACAAAAGGAAATCCTTAGTAATACCCCTATTTAAACTTTAGTACAAAAGCGTGCTGGAGGATTTTTGTTACATTGAAGTTAATATATAACAGATCCAGGCTGTTAACGGCTGTTATGACGAGCGGATACAATCGCCGCTATTAATTAACTCTAAACCGCACATTAACTCGCTTAACTGGTACATACACTTGAGTAACATGTTATCTTAACATTTTATATACATTGTGACAGGATTTACCCACCTATTTGACAAATAATGAGACGGACAAAGTTGAGTTGTTATTCAAAGTTGAGCCGCTCTAGTAATGACGGTCTCTCACAGCTCACCGTTACCATTGCAACCCTGGACCTCGCACCGTCTCCCCCAAACTGTCCACTAGGATATTTCATCTCACAATTTAGTTTCAGCGATCATAAAGAAAATCATCAGCAAAGATAGATATAACATGCATAAACACATTAATATAATCAATTGCAAGGAATAAACATACACATCCAACATATATACATATAAATACATGTGATCAAACTTTCAGGGTGTCACACCACTCTTTGTGGTCTGGATAGTCTCTGTCGGTCCCTCTCTGGTAACCTTCCTAGGTGCATGGCTATCTGAGGATATCTATGTGCTAGCTTGAGTCCTCTGCTCCCCAGAGCTCTGTCATTCAGCAGCCTCCAGTTGTTAGGCCTCTCTATGCCTCTATGTTAGGTTGCTCTCCTTGTTGGTTGAGGTAGCATTGCTCCCGTCACCATAGAGGGTCACCTATGAGCATGCCGCTCCCTTCTGAGTGTCTGAATTTCCTCTCATGCTGAGAGTTGAGTTCTCCGCTCCCCCCTCTCATGCTGGGAGTTGGGTTCTCCGCTCTCCAGAGCTCTGTCTTTCAGCAGCCTCAGGTTGTTAGGCCTCTCTATGCCTCCCTGTTAGGTTGCTCTCCTTGTTGGTCGAGCTAGCATTGCTCCCCTCACTTTAGAGGGTCACCTATGAGCATGCCGCTCCCTTCTGAGTGTCTGAGTTCCTTCTCATGCTGAGAGTTAGGTTCTCCACTCTCCAGAGCTCTGTCTTTCAGCAGCCTCAGGTTGTTAGGCCTCTCTATGCCTCCCAGTTAGGTTGCGCTCCTTGTTGGTCAAGCTAGCATTGCTCCCCTCACTACAGAGGGTCACCTACGAGCATGCCGCTCCCTTCTGAGCGTCTGACTTCCCTCTCATTCTGAGAGTTAGGTTCTCCACTCCCCGGAGCTCTGTGATTCAGCGGCCTCAGGTTGGTAGGCCTCTCTCTGCTTCCCTGTGTAAGGTTAATTACATTATAATAATATTAATACGTAATTTAAACAAATAGTTTAATTTAGCTCAAAGGGAATCATTTATGATTTTATAGGGATTTGAACAGAATCAGCGTTACGGCGATTCACTGAACGAGCCGTATAACAAACTCTGCACTGGATATTAAAATCCCAAATATAGTGAAAACACTATTAAATAGCACAGTAACGAAATCGACAGATTAAGGCATTAACTTGTGAGCAGAAAACACAAGATACTTCTCTTTTAAAATATAAATCAGATTTTATTTATATAAACCTAAGACATAAACTAATCTAACACATGAACACAAGCATTCACACATTCACACGTTGCAGAAAGAGAGAGAGTGAGGAAAGGATGAGTTTAAGAGAATGGAAACATGAAATCCCAAGTTTACAGCAATTGCATAGACCTGAACAACCATCAATCACTTATTTAACCCTCGTTTTGAGTTTCTCAATGAGGCTAAAATTTATATTAAATACACCAATTAGAACCTGTTAGAATCTGGAGGTGTGTTTGCTGGTTTTGCCTGTGTAACGGGGTTGTGTCCTAGTTGCAGACAGGGGGTTCCCCGAAGTGTCTGATTCGCTGGAAGTTCAGTAGTCTTTGAAGTGATGTCTCTTGGCGTTGGCTTGCTGGACGTTTGAAGAAGTGCAGTCGAAGCTGGGCTTTATGTCAAGCTTACATTAACACACGAAACTCCACGGAAAGAAAAGAAACTAACGTAAAATAATAAAATAAAATGATGTAACGAGACTAAGTTGTTTTCCTTCTCATTATGGCACATGAGGCCTTAGCATGCTCAAAGAGCAGCACGCACGCGGTGAGAGAGGCGAGAGTTGGAGAGAGTAAAAGGCAAGAGAGGTAAGAGAGACAAGAGATAGAATGGAGGATGTCCTGAGGTTTTAAACTCAGCTTCTGGACCGTCCCATCTGGACGTATTGACCAATTAGGTATTGTCCTTGCTTAGCTAGGGTGTGTTCTTCACATCATAAATCAGCCTGTTATCAGTCACATGGTCCGAATTTTAGAGGCTTTGGCAAAATATACCTTTTTGAACATGATTTCATAATACGACTATGATGCATTTGACAAAGGATTGATTGGAAGAAACATTTCAAGCATGAATTCTCAAACTCATAGATACTAAACATGCAATAGGTCTCTTTAAGGCTCGAGCCATTCAATACTTATTAAAAGCAAGACATATTGAGTTATTAAAACAAGGATATTCAAATGGGTTACATACACAATATGCAGTTATGCATAGAAATTATTAGTTTCATTAAAATTGAAAATGAAAGTCTTTATGTGGTTCTATGGAGAACGAGGCATGTTCTTTAGACAGGAATGTTGGTTTGTCTTCTATGTGGGGGAGAAGTCAGTCTAAGGAAGCTTGTGAATACAATCGTGGAACCCGTGATGGCCATCTCTTTGACCATCAGTCTTGATTATTTGCAACAAATTTGACAGTCTCCTTCTTGAATTGGAATTATCAATAAGTGTTCGTTTGTCTCAAGGTTGTAAGCTGTTTGATGAAAGAGGCTTTGCTAAGTTAGGAGTTGCTTCAGCTAGTTGGAGCTAGGACTCCGGACAGATTTATGATATCCTGTTTCTTGGAACCTCTCTTTCTGGAATCTCAGCTTCTCAGGTTTCAGTGTCCTCATGCATCTTAAAAATTGTCTGATTCAGTCTATGATATCCTACACCTGTTAGGTTGCTCTCCTTGTTGGTCGAGCTAGCATTGCTCCCCTCACTATAGAGGGTCACCTATGAGCATGCTGCTCCCTTCCGAGCATCCGAGTTTCTCTCTCATCCTGAGAATTGGATTCTCTGCCTTCCACCGTGCAGTCATGCCAACAGGTCAGGCCATTTCTCTGCCCTTCCCCTTAGGCTGATCTCATGGTATGTTCGGCAGTGCTCCCCTCACTCCGAGGTTCTCTATGAGCATGCAGCTTCTCTATGAGCATGCAGTCCTGGCCCTTAACAGGAAAAATAAGTTTTTTAGGGTATGCAGCTTGGGTCTTTGGCCGTAGGGGATAATGTCACTGACAGCCGTCTAACCGTCCCAGGGGGCAACTCCGTTAGACCGGTAGAGTTGGTACTTAGTGCTCGCCTTTTGTGCTTGGCTTGCACTCCCCTCAACATGGTGGCGTGGGTATTCCGTTCCCCTAGAGGACACAGGTCGAAGTTCCCTCTAAAGGGAACATCTCAGGTTACGTATGTAACCATGGTTCCCTGAGTAGGGAACGAGACACTGCATCCTCTAGGCTTTGTGCCATGCTTCGGATGCAAGCTTCAGACGAAGAAGTGGATGACGTATTTTCCCGGCGCCCCTTTATACTGTGGTCGCGCCGGTAGTGATGTCATAGGCTGTCGCCGGCCAACATGTGGTGTTTTTGTATGTGTGCTTCAGACACGGGTCACGCTGACAGCGTTCCCCATAGCGACCCCTAGAGGACACAGTGTCTCGTTCCCTACTCAGGGAACCATGTTTACATACGTAAGCTGAGACGTTATTTATGTATGTATGTATGTATGTATGTATGTATTTACTTACTTACTTACTTATTTAAGGCCTTTCCCTACGGTGGCCGAGAGAGCTCAACGCGCTGCAACTTCAGAAAACACATGCAAATAGACAAAACACCAGCAAATCAAGAAAACATCTTCATCATTTTGACAACACATGCGCTGCAAATGCTCACAACACATGCAAATTAATAAACACTGCAAATCCTCACAACACATGCAAATTGAGAAACGCTGCAAATGCTCACAACACATGCAAATTGAGAAACGCTGCAAATCCTCACAACACATGCAAATTGAGAAACACTGCAAATGCTCACAACACATGCAAATTGAGAAACGCTGCAAATGCTCACAACACATGCAAATTGAGAAACGCTGCAAATCCTCACAACACATGCAAATGTCCTTTCTTTCATTAGCCTACTAAAAGGGCCTGAATAAATTTTAAAATATTATTCTTACTGACATTTTTATTTTGACCTGGTTTTAACAATTAATGAAGCATTGCAAATTTATTTTCATTAACCTTGAAATTATATTTAGTTGAGGATAAGTTAGCCATTTTACATAATAACGTTAATCGTGTAATTTGTCATTATTAATCTAATAATATCCAAAAGACAAAGAAATCATGCAATCAGGGTGTTAAAATAAACAACAACAACAAAAAAACACTCACCTTTCAGTTCACCAACAACTCAACCAATAGCCACTGCACAATAAGCAAATCCCAGCTGGTCCGTCACTTTTTTTGGGTCCCCTTGAAACATTTCCATTGTGGTCCATGCAGCGTTTCTTAATTTGCATGTGTTGTGAGGATTTGCAGCGTTTCTCAATTTGCATGTGTTGTGAGCATTTGCAGCGTTTCTCAATTTGCATGTGTTGTAAGGATTTGCAGCGTTTATTAATTTGCATGTGTTGTGAGCATTTGCAGCGTTTCTCAATTTGTATGTGTTGTGAGCATTTGCAGCGTTTCTCAATTTGCATGTGTTGTGAGCATTTGCAGCGTTTCTCAATTTGCATGTGTTGTGAGCATTTGCAGCGCATGTGTTGTCAAAATGATGAAGATGTTTTCTTGATTTGCTGGTGTTTTGTCTATTTGCATGTGTTTTCTGAAGTTGCAGCGCGTTGAGCTCTCTCGGCCACCGTACTTTCCACACTGAGCGCGATGCGAAAAAGCGAGGCGAATCACTGACGTACCAGGGGCGGAGCCAGGGTGTAGCCAGGAGTGGCTGTAGCCACCACTCACCTAAGCTTGGCCACCCCACTCCAAACTGCAGTTTTTATCTCCTTTTTCTTGACAAGAAATGCATTTAAGACACGGAACCGCCGTATCTCTTTGCATTCACATCAAACGGGAGACTTTTCAAACACACACTTCAGCTTCGCCTTAGCACCAGGCGTGAGTCAAACGAGCACAGAAAAGGTACAGCAGCCAAATGAGCTTCAGTAGAACAACAGTGAACTGCGGTCTGATGAGATGTTGTTAGGCTGTATTTCAGTAAAACAAACTTCCCTGTCCTGTCAGCCGTTTTACTGTGCTCACGGCGCACACTCTTCAACTTTAACCGAATATAAGAAGAATGCTCTATATCACTTCGTCATAAATAAAGCGCATATGAGCGATGACCGTACAATGTAGTTCTGTCGTCAGTTAAGTCATGAAATAAGCATTACATTTCAGAACGTCTCTCAAATGTGTACTAAAATATATTCTGCGATTCCAGATCACAATATAAGGCGTGTAAGCTGATGTTTTTTTTGTTGTTGTTGTTTTTGTTTTTTGTAATTTAATGCACAAGTAAATGTGAGCACAGTGCACTTATATTAGAAAATATGCGCTATTTTTTTCATTAACCCTTAAATGCATGAATGTTTCGCCAATCACTCTTACATATTCGGGTCTTTAGCGACCCAGACCTATATCCAGCACGGATGGATCCTAAACTGCTGCAATAGCAAAAAAAAAAAAAAAAAACTCTTGATATTTTAAGAACCATTAAATAAGAATAAAATTAAGCAAATTTTGTTACCTTTTGAAATTTAGAAATCGGGTTCAGTTTGAGCAGATAATTGTACCATCGCCGTCATCGTCAGAGCGCACTTCCACAGTACATTCAGCATCTGCCAGTGCCTCATATTCGCGATCTCAAACATATTCGCAAAACTACCATTTTCAGTGACTTCAAAATCAATAGTTTGATCGCTGGCAGCTTATTTACTACATCCACCATCAAATGACAGTGACATTTATATTTTATGGCATACATTAATTGCTCTGCAACATAGCCATTCAATTTTTGCTGATGATATTCTTTTGTTTTAAGCCTGAAACATCACGTATATTGTCTATTAAACAGTACCACCCCGAGGAATAAAGGTGAATTGCATATATTGAGTCATCAAATATTTGAATATTTTTGCGCGGAAAAAAATATACTTACACTAATACACACCTGGTCTCTAGCGACTTTTTATGAAAAAATAATCCGAAAACAGACATTCTTTTAATTTTTTTTTTTTCTTGTTATATTGTTTATAATGAATAGATTGAGGAATAGTCTACTAAGAAAGCTGATGTCTAACTTTAAAAAATGAAGGAGGGAGAGGGGTCATGACGTCAATGACGTCCCGGGTAGCTAAAGACCATTTAAGGGTTAATGTGAAAAGTACAAATGAAACCATTTAAATACATAAAATAACTCATTTTACATTCTGCCATTTATGTGCTGTTGACTTCCGGCCTTTTTCACGTTCTTATCACTATCTGCATCTCATCCATGAGTATTAACAGGCTTTAGGGTTTTGAGAACCAGATCCAAGCTGACTGAGCAATAAAGCTAGTGAGCCCCTTTATTAAAATACCTGGAGGTGAGGAATAATACAAAAAAAAGTCACATTCACTCAGTATTACTTGATATAATTCACAAATGTCGCAATTACAATTAAGCAGAAATTAATTGTATTTAGTTGTGTTTAGGCACTAAAATAGTCTAGTACTTTATAGTCAAACACATTTTTATATTGACATAATGAAGATTTCTGTGCCACCCCAGACTGGTTGCTGGCCCCTCCCTGGCCACCCCTATGAAAACTTCCGATTGTGATTTATAGTTAATTTTGATTCTATAATAAGCAGACGCATGCACTCTTTGTATGTTTACTAACGCTACTCTGCTAATATTTCTCATAAACATCCTTTATTGCTATAAAAAATACCATGAGTTACATTCAAAACACATTCAGAAAATATATCGTCAAAATCATGTCTATTTGCTTTCATATTTCGTGTAGAAAAATGTTTTACTCAAATTTAATTTTATTTTATGTACTTTTTTTAATACGGAAGATCTAGAGAGTGAACGTTTCAGTGGAGAATTATTAGAAATGTTATTCTGTATGAATAACATGTGAGAATGAATCTGTTCTCAAATACCAACTATAACAAGAACTCCGCATCCACTCTCTTATCAAGGATTCTCTTCTTCGTTGTTTGTTTACACTGGTTTTCGAAACAGCGCCACCATTCTCACCTTTTTGTTCAACAGCAGCTGCTCCAGTCAAGTGATCCTAACTCAAATCTTATTGGACTTTTGCTTTCCCTTTGAGAAACTGAAAAGATTCGTCGGACTGGACGAAAAAAAAACATTTCGCATTTTTGGTGCGCGAATGTTCGTGGTCTATTTGGAAGCATCCATAGGAAGCTGTTGTTTTATTCCAGAGTGTCATCGCGTCCGAAATTCGTTTCGCTATTTTGCGCTCAATGTGGAAAGGCCTTTATTCTGTTTCATAATTTAATACAAATGTATTTTGTTCATCTAGGGATAGTTCATCCAAAAATGAAAATTCTGCCGTTAATTACTCACCCTTCCAAACCTGTAAGACCTTTGTTCATCTTCAGAACACAAATTAAGATATTTTGATGAATTCCGAGAGCTCTCTGACCCTCCTATAGATTGCAAGGGTCCTACCAAGTTCAAGGTCCAGAAACGTAGCAAGGACATCGTTAAAATAATCCATGTGGCATCAGGGGTTCAACCGTGATTATTCGAAGCTATGAGAATACTTTTTGTGTCCAAAGAAAACAAAAATAATGACTTTATTCAACAATTCATCTCTTCTGCGTCACCCTGGCGCTATTTTGGAGAGTAAAACGTAAAGAATGTTCTGTGTCAGCAGCACTACGTGGATACATTGTTTACGTTGTATATGCATTGATCTCAACGTAAACAACATTTCCGCATGGTGCTGCTGACACAGAACAGCATACGTTGTTTACGTTAAGATCAAAGCACGCAAATATGCCGCGATACTCTCCAAAATGGTGTCAAGTTGATGCGGAAGAGACGAATTGTTGAAAAAAGTTATTTTTGTTTTCTTTGCACAAAAAATTTGTTCTAGTAGCTTCAAAAAATTATAGTTAAACCCCTGATGGCACATGGATCATTTTAAAGATGTCCTTACTACGTTTCAGGACCTTGATCGCTGTAGGATCCTTGCTGTATATGGGAGAGTCTGAGAGCTCTCGGAATTCATCAAAAATATGTTAATTTGTCTTATGGGTTTGGAACGACATGAGAGTGACTAATTAATGACAGAATTTTCATTTTTGGGTGAACTATCCCTTTAATTTAATTATTCTTTTAAAATGTTATCGGATTAAAATTTAACAATTTATTTACAACAAAATATTGCATTTTATTTTTATTTATATACTGTTTAAATTAAAATATGGATAAAATCTTGATGTATGATAATCCTTAAATAATAAGAAAAAGAATAGGAAGAATCAGAATCAGAAAGAGCTTTATTGTCAGGTATGTTTACATACGAGGAATTTATTTTGATTACAGAAGCTTCCACAGTACAAAAAGAGAATGACAGTGGCAAGACAAGACACAGGTAATAAAAATAGAATAAGTATATAATAAGAAGAAACTTGTCTGTGTCACACACCTGATCATCAAGATGTAGGCAAAACAGAGCAAAAATGTTTTTAGTAAATGTCATGGATTAAATTTATCACCCAGCCATAGGCAGGAGAACCAAGAAACTAGTGACTAACAAAATGTCCTTGTCGCATATGGTTAGGACATGCGCAAAAAGGCCAGTGTGTGTTCATTCTTCTAAGGTCTGACATGGCCATTTTACACTTTACTAAACCTATAAAATTCAGTCTGCTTAAAATGAGCTGTACACCGACTCTCCATTATATACCCCACAGAGCCAATTAAAATGCTCGAACTCTGATGGAAAGAGAAATGACGAGAAAAGAAAGAGTGTTAACACACCTCAGGTTTTCATCATCAACGAAAATACGTGACTACTTTTCACAAACAGACCACATCTTTTTGCTCCATCAAACACTAGCCGGACCTCAATACGAGAGAACAGCCATGATGGATGGCTGCATCTCATGTTAAGACGGAGGGCAAAAAAAAAAGAAATCCATCTGAAAACAAGTTTGTCAACAATGGCACAAGCCTTCACGCCTAACCAATCCCCACCCCTCCAAGGATTCAAGGCCCACTGAGATCTCTAAACACTCTCCAATCTGATCCCTAAGCAGTCGATGAAAAAGCAGACGTTGTCTTTGATATTCAGTCTTGGAAGGCTTCTACTCCCCCTCGCTCATACCTGTCTGTCTTGGGTTGGACTGAGGGAATGTGAAGTTGATGGGAGGGGAAGCGAGCTCTGAAGTAAATGCCTAATGAGTTTAAAGCTCACTTTGTAGTGCATTTTTTCTGCTTTTAAAAGCCTCACTAACAGATGCCAGCGGGAACCGCAGTCGCTCTGCAACGGACTCCTGCGTAAATAACAGCTTAAATAGAAGAATGAGACTCAACCGAGCAGAATAAACATTTGCGATTATAAAAGATAATGATAATGAGTTCGTTATAAGCCTTCCAATAAACCGTGTTGCTGAAAAACTGTCAAGTGAAGAGAGGGACGTTGTTTGTAAGATTTGTTAGATGCCATTGAAAGCACTGCTGCAATGGGAAAGGTTGATTAAGCTTATCAGTACACATCTAAATATTGAAACAGTTGTCATGAAATGTGTTTGAACAGCTTAGCGATGCTTGAATGATTGTAGAAAAGATTTAATTGGTTACAAAACGATTGCACAATTACATCTATTTCAATTGGACAGATATCAAAATGTAATTTTGATGTGTTCTTAATGTGCTTAGGAAGTGGTTGCAACGTCTATTACATTATATAGATTTTTGTATTACAGGGTTTCCTCTGAGTCTCAAATTTCCAAAGCTCTAATGAATGCTTTCTTTAAGCCGCAGCTAATTTAAAATGAGTAACCTCACCTTTACAGCATCCAATTAATGTAGTGATGTCAGGGAATTATTTACAGCGTTGATATAATTTTAATGTAAGCAGAATTAACCTATTAGAAATCCCTAAATGAGAGATTTGTCTATGCAGCCAGATAATTATCTCAGTCATGAGAAGATATAAGGTCTTTGGACCTCATTACTCTCTTTGCTCTTACTGTTTGCCCTTTTACTCTCTGGACTTTATTCCTATATCGGTCTTCCTTGTATCTGCAACAATAAATTCAGCTTTAATTATCTCGGAATGACGGAATATTTAAAACAAAATGGTTGTGTCTTATCTGAAAACTTTACATTCAGGGCCTTGCTATATTGTTGTTCTGTGCTTTTCTCTCTCTCTCTCTCTCTCTTTAAACTATGAAACTCAGTTTCTGCAAACAAACAAAATAATAACAAAGGTTCAGAAAAATACAAATAATGCTAAATTATTAAGCCTGTTGTCTCAGGCTCATCTGTGAAAACAGTATTTCAATGTATATGCATTTTCCAATATGCAAATGCTTGTATCATTTCATTTAAGCTCTCTCTTTTTTTCTTTTTTCTTTTTTAGCCTAAACTTATATGACTTGTTTTCTTATCTACCTGTCCTGGATTTGTCACTTACGCAAGCTGTTTTGGTGAGAAAGCCTTTGCTAACAACATAAATATTAACATAAAAATGAGTGGAATAATAATAAACAAAAACTATAACCAATGTGTTGTTTACAACAGGAAATCAGTGATATTTAGCTGTCAATGACCACTAACGGAATGTGGATATGTGGTGCTTTAGTTTAGATGGTATAGGGAAGGCTTTGTTGGAAGTCATTGAAAGCTCCCAAGATAACTATCAGTGGACCACGTGGCCTTGAAATGTGTCTGACAGTACCCAAGCTCTCTATTAGCAGTCCAAGCTCCTGTCATCACAAACAAGAAAAGCACTCCTCTGCATTGTTATCCGCAGCACCGTTGTGTCTGTGCACACTGCAAAATAATAATAAAAAAGGCTGTTTTAATCTATTTTTGTTGTTGTTGTTGTTTTCCAGTTGAAGTATAGAAATATCCTTATTTTTAGAACAAAAAAATATATACATATAAAATATATATAAAAGGCTGTATCTATTTGATCGATAATACAGACAAAAAAAATGTTATTTTGTGAAATATTATTGCAATTTAAAATAACAGTTTTCTATTTTAATATACTTTAAAATATAATTTATTTCTGTGATCAAAGCTGAATTTTCAGCTTCATTATTCCATTCTTCTGTGTCACATGATCATTCTAATATGGTGTTTTATAATCAATGTTGGAAACCGTTGTGCTGCTTAATTTTTTTTTTTTTTGGGGGGGGGGGGGGGGGGGGGGGGGTACCTGTGATGATTTTTTTAGGATTCTCTGATTAATAAAATGTTAAAAAGAACAGCATTTATTTAAAAAATAAATTTTGTGTTACAATATACAATGCTATTAAAAAATTTGGGGTCAGTACATTTTTTCTTTCCTTTTTTAAGATATTAATACTTTTATTGAGGAGGGATGCGTTAAATGAATAAAAAGTCATAGTAAAGACTTATATCAGGAAAGATTTCTATTTTGAACAAATGCTGCTCTTTTTAACGTTGTATTCATCAAAGAAAAAAGTATCATGTTCCAAAAAATATTATGAACAGCACAACAGTTTCAACACTGATAATAAATCAGCATATAGAATGATTTCTGAAGGATCATGTGACACTGAAACTGGAGTACTGATGCTGAAAATTCAGCACTGCGTCACAGAAATAAATTCTATTTTAAAGTATATTAAACCAATATTAGAAATTGCAATAAGATTTCACAATGTTACTGTTTTTTCTGTATTTTTGATAGAATAAATACAGCCTTGATGAGCAGAAGAGACTCCCTTAAAAAACATTTTAAAAAATTTACTGATCCCAAACTTTTGCAGTACGGCACTGTATTATTGTATATGTATATGCATATATTTTTATATTTATATTACAATATAAAATAACTTTTGTATTTAAAACTGTAATTTATTAATTTGATGGCAAAGCCATAACTCTTCACTTACAATCTCTAGTTTCACATGATCCTTCATAAATCATACTAATATTATGATTTAGTGCTCAAAAAACATTTCTTATTCTGGTCAATGTTGAAAACAGTTGTGCTGCTTAATATTTTTGTGGAAATGATGGTACATTTTTGCTGGATTTTGAAAGATTCTAATTGAATATTATAACATAATTGAAACACAAACATTTTGTAAGATTATAAATGTCTTTAGTGTCATTTTGACCAGTTTAATGTATCCTTTCTATATAAAAATATTAATTAAAGGTACCCCAAACCACTTCTCACAAATAGAGCCGGAAACAACAGGGGTGTATTCCAGAAAGCAGGTTATGTGACATACCCGGGTAAGTTACGAAGGATAAGCGAACGGATAAACTCGGCTTTCGGTTCCAAAATCGGAGGTTACTTTCAGGGTAAGTAACCATAGTAACTTGCTCTCTCCAGAGCAGGTTATGTTCAGGGTTAGTTCACTTCAGTGCTATCAGTGCACGCGTGACATACTGATGAGCCTTCAGTGGGCCTGACAGATAGCGCACAACATTATATAATATTAGATTATATAATATAGCCTTATATATATATATATATATATATATATATATATATATATATATATGTAATAAATAAGGTAATATATTATGCTAATATGGTTATTTCATTGGCATATATAACAGTTATCTGTATAAATTATAAAACACTATGACCAGGTAATGTTTAATTTATTATATTATATCTACTTATTACATTTTATATTATCATCTCACACATGGACTGGTATTTTCTATAATGTATTTCTATAATAAAAATACATATCTGATATGACGTAATATATAATTAGCATCAAACTAAATATATAAGTCATATTCTCAAGGATCAAAGATTAAACGGGAAAAAAAAAAATGATTACACAACCAACAATTAGGTGGCGATATGCACTAAGCATGTAAACGACCATTGAATAAAAGAAGAAAGAAACAGCATGGTGCGCTTTTTCTTAGAGTCCGTTTCCATAGTGACTCGTCGATTCGTTGCTCTGTTGAGAATGTCTTGAGTCTTAACCAGGAACATACAAGGTTTGGGGTTAATCAACCCGAAGTTCAGGGTTTAGCTGAAGGCAAGTTAACCATGCTTTCTGGAATACACCCCAGGTAAGTATTTATTGACGGATAGTGAGGAGAGTGAGCAGCAGGTGAGTATCTTGTGATTTGTCTTGATCTGGAGATCTGTGCGAGAACTGATATCCTTATCATTCACAGGGGAGAGTCCTGGAATATACGCTGGAGATTCACTGGAGAGTCTATAAGGTAAGTAAACACAGGTAAGTGCATCCAGAGTCAGGTACCATTCGTTATGGTGAACCGTAGACCAGACGATGAGTGTCAGAGAGCATGTGGAGTTTATAGGAGTGCTGATGAGGGTCCGCAGGTGCAGGTGATCAAAACTCAGGTGACTGGGATCTGGTGATTGCTGATGACGTCGGTGATTCTCTAACACCACTGAAGGGCGTTGTTTATTGTAAGTTTATTTACTTAATTTTTTGTTCTTGTACTTGTCCTTGTATTTTATTTCAGTATCCTTAACCAAACTGCATTAAACATAAGCATTTTGTATACAATTACAAATAAAATTTAACTATTAATTATATTTTATTATTAAAACTTCCTGCACCTTTCAAGTTTCCATGCCAACATCAAATCATGTAGTAAGATATAGGCTACAACAGCTTGTGACAATTCATTACACGTGACCTTACCAAATAACACCAACAGACTGCATGCTTAATGACAAAATCTGTCTCACTGTCTCAATTACTGCGCAATGTGTCAGTGATTAATTAGCTCAATTAGCACTTCGGACATTGTCATTGGGAGTTGTGGTGGTTCTGCTTTATGACGCAAGCCCATGCATTATTAAAAGCCCATTAAGTAGCAGATTCTCCCTTAAGATCTTAAAGCTTGAGGTAAAAGGAAAAAGCCACTAAGGGAAACTACAGTGAATGGCTGAAAACCTATTGCATTTTTGTTAACGTAAATGCATTTTTTTAAACTTCGTATTCATGAAAAAATGTATAATAAAATTTTAATCAACACAACTGTTTTCAACATTGATAATAATAATGAGAAGAAATGTTTCTTGAGCTCCAAATCAGCATACAAGAACATTTCTGAAGGTTCATGTTTAGTCGAAGACCGTACGACCGATTGACCGTCATTATATGTGGTGTCAATCCTGTTTCCATTACCATCTGATTCTGTTATTTTACTATGGCACTGTCTCAGTAAATGCAGAGTAAAAATTTAATTGCTCATTGAGCCACTTACAATACTTCTTCCAGTGGTTGTCACCAGCTCAATACAGTTAACGCATCGCTCCCCTGAGACCTCCATCTCCGGCTCATCTGGTAAATGTGAACACTTGAACACTGTGTTCCACAGGTCAGGGTTCACTGTCTGACAAAATGCAGTTAAAAGAGAGAGTTTATCAGGCTGGGCTCAGGACTATTAATGAGGAAAGGAAAAGCAGGTGGTCCCTTTATCTGTGATAGAGGTCAACCCTACCAGAGAAAATGGCAGGAGGATTAGATATGGGGATTAGGTTGTCTAGTAATTGCAGCTCATTGGAAGAAAAAAAATATGCATATGGAAGATCCCTATTAAACAATATATGAGGTGCAAATAATCAACTGTGGGCAGTATGCTATTGCAAAAAAACTGTTCTATGTTCATTTTCAAATAGAAATGACCATAATTTATAGTTCTAAAGAAAGGAAGAAGTCATTATGCTACTTGTATAAAGAATTTCAGGCAATTTTTAAACTTTCTATACAAAAAAAAGGTAATAAAGAAGCATTTGTAAATTAGGGACAAAAAAGAAAACATCCAAATAGTGTAAAATAAATACATATTTTATATATCTATAATTTATATATGAAATGTATTATACAGTACTTTAAAGACTTTAAGTAAATGCATTTTTTTAAACTTCGTATTCATGAAAAAATGTATAATAAAATTTTAAGCAACACAACTGTTTTCAACATTGATAATGAGAAGAAATGTTTCTTGAGCTCCAAATCAGCATACAAGAACATTTCTTAAGGTTCATGTGACACTGAAAACTGGAATAATGTCAAAAATGCTTTAAACCAGAAAAACCTTAAATTATAAATATGTTTAAAAATATAACTGTTTTACAATATTTTGATTAAATAAATGCAGCCTTAGTAAGCATGAGAGATTTCTTTAAAAAACATTTAAAAAAATCTTACCGAACGCAAACTTTTGAAGAGTAGTGTGTACTAATAGATTCAAAATGGTGTGTGTGTGTGTGTGTGTGTGTGTGTGTGTGTGTGTGTGTGTGTATTATATACATTCATTCAATCAAAAATACAGTAAAAACAGTAATACTGTTAAATATTATTACAATTTTAAATAACTGTTTTGTATTTTAACGAATTTCTAACACAAACTGTTAAAGGAGTGATGAAGAAGCATGTGTAATTTAGAAACACAAAGAATGTGAAAAATGTGAAAAATGTGACAATGTGGCACGTTCACAATTTAGCTTGCTGTTGAACAGTTTTCATTAACGGCAGCTGGAATGGCGAAGAAGATTACACAAGCTCAAGGTTAACCTAGATAAGGTGTGACGGCTTCAGCAGTGTTTTAATATCATCTGCCACACCGTTCCCTCCACCAGATTTATAGTCCGAAAAGAAATCCAGCATGTCCCTGGAGCCATCATTCTTACTGTTTTTATTTTTTTTTTATAGATTGTCATTCCATTGTAAATCTCAATGAATTAATGCGTCTTCCACAGACAAATCAGACCAATATGAAAAATGTCCACTTATTACAGAGAAATAGAAGAGGATGCCTTTGACAGATGGAATCTCATTGAACTCTGCATAACGGATGTCTGGGGTGTTTTCAAGTCTCTGGATGAATCCATCATCCATCATCCGGAGACGGAGAGTGTTGCGTGTGGTGGTAAAGGACTCTAGTAATAATTCTAGTTAATCACTGTCAGTGAATGGCAGAAATATTAACTATTCATTACCCCTCTTCACACCTCAGAAATGAAGTATCGATGTATCTTAAAACAAAAACATCGCTGCAGGACATAATCTTGATGGTGGCAGAGCAGAGGAGCTCTATTCTAGATGCACATCTTTTGGCCTCGTCACGCCGCGCGATGCTCGCACAGAAATGCAGTGGCTGATGAAAATGCATTGGATGTATTATTTATGCAACTTCTCACAGTAGCAGAAGAGCCGTCGAGATTGAAAATGCATGTTGTCAGCTTCTGGCTTCCCTAGGTTGAAATCAATAGAGAGAAGCACTAACCTGTCACCAGCCTGATGACTGATTGAATTCAGAGAGGCTGTGAGGCTTAACGCACTTCAGAAAGGAAACTGCAGTCTATTGGAGGCATGCAGCGGAATAATATTCCAATTCTGGTGTGGATGGTTTTCCTTCCCAGAGTGCACTGCTCTTACCCTTCACTGCTCAGGGACCGCTATCAATGAATAGTCATCCGGATTCTGAAGCAGGGCCCACTTCAGTGCAGGCACCCTTCGCAATCTCCGTCTCTTCCCTGGGGCACTTAACTTGCTCATTCTGTTCATAAGCAAGCAATCACGCAAAAGACTAATTAAATTACCTCAAACTGCTTTACCTCTGTGAAGTCCGTCATATTTATAATGTATTTGTGAGGGAATACACACCATGGAACATGGAACTATTTACCATTTTTCCAAAACGCCATTACCTCTGATCTGGACTGCTCTTTGCAGATTGATCTTTTATCCACTACATATGGAAACTCTCCTCAACATCAAAGCAACCTGTTGTGAAAATGGGTTTCAAAAGACTTCACATGGTAGCTTTATGGCTGTGTTTCCACTTGACATGTTTGGTTCAATTAAAACAAACTCTGGTGCTCTGTTAGAGTGGTTTCTTTGAATGCATGAACTCTGACATCTGAACCTTGGTGCGCACCAACAAGCGGACCAAGAACAACCTTTTCGGAGGGCTCACAGTCCGCTACCAAATGAATTCTGGTGGAGTTTGACTGACATGTAAACTCAGCTCAACCCAAAGATATCTAAACGAACCAAAAACAGTTTGTGATGTTACAAGATGTGACCCAATAAAAGACAGAAAGCCTAAGCGTACATGGCTCTTCTCATCATAGCAGCTTTGTTACCCATAACCTTTCAGTACAGATGTCAGAACAGCCATCTCCTTGCAGCATATCTCTGTGTGCAATGACTCTTTTACACATTTTATAAGCTTTTCGTTAAGAACATAGCTTTTCATACTTAATGTACAGTGTAAATACACTAAGTAGGACAAAGTATAAAAGACTCAGTATGTGTAAATGGACAAATAGTGTAAATAAACATAATAGGCAATTAGTACTAAAGGTAAGTAGAGGTATGTAGCCACTGCCAACAAGGATGCACACACAAAAAATGTCAGCAACCTCATCTTGTTAAAAAAAGCTTTAAATGTTTCAAATAAGCTTTCTCCGTCAACAAATGACCGTGTATCTGATTCTACGTGACTTTCAGAACAAAGTCACCCTTTGTGATTTAGTCACCTGGTCAAACTCTTGTCACAAATTAATGCGGTTTTGCTCTAGGCATAATTGTGCATGCAAAACCATACCGGCCAGAGCTTATAGCCCCTAATCAAATATCCAGTAGATGTCCATGATAAGCTTGTGTTACCTTAGTCTGGAAACACTCTCACATATTTAATGCTAGATAACCCAACTGACCTGAATTTACTGCAAACAGTGTTTGATCATTTTGTGATGTGCTGCATTAAGACATGCATGTTGATGTGGTATGGAGCATGATTGACAGTGCCTGATTCTCTCAGGGGTTCATATAGAGCTAGTAGATGACTAAAGTGACTGAAGATGCATTTAATATGTCAGTTATGGTGACATAAAAGCAGTGGATCATGGATTAATTTCATCACTGTAAGAGGGTTAGCCACACATTTTCAAAAAGGTCATATGTAAAAAATGTCAATATATAATATGTACTGAGTAAATGTACTTCACTACTATACTATACTATTATACTTGAGTGACATTCAAAATGAATAATTGCACTTCTATTCAGTTACATGTAGAGATACATAGATTTAAAAATACTTTGACCTTCAAAACACAAAGGACATATTTACAGGTCATCACGATGGAAGCTCTCCTTTTAGTGTCCATGTCTTACTGAGCTTGTTGTTAAATGGTAACAATTAAATCACATTGTTACCATTTAACCATCGAGGAAGAACAGTTGGTGTCTATAAAGGAAACTTTATACTCTCTGCAGTCGTGGCCTAATGGATAGAGAGTCAGACGTGTTACCCAAAGGTCGCAGGTTTGAGTCTCAGGTCTGGCAGGGATTGTAGGTGGGGGGAGTGAATGTCCAGCACTCTCTCCACCCTCAATACCACGACTAAGGTGAGACCCTTGAGGAAGGCACTGAACCCCCAGGTGCTGCAGCATAAAAGGCTGCCCACTGCTCCGGGTGTGTGTTCACGGTGTGTGTGCACAAATTCCGAGTATGGGTCACCATACTAGGCCACACGTCATGTCCTTTCCTTTTTCCTATAAACAAATTTCACTGTTAAAAAAGTCCTGTCTTAGGATAAAACACAGCAGCTGTGCTGTGGTTGCCAGAAATTGACAATGTTTGTAGTATGGGATAACATATTGGTACCTGTATATTTCACACATTAAAAGTGTGTTTCATTCAATGATGTTAATAAATGTCAAAACGTTAACTATTATAAAAGAAAGAAACCAAGTGGCTTTGTTACCAAAATGAATTTAAAAACAAAAATGAAAAAAATTTCAGTAAAAAGTGACATTTTCAAACAGGCATGCCAAACATTACCTTCATTTTCCATTGGTCCCACAATCGGATAGTCCCATCCCAAACACACATAATTCCTTAAAGGAACAATTAACTGAAAATTTACTCAACCTCAGGCCATCCAAGAAGTCTAGGTGAGTTTGAGTCTTCAGCGGATTTAAAGAAATTTAGCATTATATCTCTTCCTCACAAATGGATCCTCTGCAGTGAATGGGCGCCGTCAGAATGAGAGTCCAAACATATGATAAAAGCATCACAATAATCCACGACATGACTCCAGTTGGACAATTAATGTTGTGTGAAGTGAAAAGCTGTGTGTTTTTAAGAAACAAATCCATCATTAAAAATGTTTAACTTCAAATCGTTGCTTCCGGTTGCTTCAGAGTCCATAATATTGCTTTCTCCATTGAAACAGATATTTGTCTGAATCAGAAGAAAAATCTCCATTTACAAGACGTTAATTTTCAGAACATTTTTATTTTTGGGTGAACTTTTCCTTTAAGATGTTGTTTTGTCCAGATGGTGATAGCAGTACAGCATTTAAACAGTTCAGGGGAAATCAAACCAGGACAGGAGAGGAGAAAGTTTTTAATATCACAAAAATTACACACTTCAGCTTTAAGGGCACCATCAAAACTTGAGCTTGTATATGGCTTGAAAATAACAACAGCAGCAGTTCCTCACCGACAAGACAACATCTAGTAGTTACAGCTCCATCTCATCACAAAGTTTGACTTTGCTTTAAGATGAATGCCTTTGGATACTGACTCAATCCAAAAAAAATGTCTCTTTCTAAAATTAAACGTAGCATGACGAGACCACCAGCTGTGAATGGAGTAACTGATAACAGCGAGCTTGTTCTCTGATGCTTGGGAACTATTGCGGGTGGGTGGGGACACTGCAGTCCCTAAAGCTTTTAACAAATAACTCAAATGTCTTTTGTCACCAGGTCTTGCACTGAAATGAATGACACACCGGAGGACTATTAAATGTTCTGCACTCTCATTTTTCACAGTTCGGTATGGCCTTTACTTTATTTCACTTGCTTTCTGAGAACTTTCATAGTTCCTTTCTATCCGAGTTATATTCGGCCCATAATAAGAGACATACTAAATTCAAAACAACCTTTCATTATTATAAACCTTTCCCCACATTTACGTAAATATTGCATATAATCTTTTTTAAAATCTATTTTAGTATATGAAACAGTAAAAAACTTCTTGAAGATTCTACAAGGGGTATGTAAGCTTAAGAGTAAAACCGTACATGACAGAGCTCTAAAAATATTCCTCTATGCTAGTTTCAGAGTACTAGACTTTTGGGACTGAGAAAAATGACAAAACAGCTGTAGGTGTTATCAGTTTAAATTTACAAGCAAAATTTCACATATAGCAGGAGGGAATAAACTTAACATGCACTTAAAATGGATGTTGCCCATGAGGTTAGGATTTCAGTCTTTCTCGCTCATTTTTTTTTTTCTCCCCATATTTTGTACAAATGGAAAGTGGCTGGTTTCTATCTGGTCTGGCTAGAGAATAAGCTCTCAAGCTAGAGTACTTGTTTACAAGCATTCAAGGTCTCGTGACCTTCACAATGCACATCAATCAAATGAAAATCATCAAGAAATGGAAGAAAAACGTCCATTCGTCTCTTTTTGATATATTCAAACTGTACTGGAAAACATTATTGATCCTTTTTCTATTTTAGTAACACAACTCCCATTGATCAACATTCATGCTTCCTTACCATACCAGTCAGCATGCCTCAAAATTACACATTTTGTATGTTTATCTTTGTGCTCAGAATAATTCAGCGAGCATGTACTGAGCAGCAAGTCCCATAGCGTACCACGACACACAAGCTACTTCAATATTGACAAAAAAAATGACATCAGGAGGCTTGACAGACAATCTATTATTCAAGTCACAATGCAATTTGATGGATTTAAGGACAGAGGACAAATACTCAATCTCTTTTGCCAGAAAGAAACACAGCTGACATCCCTGACTCCATGTCAACAACAGGGTGGCTAGACTTGTTACAGTGTCAAGTATCGCTTGGGAAACACAAATATAGCTGCAGACATTCATGGCTGTATTCCTAGGGGTATATTTCAATATTTGCATCTTAATTAATATGGTTCACCTCAAAATACCAGTGGACTAAAGCTAATTTGGTTGTGGAAGACTGTACAGACACCAGTTTGCTTCCTGAGACATCATTAAAGCAATCTTCTTCAAACCTTAGGGAATTTACCAGCAAGCCTCTCTTAATGAGTTTTAATAAATACTGGATGACTTGACACTGAGATGTACCTTTAAATAATTCTCTCCTATTGCCTTTTTGAACCCTCCTGATTCTGTTTCTCTCCCAAAGGATACGAACGATATAAGATCTTCTATAACACCGTAGCATCATAAAGCATACTATTCATTGCTAAACCTTACTGAATATCCCCTGTAATTCTATAATGCAACATAGCACTAGAAAGCTTTTTAGGCTTTTGGAGATTAAATCATGTGATTTTCTGTGATTGTCAGGCACTTGATTGTAGCCTGATATATCAGTAGTACACTTCTCCTGCTCTGAGCACTAAAGTGATTTTGGCTACGAGTCACTATATACTGTAAATCCCCTGAATCAATCTTCACAGCCTCTGAGAAATACATATTCATCTTCTCAGCTCTTAATGTATATATAAAAATCCATAGTGATGCTGTTTTGAAGAAGGGAGGAGTCACAATAGTCAACTAGTCTTCCAACAGTAGTTGACAAGTGAGAATGCATAAAGATCACATTTTGAGTTAAAAAAAAATATGATGTTTCATTATGTTTTCTAGTTGCAATGTCATAAATCAGTATAACCGTAGCACTAAATCAAGTTTGGGATATTGAGGAACTAATTTCCTGACATGATTACATCTTGCAAATTATTATCATTATTATCACAACTGATATCTTTCTAGGAATGTGCAAGACATATATATACATATCCAAAACTTGAAAATGAGCCATCAAATTTGTAGATTGAGTGTGCCGGAAGTGTACATTGGTTGTAGGCTATGCTTGTTTTTTTTTTTTGTGCATTATGAGATATAAGTGCACTTGATAATGTTCTCTTTGGTTTCGGACACCACTACAGATGTCTGTCTCCTCGAAGTGTGCACTATATAAGAGTATGGAATATGGGGGTAATTTCAGACACAGTCCTAGAAGCTGAACAACATTGCAAGAGCGTTGTGAGAATATTTAGGTCGTGAATGCGCATTCACAACCTAAATATTCCCACTATAGTCTAGTGACTATAAACACAGGCCTGAAATGGTCGACTCCCTAGCCAGTTCACTGACTAACAAACAATTGTGCTGACTGAAATACGCAAATGCCAATATCCTACTTAAAAATAAACATATGTCCTTAATCGACGAGAAACAATCAATTACCAAACAAACACATCCCATCAGAACCTACATCATATTTCGTGATGCTTCGCCAGATGGTATTAATTTATAAAGGTATGCTTTTGAAACGTGAGGAAAATGTGATATTCTGTTCTAAAGGTTCACAAATAATCTGGAGTCTTATATGTTTTATAATCAATGTGCATAAGGAATGATACTTTGGCCCAATCAGAATCTGTTGTGGGCGGAGCTACCTGCTACAATGCTGTACCGCGTCTTGATTGGTTGGTCACAGTCACATGTATGTCTATTTATACATGGGCCAATTACTAGTTGGGCTAGTAGGTATAAAGCCAGCGAGTAGGTATAAAGCCAGTGAGCTCATTATCCCCACTATGTTTGCAAGTCACCTAAAGGGTCTTCCCGTCAAATCGCTTGGTGTATTCTCCACAGAGTGTGGTACCTCGAGATTACAAAATAGGGAGAATTCAAAGAAACAAATTAGGGAGGCCTAAAAGTGTCTCATGATGGAATACATTATAATTACCTTTCCGTGAACGAAAGTCATGTACTGCAAAACAACGTGGTTTATCCAGAGGAAATTTTCATTGTCCTTTATGTGACTTTTATGTTTGCTGTGAAAAACCATGGGCCATTTTGGTTATGTTGGCCAATTAGAGACAAACCAGACAAGTGGATGTGTTACACAGCAGAAAGAATGATGAGAAAATGGTGACCGGAGATACCCAGTCAATTCTGTTGATAGTTATCAGACAGGTTTCTTACACATTAAATTCCCTGCAGCATTGTTCAGGCCGGCCACAAAACAGCAGGGCTGAAGTAAAGGTCTGCTTGAACCCAAGAGGATGCTGATAGTAACACTGGAAAACAGCAGAAGCAGCACTATCCTCTTAGATCAGAGGTCTTAAATGCAAATTACCTGGTGACTACTAACCAGGTGGTGGGCAGCAGAAGAGCTGCAATAAAAATGTTTTTTATAACTATGGATTTTAACTATATACAGATAATGATGCATGGTTAGACCTTTTCAGAGTTGAGCAGCTCATCTCAGCCTCATGCCTAACAGACTGCAGTGCATGCTGAGAGGAGTAATGACGCCTAAGATTGCATTCCTTGAGAACTGCAATTTTCTTCTTGCTGATCATGCAGGTAGTCTCCATTAAGAGATCAGAAACATCATGCATGCTTTGATGTAACGGTCAGAAGTTATTTAAACATAAAAGGACTAAAATACACAGCAATCAATTCACACATGATATTTGTAAATCATTTTATTTCAGACAGCAAAATAAAACAGCTAGAGAAGCTGCAGGGTTGTGAAAAAATGAAATAGGCTGGCAGTCAATTTAACCAAAAAAAGACTACAGCTGCATATTTACATATGTTTTTATTATATAAAATGAAAATATATCATATTAACATTAAATAAAAGTGAAATCTACTCCAAAATACAAACTCTCCAAATGTACTCAGTCCAAACCTGTATACTAGTAAAGCACTTTTTTTCTTTTTTTTTTTTTACTGAAACCAAAATTAAAAAGTTTTCATTTAGCAAAAAAACAAAATTTACATAACTGAACTGCTGTTCAAGGTTTTGTGTTTTTAAAGTGAAGTGAAAAGTGAAGTGACA
Organism: Barbus barbus; assembly: GCF_936440315.1. Taxonomy (NCBI): domain Eukaryota; kingdom Metazoa; phylum Chordata; class Actinopteri; order Cypriniformes; family Cyprinidae; genus Barbus; species Barbus barbus. The sequence goes on from NC_136754.1 coordinate 11,750,537, forward strand.
TTCAGCCAAGTATGGTGACCCATACTCGGAATTCGTGCTCTGCATTTAACCCATCCAACGTGCACACACACAGCAGTGAACACACACACACCGTGAACACACACCCGGAGCAGTGGGCAGCCATTTATGCTGCGGCGCCCGGGGAGCAGTTGGGGGTTCGGTGCGTTGCTCAAGGGCACCTCAGTCGTGGTATTGAGGGTGGAGAGAGCGCTGGACATTCACTCCCCCCACCTACAATCCCTGCCGGCCAGAGACTTGAACCCGCAACCTTCGGATTACAAGTCCGACTCTCTAACCATTAGGCCACGACTTCCCTGTCGTGGCCTAAACCAGTCATGGTAAAATTCTTTGACAATTCTATCCAAGCTAACAGGGAACATTATCAAAACTTCAGCTAACATTCTGACATTATTCCAGTAACCTTAATAGAACGATTGTTCAATTATCTGATCTTTAATAATGTTCTCAAAACGTTAGCGCAAAATAATTATACGCCATTAACGGAATGTTTTTCGGAATTATTTTAGTTGGATGTTCTTGTAATTTTTTGTTTACATTAATATTAGTTAACACAAGTTTCAAGATGGTTTACATGTAACATATTATTAACCCTAGCATCATATTTAGGCACAGTTAGTACACACTTCTGCCGTGTATACCTGTTTTAGGTAATGCACAGTGTGTATGAGATTGACGCTGACGTGGTCAAAACATGCCATGAGAGAAACGCTAAATAAATGTTAACGCCGTCTGAAACTGAAAATTTTTTGTGCTTTTCCAGGTGAGTATTTTTGTTGCTGACTGTATACATTTTTCTGGAGAACACAAAAGAATATTATTTTGAAGAGTGAAAAACACTCTATGGACAAAAAAACATGGAGATGTTTTTGAAAATATCTTCTGTGTGCTCCACATAAAGAAAATCTAGGCGGTCTGCCTCAGAATTTTCATGTTTGGGTAAATCATCCCTCTTTAAGAGGACAAAGGAAAAAAGCCCAAACCAGAATTTTAAAATTGACTTGTGGGTCAGATATAAGATATAAGGGCTCTATATCAATCAGCCAATGTTCAGTACTACAATTGTCTCTAAAACACTAATGGAAACATCTACCAAACGTAAGCAGGTACTTCCAAGTAAACATAGTCATGTAAATAGGCAATGAGTGGGTACTTAAGGAAAAGTCATTGGAAGAACAGCAAAAACAGCATGTCTTACACAGAACTGTGTTCACAGCTTGGCGGCCAACTCGCAGGTCTGCTTTAAAACAACACTGGCTGTAATGAGTAGCTGTACCTGGCCATGAAAAATGAGCATCTGCTTTTGCAGATAAGGCATCGCTGAGAAAAACTGAAATGAAGCTTTATTTGGTATGTCTGGTGGTGGAAAAAAAATGTAGGATATGGTGCATGCTGACTTCACCGCAGGGCATGTGAAGAGGGGGGTGGGGGGTGGGGAAGCAATGTAAACAGTTGCAATGGAACAACGCTGCCCCCTAATGCAATATTCAGCTACGCTCACAATCCATCACTGTTTTTCACTGAAACTAGTGTAATTAAAAATAATTACGGATCATGTGTATGAGAAGAAAGTACATGACTGATCTGTTAGAGCAGCAGAAGAAAGTGTTTGTTGATGTGGAGGACACTTCACTCAGAAGATGGTGCTCAATTCTCTCAGGACAGTAAGTGATCGTGCTGCTTCTGCTCTGAAGTCCATCATAAGGTGTGGACATAGATGGCGACTGTACAGTGCTGATGGAAATCGCTCATTGTCTTGCATCCTCATGAAAACGGAACATCACACGCATATTAACACAGATTTTAGAGTTTACATTGAGTTGTCCTGCTGACCCTCTGTATCTGTGCTAGGCCAGACAATAGAAATATGGTACGGTTTCAAGTCTTCTTCAGAGACGAAGTCTGGAGCACGGCTCATGAGGTCGTGACCTCTGAACGATTTTGGAAAAGCTATTACGTCTCTGATACTGGGAGCTCCTACAATGATGGACATCAGTCGATCCAGCCCTGTTCAGGAGAAAAACAGCAATTTAATAATTATTAGGAATGCACATTATATTATTTCCATATTTATTATGCTTTTTTAATCTGTAATTAATGAAATTAATATACACTATTGATTAAAGGTTTTGGGTCAGTAATAGTTTTGTAAGAAGTATCTTATGCTCACAAAGGAAGCATTTATTTGATTAGAAAATCAGTAAAAACAGTAATATTGTAACAATATTAATATATATAGAAATGTATTTAATGTGAATATATTTCTATTTTAATTAATTTTTAAATATAATGTATTCCTGAAATGGCAAAGCTGAATTTTAAGCAGCCATTACCAAAAGTCTGAGATCCTTCAGAAATCATTCTATTGACATTAAAATGCTGATTTGGTGCTCATTTCTTATTATTATCAATGTTAAAAAGCACAATCACTTTCAGAATTCTTTGATGAAAGTTATTTTTA